>NC_132817.1:17338274-18698274 GCF_048594095.1 Paramormyrops kingsleyae
TGCCATGCTGCTAAATGAACGCAGCGAGAAACGACTCGTTTCACCTCGAGACCCGTGAATCGTACGTGACGTTACAAGTCGCGAGGTAACGATGCTGCAGGAGCCTCCCGCTGGAGGTTAGCAGTGTTAACGTGCAGACTGATCTGCGCTGATTGTTTCCCGTCGCCTGCTATGACACGGTGTCTTGTTCCCTCGTGCAAGACAAGGGGCTGCCTTTGAACTTCTCGCTCGAAAGGAGCATTTGGTGTATGAGCCGTAGAGCCAGCTTTATGTGGACCATGTCCCGCGGCTATGGGGAGGGGGGGCTGGTGGTGGTGGTGGTGGTCCCACGACACAGCGGCAGACGGGACTGGGCCCTGGCCAATCAGGATCCTTCACGCCAAGCTTTACAGCAGAACGGCCCTTGGTGGACCAGATGTCAGCTGGGGGCTCTCAGAGCTATGATATGAAGCATTGCTTTGCCCAGGGATGTGACATGCCCAGAACAAGTCTTTGCTATTCCCACTGAGACCTGGGAGAGTCTTCTGTTTTCATTTCTCAGATCGATTCGTGCGTTTGCTTGTCACCGGAGAACGTACGACGTCGTTATCTGTCCTTTGTCGAGGGTTAAACCAAAAGCATAAGGCAGTAACAGTTTTTTGTAATTGCGCAGTCAATGCTAACTGGAAAAGTATTTTTTTTCCCCCGGATAATTGTAAGTTTACAGCATAAGGGTGCATTTCCAGGTTTGCTTACTGATTAAATGGCTGCGGCGGGTTTATTGTATCTGATTGGTGCGACTGACCTCCCTGGTACTCGACAGCATTTCCAGCAGTAGTGTTATACTGTTTTAGGCAGACCAGGGAGACTAGGGCCACGAGGGGGTTTCTGTTTTAATAACAACGCCTCTGTTGGCATGATTGCCCGCCATTGCAGGCCGCCCCCAGCTGACTCGCCGGCAGTGATTTTCACCTTCGGCCATGCTGATGCCCCTCAGCCGAGGTTTTTAACACCCAGTATAAATGAAGGGAGGTGGCACGTCCCGGGAGAGCTGACCCGGGATCAGATCCGCAGGCACGTCTCTATAAATGGCTCCCGGGAAGCTTAGTCGCACCTCCCCTGTTTCCTTTTGGGAGAAACGTCGGAGTTTGGAAACGAGCGACGCAGACTCGTGGTGGAGAGATGGGAGACGCTCCGTGCGGTACCTGCCTTAATGGACTCCCTTTTCATCCCGCCTGCTTGCTGATCGATTCCTGTCTTCGACACGTGTCGTCGTGGCCGTCAGGACCCGAGCGCCCGGACCACTTCCTGCGATTAATCAATCGGCCAGCTCCCGCATTATAAACCATGTGTCATGCATTTGGTCACATCCTCCCCCCTCTTCTCCTTACCTTCGTGTGACTGCGGTCTGCCAGTGGATTATGCCTCTGATTGCTGTTTTTCTCCTTAGAGCGGTGTGGGGTTCGAGAGTCCAATTTCTCACCTTTTGTCAGCTGCATTTGTCATCCCGGGAAAGGGGAAATATCTCTGTTTCTTTTTTCTTTCCGCCGAGGAAGGACAGCTTCGCCGGAGCGGGCCGCGGGCCGCGGGCCGCCAGAGACCAGGGGAGCTTCGGCGCCGCAACATCTGATGCTCGTGGGCGATATTGGAATATTTTCAGCCGAACGGAAGGAGGTTTAAACGCGCTGTGCGATCACAGCTTTTACCTTGCATAATCTGATCAGGCCCTGGATGCTGCGTGTTGTTGTCACAGAGGGGGATAATTGGTGACAGCGTGCACCCAAAGGGCGCTGTTTTTCAGACTGGTAAACTGTTTGGTGCGACATCTGAGCGTGAGCGTGCTGCTGGGAGTTTCACCCGACATGCATGAGCGGGTAGCAACGTGGAGTTAATGGGTGAATTTGTCTATGTGGACAGGAAGGGTTAGCCTGGCTGTTCAGGAGACCGTAGGGGGACAGTAGGGGGACAGTAGGGGGACAGTAGGGGGACGTCAGGAGGATGGCGAGTCACCTGCTCTCTTAAGGAAATGGACTCACCTTAAAAACCACTGATTACAGACCTTAAAGTTACTTAGTGCTGCACCGATGTAGAGATTTTCACCGATACTGATATATTTTTCTTTAATATTAAAAATACTGATAACTCGTTAACACCTGAGCTCCGCACACCTGTAGTGAAACCGACGTCGGTGATGTTCCTTCTTTAGATCCCGTGAATCTGTGTAGCAGCCACATCGTATAACTCAGCCAGTGAGACATCAGCGGAGTAGCATCGACCTGGGAGACTGTAGCGAGGTCCTAAGCGCCGAATCAGCCGACGAAATCCCTCGTCCTCCACTACGGAAAACGGATGAATGTCCCACGCAATCATCTACATTATTTTAGCGGTTATGTCAAGTTCAGCTCTAGTGCTACTAAATATAAATATTGCTGAAATCTGAATATTGACCAAGACTGACTCACTGGACCAATAGCAATGCCTTGTTTGTTAATTAAGGAACCATGAGTGATACCAGTACGCTAACTGATATATCGCCTCTAGTGGTACCGTCTTGTACCCCAGAGCAGGGTACCAAACCTTAACATCTCCAGTAGAACATCAAGCCAGCAAACCTCGCGTCGCTTTTGGCAAACTTGCTAACTTGCGTATAGGGGTGATATATATGTATAAAACACGATCACGTTCTTCACGTGCAGGAAAAACCCCCGCGGAGCAGATTTTTTTCTGCGATATCGCAGTCCAAGTGGCATGAATAATGAGTAATGAGTCGAAATAATGCACAGGATGGGGTTGCCATGACGAATCAATGCTGAGCTGCCGTAGTGAGGCGTGCAGAGTCTTTGGAGAGGTACAAGTAGACGAGCAAACGAAAGGCTCCAGAACGGCCCTTTGGTTAAGCAGTGATGCTCCACGCCATCGTTTTATGAATTTGATAGTTACAGTGCTTTACTCTGTATTACAGTTAGGTTGCTTGCAGTGGTATGCTTCCATCTATCCACCTTCCATATCTCCTTCACCCATCCATTTTGGGGTGAGGGGATACCCCAGACTTTTGGCAATTTAAAGTCTGTATAACAGCTTGTTTTTGGGCTGTGTGAGGACAGAGAGTGTCTGTAGGAGACCCACACGAACACAGGGAGAACCTACACTGTCACACACACACAGAGCCAGAGGCAGGGATCAGAGCCCCAGTCCTGCTGAGCCGCAGTACTAACCACAGCGTCACTGTGCCGCCCCCCCCCAGTGCTGCACCGCATTGATTTTATTCAGCCGGATGTTTCAGGCTCCTGATTTATTCGTATCGTTGGGTCCTGCGCATGCTGAAGCAGTTTAGCTGCCCGCTGTCTGCCTTGATTATTAATCGTAATATTGCTCGAACGTTTCTTTTGCATCTGGATACCGTTTGGCTAAGTGTAGAGGTCCATTTCCTTCCCTGTCTGGATGGGTGGTACGATGTGTGGGGGCAGGTGGGGTAGAGTCCTAAGGAGGTCAGCATGTCATCTCTGTCCACACGCCAGGGAATGCGATCAGGATTTAAACGCTTGTGGGAGTTTTACTTACAGAAAAATGTTCTGAGGGCAGAACGAAAAATGATTGGCTCAGAGAGTAGGTGGGTACAAGAAACTGGAGCAGGTGGGACCAACCAATCAGATGTCTTGGTCCCGCCTCCTCCAGTTGCTTGGACCCACCTCCTCTACAATCTGATTGGTTATGTCTCTGTACCAATCATTTTTCGTTCTGCCTTCAGAACACTCCCACGAGCGATTTAAACAGGGCAACCCATGTGTGGCTTGGATGCTCATCTAATGCATAGAAAGAGCTGGAAGTTTGCATCAGTGCTGTATCACTGGGTCCTGGCATAGAAGGTAGATTCTCCTGGAAGTGCATTAATTGCTGTGTAATTTCTTTTCTTTAAAAAAAATACGACCATGTGGCGTGACTGTCCTACAGACACAGCCGTATCGCGAACCATCGTCTCCTCCGCTCAGGTCTCTGGAGTTCCTGCCTACGCTGCAATTTCCTGTGGAGTCCAGCGATCGCTGTGGCGGGACCTGACTGAAATGATAAAACAGGAGGAGAGGGAGCAGCCGTCGGCATCGCCGCGGCAACACCGCGTCACATGACTGTGCTGCTGCCGCGGCCTGGAGTCCCCTGGTCTTAGAGAGTGTGTCATTTTGACACAGTGCGCTCAGTTACGGCAGCGAGGTGCGTTTGAACTGGAGCGGGACGTAGGCCTGGAGGAGAGAGCAAGGTGTTGACCTCTAAGAACAGCGTTTCAGCGTTTCAACCAGGCTATTACGGGGCCTTTTACTGCCAGTTTTACTGTGCTTTTGTGGGAGTAAAGCGGGGGTGATTTTACACGGCCACAGAGAGGGGGCGCCAAAGCTAATTTATGATGCCGTTCTCTTGGCTGGCTGCGGGCGTCTCACAGAAGTCGGCCTCCTTTCCTGTGGCGTAGACGCCGTGCCAACTAAGCGTATTGACCAAAATAGTCTCAAGACAGAACAGAGCCAAAAAAATGATGTCTGACCCCCTGTATCCCGGCCTCTCCCTTTTCCGGCGTCTTCCATCTCGGCGAAGGCAGAGAATAAGAGCCCTGAGCCCAAGGACAAACCATCTCTTAACAGCTACTGCCCCCAGGCCATCGGCCTTCTGAATAAGGACCCATGAGAAACTGTTTCATAATGTAAGCAGCCACTGCACAAACTTCGTACCCTGATGGACTGGTTTGCACAATTCATTTATTTATTTGATCACATGTTTGCCTCATCATTGCATATCTCATATATATATATATGTGTGTGTATATATAATTTTTTTTTTTGCCTCATTCTATTTACTGTCTTTGTACTTGTATACACAGATTTTTAGTTGTATGTTTAATTTGCTTAAGTCGTGATGCCCCCTGAACCAAAAGAAATGCCTTGTACTTCTATATACTTGCCGAATAAAGGATCCTGATTCTGATTCGGAATCTGACAAAGACCTTGTCTGTAAATTTCCCCCCAAGCCTCCGGAATGAGCTCAGGGTGGCCTAAGTCTGCTTTTAGGTAAACTTTATAATCCTGTGATGCTTTGTCTGTTGACTACATTTATTCTGTTTTTGCATTTCTGTCTGGTTGTGTTTCCCAGGTTCAGCCTGTTTTGAATTGTTAGGACTTTGGTATGAGTTAGTTCCTTATACGTTGTCAGTTTATTTTCCACTCTGTGTAGTTAGTCTGCAGGCTTTTTTGTGTGGGAGCTCAACTTGAGATTTGGCGAATCACCAGCTCTAAGTGTGTGTGTGCGTGTGTCTGTGTGTTTGTGCGTCTGTGTGTGGTCATGTGTATGTTGCATTGTGGGGACCTAATGTAATAAATGACATTTTTTCAGTCTCACTAGGGGACACTCAGTTTTATGTAAATCTATGACTTCAATCAAAAAACTAAAAATGCCAAAAGTCTTGTATTTTGTTTGGATACTTATGGTCAAAGTTCGGGCTGGGTAGGTCGTCATTGTTGGGATTAGGGCTTTTCCCATAGAAATGAATGGGGAGTCCCCACAAAGATATAGATACCTCATATGTGTGTGCCCCCCAACGGCCTGACTTCTCATCCAGGGATTCCCCTGATTTGTTGTTTTGGGGGTCTTTCGGGACCTTGTACTGGCTATGCGGTTACTGAAAACGGACGGACAAATTATCTTTGTGGCCTGTGTTTGTTCTTGTTGTTTTTCTTCTTCTTGTCAGTTTTATTCTTATTTTGATTAGTTGTATAGCATTATAATACTTTAACATATCATGAAAACTTTAACATCAGTCATGTTGTTGCGTAACAAACACTGTCACCAAACGGAGTTAAGGTGTATGTCTTCTGATGGATGCAAGATACCCATGCAGCTGGTTGTTATAACTTCAGATTCAATCATTTTTATGCGAGACTGCAGCTTAGATCCCATCTTGTGTTGATATGACACTTGAACTGCAGAAAAAAAATTCTATATGCTTAGTATCCCGAAGTGGCAGCCTTTAATCTAATGCTGTATAAGCCGGTAGAATCTCAACGCTTCTTCTGTAGGGTAACAGGAAGTACCCATCATTCTGCTGATGTAAGACTCAAACAGCAAATAAAACAGACATTTGCTGACAGACTGCTTGGCATTTTAACGTTTCTGGGAAGACAGGGGTTCTTTTGAGTGATAATAAAAGGAATTAAACTGTTTTGTTTGAATATCGTCCCCGACATCAGGAGCTTAATCTCCGGACGTGTTTGACGGACCTGCTCTTCGGGGTTCATTAGCAGAGCTTCACATAGTCCTGATCCAGTCCACATGGTTGACATATCTCCATCATGGGTCCAGCCACCTGGCTAACGGTGGCCCATCCTGCATGTCTGTTTTCCAGTAACACAGCCCGACCAATAAATAGCCCTCTGTAAGCTGGGGTGGGGGGTGCAGATCTCTACGGGTGGGGGCATCCATTCCAGTTCATTCCAGTGCCCACAGAAAGCCTTCAGATGCTTGCTTAGTTCTATAAAAATGCAGACTTAATGGTTTCATAACAAAAGTCCATTGACGGGCAATGTTTAACATATCTGCATATTATTTTATTTTTATTCAGTGTCTTAATTTTTTTTTTTTGATTAACTCAGTTTTGTTCTTCCCATTTTGCTATTAATTGCAATCGTAGTCACTGGCTCCCAAAGGGATCTTAAATGTTTGGTGTTTTATGTTTTTGCAGAGGTGTTACTAATTAAAAAGCACCCAGCGAGGCTGCTTGTCGATGAACTGTTTAACTCCGAACATCTCTTTTAGAACTACAATTTGGGTTTCAATTTATTACTATTAGATAATAATGTTTTACTTAAAATTACTGGTTGTTTCTAATGTGATATGCATTTTTTGCAGACAAATGAATCAAGTAACGATTTTTAAAATAAACCTAATAAATTTTACTGACTTAAGCAAGTGTCCCAAGAGTTTCTGTGAGCGCTGTCCATCATCCTGGGCTCTCGAAGGCCCCAGCATGCCCCCCCCCCCAACACCCCACCCCAGCGCCTGTTGTAACCCTTCCTAAAACATCACATCTCTCCAAGGTTGTTTTCATTTCTATCCTCTTTTTTTGCGGTTTATTTTTTTTTTCTTTTTCTTAGACAGACCTAAAACCATGTAAAATTAACCGCCGTTACGTTTGCCTCCAATGCTGTGATTAATTTGCTTCAAATCCTCTCATGATATGTTTGCTGAATCTCGAGGGCTCTCAGGGAGAGTGCCATATAAAAATAAGTGGCCTTTTTTATTTGGCGGTTGGAACATTCCGGAAAAGACAGAAACTCCAGCTGCCCATTCGGCCCCTATGGTGGTGAACCCCCCTCCCTCCCCCAGGGTGCCTTTTGATCGCGGTTTATGTAATTTACTGTGCCCCCGCGGAGGAGAGGAGCGAGGCACATAACACTGGCCATGTGCTCCGTTGCCGGCGTTGTATCTGTGCCGGATATGGGGGTCGTCGTGGTCGGGGGGGGCGGGGACTCGCCGGGCATCTTCACCCGAGTAATCGAAGCGTGCTCATCTGCTAACAAGGCACATTGCAAAAAACACTGGGTGACTCTTCGGTCAATCCCGGCGGTGCGATCGCTGTGTTCCGAAGACCCCGCAGTGTCTCAGGAGGAGACGTGTGTTTCCTTCAATGTCTCCCCCATCAGCTTTTTGTTGTCCTTCTGTAAGCTAGCTTACCCATTTACAGACACCCCCCAGCCCCTAAGCCACCCCCCATTGCTGCATCAAAGCCAGACAGTCAGCCAGCCAATTTGAAAGCTAAATATTTGGGAGCCCAATTCAATGTTTACCCACTTTGCAGACATTCCGATGATAAAGATGCAGAATATGTCTCAGTGTGCACTTGCCCCGCCCCCCCACCCTCGTTTGGTTAATCAGTAGAGGAATTTTGCGTGTCAGATCTTTGCTTGGGTGGCTCATAGGGTAACTTTATAGCCTCATGTCTCCACGGTTGGGGGTTGAATCCTACCCCTGCTCTGAGTGAAGTTTGAAGTTTGCATGGTCTTCCTGTGTTGGGCAGCTGGGTGGATTGTGTATCTAAATTGCCCACTGGGCGTGAGTGCCCTGTGATGGACTGGCATCCGGTTGAGGGAGTGCCCAGGCTTGTGCCTTATTTAGCCTGGAATCAGCTCCGGGCTCACCCTGGACCTGTACTGGGTAAGCAGCTGGAACATATGGGACCTTTAAACTGGTTTGTACTATAATATAATACTGGTCATGCTGTCCACGGTGTTTGTCTGCCTTGTGAGATAGATAGTTCAGGTCCAGAGAGTTAAAGTCCAGACCAAGGATTCAACCAACCTATTGAGTGTAAAGAATCACAGTCACTCAGCTGGTTGGTTGAAACAAAATCTTGATCTGGATTTTTACTTTCTGGATCTGTCCGATCCACCTTTTCTTGTGGCCTGTGCTGCCTGGGATACCCCCCCCCCCTCCCCCACACACACACAGCCCCCTTCAGGATAAGTGTTTGAAGATGGATAATTATGATGATTTTGCTTCCAAGGGAACGTAGGAAATTCTAGGATAGTTGGTCTTGTTCCCATGTGGAGATCCATATAAGCTCAACAGGGTGACAGAACGCAGGTTATATTTACGCTCTTTGTGGACAAAAGCAGCTGGTTTTCAGGCTCAGGGGGCAGGAAGGTGGCTGGTATCGTTCTCCAGGTTGGATGTATTAGCCACTGTAAGAGGTACTGTATGAATGCTTATAGTATAACCACGAGAAGATGCCATTTTCCCTTTCGTTTGATAACAGCATTACTCCTGTGGGGAGGCAGGAAGTTTTCATAGCTAACGTTTTACAAAGGTTTGCGGTAATCATCTATTAAAAAAGCTGAACTGTTTCAAATGCAGCCGAACGTCTGTGGGTGACTTCAAAGCCGCGGGAATGTCGGACGGAGCGTGTAAAGTGATGCGATCCGTCTCAGCGGTCCAATCGGCTGTTGGCTATTTTTAGCAGCGCTTCAGGAGGGGTAGGGCTCCACGGCACCATTGTGGGAGTCGATTCGCCTGCTGTTGACTCTGTGAAATCTGGTGTCACACCTGCACATTTGCTCCTATTGAACGTTCAGACGATTATCATTACGACACCCTCCGTTGGCCAGGCAGCCCTCGAGATGGGCTGGGATGGACCCAACTTTTAAACCGTTTCTTTTTCGATTCATATGAAAATGGACGTCGAAGTGGGGCGTCGGCGTGAAGGATTAGCTACTGTTACATTTATTCGGAGTGATTGTCCGGCTGTCGCAGGGCGGGGGGGTGTGTGTGGCTGAGCTGCGTTTAATTGATCTCGGGGAATGTTCCTCCGCACCCGGTTGTCTAATCCTGAATTTTCATAGAGTGTCTGAATATAGCACCAGAGACACATTAACATGGTTTGGGGACCCTGGGCTCTTTTATTAAGCAAGCTTAGTCAAGGTCCCTTTTTAGGTAATCCTGTGCATTAAAGCACCCCTTCGTAGCATCCAAAAATAAATAAAAAAAACAAAATCATTATTTTAATAATAAAAATCAACCACACTGGAACCGCGAACGGTACTATCGCCCTTGATCTCATTAATGGTGCTCTCATTAAGAACACATACACTGTATAACGAATAAACGAATGTGGTCAACGGCAGCCGGCTCACGACGTACTGTTTTCATCTTCCTGACGGTTTCCGTTCGTCGGAGCTTAATCTGCGGCTCGCTCAGGCTAGCTGAGAGGGGAGGAGGGGGCCAGAGATTAATAAGACGCTCCTTGATATCACCCAGCCTGCCGCCTCGTTATGTGAAGGTGGATTCGGTAGCAAAAGTACGAACGGGGAGCCAGAGGTGACTGATGAGGCGTCGGCCCGATATCGGAGTTGTTGCCATGGTAATGAACTCCTCTATGCCCATATATGGATATATGTATTCTAATTAGTAACTGTGTCGTTCCCCACAGGTCACTCGCACCCGGGGCCAAGCTGGATTTGATTTGTCGGCCGAGGGTCCCCCAGCAAATGGCCGCGCCCCCCGCCCGGCCGGCAAGGAAGCACGACTGTCAATAGGATTCGGCTGATGGATGGCGACAAGTGAGGATGATGCCCCCCCCCGTGCGAGTGAGATCGATGGGCCCCCCCTGCCATGTGCGCGCGCTCTGAGCGGCCTTGCCGGCTCGCGTCTGCCACGCTCCCCGCCCCCCCTCTGAGCGCCCCATCCCGCCTGCGTCTTTAGAGAGCTCGAGTGCCTCGGAGCTGTAGAGGGCCCGTCCGCCGTCACCTGGAGCGCGGTGGGAGGATGCCGGGGCGGAGCCCGCGGCCCGGTGGCCCCGCCTTCTCCCTGTGGGCACTGGGTGTGGCCTTGCAGGCGGCCGCCGTGACGCTGCAGCAGCAGAAGATGGACGACGTCGACCCTGTGGTCACCACGGCCTACGGCAAGGTCCGTGGCTTCAAAAAGGAGCTGGGAAACGACATCCTGGGTCCCGTGGTGCAGTTTCTTGGTGTCCCCTATGCGGCGCCCCCTACTGGTGGCCGCCGCTTCCAGCCCCCGGAGCCGCCCATACCATGGTCGGGCACCCGCAACGCTACCCAGTTTGCCCCGGTGTGCCCTCAGACGGTGCTGGAGGGCAGGCTACCCGACGTCATGCTACCTGTGTGGTTCACCAACGGCCTGGAGGTGGTTTCATCGTTTGTGCAGGACCAGAGCGAGGACTGCCTCTTCCTGAATATATATGTCCCCACTGAGGATGGTGAGTGACTCACGGGGGGCCGGAGGGAGCTGTTAGTGTTTCCCTAATCGTACGACGCCGCAGGATACAGAGCATGCTGCGTGCATGTTCTCCGTGCATGCCCCCCCGCTTCTTTGTGTGCGTGTGCGTGTGCGTTGCGCGTCTGTGTATGTGTCCCCCTGCTTACTGCGCCCAGTCTGTCCTGTGTGACGTGTCCCCGTCGCCTCGTCTGCATATGTGTGTGTAGGCGTGACGAGTGTGTCCCTGAGCCGGGCTGAATCCGTGACGATGACGGCCACCAGTAATGACATTAGATGGAGTGACGGAGCGCCTCTGTCCTCTTCTGTGTTCGTTTAGCCTGCGACCGTGTTGTTGAATGCTGTAGTGTGTCACGGGCGCCCATGTTATTCTTTAGTCTTCTATTCATTTTGCAGTAAAACGAATTACCAAGGAATGTGCCAGAAAACCGGGAAAGAAAATATGTAGGAAAGGAGGTATGTATCTGCTGGGCGAACGAAACACGCAAAGCTGTGTGCCGCGGAGAGAGAGAGAGAGAGAGGGCAGGGGCGGCCCATTTTCCACACCTCTACGAAGGCCCTCGGGTTTGGGGGGAGGCTGGACTCTGAGCGTCTGACGGAGGGATTGAAAGCCGGCAGGTGGGGCCCAGTCAGATTTTATTTGGGGTTAGCCGCCTGATCCTTCCTTAGTGGTCAGGTTTTTACAGCGTAAATTGGCCCGGAACTTGAAGCAGAATGTGAGATGGTCACTGGAGTATGACTATTACTCTGTTTTGGGGCGATTAAGGCCACACCGGGGTGTTTTCTGCCCAATAAAAGATACTGCTGCACTAAAAATTACATTTTTTTCAATGAGAAGTAACAGATCCTTATTCTCGTTATTTCAGAAACAGTCCTATTCTAAACGGCTTATGTTCTGCACACTAGTATCTATAGATAGTATGGGGCTTGGTTGTGTGTAAAACTGCAAAGAAAAATACTTGCTTTTATAGGTGCCCTAAATGGCTTATTTATTTTAAAGTGTTTTAAAAGAGGGATAAAAATTGAAAGTAGTCCCTAAACAGGTTCAGGCATGTACAGTCACACTAAGGGCCCTGGGCTGGTATTTTTATTACCATTGGTGCAGGTGTGTGTGTGGGGGCGGGGGGGGGGGAGTTGTTAATGAATCTGGATGATTTTTGGTCACTTGCCTGATCCGCCGGTGCGCAGGAAGCGCCCCCTACAGGGCCGAAAGGGTATCTCTGCCCCAACAGGAGGCCCCGCGGCCGGACTCAGGTGACTGTCCCTCACCACCCCCGCCCGTCCTCCGCCTTTTCTGTTCCCTTCATCCTCTGAGGACTCACAGCGGCAGAGAGGCCCTCTTGCTTCCACGGTGTGCCAGTTTTGGTCATGATAAGCAGGAATAATCCTCTGCGTGGATCTGTCATCTTTGAGATAATGAAATGTTTGAACCTTGAGAAGCTGGAGTCTATATGTATTTTAAACATATATTTTATGGAGGTATTTCATAATATTTTCACGCAGAACTTGCAGTTCGTTTGAAGTGAAAAAGTGTTCATTGGGCAGTAATGGAAGCAGATGGACAATCGTAGGCTGATCGCCCCACTCTGGTCATGTGATGTCCTTGGCAGCTTCCTGTGACATCATCGGCGTTGTAATTAGCGGGAGGGGTATTTAAAGCCAGGCACTGTCTGAGATCTTGATGAGGCCGCCTCACCAGTTCAATACAGCCGACAGGGCGGGTGTTTTATTTGTAATTATGGTGTCAGCTTTTCTGGATGGAGGGGTGTGTCAGATGTGCAGGGGGTGTGACATACCCTGGCCGGGGGGGTGGGCTGGAGAGCGCAGCCAGAGCCTCAAACCCTCGGCCTAGATTTTAGCGGCTCTAGAGGGATGGACGTGTAATGTATGCCTCTCGTGGGGGGGATGGGGGGGGGGTGGATAAATAAATATGTCCTCCCCAAATAAATTTCAGAGCTCCTCTGCAGTTGTGTTCCAGTGCCCCTCCGCAGGGACGTGGTCTGGAAGGCGGGAGATGAAACCGCAGTGTGTCTTGGTGGGGGTGTTCAGAAGGGCAGGCTGGGGAGGGGGGGTGGGTTGTCTTGCTGTGGGGGCAGCGGGTACGACTGTGCAGGCTTCCTGAAGACAGATACGCAGCACTGTGTGCTCAGCATCGTGGACCCCCCCCCGGGCAATGGAAATAGCCTGCCAGAGAGATGTGGACGTCACCCCCCACCCCGTGCAGTTTGGGGGGGTGGCACGACTCGGCACAATGCTGTAAGAGGCCTGGTGGCTGGCTGGTGCTATAAGGCGACCCTTTTAGGCCCAGATACATATTGACGTGGCGGCTTTTACATCCAATAATAGTCCTCTAGGGTTACCCATAATGCACGGCTGAAGAGAGCAAACGTATGGTTTGCTGCGTCGGCTGCGGCGTGCTGGCATGCGGCTCCTCCGGACTTCTACGTCCTCGTAAAAGCATTTCTCAGGTGTCCGGTAAGGGTGGCCGTACATTGAGACAACCCCCCCCCCCCCCCCCCAAGTAAAGCTGCTTCTGTCCACACCCATTAATATTGATGTTCCTCTGAGCAGCCTAGATTATTAAAAAAAAAAAAAAAAAAAAAAAAAGAGTTTGGAAAGCTCGCAGTGATAATAAAATTCAGCTCTTTTTCTTTACTCCCTCAGATATATTGCTGTTTGGAACAACAGTCTACAACAGTCTTCCAATAAATAATATATATATATATTTCATTCCTCATCTCTAGTGTTCTAGTGTTCTGAACCATTCCAAGCCAAAACATGTCAGTATTTTCCAGACAGGTGGAAGGACCTTCTGCCTCAGGGCAGGGGGAGTGTGGGTAGGTCTGGAGCTGTATCCCGGAAATTCACTCCGGTGCGGATTGTTAGACTGAGTATTGCAGGACGGCTATTTTCAGGTCATAATGCCGATTTTCAGTGCTCCTTAAACCTGGGCTTGCACAATACTGACCTTCTGAGGCTTCTATATGCTGCCTGTTCTGTGTTTGGGGTCATCATTAAGCTCGAATGCCAGTCTTCCCCCTAAACACGTGGCGTTCTGGGTCAGGAAGCGTCAATCAGGATTCTTCCTGTGTGCGGGTCCATTCTACTTAGCCGTGAAGATGCCAAGCTTCCCTGTCCCATCTGCTGCTCTATGTCGTGATGTTTTCCCCTCCATGCCAGACCGCAGGGATTTTACCTGGAACTCGCCTGTTCTCCTGAGAAGCTTCAAAGCTGATGTTTTTGTAACCATCTCCAAATTTAGCCTCCTAACATCTTCATCTCACAGTTCTGAAGGCAGCGCAGATGTGACATCACAAGGCCTTGCCAAGCGTCTGATACTTCCTCTCTGCACACGTAGTCGCACGCGGCAGGTTTCCAATCAACACCTTTCACCTCGTTTCGATTTTGGAGTGATCTGTCATGAACACTGAAAACACACAGGCCAGGTCACCTACAAAGGAGAGTGATAGTGTCACATCACATGACCTGGCCATCTGACCTAAACACAGTAGGTTTGGTTTTGGGGGAGTTTGACCAGTTTTCTTGCCTTTATAATTATTCTATTTAGTACATACAGTATAAACCTTTCTGTGGGTCAGTGTGTCCATACTTTTGACTGACACTGTAGTAATAACATATCGACATGTAGTTGCTAATATTCTAAGTGTTATTCTGTCATTTCCACTCACCTGCAAACGCTTATCCTGCGTAGAATAACAGGGAGCCTGGAATGTGTCCTATGCGACGCAGGACACAAGTCAAGGCTGCAGCCCGGGCAGGATGCCAGCCCATCGCAGGGCACACAGACACTCCGGGCAATTTAGAGACGCCAATTAGCCTAACTGCATGTCTTTGGTCGGCGGGAGGAAGCCCACGTGACACGGAGAAGCTGCAATCCCCACGTGCGCAGAGGCCAAGTGTGACTCAAACCCCCGACCATGGAGGTTAGAAATTGATGTATTTATGATTTTTGTTTAAACAGAACGGTAATGACCATTCTCAGTCAGTTCCGGAATTAGCTTTCAGAGTCCGAGCGTGACATGCTGTGTCACTGGGAAAATGGCACGAGGTCACTTGTGGGTGTGGCGCGTGTGCGCTGGCCTGTGGTGCCCCCCCCCCCCCCCCCCCCCAGCACTTTCCACTGGCGGATTCCTTTCCCTTCTGCTTCACTTCCTGTCAGCCCCACCCGCTCTCAACCCCTGTGGGTACCGGTGTGACCCACCGAATGGGCTCCGGACCTGAACAAACCAGCCTACTCGCCCGCTGCCAGATGACGCGCCATGCCGCTGCGCGTTCCAGCTGCGCGTTCCAGCTGCGCTTCTCCCGCTGGCAACTGAAAATGCGTAATTCCTAATGCCACTGATTTTGTCCGCGTTAGTTAAACACCGAGCGGCAGACATCAGCTAACAGTGTCGCGGTGGGGAGGCGGGTTCACGAGCCTGTGGGAGTGTATCACAACTTTTATTTTGATGTGGTGATATTAGCCAATAACAGCATGCGATTCAACACAGGACAGCACCCCTCCTGCATTCGTAGGAATATAAGCTTAAATCACATTGGTGCATTCAAACCTATCCTGCTATCTTCAAGGGTATCTTAGATAATGAAAGGGAACAATGAGGAGTCGACTGAAACTCTCAGTCTGCAAAAACATACAGGTTTCACCCCCCCCAGCTTAATTTACACATAATGACCTCGAGAAAAATACACCATCAAAATATTTGCAATAACAGCACCATCCCGCTTGCTTGTAGATTTTTTTATTTCCATTTTTTTCATGTGATCTGCGTAAGAAACGTCCTTCGTCTGGAACGCCAAATGACTTTAATTACAGTTTATGTTAAATGAGAGCCCGCTGGATTGAATAAACCAGCATTCTGCATTTGGACTAATTCCCAGAGAGGCAGGACCGTCTCCCCGCAGCGTGAATGCCAAGCAAGCTACCTGCCGGGAGGCACAAATGACAACGGCGAGACAAAGCGACAAATCGGAGCGGCGCGGCAGCAGGTGCCTCACGTTTGGGAGACGACCCGGGTGCAAATTTCCATATTGCAGGGAGGTTCAGGAAAACGTAGTAATATTCATGAAAGAAGCGCTTCCTGATTGGCCAGTAAATGCCTTAGACCAGGGGTGACCAATCTGATCCGCAAAGGGCCGCTGTGTGTGCGGGTTTTCGCTGCAGCTCCCTAATTATTTTACCAATTAGACGACTGACATCTGAGTTTGAACAGTTGCCCTAAAGTTTACCCCGAAAACCTGCATACACACCGGCCCTCTGCGGATAAGATTGGCCACCGCTGCCTTAGACAGAAAGAACAGGCAGCACATGTCAATGGGAGCACGTTCACCGGCCAATCAGGTAGCGGTTCTCATAAATATTAATGAGTTGGCCAATCATGTAGCACTTCATGAATATTAATTAGATTTTCCAAACCACCCTGCATAAAGACAATTCGCACCCAGGTAGGCATGAGCCGCACCGTCGCGTGGTGATGATGTGCGGGGCTCCGCTCTGTTTACTGTAACTACGCCGTTTCCCGCCGCTTCTCAATCGTTAGGCTCCATACCCACATGCCGGCTATCAGTGTTGGAGAGAATACTTTCGATATGTAACCTGTTATGCTGGAATACTAGTTACCCTGGAAAAATTGTAATAAGTAAATTAACGATTTTGATTACTTCATCAAAGTAATGTAACATTACATTTAGTTATTTTTGATTACTTTTCTAAGAAATATATTAAACTTAAATAAAGCTGAAAAGGTCCAATGGCTTTGCTGACCCTCCTTGTCTGGAAATATACAAAAACATTTCTGCACGGCAACAAGATGCAAAACAACAAAATGAATGTTATATTCTACATATATTCTACATATATTCTACATATAGGCTTTTTAACAAAAAGAATACATTCAGATTTAAATACCAACATATTGATTAGTATCTGTATTATAATTGCATACTTTTTCTTAGTAATTGTAACAGATTGCAATTACATTTATTTTGTAATTTAATTACGTAATGCTATTACATGTGTCTGGTTACCCCCCAGCACCACCAGCCGGCCGGACGGACGCTGCTTATCTCTGGCTGACATCCACGCTCTGAGCTACGGCGCAAGTTGGCTCTGGCGGATAGTACCAGTCAGAAGTTTGGACACACCTACCCATATAATGGCTTATTTGCACTATTCTCTACATTTTAGAATAATTATAAAGACATTACAATTCTAAAATGACATATGGAATTATGCACCAACCAAAACTTAATTGCTGATGGGAGGGGCAGTCCCGTTGGCTAGGACTCGGAAGGTTGCTGGTTCATATTCCATGTTCGGCACAGTGGTCCCACCATTGGGCCTTTGAACAAGGCCCTTAACCCCAGTTGCTCCACAGACTGGCTGATCCTACAGTCTCCTCTACTCCAGTTCCATGAGGTGGCCTCCTGGGATGCTCTTCCAGCTGTCCTGAAGGAGGTCCCACAAATGCTGAGCCCTCATTGGCCGCTTTTCCGTCACTCTCTGGTCAAGCTCCTCCAAAACCATTTATACTGTGTTTAGGTCAGGTGGCCAAGTCACTAGAGACTATCGCTCTAGTCTATAGGCGACTTGGCGTGTCCAAACTTTTGACTGTTAAGTCCAGCCATGGATGTTTGAGGTATGGGAGAAAACAGCGGCAGTGATTGGTGTTGATTTCAGCCAATATAAAATCTCACACATTTGTTTATGATGTCGTGCCGTTTATACAACTCAGTATGTCGCGTCCTCGAATCGGTAGATGCCGGGTGTCACGCGGACGTCCATCGGTGGCGGATGAACCGTGAATTACCGACGCCTCAGTTCACCAGCTTCCTGCCATTGACCACATTTAATTATCAGCAGGGAGGTAAAGCCCTTAATTAGTTTAAGTGATCTTTCGAAGCATGACAAATTGGAATTGAAGACTTCTGCTGGTAAAGGGATGTACCCCTGGCGTTCCGGCCCCCTCCCCCCCGGTATGCCATACGCGACCCGGCCCTGGAAAATCGATGGGCTTCCTCGATGCCGAAGCCATAGCAGTGAGCACCGGCGTGACTCGAACATGACGAGTACCGTCGATAACTCATCACTTCTACCATGCCCACGGGGCCTGTCTGTGATGATCGCGACGTGGAGCTGGCTAGCGCAGAGTCTGTATCTGGTTATAGGGTTTGCTCTGACATGAATATATTCATTATACGATTTAGCGTGAGACGTGTTCGCTCATTATTGAAATGAGTAAATGCTTTGTCAGCTGACGGGTTGTAGGGTATACTTTGGTTTGTATTAATGTTTTAGAATGGAATAGTGATGTTTCATTGATCCTTGTGGGTAAATTGTCTTTTCTCGCCTATCTCATCATGCTCCCCATGAGAAAAACAGACATGTATAGAGGTGAGAGCAAGTTTAGGGGGTGGGGTCACAGCATGCAGCCCCCCCCCCCCCCCCCCCCCCCAGGCAGTCAGGAGCAATCGAGGTGCCTTGCTCAGGGGCCAAACAGTTGCATCGGCTTGCCGATGCTGGGATTCAACCCGACAACCTTATGGTCACCTGCTGAGACACAGACTACCACACACCTGCCTCTGATGGAGCTATCAATTAAAAAAGGAGCTTAAAATAAAGTGTGAAGCTTAATGAATGAATCTCGCACCAGCCTCACTAAGCTACTGTACGAGGATTGGGGGAGTTCAGACAGATACAGAGAACCCCCTCCCCATCATTTCCCCTTTAAGATTTTACAAGGCTTCTGTTGATTAAAGTCCTTTCTGTAATTTTAATGGGCAAGAACAAGTTCTTTCCTTAAATATTGCAAAAATTTAGGCCAAGACCTCAAACAGGCGCTGAATTTAGCAATGTAAGATTTAAACTGGGCCACTGTTTAATGAAAAGGATATTATTGTTATTTATGGGTAAATAAATATTTATCGTTCCTTACCCTTTTTTCAAAAATGCGCTTTCGGTTAGTTAGCCAGTCACATTTACAACTGGATGCACGTTGGTCTGGTTTCACACTCTGTTTAATTGCTTAATTGCTTATTAGTTTCTCTCCTGCATTTTATGGTGTACCATAAAAGGAAGGAAGGTTATTCTTTTGCAGAGGGAGTAGGAAACGAGAGGAGAGGGATGTTTATGTTTCCGTTCTCGTGGCCGGCTCGTCGCTTTAGTGCTGTAACACAAGCTTCTGCCCATGTTCAGATAAATTATGCATTTACCTCGTCCGTCCTCGAGTTCCAATTCTGTTTAAACTGTGCAAAGCCTCTGGCGGCTTCGCAGAAATCCCGCAAAAGCTCTCAAATGAGAGGACGCTAGGAGTGTGCTTCTTAAAGCCAGCCGAGGCGGAAGCAGCGAGTAGTGTCTGGGGACGTGCCTGCTGTTCTGTTTACAAGGGCGCAGGCGGATTCATCAGCCCGATAATCCCAAAAATGTCAGAGAGCGAATCTGGAAGTCTTGGTGAATTTAGCATGTCGGGGTGCACTTGGACCCCAAGAGAGAGACTTGTCCTCTTAATTCCCCTTTTTATTGCCCTGGTGTATCTGAAGCCCCAGGTCACACGAGTCACATGTATTAATATGATGTCACATGTTTTTTTGTTTTTTTTTGTTCTAGCTGTACACAGTATGTTTCTGCTGCAGTTCTCCATTGTGGCAATTCATCACCAAGGGCATTACGCAAATAAGCTCATCATCTTGAGTGCCTCCTATTCAGGCCTTCCTAGCTGCTAGGTTTGTTTACATAGTTTCTAGATGAATGCTTATTAATTATGATTTCAGAACTCAAGTGGTAGCCATTGGTTTAAACCATAGTTTCAGTCCTTTGTTTTCCAAACTAATTCAGTTTGGTCATACCATATTCCAACAGTATTGTTTGAGTAAGAGATATTAATTTCATTGTTTGATTTTCTAGGTTTGGAGGACATTACTTACTTGCTAATCTATTTTCGGTAACGCTTTACATTAAGTGCATCTTCATAATGCATTCATTATGCATTCATAGAACATTCAGTGCACCTTTATAATGCATTCATAGAACATTCATAAGTACACCTTAACATTCTAACATCCCTTAACAGCTTTACTATACATTAATAACACACATTACATGATTAAATTATGATATTTGTTATTAATGTATATTACAGCTGTTAAGGGATGTTAGGATGTTAATAATCATGTATGTATACCTTATGAATGTTTTATGAATACTTAATGAATACATTATGAAGGTATACTGAAAGTTTTATGAATGCAATATAAAGCATTAAGAAGGTGCAGTTAATGTAAAGTTTTACCCTATTTTATTCAAATTTTTCTGTGTTGGTGAAGTTGTTTTGTAAATTTTCTGTGGGAGTATCTTCATAGCACACATTCTGCCCACTACCTGAAAGGGATTTGTCTCCTCCGTAGGGTTTGTTAAACAAAGGTTAAACAAACAGGCAAACCTTCACACTAATTCCGCAGATTAAACACATACAGTAGGTGATGTTTGCAAACAAAAAATACTCACACCGTTCTTAAATACGATTCGCTAGACCTCAAGTTTGTTTCAGTGTTTGATACTCATTTAAAAGTTAAAACAGCAGTATACAAATGCTCATAAAATCTCACAAAATCAACTAACGTTTACCTTTAGTCATATTTATTTCTGTTGCTTTAAAAATCCACTGCTGGTGTAGTGTAGTGTTACTCCCCAACACCAGTGCAGTGTAGTGTAGTGTTACTCCCCAACACCAGTGCATTGTAGTGTAGTGTTACTCCCCAACACCAGTGCAGTGTAGAGTGTAGTGTTGATACATTGAATAGGGGGTACAATAGAGGATACCGGAAAGGCAAAAATCGACACAAAAACTCACCTCACAATAAACATGATAAACTGCATGCATAAAGCCTGCCAATGCAAACAATAAAACAAACAGAAACATATTATAGCCTGTTAAAAATGAAAAATAAAACTTGCTTATAGGTGGACAAGCAGCAGTTGCTTGCTCGTGTGACACATTTTACCCAAAATCGTGATTCATTTCGACCCCGTTCAGAGTTGTGTATTTCCAGTTGCATTTTAAATAAACTCCTTTTCAAGCAGTCTGGGAGGGAATGGGTGATTCATCCGCAACAGACCTGCGTAAAGAGGAAACAATCGCATTTCTTAATTATGGCTTGATACGCTTGGTCATACAACTTTGTTTATCCTGAATTATTCATTTCACATTATTAATCCTGGAATGCTTGGGAATGGCTCGTGAGCTGTGAGTGAACTCAAGGTAATCAGCGAAATGTGTGTTTAGCTAGCAGAGTACTCTTCTGGAATTAAAAAAGCGACTTTATTTTGCTGCAATAAGCAACACTATGAAAGCCCTTATGAAAGTATTTTATTATTGTTATAGATGTAGGCAACAACACCACAAATAGCAGTAGAATTCATTATAATGCCTGTTTTAGTCTCACTGAGGACATGCAAGCAGTATATAATAGTTGATGATATTTACGTATAGTAGTTAATTCAAGGTTTTATTTATGAGAACACCGGAATAAAAGCTCATTATTGAGTTTTATTCTATGACATCCAGTATTTTGCAAGCCTGATTTAGTTTCTGCCTTTCTCATAAGATATTTTTTTTTTATCCCTGCATTTTACTTCATGATAAATGTTGTTTTTCCCCCCAGTTCGGTGGCTCTGTGGGCTGCGCTGTTACCTCTCTCACCCCCAGGATTGGGGCCCTGAATCCCATCCCCTCCCCCACTGGGGCTGACACGTCCCGCCTCTGTCGTGACAGTTTCGTCTTGCAGCTGAAAGACATGCATTCTGGCTAATTCAATTCGCTAAATTGCCCGTAGTGTATGGTTGTGTGTACGTGCCCTGTGATGGACCGGTGTCCTATTTAGGGTGAACTCCAGCCTGGTGCTGGTAAGGATCAGCCCTAGACCCCGCATGACCTGTATAGTGGTTAGATAATGGGCATGTGGATGGTTTTATTTTTAAAATATTGCATTTTTTCAGTCTAATGCATTGTTCCCGCTGAGGGCACCTGTCTTAGCACCTCCGGTGGCAACGCGGTAAACATGCGTTACCAGATGCAGTACGGTTTGTTTCTGGGGCCCTAATTAACGTTTTCCGCAAGAGCGTGTCAGGCTGCAGACTCTTAAGTGTCTCTGAGTTTGACACGGAGCACCAAACCCAGAGAGACCCATGTTTCTCTGTCCCCCCGCCCCCCCCGCCACGCCTGGCACTTTCACGTACTTTGAAATGCAGAAGATGAGGCGCCGTTTCATGGGAAGGTGTGGGCTTTCATCGCGATCCTGAGCGCTCGTCCTTAAGTGCCCGCGATGACAGGTCCGCGTGGCGGGAAACGCCTCTCCCCGGCCCGTTGAGCGCCGCATGCACTGCGGCGACGCCCTCAGCGGCGTCTCCGAGGCCTTAACATGTTGCGCGGGTGGCTGTGATTGTACTCAGAGGCCATTTTCTTGCCGTGGTGCCCGTCATCTAGAGCACTTAGAGGTGAAAATTGTACTGTTGTGACTCCTTTTTGGGCCATTTTCCAAGTTATTCGTGAGCACCCCATGCACCGTTTCCAGAAAGCCGCAGAAACACGTCGGGCTTCCCACGCATTCCATGCTTGTCTGTCTCTGAAATTTCTCCCGCTGAGGTGGCCGACGGGGGACCTTTGCGCGTTTGTCTGAAGATGCGGCTCATGCAGACGCTCACACAAATGAATGACGGGGGTGTATGCAGAGACACACCTGTCAGAAGGCATGCGGTGTTCCACTTGCCGGAATGTTCCACAGGTGCCGCCCAATGGCTAACTCTGCTTCTCCCATTCCTGTAATTATGTTTTTGGCACCGTAAACAACGGGGCGATAAAAAGTGATGTTCAAGCTATATTCTTGTGAAAGAAGCAATCTAATGAACAAGCATTGGTAAAAGCTGTGTTTTTTCTCTACCTTAGGGTAGAGAAGATGGCTGGGTTAGGAGGCGTGTCCTGTTTCCTGGTCTCTGATAGGCTGCACATCCACACTAATCATTGAAATAGCATTCTGGTAGCAGCAACATGGATACATTTTAAATGGCTGTTGGCCCTGACATCTTTAGAGGCCAAATGAATCTGCCTTTGTCGACTTTTAAGAGGGACACTGACAGAACCATTGAGGTTTTGTATGAAATGACCAGCGAAGCAGATCTCAGTTACATTTAAAGAAGGCAGGTTGGGGCGAGGGGGTCAATTCGGAAATACAGTACTTACTTATAGAACTTACCGAGTGGAGTCTTGTGCCCACTGCTAAGCCGTTGTCTGTGTAACGGCGCCTGCATTTACAGGTGCGTGGGGAGCATGGGGCGTGGGGGCGTGGGGGTGTGGGGGTGTGCGGACATGCGGTGGGGCGAGGAGGAGAGGAGACAGTGGTGGTTTGCTGCTCGTGGGAGTTTTGGAAGGAAAAATGATTGGTTGGGAGAGATAAGCAGACGGTAGAGAAGGGGGCCTAAGTCACTAAAGGAGGCGAGATCAACCAATCATGTCGTGGTCCCGCCTCCTCTAGTTGCTTGGACCACCCTTCTCTAGAATCTGATTGGTTATCTCTCTGAACCAGTCATTTTTCCTTCTGCCCTCAGAACATTTTTGTGCTAGTAAAACTCCCATGAGCTGGTTTGATGATCTGCCCAGCATGGAGGTGTTTGGTGACCGTACGGCACACGGAAAGCAGCCGACTTCTTAACATGGCTCCGTGATTCCGTGAAGCTCAAGAATGGCTGCCACTTCAGCAACCCCCCCCCCCCCATACCCAATGTGGGAGTCCATGCGAAGGTCCCCTTGTTTTTCTTTTATCCCTTTTTTAACAATCTGCTCTGAGGTCCTCTCCGCCAACCTTGCCGGTGCTTGTGACGGAAGAGGGCAGGTGGGGGGGAGAGGGACAGCCATTATCGAGAACAAAACAACTCCAAAAGATCCCTGCCATTTTCCACAGAGGGGAGGCACACGGGAGGGGGCAGCAAGGAAGCTTGACACTAAGAGCTGGACGCACTGACCTGGGGGAAGTGAAATGGCAGCACGTGCGGATGTTTGCTATCTGAGCTCCAGTGCGGGAGTAAAGGAAGATTGATGTTGTGATGGATAGTCGTTGACTCCTAACCTTTTTCCCTCTGCTGCAGAGCAGTGACTCGTCGTCAGACGGTGGAGGAAATTTGCAAAGCTATTACCAGAGTGTCTTTCTAAATCATATGCCTCCTACAGGAGAGAGCTCTTGTAATACCAGCCATTAACCAGCCAAATTGCCTATTATATCCTAGCTTTGTCTTGGACTTTTGTTTTTTTTTTTTTTTTTTGCTTGGTTTTTAGGGGACAAAGGGATCCGTCGGAGGTTATTTTAGTCACGGCCCCGGTTTTTGTGTTCACTTGTCATTTAGTCCCCTTTATTTCCTTGTGAAGCATGACGAATGAACGAACATCCGAACGAATGTCCGGACGAAAGTCCAAACGAAAGAACGAATGGACGAAAAATTAAAGTGTGGCCAAACGGCACATTGACCGCTGGAGAAACGCCGCCTGGAGCAAGCCTGGATTTCTCGTTGTGGATGCGGAGATTTAAGCCCTGAAGCATCGTTTACGACAGCACCATTGTTAAAGGATAATCCGCGACAGCTGTGCATCCATCAGAGTTATAATTGCCGAATGAAAGGAGCAATTCGCCGATGCACTTGTTGGCATTTATAAGTCGCGCCTGAAAGAAGGAAGGAGATGCCTGCGGCCTGTTTGCTGGGGGAGGGGTGCTAATCGACTTAGACATTATGCATGTTATTTATCATTTTTAAGACAAAAAGGGGGGGGGGCAGACAATGCTTTAGCACATTAAAAGCCGGCAGTATTTCTCACATATATGAATATGCATAAATGTTTTTAGTAATGCAAATATATTTGAATTTTTATTCTTGCTTATTCCACAAAGCTGTGCGCGAGTTTCATTTTAATTCAAAAGTGGGATTATTATTGTTACCAGGCTGGCTCGGGGGTATAGCTGTAGTCTCATGCCTGCAGGGTTTGATTACCTGTTTTTGGAGCCGGCATGTTTTTATCCAGGTATTCCTGTGTCTCCTCTCACAGTCTAAGAGTATGCAGTTTGGTAAAGTGGTCTCTCTAAATTTCCTTGAGTGGTTGTCCCCCTGCCTGATGGTGTGATTAATGAATGGGTGGATGGATAGACGGATGGATGGTTGATAGATTGATAGATTGGATGGATAGATGGATGGTTGGGTGGGTGGATGGATAGATGGATGATGGACAGATGGATGAATGATGGATAGATGGATGGATCATAGATGGATCATAGATGTATGGATGAATAGATGGGTGGATGATGCAGTGATGGATGATAAATGGATGGATGAATGATAAATAGATGGATGGATGATAAATAGATGGATAGATGGTTGGGTGGATGGATGGATGATGGATGGATGGGTGGATGAATGGATCATAGATGGATGATGGATAGATGGATGGATGATAGATGGATCATAGATGGATGGATGAATAGATGGGTGGATGATGCAGTGATGGATGATAAATGGATGGATGAATGATAAATAGATGGATAGATGGTTGGGTGGATGGATGGATGATGGGTGGATGAATGGATCATAGATGGATGGATGCCAGATGGATGACTATATGGTGGATGATGGATTAATAGATGGATGGATAACGGATGGATGGATGGATTGTTGATAGATGGACTCTGGTACCCGTACCACTTGTGGTCTGGGTTCTGCTGCTTCACATGCCAGCATGAAAGCCAACGAGGGTGGTCAGTCTGCTGTTACAGCCCCTTAACTTGACTGTATCTCTAATTAGCTGAGAGGTTGTGTCCCTCCCACAGCAAAAACAAGTCCGTGTGTTCGAAGCAATATTTAGATTTTAATTAGTTGCGGTACTAGCATTAGAAGTTAATTAGCCGATCCTCAGCTGCCGTTCCAGTCAAGAGCCAATTAGGGTGGTGGCGGGTGAGCATGGATTGGACAACACTGCAGGAAACGGCGTTAATGTGCAGACCATGCACGCCTTACACTGATGACTGGCGAGAGAAACTCAGTTGGTCTCGCAGACACTTGAGATGGGAAGGCTGGGTGGCGCACTGCCTCATGGGACTTGACCTAGCGACCTAATGTACCCCTGCGGTTCTCAGCTCTTCCCTAGCCATTCTGCTGATTTACCTGATGTCACACAACACTATCTGAAGGAAAGTCCCCCCCCCCTTACCCAATGCTCAGATTAAAGTGTGTTTCAGCAGGGAAGGGTGCCACTTCAGCTGTGCCTCTTTGCTGCCCTCAGCTGCCCCCCAGTCTGGGGTAAGGGTCTCCATGTGGGACCGTCACCGCAGATTTATGAAAAGGGGGGGTCTAGAAACTAATTTTATTTCTCGGGGGATTGGAGAACATTTCATGGGAACTAGAATCTCCTCTAAAGCCCTAGCCCTCTCCTGGTCACATGGTCTACTGTGGGGGGGGGCTTGGGGACCCAGGGGCTTCAGGTGGCTTATCAGTTATCCAGCTACTCCATCCCACAGGAGCAGCATAGCTGGGGGAGGGGGGGAGGAGAGCTGGCAGCCCCTTGTCAGAGTCGGGCTCTCCGCAGTGACAGCTTCACGTTCCCTTACCTCCTGTGGACCCCCCCGGTCCACATGGCCCCAAAATAAAGACGGGCCAAGAAGGCGTGGGCATCGTTCCCGAATCACACCCCGGACCTTGGCGGCACGAGTGTGGTGTCCGTGCAGGGGGGGGGGGCGGACTCTCACCACGAGAGCCATCGGGGCGTGACGTCCGCTAGATTTATTTTCAAGAGTGTGGGGGTTGCGGCTGAAAACGGAGGCCACTGGGACAGGACGCTCTGGGGAGCAGAGATGCTGACACCGGAATGGGAGGGGGCCCAGGAGGGTGGTGGCACCCGGCTCACAGCCTGAGCAAGCCAGTTCTCTAATTAACCAATTAATAATTAAGTAGATACAGGATGGTGCATACCTTAGGGGTTGCGGGTTCAAGCTGCGCGCCTGCTCTACTGAGTTTGTGCCCCCCCCACGGTCCAAAAGCATGCGCCTGGGTGAACTGCACTCACTGCGTGACTTTGAGAGTGTCCTGACGCTGTCCCGCCCAGGATGTCCAAGCCCAAAGCTCTAAACCCCCTTGGATCGGTGCCTTTGAAATGAATCGTCAGTGAATTGTTCCCCTGCCTCGCCCTCACCCCCCCCCCCCCCCCCCTCAGTCTAACAACCACACAGGACTTTTGGGCTAAATATGTCCAGGAAGTGTAACCATTCTTTTTGTAACAGATAACTTTTTGGAAAAGTCACTATGAAGCTTGTATGACATTTTTACAGACTGCAATAGGAGCTTATTATAATATTATAATACTATTTGGATCACAATTATTGTTTAAATTATCAATAGTCAGCAGATATTTAGATAGAGCAACTTAAATGACTGGCTGTTACACCTAAATAGTTGATGCTCCTCTCTTCAGTACATAAGAGCATTGGGACTCAAACCCATAGCCTTCCGAGTGCCTTTACAGGTCGGCAGTGGCACTCTACTGGGCCCCAAAGACTGCTCTTATTTCAGCGGGTTAGTTAATTAAAGTTCTTGACAGAGTCGTCTCCGGCTTCATTTGCGGCTCCTTTTCTCTCGGATAATATCACAGGCCGGACCTCCGGGGCAAATCGGCGGCTCTATTTCGGGCTCGTCTCCGCTGTCGACGGACGGCGAACGAGGAGATGAGGAAAAAGCCAGAACCTTAGACGTGCAAATGGATTAATAAAAGATTAATAGAGGGGATCTGAAGCTGGCGTATGCTGTTTAGCTTGGCAGAGGACTTTGCAGGGGGGTGAGGGTAATTTAACGGGTCAGCACGAGAGGCCTGTCCTCTCCAGACGGATGTGGTGCCCCTCAAATGCTCCCCCTCCTCCCCCCGTCCTCCCCCGCCTCGTTTGGCACTCCCAGTGAGACAACCGTGGTCGTTAGAAGATGACAGTAAACAAACCAGAGCAAAAGATAAACAAGCAACAACCGTTTAGCAGCTTGAGACAAATCCCACCACAGGTTAACCCGCGTCACGGCTACTATTAAAAACCAGAATCGTTCGGATATACGCTCATGTCAAACAAACATGGCAAGTTAAACACCCACTGCCTGCTCGATGGTTTTTTACCCTTCTGTATAACGTGAACGAAAATAGAGTGTCCTGTTCCTGCCTCCCCAACTACGGGATAATAACTGGACTGTCTGTAAACCTCCACCCCCTTCCTGGCCAAATGTCACCATATAGTTCACTGAGAATTCTTGCTGAGAGAAATGAAATGGACACGACCCCCCCCCCCCGCCCTCCCCCCGACTGTTTCCGTGGCTCCCACCAATTTACTGATATATTGATCTGTAGATAAGCAATTAGTCCTGCCTGGCATTTTCTATCCACATGATTATCTATAGCCCTATCTGCTAGCAAACACTATTCTCTGGCGTAAATAAAGGATTTTGCTGACGGGTGAACCTCTGTGGAGCCGGACGCTATTAAGACTTTTTAAATTAAGTTTTTCACCTGTGCAGGTTTTTTTGCCCCCCATATCAATGACCTTTCCATGTACCATCATGGGGCGGCGGGGGGGGGACAGGAACTGTGCCCAAGTAACTTTTGGAACATCATTAAGAGTACAGTGAGGAACAATCACGAAAAATTTACGTGCAAATACTTTAATTCAAACCAATAAAGCTGTAGTCTGTTTTTTTATAGGTCGTATCGTTGTTTTTCAAAACAAGACAGACAGACAGATGGGCATGACTTTATGTAAATAGGTAAATATGGACATGTTTAATTTTACACAGTATTGTTGGTGTGTTGGTGAATTTGAGGACAGGGCTGGGGGAGGTTTTGGTACACGCGGGGACGTGGCGGGGGAGGTTTTGGTACACGCGGGGACGGGGCGGGGGCGGTTTTGGTACACGCGGGGACGGGGCAGGGGCGGTTTTGGTACACGTGGGGACGGGGCGGGGGCGGTTTTGGTACACGCGGGGGCGGTTTTGGTACACGCGGGGACGGGGCGGGGGCGGTTTTGGTACACGCGGGGACGGGGCGGGGGCGGTTTTGGTACACGCGGGGACGGGGCGGGGGCGGTTTTGGTACACGCGGGGACGGGGCGGGGGCGGTTTTGGTACACGCGGGGACGGGGCGGGGGCGGTTTTGGTACACGGGGGGACGGGGCGGGGGAGGTTTTGGTACACGCGGGGACGTGGGGGTGGGGATATATATCGGGATGTCACTGAACATGCCTGCCATTTATTTCGTTTGGTTTTAATGAGGAGGTGAGGGTGTGGTCTTAGGCTTTATAAAGAGACTTCAGTCTGTAGACGAGTGAGTAATTGTATCATTATTGTAATGATCATCAATGCATTCTGAAATGCACCCAGTGTTTGACTCTTTTGTTGTATTCAGTCGACAGGTGTTTTAATTGCATTCATTTGTTTACTTACTACTACGAATAATTTTATTTCTTTGTTACTCTTTTTTTTAAAAAAACATTTTTTCAGTTAATAAAGCAACAAGGATAATTATTGTTCATAATTGGCAAAATGGTTTGTAAAACTAATGACTTTTGGTGCAATTAATCAATCCCAGATGCTCTGAATAAGCAGGAATCTAATTATTCTTGACAGGGGAAACATTTTCTGCTCAGAAACTGTTTACTGTAAATACAGAGGTATGATGAATGAGTTGGTGTGGCTTGATGGATGAGGTTAGATCGGACGCTTGGTATTCCTGGATCGGCCGCTGTAAATATTTACCCGCCGTATTCTCGCCGAATTGCTCATTGCACTGGGATTTCAGGTTCATCGTCCGCCTCTTCACGTGCATCACCGTCTCCACCAGACACCGGACTGTGTTCCATCAAGCTTTTGATCTGGACGTGATATTTTCCTCCCCAATTGATCCGCTTTCACGTCTGGCCGGCCGTAAAGGTCCTCGCCGCATCCCGCTGGGATGTTTGCATGGGGATCAGCGACTTCAGCAAACAGCCTGACTGTAGGGACATCTCCGCAAAGCAAACCTTCACGTGTTGGATTTTGCCACCGTTTCACGCTTCATGTTTTATTTATTTAGTAAACCTACAATTGAGACAGTGAGGTCAGATGGGTTCCTGGAGCAATTGGAGTTAATGGCCTTGCTCAAGGACTCAATGGTGACATCACACTGCTGGCCCTGGGATTTGAACTAGTGACCGGCGTCCAATCATGGGCACAGGGTCCTAACCTGCAGAGCCACACATTGTCACTGTGTTATTTACTCTTGTTACTGTAAAAACTCATCCAGTATGACATTATCTAGATATAGTAGTGCATGCGTTACTAAAACAATCCAGATTAAGGTACCTCAAGGGTTCAACTGCAGGTCCCGTCCTGGAAGCTTGACCAGCTGCTGCTTCGTCAGATGAGTGAAGCGTGCTCGATCGGCAGCAGGTGACTGATCCCAGGTGATGATGTCTCACCTGCAGGTCTGTAAGGGCTGCTTTTATGATGATAAACAAGACAGGGAAGCTGGAATTTGGTGTTTTGCCGCAAGCTCCTCTTTCTGTCGAAATCCCACACAAGTAGGGCAGGAAGATGCTCGGTGGTGCGGGCAGGAGGGGGTGAGGGCTGACATTCGCGTCACGTCATTGGGTGCCCGTCAGACTCGTGTTCCGCGTCAAAATCGGGCAACCCCCTCCTTCCCCTCCTGGCCCAAAGGGGTACCGCCGTGATCCTTGCGATCTGTAAGGATGGTGTCAAGCTGACAAACAGAGAAACAAAATGGCGGCCCCTGGGGTGGATGGTGGTGGGGGGGGGGGTAGCCTGGTGGCGCATGACATCCGCTTACTGGGAGGCGAGGCTCATGCCCGTTTCGGCGGAAATACCACCTTCAGGAGCGGCTGCGCTTTCTTAATGGGATTCATCATACATGCTGAATGCCACTCAATCAGGCTCACGCTAAATGTAATCATTAGCGGCGGAGCACTGCACTCGAGACAGATTGCCGCTGTGTAGAGTAAATAATATAATTTAGCAATTTATAACAGTGTTTAATTAAAGGTGCTTAATCCAGAGCCTAGGTCTATCAGAATCAGTCAGTCGGTAGCGCAGATGCATTGATTAAGGAGTACATCCTGGAACAGGCAGAGGGAAAGGGCACGTCTTATTAGAGACGTCCTGATCCAGACCAGCGAAGCAGAAACACAGCGACTGGAGGCTTGGGTCGTCTGGCACGAACAGCCTGGCATGCTTCTCCGGGAGGTTCTCCACTTTGCAGTTACCCGAAATATCTCCCCGTGGCCACATGTCACGATTGGCTGCTAGACAGGGATTGTTGGCGGTAACCTCTATGACCTCCACATACGGGCAAGACATTGAGCTGGTCTTCGGTGACGGTTCCTGATCTGGAAAGCAGTGCAGTATAACTGATGCGTGCCAGTAATGTTATTATTATTTTTTCTTGCAGACACAATCACATCCCTGTTAGCCCTACACTCCTACTAGCCCAGGGGTGGCCAATCTTATCCGCAAAGGGCCGGTGTGTATGCGGGTTTTCGCTGCAACTCCCTAATTCGATTACTAATTGGAGGACTGATTGGCTGAAGAGTCCTCACACCTGGGTTTGAACAGCTGACCTAAAGGTTATCCCAAAAACCTGCATACACACCGGCCCTTTGCGGATAAGATTGGCCACCCCTGTACTAGCCTTTACCTCCGCTAACTCTACACCTGCACTAGCCCTACACCTCCACTAACCCTAACCCTACACCAATGTCCTGCTCTGGTGCTCCTCAGCTCTTGCACTTTCGCTGTTCTTGCTATGTCTGTACAATCGACCCTTCTGCGCGGCGTCTTTCCCTGTCGCAGTTTTGATTCATTCCAGGGTCGGCATAAGAAATTAAAAGGGAATTTTTGAGAGTTTAGTTAAAGCCAGCACACAAAACGTTTAGTAAGTCATAAATGCATAAAACATATGTACAGTGCCAGTTTGGAGGACGTCAAGCGTGTTTACGGCAGCCTATCATCTCGCAGTGATCTTTCTATCTCGTGTTTCTTGTATCTTTTTCTTCAATTCACTCCGCTTGCCAAGGGGACAAAAACAATGTGCACAGTCTTTGTGAAAGGGTCGACTGTCCTGACTCTAGCTCTGAAGCTACTTTTATTTGTAACTGGGCATTGACTGGAAGCTCAGCCTAGCTGTGCTTATGCCTAGTCGGTTCCTGGACAGCTGTATGCTTGTAAGGTACTTACTTCCACACTTTGTACATCGCTTTGGACAAAAGTGTTTGCTAAATAAATAAATGTAGAGGTAAATACAGGGATGCAGTACTTTGTTAATCCACTAAGAGGCGCAGTGAATGTGTTGCAGTATGTAGGCATGGCAGTGAGATCGTTTGTTGACACTACAGGTATCGGTTTCGGTGTCACGTGTCCGTACATTCTGGCTACTCAGCCTGGACTTAGCATTTCGATGCTGTACTTCCCGGATTGGACACCCACCTTGGAAATCCTGCTGTCACACTTCCGCGACTTCGATGGCGGTTCATGAATGTATGGTGCGATTTCCCAGACCGATGTCCTTTAAGGGCGTGTATAATTGTTTGTTAATGGCCGACGAAGGCGTGCTTCCGGCGGGATCCCAGACTGAGTTCGGCGTAATCCGCTCTGCCGGCCGTGACGTGCCGCCTTCTGTAATCTTCCGCTTCTTAAGCAGAAGGGAACTTCATTATGCGTGGGATGACAAGGGAGCCGTCCTGGAGGTTTCGAGGGCGGGATGCTTGTACAAGTACTGTGGTGGAGAGATAAGGCAAAGAAATCAATTAATAGCACGTGAAACATCACTGTTCACTGGGGCGACCCGGGACCCACCTATAGGGGAGAACCTATTCAGGCAGGGCAGGTTTGGGTGTGAAGCGAGATTCTGTCGAGTAGCAGAGCCAGCAATCGGTGGTCTGACTACTCGATGAGTCCCCTATGACCGTTAAGGTTTGGGTAGGCCTGGGGAAATAGATTGCCCTTCTTTTTTCTTCTGACTGTTGTAGATCCCAGATCCAGCCCGTTTAGAGTTACTCGGTGCATGGATCGTCTAGCCAGATGGTGTGACGACTTGGGGGTCGGCTGGAGTCACACGGAGGAGCTCTCCTGTGACGTGAACCCCTGTGGCCGAGACGTGCGTGTGAGTCAACATGGGAGCAGCAGAGGAGCCCTAGGGCTTCCTTTGAAAGACCTCCCCCCCCCCATCGCGATGCGCGCCACGTCGACAGGCCGACCGCCGCGGCGATTTAACAGCCGCGCCGTTGCCGTGGCAACCGAGTTTAAGTCAGGCCGTGGGACCTTATTGCCAAGTTTTGGTCTTTGTGGTAATACATTAACCTTGAGTTTCTGGAGGAGCGTGAGGGGACAGCAGACCGCCACAAGGGCGGGGCTCTTGCCACGTTTCCGCCTTGCCACGCTTGCCCTTTCTAACACTATTAAAACAACAAACCCTGACTGACTGCGGGCTACATGTGCCTGGAAGGGTGCAGTAAACAAACAGAGCGAACTTATTTCAGTGATGAGTAAAGACAGATAAACAGGGCTGAGGACCTGAAGTCTGAGGGGCCCCACATTGGGGCCTCAGCGCCTGACTGCGGGGCCCGGCCAGGGATGACGACGAAGACGCGCAGGTGATGTTATTAAATTCCCCTCTGCCTCTTTATCTCTGACATTACTTCTGGTTACTACGGCGACAGTGGGAGTGTCTCCCCTCCCACTGTGCTGTAATGAAACAGCAGTGGGCCTGCAGCAGCCAGCGTCCACCTGGACAAACCCGTAAAATACATCTCAGTGGTAGAACTTTGATGATCTTGCTGAAAGTTCTGCCGTTAATTGCCTTGGTTGAGCTTTCAGTCCAAAAGGAAGTGCACAGATTTCACTCCTTAAGCAGCTGGATCTTTTAGCAGAGCAGGGGTATGTCTCACTCTGTCACTTTCCTCATTGTCTTGACTTTATTCCTCGGGGGGAGGGGGTTGAGTAACCTAAGTCAGCAAGGATGTGGAGAGGATAATTCGGAAGAGTTATGTCTAATGAAAAGAGGCCGTGAGCAGGAGTTTGTGATGATCACATAAAGCCTGGCATGGAGCTATTCCTTCCATCGTACTATTTCTTACAGTCAATCAACCGAATACTGTACAGCAGTGTTTCCCAATCCGGTCCGTGGGGACCCAGAATCAGTCCACATTTTTGCTCCCTCCCAGCTCCCTGCCAGACAGTCCATATTTTTGCTCCCTCCCAGCTCCCGAGCAAAAATGTGGACAGTCTGTGGCTCCCTGAGGACTGGATTGGGAAACACGTACGCGTGCTGTACAGTATGCCAGCATAAGGTCAGATTCTTTTTAACAAAGAATAAGTGGGTGTGGTCAGGGTTTGTGAGGGTGTTGGTTAAGAAATTCCTGGTTTGACTTGTTCTCGATAGCGGGAATCTTAATTTGATCTCGCGCATGCGTATGCTGCCACGGCTAAATCGAGATCTCAGACGATGGCCCTGATCCGATGGGACTCCCACTCCATAGAGCTGCGAAATCCGACAGCGGAATTCAAGGCTACCTGCGAGTGCCATAAATCCTTATCACTAGGGAGTCACTCCCAGAATAGGTAATACGGGATTTGAGTAAAAATATCTTTCACCGGGGAACATGGGGGGGCTCATTAGCCCGGATGATTTAGAGTCTGGAGTCGTTTAATAAATTCCGGTAATAAACAGATCGATAGATCAGATCTGGGAGAGTTTCTGAGCATCGCAGATGTCGTGTTCTGCTTTTTCCGCTGTGTGTGGCTTAAAAACGAAACACGGCCTATAATTGCTGTCTCCCGTCCCTGAGTGCCGGGTTCACCAGCCAGTTTGACCATCGACGGTGAGGTTAGCCGGTCCGAGATGCCTGCACCATCTGGCCATCTGGCATCCGACTGTGACCGGATCAGGTAGCCGATGTGACTGTATCAGGTGCACATCTCCGCTAACTTCTGTAGTGTATTAGAGGCTGTGAAGTGGTACCAGAACGCAATATCTATTGCCATTTATCTCCTGGAGTGCTGAGGAGAAGGAGAAGAAAAACTGCAGGCCGTAGCGATGCAATATCCATGGCAACCCGAACCCACCTATTCTGCGGAAATTGTGAAAGCAACAGGCGTTTGCTATCTCGGTCTTGAGGGTGGGGGCTGGGCACACTGGATTTGATCTGTAAGGTAACAAAAGAGAGACTAGCATAGATGGGCTGTTTTATCGGATGGCAGTAAGGACCTTGTCCGCAATATAAAGTGAAGCACATTCTGTATAGGGAGGACAGTAAACACTACCAGTAAATGCTTGTCGTTTGTCTGTTTCCTCTATTTTAACTTTGTTGTCTTGTGAGTTGTTGTTACTCTTGAAGATGTTGTTCAAAAGATGTGATCAGCTAGCGTTAGCTAAAGATGCTAAGTGATGCTAAAAAATGCTAAAGATACTCAGGCGGTTCTGTAGAAAACCCATTTAATGCTCACGCTGTTCTCTGGTCATTCAGGGCAACATAATACTGAGGCAGGTAAACTTAAGCACAGTAGCAGCCCAAAGATCCAAACCGCACTCCTTTCCTAGGACTCGATCCCGTGACCATATGGTCAGGAATCATTGTCTTTAGCTGAATTGCCGGAGCCTGAACTGCATTCGCCCATCTGCATCGCTGAGTTTGGTTTGCACCTATTGGGCACAATTGTGCATGATCTCAGTTCAGTCACTAGTCCCACCCCTTTCTCCCATTTGCAGCTGGGTCCATTCCATCCATTTTCTGTACCCACTTGTCACAGGGGAATTAAGCAATCACAGGGCATGTGTACCATTTGGTAATTCTGATTCACCTAATTGGGTTTTTGGGCTGTGGAGTGGAAACCAGAGAAGATGCAATTTCCACACACACACACACACACACACACACACACACAAATATGCAGGTTTGTAATTATATCTTTGTGGGGACTCTCCATTCATTTCTATGGGGAAAACTCTAATCCCAACATGATGACCGTAACCCCTACCCAGCGCTAACCTTAACCATAAGTAACCAAACAAAATTTGTACTTTTTTGATTGCATTTACAGATCTTTGTGGGGACCTGAGAAATGGTCCCCACAACGTTGAAATAACCGGTTTTAATCACATTGTGGGCAACAAATGGCCCCCACAATGTAATATAAACATAATCCACACACAGAGCCGGGATAAATATTTGAACCTTGGTCCGAATGGTGCAAGGCAACAGTGTTACCCACTGCTGGGTGTTCTCACAGTGATTTTTGGATTTATCTGTGGGACGGCTTTACACCTATGTGAATTTTTTTTGGGGGGGGGGGGGCGGGGTGTTTCTACCCAGTCTTTGCTCAGGTTGCTCTGCCCACAGATGGCTCTCAGTCACACAGAAGCCTATTAATGGCCTGACTGTAGTTTGACATCCTTCAATAGTAATTAAAGCAGCCTGAGAGTAATTTCCCAGTTCATTACCCCTTTTCCTGCAGTGTTAGTATGTAGACATTTACCCTGATAATTCTCCGGCGTAATTCAGCAGATCTTGGTTCTGAAAACCGGCAACAAGGCCATATTTAAATTTGAATCTGTTCTCTGGGTTTTAAAATCTCTATGTATATAGTTTTGCTTCCAGAATGTATCTGGGACTGAGCGAAGAGCATTTACTGAATCAGAAAGGCTGTTATTCCCTGTTCTGGTGGGGGGGAGGTATTCCGGGGAGATGTAGCGGAGTCCTTTGAAGACAAGTGATGTGAAACGTCTCACCTTTTGATTAAACGTACCACCGACAATACAAATCGTAGAGACAGCGTCTGGATTCTGGCAAGCGGAAAAAGTTTTGCCCGTCGTAACTCCTACTCTTCTATTTTTACATCCTACTGCACCGTTTGGATAAATATATACCTTATATTTGCCCCCATTCCCTTTTTTTTTAATAAAGCCTGAATCAGTTTGTCCGTGTTTTCAGATTTTAAAAGAAGACAGACTCAAAAATAAAAGTCACATGTCGAATATGTGATTCTATAGCTATCGCCTTTGATTGACTCTTCTTATAAATCCTGACTGTGGGGAGTAGGCAGGTCCTTTGATGTAATACTTAATGTAGAAATAACAAAAGAATTAAAAATGGAGCAGGATATATTGTGAACGGCTCAGGTGGGGTGTGAAAAGATGATGATAAACATTTTGGCTTTGAAGGGTTTTTCTTCAGAACGTGAGCTGAAGCTAAAGTTCTTGTGTGATTCCATCATCGCCGCTGTCATGGTACCCTGTCACAGCACCCCCTAACCCCCACCCCCCCCCAGCCGTCTTCCACCCACAGACTTCTAATGACAACTGTTGCTCAAACCATCATAACTGTTTCCTTTTGTTCCGGGGAATGACTGTCAGGGATCTTCCTGTTACTTATTTTCTGACCCTGATAAATAACTGTCCTGCCCGCTATAGATGCGGGTGTAGGGATGGGTGGAGGGGGGGGGGGTTGGCTTTTACCAATTTACTGTGAAAACTGAGTTCCAAGGAGCTGAACTCTCATCAGAGCTATGGTATTACAGAACTGAAAAGTGGGGGGGGGGGGGGTTAAATTATCTTCTGTGTGGGAGTGGCTGAATGAAAGCAGCATTCAATAGCAGGAAGGTGTTTTTATTTAGACTGTGGATTTAAAATGTGATGATGTCACTTCTGTCATTAATGCGAGTTAATGTCGTACCTATTTAGAGGCTGAAACTGACCCGTGTGGAGTCTTTGTTTTTCAGTGAGAGCTGCTTTATGGTCACCAGGCGTGCCGCGGTTGCCAGGGGTCTGAAATACATTGGAGCATAATTAAATTGGGTTGGGGTCCCAGTGTAATGTACCTTCATGGGGCCCAAAATCTGTAGTGGTTCTGGTGAGATTGGAAGCACTGGGTCATGGTCCTCATGGGCCACTTGGGGGGCCCGGGGTGCCCATATGCTCCATGAATAAATGAAGCTGATTTTTCTGGAGAGTAATTCCGCCCCCCTGGCTATGGTGACGGATTTGGGCTTCGCGAGTGCCGCCAGCGCGGACGGAACCCGAGACTCGCTGACCGCCGTCCAGATTCTCTCCCTTTGGTTCAGAGCTTTGAAACTGGGATCGTTTGAAAATGTAATTCGGTGGCAAATTAGCCCCCTTGCTGTTGGCCAGGCCCGTGACGCTTTATCATCCCCCCTCCCGCCAAGAATTTTGATCTGCCCGCCCCGGACTCCCCTAGATTGGTGTTCGAGTCTGCTGACACCCCCCTGTCAGAACCAGGTGCCCGGTGCCCCTGTGTCTGTGCTTTACAGCTAACTGGCGCGAGGGGCAGAATCCCTCTGAACTCCATCACAGGCCTGACTGGTTTATGGACTGGGAGAGGCTGCTTAGTGTTTGGGTACGGAGTGCCAGGCAGTATGTATCGCCTCCAGATTCCTCAAATCAGGCCAGTTAGCTCACCCTCGCAGAGGAAAGACGTGGTGGATTTTCTGTTCTTCTTAATGCTGTCTTCCTGTGTATATGGCCATGTTTTTTGTTTTTTTTTTGGGGGGGGGCATTTAATCAAACAGTCTCAAAGCCCTCCTCTCTTTTTTTGTATTTTATACTGGGGAGACAAAATATTTGTTTGCGGGGGGAAAAAAAAAAAAAACACACAGTGCCCTATTCTGCAGAACCGTCACAAACAAGCAGCCTGGGTTCCTTTGCCAGCGAAGGGCCCTTTTAAATTTCTGGGATGGGGGGGGGCACCTCCTAGTCATCACTGCCAGAGCCCTTGGGGAGAGCAAAAGGGAAAAGTCGGGCTAGGGCAGGGGGTGTGCTGTACGAAGGGGGGCGTTTGGGTTCTGCAGAAAGCCCTACAGGTGTATCTGAGAGCAGTAAAGCTTTTCTCAGTTTCACACCTTGAACGTTGTCCGTGGACATTATCTTCTGCCGCTTCACCTCCTTACCAGCTGCCAGCTCGTACCGCTTTCCCTTGGAAGGTTTTATTCCATCTCCTGCCTTAGTTTTCACGTCTAAAATCGTTTTCGAGTCGTCTCGATGTTACAAATTGGAACAAAACATACAGATGTTTCCAGCTTGCAGACAAGAATGCGTTTTCTCCGGCTGCTCTGAGCTAGACGTGAAACTGCATTTGAAAACGATCTTTTCTCTGTGGCCGTGAGTCTTTCATGTCACACCTACGGGCGAAAGCTACAATTTGCAGAGTTTCATGCAGTTCAGCTCAATAATTGTTTGCAATTACTTGCATTCTGTTTCAGTCAATTGCAAGGATGCTGTTTCCCAGGGCTGTGCAGAGAGGGACAGGTGCTCTGCTGGGGGGTGGGGGGTGCAGTCCCCCCTCGGCAAACCAAAACAAAATTCGACTTTGCGGTTTGCTAAGTTGGTGGTCCAAAAGGGAAACTTCAAGAGGACCTCTAAATGGGAGGCGCTTTGAATGCATTGGCACCCCCCCCCCCCACTTCCCTACTCTTTCCGATAAAATGCTTCATTAGAGCGCAGATTTTGAGTTATTCATTATTTCCCTTATTGAGAAACGTAATCACAGTGATTAAGCACTGAGATCCCTGAGTTAGAGATGAACACGTCGGTCCTCAGCTACAGGACCCCTTTCGTCCATGTGGTGGGGGGGGGACCTACAGCTCCGTGTCAGCGGAGTACCGTGCCAGGATGTTTATGCGAGCGCGTGCCTGGATTTCCACTTCAGGGGCGTTAAGCCGCACGACGTGCCCGCCGCTCATTATGGGATGTGTCATTGCGCGGCGTAGCCTGTCATCATTCTCCCTGCTCCTAATGAAATCGCCATCAACTACCCCCCCCCCCAGACAATGCCGCCCCCCTCTCCCCGAGTGTTACCTCTCTTAAATGATGTCCCTTCCTGCTCTAATGAGCCCTGCCTTTTTTTTTACCCTGATGCCACCTTGACATTCAGATCCAGCTCTCCTCGGTGCCCCCCCCAGGGAGGATCCTAAGAAAATAACCTTCCTTTCTGACATTCAGCACTGGTATTTGAAAGCAGTGTTAGATCTTTTTCGCCGGGCTTTTTGGACCCTTGTGTTTAGACTCGGAGAATGTCAGCCGTGTGAGGTGAATAAAATATTTATTAAACGTTTTGTGACTGCTGATCTATATACTGTACGTACAGGCGGGACAGCGAGGCGGGCGGGACAGCGAGGCGGGCGGGACAGCGAGGCGTGCGGGACAGCGAGGCGTGCGGGACAGCGAGGCGGGCGGGACAGCGAGGCGGGCAGGACAGCGAGGCGGGCGGGACAGCGCCATCGGGAGAATGTCCCAGAAGCCGAACGCGGTGTTTTGGAATTCTTTTTGTTGTCCGGCTCAGGAAGCCGCCTGTGTTGTTAAGGTTTTGGAAAAGACCATTCTGCTTTTGGGGGGGCGGGATCTTTATAATGAGGGCTGTTAATTATGCAACTGTGTCCTAATACTTTTAATTTTTGGTAATTTCCTGCATATGAGTGAGGGACTCTTCTTGGCTGCTGCTCATGTTTACCTGATGGGCTGGAATTACGCTTGGGCGGTATTACTGTTATTACCCCCCACTCCCCACTTGGCAAATGCCCCCCTTGCTCACCGAACTTTATTGCAGCAATTAAATAATAGCAAATTATAAGCATTGCTGTTGGAAATACTATCAAAATACTGTTTATTGCTATATAATGTACGCATAGTTTGAAAAATGGATACTGCCCAAACCTCGTTAGGATGAGCAAGCGGACGGCAGTGGATGCTGCTTGTTTGCCTCGTGCTCATGTGGTGCCTCTTTTCCAGCTGGCTCTTGAAAATGAAACAGTTCCTTCTAGTGTTTCTCATTTCGTTATAACACACTGTACCAACACTGATCATTGACATGTGAGTTCCAACCAGGCTAGGTGACCACATCTCCTTCTGAGACATCTGTCCATCAGCTATCTATGGCCTCTTATCCAGTGAAGGATCACAAGAACCTCCCAGAGTCACAGGGCCTGACGAGGACCGTCACAGGGACCGTAGGCCTACAGTGACCTGCCAAGAGCGATTTACAGACCTTTTTGAGACATCGTCTTGGTGACATACCAGAGTCGTGTTTGAGTTGACCTTAGTAGGGTTTGAGGCAAGACCGAGACAAGAGACCATTGAGACCATTACTGGGGTTGGGTAGCCCAGTCCGAGTCTGGAAAAACACAAGCTCAATTCTAGACATTGAATCTGAATTCAAAAAACGATAAATGACAGATACTAGCTAAGCTAAGATAAGAATTCGAGGGGCTGCATGCAGGCTGCAGATGTGTGCTGTGGACTCAGACGGACCCGGGAAGGCGTCTGAATCCACCCGAGTGCCTGACAAGACCGAGTCCATTTACAGGTGAACTCAAGACTGGACTCCAGTCCCACAGCTCATGTGACACATGCTAAAGAAAACCACTAATAGTGATGCTGGAATGGGCAAGTGGATCAGAAAAAGCAGACCTGCAAAGTCGTTATATTAATGGCTGTTCGTTAATTAAATATTTGTGGATATTGTGAGTGAAGGTAACAGAAACACTATTCTGCTGCTAATCTGCACTGACGAAACGCTCTGTAACAGCAACAAGTCTGCGTCAGGACCCTGCAAAATTTCAAAGTGTGCAGATAATTATTTTATTAGCTGTACTACAGGAAAGGCATGTTTTGATATCTCACTTAATAACCTTTGGCCACAGCTGGGGCACTGGAGGGCAGACTAATAAACTCAGCCCTCAGATGTAAAATCAAAGGGATAATTTATTCCAATTTACCTCACACACTGATAATTACTAAACGCATCTAGTTCGCTATGAAGTACTGTGGGTATTACCCAGCTTATAAATCATTCTAATGAAAATGGATCAAAATGTAATGTTTCTAAACCAACCAAAAGAAATTCCATTTGAGCTGGTCAACCGTGTCTTCAGAATGCAAATGAAAAATGCCATTTGCTTAAAACTGATATCTGCTGCTCATTAGAGGGAGCAAATGGCCTCTGTCATCAGACAGAAGGCTTTGCTTTTATGGAACCTGTTTGTTCACCTTACATAGCTAATAGGGACCTTTGTGAATCGGTTCTGTCTGCGGGCCCGCAGACAAAAACGTTCATATCCAAACTGGTGAATCTTATGAATCCCACAGCAATCATGCGGCTCCTTTCTCATCCTGAACCAAGAATGATAAATAAAAAAACAAATCATCAATTTTAGTTGACAATATATGACTTGTAGCATCTCCAGAAATAAACTCGACCAGCTTCATACTGTTATCTATGCAAACCAGTGGACAATATTTATTGTAAAACACTATTTAAAACAATTAAAAGAAATATTTTATCGTCATTTTGCACAATTATACAATTGAAGGAAAAATGTGTGCAGTTCTAACAGAAGTGCTGTGGGGATTCATTATTCTGTAGAATTGTCTGCAGGTCGGTTTTTAGATTGATGGTACAGCAAACTAGGAATATATACGGTTACCATGACAGTTCAGATAATACCTGGAGACGTGTAACAATTTAATGAAAATATATCCATCTGAAAATAAAGTAAGTTTTGTAACTGCACTTTTTTTACATTCAGTATATTTTAATGTATATTACTAATAAAATCATTCTTAAAGTCACTCACAATGCAAAGTATTCTGATCCTATTCTGATTATATATTCTCTATATATATATTTGAATTAGCATGTATATTGAATCAAAACAAAACTGAAGCATTTTAATATAAGCAATATGTCATAAACTGATGTTCCATGAGGGGACACAAAGACTCAGTTACTACTGAAGTACAAATCATGAACAAATATACAGTAGTAGCTACTAGAGATAAAAGATGCATCCTGATTTATTAATGATTAACAAACAGAAGATCAGTATTTCACTTGTGTAATTACTTTTTCCTTCAATAGTTCCTTCAGTAGTTCACAAAGGTTTACAAATTTAACACAGTAACAAATATATTGTGTCACGATTCATTAATGATGAATGAACATGAGATCAGAATGTAACTAAGACCTAGTTTGTGGTTAATTAATACTTAAGTAATTGCTTAATACTATGTCATTTGTACCCTCTCAGTAAAGTGTTATCCATAAAACTTTTTGCCATTGTCTGAAATGTAATTTTAGAATTTTTTGGTCATTATTGACACACCACACCACAGTGCACAACAAAAAAATGTGTCCTCTGCATTTAACCCATATGTGACATTGTGACATAGCAGAGGGCAGCTAATTCAGCGCCCGGGGAGCAGTGCTTGGGGGCGGTACCTTGATCAGGGTACCTCAGTGGTGCCTTGCTAGTCAGGGATTCGAACCTGCAATCTTTCAATTACAAGTGTGCTTCCCTAACCATTGGGGTTTCAGCATGAACAGCAACGTTGCTTTGTCTGTTTTGCATTAACAATTATATCTGTGCTTCTAAACTCTTCTAAAACTCCTGTACTTATAAGCCTTCTGTACAGAGCCATGAGGCATTTAGCACTTATGTCTGGGGTAATTAGACTGATAATTAGACTAATCAACCAGTGATAAATGCCTGCCACTCATTAATTACCTTCTTACTAAGTCGTTTTTAACTTTAACATTTAAACAAACTTTCTCAATTTGAATTTTATAGTGCACCTGCTTAAAAATGTACTTTAGCAAAATCCCTTCCTTGTAGTATCATTGGTTGATGGCAGTAATGTCATCAACAGTAACAATTAATGATCAGCAGCAGGCTTTCTGTTACATGCTTTAAGTTCTTGTTGATAGTAGCTGAAACTTTGATTGAATGAACATCTTGTTGATCGACCAAGTCGCTGAGGGTCAGAGGCGGGTTTAGTAAATATCCAAAAACAGTCCATGGTGACCACTGAAGTGACTCGAGTCAGAAACGCCACTTCAGCGGCTCCTGGGGTCGCCAGCAGGATGAAATAGTTCTTGTGAAGGAGCATATTTTATTGTTGAAGTGAGATATCCTGGAAGACAAATCACGTTGGGCCGGGTGTCCTTCTCGGTGGCGTGGAGATGAAGTTGTCTGTCAGATAATCTCGGCAGTTGAAAAGTTGAGTTTGAAGAAAGCCCTCTCACTTAGAGTCGTCGAGATTCCGCGCACCCCCTAAATCTCAGTGACAGCTGAAGCCCCCACAAACAGGTTCTGATCTGTGAACCTGGCATGTTTCATTTCTTTAGCCTCAGTGCTTATCCTTGTCTTGCTTTCAGAAAGACCTGTTGCATTTGTGATGGGTACCAAACCAAAACACTCTCTGCCTGGAGTTTTTTTAAACCCTGGTCACTACTCACTAGGGCCCTATTTATTGAAAGACTAAGTGTTTTTTAACAGTTCTTCCAAAGCAACATGTGGTTTTATCATTTAAATTGCTGGATGTTTTACTAGAAAAGGCCGAGGCAAGTAGCTTGTATTACAGCAGACCTCGTCCAAGCAACCTTCAGTTTATGGTTCCCAATCTTTAACTGGCATGCAGCCTGGTACGCTTGATGTGTCATTGATGTGATTTTTAGTTCTAGCTGTGTGTTACATGTTCATCTTTGGGGATAGAGATATGGATCAATTGAAGCGGTGCTTTGGATCTTCTCTAGGTATTAATCTTTTCCCCAGTTTTTGTCATGTTCTCTCAGGTGAAAGGGATTAATTCCACCTTTCATGGATAGTAACTTCATATGCTATGTGCTGGATGGTAATCTTTAATAGGAGTCCTAATAAGAGCCAATGGGATGTAGGTTAAACCAGCTGGTGATTGACAGTAATCCCATCCATTGTAGACTTCCCTTTCCACTGTTTTCCATCACTCTATGGCACAGGTCAGAGTGTATCCCAGTTGTCTGATTGCTGATCTTCTTATCTCTCTAGGTGATGAATTTAGTCTGTTTCTTCGCTAAATTTCAAAGGAATCTCATAGTTATTTCAGTTCACCTGCGTTTGTATTTCACTATATCCTTTATCAGATTTGAAAGTAATTTCTTCAATTCACTTTGGCAATATCCAGTATTGTTTCATAGAAGTACTCTAAAGGTGTGATTACAGCAGAATTACAGTCCCCCCAAATGCTATTGGACAAACTGGTCTGCATCATATGTGTTTATTAAAGTTTTTATGATGGTGTTCCTTCTGGTTAAATTCACCTGTACAGTGAAGATATTGCCACTATGAGACAATGCCTTTATAGCAGTTTCTGAAGTGCTGTCTTATTGCATTATGTTTGAGTCCTTTTTGTCTGGAAAATGGAAGCCTGTTACGGGTGCTTTTTAAAAAATATAAAACTCTGGCATTGCCATTAATTCATTTTCAGCCATTGGAATAATTCGTTATGTAAAATCATCAAGTACTGCCACGAGCAAACTTTATTTCTTTACACACTTTCAGCCATGCAGAAAGGTGTTGTCATGACGACTGTAACTAAGCCACTGCAAAAGGGTGGGAAAATGTATAATGAATGTGGGAGATTAAAAAAGCACGACTATATTCTGCTTTTAGAAGTGTTCCATGTGACACTGGTTATCGATTGTAAGGTTTAATAGACACTACTGTGATCTTCGTATATTTTGCATGATTGTTTTGAATATGTCACTTGTGTGTGTGTGTGTGTGTCTTGTCCTGCACATGCATGTTTTGCTGCTTTCTCTGTTTCATTCCTGTCTCTGAAAAGTACCGATGAACCAGTGGTGGCTGGTGGCAAAAAATAAATAAATTGAGGAGGTAAGAAGATAATACATTTTACAGAATTTACCGGAGTAATTCTCACAGACAGGAGAATTACTCCTACAGAAATACAGGGGTTTTTCCAAAGAAGAGAAAAAATGTGTTTTTAAAAGGCAATAAAAATCTATTTATGAGTTACTCATTTCATAATTTAATCTCAAATATTGAGGAACATCCTCTAGCTCTCTGGACCAACCACCTCTGCTATAAGGGAATTAGGCTGGTTCTGAAGTGTCTCGTTCTCTGTCCTGCTAACACGTTTCCTGTTCCCCCAGTAACCCTTAGAACTATATCCCAGGAACAATAATCCACCGTAGCCTTTGATAACTTCCTGCTTTATATATCAGACAGTGACCCTGCCCGCATTTTTGGCAACCACTGCTAAATGCGATACCGCTTCACTTAAAGTGCTTGGATTTTTACCCTAAGGGCGTTTTTTGATTTTCGATTCCTTCTCAAGGTTGGTATGAACTTGTGTGGAGTGGCTGCATTCAATCTCAGCACATTTCCGACGTGATACAAAGCAGAAAGTTTTCAAAGGCGGCATGAATGACTGTGGCGAGCCGGTGGATCTTCAGTGTGTTTGTGGATGATGGAGACAAGTGAAAAATATTAATAAACCCAAAATATTATATCTTTAATCCTGTCACTCTTTTAACAATTTGAAAGCATGCAGAACTTGTTTCTGAGTAATTTTTTTCTCTGTGTGGTTTTTGGTGTTACACATCTTTGAATAACTTTCTTATCGCACAGTTGTCTTTACATCAGATGAATGTGTTCTTTTTTTTCTTTTCTTGTCTGGGGACTGTGACTTTATAAGGACACCTAAAGTAAAGCCTCTCTGTAATACGGTGCCTTTTTTCTGGCTTGTCCGCTCTTAAATGCACTGTTTCCTCCATTTTCTCCATTCTTGATTCTAGGTCCCCTTTCAAAGAAACAGAATGATGATTTAAGTGATAATGACGATGCTGAGGATGAAGGTATTTTTTTTGATGCCAAACTGATATGCATGACAAGGAAACTCTCCAGTTCTTTTTTTTCCTTCCCCTCGTTTGCTTCTCTTCATTTTCTTGTCCTTTTTTAAAATTGAAGAATTTTTCCCTCCTGTTTTTCGATGGATGTGTTTGATCTTTTTTTGCTTGGTGTTCCGTGTCCCTCCTCGTTCTTGTATAAAACCTTTCGTAGGTTTTTTTGCTTGAATTCTTTTTTTTTTTTTTTGTTTTACCTCTAATATTTACATGTTTCATCCCACCTCCACAAAACTGTCAAAACTGACTAATACTCTCGTATCACCTCCTTTTTTGCATGTTTTTTCCCCCCAACTCATTGAATTTTTTAATGTTAAACGGATAATACTGAGAAAGGTGTTGTAAACATTACCGATACTAACATCTCAGGTCATGTTGTTTGGGTCAGTGCGACACTGAGTGTTTTCTAAGCAACATTTGGTTATGTTCCTTGGATCTGTGCAGGAGGTCGCATCCTGTGTTATGTTTTACAGCCATGTTCTCCCAACAGAGGCCACAGACACCCTACAAAACTGGGAATGGACAGTTTTAGTTGTTGAGAGCACTTAGGAACATTTTAATGTCCGAGTACCGGAGTCTTCTTGCCAAACTCACGGATAATGGAATGGTCGCCACTCTGGTTTCTGTGCTTTTCCAGCGCCAAGAACATCATCCCAGTGCTTCTATTTCCAAGTTATCCTCAGGTGTTTTTATTTATTTATATATATATTTTTTTTTTCCTTGCAGGGGATTATGGGTAGGGTGACTTTAAAGGCTAAGGGGGAGAGAAGTCTGCCTCATCAAGCATTTTACGTTTCACACTCATAGCCTAAAGGTGATCCCTGTAATACCTTCCATCCGCTGTAAACAGAATTTCGATAAGGAAGCTGTAACTTCTCACCGTGGGTCAAGATGACAAAGAAGATATCATCTCTCGCCGCCCTGCATTAATTTCTTTTTTTCTTTCCGTAGCAGACTTCATTTGAGTCGCGTGCGTGTTTTCTACGCTTCACCGCGGTCAGAGGCAATGGGATCTTTGCACTTAAGCCAGTGCCTGCTGTAAACGCTGAGCTCTCATCGCTGAAGAACACCTGTCACTCAGCGGGAAGAGTCTCCTTTCAACGGCGGAGGGAAGTCGTGACACCCGAGGCTGGCGGCGTTGGCCATTACGCGACGCGCTTCTCGCCGGCCGTGTCGGGTGGCCATCGATTTTTTTTTTGTTCCGTCTGTTTCACGTCAGAAGACGTCAGCGATAGCTCTTTAACCAGTTGAGCTAATTTTCTTGCGTTCACTTGAGAGTATCGGCATAATTTTAAAATGCGCGGAAATTGATTCGTGGAAATTCAGTGTAATTTAAATGCGACCACGCTGGCGCGTCTTGATGCTTGCCGGCTGCTCGTTCTCTGCACGCGGGAAGCGGCCATAATTATTTATTGTTTATGCGATCGATGCGGCACATTGCATTGTGCTTGACATCACTCCGAATGCACTTTCTGTACTTGGATGCATCCAGCTGGCTTGGTTATTAAATGAATTTATCAAAGCGAACAGAAGATGTAATAAAACAATCTCAGCCCCCCCCCCCCCCACAAAGGACTGCCTCATGACAGTCACCAGTCTTTCTTAATGAGGCAAAAATATGCAGCTTCCCCTGCTGAGCCGTTGAAGATGAAAATCAGCCCCAGTGTTGACTTGCAGATCCATGTTTGGTGTGAGGCTCCAGAGATGTGGAACAGAGAAGCGGAGAAGAATGATACCTCACTTCTGGATTACAGCTCTTTCATCATGGAGCAGAAGTATTTTCCGGATGTTTGCTTCCTCCTTCATTTTTTCTTTTTTGGGGGGGGAGGGGTCTGTGTTTAATCTGCGTTGAGGCCCCCAGCTGTCCAGTAGTGGTTGTGAATATTTTCCACCTCCCAGCTGGAATGGAACTACCTGATGCACGTACCACCATTTTTGCCCAGAACTTTTCCTGATGCCAACCTCGCCCCAGATTAAAGGGATTGCCAGTTATGGGGAACATGGCACAATGTTGCTTAGGAAACATCTGTCCGAACTGCCTGTGACACCAATGCGTGAGTCAGTCTGCAAGTTACATCGCCTGGGGTTGATGTCCTTTTAATGACGTGTTTTCCTCTTCCAGACATCCGGGAAAGTGGTAGCCCCAAACCAGTGATGGTTTTTATCCATGGTGGGTCGTACATGGAAGGAACTGGGAATATGTTTGATGGAAGCATCTTGGCAAGTTATGGAAATGTCATTGTCATCACTGTTAACTACCGGCTTGGAGTCCTAGGTAAGGCCACTGTTTTCTTATCCACCGTTTCTTTATTTATTTTCCTGCTATATGTAAATCTGCCTAATTCCTAATGTTCCGCAAGATGGTCAATGTTCATTGCAGATCCAGATACAACTTTTCTTTCAAATATGTCCTTGATCTCTCAGAAGAATGTTTTTTTATGCCCGTTGGGTGATTTGTCTGTGAAAATGGCTCAAGTGGAAATTTCCAGAAATGTCCCTGCTGTTAGGTTAAAGCTTTGTGTGACACCTACATAAATGCATTGTCAGGGGCGTATGCGGGGGCGGACCATAGGGGCACCGGTCCTAGCTGAAAGCCGATTGGTCTTTGGAGTGTCATTTAATGATTTGAAATATATCATTGGTTAATAATGAAGTTTTTCTTGTAACACGGCCCTTGCAGACAGGTAAGTGTGTAATCCCTGCACACGGCCAGGCGGCGCATGGGGTTCGGCGAAAATGAGAAAACACGGCCCTCTCTCTCCGAGCTAAAGAGCAAGCACTCACAGGTGCAGACCCCGGGCCCTTACCCCCTCAGGCGCCTCCTGGTGGAGGCTGAATGTAATTGCGCTACAAATAAGGGATTGCTTTCCTGTCATGAAGGTCCCTTACTTATACCAGTGTTTCCCAACCCAGTCCTCGGGGAACCCCGGACAGTCCACGTTTTCGCTTCCTCTCAGCTCCCAGCGCACCTGTACCAGGTATTCGGTGTTCCTGATTGGCTGGGAGCTGGGAGGGAGCAAAAACATGGACTGTCTGGGGTTGGACTGGGTTGGGAAACACTGACTTATACCACAGGCAAAGAAAGGAAGTTGCACCCTTGGCTCAAATTGTCCTTATTAGCATATTAATAGGAGAAATTTGATGGGGAATGTGATTTCAATAGTATTCACAATACTATAGTTATTGGTGAGTTTTCATGTCTTTAATACTATGTTATTGTTAAGCTCTCCCTGCATTCAGAAAGAATCCCAGTGCGCTTTAGTAATTGACCAGCTGCTCATTATGTATGCGCGTCCGCATCGAGAGCATTAAAGTGCATCTCGCTTCTGTTCCGCTCATATCTCTCCCGCTCGCCGTCTGAGGTCACATGACGGATTGGCGCTCGTGTTTATTGGCCGTATTTCACAGACCGGGGCTGACAGTTCAGATGGACAGAAGCGGCGTAATGAGGTCTAGCTCACCCTGAACTGCGCTTGTGTTCAGACAGAGATGCAGCCCCTTCGCCGGCCTGCATCGACTGGGCATCGAGCTGCACCAGACGGCTCTGCGTAAATCGTTATATAATTGTTGTTTAGCCTTTTTGGAACATGGGAGTAAAACAGAAGTAGAGGATACAAAACATTACATCATTTACTGTTAAATTCTAGTGGTACGTTTAGGTTTTGATTATCCAGCCAGTGTCCGTCCATTCTTCTTGTAAACCCTGGTCGGGGTTTCAGGTGGGTCGGGAACCTACCCCAGATGGCACAGGGCACCAGACAGGGGTACATCCTGGGCAAGGTGTCAGCGGCACATCATAAATATGTAACGGCACCACCAAGAGTGAGAGGCTGCGTTTCCTCCAGTGCTGCATGCTAAGCTTTTCTTTTTCATCTGGGCAGGCGGGGAGAGGTATGGATTTGTATTAAGTGTCACATTATTCTTTCACTGTATGAAAAACAAACAATTACTTTAAGGAAGTATCTTATTTCACAAGGTAAATCTTGTCAGCAGGGCAGCCAGCCCTTATATTATGATGTAAGATGGGCTAAGTCAGGTGACAAGGACATTTATCCACCTCAGATGAGCCTCTTGCTATCAGTCACATATGATCCACGTGACTCATTTCCCCTCACAGATCATGGGCCTAGACTCCTGTGCGCTGATGCCAGAAGCGAGAGTTCTGGTTCTGTGCCTCCCCGTTAGTTGGTTAAATCCGTCATTAAGTCCCCGTATGCTCCTCCCACCTCTGAGTCACATGATTTGGTTCACCGTCCTGCCCGGAATGGACCTTAAACATGGCCCTTATATGACTGTTATTGGATCGATGTGCCTGGTAGCAGTTTGTCTGCCTTGTTCTGACATACCTGTGTGTGACTGGTGATGGGCTGGAGGACGGCGGCCCCCCGGCTCCAGGGAGGTGCCACAGGTCGTCGGGGGAATACGCTGGAATACCCCAGACGGAGAGTGCTGAATTGTTTTATGTTTGCTTGCAGGCGTTATGAATTGGTCTCCATGTTTAATTTTCATGCCTAATATTTTGTGTGCACTTGAATGGATATTATTATTCTTCATGCTGTGTGACTTTCTGTGCCTTGGAAATGAACACCCTTGATGGCGTGTTTAATGGCTCTTCATTCGCGCGTTCCACTCACTCGCCTCTCTATCAAAATCCCTTTGCGGCCAACCCGCATTGCATCATGGGAAATGCTGTTCTTATTCATGTGTTCATTATCATTCATTATGGTCCCCCGTAGAATGATAATAATAGATTTCATTAATATGGTGTTTTTCAAAAACTCAAAGACGCTAAAAGAAGCTGAGAGTACAGAGTGGGGGCTTTTGGGCAGAGGGTGTTTAGATGCACTGTTGTGCAGCTAGATCTTTGGTCTCCGTTGGATCACTATGGCATTATATTATGGGACGCAAACAAGAGTGGAAAATGTATGCAGAGCGGGAAACGCTGACCCCTAGGGGATGGAGCCTGCTAATGCAGGGTCATGCATGAGGGAGTATTCGGATTTATCCTCCCCCCCACCCCTCCAGTCCTCCAGCCCCGTCTCCACTCTCGGGCCGAGCTCCTATCCCCACTTCTGCTGGAGTCTGACAGGCCCACAATCCTATCACCACATCTCAGACCCATTCAATCCGATCTTTACAGGAGAGCTTTCAATTTTGATATATTTTGCCTTCCTCCCTTTAGCAGGACCCGATATCTCATCTCTTATGATTCCTGGACAGGAACGATATGCTTTGCACTCCTCAAAAAAAAAAAAAAAAAAAAAGCGCACCTTTGGTGTCTGGGATCTGATTCTTGCCTGGAATGACAGGCCTTGCTGTTGGGGATCCTGGGGTAGCCCACTGTACCGCCACAGCCTTTCCTATACACTCCTATCTTCTCCAATCGGCACAGCCCGCAGCTTGGCCGCGCCTCTAGGGGGCGCCACATCTGTTATGACCGACGACACTAAAACAGCACAGGCAGAAAATGTCAGCGAGGAACATGCGTCCCTAATGGCGGCAGTGCAGGGATGTCGGTGCCCCCCAGGAGCACTGGGCTAATGCTGGAGCACCTCATGGTCGGAGACTTGGGACAAGTCATTCGAGACCTTTAATTGAGGGACGTTAAATCAAGAAAACAGAAATAAAGAGTATGAAAAAGCCCACTGCTTTGGGGGCTGTGGCTTTTCCCGGGACAGACAGGCGGGGGAGTGCCCCCCCCCCCCCCAGCCTGCTCGAGGCCCACGCGCTTCTCGTCTAAACGGCAGAAAGAGAGACTCGCGGCGGCGGGCAACAGATGAATTATCGATGCCTACAGCTGCCGCAGTCGCTGTGGTCCCTGGGATAACAGCGAGCTCTGTTTGGGGGGGGGGGGCTTTCCGGGAGGTTCTAGTTAAACAGGGGGCCAGCTCCGTGTGAGGGGTTGATGTTGACGATGATGTAGCGCGCTCGCAGCTCTCCAGATGCCCCTCCCCCACCCCGCCAACGAGTCGCTTCATTAGGAATTCTGCCGAAGATGGTCTAGCGGCCCCGGCAAGCCAGCGCAGTTAAATCCTATCGACTAGTGGCCTGGGGAGGGGGGCGATGCCCCTTTTATTTATTACCCCCCTTTTCCATAGTGGATCGGAGGTCAAATGTATTAATTCACAAAAAATATACAAAAACGCCAGGGCCCAGCTGCCTGCCATTTTCCTGATACATGTGCCATCAGTCACATGGTACTAAATTATGTCATGTGACTGAGGTCCTTTCCCCTTGGTTATGTTCCCTCCCGCTAAAACATTTGTCTGCCTCGTTTTCACTAAGCAAGTGGCTTCCCTGTGAACCCTGACCCTAACCAGCAGAAGGAGTGGAGAAACCAGTGACCAAGCTCATTTTCTGTCCAGCCCTTAACTGGATAGACTGGGAAAATTCCGTGTTTTTCTGTACTTGTGCTTCGTGTGCTCCCTGGTTTTAATAAGGACAATAAGGTCTGGCTGATCTGCAATTTTAAACGGCCTCTTCATGTGCCGAGCCTAATCAGCAATGGCAACTTTTAATCATCAATATTAATTGGTATGATTATTAATAATGAGTGTCTGCTAAAACAAACCCAGAGACAGTTGATGCCATGCATACATATCAACATCTGGATGGGCTGCCTTTGCGTCTTTACCCCCCCACGCTCTCTCTCTCTCTCTCTCTCTCTCTCTTTTTCTGTAGTGCAGTCCAGTTATGTCCCGCTGTGCGGAATGTGGTATGTAATGTGTATGTATACACATGCCTACATGCCTGTTATCTAACTGCGCCCCCCCCATAATTTCTGTAAACATGCCCCCACCCTCGCGAAAGAGGTCTGTACGCCCACACGGGGATGCACACGTGTGTTTGCGAACACTGAAACCCTCTGAGGCACCTGCACAAACACCCCCCCCCCCGCGTCTTCCCAGCTCTGCAGGCTTCCGCTCGCTGCCAGTCAATAAATCACTGGCTGCAGCCTGCGGGGGGGGGGGATCAGGCCTGAGGCACTGGGGGGGTATGAAACAATGGCTTTGGCCACTGTGCATGGAGAGCAGAGATTAATTTGTAAGTGCTGCCAATGCAGGTATATAACAGGCCCCCACAGGCCTGGGGGGGGCGCTGAACACGGAGAGGGGGGGGGGGGGGGGGCGCTGAACGCGGAGAGGCCACTTCTACTACGGCTGGGGAGTTGCAGGTTTGATTACTGGCTGTAAGATTCCACACCAGCGCCATACCCAGCTGTCAGAGGCCAGGGAGCAGCCCTGACGCCGTGGGTGGGGGTGGGTGGGGGGGTGTACTGCCCCTGATGCCATGAACATGGACTGGGGGACATGTTGGTTTCTCTCAGCTTCCTGCTTGATGTGTATGGGGGTTGTTTGGGAGGAGGGTGTTAGCTCTGATGCGTCAGTGCGTGGGGGCACCTCCTGCTGGGGGGGCGGTTTCCTCATGGCTGCCACTCACAGCAGAGAGGTTGTGCTCTGCAGGCACCCAAGGTGGGGGGGGGGGGAGCATGCTGGATTTCTCAGTGGCTCTATAGTGGGATTGAGACGCGGATCTCCGAATGTCGCTTCCCATCCGGAAAATGGGTTCCTCGCTCTGTTCGGTGTTCCGGTTTAGCCACGGCCAGTTGTTACAAGTTCCGGTGCACGTCCTCGTTTCTCACGAGATGCTCCCTGTGTGGATAAAAAAGGCAGCTTCCCACGTGTAGCACGGTTACCCATCGCCTCCGCTCGTTTCCACGGAAGCGATGCGCAACGCTGCCCCCTCCCACGCCCCCCCCCACCTGACCGGTGACGCCCGCTGCATGTGCCGGGGCCTGGAGGCGTGCTTCCTGCGAGGCGTTGGGGGGAAAAACAGCGGCGTTTACCTTAGGAATTACGTTTGCCGGGATTATATTTACACAATCAGGTTTGCCGAAGTGCTCCTCTAAAGAGCTGTCGAGGGAAGCAGCCGTTGGGTTTCCTCCTCAAACGATGGGCTGTTCATTAATCCAAATCCGCGTCTCTCGGTTAATAACATTACCTGTCAGCGACAGTACGGCCCTGCCGCTAATATCAACGTACGCCGTAAGGGAGGCAGTAGCCGCGTCGGCTTGTGAGAATCTGTGAGGTTTATTATTTTAGGTTTGTTTTTGATCCAAGGTCACTTTGGTCTAACGGTCCAGTCTTTTGGGTTCCCTGTCTTCAGCCGTGATTGACACGGACTCCATTAGGTGTGTGACGTGGATTATTGCTGTGATTTAGTGTGCGGTCTCATGTCTGAGTCAGGCGTTCGGGGGGGCGGGGGGGGGGGATGGTGGTCAGGTGACCGGGATGATTTGGGGGGATGGAGGTGACTCTCGCTATGAAAGTGACCGTGCGACTGGGTCTCAGCGTAGAGGCTTGTTGTCGAGCCCATGAAGCCGCCGTCAGCTCTGAACCCTGACGGGCTTCCGGCCTGCATGTCCCCTCAAACCCATGGAAGTTGGGGGCAGGACGGTGTGGAGACTAGCAGCCTGAGACGGGGGGGAGAGGTTTCATCTGTTTTGCGGGCAGAACCAGAATCAAGCAAAAGCAAATAAAAAGCCACAGTGATATTTAGGGTTTTACCAAAGTTTCCAGCATTAAATAACAATAGCTTTGCCCTAGATTCATTTCTGTATGTCAGGCAAACAGTACCTCCCCTTGCTGTATCATTACCTAGAACGGGTCTGTTCTAGGTGCCTGATGCTCTGAGTGAATCGCTGTCCCGCTTCATGCCTGTGAAATGACAAAGTGACTTGACATGACTTGCCCTGGATGACCCCTGGAGGCAGAGGATTAAAACAACTCAGTTTATTTGAGGTGATTGGGATCTGTGCCCCCAACAAAGCGTTTTAAAATTGAGTTGTTATATACGTGTTTTTTTTATGATTCTGCCCATATGAAAGAACGTTTATTTTGGAAATTGACTGCAGACAAATTTGAAGCTAATCCAATTGTCATTTGCATACAATTAAAAAAATCCACTGCAAGTTACTTCTTTACGCTTTGAGAAACTTTGCAACAGCTTGATCTTTGCAAAAGTAAATCAATCTGTGTGTATGGGGGGGGGGGTATTATATTCTTACTGTCATTTCATAATGTCAGCTCTTGCAGGATTTTTAATTGGTCAGGCATCTATTCTGATAAATATATATAGATCTAGGTCCAGTTCTGCATTCAAAATGAGCTGCCAGAGGATATCTTTGATTATCTGCATTTTATCCTCTTGGCCTGGGAAGCTGAACCAGCTTCCGTTTGCTGATGTGGGAAGCAGCAGTAGCTTGAGATGTGAGCATAAAGTCAGGAATCAGGCGGATCTGCCTCTCAGAAATACGGACAGGTACAGTGTGACACCAGGGGGCGGTAGTACAGGGGGGGCCTGGTCTGTTTGTCCCCAGCGAGTGGAAAGATGGGTGATCTGGGCCTTAACTGGGCGAAAAGGCCTGTGACTCAGATGGGTGGGGGCTGATGAGATGGGCCCCCCCAGGAGCCCTTAAGGAAGCGAGGCGCCTCTCGTTGTCCAGCCGTTGAGCGGCCTTTAGCATTTAGCCGCAGGTTAGCGGGGTGCTTTAGCAGTGGGTTTAAGGCCCCCTTCCCTTCAGAAAGTCACCTTTTTGCGAGAAGCCTTTGGGGTTCGTTCAGTTGAAAAAATTCCAGACCAAGCTGCCCCTTCGTCTGAAAAATGTCTTTGTCGTTCTGTTTATTTATTCATTTTACTCCTCTCTCAATGAAAAAGACCTACTCAGTTACCCCGCACCAGCGGTAAGAGTTACACGCCGCTGATTCCTCTCCATCTATCCATCCACATCCCAACCCCCCCCGTGATCGTTCAGTCTCTGAAATTCCTCCAGGAATCCGAGAGCATCCTAAGTAAACCAGTACTCTGCACGAGTGCCTTTACCTCTCTAGTCTCCATTGAGAACGATTATTCTTTCAATTATCCGCGAACCTTGATGTAATAAATCTGAGCGGTGCCAGTGCCAGGTTCCCGCGCGCACGCTCTCGCCCGCCTGCCCGGCCGCCCGCCCGGCCGCCATCGCCAGACGCAGATGGCTCTGGCCTAATCTTGGAGCTGGCCGCTGACGTACAGTTTTTCACAGTCTCTTAGCCGCTCCATCACTTAGAGACGAGCCAAGTATCCTTCTGAAGCCTCTGTATGTCTCCGTGCCAAAGCACACTTTCAGATGAGTTCTGCTCTGTCTATTTTCACAGGAGCTTTTTATGAGTGAAGCCATCTGCAGGCAAGCGGCAGGAAAGATGCGAAAAAGAAAGAGAAGCGGAGAAAGAAAAAAAAAACGTTGGCTTTGTCCGACAGCTGTAATTGACGTGGAAGGAACCTCAAACATGCGTGGAACGGAATGACTGCACGTCTGTAAAGGATCTTTCGTCCCGCCGTGCAGAAACATACAGTTTAGGTGTTTTTCGGTTTCTCTGAAGTGCAAGGAGCCTGCCATTGTGTTCGAGAGCATGTGCCCTGTGAGGGACCGTCATCCCGTCCAGGGTGTCCCCTGCCTCGTGCCATGTGCTTCCCGGGACAGCTTCCAGACCTAGTCTGACTCTGGATCAGCAGTGACGGAAGATGGATGTATAGGTGGATCTCGTCTGGTGTGTTTATGGAAATGTGCTCCCATAGAATCCCGTTTGAACGTCAGATCTAAAACCTTTTATGTTATGGCTATTAGACTGAGACTTAACCCCTTGTTCTGAGCTGGTAAAATGGAGTCTTGTCATTTTAGCCTTAAGGAAGGTGCTGCGCTTTAGAAATATCTAACTGAAGTATAATGTTCTAAGTTATGTGAGTATCTCACTAAGTCCCGGAGAATTCAATAGTCATTCCCCTTTATGGCTGCACGCTGCTGACTGTCAGAATTATCTTTCTCAGGAATCAGTGCCTGTCAACCCTTTAGGTGAGATATGCAGCTGCCTAGGGCACCATCATCTGAGTGGGTGCTGAGTTAGCACTTTTGTTTATGATGGGGGTGTTGGTGGTTAAGCTTGCCTGGGGTGCCGCACGGGCCATGGCCAGTCCTGACTGGAATTACGATTAGCTCATGGGAGTTTGACTTACACAGAAATGTTCTGAGGGCAGTAGGAAAAATGATTGGTTCAGAAAGATAAACAATCAGATGTTTTACTCCCGCCTCCTCTAGTTGTTTGGACCCATATCCTGTACAGTCTCATTGGTTATCTCTGATTGGTCATTTTTCGTTCTGCCCTCAAAACATTTTTTGGTAAGTAAAGCTCCCACGAGCTCACGGTTATCGTTTTCGTTCCACATTTGAAAAGCCAGTTGAATGAAAACACTTTGGTGGTGTGCTAGGAAAAAAGACACCGTTGAGTGCAAAGAAACTTTAAGGGAGGCAGGATGACAGACAGGTGACATTCTCTTGCTTAACATCAACTGGGATTGAGTCCAGTGTTTTCTCTCTGCCCTTACAACCCACAGCCAGACCCTTATGCCTTTTCTTGTGTGAATTCTGTTGTATTGTTGCCAAAACAGCCTTCCTCTGGTTTAATTCTTCTCCACTCTTCCTGTAAACCCGTCCCCACTCCTGTACGCAATTAATCTCCTTCCTCCCTTCCTCGCGTAATGTGGTCGCTGTCCAACCTGGAGCAACCAGCATGATGAATTTTTGAACCGAATGGGAACGACGTAGCCTTTTGCCCGTCTGAGTGTAACAGTGGAGAAACTAAGTGGCTCGAAGAATAAACAGTCATTCCCAATCCCATCTGCTTAATGCGTTAACGACGGCGCCGTCGCTATTTTTGCACGCTGCGTTGCGAACGGTGAGCTAACGGCCACGTGTGGTCCGTTTAATTCCCCAGCTGTTTTTAAACTCCGGGTTAATGTGCACATTTTCACATTAGCGTTGTTTGCTAATGTGGCGTGAAGCGCTTTCCCCCGGCTCGCCGAGATGGCCGGCTTCTCCCGCCTTCCTCTCACGCTCACGTCTGTCCACTCGCCGCCGTTTCATTTAAAAATAGTCACATTACTAGTTGGCTTCCTCTGAAACCCGAATTTTCTTTGAAGTGTGCTGTGGGATTATTTTTCCGTCGCATAGGAGACGGCCGACCTTAAGGGATGACGGCACAGTCCCTCTGCGATGACTGTAAATCCGTTTACAGCGTGACCTTCGTACGACAGTCATTTGTTTGGTTTCCATGCAACTTCTGGGCAACTTTTATCACCACAGTTGTGGGCCGTGCGTTTGGATGCAGGTTCTGCAGCAACTGTCCGCATCACAGTGCTGTCCATCACTACAGTATCTTAAACTGTGTCTCGCCTGTGAACTAACCATGCTCCCGGCTGAAAATCACTCCTTCACTCCACTCAGGTATAATACGTTGGGGTGATTCTGCTTTTATGGGTGACGGATTCTGTATTTCTCAATCTCTGGGTTTAGAGCTCCAGATAAATTCACAACTTACTGGATAAGTCTAAACATAATAATAAGCTTTATTTGGTGTAGATACCCAGTACGACAGTTGAAATTATCAAATTCCTGTGAAATTTTCCTGCGTAGCTTTTGTTTTCATAGAAGAAGAACCTTTTAAAGCAAAAATATACCAAACCACACTTTTCAATCTTGTGTCCAATTCTGAATGGAATTTGGGGAGTATTTGAGAAATCTTACAGTGTTCTATAATGATTTTGTAACATTCTAAATGGTTCGATTTGTAAAGGAAGGAAATCTTGACATCCCTGTCTAGTTGGGATTGTGCTGGTGGGCAGCTGGGGTAAGCAGGGCATTATTTCGAGTCATATGAGCAACGCGTAACTAGTTGACCTCACTCCTCACAGTATGGCCATTATGTCACATGACCAGTATCACGAATGTACTTCTTATGGGCAAACCCTTAAGGTGATATCCAAAGGGGTTGGGAAGGGAGTTTATATCTTCTTATGAGCAAACCCTTAAGGTGATATCCAAAGGGGTTGGGAAGGGAGTTTATATCTTCTTATGAGCAAACCCTTAAGGTGATATCCAAAGGGGTTGGGAAGGGAGTTGATATCTTCTTATGAGCAAACCCTTAAGGTGATATCCAAAGAGGCTGGGGAGGGAGTTTATATCTTCTTATGAGCAAACCCTTAAGGTGATATCCAAATGGGTTGGGAAGGGAGTTGATATCTTCTTATGAGCAAACCCTTAAGGTGATATCCAAAGCGGCTGGGGAGGGGGTTGCATGGTCTAGATTAACAACTTGGAATCATTCACAGATTTATAATGACTTATACATTACATTAGCGGCTGTGACTGTTGGCCCTTAACATTTACCTCCCTCTCTCCACAAATGAATATCTCGGAGCGCCAAATGTAGCTCCAGAAAGTGGACGTTCTGTCCCGTTTCATATGAACGGCAGCCACTTTAGAGGCAATGAGCACGTCGTCCCGATTGCACTCCAGACAGTTCCGCTAAATCTGGAGATCAGAGCTGTTTGCAGATGTTTGACTACAGAGTCTCGTATAAGTGATGCAAACAGACATCGACACTTCTGGTATACTGAATTCATTTTCATTTGGATATTGATTTGCAATCGCTTTAGTGACGGGTTCTCAAAGCCTAAGCGTTTAAAATCACGATTAATGTAACCATTGTGTTGTTTTCATTCCCTTTTTTTTGGTTATCAGACCCAGAAGGTAAAGAATTTATCTGAACCTTGCTGGCATGCCAACCAGGGTGTTCCCCTGCTTTGTGCCTGGGCATCATACTCTGTAAAGTAGTCACATGATTTAGTTGGGGCTGTGGAGGAACAGTAGCTTAGGCTGAGGGGGGTGCAGGGTGAGGCTCCGGTTTGTGGGGACGCTCCGCTGAACTGGCGGCCGATTCCACGACGCCTCGACAACGGAAATCCGAGATTACATTTCCCCCGTCGGCTGCTCGAATTGTCCTGCTGACATTCTGTGTGGGATTGCGCTGGGCGTACAGTCAAGCAGGATGTCCCGCCAATGGGATTAGGGGAATAACTCAACCTGCTTGTTTTCCAGAACCTTCTCTTCCCGACGTAATCTAAGGATGAGGGCTATAGGCATGTGGCAGAGTAATTAGTCGGACGTGGTGCAGCATTGTTTGCCATTCTCTGGCCACCCAAGGACTTTGCGGAGGAATCTCGACATTTTACAAGCCCTGGGTGAACCTTCTGCTCTGGGGGATCTACGCGTCCCAAGCCTGAAGCACCAGAGACGACTTCCTCCATCTAATTGGACTCACACGATTCGGTAATGTGACATCACCCGGATGTCACATGACACCCTAAGGGGGCCGCTCACCTCCGCAGCTGCTCCATGATCTCTAACTGCAGCTCTGATCCATTACAGCTTCTAACGCAGCCATACTATAATTACCCTGTAAAAAAAAGTGATTCAGCCCATTCTGAGCACTGAGTTCTTCTGAAGGCTTTGAACGAGTGACAAGTAGGTGAAGAAGGTGCATCCATTAAGTGATTTGGCTGTGACCGTAGTAAGCAGCTCTGGTGACCCGTCTGTTGGAATGGCATAATGTGCTGGGATGTGACCTCCACAGGCTTGTCTCTGGTTCCCAGTGAGCACCTTTGACTAGTTTACATTCTCTTTTACTTCTTATCAAGTTCACCTATACGTCCCAGGAAGCTGAGGACACCGGTTTTTATTTGAGTATTAGGGTTGCGTCTTGAAGGCTATTTAGTATCTTCATCGCTTGATTTTCTCCTCCAACATAAATGCGTTTTTTTATTGTCCTACCAAGCAGTAATCAGCACGCTGGTGTTTTGAGTCCACGTCCACGATTATGGTGATTTAGCGCCAAAGTCAAGTGCGGGCGATGTCATTTCTACAGAAAAATGGTGAATCGGACGTGAGAACTGCTGCTGCAATGGGCAATCTATATGCAATTTAATACACGAGTTTAGTGGGTGGGGGTTACAGCATTATGAAAGTACGATTCACTCTGCAGATCTTCAATCAAAGGAATGCCTGCAGACGGGAACATTCCGGATCCTAAGCTGAAAATTCTGGAAGTTTTGAAAGCGAATGCCTTGGATTGAGACGTCTGCACTCATTACCCTCTGTGAGCTTCAGAAGGCCACAGCTGACTCTTTAAATGACAGCTATGAGCCGGCTGTGACACTGCGGGGGTGGGACACAAGTGTTGGGATGGAGGGGGTGACAGTAGGATGGAGGAATGGGGTCCTTGGGGGTAAGTTTTTTTTCCCTTGTCCTCCAAGTATTCCTGAAGGGGAGAGAATGCACCAGGTTTCTATCATACCTTCCTGTCTGTCCAGATTAATTCTGAACAGGTGCGGCATCTCGGGGGGGGGGGGCGACTGGGGAAGTTGTCTTGGGGGGGGGGGGGCGAGGCCCAGTTGAAGTAATTTTGTTACGAGCCTGGGAATTATGCACAGCAGGCTTGATTCTGAACAAGACTATGTGAAATATCTGATGATGATGATGATGATGATGTCTGGAATTAGAAGTTATATCTGCATGCGGCACTGGCTGTGTAAACAGGTATATATTTGGTTATATTACAGTCCGACAGTTAAGATGGGTTTTAGCATTTCTTATTCTCGTGACTGTTGCTGTTGTGGTTCTGTGGTTTTTCGCTTACCGTCGCTTGCTGGAAACTGTCATCCCCTTGATTCCTCTCGCCCTGCAGCCACGTAGAATCACCGCCACTGTAGACCACATGTCTTCTGGTTGTCATCTCCAGCAGCACCACCACCCCCCTCCCCCCCCCCACCTCACATGGAAGCAAGCCGTGACTCACAGGCCCGTCCTGCAAACGCCTTGACAATTGCATTTGCGGAGGCTTACCGAAAAAAAAAAAATAACAATCGAAAACATCAAAGGAATGGCTCTCGGCGGCTGAATTTATTCTCATACTTCCTAAATGCCTCAGCGCCGAAATGTCACCGTGCTTTCCGGGACGTTAGTCATCGGGAGCGTGGCGGCCCAGCGGACTCCTCCTAGCGTCACACTTCAAGGTGGTCCACGCCTGAGCAGCGCTTGTCAGCATTTAAAACGGCGGCGTAATCGAAACACTGTCACCCACACACATCGAACACCAGTAACGCAAAAAGTAACGGTCACCCGGATTAGTGGAAGCGTTGGCGCAAGACGCCTGCCTGCCATCTATCTAACATGCATTGTTAGTGCCACTTAGTTAGCCCAGTGTAGAAAATTCTGCCTGAGTGGTTTCCGGTTATCGGTACCGATATTATCCGGATAGCATGAGCTGTGTCTGTTGTTCACGTTTTTCATAGAGCAGTATGGCTAATATGGCTTGTAGCTAACAGGATACATTTTGTTTGAACACGTGACATACCGCTGGGAGTTTAAACCTAAAGCGCTTTTTAAAATATCAGCATAGCAGCAACAAGGAATAACAACCGTTCTGCTAATTTTGAATATTGAATATCGACCATGGTTGACAAATTGGACCGATGCCTGCATCTTTCATTTTACTGAACATCAGCCGATAACGATATATTAACTGATATATCGTGCATCTCTAATGGATTCCAGCCTTTCGCTCCATTAACTCTCTTCTTCTGGCCATAAAATTGACAATGACAGCAGAGCAGGTGTTTACCCCTCTGTGTCACCGGTGGTACAGTCCGTACAGCAGAGCAGGTGTTTACCCCTCTGTGTCACCGGTGGTACAGTCCGTACAGCAGAGCAGGTGTTTACCCCTCTGTGTCACCGGTGGTACAGTCCGTACAGCAGAGCAGGTGTTTACCCCTCTGTGTCACCGGTGGTACAGTCCGTACAGCAGAGCAGGTGTTTACCCCTCTGTGTCACCGGTGGTACAGTCCGTACAGCAGAGCAGGTGTTTACCCCTCTGTGTCACCGGTGGTACAGTCCGTACAGCAGAGCAGGTGTTTACCCCTCTGTGTCACCGGTGGTACAGTCCGTACAGCAGAGCAGGTGTTTACCCCTCTGTGTCACCGGTGGTACAGTCCGTACAGCAGAGCAGGTGTTTACCCCTCTGTGTCACCGGTGGTACAGTCCGTACAGCAGAGCAGGTGTTTACCCCTCTGTGTCACCGGTGGTACAGTCCGTACAGCAGAGCAGGTGTTTACCCCTCTGTGTCACCGGTGGTACAGTCCGTACAGCAGAGCAGGTGTTTACCCCTCTGTGTCACCGGTGGTACAGTCCGTACAGCAGAGCAGGTGTTTACCCCTCTGTGTCACCGGTGGTACAGTCCGTACAGCAGAGCAGGTGTTTACCCCTCTGTGTCACCGGTGGTACAGTCCGTACAGCAGAGCAGGTGTTTACCCCTCTGTGTCACCGGTGGTACAGTCCGTACAGCAGAGCAGGTGTTTACCCCTCTGTGTCACCGGTGGTACAGTCCGTACAGCAGAGCAGGTGTTTACCCCTCTGTGTCACCGGTGGTACAGTCCGTACAGCAGAGCAGGTGTTTACCCCTCTGTGTCACCGGTGGTACAGTCCGTACAGCAGGGGCAGGTTGATGTCCTTGACGTTCAGGTGATAACAACTCAGGGTGAAAATCCCTTTTTTGCAGCAGCAGGTAAGGTGGCTATTGAGAGGTGCAGGCTTTATTCTGCAAGCAGGCCAAGGATGTCATGTAATGGGATGCTGCTTGGGGAAGGATGAGCATGTGGTCGCATTTCATCCTTTGACAGTGCATCACGCGCAAATCCCGGCTCAGGACTGCTGTACCCGATTCCCCGGAGGTGTTGGGGAGGGACCGGTTTTAAGTGCCACCCTATTCCACCGTGACTCCGTGGATAGCGTGATCTCGTGTCCGTGGGATAAACTGGAACATGTCATAACCTTCTGCCTCCCAAGCATGGGCTTGTCCTTTTCACGGATTCCAGGGTAAATCTCACTTCTGAATTCCATGATTTTCTAAAAACGTAAGCATACAGTAAGTATCCGTATTATGTGATTTTTTTATTTTTGGTGGGGGGGGGTCTTAAAGCAGGATCTTCTGCAATGGGTAACCAAGAAGGATCTGATATTAAAAAGGACCTTGTGTTATCCACCTCTCCATCTTCCAGAACCACTTATTTAGTGAAGGATTATGGTGAGTCTGTGGCCTGTACCAGGATAGATAGGGCACTAAGCAGGACACACGCACACACACACACACACACACACACACACACACACACACACACACACACACACACACACACACACACACACACACACACATACAGAGTCAGACAGAAACAGCAGTTTACGTAACTGCACGCTCATGCAGGAAAGCCCACGCTGAACTGGGGACAGAACACAACCTCCAGAAACAGGCGTGGGGGGGAATCACACCCACAGCCATTAACCGCCGAGTGTCTGAACCTCCATGACTCCCTGGCTTATTTTGTCCTTGTGATTTTCCTGAATTTCTGATCGAGCTTCTGCAGACCGGCTTCGCTCCTTCAGACGAGTCCCTGCAAAGCCGTGTTGGTTCAGTAACTCATATCGATGCAGCCTTTTTAAAATGTTCTTAATGACTTTTAGGGCACCAAAGTGGCCGTAATTATCACTTCCAGGAACAGAAATATTAGTGTAATGCTGTGTGTGAAATCAATGGTCATTAAAGGAGCCATAATCCTTTTGTTTTATTGTTACATTCTAGGGTTTATCTGGGGCAGAAAGCCATAGAATCATTAGTAATAGTTTGAGCAAACAAATTGTTATAAATGTAAGCCCTTTTTAGTAACATATACTCCTCAGTACTGAATACTTAAACAGTGTAGTATGAAAAATTTCTAGAGCATGTATTTCTATTCAGCATGTATCTAAGGCAATAATTCTCAGTCCATTCCTTGGGGACAGTCCACATTTTTGCTACCTCCCAGCTCCCAGCACACCTGCAGTAACTATTCTGTATTCCTGATTGCTTGGTCAGGTGTACTGGGAGCAGGGAGGGAGCAAAAATGTGGACTGTCTAGGGTCCCTGACAACCGGGTTGAGAAACCCTGATCTAAGTCTTATGCCATGCAGAATCATCAATAGGTATAGCATGGGGTGTTTTAGAGGGAGGAAGACCGTCCGGCTTGCTTGCAGTGGCTTTGGCCTGCTGCACGGAGTTACATAACAGCCCCAGGCCCATATCGGACTCACATTATCTTCTCATGTGGCACCTTTTCAGTTTGCCGGGATGCGATAATTTCTCGGGAACTTTTAATCAGCCCTCAAAAGAACAAACTGTCAGCAGAGGAGGACGTAAGAGAACAGCGTGAGGAGACGGGGGAGGGGTTTTTCCACGGCGAGCCACGCTGCGCCTCACACCCAGAGTGTACGTCTTACACCCGGAGTGTACGCCTCACAGCCAGAGTGTACGCCTCACACCCGGAGTGTACGCCTCACAGCCAGAGTGAACGCCTCACGGCCGGAGTGAACGCCTCACGGCCGGAGTGTACGCCTCACGGCCGGAGTGTACGCCTCACGGCCGGAGTGTACGCCTCACGGCCGGAGTGTAGCGCTTCCCCTCGTCGGCGTTGTGTCCTTTCCTTACGTCCCTCGTCCCCTCACCCACAACTGACCAGGATGAAGATGAGCAGAATCACAGATCCCTCCTCGATTCCTCTGCCAGCTCTTTGCGGCAGCATTCAAAATGGAGGCCAGTCACCTCAGGCATGGAGAAATTTCTGGAAACTGAAGGCCTGCCCCCTGCCTGTTTGTATACATCACCCTAGATGTCTGTATCAGTCTGTTTTCCCTTGTTTTCTCCATAACTGTGCAAGAAACTTTCACACATTCGCCGGGAAGAGTTTAACAAGGTCTCCTTTGATCGGCTCAATGTGTCATGAAACCGTTAAGTGGCAAAATGGATGAATAAACCTGAACCATGAACCACTAGGTTCAATATCAGTAGCCGTAATGTAATGTTTTTGGGTTGTACTTCATTCAGAAAGCTGTGAAGTATTGGGTGTTAACCATTCTTTTGGTTGATTTTTTCTCCCCCTAATGAAGCTGCTGTCAATAGCTAATAAGATCTCCGTAGGCTTTAAACCGCGAGTCAGCCGCGAGTCAGCCGCGAGTCAGAGGGAGAGGGACTCCCGCCAGATCTTTGTCTGGAAGCACGTTTCCCTGCGGCCGCTTTGTTTACGTTTATTGGATTTATTTTCAGATCAATCCTCATGGGATGATGAACGGTTTTCAATTTGTCCTCTGTGGAGTTGTGCCGGGAGGGGTTGGGGGGGGTTGCATGGTTTCGCAGTGAATTGATTGTGGGGGGGTGGGGGGGTGGGGAGTGTCTTCCTCTGTGGCTTCGATGACGGAAAAGCCCGGCCGAAAGAAGGCACGGGGAAAGCGACAGGGTACGTCTCCACAGTGCCAGAACGACGCTCCGAATCGCGGCGACTCCGACACTCGCTTTCCGCGGAGAGGATCCGGAGTGGCAGACGTTCCCCTTCTGGGTCACGGATGCATTTACCTTTTCCGGAAACGTCAGGCTAAGCAGCTAACCCGCCTCGGGTCACTGCCGATTCTCCGTCAGACTCCGGCGACCGCGTTACCACCCGTTCTCCATTGAATTAAAGATGTCTGCCACCTGATCACGCGCTCCAGCGAGGCCGTGCAGCTGGAAGTAAAGCAGAACATCTCCAACGATCTCATTGACACGGAGAAATGAAACGACCCACCTTGCGATGTTGACTTTATTTCGAGCGTCTTTCACATCCCCTCCGCAGATATTATGCAGATTTTATTTCCAGTCACCGTTCAGCTATTTGTTAGGCCCTCTGCCGCCTGTATTTCCTCCCACTTCTACTGCAAAGCATAAAGCAATGTTGGTATTATCTTAGTATTATTAGGCCAGTGAATACAGATGGAGTTCTGTTGTATTTCCTGTGTGTGTGCATGTGGGTGTAGGACTTTTCTGCACCATCCATGGTTTCCCTGTACGCTCGTCCTGTTTACATCAGGCCCATAGCCAGTTCAGCCTCTACCCCTGTTCATTATTAACTCAGGCGGATTGGAAGAATAATTGCATTGTAGGAATAATTTTATTGCTGCCTTCCCATTAGTCGTTCATTGAATTGCCTTTGCCATTGCTGATATTATCAAGGGACTCGGGCTGCCCTCTATAGGTTTCCAGTTCCTGGTCCTTCGGGAAAGAATGGCACGTTTAAGGATGTGTGTTTAATGGAGGCTTCTTCAGATACAGAGCAGCAGCGAAGTTCATCTTCATTACACGGCGCTGTCTTCACCCACCCGTCGTTTCCCTGACGACTGAAAGCTTAATTTTCCTCCTTTCCTGCTGGCGGGCAGCCTCAGTGTGCAGCCGCTGTAGGAATGACCTGTGAAAAGGCTAGTGCTCCTCATGGAAGAGTCACCCGCCCCTCCCCCACACACCATCAGGGCAGGGGCCCAACAGGGGCCCGGGTCTGTCTGGTTCCCCAGCAACCGCTGTGTCTGTTCAGATGCTGGTCGGCAGGCTCCATGCGTACTTGGAATCAGGCCGATACCTGCATTGGCAGTGCTATGGCCTCCCACAGCGTGGTAGTGGATCTGCTTGCAGTTCCATCTGGGCTTGGTGGATGTATCTCAAAGCTTGAGAAGGTGGCATGTTAGCGTGTTAGCGCGTTAGCGCGGAGGACAGATGTGAGGAGGATGCATGTGGCGGTTTACGTCTTGCCTTCTTCTGTTATCAGAGTTCCTGTGGCCCTTCCATGAAGGAAAAGAGCAGCGAGAAAGGTTCATGTGTCACGAAAGGCAGCGACATCGCATGTCTGTGCTGTAGTCAAAAAAATATCATGAATTCGACTTCCACAGAAGAACGCAACAGTGTTAATGTTGGGACATAGGGTCTGTTTCCAAGACAACAGCTGAAGAGATGCAATTTCATTTTGTGCAGGGGAAGTATTTGTTGGCATGAAAAGAGCACTCTTCTCACTCAAATGGACTTCATTACAATGTGATATTAGCATTTTGTAGGTAAACGCCAATTTTCCTATATAAATCGAAATGGTAATTTATTGTTCTTTTTTAAAATAATTGAAATGCAGTTGCAGTTGTTAAAAACTCTATTTACTCCATGACTCACATGCAAAATAGCCCAGTACAGCAGAAAGCCATGTGGGTTTTGGTGTCGAACATCTCTGGCAAAAGGTTAAATTACCCAGCCTGTGACTCTCCATGATCCAGTTTCTAAACACTTTCCCCAAAATAAAAAAAAACCCGTTGCACTATACACTAACAATCCTCTGAAAACGCACTTTTACTGAGAACAAAGAACTTGCATTTAAAATATGTCCTTTTCCCTACTTTGTTTCCTTAATGCATATTTATGAACAGTAACAGATGAATAATCATTAGCTTCTCTTTGTAGAAGCCGCCTTCCCTACCCGGTGCCCGGGAAGCCCGAGGCGGCCGGCGGCTGCTCCGCACTCGGCGTGTCACACATCTGATCGTCTAATTCCTGCCGTCAAGCGCGCCGTTGCCACGGCTACTGCTTCTCGTGCCCGTCCTGGGCGTGTGCCCGTGCGTGCATGCAGAAAGCGTTGCCGCGCAGGTGTCACGGCGATTCAGTGAAGGATTAGGTATGCATGCCGTGGATGGGGGGGGGGGGGGTAGGCCCAACCGCCGGACAGGGTGGGGGGGTTGTCAGTCATTTCTGCACCTTTTCCGTCTGACGGTGAACTCCCAGGAGGCTTTAACGCCTGCTTTGCACCTCGAGGCCAAGGGCAGGGCAGGAGGAGAAGGCTGGGGGGGGCCCATGGGATGTGCTGACACTGTTACCATGTGGGGGAGGGGGGGGGCACGCCGTGACCCTTTGGTGTTTAATATGAATTCCTCCGGCCGCCTTGATCCCCTGACCTCTTCCCCCAGGCTGGCCTACGCCGTCGTGTGTGTGTGGCTGGCTTTTATGCAGGAACCGCAGCACTCCTGCACGCCCGTGTTCATCGACGTGCTGCTGCGGCTTTAATTAAGCCGGCGTCGTAAAAACGGGAGGCGGCGGAGGGCGTAGACCCGGCTGTGGAGGAGACCAGGCCAGTGCCTGTCGATGAGGGACAGCAGGGGGCACTTTGGACACGGTAGAAGAGATGGTGCTACAACTGGGGGGGGGGGGTTCGCCTGGGAACACCAAGCGTGTATTTTAAAGAGCGTTAACGCTGTGACACGGGCAACAAAGTTCTGGCAATTTATATAGCCACCCCACCAAGGCCCTCCTGGATATTAGCGGGTCGACAGACGTGTAGGGGCCACGCTGCTTATTAACAGCGGCAGCCTGTTGCTCTCCACCCCCCCGGTTTTATGGCCCGGCTCCGTTACAAACATGTCGCAATCGGCAGCAGGGGCTTGGGGCTGCCGTTTCATGTTTGTTTTTAGAACAGCCTAGTTAGGCCGTCGAAACCGAAACACGGCCGCGGCTGTCCTAGATGGCCGCGCAGGGGGCGGGCCATTTCAGGGCGCCGCCCCCACTGTGACGATTGGCCGAATCCAGCAGCGAGAAAGGTAGAGCTCCAGAACTGCAGAGCGCCGCACGGGTACGGCGTTTTCCTTCCGTGTAACACATCCTGTTGCTGTATGGGTATGGCGGCCGAATAGGGGGATCCAAGGTCACGGTCAGATGCTGACTGGTTTCACGTAAAGAGCAGCAGCCATCCCTGTTAATTAATGCAGCCATTTCAGACTCCCAGCAGACTTTCTTCTGAGATTGTGCTAGCTAGCTAGGTACCTAGCAAGCGGTTCCGCATGTTTGCATGTCAGCCTTCTCATAGACACCCAGTGTTTCCTGTGGCTGGTCCTGGCCAGACCTCCCCTGTGTCTTCATCCATAGAATGGCTCCATCGTTTTTTGTTGATCGCAACATTCTCACCGAGCTTTCAAGTTTTCTTGTCGCATTTATTCGGAAAATACGGTGAAATTCTTGTGCCACAGTTGCAGGGGGGGGTGCAAAGGGATGGGTAGGGGAGGGGGGAATAAGGTAAAACGAAATGCAATAGAGAACAAGAGTGCAGTATAAGAATAAAAAGTCATGGTGATAAATAAGTAATAAATGAGGAGTGCAATATGGGGATGAGGTATCGAAGTACGTGGGATGTGCAAATTGACAATAATATAGTATAAAGTTGCAAAAGATACAGGAAACACATTGACAATTGACTACCTGATGGCTTGAGGTAATAAATGTAATATTTTTGTAATATACTGACATGAGAGAATCTAATTGTGGAAGCAAAGAGGTTTTATTGCTCAGAACATCAATCCGAAACATGGAAAAGCTGTGTTATAGAGCAGGCAATGCAAAGTAAATCCAAATCCAAGTGCACATCTTAACCCCAAAATCCACAGTCAAAACAAAGGCAGTAGGCTGTGGGTCTGGGCAGTGCAGAACAAAGTTAACAAATCCCAGACAAGAGATTAAGAGCAGGGATACTGGGAGATCAGGCCAAAGATGTACACAGACAGAGTAGCCAAGAAGGGCGTACTTAGTATGCTGAGAACACACAACATGTCCCAAAGTGGTGGGGGGGCGGGGGAAGAAACAAGGTCCTGAAACATTCCCCCAGTAAACTCCGGCAACGTGAATGGTGGCCAGGCTGTGTGTGACCAAACGGGGTTTAGCTGGATGCAGGCATAACACCCAGTAAACTCGACACGCTGTAGTGTGGAAATCCCCGGGTAGTGGCTGTTTCTGGGAGGCTGGGGCCGCCAGTTGCCGCATGATAGTGGGAGTTTTACTTGCACAAAAATGTTCTGAGTGGAGAATAAAAAATGATCAGTTCAGTGGGATGACCAATCAGATTGTAGAAGAGGTGGGTCCAAGCAACTATACAGTAAGAGGTGGGACCAAGACATCTGATTGGTTGGGCCTGCCTCCTCTAGTTGCTTTGCCCCACCTCCTTTACAATCTGATTGGTTATCTCTCTGAACCAATCATTCTTTGTTCTGCTCTCAGAACATTTTTGTGTTAGGAAAACTACACAACATTAGATCACATGTCACACTGGTTTGAACGCTTAGCCACACGGTAACTGACCCTGTTCCCCCTCTGCTGTATGTATTCGGTCTCAGCGACATGAATCACTGTCGGTAGCAGAAGGGCTGTTCACATCAACAAGCAGGTGTACCTGATAAACTGACCACAGAGTGTATATTTATGCAAAATCATATATCTCCTCCTGCACACGTTTCACTTGATTCAGCAAAACAAAAACAGTTTGCTGGAGGATCACTTCAGTATCTGTCATGTAACACCAATATAAAGAAATAAATTGTCAAAAAGAAGAGAAATTATAAAGTATATACCAACATAAATGCATTACCCAGCCTTTATCTGGTGATTATTAAATAATTCCATGACATGTATTAGGTTTTTTATTTATAGAAAGTGCATTTAGGACATTTATTTTAAGTTAAAACCCCGGAACCAGTGACTGAGACTGAGCCAGTGATTTCCAGTGCAGATGTCCCGGCGTTCATTGTCTCACTGGAGAGTGCCATCCTTGGCAGCAAGGTGAGTTAGACACTATTATGTAGAAAGAATTTCCAGCCTGGAATAATTTATGAAAATCACCCAGCTGCCAAATATAACTTTTCCCCGAGACTGTTTGAATAGACCCGTGATTGCGGGTAAAAAGTGCAAGGGTGTGAATCCGAAATGAGCACAGAAAAAAAATCAAAGGGTAAAACAATGGCTTCATCACAAAGCAGAGTGTTTGTGACTGTGTTGTGGTGTAATTACGAGCTCATAACGTATTATTTTAGCATTATGTTTTGTTGTTAATGTTAAAATGTTATTTCAATGTTGTGTTATAATTTTTTATGTTTTGTTGCCCTACACTAGTACGGTTCTGGTATGGGCAGATACAGAAGGGGTGAATTGGATGGATGGATTGATTGATTGATTGATACTTCATTGGTCTTGAATGAAGCTATAGGTCTTAGAGCAGCAATTATATACAATTAGGCCATAGGAGGCACAATAGACAAGCATCTTTTTTAATGTATAAATCATGGTGGGTCAATTAAAATTCAGTTACATATGAAGATATATACAGCTAGATGCACAACATGTTTTTTGTGTGTACGTTTTGCACATTATATGTGTTTTGAGTTGTTTCCGCTAGTGGTCTAGGAATTATGGGAAAACCTACTTAATAATATTGGTCTTGATATTATAACATTATCCTTGAGTAATCTTTCTTTTTTGTCATGGAAAGTAACACTATGAAATAGCGCTGAAGTACAGCCAAAGGGGAATGTTATTTGCCCAAATCAGTACAAAAGTTCTTGTCTACAAAGGACTGACATAATCTTTAGTTCATGAATGTTCCAGAAGTCTTTTATTGTTATTATAGATTTAATAGGTTCAGGGCCCATTTTAACCCAGGACCAGATAATCCTGGGATATCCAGAAAGGCTGAGTATCTCTTAGTTCCTGATCATAAAATTAATCCCATGCAAGACTCCCGAAGCTGAAAAGTAATTGCTCAGTTCCTTTCTGAATAGTTCATTCTAGTACGCAGTGTCTGAAGGTGAAAAGTCAAAAATGTATTGTGCACTCAGCAAAGTTGTGTCCATGAACCACTAAAAGTCGAATTCCGTGTTTTTATGAGTGCATGTGTACCTCTCTTGTTTGAAAGCACATGGTAAAACAATGGTTAATACTGCTTATTCTAATGCCTGCAGTTTTTCTGCAGTCGAGGGCCAGTAACTAAAATATTTATGTACTGTGTCAGCTTTGGATCATTTTCAGTCGTATGCTTAGTAGCCGAAGTCCAGGCTGTAATTCGGATGAGACTTTGACAGCATGATTTAGTTATCGATTGCGGATGTGAGGTGTTTATGAAACGTTAAAGGAGACGGGATGACCTGTGGGTATCTGCTGCCCCTCCCAGCATGAGCCGCGACACCCAAAGCTGAGCGAGAAATGGGGCAACAGGTGCGTGTTCCTCTGGGACGCCTTCCACCAGGTGACGCGCTTGTAACCGCAGATATCTTACCACGCAGCTGTCAGGTCTCTGGGGGCACCCTAGACTCACAACGTCCTTTACGCAAGAACTCGGAGCCATGTTCACGCATCTGTGTGCTGCAGCAGAATTCACGACATCATGGCTCATGACAAGGACAATCTCTCCGCGACCAGGAACATGTTGATGTTCTGGAAGTTGTGCATCGAGGCAGTTTCTTGCTGTCAGGGTACAGGTTTACCGATTGGTAGTCATGGCTGAAATAACTAATGATCAATTCGTCAGTTTATTTGCTAACTGATTATCCTGATCAGGGTCACAGGGGAGACTGGAGCCTCTCGGGTAACTCAGGGCTGGGGTGCACCGTAGATGGGATGACAGTGCATCACACGACACATACACACATGCACTCACACGCACACAATCGTACTCAGAAAGCAATTTAGAGTTACTACTTCCCCGGTCTGCATGTCTTTGGATAGCAAAGTACCTGAAGGAAACCCACATGAGACAAAATCCACACACCGACACGGGAATCGAACCACCAGGTTCTGGAGGAGGAAGGTGATGGGGTCAATCACTGAGCCATTGCGCCGAAACGGTTACTTGTGAATAAATTTTTCCGCTGGCACGTGGCCTCAAACGTCTCATAACTATAAAGCCACTTAAGACGGATTCCATTAATATTCATTGATGATGAAATTTAAGCACTTCCCTGAAAGTGAATGGTGCAGACAGCTTGTTTTCCCTGCACAGAATAACAGATGTGGATTTCAAATCAAGGTCAGACTGTTTCTTACAGTACACCAAGCGTCAACCATTATGACAGAAAAAAAACACACAAAAAAATCTAATTACTGAGAAAATAGAATTTGAATCATATCGTAGCTTATGCATAAAAACACTGTTTACAGATACATTACACTGCATTCTACAGATTCAAAAATATCTCTATTTTACCAACACCATAACAGATTATTTTACATTTTATGTTTCAATGTTGTATATCTTCCAACCGCTTCTCCCTTAGCACAGTGTTTCCCAGTCCAGTCCTTGGGGAGCCCTAGAGAGTCCACATTTCTGCTGGGAGCTGGGAGGGAGCAAAAACATGGACTGTCTGGCAGGGAGTTGGGAGGGAGCAAAAACGTGGACTGTCTGGCAGGCAGCTGGGAGGGAGCAAAAACGTGGACTGTCTGGCAGGCAGCTGGGAGGGAGCAAAAACGTGGACTGTCTGGCAGGAAGCTGGGAGGGAGCAAAAACGTGGATTGTCTGGCAGGGAGCTGGGAGGGAGAAAAAAGGTGGACTGTCTGGCAGGCAGCTGGGAGGGAGCAAAAACGTGGATTGTCTGGCAGGGAGCTGGGAGGGAGCAAAAACGTGGACTGTCTGGCAGGAAGCTGGGACGGAGAAAAAACGTGGACTGTCTGGCAGGGAGCTGGGACGGAGCAAAAACGTGGACTGTCTGGCAGGAAGCTGGAACGGAGCAAAAACGTGGACTGTCTGGCAGGAAGCTGGAACGGAGCAAAAACGTGGACTGTCTGGCAGGGAGCTGGGAGGGAGCAAAAACGTGGACTGTCTGGCAGGAAGCTGGAACGGAGCAAAAACGTGGATTGTCTGACAGGGAGCTGGGAGGGAGCAAAAACGTGCTCTAGAGGGCCCCTGTGAGCCTGCAGCTTATGACAGGGACCACAGGTAACAGCTGGACTATTGATGGGATAGCAGTCCATCACTGAATACTCACACTCTATGGGCAGGATAGAGATGCCAGTAAGCCCAGTTGCATGTGTTTGGACTGCATGGGGGAAACTGGAGTGTATGGAACAACCTCACACAATGCAGGAGTGGAGATGGAAAGTTCAGGTTCAGAAAGTACAAATCCAGACCAAGATTTTGTTTCAACCAACCAGTTGAGTATAGAGAATCACAGTCACAGAGTACTCAGCTGGTAGGTTGAAACAAAATCTTGGCCTGGATTTGTACCTTTTGAACCTGAACTTTTCACCTCTGCATGGGAGAACATGCAAACTCTACACATACCCAGAGCAGAGGTGAGGGGCCAGTGCTAACCAGTGAGACGTCCGGCTTCTAACTCGTTTTACAGGCAATTTCCATGAGTCTGGCTCTTCTTTCAGCGGTTAAAGGGAGCCGTGGATTGAATTATGAATCCCATTTTGCCTTTTGTAATTCTTTGTAACAGTAGTTTTAGAGGCATGTTGCTAATAATAAAAATTTTAATTACAAATGAGTTTTTTTGTTATTTGTGGTCTTTACTGTTAAAATTGTACTGTTAAACTCAATAATGGCCCACAACTTTATTACTTGATGGAATTTAACATAATGTAACATGAGGATTTATTCGTCAAATTGAGCTGAATAATCGTTTGTGAAAATGAGTGCGATGGTGGGGCCGGCTTATTTTCCGCCTTCCTCTGAGTCTCAGTGACGTGTGCCTAACAGGACTTGTCACTTGGAGTAACAATTATAAGCCAAATTTACACATTTTGTAACAGGCCAGCAAGCCTTAATGGGGAGTGAATCGGAGCCCACGACCAGCCTCTCGAAGCGCTGATTTCCCACAGGACAAATCATACTGCTCAAAGCTTTTTTTTCTTCATTTCTCTGGGGAAAATGGGATACCTCATTTTAACTTGGATGCCTTTGTTGACTAAATAGCTTCTCCTGAACTCCATACTGTTGCACAAAATTGCATTAGGGGAGATTTAACTTTGGCGTGTCAGTGAGTCACATGAGAAGATCAGGGACTTCAGTAAGGACCTTCCTGAAGGGTTTGACGATCGAACCATCGCCCTCAAAACAGGCTCTGTATTCTCTGTAACCTCTCATTGCTGACTTCCCTGTGCTATTGCGTGGGGTCCTGTGCTGCAATTTGTCTGCCAGTTTTGGTCAGCAGGCTAGAGAGTTTCAATTCCTAGTCTGCACACACATGCACACGCATTTACATGTATGTAACATGTTTTATTACCTCGTTAATAGTCTGTAGGGTCTGCAAACTACCCCAGTGCTTTTGATGTCGGTAATTTTAGGTTCATAATGGAATAATATAGATTACCGTAAATGACAGACGCGTTAGTGTTGGCAGCCCTGGAGCAGCGAGCGAGAGGTGGAGCTGCGCAAAGCCGCAGAACCGCTGAATCCGTCTGCAGGGGAGGTCTGAGCGCGGAACCGGCTCTCCTGGCCGCGAGGGGTGGCGGCGGCGTGACAAACGCACGACCCCAGCTCACCAGAACAGCGCCGCGGGGCTCCGGATGAATGCGGCTCGGCTCCCCGTGCATCTCTGATAATATTACCTCTGAAAAGGTTGATTTGCTGTAGCTGAATTACCATTAAAGGTTACCCTTTCATCTCCTTATGTCACGGAAGATAACGATCTTAATTGCAGTCTGTCCATTGAAAAGTACATTAGCCGCATGTGAGGTAAAGTATAGAAGCTAATTAGCCCGGGCCGTTTTTAATGAGCGTGTCCATTTTTATTTTATCTTTCATTTCTTCCAGAGGAAGTTTTCATTTTCATTGATAATATCTCTGAAAGGTAAATGGTAATTAAGCAGGTGGTACAGTGTAGAGGGGACAAACAGCATACAGCGGTGGAAAAAGTTCAGATCGTTAATTATATTAACGAACTCGGGCGAAAATTAGATATAGATGGAACACGTGCTGTAAATGGACCCGAGTCGCAGCCTCTTAATGGAAGAAGCTGATCAGCCGAAGATATTAGAGTATATTTACAGTAGCAGCCTCCGTCCAGGGATTCCCGCTGCAGTGCGATCAATCTCGCCCTTACGTCCTAATGGCCACTGGGATCACCGCCGTTAAAAGCTTTGGTCAGTGAAAACACTTCCAGGGGGTATTTTTAGGCCGGACTGAAGCCGGTTTGCGTGTCACTGCAGCGAGTAGCACGGTATACATCATATACTGTACACATATGTATATTGTATGTATTTTTTGCAATGTATTTATTCCAAACATCACAATATGTCACCGGGAGGACTGTGGACCTAAATAGGAAACAGAATGTCCTGGCAAATACTCTGAATATGGTCACCGGGAATTGATGTTGACTCGACAGCACCTAATCGTAATAAAATAACCATTGGTGGTTTTTAAAATGTGCCTGAGTGGAATGTTCAAGCCTCCCAGCGACCCGGTTGAGGGCCCAGACCTGCCCCTGACTTCGTGCTTCCAGAGTCTGCACGTGCTCCCTGAGGTCGTGTGCGTTTCCCCTGGCTACTCTGGCTCATTCCCACAACGCAGGTGTATCTGCAGCTCAAAATACTCTTTAGCTTGTGACGGTGTTCAGCACCCTGCAGCTGACTGAGATCCTACCCAGCATGCACCCTGGCTTTCGACACGCGACTTATTAGATGTAGTATTACACTTGTTAGTGTAATAATAATGACCCAATAATCATCTCACTGAGCATCCTCATCGATGCTCTGGATTAGATTTGGTTGAAATCCTTTATTTGCCGTTTGCCGAGGTATAAACATTCACTTGGTGCGCTTCTCTTTGCCTATGCCGTCTTGCTGTACATGAGACACACAGACAGGTAAGAGCAGGCATGGGGATTGTAGCACAGTAGTAACCAGTGTGTGGCACCACTACAGCTGGGGGTTAAGGGCCCATAGACGCGTGAGTATTCCGCCAGTATAATACAGAGGAACAGTGAGTGGCTGAACAATGTAGCATTGACCCATACGCACGGATAATGCTACATGCTATGGAGCTGATTTGAAGAGGATGTGGTTTCTGAAAACGGGTAGCCCCAGCTGCCGTTAGCGCCAGTGGTGGAAGTCGCGTTGCTGGATCCGCAGTAGATCACGTGATGTTAAGCTGTGCTGTAATCTGGGTCTTAGCCTGGTCCAACAGTAATCAGTTCTGTATACCATGTAAAGGGATGCGGAAAAACACTGTCTGGTCAGTTAGACCGCTGCTCTGGGTAAGCTTTTAGAATATTTGATTGGCAGTGGATTTGTACAGTTTGCAGTGGTCTGTGAGCACCTGTGAGAAGGTCTGTGAGCCATCAACAGGGGGGTTTGTGGAGAGGCTGATTTCGCTATGCAATAGGAGATGGGTTATATAATCAGAAACGATTTAGCATGCATTAGGTAATATGTGACAATGTCTGTCTCTTCTCCAGAGCTGTTAATGGGATCCTTCGGTGACACAACCCCTGATTTATGTGTTCCATATGATCTCACGCCTTATTTAGCGATTCGCCTCTACCCAGAGTGTCTCTAACCTGCTGGTTTTGCACCTTCGCATTGATTCAGATGGACCTTCACTCGGAAAAAAAACATCCCGTCCCTCACACGTTTGGCCGCGGCTCATCTCCGAGCCGACGGCCTAGTGGTCACAGCTTGAATTTCTCAGCCGGCAAACGGCCAATCAGATCTTCGCATGGGGCCGTCGGCTGTTTAACGCCCTGCCTCTTTTCCATCTTGCTTATCCCCCTGGCGGGATGGTGTAAGAAGGCCACTGTAAATCGGGGATTCCTTATAAATCTGATTAGGGCGAGGCCACGTCGAGGCGATAAAAGCCTCCGTCTGCGCGAGACTCGGAGCGGCAAGCCGACACGCCTCAGCTGGCTGTACTCAAGTGAGTGACGGCAACTGTAATCACCTCGAACGAAAGCGACGTACACAGTCACCCAAAGTGAGGAGGAGGAGGGGGAAAGGTTGTCCGTGATATCTACCCGGGAAATCAGGTTGCCAAATGCTACCAGACAGGCCACGCTCAAATGGACTTGCAGATAAGGATACCTGGTAACTTAAACAAAATCCCGAACGAAAGTCGCGGTACACCGGCTAAAAATAACACGTAGCCTTTCGGGAAATGGAGCTTTGCATGAAAAAAAGTTCATTTAAGGTTTAACTGCTCATATATGGCTGTGATTAATGGCAAGGCGGCCTGACAGGGAAATCATCTGACAATTATGCCGAGATAAAAGAACAGGCTTGGGACTCTTAAGATTATTCTGCAAATAGCAAGCAGCACCATCCAGTACTAATTATGCACTTTGAAGGTTTAAGTTAAAACATTTAATATGGCACAGTACTGTGCAGTGGTGCTGCAGTGAGAGAGCTCCATTCCAGTGCCTTCACACTGTGACAGAAATCGATGGCTGTCAATTAACACTCTTCACTTTTCAATTATTGTACCAGAATCCATTAATGCAACTCAGATGTGTTAATGTTCGTTTCAGCATTCATTTATTCAGTTGTTTGGTGTTCTTGTGTGGAGTTAAGCCTTGAGATTAGCAACTTAGCATCTGTGAAGGATCGCTTACAACAATGGAAATGGAGTCAATAGCTCCTTCACAGGAAAAAAATCGATTTTGTTTCTTTATAAATATTTAGGTTGGTGCTGCGTTCATCGCTCTGCTGGAAGATGATATGCATTTTGTAGGACAGAGCTAGGATTTTTTTTCTCAGCCCTCTCTGTCATTAACATGTGGGTCAGCCACAAAGGCAAGTGATGAATTAGTGTTACAGCAATAGAGCATCCGTCTCCATGAAGAAATGTGTAGCCATAATAAATCATTATCAGCGGCAGGATCAAATGCGAAATGGCAGAGCCTGTTTGGCGATTTCGCGTCACCTGACAACGTACGTTTACGCTAACAGTGTTAAGTACTCCCCGCCGTCCGTGGATATGTGCAATGGTGGGTGTATTGACAAAATGGCCGACGTGAGGGGAGACTGTAATTGAAGATGTAATTCTGTTCCTAATGGACGAGTTGCTATTCTAGGCTGCGGTGGCTACTTTACAAGTTCATCTACTTTCGCACTGCGGCCATAAATGGGGATATTAAAATCTTCACTTCTGTATTATTCAGTTATTTTCCATAAATGGCTTTGGAGGTTCTGGGGACTATTGCACCCTGGATGGGATGCCAGTCCGTCACAGGGCACCGACACAATGGGCAAATAAGGGGAAAAAAAACAACAGATCACTAAAACTCACGGGAAGTGACCTTTAAACATGGGGGTAACATGCAAGATAGACACATGCTTAGAGAGCCAGGGGTAGGAATCTGACACCCAGACTTGGGGATCTGAGACTACAGTGCTGTACGAGTTCCTGCACTGCTCACTTCTGGATTAACGTGGATTAGCGGCTGCTCGTGCTAATCAGTGCCGAGTGCCTTGTGTGTTAAGAGTGCAGTTGGCAACTTCTTAATTAAACTACATCTGACTGAGTTCTTCTCGTGACCTGCTTCTGCAGCTGGTTAAGACTTGTGACTTCACCATGAGTTCTCCAAAAAGTAACAGTCCTTCTCAAACAAAAACTAAATTATTGGTTATTCAGTAATACTTTACATTAACAGTGCCTTCATAATGCCTTTTTTAATGCATTCGTAGAACATTCGGTGCACCTTCGTAATTCATCGATTGAACATTCATAAGCAACATGAAAGTATAACATAGCATGCTAACTTACATTAACAGCTTTAAATGACATGAATAAACATTATATGATTATAATGTTTGTTATCATCAGATAATGTTTGTTATTAATGCATATTAAAGCTGTTAAAGTGTGTTAGGATGTTAAGGCAGTGTTTCTCACACCGGTCCTTGGGGACCCCCAGATAATTCACGACTGCAGACGCTCCACGTTTTTGCAAATTGGGAGGGAGCAAAAATCTGGACTATCTAGGGGTCCCCGAGGACTGGTTTGCGAAACACTGTGTTAAAGTCTAGTTACAAGCTGCTTATGAATGTTCTATGAATGCTTTATGAAGGTGCACTGAATGTTCTATGAATGCATTATGACAGTTGATGTAAAGAATTACCTGTTATTCTCTGTATCTGCTATTTCCTATCCTGTGTTGTGCCTCCAAAATGTTTTTGTTTTTAAAATTCTCATTAACTCCCTGTCTCCAGGGTGCTATACATTCTGTGTAATTTTAAATCAATTAAAAATCATACCATGGGACTTCTTGACTTCTTGGTTAGTCGCTTAAAGTGGGGGTAATTTCCTTGATTGCACCATAATTCTGGCCACATTTTAATTTTCAGATGTGTCTGATGTGTCCTTAACAAAATATCAGCTAAAAATATCAGATAAACATTCAAGGTTGGTGCTTTAATTGAGGGAGCTGAAGCTAATACTGCAGTCACCCTCCCCTGTGCCTGGCGTGCAGAGCCATGGACACACCTGTGTTTAATGTCACAGAGGAGGGGGGAAAAATCACATTCCTTTATGTTATGTCAGTGTCATAATAGCCTGTGTTATATTTTAGAGAGCCGTGTTTCCAAGCTGGTGTGCTTATTTTGCCATGTCTCGAGGTGTGTTTCTCCAGATGGGGCTGATTTTCTGATGTCAGATACGATTTCTGAATCTGCACAGACGTTACTCCTCCCCGTGCTCTGACAGCGCCTGTCAGCAGGTGCTATACCTTTTGGAGTAACGAATTTAATTTGTGTGATGGAGCTACAGATGACTGTTTGAAACCTGCTTGTATCTGGATGGGAAAACAGCCTCCTGTGGTTTGGCGCCTTGAGGTGTTGGAGCATTTTGTGGGTTTTTTTTCCGCCATTGTTTTAATTGCTTTGGTATCTTTTACTGTATTATGAAGGTTATGATGATGATTATGGCGGAGATGCTGATGCTCTGGGGTTGGGGCCTTGTCTGCGGACCCAGGAGGTCTTTTCTTCGAGACGATGAGCCAGAAACGATGAGAAGACTGTCGAAATCCTTATTATCGATGTTTGCTTATTTATGTTCCTGCCTCCGAAAAAGGTTAAGGGTTAATCTGCGGCTGAAGCTTTGGAGCTGTTTGGTGATTTTTTTTTAGATTTTTAAAGCTGTAATCCCCTTGGTGGGCGTTAGCCTTTAAGCTAATGACAGCAGCTGGAACTGCTGGGGTGTGGAGCAGTTCTGTGAAGGAGACGGTGAAGTGCGACGGTGCCTGGCGGGGACGGGACCCCCATTAAAGCCACCTGCGCCCTCCGCACCACTACATTCAACGCTGACGAGCTCGTCGGCCGTTTTGGGCTCAGAATGATGCTTAAGTGTTAGTTACATAAAGTCATTCCATCCTGAACACTGCCGGTGTCGTAAACAAAAGAGCTGAGAGGGCGACTCAAAAGGATGAAGTATGCTTTTCTTCTCAGACAGAAAAAGGCCGACATTGTCGCCTTTGGGATGGGGTTGTGCTTGATACCAGGGTTCCCCAATTCCAGGCCCAGAGGGCCAGTCTGCGACACAGTTTGCAGGCTTTCCCTGCACCTCATTCGGCCCCCCAGCTAATTGCCAGCTTTAGTAGGTGTGTTTCAGCAGGGGAGTCTGCAAACTATGGTGCAGACTAGGCCTCCAGGACCAGAACTGGGAAATCCTGCTTTATGCCGTTAGTCTTTTTAGAGAAGTATTTTTCAAGCTTTTCATTAATATTAGCTTCTTTGTACCAGGCATCTGTCTGTAAGTGACGGTCGCCACACACAGTGAAAGAGACACCCGGCTGAAAGACAGAGATGCCCAGCAGCAGTAAAGGACGTGTGCTCAGAGCAGAAGGTTCCTCGGTGCAAAGCACAATCCGTTACACGGACGAAATTGGCAGCCGAGAGAAGACTAAGCCTGTGGATGAGCAGCGAGTTATTCACCCTTATCAGCAGATAATTATAAGCGTTAATTAAAATATCAGCAATTTGAAGAGAAAAAGAGGAGTCGATGCACCTTGATAAAATCTTCTTTTTCACACGGCGTTGCACTTAATTATTCGGCGGCAGGCATATGTTTAACGGTAGACTGAAGTTAAAGGCTCCTTTGGTCCAGCTTGTGATATCCTCTTGGGCAGTGTTAGGTGGCCAATAACTTTACAGAACGCAGTCTGCTGTTTTACAGTCCTGCTTGTATTTTTGAAGGGTGGGGGGGAGAGAAAACACCAAATGTCAGTTTCGGTGCCGTCAGACGTAACGCGCATCATTACTGCAGTTGGTTATCAGCGTCTGCGAGCCGTCGTCTGGAACAGTTTAGCCTCCAGATCTTTGAAATGACCACAACAGGCATCTGCTTATAGCCCTTGAGGCCAGTCTGGCCAGCTTATGTTTAGTACAGCTGTCTGTTCATGTTTAACAAAGAACGTGGGAGTCGGCGCTTAATGCATGCGAGTTGTTGGGTACGACATGCATGAAGCATACTTGCATTAAGCATACTTGCATTAAGCATACTATTGTACTTTATTAGTCTCTTTGGTAACACTTTACTTGAGGGGGCACAAGTAACTTAGTAACTCGGTTTCTACTTAAGTACAAATCATGAACATAGTCAAGAACCTTTATGTTTGATTAATGATGAACGAAAGAGTGATCAGTATGTAACTAACACTTAGTTTCTAGTTAATTAATACATTAAGTAAAAGTGTATAATTACAGTATATCTTTTCAGGTAAAGAGTTACTGTTCCTTTTATTTTAAATCTGGTGGCTCTGTGGGTGGCGCTATTGTCCCTTCCAGGTTCGGGGTACCGATTGATACTCTGGCTTTTTGTGTGTGGAGTTTGCAGGTTATCACTCTGGTTCCATGGGTTCCGCCAGGTTCTCCAACATCCTCTTGCTGTTCTAAAAGATGTACCCGGATTATTTCGTGTCTCTTAATGGATTGTCCAATGCAATGCGCTGGCATCCTGCCCAGGGTGTCCCCAGGAATATGCTTCCTCTGGTAGGCTCTACTCTCGTCACGACCCAGTCCTGGAAGATGGGTGGATGCTTTCATAACACTGGAAGTTAAGCGTAACTAACCATTTCTTAACCACTGATGTAATCCTGGGGCCTGTCTGAGTAATCCCGGACTCATCTTCCACGCTTAGGTAGTGTGTTTCTCATTCATTGTAAATACTTCTGAAGGAACACAAACATCTGGAGAAGACCTTCCCGCAAGAGTTCTGCAACTATTACAGTATTCTTCCAGAGCTACCGGGCATGCTGGCTTAATTATCCACCGATTCGTCTGGCTAATAATATCCCGCATGATATAACGTGTTCTTTTGAAGCTCCGAGGCCCAAATTAGATCAACAATCTGGGTGCGTCCGGAAGCACAGGGTAGCGGTTTGCACATTAAAGACCTCCCTCCCTGCCTCCGTCTTTTGAAATGTGAGTATAGGAGTAAAGAACCGCATAAATCCCTCACCAAATGTAAATACTTTACCAAGTGGCTCTTCTTCCTGAGTATGGAGTAAAGAGGGGGAGGGAAACAAGATTTTCTTTGAAATTCTGTTCAGAAACTTCAAGCCTTTTCTTCTCGCTCTCACGCCAGACGGCGCTCTCAGAGGACTGAGATATTCTTCAGAACGTTCCGCGCACAGCTGTTTCCGGTGGCGACCGACCGTTACCCGGTGACAGCCGTGTCCCCGCCATCCCAAACACGGTTAGGGGCACCTGTGCTTGTAGTTCCATATGTTGCCAGAATGTGGGCGTGATTTTTTTTTCCCCCCAGTAGCATCGCTGGTCGTATTCTCTGCTCAATGTTGGTTATATTTATCCCGAGGTGACGGCCTGCACTGACACTTTTTTTTTTTATCCCTGGGACGAGCACATTTTTGTTCCACACCTTGTCAGGAGCTGCATCATTGCATGTGCACGTGTCTTGTCCAGATGCCCAGAGAATACAGCAAGGTTCGGTCAAAAGTCAGATTAAAAAAATGTAAGACGGTCACTCTAGAACCCTACGTGGTCATGGTTGGCACTTTTTAAGATACACAAACATGCTGCAAATTGCTTTATCCCTTTTGCAAAATCTCATCTGGGTAGAAAATCCAGATTCGTAGATATGACCCATGTCATAATTTAAGAATTTAAAACATCATCAATCTTTTTGGCAGGTTTTTGTCCCATGAGGGATATTGTTGTTGAACCTGTAAGATATTTCAGTATCTGTGTATTCAGATAAAGAAAATTATTGTAATATGAATGCCCCACACCAGTAGATAAATATGAAGAATAAATTATTCTGTATCTGCAGGCTTCCCTACCTGAAGATAAAAGAATCTGCCCCAAATACATCATGCCATTTTTTCTTTACAGCCAAACAATATTGCAAGATGTTCATTGAAATCCAGGAGCTGGTTATCGGTAACAGACTGGGAGCGGTTTCTCGAGGAACCCAGCATGTATGGAGGCCTGCAAATCAGAGAAATTAAAGGAGAGCATTTCCCTCTGCTCTCAAGAACACAGGCATCAGAGGAACACAATTCCACAGCCGGGTCTGCTCCCTTAATCCGCAGTAGTAATACCTTAGTAATGCCCTAAATTGCAGGAAGCATTGTAAGTTCCTGAAGCAGCGGCGTGTTTCTTCTGTAGACACAGAGCCGTGGGAAGATTGAAACAAAATATGTGTCGGGTGAAAGGAAATAGATTCAGGAACTTTCCGGTCCGACGAGCCCATGATTCTGTGAACTGTCCATAAATCGTTATGTGTTGGCCGACATGACGGCTACATGCATAATAACCTATACAGGGTGTGTTACGGCTGTGATGATTTATTAATGGTTTGCCATGTTGAATCCAGGGGCTCGTTATGCACCGGAATGATTAATAGTGGCAGATGTCCAGTGCATGTGTTTGGGTCCTTAGAACATCGGAGACCAGAGACTATCATCGTATGAAACTGTCTTTGGCCAAACCTCATCCAAAGGGTCGTTTTTGTAGCACTTTATGGTGTTAATCCATACTTGGATCAATATGGGGGACTATAATGGTAATCAGGACCCAACAGTTTGGTGGATTTAATTTCCAGTGGGTGGTTCTGTTTGGTTGAATGGTCCCCCAACAGGTGGCTGTCACATGTTCTTGTTTCGATCCCCATGATGAGGACGGGGTGTTTTCTTTAGTGACACTTTTCATTGTAGCCTGTCATGAAGCTTCCAAACAAATGACAGAAGTTATTTTTAAGTTTGGTGACTTTTTTTCCCTTCCTTCTCAGTCTCATACTAAAGAGGCGGGTCAATCTTGGATTGATTCCAGAAAAAAAAAAGCTTAGAAGCCTTCACAAATGCTCCAGTCCTCCAACTGTTCCAATTAGCTGCAATCAGTGTAGTCTGTCGGCATCTTTTTTCAATCCATTGCTTGATTGGACAAATTTTGCAAGCTCCGCCCCCTGGGCTGAATTTAGCCGACGTGACCCTGGGTGTGCCTGGAGACAGTAACCGGTGGGTGGGTGGTCAGACAGAAGGCAATATTCCATTAGCAGCCCAAAAAAGAGCCCCTCAAATGAGGTGTGGAAGAATCCATTTGCAGTTCCTTAGAGGAAGGTCTGAATTGCGTGCTGATATCATCTGTGAAATTTACAGACGGCTCATAACATCATGACACGATCCCTAAACGTTTTGTTTAACAGTGCCTGACAGATATTGTTTTGAACTGACGTTTGTGCCATTGGCGGAATGTATGGCATTAATTTCATTTGTGATTTTTATTCTAGGTATCCTTCATTATTGAGCTCCTTAAATCAGACTCAGGGTTGCGTGATGAATCAAGTTGCTGCTCGTGTCAGAAATGAGATTGGCAGGCCAGGAGAGCAACTGTTTGGCTGAAATCTATCCTCTGCAATCGGTGGGAGTGGGAGTCTGGTAGCTGTAGAGGTGTCCATGTTGCAACCCTGTTGGAGCTTTTGGCCTTTGACATAAGATGGATATTTCAGGTCCAGAAAGTAAAAATCCAGACCAAGGTTTTGTTTCAACCAACCAGTTGAGTACTCTCTGACTGTGACTTTACATACTCAACTGGTTGGTTGAAACAAAATCCTGGTCTGGGTTTTTGTCCACTTCTACATGTCATCACATTTGATGAGAAAAGCTTCACCTAAGGTACTCTGCATGGTAGAATGATGGAGCCCTGTCCCTCCAGAACGAATGAATAAATGAACGAATGAATGAATGAATGAACTTTACATTTATATAGAGCTTTTCAAGACACCCAAAGGGTTTTTTTTTTAGCTTAGCTCTGGCTAACAACATAGAAAAATTGTCCTAAGTCCTCGACTACAGCATAAATGCTCAGATGGGATCACTGCATTATCTGTGCTTGTTGAGGAGGATGATAGAAAACTAGGTGTGTTTACTCAGTGATTCTTTCATTAATCTCATTCTGAGACGGTGTTAACACTAAGTGTGTGCGTCCGTGTCGCAGTGATTTTTATTTGAATTTACAGGAGAGGCTCGCATCTGATGTAGTGTGAAATTCATTTATGTGGAAACATATACGGGCACTGCCATTTTGTCAGGATTAATTAATTTTGCGGCTGATTAAATGCACTGTAAAAAATCCAATTTCTTTAACATTGTTTTTGCATATCAGGCTAATTTATTTTCATTTCTGTGGCAATTTGGTTATATTAGTGAGGATTACATTCCACTTCTTCACTCGAATTATTTGTGTTTTTGACAAAAATGATGCAACAGCTACTTGATGACCTTAAAGGATCCCTAAAGAGTGATCCATCCCATAATAATAAGAGTCTCAGCAGGGAGGATCGTTCAGAGTAATAATTATAAGAATATTTTAGTGTTTAACTTTAGATGTTATAATGCGTTATAACAGTCGGTATAAGAATTAATAAAACATTACAGCATCTTCTATTGACAGTCATAAGGCATTATAGTGTCGATTATAATACTTCATATGATCCAATGAAGCTCTCATCGATAATGCACTATAGATACCTTTGTAATGCATTATAAATTATTATTAATTAAAGAATTAAGGTTCCTCTGTACTGCATTATGAAGGTTTCTCTAGTGCATCATAGATGAAAGTTTCATAAAGCATTGATCATGCACAATAAACATCGCTATAATGTGTTATGCCTTTTGATAAATATTTATAGACAGGCTTAGAATGCTTTATGAATGCATTTTAATGAATGTCTTCATGGATTCTTATATGCATGGCATTCAGTGAAAGTGTTACCAAATGTTTCCATTCTGCACGGCCACTGCATGGGTGACTCTCCTTGTGCCTTGAGTGATGTCACAGTCAGCTTTGCATGACTCATGCTGGCCCAGCTTGTGAGAGTGTGGCGGTTTCATGGTCTCCCTTTGTTCGAAAGAGTTTCTCCCTGGTACTCCAGTGTCCTCCAGCAACCTAAATACATGCAGTTCAAGGGAACTGGTGTCTCCAAACCCATCCTTAGAATTCGCTTGTATACGTGTGTGTGTGGGTACCCTCTCACGGAAACGGTTACATCACGGCCAATAATACTGCATCACATCCCGGCAAATTCATACTTATTGTGTTATAGCTGAATAAGTGCTCATTATACATGAATTTACAGATTAGTGCATAGTAACAGCAATTTATTAATAATATCACATGTCTATTTTTAATATCAAATCCTATTGCTTTCTGTTTGGTAGTTTAGTGTTTTTTCTCCGGGTCAAGGTCATGTTATTTCACTCCTGTAGCTTTTCTCGTTCTCGTTAATGGACATTAACACGATGATTTTCAAAGGAGTCCCTTGTTTAGAACCTAAACATGCATCCAGGTTCCTTCTTTTGGGACCAGGGACCTCGACAGTAACCCGGGATAATGAAGAGGTCCATAAACAAACGTCAGCGTGCAATCGTGTTAAATGTTGAACAAATAGCAGCATTTCGGAGAGAGTGCTGTACCATTCTCCTGGGAGTGACTGCTGTATTTTTGGCATTCAGGATATTTGTTCATTGGGCTCTCGCTGGCAGAAAGGTTAAATGAATAGTTAATGAATGTTTGGTTGGAGAGTGAAACCTGAGTGAGCGTTAATACTTTTCATTTGATCTGAACTTATGGAACTGAGCACCCCATTTGCCTGAGCAAAGCCATCAGCGGGTAAGAGGAGGCATTTTAGTGCCTGGGCTATAAACCTTCCTGTGGAGTAAATTGCCCTTAGGTATAGTACCTGTTAAAACTCAGTGGGGCAGCTTAATTAATGGTGCTCAGTTTGCGGGGAGACCCTCAGACTTACGTAATAATAATTTAACCCTGATACTATTTGTTGAGGCTGCTTTCAGGCGGTTTAAAAAGGAATAAGAGACGTCGTAAGTTACTGTGGGGTGAGAACGGACCGTCAGTGGCGGTGTGAAAAATGTGGATGGGCATGTGGATGGCGGACTTCGGTTATCCGTGCCCGCGGTGAGCCCCGGGTCTCCCGCAGATGCCCGTCCCGTCTGGAAGGGGAGCTGGGAAGTGCTTCTGGAGAAGCCAAATCAATCTCTCCCCACACCATGACAATCATGGTTATAAGGGATCCCGAGAAATGATGAGGCGACCGGCTGTTGTTTGTCATTTTTATCGCGCCTGGATGTATAACGACTCCCGTATGAAGGATGGTGCCGGCCCGGCAGTCCGTCCCCCCGTACTTATTTATAGCGAATATCTCCACTCTGCCTCGCCGGAGAGAATGAAAACACCAGGCCAATTGTTATATAGACAAAACCTGTAATTTAAAAAGAGCAGGAGCAAGATTATAATCTTTACCCTCAGAGAGCAGCAGCAGATATTTGCATCAGTGTGCCGACGGGCGTCGTGGTCAGCGAAACCCTCTGGATTCCATTACGGATCGAGGAGTGCTTAAGCTGACTGAAAGTGTCATCACCGCAGTCTGATATGCGATGCACTCGGGAGAAGGAGGTCAGTCTTATCACTTGTTAATTATCCGGCTGCATCGGAGATCGCAGTTTTTTTTTAGGGCGGCAGACATTTTGTTAGTCTTCTTTGTACGACGCCGTGCGATTCATGACGACGTTGCCAGGCCTCGATGTAAAAGTCGGGCCTGTTTCCTCTGGGACGCTAACGGCTGCGTAAACGCTGGTAATGACTGGCTCCCACAGTGTGTCATCGATCGTTTTTTTCTTCTTCTTAATTGCAAGCCAGCCAGACCTTGAAGAATGGCGTGGGGGGGGGGGGGTTGGGGCGTGGACCTGGGGAGATTTTGAGGGGGGGCAGGATCCCAGGGCATGGGCGTAAATACAACCCCCTTAAATGGGTGGGGACATCAACCCTCCGATAGCTCAAACCAAACTTATGCCCTTGTCCCTGGTCCCTCTGGTCAGAAAGTCAGCCTTACTTCAGTATCAGGACCCCCCCCTCAAGCCTTCCTAATGGACCAGCCCTTACCAAAAACATTGCTCCGATGCCATAAGCAGGGGATGTGCACTGGCATGTCAGCCTGTACTGCTGAGTGAAAGGTCCTCAGTCTCTAATAAGCAGTGACAGCTTTTCTTATTGGTGATTTTTTTTTTTTTTTTTTAGTGTTGTGTAATGTCAGGATCTTCTTACCGAAACAACTTTCAGGGAAAAACTTGGAGTCACCGTCCAGTGTTTCGGAAGGACTCAATCTGCAGTGTGTTTCCTTTGGGCCTCACGCTCGCTCAGGAAGCTCAATCAGACGCTTTGTCAGGTTCCAGATGTTGGGGAACCTGCTGGTTTCACACCTGGATTTTCCCGGTTGCTGCCTAAAGCGATAGTCTGACTGTAGCCATATTTCAGCATCACAACGGCAGAGGCTGACACAAAACCAGACATACCTCCGTAAGCGCGAGAGTCCGTCAACGTGACGTGCGGTAACAGCAGGTCATGGTAATGCGATTGTTTGAATGTGCTTCGGGCAACATTTCAGTATTTCATCACCGCAAGCACAAACTTTAATAAGGCCGAAAAGTGACAGTCTCCCAAGTTCTGGAGCGTTACTGGAAAGAGAGAGAGAGGTGCTCTTTGTGTTCTGTGTGCTCAAATAAGGATCTAATTAGCGGGTGTAAGTAAACGGGTGGTGGTGTCTGTCGGTTATTTCCCAAAGATAAGAGGAGACAGAACATTAAGCACCTGTCCAGGAAGGACAGTGCTGGGTCCTGGGTAAAGTCCCCGCATTGCAGACCCAGTTACAGCCTGGCTATAAAGTCACATCGGATAAGATACTAATCTGAAATGTGACAGAAAACCATGGAAGAATGAAGATGTATTAATATCGGCTTTGTTACTCTCGTAAATGTGGCTGATCATTTCAGTTTGAAGGTCAGAGCCTAGTAAATGCTCTCCGTTTATGTATTTGGTTGGTGTTTGCTGAAATTCGGGGCAGAGTTTCAATGGGGTCGCGTGTGTCTCTGCAGTTGCCGACTGTGCTTTTGATCGGAAGGTCGCCAGTTCAAATCCCACGACTGGCAGTGTGGATTCGCTGTTGTGACCTCAACCACAATTGTTCGGGCCACTGGCTGGCCCTCTTCTCTGATCCTCGCTTGCATGCTGCTTTGTACAAAAGCATCAGTTAAATAAATGGACTGTGAACTGAACCTCAAATCTGTCTGTTATTGTAATGAAAACGTAATAGAGACTTGCATTATGGGCATCAACCTGACAAGAGAACTGAACACAGAATGTATCCCAGAAGTTTGGCACAAAATCCAAGCAGGAAATCAACCCTTTATTACTTTGTAATATGCGTACTTGACTTTTAGGAATAATTGAATGCACCCCTTGGTTACATTGTGAAATAACATTATTAGAATTTAACATTATTTTTCATAAGGAAGGATGTCTTTTTTAGATATCTACTTAAGAAATTATCCATGTCCCATCTTAAAATTACTCAGAAGTGCCTTCTTAATTCCAAGAAAAAAATTATTATTGCTAATAGAAGCTAAAAAAAACTTTTTCAACAATAGCACTGCTGTCATTAGCTGTTAGCATTCATGTTTGTCGGCCTTTATTTAAATATTAATATTAACCCTATGCTTGGCTCTGAAGAAATTGCATAAACAGCTGAATCCCGAGATTCCCGTGCTGGGTGTTGCGCGTGATTGCTTTGAGAAATGTCTTTGGGATAATTAAAGTTATTCCGGTAAACACTAAGGACTTTTCAGAGTGTACAGTCAATTTGTCTAATTAAATTTAATGGGGTCCCAAATTATCCTGAAATGGTCAAGTACTCTTGAGACTTTCAAAACTGCAATCTTTTCATTTTCCTATATATGAAAATTAAGTGCAGTGATCTCTTATGAACATCCCACTCGTGGTTGGTTCACCGCTGACCCATCATGCCTTGTGATTTTATTAGTCATTTACCAGTTTTACTGCCCTATAAGGAGCCTCTTTCTTTGGCATGTCAGTCCTAAAAAATATCAGTTCATGGAATCTCTTAATCCTTTTTTAATCCAAACCCAGACATTAATGATTTGTAGCAGAAGTTCTGTGCTGTCACCTGCTTTCCGTGCTGCTTTTTTAAAAGTGCTAAGCCAATTAAAACATTTCCGGCGCAGGTCAGTATGGTGGTGCACTGGGTAGTACTGTTGCATCATTACCTCCCAGGGTGGGGGGTTCTCATTCAGCCCAGACTGTGGCCTATTTCAGGAGCTTGCACGTTCTCCCCTAGCTGTGTGGGCTTCCTGGGTTCTTGGGTTTCCTCCCAAAGGAAGGTGGTTCTAGATCCAATTTAGGGTCTCAGCCCCCCTGCCAAAGAAGAAATATCTAAAACCTTTTAGCAATTTGTCCCGTATTTTTGTATACAGTTTGTGCCCACCACTTGGCAGATTTTATTATTGGGGACCCGTGGGGCTGGGGGCAGGTGGGTGGGGGGGGAGCATCTGGTATTATTTTTCAGGATTGTCCCTGTTTCCTCCCACAACTCAGAAAGATGCGGTGGACTGCGATGGTGCCTCTGACCTCGGCCAGCCTGTGTGCCCTACGATAGGCCCGCCTCGGATTTGTGCGGTGCCCAGTGCATCCTGGGATAGCTCTAGGCTGACCGCGACCCTGTGCAGGACGAAATGGACAGGTGGCGTTGTTCACATTTCTGAAATGTTTATTTTGCATGCCTCCAGTGCCTTAGAGCACCTTTAAAAGAAGCACTTTTATCACGTCGGGGTAATACTCACCAGATTACAGTTTGCAGTGCCTGGAGTAAGGCAGTGCTCCCTGAGTAAAGTTCAACAAGGACTTGGCAGCAGGGGGCGACTGGTTAAGGATCTTGCACTGCTCACCTGAAGGGGGCTCACTGATGTGCCGGTGGAGGGGAGGGGGGCATTACTGCAGTGGGATTCAGCAGAACAGTTAACCTCCCCCTGAACTGCTCCAGTGAAATCTCCATCTATATAAAACTGGAATACATCACATTAAAGCTAAAGAGCCAAATGTATGTGAGTCTTACCTCGGGAGAGCAAATGGATTAATGTCCGTCCTGCGTCCTAATCGCTGTCCCGTATCATGTCTTCATTTTTCCTCATGTCCGAGCTGCGCGGCCTGCCGTGGGGGTGAAAATGCTTCTGGGATCGAGAAAATGCTACGGTCGTGAAAAATTCCTTAATGGATACATTTAAGGAGGTGACTTTTCCTTAAGTTTGCTTTAAATGGGTTCACCGTGAACTGACACTGAGCTGATGAATGCAGTTATATGGCAGATATTGAAGGTTTATTTCCATTGTGCTTTTCACTTTCGCACAGTAAAAAAAAAAAAAAAACGAAAGATGAAAGCGGTCATTGACAGTTGGTTTTTATCTCTATGGAAAGCGAAGAATCTCATCCAATGAAATAGCTCAGTTCATTAATTATGAGACAGTGTGTGGGATGGCGATTATGCCAATTGGGGAACTCCAGGCTTCTAATTGTGAGGAGACAAAAAAAATGTTATTAAATGTGTCTGTTGGGATAACAGTATGTAAAAGGTTGTCCTGAATTGATTGGTGATGCATATACACTGCTGGTTTCATTGGCAGTTAGACAATAGTAATCTTGTCTGTTGTTGCTTCCATGTCAGCCTGCTGGCTTCACCGAGAGTCTTTTTTTCTGTTTAAGACATTCATTATCGTAAGAGCAGCTATTCACATTCTGCAGATGGCACTTGCACATGATTCGTACTGCTGCCATCCCTGGGTTCAGATTGGCATCCTCTGTGCAGCCAGTGCGCCAATCAGCACCCAGGCCCCGCCCACCCTGTCAGACAGACCAATCATCTTCTTGTTTTTTGATGACATCAGCAGGGGGGGACACGTCACATGGCAACTTACTTGCAAGATAAGCAGATTTAATTAACAGCCCGTATTAGTGTTCCATATCCCCACCCAGGTTAGACGCCCTGTATGTGATGTCTGTGTACGTTTGGCTTTGGGTTAAAAGGAGGAGTTTGCATCCTGCCCCAGCGCTGATAGGGCCAGGCGATCATGTTATCACAGGTAGAGGTATGATGCTTAGGTGGGGATATTCATGTCCAGAAAGTACAAATCCAGACCAAGATTTTGTTTCAACCAACCAGTTGAGTATAAAGAATAACAGAACTCAACTGGATGGTTGTGAGGGATTTCCCTAGTTAATTTGTCGCTATTTAATTATGTTCATTTAGTTCACTCATTTACAGTTTTCATGTTTCTCATTTTTATATTTCTTTCTGTCCTTGCTACTCGCTCATCATGTTCTTTGTCTTTCTCATACAACTTACTCTCATCAAGGCCGTCTGACCCCCCAGCTCCAGGAGTCTGTATGAAGACCATAGATAAAGGGCCTGCGTCCCTCGGGGGGGGCAGAGACAGACACAGACAGACACTGTACCGGCCGTGTGAAACATCTTTCTGTAACATCTTCATTCTGTCTTAATAAACTGCTTAAGCTTAAGGAACCTGCCTCATTCAACTAAAAGAACCTGAGCTTTCACTTGAGAAACAAACAAAATCTTGGCCTGGATTTTTACGCTCTGGACCTGAACTTACCCACATCTGAGGGTATGTGGTGGTGCCCTGGCACCCTGAGCTGGTCTCGAGGACCATGGGGCATCCTTACAGTTGGCGCCTTGGACTGTCCGGGCCGGGGGCTGACACTGTACCCATGCGGGCACCTCCTCTGCTGCCCAGCCCGAGGAAAGCGGTGACGTCACCCTTAAAAGCCACGAGGCAGCGGGGATATTACATGGGGAGGAAACACAGACAGGGAAAGTGGGCGGCACATCTCAGAAATGCTGATTCTTCATGATGACACGGAACGTAACCAAAGAAAGGATTTTTCTGACATAAAAGTGCTACTGGTGTATAGTTTCAGTCTCAGTTTTTGTCCTCAAAGATATTATTATTATTAGTAGTAGCAGTAGTAGTAGTAGTAGTAGTACCACATTACAATAAGGCACCATTTTGCCACTTATAAATAATAGTAACCAGAGGCATTGCTAGAGATCTTGGGTCCCATGAAAGCAGTTCATATAGGACCCCCCCCCAGTCCAGACCATGAGTGACAGGGGCCCTTGGAATCTTCCTGACTCCCCCCTTTACGGGGCCCCTGGTAGTAACTCATTAATGAAAAGACAGCTGTGTTATAACTTGCTTATAACTGTCTGTTAGTGATTTACAAAGTGATACAACCTACACTAGTTGCCTCAATTTTTGGCATTATACTTCAAAAATTACTGCACTAATATTGGCTGTAATGTTTACAAACAATCAAAGAATGTTACAAGTACCATACGTTGGATGATTAAGTAACTGAAGCAACAGTTGAATGAAGTTCTGCAAAGTTGTTTTTGTTGTTGTGTTGTTTGTTTGTTTGTTTGTTGTTGTTGGTGTTTTTATTGGTTGTGTATATGGGATGTTTGTTTTACGTTTGTTTATCTCTCTGGGGGCCCCAGACCAGAGTAAATAGCAGTGCAGACAGCTGGGGAGTTTGCACACCGCATGGACGCGGCCAGCATGGCGGGGGGGGGGGGGTAAACGAACGGAGCGAGACACATTAATCTGCCATTTCCTCACTTAAGCTCTCATGTCTGTCGCCGTTCCCTCGCAGTCCGCCGGTGTGTATCATCCGGATTGTGTACTCTGGGAAAGTCCCTCCACCCATCTCTCGGGTGTGTGGTCTCCATAGTGTTCACGAGGTGTGGGATACGGGTGAAGCAGGCTTTGGAAAAGCCAACACGGTTTATTGGTGTTTACATGGCATTACACCTCTGCTCTTTGGTGGGTAATGAGCCTCTGGAAGGTGTGGTAATGATGGACTTTTCTCTGTGACCCAACACTTACATATTCTGGATAGTTTTAGCTGAATGAAGCGGCAGAGGTTTTGCAAAGTTACTGCTGGAGAAGTTTGTCATGGTTCATCTGAACACCAGTGTAAAAAAAACACTTGGCATTAATGAATCATTTATGCATATTGAAATGTAACAGCCCAAGAGAGTATTAGACATACCACATAATGAGAAAACAATTAAAATGGCAAGACCTTGTCTAAAAATATATCAGTTACTACATTATAATGAGATTTTTATTCATATTTACTTCGCAGACAATGGCAGGAAAAAAAAAACCATAATATTGTAGATTTTTCCATTAGTGGACTAACTAACAAAAGGGTGTCTGTGTCAGATTTGATTCCACCAGGAGAGCAAATAGATCCACGTGATCTATGGATTTATTAGTGTTTTGGGAGGTTAATGATCAAAGGGATGAGATGGGAATGAATGTGAGCCGTGTCCTCATTAGCACTGGCGAAAACCACAGGGAGGGCAATCGGACATTGAGTTTGGGGAATGCATGACCGAGTCTGGATCGTTGTAGAGACATGGAGAAGTGAAGAATGGGCCACATGAATGAAAAGCTGGTCATGTGACTTTGCTCTGGCCAATCATGGAGATGTTCATAACCTTCCCCATTTTACAGATTCAGTTTTAAGGTAGCATGAAATCACTATATATCTATATAGGACAGTATGCTTGCCTAAGAACAACCATACAAAATTTCCAGTTCTTGATTTTTTTTAAGAAATTTTAAATTGTTTTTTTTGTGTATTTTTTGGACTAAAAATTTTCTGTCTAGACGTTTTCTAAATACTAACCCAGAGATAAGTCAGTGAAAGATGAAAGCAAGCAAACCTGGAGCACAATTATCATCTAGTTATGGGTTGTCACATGGAGGGAATGATCAGCCTTGTCCTAGATGGGAGGGATGTTGATGGAATATTGACACCAAAGCCACCTGGCTTTGACTCTGTCCCTTACTATGCATTCGTTCCAAGAGGAAGACACAGTAGTCAAGAATTTGATTCGAGGTTGCTAGGTTGGCTTTGCACACCCTGCCTTGTTTTTGTCACAGTGTTCTGCATTCGCTGGGGGTCTTAATGATGCCCTGCAATAAACAGTCTTGCTAGGGGTCAAGCTGAAATTTTCAGATGTCAAAGTGATTGTAAAAAAAACAGCCTTGTGCTTGTTACACATGATGAGCGGTTTGTCTCATGGCCCTCGGCATACCTACTTCGCAGGTATGCCGAATCATCTCATCCAGTTGCTGCTCAGCAGAGTATTTCGCACATTATCGTCACGGAAACGCAGAAAGGGTAAACAAAAGCAGCGTTTCAGCCTGATTGCGCACAGAGCAGAATGTATCTTTTTTAACACAGAGTGTGGCAGGCATTTAATGAGGAGGCCTGTTTCAGCCATTTCTATCGCAGCCCACCGTATGGTCATGATTTCCATCGTAGGCTTGAGTGAATTAATTTTTAGTCTTTCAGTATAATCAATGCTGTTTTAAGACATAAACAAGAAATCAAAGTAGGATAGATTAAAAACATGTGAATGTGCTTTAGAAGATTGACAGTTTTTAAGTTCTGTCCTGGGTCCCTTCGATAATCAATTATCGATAAACGACAATTAAAACAATTTGTTCTCATTTTTAATTTTTTTAATTGTAGAAAAGCTTTTAACACTTAATGATGATTGAGAGTCTACCTTCTAGATGTGAGTCTCACTAGGTTTGCTGATTGTTAGGAAATCAGGCAGGTTAGTGGCTAAAGGACCCCAAGGTGGGTCCTCAAGGTGGGTTTCTGAGGTAGGACTCCAAGGTGGGTCCTCGAGGTGGGTTTCTGAGGTAGGACCCCAAGGTGGGTCCTCGAGGTGGGTTTCTGAGGTAGGACCCCAAGGTGGGTCCTCGAGGTGGGTTTCTGAAGTAGGACTCCAAGGTGGGTCCTCGAGGTGGGTTTCTGAGGTAGGACACCAAGGTGGGTCCTCGAGGTGGGTTTCTGAGGTAGGACCCCAAGGTGGGTCCTCGAGGTGGGTTTCTGAGGTAGGACTCCAAGGTGGGTCCTCGAGGTGGGTTTCTGAAGTAGGACTCCAAGGTGGGTTTCTGAGGTAGGACCCCAAGGTGGGTCCTCGAGGTGGGTTTCTGAGGTAGGACTCCAAGGTGGGTCCTCGAGGTGGGTTTCTGAAGTAGGACTCCAAGGTGGGTCCTTGAGGTGGGTTTCTGAGGTAGGACCCCAAGGTGGGTCCTCGAGGTGGGTTTCTGAGGTAGGACTCCAAGGTGGGTTTCTGAGGTAGGACCCCAAGGTGGGTCCTCGAGGTGGGTTTCTGAGGTAGGACCCCAAGGTGGGTCCTCAAGGTGGGTTTCTGAGGTAGGATTCCAAGGTGGGTCCTCGAGGTGAGTTTCTGAGGTAGGACTCCGAGGTGGGTCCTCGAGGTGGGTTTCTGAGGTAGGACTCCGAGGTGGGTCCTCGAGGTGGGTTTCTGAGGTAGGACTCCGAGGTGGGTCCTCGAGGTGGGTTTCTGAGGTAGGACCCCAAGGTGGGTCCTCGAGGTGGGTTTCTGAGGTAGGACTCCAAGGTGGGTCCTCGAGGTGGGTTTCTGAGGTAGGACCCCAAGGTGGGTCCTCGAGGTGGGTTTCTGAGGTAGGACCCCAAGGTGGGTTGGTGACATTGGCCTCACATCCCCCTACTGCTTCAAACTTCTTCTTCTCATATGGCTTGCTGACATTCGGATCATTTTAATGCCCAGAATGCCTTTGGAAATACATTATGTTTATTGTCCATGCAAAGAATTCATATTGTAAATCATTTAGTCCTTTGGTCCCGTTCCAGGACCGTCATTGTGCAACTGGCAGAGGCACAGCAAGGTTTTTCCTGTAAGATTATTTGTTTATGACATCTCAGGCATAATGAATTGTGAGCGTGTGCAGAATGAGCTCACAGGCTTTCGTGAGTCTTCTCCAAAACTGCCTACCAGCAAACCAACACAGTCAAGAAAAAAACTTTTCACACTTCAAAAAAGCACAGCTCCATTTTTGGTTCTAGTCTGGAATAATTGAGAATATTATTATGCGTCGTCAAAGTTCTGCACATTGTGTAACCGACGGCGACATCTGCGATAAAGCTGTTGATATTAAAAACAATTAAACTGAGTCGTTTAATTGCTGCATTAATTAACAGGAGGGCCCTGTGTCCTATTTCAGTGAAATCTGTGAGAAATATAGAGGGGTAGCACGCTGAAGCGTGGTGCTGCGACTTACAGCCGCAGTTACAGCTTTGGGGCAGGAGCCGCGCAGGATCTTCGGCGTTAGCGGGCGGAACGGAAGGCTCCGGAAAACCAGCAGCCGCAGAAGCATGTGAACTGAGCTCATTTATCCACACAGTGCCGTTCATATTCCTTTATTTTGCTTTTGGCGGGTGGAGGGGGGGGGGCAAGACTCCGCGGCAAATGGCAGTGTGCCGGATTCCAGGCAGGAGGCGCCGTAGAGCCGCCGGAAGACAATTAACGGACTCCGGCGATGACCGTCCACTGTGCGCCACCCTCCGTTACACCGAGGCTGATCCTGAAAACGTAGCCCAGTGACCCCTCCCCCGCCCCCCCACCCCTGCACTATTATAAAACAGCAGTAGTGTGTAGTAGGTGCGGTGTGACGATGCGGGAGGTCCCAGTGATTCACACAATCGCACGCAGCAGCTCACGTCGCTCCGTCCGCTTGGGGAAGCCGGCTTCCCTCCTGAAATTCGGGCACACTTCATGAATAACACATCCGCGAAGGACGGCCTTAGCCTCCCTTAGCATGCTGACTGTCCTCGTAGCATGTCCTAGCTCCTATATTAAAACGTACATTTTCCTGTCTTTCTATACCAGTAAACAGTCGTAATGTCACATTATATAGCAATGCTGAGCACTAGTGCCTGTAAAAATGATCTCGTTCTGAAATTATTTACTGCATTATAATGTGAGATATGGTGCTTTGTGCCTCATTCCCGACTCGTTAATGCATTAATAACAGCACAACTCTGTTATTACCGCTTCCGTCATTTTAGCGCATTACTGCACCAGCCCTAAATCATGCCTAGAATGAAGACTATTTAAAAAGAATCAGGTCATTCTGCCCCTCCAGTGTCCTGCTTTCCCAGTGGTACATTAATATCATAATCAAATGTAATAATCCTTGCATGTTTTTGCTTTTACCCAGAGCTCAGGTGACCACAGCATTGTGGCTCCTCGTGGGGGGGGGGGGGGGGTGAGTACTCTGTGTCCTTGCCCCAGGACAGCGTTGCAGGTACTGACCAGGCCCAGCCTCCCTACCCCTCCCCAGTTTAATTCATGAGCCTGTAAAGTCGAGGGTTTTATTTGTGCAATCCAGCCCAGGCACCGGCCCCCTCAAAATACTAATTTCACCACGTCGGTCCCCTGGTGGACCTGGTCTTGGCAGCCCTGTACTGCCTGGCTAGATTCATGGTCGTTCCTCTAGTGGGGCTGCAACACTGCCACCCTTTACCTGCTAATTCTCCATTTTTTAATTCTCCAAGTTTTGTGTGCTAAGGCCTGGGATTTTTACATAACAAAATCGGAATACAATACTGTTCAGGTAAACCCTGACGGACAAAGTTTATTTTTTTACTGTTTCTGTCACCAGTTTTGGTCATCTGAATCAAGGATTCAGGACTTGACTTAAAGGTTACTGGTTCTTGATGGAAATGAAAATTGCCGCGGAAATATGGCGGGGAAACAGGAGCTAAATGCCGGAATGCCTCTCTGTGTCCGAAAAGCCATTCAGAATTTACAAGTGTCCTGCAAATCTTGTTAGCCGGGTTGAGCCGCTATGATATTTTTTCACCACGTCGTCACAACTGTCAAGATAGAGGTGATAACCTTATCTGTCTGGCCAGGGGGCTGAACAGCAAACTTTCTGATTCCAGCTGCAAATTGCTTTTTTTCCTGATGGAAAAATGCTGGGAGATACCAGGGGAACATTGTCCCATTTTAGGTCCTTGTGGTCCCCACAATGCCCCTCTTCAGCGGACCCAGAAGCCTTGCAGCCATCTGCGGGACCATTTTATCTGCAGAGGTAGCGGGCGTGGAGCTATTTTGATCGTGCTTATGGGGGGGGGGGGGGGGGAATATCTGCTTTCTTTTGTACTGGGTTTCCAGGGGACCCAGAGACAAAAAAAACATTTTCTCCTGAGATAAGAAGGGAGTGTATCTTGAAAGCCCCGTTTACCGATTTGCCACGGAGCTTCGCCTGAAACCTCTTACACTCTTAACCTTGGTGACCTGCTGGGGAAATGCTCTGTGGCAGTCATTGTGTGGTGTGTTATTAGAAAGGGGCGACGATGTCGCTGCCTCACAGACAGGAACCCGTGAGCTACGCGTCACTCGCCGTGAAAACGGCACGGGATCCGCGCCACCGATCGGCCATGGTGAGCCCCCTCCCGGGCAGGCTGGCATTACGGTACGGTCCCCGCGCCGTACGGTCCCCGCGCCGTACGGTCCCCGCGCCGTACGGTCCCCGCGCCATTCCGCTTGTCCAGCCTCGCGTGCCGCAGACGCATTTTCAACGACGAAAGCAAGTTGCTCAAAAGTTCAACCTGGAACCTGCAGTCTGTTTCCTGGCAGACAGAATCTTCCGGAAGCATATGGATGTCAGGGTGGAACGGGCCTCTGCTCTGCCGGTTCTGATGACATTTTCAGCTCTGCTGGCATCATGTCTGCCAGGGTGTACCGGGCCCGGCGCCCGATAGCTGTCCTCGGATCAGCCGGGCAGCAAGGATCACACCTCCCTCCTTCCCGCCTTCCGAATGCCCCGTGATTGGTCCTGGCGTGTGATGGTGCCCGCCACGACCTCCCGCGTCCCAGCATTCTTCACTCTCACCCTGACTGGCATGACCCGGACCCAGGCGCTCGGTCGGCAGGCCGACGGCTTCCCGGAGCCCAAATTAAGCCGGGTCATCTCGTCTCGTCAGGGTTGGCGGCGGCAATGGGGGGGGGCATTAATTCGATTTGGGCCCCCGCCGTCGTACGTGATTGTGGACGGAAACAATAGGGTGCCTAATGCCATTGTGTGGCCTCTTTCTTCCGCCGACAATGCAGCTGATGAATGAAGTGCTTTGTGCGAGTTTATGGATTGGCAGGCCAGCCTGGGTAGAGCCCCTCATTAATCTTCAGATCGCTTACAGTACCGAACGGAACGGACACCCCCCCCCCCCCTCCCCAACGTTTTCATTTCCCACGCCTCTTTAAAGTCTTTAAAGCAGTAACTGGTGTGATCACACCCCCACCTTCTTATTATCGTGAATATGAAATACTCCCCCCATGAGACTGAACGCACAAGAGGGTTGAGGCGCCTGGATATGGACGGCTGTGAGCCGCGCCGCTGCTCCCGAGGCTCGATCTGGGCCAGCGGTGTGCGGGGGAGTGTGCTCTCCTGGGTGCGGGGGGGGGGGGGGACCACTTTTTTGGGATTTTTTCTTGCTAGTAAAATGCCCAGATTCAGTAAAAAAAAAAAAAAGGCCAAAAAAAGCACATGTTCCCACAGAAGGAGGACAGTGGCCCCCCCTGTCCCCCACCCGCCATTGACCTCAGTGAGCCCAAGATGAGCAGAACCCCCAAGGCGACACTGGCCCGTCTGCTCCGGTCCGCTTCCCCTTAATCTTCCACCGGCTGCTGCCAGGTATTTTCGGTCCTGAAGAGGAGCGATCCATTTTCCGGGAGCCTGATCGATCGGGACAGACCCATGATGTTCTGACCGAGTGGACAGACCTGCAGACGGGGGTCTGTGTGATGCTGCACCAGAATTGCTCTAAAGAGAGTATGGGGAGTTTTTGGGGGTATTAGTATTGGACATCGATGCTCTGTGCACCCAGATCTTGTAGGTTTTTGAGCTTGGAGCTTTTGTCCAGACTCCTCAAATGCTCCCCCATCCACTAGACTGATCTCTGCTTCTGTCATGGCCAGTGTCAGGATATGGGGGGGGGGGGGGGGGGGAGTTGCTTTATCAGCTATAGAATTAGGAGAATTTTTGTCAGTATAGTTAATAATACATCCATTTTCTAACCGCAAGGTTCATCATTATGTAGTCCCAGAAAAGCTGGTTCAGAAATCTTGAGTGTTTGGTAGCTGCTTGAATTCTTCTTTGATTGCTGGACCTTTTACCTTTTCATGATGTCTTTGAGATGCTCCTCTGACTGTGGAGATTTTTCTCATCTCCGGAGTTGGAGGTTGGTCTTCCATAGCTGCCCCGTGTGTGGAGTTTGCAGATTTCCTACAGGTTTCCTGTCTCAAAGACTCACATTTAGGCTAATTGCCAGCTTATAATTGGCAGCTCCTGCAGTCCAAAGGCGTGTGGTTAAGCAACTGGTGATTCTAAAATACCTGCCCTGTGCCCTGTGATCGACTGGCACCCTAAGCATCATATCCCCCTGCCCTGTGATCGACTGGCACCCTAAGCATCATATCCCCCTGCCCTGTGCCCTGTGATCGACTGGCACCCTAAGCATCATATCCCCCTGCCCTGTGATCGACTGGCACCCTAAGCATCATATCCCCCTGCCCTGTGATCGACTGGCACCCTAAGCATCATATCCCCCTGCCCTGTGCCCTGTGATCGACTGGCACCCTAAGCATCATATCCCCCTGCCCTGTGCCCTGTGATCGACTGGCACCCTAAGCATCATATCCCCCTGCCCTGTGATCGACTGGCACCCTAAGCATCATATCCCCCTGCCCTGTGCCCTGTGATCGACTGGCACCCTAAGCATCATATCCCCCTGCCCTGTGCCCTGTGATCGACTGGCACCCTAAGCATCATATCCCCCTGCCCTGTGCCCTGTGATCGACTGGCACCCTAAGCATCATATCCCCCTGCCCTGTGCCCTGTGATCGACTGGCACCCTAAGCATCATATCCCCCTGCCCTGTGCCCTGTGATCGACTGGCACCCTAAGCATCATATCCCCCTGCCCTGTGATCGACTGGCACCCTAAGCATCATATCCCCCTGCCCTGTGCCCTGTGATCGACTGGCACCCTAAGCATCATATCCCCCTGCCCTGTGATGCCCTCCTGGCTCCCTGTCATTCTGTACTGGATACGTGTTTATGAAAGATGTGTGGACGGGTGTCTTAGTGATGTATAAATGACAAAGGTAGTCAAGGAAACGGAAGCGTGAGCTTCCCCTCAGATAGCAGTATGTCTGATTCCACACCATGCTTTATGTTAAACACGCTTGTAGCTTTTCTCTCAGCATCTCGACATCCAAACAATTCAGAGCGTGGTACTTGAAAAGGCTGCTAAACCCTTCAGTCAGGATCAATTTTTGGGGAACACAGCAGCCAGAAATCCACACCTATATTTGTTACTTGTTTGGTTTTTTTTTTGTTTTGCCTAGAGCATATAAGGTCCAATTTTAAGGTACCTGCCCAAGTGATTGCATTAAAAAGAGTTTAATAAACCTCACGGACTCGCTGCCAGGAAGGCAAATGTCTGTGGCCCCGTGGGTTTACCGAGAGAGTGTTTCCACCAAGCTGTCTCATATTTAACCCGGATAAACAAGCTGTGGTACGTTCGCTTGTGGGCTGGGTAGGTAAAGCCCCTTTCCCCGGAGTACCTGAGTTATACCCAGGGTTTGTGGTTGTGGATATTGAAGCCTGTATCTGTGCTTAGCTGGAAAATTGTCCTCAGGGACGGCATGAGTGACACAACATAATACACAGGAAGGACAAACCTAATACAAACGGCTCTGGTCGTTTCCCCCGAAATCCGAAATCATCCTAAGGTTATGGTCGCCAGACTCTTTCGGTCCATCGATCTCTCTCTTATGGTCTGTCATCTTTGTTCAGTCTTTGCGATGATGGCAGAAGTGGAATTAATTTGTAGGTTTTCTGAACTCGCGGCTGTAATGATTGCCATTTTCATTAAAAATTTCTTAAATATTCATCTTTGCCTGCGGCATTTGGGCTAAATAAAATCTTTTATTATGCTTTTCGTTTTCTAATTGGAAAATATCTATAAAGGAGCTGTTCATTACACTCCCTTTTGTTTGAAATTATGCTTCAGATCATCACATTTGTCTCAATAACTCTAGCTGCATTAAGTACTGTACTGCACAGAGTGTTTGCCCTTTGACCTTTGGGGTCCAGGCAGGTGATTGGTCCGTGAGAGCTTCAGCTCCCAGGCACTGGCCAATGAGGCAGTACTTGATCTATAATGGATAGGAATAGGCGATATGTTAAGGGGTTAGTGGATACGACGGCGGTTTATGAAATCAGCTGCCCGCCAGGCCAAGCTCAGTGGAGCACCAGCCTAGAGATGGACCTGCATCAGCCGGATTTTAAATGGTTACCTTTGACTCGGTGACCCTCTGCAGTAGGAAAGAGCCCACGATGGACGGACGCTTCACGCTGTTGGACAGGGTCCCTAATTCCTCAGAGGTGAAGGGCTGCCGATCAGCTTGTATCTCCGTCGGCACGCGAAGCCCCGTGTGTGAGCCCAACTCGACAGAGCGCCGTCTCTGAAGCCGAGCAGAACTCCGTCAGGAGGAGCAGGGCCCTCCCCGCCTTTTGGCTGTGTTTCGACAGAGAACCCACATTGGTGTCAGGCACACTGGGCTAAGTGGGGAAGGAAAGGGGGGGGGGGTGGTAAGGGAGAGGGGTAAAAACAGCCCCATCTGCATTCCCATCTGCCTCACGCAAGAGTTTTGAGCCTCATCCCTGGGGGGGCTGGAACAAGGCCGCTCATCAGCCCCTGTCACTTAAAAGCCTGATCTGGAGTACAGCTACAAAGCCGTGTGCTTCACTCAGAGGAGATACCTTAGCAGCCTTGTCACAGATCGCCTTCGGCCATCTTCTGACGCCCTCCTCCCAAGCAAACCTGCCCCGCTTCTCGTAAAAAGCCGCACCCGACGCTGTAGACGCCGTTAACTCGCAGTGCCACATCTGGACGACCCGATTGGTGGAGTGTCTGTCTAAACTGCGCTTTGCCAAAGCTCCAGCTATTTGCGTTGCATTGTACGTATTTGCGAAGGTTTTTGTCCAGTGTGACATCGTTTGTTTTTGAGAATGCAGTGTCAGCCCAGCATCCCTGCAGCGATTGGGGCTGAAGGGGCGCAACAGTGAGATCACTGCTGGCCCTGGGATTTAAACCAGCGACCTTCCGGTCACAGGCACCGCGTCCTAACCTGCTGAACCACACACCGCCCCCGCTATTGTTAACAGCCCAGCCTAAACTGAGATGAAGTTCAAAAGGATTCAGTCAAAGTTCCAAATTTTACCCACCTATGGTCATGATAATATTCTCGTTTTTTCATTGTGTTGTGTTATAATCCAAGGTCCACCGAAAATATGATAACAAAAAGTAAATTAATACCTAACTGGTATCCCAGCATGGGCGTGTCCCATGGTAGGCTCCACCCCTACCCCCACCCTCCCAAACTGGGTAAGCAGTTAGAAGATGGATGGATGGATTGATTACTGTCTAACAATGCACAAAGATGATTGCTATGTTACATTAAAACTTTATTGCCCTCTTTTTGGTCAAGAGTCTGACATCATACCTGCATCTCTCTTCATCCGTCTATCTGAATGATCATTTGCGAAAATAATGCCGACAGGCAGCGCAACCCTCTGCTTCTGGGTACGGAACCGAACAGCCTCACCTAACCGAAGTTAATTAGCAGGGTGAGAGATCTATTGGTGTAGGTCAGCTCTTTGTGATCGTGCAAGTACATAAGGCGTGTTTTTCTGTAAAATTTCAAATTCTGTGTTGGTATTTTGTTGTATTTGATTTTCAAAAGCTGCACTTTTATCTTAGATCAGGGGGATTTTCAGTAATTTTATACTGACCTTCGGTTATGACAATATAATTGGCATGTCTGTTTTAAAGAATTTTTGTTTTTGCTGTTTTTTTTCTTTTCTTCAAAACTAACAAGCTACCTGATCATTGTACAGACGCCAGAAATGTGTTGAGTGACCGACGCTGCGAGCTCTGTCATCTTCGGCACAAGTGTGGCCGACTCAACAACTCAAAACAATTAACGGCTGACATGCTGCTCTCGTTAACGTCGCCGCTGTGCTTCTTAACGGCTGAGTCGTTTAGCTGTCTATCGGCAGTTTATCGATGCCGGCGTTCGGAGCGGAAGCTTCCTGAAGGTCAGGAAGCAGTGGGACGTCGGTCAAACGTGAGATGGAGTGTGAATGATTCCATTTTATTTGTTACGCTAAATGAGTAAATACCTCCCATTAAAATGCTTTATAATGGATCTGAAGAGCAAAACAATGCCGCAGGAAACATTTTTAATTAGTTTCCGATTGATGGCTCAGCCGATACTTTTAATTATGAATTATTTTGCTACATTTTTTTTCCATTCGGTTTAATTCGGCAGGATACTTTTAAATGATGTGTCTTGCAGTTTGTGTATTTAAGCTTGCAGATCTTTACTTAAGGAATAATAAATCTGTAATGAAGAGTGTTTTTCTGGACTGAGCAGACCAGCCTTTTGAAAACCGTGCTGCGTTGTTGCTGATTTATTTTTTTTTTTAAGGATTAATGACCCCCCACTGAGAGGTAGGTAAATAAAAATCAGAGCATGTTCTGGTCTTCCAGCGCAGAGCCCATCCGAGCGCCTGAAAAACAAAACAAAAAACTCCTGCATCAAGATGGAGGCATGGTCTTCGTGTCCTGAAGGCCAGGGCACTCAGAGGGGGGGGGGGCTTGTTAATTTGCATGCCCCTCCCCTCTCTGGGCTGAGAGCGGGCACCTCGCCACAAGCCCAGCGCCGCCGTGCTGTGCCGAGGATAGGAAGGGGCGTCCGTCTCGTCTCAGAACCTTCAATTAAATCTGTCGCACTTGGGCGACTGGCAGGGAGAGATTACTGCCCCCCCCCCAAACCATCCCTCCCCACATTCAAAACAGATGAAATGCCCTGTTTTTAAATATGTCCTGTGTTTTAATTACACGCTGTTTGGATGCAGGATCTGCTAAAATATGACACGGCATCCATCCTGCACAGATTCCTGTCCGATATTTTACCACATTCATTGATCCAGACGTCCCGGCTCGCGGTGGGCTGTGCTGGGCATCTGGGGGGGCTGTTGGGGGGAGACATAAACTCCACACACAGCCTGTTCCACAACCCTGCGTCACTACCCACTGAGCCATGCCATCCTGTACTATGTGTTACTATATTATATTTCCTTTTGGCCCTGGTGAATATAATGGCTTTATTATTACACAGTTTTAGCTTGGACTGCATGGCGTTTAATAGTTCACTCTTAGTACGCAATAGTGAGCCAGCGTCATAATAAAATAGTAAACAGGCTTGACACGTGAACAGGTAGGTGAACAGGAGGCTATTGCTCCAGTGAGCATCTGCCGCGGTCCGGCCTTCGCATCCCGCTGGGGCCTCATCTCCCCCCCCCCCCAGCGAGGTGGAGCGGAGGTGGCGAGCGGACGCCCGGCGCGGGCGGCACAGAGGGCGCATGGCGCGGTGAGCCGTCTGAGGAGCCCTTCGCCAGCCTGACCTTCGGCATCCTCCTCGCTGCCGACCGTCAGTCTGCTAAATGAAATGGAGAGCTGCTGCGGACAGTGTTATTTATACCAGCAGCAGGCAGAGCCCATCAGGGCCGGTCGGGTCCAGGACAAACTGTGCTTGCCATTTCGCTCCCTGTGAGGTCCTGTTCTCGCCGTCCTCCATGCTGGACCTATTAAAAGCTTTTGTATAACATCAATATCTCATGTTTGTTTGTTTTTTTTTCCCTTTTTCATGTATAGCAGAACCGTGGCTCAACAATTAGACTCGAACCTCGAGCTTTGGGGTTTTGGGGTTCGATTCCCGTCTAAATTTCCTAAAGCCTCCAACGTTTCTGTGAGTTTCTTCTCCATGTCCTCGTTTCCCCCTCGGAAAATATCTGAACAAAAGTCCACAAAAGTGATGCAGTGTCTTTGATCTGCCCATAGAGAGCGAGTGTGTGGCCTGGGATGGGCTGGCATCCCATCTGGAATGTTCCCCTGCCCAGTGCTTCCTGGGACGGCTCACCATCACCCTATACTGCCAAAGTGGTAGATGATGGAAGGTGTAAGATGGATAGAAAAAAAAATACCATGTATTGCATGCAATTACAGTTTCCTGGTTGAAATCATACTACTCTCCAGATGAATATCACAATTAAGCCCGGTGTTTTCCTGCATTGCCCGACATTGACCCAAACAGAGTGTGTTTCCAAGGCAACACTGGCCCCTAACCCCCTATCTCTCATGGGCATCTCAGTGACCCCTCCCCCTTCCTCCTCCCTTTTACCCATTAGCTGCTAAGTGTTGCGCACATTGACACTTAATTGCGGCAGCGAGCCGGGCACTGCATTCCGGATAGTAACAGGAACGCGAGACGCAGTGGATGCAGTGCACGCCAGTGCCCCGTTAGTCGCATCCCTCTTCCTCACGCCCTAATTAAGAGTCATAAACGAATCGATTGCGAGCGGCTGAGAGACAAAAAAAAATAACTGAGAATGGAAATGAAGGGGACCTGATTGAGAGATGTTGCCAATGTCGTTGTCAGCCCCCCTGTAATGAATCAACGGCTCGTGCCAGCATGGCACTGTGGAGATTAAATTGCATTGGCCTCTTGGGTTCCTGAGTTAATTGGCTGATTGTGCTGCTTTCTCCGCTGGTAATTTATGACACCCGGTTTACAAGTGGGGGCTGGGTAAACTTCACTTTCCCTGGGATGAGGGACGAGGGGGCACCCGGGTTTGTGCGGCGGGGAATATCTTCCCCGACTGTCCATTTGGTGTCAGCCAGGTTGGGTCGTCTGGCGAGCGGCTGTTCAGATTGGCATCGTCGGTGGTCACTGGGCAACAGAACGCCGTGCTACGGAAGGGCTCCATTGGCCCCGCGATTTGTGGAAAGAGCCCCTGAGTGGCCAGTAGGACACGCCTGAAGCCCTGTGGGTGTATGACATCACCACACCTTCGCAGGCCAATTCCGGACTTGGCTTGATGCTTTGGAATCACGTGCTGAGGTGTTTCCAGTCCGGTAAGACATAGGAACATCTCAGAATGAGCGTCCATAATAATGTTTAGCTTATTTTCTTATTTGTCGCTTCTGCAGTCCGTTTGAGAGGTTCCTCTTACCCAGCGGGGAACCCGTGCTGCCAGACTTGTTGATTTTTGTGAGACTCTGAAGAGCCAAATGTCAGTCTCACACAGATGAAATTTCATGGGTGCTCGGAGGTCATTTGCCAGCGTACTCGTGTGAGAGCCGTCATTTCAGAGCCATGTTCATCACCAGATGGATACCGTGTGCTGGTGAGGCTGTTGACTCGGTACACGGCTGATTAAGGTGCCGCCAGACACTTCAGTGACGGTTACCTGTTACATGTTGAGTTATCTTCATCCCATAATTCCATTCAACCGTAACTGGATTCACGAGCAGCCGAGATGCAATTAAACACCCACCTAGGAAGATGGACAAAACAAGTTCATTATTATTATTATTATTACTTTATTTATTATTATAGAGCTTTTAATGAAATGTTAATTTATGGATGAAAAATACGATTACAGTTTGTAAGTTCTTCTGAGAAACCCAGAAAGCACACTTACTGTAGCATCAAACGTGCTGATCATGCCAGACTGAAACATTGTATTTCACTTTAATATCTTTGAAATGCACAATTGAAGAGAGTCAAGTATCATTTACACTCGTGTGCAGAATATAGTTGGTCATCTTGAAAATCTGTGTCATTTCAAAATACAACTTCATTGTATTACTAGATTCTGTTTTTGAATCTGTTATTCTACCATGTGGATATTGCAGTAGGGTTGTTATGTGGTAAATCAATTGCGATAGCATCATATGATTCTCAGAAGGGTCATGTTTTGGAGACGTGATGGCCTACAGATGTTGAAGATCTTGACGATGAGAAGCACTGGATTGGGCATTGCTCGCTTTGAGACGGATAACACAGAAAACTTTAGCTTAAAAGCGGAAAACTTCAGAAATACAGAACACTAAGTGAAAGTTGTATTGCGTAACCTGGGAGGAAAAAGCAACACTAAATCTCCATGACAACCTTCTTGTGGGTAAGAAGTGGGGCTGTGAAGGAAGAATGAAGATCATATTGGGGGCTGTTACATAATTTGTTCATCGCACGGTTGATTATTTTTGTGCACCAGTTGGATGAGCATTCATTGGCCTTTTGCTGAGCTCTTGCTGATTGGGCTTCTATGTTTACGTAGCGAAGATGTGCCGCCATGCCAACGGCCATGTGTTGGATATGTGTTGTCTTGGTGACAGGGACGTGTGGGGAGTGTTGTCTCGGCAACGGGGACCTGCAAGGTGTTGTGGAGCGGGGGGGTGAAGCTGTGTCTTGGAGACTGAGGCAGGGGGGAGTTTATATAACTGTAAGGTGGAGGTGTAGGGGTGCAAAGGGTGGCGGGCCGATTCGGGTTGGAGCCGTCAGTCAGATGCATCATTTTCCAGGTGCTGGGAGACAGTGTCTCTCCAGATGCCTGTGCTGTGATTAGATTTCTAACATGTCAGGCTTATCAGACCCACAGATGGGTGCAAGTCAGACTTGCAATATTTAATTGCATTACTGGATCTGTAAACCGAATCTGAAGGGGGGGGGGGGGTTGTGGAGGGATGTGGGGGGGGGGGGACGCCCTACTAGACGTGCATTAAAGCACAGCTGGTGTTTTATCGCGTGCTTTGCGTTCAGCCCCCATTCACTGACAGCCCTGGAATAAATGCCAAGAATCCGTTCTGCTCGACGGGTTTTTTTTCTGGATCCGCCCTCCCCCATCTCTCCCAGTACTTTTCAGGGAGGAAAATCATCTCAGAATCCCTGATACCATACCAGCATGATGTCATCCCCATGATGCTGCCTGTTCATGAGGGCTCTTCTTGGTCCAGGAGCGCGATTATTTCTGATCGTTATTTTAGGATCGTTCCTTTCAGCTTGAAACCGCAGAGTATCCCCTCAGCTGCTGGCGAATCCCCAGACTGACAGCTTCGCCGTGTCCTGGCGATCGGCTCTAGGTACGTCTGTAAGAGCATGTCTCCTGTCCTCGCAGTGAGTCATCGGGCACCTGAACCCAGATGGGAATTAAGTGGGCATAGACGCGTCCGTATCATGTGCAGACGAGCATTCCTGCTGGAGGGGGGGGGTGGGGGGCGATAACCCAGCAGCTTTTGACCGTGGAGTACATCAAGGCGCCAGACAGAAGGCCTCTTCGACACAAAGCAGATGCAAACGCGCTCTGCTGACACGCGGTTGAGGACATCGATAGGGGCTATGCTTCTGAGGGTTAGGTTTGAGACCCCCCCCTCGCCCCCCGCTGCAGCACACCGGAGTCTCTCTCAGCCAAATCGCAGTCATGCAGCAGGCGAGCAATAAAAGTGGTGCCCCACCGCCCCCTATTTTCTGTCAGAGCTCTTTGGTCTTGAGTTTAACTTTGCCATATCATGCCTGGAACAGCTGGGAATAGGTAGCTAATGCAGAGGCAACATCTGTTGTTTGCTGGGCATGAGGTTGGCGCAGCACAGAAAAACTGCCTCTGTAAATAGTTCTTTGTTGCGTCTGTGTTTCACAAACAAATCAAGTTGGTTATCTACAGCTTCATCTGAGTGTCGTCCTGTCAAGCCGAAATAAAACAATAAACACCTTTTACATTTGGGAACATCTGACAACAAAAAGTGTCCCCAGGTGTAAATTTGTGACAGTATCTGAAAATTTGTTTTCAGTAACACTACGGTTTTATTGAATTTTAGCCAACCAAACTGCAACCAAATTATCATGATAATGGGCACAACTTCTGACATTAAATGAATATTGTATTACTCAGAGTATATTTAATGTTTTTACTGATTTTGGGAGAAGGTCAAACCGCTGCAGGTTTGATTTATTGAATTTTAAAATCTATTAAAGTTTGCGATAATAAAGGCTGGTATGCTGACATAAATACAACTGAGATATATTCACACCTCTGCAGATGTTGCCATTAAAAAGTTCCACCGCAGTTGTTTTTGATCTAATCCTTTTGTTTTCTGACTTTGATTGAATTGTTTCCGTTCCTCCGAGCATTACGAGCACAGTGAGAAATTATGGTTCAGAGCAGAGCAAGATGAGATTACGGGGAAACCCCCCTAGAGTCAACATATTGATTCCTCACGTTATTAGACAGGTGTGTGCTTGCTTTCCTGCCTCCTCTCTTTCCACTTAGGAAAAAAAAATGCAATTTTCTTTTTAATGATCCAGCCAATAATGCAATTGAAGAGCTCTTGACGTACTTCTTCTTAAGCAACTGCTGTTGCTGTTTGAAAGAAAGGAAGGATGCCTCTTATATATTTGTTATGAATATTAATTGTAATTCTTTATTCACCTCCATTGCCCTTAGTTCAGCATTTTGTTTTTGGATATAGAATATCGTTGGAGACGTTTCAGTACAGGAAGCGAAAGTTGGAATATCATCTCTACATGGAGGAAACTCTAGTTCAGTGCATTTGGATCTCGGCTGACAAATCCCTTGTAGGTTTACGCTTGCGATTGTCTGTGCAATAAGGTCAATCAGTCCCAGTGCAGATTTTGAGAGCTTAGATTGAGCATTTTGACTCCTCAATGAAGGAATAAGGAGCCAGGGGGTTTGGTTGCTGGCTAGAATTAATCCGCAGTGATAACTTAACCTTGTCCTAGGTAAAGATCACTGTTATACGAGTCACTTTTTTGGTTTGGTTTTTCTGTGGGTTGAGCAATCAATACTATCCCATCCATCCAACTTCCCTAACCGCTTATCATGCAATCAATACTATTACAGCTTATTATGTTGCACATATGATAGCATGTTCATATCCCAAAGGTCACAAGTGTCATGCTCACAAGAACCATAGAATGCATGTACCGTGTAATCGATAAGGGAAAGTGCTTACTTTCACTAAATCAGTCAGTGTGCGAAAAAAAATAAATAATGAAATGTGTCAAAGTGATGGATCGGTTTGGAAACCTCAGTGGATAATTTAATTGTCTTAATCATTTCGAGATTGCAGAAGTGCCTTTAACCTAGAAGATCATTTGTAGCTATAGTAACGGCAATAGCATCATTGAGAAAGAGCATAGGGAATAGGGGTTTGGTGTTGGAGATGCTACTTTGGACCAGCGAAAGAGGTACACAGAGGTACCAAATTTACGATGAGATTATTTGCTACTGCAGTATATTAATGTGAACATGAAATAAAGTAAAAATAAGTTTATATTCCTTAGTTATTCTAAGTAATTAATTGTTAATTACAGAAATTTATGGTGCTCAAGTGATCGTTTCATACTGAATGTAATTATAATAACAAAAATATTTTGTTGTGTATGGATTGAATCCAAAGGAAAAGCAGTCCATGAAATTTGTAGATCATTTATAGATAATGTCTTTTTATATATAAACTATGAGTAGATTCACCTTGAACAACAAGCATATGGGTCCTGGGAGAATCTCGGGGGGCCTGATCAGAATATGGGCTTCAATGCTTGTTCCCGCTGCTCACTGAAGCGAAGAAGGACGAGCAGGCAGCCGCGTTCGCATCTCCGCCAAGGGTCTGCTGCAAGCGGGCCTGTCACCGACGCAGGATGAAAGTCACACGCTTGAGGAACGGATCCCGTCACGACGTGATTGTCAGCGTCCTCGTAACAACAAAGATCTTCTCACGCTCAATGACAACTCTGGTGTAAATCTAATAGTGGAATAATGGAGTATTACCTTCCCTTGTAATATCTCTGCGGCGTTTATGCTCTCTCCACCTGTCTCACGTTCCCTGTTTTCATCTGAATCACTTGACCCCGTTAAAAGTGTGATAATTGTGTCCCTCCTACTTGAGTGCTTAACTGACAGTCTGTTGTTCTGAGTGGCCCCCTTTCGTTACCTGTAGCTGTTGTCAAAACTAACCTGATGCAATTTTTTTGTCGCGCTGTCAGCTGCGTTATTGGTCTGTACGTCGTTTCCCTTCTGCAAGGTTCTTTCAGGAAGAGACATTGCATACATTCTGTCAGCTACATTGGTTTGTTTTGGGAATTTCTTTCATATGTCTCAAGGCCATTGGCTCTATGTCTGAATGTCTAAACAACATCTATATTTATATATCTCTATATCAAATTTGTGCTGGCACCCACTGTTTCCTGTTGCATCAGCTTATGAAAGTGAAATTTTAACATTACAGGAAGTGCAATGTTTGCAGTGGGAGGAGAAAAAAAAATGTCTTCATTTCACTGCAGACTTTTGATTGCTTTCTGAAGCAGGCAAATATTGTAATAAACAACTTGCTTCTAAATATAGGAATTCATCAAGAACACAAATAGAAATCAATAATAAAATTATATTTTTTGCTTACCATATATATGTATAGTCCATAGTTTACAGGAACAGTCATGACTGTTTAATAATCAGAATCATAATTATAGTTATGTCATAAATATATATATAGGTAAGCTAGTTAAACCTATACAACTGACTCAAATATGATATGAAGCAAACTGGCATATATGTGTAGGAACCAATTTGCCCTAGAGAAGAAAGTTTTGACTCAAAACAAATGGGGCATAAAGGATTGCTCACTGCCATTTATGAGTCATGTGATGTAAAGCAAATATATTTACAAACGCACGCGTGCACACAGCACACCATCTTGCACAGAGCGGGACTGATGAATTAGCTAATAACCTCTGCAGACTTTTAGCCATTAACATTGGATTTCTGTCCGATGTTTTAAAGTGAAAGCATATTCCGCCTTCACTGACCTGTAATTAAGGGTTTGCAGGCAGTAATGTAATCAGCAATAAAGATATTAACTTGCAACATATTTTCAGTTGCCAGTTTCGGTTCTGATGTATTTTCACCTACAGGCGTCTAACTGATCAATTGTATAACGAAAGAGTATATTTAAAGACGTCTTATGTGGGAAGTGTTGGTATTAATCACGGTAAGCATTGCTATATTAGCTAATGTCAGAGTCACGGAATTGAGAGGAGCTCAGTGTGTTTCAGGTATGAAACGTTCAATCCTTGCCAAATACGTTCTGCTTTTGATTTGAGTAATAACGGCATTGCTGACATTAATATTTGGAAGATAGGCAAAACCTCCTGTTTAAATGTGGAAAGACGTAATTTTTTTGAGGACATTAAGCTGGTTTAAACGGGAGGCTGTCATCGATATTGGAAGACATCGCCCGTCCTGGTCCAAGCTCGCAGAAGGGTGGATTGATGCACCTCCCGGCTGATGTCTGCATCCCAAAGAAGCAGATTCCTCAGGTCTTGACACTCAAGACGTTTCAGCTGCCGGGCACAGTTAACAGCTCTGGCTTCTGTGGTGCCATTTCCTATTGTGGAAACGCTACTCCTTTCATGAGGCATCTCATTCTTGCCCTTCAGATTTTCCCCTAAGTAACTCTTTTCCTTTTAGAAGATGTCAAAGTACAGGACGGTAAAAATTGATGCGGACAGTATGTACTAGAACCAATAAAGGGTAACATTTTAAAAGAAGCTTGACAAAAACAGCCATTTCTTGTGATCAAAACTGTACATGTAGTATACTTATACTACAGACGAACTCCTCATACTGTACGAGAAACGTGGTTGTGTGTGTGGGGCAGCATCAGGCACCCACTTCACTCTTGGCTAAATACCAGCTATAGAATGTCCAGTTATGTCAATTTCTCTGGCTCCCGAACACACGTCCACACCCCAATGTGCAAACCAACACCCAGTCATAGCGCTTCCCAAGACCAGACAGCCATTTTGAATCTTCTCTCCTCTCTTGTCCTGATGCAGATGCAGCAGTCATGTTTTCCCTCCCCCTAATTGCCGTTCTTCTTGAGGTGTGTGGCTTAGCAGGGTAGGACTCTGTGGCTGCGATCGGATTGTTATTGGTTCGAATCTTATGGCTTTATTAGTGACTTAACCGTCGGCCCCTCGGGCAAAGGCCCTTAACCCCAGTTGCTAAACATTGGCTGGCCCTGTGCTGTGACCCCCACACACACACACACCCCAATTTGCTCTCAGCTGTATATGTCTGTGTCTCTTGGAGACCAAGATGGGATAGGCGAAAATGCAATTTCCCCAGGGAGATGGATAAAATATCACTATTCTGTCACCTACAGCAGTCCTTCCTTCCCATTCCTGCGTCACGTGTCTCTGCTGGTCATCCTACATAGAGCAGTTCTTACAGAAACTCTTAGTAAAATTGGAATAGAATAAAATAGAATAAGAAACGTTCTGAAGGTAGGCCTTCTCTTTGAGCTGATGTGACCTGCATTATATTTATATTTTACATTAAACACCGGAGTTTCCAGTAAGGCCTTCTGGAACCTTCAGTCCTCATCCTTAACCATTAGTCCGCTTACTGCCCCACAAGAACACGGCCCCAGTGGGACCCATATCCACATCCTTAGTCAAAACAACTAAGTTCTCATCTCAATGTGCTAGCTATTTCATGAACCAATGGAACACCTCACAGTAAACCCTTTGGGGTATCGCTCGCAATGCACCCGTCATAATATTGCTCATGAATTAAGAATTTCCTTCTGATCAGATTTTTGTTGTAATATTGATGGCCAATTTTCCCTTTTGATTCCAGCACGTTTAGCTCTGACGCTGTGAAACAGGTGAGGAAATATATGTAAAAACTTTTTTACAGCAATTTTCCATCTCCAAGCTGCCGTTGTACCATCTAATAGCCTCCTTCCTGGATCACAGAGATGGAAATGAGTTCACCTCCTGTGGAAATATCTGCAGTTTTCCCAGCAGATTAATACCAATGACTGTTGAATAGGCACAGCGCCTTATTTCCATCTTCTGTACATATCGAAAGGCATTGCTTAACTTTTCTATTATTCCACCTTCTCCTAGTTGTGGTCTTATTTGGCTGTATGACCTGTGCTTGTTCTATTTATGACCCTGGCACTGCCCCGCCTCTCTCTCCTGCGGCGAATCCCCTTTCATTGTAAATTGGAGCTCTGAATTGATTGGAGGGCTGACGCCTCCATAAAAGGAGACACCCTGGTAACAAAGTTTTGCTACCAGCCAAAAGTCCCAGGCCAGTTGCATCATGTCCCTCGGCAAAAGCGATGCTGAACTTGCGCGAGTGAACAACGTTCCCTCAGACGGCGATGTAGCCAGATGGTCCTGAGAGGAACATTCTGACGTAGCTTTATTTAAAGCCTGCATATCTGGCCCTTCCATTGCACCTCCACGAGGTCCCAGCGTCGCCTATTTTCGACCCAAGATGCACAACCCAGCCTGTAAACCAGACCTGCACTTTAACAGTCTGAGTCATTTCAGTAACCCTCTGCCACACCCCCCCACCCCCCACCGACTTCTCAAATTAGACGAGTGGTGGGCAGAGCATCTCCAATCAGAGGGGAACTCTAAAACTCCACTGAAATAGGAAACTTGTATGCAGGGCACTGATGGGCCAAAGCTGTCACATACCTAAGGGACGGTGCGCTCCTTAGGACAAATGCCTCACCCACTGACAGCAATCCAGTCCTACCTGCCTGTCTCATAATCATAAGATTAATTATAATTATGACACATTAAATCTCATTCCCAGTTAAATAATTCATAGTCCATGTCAAAACATGAGGCTTTACAACATCCTTGACAGGATGCCAGTCCATCCCAGAGCACACTCTCATTTACACAATAAGAACAAACTAGAGACACTATTTCAGCTTATTGCGTGTTTTTGGACTGGGGAAGGACAGGAGGAATGCTGGAGGAGACCTGGGAACCATGGGAGGAAAAAGCAGTGCTGCCAACTAAACCAGTGCAGTAAGGTTACTGTGTATGAGCTCATTTTATGTAATATATCTGCTAGTGTGTCCAGTGAAAACACTGGTTATCGAGAAGAGCATTAAATTTAATGTTTAGTACATCAGCTCACTTTTAATTTTATAAACTGAATATTTCTGACAAAGTATAAAAACAACAACCTGCTACATTTTGATTAATGGTGAAGGTCTTTTTTTTTTTAATTATTATTATTTTATTATTCCCTGTCCTTTCTTTATGCCCGCCCCCTGCCTGCAGTGCTGCAGTGTGACCTTTCTTTATACTGCCAGAGAATTAATATGCAGATGAAAACATCTTCAAACAAACTGTTTTCCGTGCAGGCGGGATGCGGCGGAGTGTCCGGCCGCGACATTTTCCCCGAGCCGTCGGGGTTCATTAGGGAGACGCTGCCCGCAGGATGCAGCTGGCAGGGTTTAAAAGTTACTCCCCGCACCTGTCAGGAGAAGCGTGTGAGTCGGACACTCCCTGGAGAGCTGCAGGATCATTATTAATATTTAATCTTTAATATGTACCGGTCTTTAAATATTTTTTTCCAGCGCCCCGTCTCGCTGCCCTTCTGTCTTCGCCGGCTTGCCTCCGCTGCCACTCCGTCCGTTCTGCTCCCATAATGCAATTGGACGGTTAGTCGGTTAGCATTTCAGGCTGAGAAACAGCTAACATTGTGCGTATTTCAAACGGGATGAGCATGGGTGGTTCTGGGGGGAGGGGGGCAGTACCCCCTGGCTTGTGGGAGTGCTTATACAAAAATGTTCTGAGGGCAAAATGAAAAATAACTAGTTCAACTAGCAAATAGAGGAAGTGGGACCAAGACACCTGATTTGTTGGTTCTGCCTCCTTTAGTTGCTTGAACCCCCTCCTATACAATCTGATTGGTTATCTCTCTGAACCAATCATTTTTTGTTCTGCCCTCAGAACATATTTTTGTGTAAGTAAAACTCCTATGAGCCAGTGGCCCCGTGACCACATGCATGGCCCCCCCTCCACCCCCGCTTAAATATGTATGCTACTTGGGTCTGAAATAGATGTATTATTATCTACATTTATATATGTGAACTAAAATTTTGTACGCTGGGAACAGGCGAAACGCAAATGTAAGCACATTTTCTGGGTGCGCTGGGAGGTCGAGTTGCTTCAGCTGCTGAAAAGTTACCGACAGAAAACATAATCAAGCTTGTGGAAGCGCGACAGTCTGAATAAGAAATAAGTTACATATGTGTTAAAAACTATAAAAAGTAACTGCAAAGCATTGCATAAATAACATCAGTTTTCAAAATTGTCTTTTGCTTCTTAATGCTGGCAATCTAGTGTAAGTAATACTTGGCAGACATTAAGGTCAATGCATCTGCCCCCCCTAACAGAACAACTGGCCCCAGTCTGCCCCCCTGCCCAGTTGAAATGGTCTAGAACTGCCACTGGGTATAAGACATAACTTTTATGGAAACTGTGAGGGAATGGAGATTTTATTTTGTAATAATTTCCCTGTTCGTTAGTCACTGTTTCTCAGTTCTCTTCTCATGCTTATTCTTCGTCTTATTTTGCGTGCATTTAGAGATGGACAAAACAACAACAATATGCCATATTTAGCATGTGCCGGTGGATATTCTGGTGCATATTGATCACGGTGGCTTTTCGCCCCATTCAGTGATCGAAACTTCGGTCAGTTTTAGCTCGAAAAGCACCTGGCTTCCGATCCCAGGCTTTGGCAACAAGGCGATGTGGTATCTTGCTGTGGAAATCCCGTTTTTAATTGCCGCGATGATGCCAGAGACACGTAACACCTGGGTGCCCCCGTTAAACAACACGATCGCACTCCTGTGGGGTTTGCCGAGTTGGCAGGCGATGGTGCCTGCGGACGTGATCTCAAAAAGCACACCTTTACGAGTTAGAACACACCTAGCATAAATGTATCTGTTTGTTTAGTGGATAATGGTACGCTTATAATGTTGTCCGTATAAACATACATCTCCCCTAAATTGCATGATACGGAGTCACAGTAGTTAAGAGCCCCTCCAAAGAAGTATTTTAGTCACCTAATCACATTTTTGGACTGAATGGAAGAGCAGAAAGGTGCAGGTGCAGGACTTCAGTATCAGTCACTAAGCCACCATGTCTCTGCTATATAAACATATTTATTAACTATGGAAACTATATGAGACTTTTAGAACATATCTGCTCAACAACAGGAAAAACAACCTGGCATACTTAGTCATGATGTAAAGATTACTATAGCTGACTCAAATTGAATTTTCAGCACTGGCGTTTTAACAGTGGTGATTCTTTCTGTCGATTTACACCTTTATAAAAACATGGATGTTATTTTTTCTCGGCCTACGATGCAAATGTGCCATTAAAAAGAACAAACCTGCTTATTCATTATCTAAATGTGTCATGCAGCAAAAAAAGCACATGTGTAAATGGGTATTTACATGCTGGCATGTAATCACTGGCTTAAATAGTGCTGAAACAAATCAATAAATAAACTGAATAATATCATTTTTGATGGTTTTCTTAATAGTAACTGTTGGTATTACAGCAACAGCTTCTGTCAAAATAGCATCGATTCATTATCCATTGCTGTGTATTGTGGCAGTCACCTCCTGCTTGTTAATGCAGAATCAGCAGGTCTCACTGTGTTCAGATACAACATCCCGCTCGACTAAACTTTAATTGGACATGCATGTTATTAAGAGAAAATGTGCCATTTGAAATGCACAACGGTTTAAATAAATGGCAAAGGATATTGTAATTACAGTACTTAAGTCTAATTGAATCATATTTAATTTGAAAGAACACATAATTACAGTAATGCACGTTTCAGAGCATTGTTGCGATTCCCACCACACCGCACAGGTTCTTACAGCACTTCAGTAGGGAACCTGTGAATGACGCATGTCATCTGAATGTTCTGTACATATTCCTCTTTTTCCTGTTTGACAGTGTGTCTTCTTCAACAGGCATTACATTCCTAATGGGCTTATTTTTAAACTTCTCCAAAACCACTTTGTCATAGGAGGATATTTGGCATGGAAATTGAAATGGGATGTTTAAGAGCTGCTTTCCCGCTTGTTTGTCTGGATTTCTTTAACGCTTTGTTTTTTAATCTTTTGCCAAGATGGCCCTCAGGAGCCTGTGTCCTTTCAGAACATATGCTCTGCAAGAACATACGCTACAAGCTTCCACGGAATTCTTTCCCCCAACTTCAGACTGTGTCGGATTGGTTAGCTAGCAGCTCTTTTTAAACCATTTTGACTCCAAATTTGAATGTGGTCTTTGCAATAATATGTTATTTCAAGAAAGTGGGGTCAGACAGTCTTTGGAGTAATTGAGGTTAAGGGACTCACTCAAGGGCCCAATGGTAAAATCACTCTGCCGACCGCAGGATTTGACCCAATGACCTTCCTATCATAATCCACCCACGACTCTATCTTCCTGTTTGAATGAATACTTCCTAGTCGCTTTCTCCACAGTGTGCATCTTTTATCGTCGCTGATACTGCTACTGCTTAGCTGACTCCAAAGCCACTTACCCTGGATATTGCTGAGGTTAAGCACCTTTCTTGAGAACATATAAGCAGGTCTTATGGGATTTGAACCAATACCATTCTGGCTATAAGCCTGCGCCCCTAACCGCCATGCTGTCTGCTGTGGATGTGTGCAATGGGGTTATTCTCTTGATTGAATCCAGCTCCATTAACTCGTGCGCTAAATGGAGGTTAGCCGGAATGGGAGTACCGCTAATAAAACAACTAGTTACAGCTCTTCCCAGGAATGTGCACTGGGGGACAGATTGCGCAAGACCCGAGTTTTCTTAACCCGCATTTTGTCTTCATTTTGACACGAAATATCTCCTGCAAATATGAGCGGCGATTTTGTGTCTCATGTGGCGTTGCAGTTAGGATAGCACTGGGGACAGAGTTTATTACATCCTTCTCCACGTTCCCCACCGGGAGCGAACATTAATGACTTTTACACCGGTGCACATTGGAGAGTCACACCGAGCAACTTTTCTATATTAATTACAAGTACGTTAATTACATCAGTAACCTTTATTCTAGTAATAAGCAGTCATTACATGTTTATCTTAGGGAAACACACAAAGCTAAAGGGCGAAAAATGCGTGTTTGTGCAGATTATTAAAGAGGCTGCAATAACATGGGTGACCAGTGGGGGCAGTGTTGCGGGCATGTTTTGCACTTTATAGGATAGCTAGATATAATTGAGATGGTGTTTAATGAGAAACGATAAGCACTCTTCCTGGTTGGTCATGAGTCACGTCAACGCTTTTTTTTGACCGCCGAGATTATTGACTGTTGGGCTGGATCAGCAGAGCCTAGCGAGTCCGTCAGCAAGGAAACCTCAATCGCTTTTGACGCAAACAGCACTTATTACAGTACATATTCATTTCCAGCAGGACAATGCATTGTGCCTGGCTGAAAGGGCTTTTGAGACGGCGGCTGCCATGGGAGATGTGAATGAATCGCTGCTCAATCACTGTAAATATTCAGAGAGACGTGTCGTGAAAGGATCATTGTTTACAGCTGCGTGCGGAAGCAGACACAGCGAGCGAATAAGCGACCATGTGTCACGCCCGTGTACCGTTTTGTAGAGCCAGGGGTTGCCAAATGATTAAAAAGGGTTTTTTATTTATTTTCTCAGGGTCCTGCCAGTTGATGTCACGGAGGATAATGCCTCTTTGAAAGTTGTCAGGCACACACAGAGTGCCTATTGTCCTCCCAGTCGCTCGCTGCTCCTCGCCGTCCTTCGGGCAAAATTGAGATTAATCCGACGTATTTACTTTGCTGAAAGAAAAAGTCATTAAAATACACGACGCTCGGAGAGCAGTCCCCTGGTGTTTGTTTGGGTTCCAGTGATAAGCGCTTACTTAGATAAAGGGCTCCCTTAGACGTAATGCCTTTTCTGTTATCAAAATGCAGGCATGTTCATGCTAATATAGCATGAAAGGAAGAAGTGTGCATACCTGGAGAGTGTGTCCATGAAAGTGTGTTTGATTTCCTTTTATGTGTTAAAAGGCATGCAGTTCAGGTGACTCTATGAATGGTTGTTGGGGGGGTTATATATAAATTACATTGTGGGGACCAAAATGTGATAAAAACCTGTTATTTTAATGTTATGGTGAGCATTTTTCCAGTCGCCACAAGGAAACAATCAGTTTTATAAAAAATCTGCGAGTCTGATCAAGAAGCTAATAATGGTTACTTATGGTTATGGTTTGTGCTGGGCAGGGGTTAAGGTCATTGTTGGGATTTGAGAATTTCCTCAAAGAAATGAATGGAGAGTCCCCACAAAGATATAATAAAAACCTATGAGTGTGTGCACATGCATGTCTGCCTGCATGGACTGTGGGACGCACATGGGGGGGGGGTGATGTCATGTCCACATGTCTGGTTTTGAAAACTTCAGATAAAACCTTTTGTTTTAAAAACACAGTCATAATAAAGTATTGTCAGCTACCTTCAAATTATCTGTAGCTAATATTTTCATGATTGTCCATCACTGCATGTCCCCCCCCCCCGTCCCGGGTTCCACACTCCACGCCTGCCTGTGTGTGTGTGGTGCATGCCTATGTGGGTGTCAGAGCCCGGTGATGTCATATTCGGGGCATTCCATGGCCGAGACCGACTGCGCTTCTCCGGAAGCCCACTCCCACGAGCGGTCGCTGAGGTGCTGGATGGACGGAGGGGGCAGATGAGCGGACAGATGGACACGCAGATGGGCGGATGGCGCGGCAGCAGGGGGGGGGGCGGCTCCTTTGAGCGCGAGCGAGACAGCCGTGCGGCTGGACGTGCCCTGCCGTCCCCGTGAAGCTTCACGCTCGTGAAGGTCGGCTGGTCACCATGCAGTCAAAAGTCAGGGTAGGAAGTCACCTTGAGAGCAGCGGCACAAAACTGCTTCCTGTCTCTCATAATCTTTCTGAAATCTTTAAGTTCTCACCATTTCGGAACCCTCTCTAACCCATAGCCACGTCAATACCAGGGCTGTTCGTTACAGTCCGCTGTTATACAGCCATAATTTAGATAATTTATAGAGACACACATTTCTGGGTTAAACCAAAGCGACAGGACAGGAGGCTCATTAAGGGTAACCCCATTGAGAAGGTAAAGAACTAATGCAATCATCATACCAAATTCCTTACACTTAAATACCAAGTGGCATTATTTGAAAATATAAAAAATATTAAATCTGTGATAGGGGTTCTTTAGCATGTGAAAGATGAGGAAAACTATCTGCCCCCCAACCCTGAATGGAATGGCCCGTCTCTGCTGGAAGTTCCATTCAGCAGGGGTCAACTTCCTGTTCTTTCTTGCGTGTGGATTTCGCTCCGAGCTTCGAGCGAGCGGCTTAACGCTGAGAGTAATATAGAGGACGCAGTGCCAGTGAATGCGGGGGATCCAGAGGTTTTACCCGACAAACAGATTTGCCAGGCGGCAGCATGTCATGCCACCTGGTTGGACCTTAGCTATGGCGATTGGTGGCTTAACTTGACTGTGAAGTTGCCAATGGGGTTCGGCTCATTTACATCGACTGTACCTGAACTGACGGGCGAAAGAGGTCACGGAAACAAATTTGCAAATCTGCATGATCTCTTTCCTCGGGGCAGGTACAAGGAGCTTGGGGAGGTGAAATTTCAAATTAATTAGCCGTAAAGAAGAGTTTTACTTCTATCCCGGATACCAAGATGTTTAGGTTCAAATAACCAGCAATTAATGAAGTTAAATATGCAAGGTCAGCAAAGCTAGCTGATTCATCGTAGCCCAGATAAAATAGAAATTTATTTGGAACACTTGCATTTCTGACATACACAAGCAAATCCAAATTCCCTCGTCCCAAGGAATTAGATTCTCTTTTTTTTTCAATTTTCCAATTTCAATTCAGTTCAGTTTTTATAAGATTTTGGGATGTTAAATCCCACTGGTGAAGGTTCCATTATTTTCTGGTAACACTTCATCATCCAGTGGGCAGTAACCAGACTCAAATCTTGCAGGTTGTAGGCAAACATGTTTCCTCTTTTACCAGCATGTGAAACAGCAGTTTGCAAACTGGAGCTTAATTGTTTAATCATTTTTTTTTTTTTAAATGCTTGCATACCCTTTTAATTGCCCAGCTGAAACATTCAGCTCCGATTGCTCTTGCTTAAGGACTGTTCTTCCGCTGAATGCTGGAAGGGAGTGGGCTTGTATGCAGGGAAACATGTGGCTGACGCTCTAATGAACGTCTGCCTTGCGGGCCGATGGTGTGCTCGAGTTCTCCGGGCGACAGAACCCGGATTCGCTTTAAAAACATAAGTAGGGTGCTCCACTCTACGCTCCTGAAATCAATTTTGGGATGTAGAACCTCCAAAAATATAAAAGTGTAAATGGTCTGTTTTCTCCCCCCAAAATAATTCCCAGGCAGGCGTAACCTTTCTGTCAACTTTCCAGCTTTGTGACTGATACGGTTAGTCATAGTCCATTTGTTTGGGCCGGTTTTTGCCCATCAGAGGTAAGTGGACATCAAAGCAGAATTTCTTGGCTTAAACGACAGGGCCGGCTGTGAAACGTTGCAGAAGCGAGGTAGGCGGTGTTTGTGTGTGTGTGTGTGTGTTTGGTCCAGGTATGCCTTCCCTTGTGGGGACCAAATGTCCCCACAACATGATGAATACCTGTTTTATTTAGTTACTTGGGGAAAACTCCATTTTATAAAAAATCCGTGACTGCAATGAAAAAACTAAATATACAAAAACTCTTGTATTTTGTTTGGTTACTTATGGTTATGGTTAGGGCTGGTTAAGGTTTTCATTAGGTTAAGCATTAAGGTTAGCATTGGCATTTTTCCCATAGAAATGAATGAGTGGTCCCAAAAAAGATATGATTACATGACTGCGTGTGTGTGCGCGTGTGCGCATGTGCGTGCGTGCAGTGGCTGGGGTGTCCGTATCACGTCATACGACTGCTGCTGTCACCCTGTTTCAGGATGCCCTCATCTGCCTGAAAGTTTATCTATGTCAACCTAAGAGGCCCACCCACCTCCAGATCAGGCCAATAGGACTCTGGCCTGCCCCCTGTGCTTTTTGGTAAGATGACCAATTGCAAGAGGCACCAGGAAAGGAGATTCCTAATAGGTCAACTTTATTTCGATTTGCTTAGAACTAGTCCAGATGCTCCCCAGGTTACAATGGTCTGTGTTACAATGTTTCGACTTTACGATGGGTAAATGTTTTTCACTTTCAGTACATTATTCAATAAACTACATGCGATATTAAACATTTTATTCTAAAATAGGCTTTGTGTTAATGATTTTGCTCAACTGTAGGCTAATGTAAGTGTTGTAAGCATGTTTAAGGTAGGCTAGGCTAGGCTGTGATGTTTGTTAGGTTAGGTGTACTGTATTAAAATGCACTTTCGATTTACGATATTTTCGTCTATCGGAGCGTTACCCCATCATAACCTGCATTGTGATTGGCAGATTCAGACACCAAATCAGTCACTTAGATATTTCCCACAATGCATGATAAAGTGTGTTGGTGCTGATTTCAGCAACCCTCTCTTTGAACCAATCAGGTCTTTAGGCATCTGGTGTGGCAGACTTTAAATTCACTGGTGTGTTTTATGTACATGCTTCTGCCTTTCTCTACTTTGTGATTCTTCTTTCCTTTATAGGTCTTTATGGTGCTTGTTCCCCTTAAATTACTTGATCACTGGGCAGGATCCTTTTACTACAAGTATAGCGAGTCGCTTTGTTGGGCTGAAGGCGTGTTTATGACAGCATTAAAGTGCCTTCGGCAATTATACACCACACTTCCTGGCTCAGTTCCGTTTTTGAAGATGCACGTGAATATATGAATACATATAAAAATATTAACGTATATACATACATAGCTAGGTGATTTATTCATGTTTTCCTTTAATTCTTAAAATATGTATTATGGTGTAAATATATTTCGGTGTCTACTCTAAAATTGAATTTCAAGAATTTTATTACACTTGACATAAACAAAATTGACTTTGGGCAGTAACTCGCATTTTATTGCCGAAAATAATGAAATGCAGCTGGCCAGTGATTTGGTATGTTCTGGAGTGATCAGTGAATTAGGGAAGGCAGAGTTTAATCTGATGCTCTGATCAATAAAACCCTTTATATTGAATGGGATCCTTCACTAACACCCTGCACATTTTATGTTGTCGTTCAATGCGATTTTGCACTGTTAGTGGTCTCATTCGAATGACAAAAAACCTGTTAGATAATGTATCTGTATAGTAAAACTGTGGCGTTATGCAAAGTTGCCCTGGAAGTGCATATTCACTCCTTACATAATGATGTCACTCCTTACATAATGATGTCACTCCTTAGCCTGAGAGCTTCCCTCTTTTTGTCTTTCAGGGTTTTTGAGCACAGGCGACCAAGCCGCCAAGGGGAATTATGGGCTCCTGGATCTCATTCAGGCCCTTCGCTGGACCAGCGAGAACATCGCCTTTTTCGGGGGTGACCCTCTGCGCATCACCGTTTTCGGGTCGGGGGCTGGTGCCTCCTGCGTCAACCTGCTGACCCTGTCTCATTACTCCGAGGGCAACCGCTGGAGCAATTCGACCAAAGGTACGCGAGGCAGCCCGTGAGGCAGCCCGTGAGGCAGCCCGTGAGGCAGCCCGTGAGGCAGCCCGTGAGGCAGCCCGTGAGGCAGCCCGTGAGGCAGCCCGTGAGGCAGCCCGTGAGGCTCTTGCTGCTGTGGAGAGCCAATGCGGAAATGAAGGATGTCAGTTCTCACATTGAGTCCTTGGGCTGAATTTCTTCAGTAAAACACAGCACTCATATGAGTAAAATGATTTATGTATACATATATATATATGTTTATGTATATATGTATATGTATACATATATATATGTATATATACACATTTTTTCTCCAGATAGCGGGACAACAAGTACTTGGAAGGTAGGTAGGTAGGTGGGTAGGTAGGTAGGTAGGTAGGTAGGTAGATAGATAGTGGGTGGTTATTAAATTAAACCATGTTGTGGCAGCTGGATGTGGGTACTATATGAGCTCCATTAATAAAAACAGAAACAGCCAGTCTTGATGATTATGTGTGTGTGTTGAATATGAGTAGCATAAACTCTTATAATCAATGCGTCACCATTTATCATTCGAGGCTGTTGCGCTCTCTCTCCCATGGAGGGACAGAGCTGTCATGTTCCTTTCAAAATTGCAAAGTGATTTGTTATTGTTAGCAGGCATGTAAAATCTGCAAACACCGTTAGCTTCAGAGAGACGCTGTGCTCTTGAAGTGCCTGTGCGCCGAAAGCTACCCCGCATTTGTTGCGAAACACGGAACGTTTGAAAAAGTTTTGTCCCCGATACAGTTGGGTCGGCGTGAGCCATGAAAACAAAGTAGGTTATCGTGTTTTGGATGCTTGAAATCCCAGTGAGCTAAATTAAAGGTCAGATCTTGTCAGGGGACATCATTAGGGCTCTTGTTGTCCCACGTGATTCCAGATCATTCTGTTTGTTGTCTTTGTTGCGTTCTGTAAGGGAGAGCGGGTATAATATGTGCTACTGCTTCGCTCTCACCTCACAGGTGCGCACGCCGCCCGGTCACTCCCCCCTTGTGTGCATTAATCAAGTGGCTCCAGTCCTAGACAGTTTCACTTAATACTTTCTTCCTGGCTGTCTTGGGCTTCTTGTTTGAAAATCACTGATAAAGGTAGTAGGCCCGGCCCTCCATTAAGTATTGAGGTTATTTTTTATTGCATTCAGAAGAAGACTGAAGTAGATATGAAACTTTAAGGATTATGTTGATTAATCTGAAAGCATTTACATAGCAATTTTATTATAAGGAACTTAATTTCAATAAGAATCTATACTCTAATGGACTTCATAAGGTTTTTTCTGCACATACCCCATGTCTGGTTGTGTAACCTTTATTTATTTATTTGTCGGCACGTTTATTCATTATTTGCAATTTCTATTTCTACTTCAGTTTTTATTTTTTTATTCTATTAATTGTCTTTTGTATTCCTCTCTTGATTGTGTGCTTAATTGCAATACCTCATGACGGCAGCTGCACCAAAACAGACTCCCCGTACTTTTAGTACTTAAAAGGATTGTGATTCTGATTAATTTATATTTGTTTGATCTTGTATGATTTTTAAGGCTAATACTGCTAAAATGAAAGTGAATGAAATATGCAGTTTCTTCAGCATCCTCTTTCCCCCTCATCCATAACTTACATTGTGTTCTGCTTCATCACGGTTTCTTGCCTCTCTGCAGGACTTTTCCAGAGAGCTATAGCACAGAGCGGCACAGCCCTGTCTAGCTGGGCGGTCAGCTTCCAGCCCGCTAAATACGCCCGTCTGCTGGCCAAGAAAGTAGGCTGCAACCTCCGGGGCAGCGTGGAGCTGGTGGAGTGTCTGCAGAAGAAACATTACAAGGAGCTCGTGGACCAAGACATCCAACCCGCCCGGTACCACATCGCATTCGGGCCCGTCATCGACGGCGACGTCATCCCCGATGACCCTCAGATCCTCATGGAGCAGGGGGAATTCCTCAACTATGACATCATGCTAGGGGTGAACCAGGGCGAGGGCCTGAAATTCGTGGAGCTCATCGTGGACAGCGAAAACGGAGTCCAGGCCAACGACTTCGACTACGCCGTCTCCAGCTTCGTGGACGATTTGTACGGCTACCCAGACGGCAAGGACATCCTTAGGGAAACCATCAAGTTCATGTATACGGACTGGGCAGACCGGCACAACCCGGAGACCCGGAGGAAGACCCTGTTGGCCTTGTTCACGGACCACCAGTGGGTTGCCCCTGCCATCGCCACGGCCGACCTACATTCCAGCTTCGGGTCCCCTACCTATTTCTACGCCTTCTACCACCACTGCCAGACAGACCAGGTGCCCCCCTGGGCAGATGCTGCCCACGGCGACGAGATCCCCTACGTCTTTGGCCTGCCCATGATCGGACCCACTGATCTCTTCCCCTGCAACTTCTCCAAGAACGACGTCATGCTGAGCGCCGTCGTCATGACGTACTGGACAAACTTCGCGAAAACTGGGTGAGTTCCTTTTGGAGTAACTTGGTTTGTATTTGACCTGTTTGTCAGACATTGTGGTTCATTTCATGGTAATTCATGCCCCGAGAGTTAGACCCCTGTTAATAATTTATATCACATTCTTTTCTGGTATTTGTATGGCGTTATTTAGCATATGCCGTCAGTACTTGAATGTCAGAATAACCAGCTTAAACAGTATTTGGAAATCGGTGACTTTCTGGTATTTCCCGCAGCGACCCCAATCAGCCGGTCCCCCAGGACACCAAGTTCATCCACACCAAGCCCAACCGCTTTGAGGAGGTGGCCTGGACGCGCTACAACCAGAAGGACCAGCTGTACCTGCACATTGGCCTGAAGCCACGAGTCAAGGAGCACTACCGCGCCAACAAGGTCAACCTGTGGCTGGAACTGGTGCCCCACTTGCACAGCCTCAATGACCTCACGCAGGTCGTCTCCACTACCACCAAAGGCCCTGTGCCAGAGCCCACACCCAGGACACCAAAGAAGGTCCCCACTGCCACCAGGAGGCCCAACCCCACTCCCTTCCCAACGGAGAACCAGGACGAGCACAGCCAGCTGGAGCGCCCCCTACTGGTGGACAGACGGGATTACTCCACGGAGCTGAGCGTCACCATTGCTGTCGGCGCCTCGCTGCTCTTCCTCAACATCCTGGCCTTCGCCGCCCTCTACTACAAGAAGGACAAGCGGAGGCAGAATGTGCACCAGCGCTGTAGTCCCCAGCGTGGCACCACCAACGACCTGGCGCACGCCCAGGAAGAGGAGATCATGTCCATGCAGATGAAACACACGGACCTGAGCCACCAGTGTGACGGCATCCACCCGCACGAGATGGTCCTCCGAAGTGCCTGTCCGCCAGACTACACACTGACCATGAGGAGATCCCCGGACGACATCCCCCTAATGACCCCCAACACCATCGCCATGATTCCCAACAGCATTCCAGGGATACCATCCTTGCATCCGTTCAGCACCTTCCCTAGTGGACAGAACACCTTGCCCCACCCCCACTCACATTCAACAACCAGGGTATAGCCGGTGGGGAATTACCTTTTCTGCAAATCATTGTCATGAGCACCTGGCGATATTGTACTGCTGAAAGGGAAAATATCACTTTTTTTTGTAAAAAAATAAAAATAAATAAATAATACATAAAAATAAAGAAAAATGTTCGGATTACATAAACATTTCTTTTGTATGTGATGGAAAGCATAAAAGAAGGTCAATTTGCTGTCACTGGAGGAGCTCGAGCTGAATGATATGGCTGGTTTGGAGAAAACAGGGATGGGAGAGAATCGTGAATCAGGCATCCACATGGATACACACAGACGCTTGTTTATGGAGCCAAAAGAAGACAATGCCCCAAAGGATTCTAGCTTGGGGGTGGGTGGGTGGGGGGGGTGGCGTGGGGTGGGTGGTATATACTGGCGTTACAAAGAGATATTTTGAAAAACTATTCAAAATATGCACAATGGAGGTATTTACAAGAAATATCTCCAATTTCTTTTGTTTCATCTTTTTTTTTTTTTTTTGGGTGGGGGGGGCGATTTATTGTGTAGAACGTTTAGTTATCTAGGTCTGTACACAAGGCACTGTTGTTTAATCCCAAATAGGGCACCATCAAAACCAACGAGAACATTGGCCGATTTTGGCAGATGAAGCATCGTCACGTAAGTGCCGTCGACGCTGAAAGCTGGCGGACAGAAGAACTGGATATTTTTGGTACGCCGCATGACAATTTAACCGCTTGGTGGCTGTTCTGCTGATTAAGTTGCAATTAGAAATAATTTTCATCCCTCGATTGGGTTCGTTCAACACCGTGACTGGCTCCAGACTCATGTGGGAGGGCTGACCCAGGAGACTTGGGTAGGGGTTTGATGAGGGGGGGGGGCAGGGAGATGTATACATGAGCACCCCGGTGATCATGGATAATAAGGACTCCTCTTTTTTGTACAATGTTTGTTGATAAAAATGTTTTAATGGTGGTGAGAGACTTGTCATCCATCAGCTCCTTATCACACGAGGGAGTCCGTTATTCCGTTCGTCCTCTGTTCCTCATTTCCTCTGTTGGCCAGGTCACCCAAATCAGGCTTCTCCACTTCCTCTGGCCCAAAGTCTGTCACTCCTCACCTCTGATTCGCTGTCTGATTTGCGTCTTATTTTTAACAGGTTGCTGACGAGTAGCGGAGAGGCTGGACTGCTGGGGTGTAGCTCGAGATTCAACTGGTTGTTTTATTAGAAATGCTTTGTAACGCTATTTAAAGATTAAAGACTGTATGAATGTCCCTCACTGTGGCATTATTTTTTTGCAGAAAGCTGTAATCGGTGTTTAATTTGAGTCCTGGATGTACGCTTTGTATGCCTTTTCACAGATTCGGGTTTTAATGTCGCTGTTGGTCTTTAATGTCTTGCAGCTGCATTTGTTTATGATAACCCCATCAGAGGACGTCTTACCCAAATTGCTTTAATGTTGGCAGCGGCCGAGTTATGGTTTACACTGATGCTCCCAGCCACATTCTCTAGGGGGCGCTGCAGGGTTTCCACATACAACTGTGGCCCTAGCACCAAAAATTGCGAAAACGGTCCTCTTGCAATAATGAATCAAAAACTAAAACTAAAAAACTACCAGGCAAAATTCAGCTTCTTATACTTTAACTCGATTTGGTCATTGTCATTATATAGCTGATCATACTATCGATGCTAAGGTCTTAGGTTAGCGTTATCTGTTTAAAAGCGTGAAATATACACATGCAAATAGACCGTCATTCATTTGGTGATGGAAAGGAACTACGGTTTGGCTAATTAAGGGAATGAGATTGGAGCCGTTAGCCAATGACGTTGGAGTCTCGCTAGTGGCCCTGGTTCCATCAGTAGTTTTTTGCCGACAAAGGACGACCGCAGGGTAAGTTCCTGTAGTAATTTCATTGGTTGTACAGTGGCAAGGGCGCCCGCTACACCGCGTCGACCCCAGACCAGCTGAAAGAGCCCGTCTTCCACTCCGATGAGCGCCGCATGTTGAGACAACCTCACCTTCAGCTCCGCGACCTCCTTCTTGACTCCCCCATTGTTTTCATTAAGCAAAGAATGAATATGCAATCCTCTGTTCTTTTAGGGCTCAGTCACACCTTCTAGAATGTTCTTTTTCTGTTATCGTTGCCACTTAATCCAATCTGAACACCCGTGTCCACTGGACACCCCCCCCGAACACACTCCTGTACCCACTCCTATACTCTACTCCTGTCTTTCCCAACGTATTTTGTAGTTTTCTCGTTCCGTTGCCTTCACCGACGGACGTTCGAGGTCCCCTCCTTATGTTAACCATGCATCATGTTGTCTGCTGTTAGGTTTAGGGTACGTGTACGTTTTTGTAACTACGGGGACTGCATGTCACAGTAAGACAATGGACTGAGTCATCTTCGAAGGGGAAAATGCGGCAACCTATTGTGGGATGAATGTAATTCTGAGTGTGAAACATCACATAACACATTGATATCATTATTTTGGTCTGTTATTGTCATAAGCTTATGAACCCTTTGATTTCAGCCCCATGTTAGTGATAAAGTTATGTAAGAGTACTACAGTACTATATGTAACTTACATAAGAGCTTTTGTAAATGGGAAGGACTTCTGTGATTTTCTTTGTGTCCTGCATCCCATGCAGAGTATCCTCCGCCATTTGCCTGTACTAGATAACTGTTTAGAAGATGGGTGGATGGATAGATGGATCCCACCAACCCAACCCTAACCCTAATGGAAATGTCACCATTTATATAATTACCCCCATTTACGCTAAAACAGCATCACCTGCTTGCAGTATGTAACCACAACAGACTGTATCTCATGGCTTTAGAGAGAATAAATCTGAGAACAGCATGGAAACATCACTAATCCACAGCCTAAATATCACAATTACAAAATGTAGCATTTTTGTAGTCGAAATAGAGGGGATATGATACATTTGCCTATTTTGCTAATATATAACGTTAAGCAGTCAAGCACTGTGTTTTGTTGTTAAAATATATGCTACTTTTGTATTTAAAAAATATCAAAAAGGATTATTCCTGAATATGTGGGCTTCTGATAGCTTTATCATATTCATTTAATTGATTGATACCGGTGTAGCAAAAATGAAATCCGCGTAGAAGGAATTGATGTAAAACTGGCCATATTTGGAACATGACAGCGGGTGCCAAACGACAGTGTTTATATTACGGCTGTAAAATAAAGTAAGGAAGGAAGGACCTCAACCTACACATTTGTTCTCACCACCAAGCAAACTTTTAACTTGTAGTTAAATATTGTGTTTGACATTACAATTCTGATGTTTTCACTCAGTGACACTGACCTTTGTAAATATATAATGTTTCCAAAAGGCACAGTTACGGAAGGGGTCTTGGTTTCTATATTGTCATGAAACAGTATTTGATTTCTGCTCTTCTGACATGACTTGTTTAAAATTTCTACTAGAAATGTAAAGTAAAAAAAAATAAAAACACCTGTCACCAATTTGTTACATTACCTTGTTACATTACCTTCCGTATTAAATCAAAAGACACATATTATTGTTAATTGATAACTCACTGAAAGCTGTAATTATTTGTTGTACAGTTTCACGCACAGATCCAGTATATAATGCAGTATATATTCCGTTTAGTCTTAGAACACTTTCCTGGCCGTGAGCAATGTTTTTCTCACCCACATTTGCAGTTAAAGCTTTCTTTTAGAGCTTTAAAGACTAACCAAACACCTCTTTCTCTGTTGCCTTCCCCTGATGATTTTGTTTTCATTTTATTTCTTAGGGTTAGCTAAAAGATTTTTGGCATTCATTGACGGTCACGCGTTTTGACAATATGTTGAGTTTTTTTTTTTCTTCATAAACCTACCAAAAGAGCTACTGTTCTAAATATTTTTCCCCTGTATTTTCCCCTGATTTGTGAATCCCCTCCACCACTGTTGTGAAAATTGTACTACAAATCTGTTGTTTATTTATATAAGTACTGGGCACTGGCCATATGTTTACCTTACAAATATATGGTTATCTCAGATGTTAAAGTGATAGATTTGACTGGTCATATATCATATAAGCTCTGTATTAAAAGATTTTGTATATCACATTGTCACTGTACCATTTGACTGAAGACTGGAGACAGTACATAGGCAGCTGAAGTAACAAATAGACATTATTGTTTAGGTTTATGGTGTGAGGAAAAGTGGGATGCTTGTTTTTCTGGGGAACTGATTCCTTATAACAGACTCTGTAAGTCCTCGTTTTGGATAAATGTTTGCTTTTTGCCCCACCCCCACTACACACAGACACACACACACACACACACACACACACACATACATTCCTGTACTCATATCTTTGTGGGGACGCTCCACTCATTTCTATGGGAAAAACTCTAATACCAACATGACGACCTTAATCCCTACCCAGCCATAACCTTAACCATAAGTAACCAATCAAAATACAAGTCTTTTGGCATTTTGAGTTGTTTGATTGCAGTCACAGATTTTTATAAAATTGAATTTCCCCACTGGGGACCGAAAAAACAGTCCCCACAACGACAAAACATAACCAACGACAGGTTTTTATCACATTGTAGGGAAGTTTGGTCTCCCACAATGTAATGTATACCTGACCCACACACACAATTTGCTCCATCCTTACTGCCATGGACATATTTTGGCAAAAAATAATTATAGCCTTAAATATTTGCTGTGTATTTAAGCAATGTTTTATGAATAAAGTTCATATATTACTATGTTTTACCTAGGATGTTAATGTTTGGTCGAAATACACAGCACAATTCTCTAAGACAGAAACAAACTGTACAGTATGTCACCTAGTGTACGTGTTCCATCAGGGTGGCTTGCGGGCCTGTCCCAGAATGCTCCATTCTGAATGAGGCTTTAGCCTCTCGTTTTAGCCAATCCTGAAAAAGAACATGCAGCGTAATTTTAAATGTCACTCATAGCCAGTACAAATATCCACCATGTGCCACACCTTCAGTTATCGCACATTATCAGTTTCAATTGTTTTTCTAGGAATTAAAACGGACAGAGGCCCTCGCTCCTATTCATATGTAAGGTTGGTTTGCCTTCGGTGATTTCAGTGACTGTGTATGGACATTCATGGTTTTCATGAGAAGTTTTTAATATCATTAATAAATATGATCATATTTTTTAATTTGCTGGGCTTGCTGTCTTCCTATGGTCGACTTTGTCTCCCACCAAAAACACCGACAGGGCCTCACCGGCAGATCAGCAGAACTGGTATGATTTTATTTCCAAAGAAGATGCACCGTATCCTTGCCGTTTTCCGTGTTGTGTTTACAGTGTTGCCGGAAGTCGGGGAGTGGGCTCTGTATTCATGTACATCACCATTACCGCTCTGTCCGTTTGTCACTTGCAGCGACAGGATGAATAGCCAACTGATGGCAGACGTTCAGGCCCCACGGAAACGCACACTAGCCATTTAAAGCAAGAGTGAGTTTGTGTCCATTAACTGAGGCTTTTTCCCCCTGATACTAAAATTGAATCAGTACCGTGCTCAACTCTCTTTGACCCCCTGTAATGATCTCATCGCATGACATCACGGACACCACAGAGCCTGCCGTAATTTCACATAAGTAAAATGTAGGTACTGCACTTCCTTGAAGCTGCTGTAACAAATGCTTGATTTCTGGTGGGTTCCAAAAAAAAAACAAAGAATATCTTCCCGTGAAGAGGAAATCTCTCTTTTCATGAATTTTATAGTGTAGACAAATTGGTGTTCCATTCCCACAAATTGAATTAGAATTTATGTTCTGGTGAGAAGAAAAAATACACAGGTGGCATGAATGTTGACCCCCTGCTTGAATGACTAAAGGAAAAAGTGAATTATGGTTTCCTCTGGGATGAAATTACCCCTAATCCGCAAGTGCATAATAAAACAGACATTTAAATCCCTACTGTATGGTCTCCAGCCTGCATATAGCTCATATGAAAATATGGGGGAAGCAGTGGTATGCATTACACACCTTTTAAGAGAAGGAAATGAAATATTGGTCTAACAAAACCGGCTGGAGACCCAGCCCTTGAAGACCTAAGCTTGTTAGAGGCTCCTGTATAGTTTTCTAGGTGAAGCCCCTGCTGTTGTACCCTAGAATTTGACCTGAATTGGTGTCATAAGTTCTTTAACAATAAGCACGTTGTACTATGGGCTGTTTCAGATAAAATCATTGCCAGACACCTAAATTATCCACTACTGGGTAAAAACACACAAAATGAGTGACACCTCTGTTATTAAATAATTGCTTAATAATGAAATAATATGGAATTATAGAAAGCTATCTCACGGGTGATATCAGCTCATAAAAGCCAACGGCTTGGAAATCCCATCAAGGCTGTTCATTTCAGCCCCAGAATTAAAAATACTGCATAAAATACACATAGAGAGAACTGGCAGAAGTGACTTCAGGAAGTCGCTGATCATTTTGTCTCTTTATATAACATAAAGGACAATAACCAAAGAAGCCGGATCCTGAGCGATCAGGAAGCAAAATTCTTTTCTTTTGTGTGTGTGAAAAGTACATTCTGAGGGATTAAAGATTTAAATCCATGCTCTTAAATGACAGATGACTTAATCAGCATGAGTAAATTGGGCACAGGTATTTATTTCCTAGTGCTATCTGGAAGAAAAACAAGAGAAAATCCATGACAACAGAGACCTTCACTGCATGTTATCTGGATGCCATTCTATAATGATATTGATTTTGGGACACATACCAGATTGAGAAATGAGAACATTTTTTTCCCCTCTTTTAAGCACTGCAATGTTTGAACCACGTTTCCAGAGGGTTTATTTACAGGAATATACTTGTGGTGGCTGTATTGTTTTAAAACCCCATTTACTTCAAGTGTTGTCTTCAGATGTGAAGGTGTCTAGTGTTTAGCTGAAGCCTTTCTCTTATGCTGGGTGAGAGCTTTGTGCTGCAAAGAGCACTTTCCTGAGGCTAACATCTCCAAAAACATACCTATCTGGAGTGCAGGGCTCTTCATTTTCCTTTCATTAGCCCTTAGTTTCTCTACAGGCCTCCCTGAATGGATGGGCTCCATAAACTTTCATCTTTTCCCACTCTGATTTTCTTTTTTTTCTTCTTTTTTTAAGAACAACACATTTGGTGGGATGGTACCTCAGCTAATGTAAAACGATGGACCTTCCTGTTCCGAGTGCCCTAGACCGGCTCGTGTTCCCCGTGGATGGATTGCATCATCCCGCTGATTATGTAGAGTGCATGGACTTGGTTTGGCCGCTTGTCAAACGGCGTGTCAGTTATGTAACAAAAGACCTTCTACGGCTTGTCAGGTTAACGCATGATCAAGGTAAACGGCTAAAGAAACAAACACTTATGCAGAACTTTTGTGTATGAAGTTGTAATATATATATATATATATGTTGGCCCTGTGGTGGACTGGCGACCCGCCCAGGGTGGACCCTGCCTCTCGCCCGAAGATCCTGGGATTGGCTCCAGCTTCCCCGCGACCCCAATATATTAAGCGGTATGGATAATGGATGGATGGATGGATATATATGTGTATAGATAGATAGATAGATAGATGTGTGTGTGTGTGTGAATAAAATTATGGAATAACCAGGTTCCTCATATGCTGAATCGACCCACAATGCATCATGGAACTGGACGATTTTTATTTACATCCTGGAAAGTTTCCATGACAATGAAACAAGCAGCTTGAATATTTCACTCTCTAAGGCCCTCCATCACTCCCCTATCTTTAACACACAGTGACCTTTACACGATACCGGTGTAAAGGGGCTGGTCCCCCTCCCTAAACATCCACACTTTCTCCTCGCCTAAAATTTAATTTGGGATTTTTATAAAAAGAAAGGAAGGATTGGAGCTGATTCATGTGTAATTACCAACAATTAATTTTGGACAATTTTATAATTCAGTTGTGTTGAAGAGTTTTAATTTTAATTACCCTGTTCAGGTCTCTCTTCGCCCCATGATGTACTGTGCAGCTGTAACCATTTTCATTAGCCTGGAATATGTTTGTTTTTTTTTTTTTTTTGGTTAAAAGAGCTTTAAATACCCTTCCATCTCTGGGCTCCAAGGAGCACAATCAGCAGGTGCTGTTCGTCCCGGAACCTCGGACTGGTTGGGGCTGCTGGAAACTTACTGGTGGCCAGAGCTTGGCTGAGTTTTCCTACCAGTCAGCAGACTGTGGTGCTGGTGCCAGCCTGACGGGGCTCCTCCTGGCAAAAGGTCTGACGGTGGGCACTCTAACAAGGGCAATAGCACATATTTTTGGCAAGACCCAGAAAGTAGCCAATAAAAAGGCTGGAACTGTATCCTGAGTTAATAATAGCAAACAAAAGAATAAGGTAACACTTTACTACACTTTACTAAAGGGGGCACAAGTAGAGTAGTAACCCAGTTACTACTCAGGTACAAATAATAAACAAATATAGTAACTGCATTTAACTCATGAACTGCTATGATTTATTAATGACGAACGAACATGTGATCGTTATGTAACGAACACTTAGTTTTTGATTACTTAACATGTTAAGTATGAGTGTACTATTACATTATTTGTGTCCCATCAAGTGAAGTATTACTAAAAAAAATACTGGATTATTTTCATGATATTTTTTTCTCTGATGATTATTATTAATAGGTTCAGTGTGGCAATGTAACAGTAAAGTGGTATGGAAAATGGATGGATGGATTAATGTATGATGAAGGGACTGAATTTGAGATCACCTCCATTTTTATTCTTGGTGATAGTAAGAGTCCAAAGGATTGATTAATGATAATATTTTAAAGACAGCCTTATATGTATTGGTTTGTGTTTTTTTATGATCTGAGGGTTTTGTGACTGTAGTCTGGGGTGTAGCAGTGGATGGGAACGCAATGGCTCTGCTTTAGAAGGCTTCATAAGCTACTTCTTTTATCTGCAACTGGAGTCCGCCGTGAGTCAGGCAATGACGCAGCGTCGAGGACACGGAGGTAGGAAGTAGCAATCAGTGATTCATCACCGACCAGAATGCTGAAATAATGAATTTCGGCCTGTGGGTGGGCTGTACGAGCATCGATCCGCCATCGATTCTTCCGTGGGCCCAGGTGCCGGAATGGGCCGTCTGGGGCTTCATAAAGCATGTAATTATCACTAATCTCCTGAATAATCGGTAATCTCCTAACCAGAACCGAATCGCCGATTCTGCAAAGCGCAATAGAACGGAGCTGTGATCTCCAGTGGGCAAGCAACATTCTCATCAGAAATTGATCTCCTCAGTAGGACCTTGGTCCGTGGGCTGTCTGGTGGTCTTCTGCATGTGGTCCCGCAAGGTTTTGCGATTTCATTTAATTTAATGCAGGGGAAATCCCAGCTGTTGTCTTCAATATACTCATCCGCCTAGACCATGCAGTCATCCATTTTCAATGACCAAACATTTAATTATGACTGTGGAGCCTTATTCTTGGAAATATAAGGTGTAAGGCAAGACAAGCCCTGGACTGCCCTCTAAAACCAAAATATCCATCCAATCCATCTCAGCTTCATATCTTTGTACCATAGGTGGAACCTGAGGAAAGGCAAATGAAACATGGAGAACATTCAAACCTAACATACACAGGTCTCGACCTTGCGGATCAAAATGTGTATAAGGTGACAAAGTGACCTGACCTCCCCAGATCTGTAGTGTGTAGCTTAACGGATCAGGGCTCTGTATGCGTATCAGGTTGTGAGTTTGAATCATATCACTATTGTGACCTAGAACAAGGTCCTGAACCACAACTGCTCAAGCAGCGCCAGACGACCCTGTGATCTAACCCCGATCCCCGCTCATGCCGGTACGCACGTGTGTCCGTGCTCCTCATAGAGAGAGACGCGGGATGTCACGGCATGACGGTTTATGCGGAAGCCAGTGTGTACAAGCTGGCGGTCGGCGCCACGCGGTAACCATGGTTTCCTCACTGCCGGTCCAGAGAAGTGTCAATGAGACACGGCTGGCGACTGATGATTGCTCTATCCGGCAGGGCAGGAATCTTCTCCCATGTGAGGCCCATGTGGGGAAGAAGCCAGGGGGCAGGAAAAGAGGTGGCAGCTATGCATGTGTGTGATTCTGTAGGTGGGTATTGGAGGGTGACCACCCTGGAGTGACTACTGCCCCCTACCTGCAGGGTAGGGAATTTCGGAGGATGATCGTGCAGAGTGGACCATCACCTCATAGAAGACCCCGTTGTTCCCTTGATGAACCTCAGGTGTCATGGAGCAGCCTTCTGCAACTGTGTGTCTTCGCGATCTCCCACGTCCACCATAAAATGAGGACACTGCTCAAGTTCGCCACGGTGATGGATCACGTTTCTCCGTAAGCTATGCTTTTCCTTTCTTGTTTTTCTGACGTCCCAAAGGGACAAAAAAAAAAAACAAAAAGCAAAAAAAAAACAGTGTGCTTCCCCTGCACATTTGGCCTGTAATTTTAAAAGATAAAAACGCTCAAGGCCGTGTTTCCGTTTCCATTCACGTCTGGATTTCGTGCCGCAGATCCACAGAAACCTGAGTCATGAACACGATTTTCCTTTTGTCGCGAGGGCCACTCGTGCGAACACACGCGCGTGTTATTGTCCGATTGTACATCACTGTTTTAAATGGCTTTACTTTGTGCCTGCCGACTTTGGCTGACTCGAGGCTGCCTCGCCCCGCGTGCCGGGAAACAGCAGGCCTCCCCCAGGCCACTGCGCGGAGGTTTAACACGACGCCGCGCTGTCGGAGGCGTGCGCACCAGACGACTCTAATGGCGAGTGTGTGCGGGTGGGGAGAGATTAAAGGGAATAATCCACTTCCTGGTGGCACTGGGCATTTTGGCTCTTGATACAGCCACGTGGGGTCGTCTGACGCCTGCCTCTAGGGCCAGGACGATTAGTCAAGAGTCGCTATTCCCTCGCCAGAAAACCAGTGTTCAGGAGTAGCTACTGCGGTCAGAAGGCAGGCAGCCTGTGAGTACTATCATTACACACATATTTATTAGGTTAACCGTAGGTTTTATCGAAAAGATCTCATAGCATACTGTGGTTTTTATATAGTGGGTCACTTAAGCGACCATAATGGTATAAAATCGCTTTCCCTCCTTTAACCATGTGGTTTAACAATTCAAAGCCGTAATAGTTAATGCACCAATTCAACATGGTTAACATGGTCATCTTGCTGGATATTGGCCCTTAACTGGATCTGCCTTTTGGCATAACGAACGGCTATTTTTAATTTTTTTTTTAAACTGTTATAGCCTTATTACTCAGGCAAATAAACAGTGGGCATTTTTTGTTTGTTTTTAGGCAAATAAACAGTGGGCATTTTTTTTTGTTTGTTTTAGGCAAATAACGAGTGGGCATTTTTTTGTTTGTTTTATGCAAATAAACAGTGCGCATTTTTTTGTTTGTTTTTAACAGTTGAACATGGGTTAACATTTCCGTAATGGAGCCAGAACAACTGCATTCTTGGGGACATTTTTATGTAGTGTGGTTGAAGTAAATATTTTTTAGTAAAGATCTTAAAATGCTACAGGGTCATGTTACATTGTACTGTTTTACTGTCCTTTACTCCCTACTATTATTCAGAAACCTGCTCTGAGATTGCTACAAGGTCTGGGGCATAATAGTAGCAAAGGATAAAAAAATCATAAACTAAGGTTGAAAGATTTTAACAGCAGAACAGTGTTAAATGGCATTCAAGACACCACACAGTGTAATTTAAAATTAAAGCCTTCATTAACTTGCCCCATAGATGATACCATCTTCAAGCACAATTTATATCTGACATCTGTCTATCAGTGGATGAAGAACAAACTAATACACTAAATGGTGATTCAAGGAAATTTCCAAATATAGCTTTTACGTAATACAGGTCACAATAAATGGACACTTGACTTCTTGCACAATGTCTTCTTAAGTGATCTACAGGATATATTAGAGTCACTGACACTACAGTACACAGAGCGAAGGACCCAAGGCGTGAACTGCAACGCTGGATTAAAAGAAAAATCAATATGTTATTATTCAAATTGAGACACGGGGGGTTTTATTGCCACACAACCCATACAGAGGTGGCTAGTGGCACAGTAAAACAGAACAGGGGTTAATGCGTACATGGACATTTGTGCAAATCATCAGACAGTACACGGACACAGGACTACGGACAACGCAGTGCAACTAAAGGCAGGCCAAGTGCAACAACATGCAACGTATACGCAGGACATTTTAAACACAAACAAGGCGAATAGGCTACAGGGCCGAAATATGAAAGGATGCTGAATGTGCGATTAAATAACCCGTAAACCACAGAAGTAGCAGCACAGTAGCAAGAGCGTAACTAAACAAATATTAACGATAAAGTGACCAGTGCCTGTGGGGGATGGTTTTTTAAATAGAATAGCAGCACTTTATTCATCTCCATGGAAGAATTTGGATTGGTTTTTGCATATCCCATAATGCCCTCCGTGAAACACACAGGCACACATGTAAGAGGATGTTTTAGGGTCAGAGGTCACAGCATCCATCGCCCTTAGAGCATTCAAGGCTTGCTTTAGAGGGCCAGTAGTGATATGAATACGCTGCTGTATACTCTGCTATAGCCCAAGAATACTCTAGGTGTAGGATTTGAACCTACACCCTTCCGGACTTGGGCAGACACCTCTAACCCCCCTGAACCCCTTATTCTTTCATCCAGTGATGTCCAGTCAATGATTCTTGCGATCACTTGTCCCCCGCTTGTAAGCAGGTATCAGGACGGAGATGTCCTTGTCCTGTGACGGTCACTGTCTATTCAGTCTTCAATCACAGGAAATCCAACTGCGAGCAAGAGCGACGGCATGACCCCAGCACCTGCAGGAACCTAACCAATGCCTTCAAAAATGCTGGCATCCTGGACTATGCTATAATGAATGAATGAATGAATGACATCCAATCCAGGGTGTGCTGCTGCCTGAGCCCTTTGTTGCCGGGAATAAGTTCCCAGCCCCCTTGTGACCCTGACCCAGATAAGCAGTTAGAAAATGAATGGATAAATGGATATTTTGATGGATGAATGAATGGAATCAGCCCCAGAAATTTAACTAGATCGTTACGTTAATTTTTCAAGGCTTCTATCACCAGGGCAAGGCTAATTCAGAATATTCCTTAGCATTGCTCATTTTGAGTGTATGCTGCATTTTTGAATTAAATATATTGAAGGAGATGAGCATGAACCAAACCAGGTTTATGTTCTTCTCCCCGGAGGGAATTTTTCTGGTCGTGCTCCATACTCAGTAGTTTTCGACAAAGTTCGAAGGTGACGTGGCAGCGCCAGTCGCAGTGGAAGGCTCCAGTGACCTTGCCAGCGGGTGGGAAAACAAAAGCCAGTGTGGCTCGCCTGTGGATCGCTGCTGTGCTTGTTTTAACGGGGACAGGCTGATGAGGCAGCCAGCTCCCTCTCGCTTTCACGTCCTTGCATCAGCTGCCGGTGGCCATAAGGAACCGACTAGGGAATGGAATTTTTTTTTTGTTCTTTTACTGTCGACTTGACAATATTATAATCCACAACACACACGTTATAAGTAGAGTCTGATATTTTTGCAAGAGTGGCAATCCGTACTTGAATGTTTTCGAGTGGAATACTCTAACATCAATCCATCTATCCTTCCTTCAACTGTTTATCCTGTACAGAGTATTTGGGAGCTTAAAGGCCATTCCACGAAGCCAGTGGACACCCTGGATAGGACACACATCATAGAGATAGTTAATCAATTATTCAAAATTATGAAAAGCAAAAATACTTAAGAAACTGACCGCAATGTGGTGTTTAGTTTGATTTGTATGGACTGGTTACATTTCTGATTCACATTATGAAGGATTCAGAGCCCATCTGGGAAAAGTTCACTCATTGTCCCCAGATTCAGGACCAAGCAAGGTGAAGCCGCTTTCAGTTTGTGCTCCCCATCTGTGGAACAAGCTTCCTGAACAGATGAGGTCTGCTAAAGCTGTCAGCTCGTTTAAATCGGGGCTTAAACCATCACTGTTTGCTGCAGCTTTTCAAAAATTAAATCAGTTCAGTCATATGCTGTTATTAAAATTTTACTTCTTTTCAGTCAACTATTTATTTGTTTGGCTTTTAGGTTTTTTACTTAGTATTATTATTGTTAATATTATTATTGTCTTTTAAATGTGATTTTAATGTCTTTATTTAGATGTATTCCTTTGCCTTTGTAAAGCACTTTGAATTGCCTCGCGTCTGAATTGTGCTATATAAATAAACTTGCCTCAGCGTGCTTTGGCTTCTTCACATTAAGTGGGTTAGAATGAGAGTATGCTCAAATCAGACACAGGAGTTTGGCTGCTGTGAAGTTCTTTGGCTGATGTGTCCCATTTGATGAATATTGTTTGAGATTTGAGTTCAATTCTGAACTAAAATCTTGTCACACTTACTTGGCATTAAGGCTTGCTTGATGCGCGAGAACAAACCTCGGAAGAAAATGTATTTTAAGGGGCCGTAAGCCCTACAGACACTGTGCTGGTTTCTCTCTTGAAATGAAAAGGCTGTTTTTTTTCTGAAATGAAACATAGTTTCTTAAGGCAGGCAAATGTGTTTAAAGGCATTAATCAAGGGGTTAACTGTCAGATCAGTTGGGTTCGGTGAAAGACACTTTAATATAAGCCTTTGCCAGATCCTTCTGCATTAAGCATAAATGCTCATTGATGCACCAAACTGAAACACCTTCTCTGTGGCAGGTGTTCAACACAAGAATGCGTTAAATGAAATTCCAGCTGCATACCATTGTTTTGCTGAGATGTGTTTAATGGAAACGGTGGAAGAGAAAGGGTAAGACCAAGACCGCCTTCACAAAGAAATGAAAGGTCGACTTGGCTCCTCTGAGACCACTGGGTGTCAGCTTTGTCACAACATGTCTTTATTCTCCCATCTTTGTAGCTCCTCGATCGAGTCGACACCTCTTCGACAGCTAGGTGAGCATCCCATTATCCCCGGCGACAGCCCTTCAAAAAGCGCCGGTTTGTAAATGTTGCTTCAAGAAGTTTTATTTCAATTTAACCTGCGGCACTTAAAATGCCTGGAAATTGCTCTGCGCTCTTTCGCGCCGGCTACATACAAGCGAAAGCAAAGAAAATATTTTTTTTTTGTATAGTTTGACTTCCCGTAACAATCGCCCGTGCTCTTCAACATACTGTCCGTCTATATAGTTCAAAACGAAGGGAAGGATCCTATTGGAACGACCGTATTTCACACAAGGCAAAGCCTGCAGGGTGCATATTATATCACATTAAATTAAGTTAGATTTTCTTTTCCAGTTCAAAAGAAGCCGCTGCACCCCTAAGTGGTTTACATCATCCCCCCGATGTTTTTCAGTCAAAATGCAGAACGATCGATAGCCTGCGAAACGTACACGTCCTTTTCAGCAAAGGGTGTCCTTTCTGCAGCTTCTTAAAATAAGTTTATGCCTGGATACGACGTAAGTGACTCAACCCCCTCCCAATAAATTGGTTTTAAATGGGATCAATTTTTTTTTGCGAAATTAGTGATTAATAATAAGATCACGTATCCTCGAAAAAAAAAACGCATTAGGGTTTAGAAACACTGATACCACGCCTCCCACACGAGTCGACGCAGCATCGACAGCATGCAAGTCAACGCACATCCACATAATTTTTTTTGCATCTCTTAAATTAAATTCTACCCGATCATGACAGTAAACAGCTTGCATTTCCCCCCCTTAGTTTAAGGAGAAGCTCAGTCCCACCCTAAAGCCGCGGCAGCATTAAGCGAGGCGCATTAAGGGCTGTAACCAGCCGAAGACCCGCGCGGAATCCTGATGCCACCTAAATGAAGGGATCGATCGCGCTCGCGACTCCCAGCCGCTGCATTGAATCCCATTACAGTCCGCTTTTGCTGCGCTGCTCATACATGTGAGCTTTTCTGCTCATTTTGTCTCCCCTTTACTCACCGCAGCCTCCATCATCGGGTTTAAATTGTTTTGACACGGTGTAAAGTGAAATAAAGAGAATCAATTTTCAAAACAAAAGGAAAGACTTATTCTTAAAAAATGTGTTTTCTGTGTACCAGGGGAATAATTGAAATATAACAAGCAAAATATGATTCTAGACTTTACGTGACCAATGTAATATAATGATTTTTTTTTTCCATATGCCCGACTGAATTAAAATTCCGGCTAAGAAGTATGCACTGAAAAGAAAAAGGCATTGTTCATTTTAAACTTGTCACCTTACATTATGTTAGATATGGGCAAAAATAAAAAAATAAACATAGATATATTGTGGTATGTAACAAAATGGGACAATGGAAAATGGTTTGAATTTAAATAGTACGAAATGTAACACGTTTGAGTAGGCCTACATATGTCATACGTTTAAAAACGGTGCATTAGAGAGACACGCACACTATACATTAAAGATGGTGAAAGATCTGATAATAGAAAAGACCAATAATGCCTACTGATGCATAGTAATACGGTTATGTATCCAATTCAATTTACTTTATATAGCATCCTAGCCAGCATAATTCCTGCAAAGCATGCAGCGAATATTTAGCCACAACAGTAGTCAAATTTATGTGCTATTAAAATGTAACTGGTTATATCAAAAAAAAACTTTGTTGAAGAAACAAAAATGCCTGTAGCAGGAACAGATCTCTGGGGATCTGAGGTCGCATGGCTGCACAGTCACCTCTGGTATTTTCGGTAATGTATACTGACAATAAACCAGGATAAGCTAGACAAATCTTCAGTCTAGATTTAAATACTACAGTAAGAATGAGGGAGCAATTCTTTACTTTAGCTGCCAGTCTGTTTTGTAAATCTGTAAGGGGACTTTCTACCGACATGATTTTTGTTTAACTGGGGAATTACAAGAAGCATTGTACCGGTTAATAAGTGCATTTCCATGAACATGAGCCTGAATGAAGTGAGGAGTGTGTGCGATTCGTGCTTCCGTAGAATGTTCTAGTAGTTATTGCGGGGTTTCTGAGCCGTATGAAGCTGGTATAAGATCTGAACAAAGGTGTAAGTTTGTTAGTTTGTTCCATTGCCTCAAAGTAATATGACATCAGCTTTTTATGGTTTGGAGACGGAAATTTCACATTATATTTACTATAATTATATTTACTATAATTAAGAATTCTAGTTGGGGGTCATCAGCCTATGAATGGAAATTAATGTAAATGTGAATAAATTTTATTTTCTCTCACGATATTCTCAAGCAGCATAATATAACGTCACCCCCAGTTCACCAAGAAATTCACTTAAAGATGACATCACCCAGAATTTGAGTATCGGAATCTTGCAGTTGTCTGTAACTTGATCGATACGATTATGGCACTTAAAGAATTGTCATACTGTGCCATCTGTCTTGTGATCACTTATCCATTACGATCTCATGGGAAAGCTGGACCTTATCCCAGGATGCACAAGTTAGAGGAGGCCCTGGATGGGTCTCATACAATCACACACTATGGGCAATTAAAAGACACCCTCTCACCATACCTGAAGTACCCCCAAAACACAGAGGAAACATGCAAACCCCTCCCCCATGTACACAGAGGGGGACTGGGGGTGTGAGGGTGTCATTTCTACCCCTTGATCAACCAGACCAGCCAAATTAGCATTAATAGTCTTCTTAGTTAATGAATTATTAATTAAACACCAAGAATAATATTTAAGTTCAATACATATTATGTCATTGTGTTGGACTAGGCCTCGAGTATAGAAGATGGACAGAAGACTTTTTATCAAGTGTCTGTTGATCATGCATTTTAGAATAACCTAATATAAACAGCTTAGTTATAAAGGAAGTTCAATGCCTTGTAATTATGGTCTTGGAGGTTGGTGAGTGAGTGCATCATGGGAAATGCAGATGTTCTATTAAACATTTATGGCTTAAAGGAGAGAAATCTGCTAGTGTTCTGCCTTCCACTTTGAGGTGCCCCCTCCCCACCCCCCCCACAGCCCAGTCTGGGGTGTTTCTGTAAAAAATAAAAATGAAATAATAATGGTCATCATATGAGTCTTCAGCTGAAGGTGTGATGCTCTAAGCCCACTGGATCTGAGCAGGCAGAGGGCCGACCTGGTGCTTAGCACTGTATCACTGAGCGGCGCGGCTTCGCTTCCTGGGGGGGGGGTGGGGCTTGCGTTTAACACTGAGAGTATCGCACTACTCTTGTGTGTAAGTATACTTCACTGACACTCCACGTGGTAGAAATGACAAGTGACATTTTAGTTATCTCTAAGGCTTATGATCATACAGGTGAAAAAGAAAGCTGTATTGTAGGGCAAAAAATAAAAACATCTTCAAGTTCAATAGCCTCGGTCTGCATTTTTATCATTCAAATGTTAATTATTGAAGTGTTCTGCTTTTATTCCGTTCCCCCCCTCTGCCTGCACCTCTTCTTTCCTTATGTAAATAAGCATTTTTAAATGCAGCAAACACAATAACATCGCCCCCCCCCCCGGCTGTCTACAGATTGAAGATACAGGGTTCTTAACTCTTATGTCTGCTTTTATAGAGAATATTTCAGAGAAACGTATCACAGTGCAGCTCAAAAGCTGCTCGTTCTTTATAATGACTAAATATTAATTGTTCATTTTCCAGAGGCACAATCTGGAAAATAATAGACCCATGCACGCGTTTGAGTAAATAGTGAGTGAAACGCTATTGAGTATTTGTGACTAAATAATCGCAAATTTTTTGGAGATTCTTTCTCGGATCCTGATGTGGCTGCTGTATGTACTATGGGTACATAGTCTGCCTTGCTAATTATGCTGTAACCAGCTGTGTAACATCAAATCAAATCACTTTTATTGTCACTTCACTCGAACGAGTGAACCCGAGAGTGAAAGTCTTGGCTCATGAATTTCCTATCAGCGGTGCAGTACATTAAATAAATGCAAACTGTACATAAAACTACTGTACAATATATATATACACTGTACATATGCACATGGTGAAATCACAATTTAACCAAATCACTAAATACATTTATTTTGTCTTGCTCCCAAACAAAAGATGTAAACAATCCCACGTGCAGAAAAACTACCCAACTTGCATGTTCGATGGAACCCACAAGTTCGCTACATCGATGCAAGAATCACCTTTTGCGACGCACACGGAGAACAGCTATATTTGTGTATTTGCCCGTGTCTCACGCAGATGTGCCAGCCTGGGAGGTAGCGGAGGGGGTGTGGCTCATTGCACCATTGGCCACGCTGCAGTAATGGTGAAGACGTGAGCATTCAGTACTATAAACAAGGAGAGCGTCTGGTTACCTTGCACTGGCAATTATGGCCCAGTTTGCACTATGTACAAAGACTGCACTGATGCCTCACGCCTCCAAGGCTGGGAGTTTGAGTCTCTGTGTGTGTGGAGTCTGTATGTTCTTCTCGTATCATGTGAGTTTTGTTCAGCTCCTAGAGACTAATTCACATAGGCGGATATTTCAGATCCAGAAAGTAGAAGTCCAGACCAAGATTTCATTTCAACCAACCAGTTGTGTATAAAGAGTTTCAGTCACAGAGTACTCAACTTATCATTATCGAGTATTATGTACTGTGCAGTACTCCGAGTGCTTTACTTGTATATGACCGGCAGCACAGTAAGTATGTTTACACCAGAATCACCAAAAACGTGACGAGTCGCTCTATGACGTAACGACGGCTACGACGCCACTAAGCAATAGGAATTTTCAGCTGCATTATAATCTTATGGGACCACTGTTGTACATGCGGTCTATTGTTGTCCAAACTGTCATTATGCTGTGCAAGACTATAGTGTGTGTGTGTGTGTGTGTGTGCCCTACAATAGACTTGCAAACCGTCCAGAGTGTACCCCTTCTGCGTCCTGTTCTGCCACGGTAGGCCCCATGAACCCTCTGGGTAAGAGTCTGAGCGGCGGTTTGATGGATATAGCCAATGTAATGTCCACGGTGCTGGTTACTGATTGGCAGCTCACAATAGCGCTGGCCATGGCTGGTTCTGACGCCTGTCTGGCTTCCGCGGTGCCCGACCCCTCTTGAGCAATGACATCGCTCGCCTTTTTATCCAAGATATCTGTAATATGCCCCAGGATACAGTGCTGTGAAGCAGTGACCTTGTAGATTTTTAAGACCTATCATTTTGTCCTGAATTCCGGGGCGAGATTTAAATGGCATCTTTGAAGTTCACAGAGACATGTCGTGTTGCGGTTTGGTCTCTTCTGATATTTTTTTTTTTTGGGGGGGGGGGGGGGGGCGGTTACATATGTATAAAGGCCAGTGCTATTGATGTTTTTGCAAGGATTGTACTCACATTTGGATTTCGTTATTAGCCTTATTTGGGAAGATTTTTCACTTCAAAAGCCAGGTTCTGGCCAGTGTGTCCCGGTCCTCCACACGGCGCTTCACGAGGGTGCGGCGGGCCTGCTGTTACACCCCGGCAAGATTCAGCCGAAGCCGCCCCGCTCCTCATCAGCCGACTCCTTCAAAGGGAAATTCTGCCGTTTGTTTATGACGTTACAGCTGCTGAAGTCAAGTCTGACCTTGAGTTTAATGTAGCATCTGCTTGTAGGAGGATCTGCGGGAGGTTTTTGATCACAGTAAATTAAACCTACCTTGTGCACAGATGACAGCACTGGTTTTGGTCTTTAAGAGATTAACCACCACATTACAGTCAATTTCATTAACTGTACTGGGAAAAAATACTGAGACCAGGTGCCTGAGCCTCAGTCCAGTTCCAACCCGGATCCGTAATCCGGCCCTGATCTTCAACAGAGCCAGGAATTCTTCCCCAATCATCCTCACCTTTTAATTAAGCTCACCTGCATTGCACTTCCTGTTCCGCTCCTTCCTGTCTGTTCATTGTGAGGTATTGTGAGGGCTCCTCTGTGCCGAGAGGTTCTGTTTGTGGTCAGCATTGATATTTACCATCTGTTCACTGACTTGCTGTCTGTTTCTCAGCTATGCCATTTGGATTCTCATTCCGGTATGCTTCTTTCCTGCTAATTGTCTATTTACGGACTTTTGGATTCTGTTTTGGTTTCTGATAATAAGCGGTCATGGAACACTGTGTGTGGACCTCCAGCTCACTTTGTTTATGCTAGCACTTTGGGAAACATTTATAACCTCATGGATAGAAATTTGTCTTTAACATATATTTTACCTGTCAATGTATGTTAATTTAATTGTAAACAAATATTTCATATAATATTAATCAGGTGAGCATGTAGTAGATATGTTACAATCTCCCGATTCCCGTTGCGCCGCTCTTCCGCGCAGGTGTGTTTACGTCATCACGAGTTTGGTGGATGCAGGGAATAGCATAGCCGCGGAAAAAGTTGAACGGTGGGTTTATCTTTAAAGTTCCAGGAGCACACGCTTATAGATGACATAGTTCACATTTTTCGTCACAACCTCGTTTTCGAATTTTTGTTTTTGACCGGTCAGAAGTGTTTCGTTTTCCCGTTGCAAAATTACCGATAAATTACTTCTCAAAGGCATCGCTTCAAAATCACTAGAGGTAAATAGATTTTTAATAAAATCCTATAGATTTGATATATCATTTATTCAACCATGTCTGTGTGAAATTTCGTGACTGTCCTTAGTGTCGAAGTCAATGGTTTTGCTTACGAACGAAAGCATTCCCAACTGAGCGGTCACGGTAATGAGGTGCCCCAGAGGTCACGTGACTGCTATACTGCAACCTGATTCGTCAAGCGCGTTTGTTTACATTGTAGATGACCAAGTGTGTTTATGAGAGATCTTTCACTGATGTTTTGTGCATTCCTGCAGGGCTTTTTTCAGTAAAACAGCTTATAAAACAAATTGATATATTTTTTTGAAGATCACATAATTTATTAAATTTCTTTAAATTTCTCAACTTAAGATCACAGCCTTCGTTTAAAATACATTAAGAACAAAAGGAAAAAATGACCACTTATTTCCGCTATAACTTCCTTATTTCTCAAGATATTTCAATGATTTGGGTGTCATTCTGTCTGTTATCTAGTTCTCTATCAAATTCAGTTAAATTTTCTGTTATATGGGGGGTTTGGATTTTTTTGTAACATACCTACATGTAGGTTGAATGGGTGGCATATGCAACTGGATATCATGCAGTTACTCGGATGGGGGTCATTAATTTGCCCTTTCAGGTAAAGCTGAGGCCTGCCTGTCACCACAGCAGACTGTCATGCCAGTGCACACGTGGCCAAAAAGGACAGAGTGACATCTGGAATTGTCCCCTAACTGAAGACCTCACCTTGGCTGGAGGGAGAAGGACGCATTCTTGAAGACGGGACCGCGGAACGGCGTTGCGCCCAAGGAAAATGAGACGGGAAGGGGACCCCCACCCGCTCGCTGTCATGGAGAATTCCAGGGGGCTTATATGGACAGCAGGGCTTGCACTTACCACCAAATAAGAAAAGACGAGCACTGTCTACAAAACAGCACCGGGAAAAGTTAGACGGCATGCACTGACAGGACACTGGTGAGTAGTATTAGTATTGTTGTTCTTATCATTTATGTGTCATAATTGTGTATAAACAGCAGCTGGCATCAGTTTGTCAGTGGCAGAAGTAGGATTATAGTATTTTGGCTAGACAAAAATATGGAGATGGGAAGCTTCGACCAATGGAAATGTAGCCTTACCTGTCGGCTATTTTCACCCAGTGGCTTGGGATCCTAGATAATTTGCACCAGCATAAGTTCTGCGTCATACTTCACGGAACGGCAGCCTGCACACGGAATGGGGGGCCTCCAGCCGTTAACTGACACACGTTCAGCCTCGGGACGGAAGCGCGGCAGGCTCCCGGGGCCGGTGTCACGCACGACGGGGCAGCTGACGACGGCTGGTCGCTTGGGGTGAACGAACTGAAAGTTTCACGCTTGAATATCACGGTTTGTGATGATTTATTAATCAGCATTACATAGTATGTATGTGACCCAAGTGTTTAGTCAAACAGTGTCGACATATAGGGATGTTTAGGATTATATTTGTGCCCTTGCAGGACGTGAAACCTTCCCTTCATATGTGCATAAAAAGAATGTCCAAACAAATGTCCTTTTTGACTAAGGCCAGCAGGGGGCAGAGTGCTTAAGGAAGTGGCATTAAACTCAAAAGGCAGGTTGAGTCAGTAGGGCTGTCTTTGACAAACGTTTCATTTAGACTCATTATTGTCCCCCTGAGATCAAGACAGGATTAATAATAGTGATATTTAATGTCTGCAGTAAGAGCTGTTTCCTAGCAACAAACTAAAGGTGAATACTGGAAAAAATATCTCCATCAAGCAAGCGACTGAACCCTTTGTAATCCTCTAAGCTATGGTCCCTGTTTGACTTCATTTTCAAAATCTCTGATAAACATTAGAATTCAGTAGGTTTCGGAAGGGCTATACTAATTAGCGGCACGGGAAGAGAAACATTATTTTTGACGTGTTTATTTGTAGAGCTAGAGGAGTAACATGGATAAACTGCTTATTTCCGCAATTATGCGGAGTCGGTTTGTTAGCGGGCTGGGCGAAGCCGCCACGCTTTCCGGAAGCTTCGACGCGCCTGACGCTTCCTCGTGACGGCCAGACAGGCTCGTCTGAGCTGCGACGCCTGAGAGCGTGAAACTCGAGCCGACACATGTGTCTCGACGCAGCGGTTTAAAACGTGTCGTATATCTGCGAGGAGCGTCGGCTGACTTGGCACCTTGTCTGATTGGGGGTGGGGGTAGGCGACACGGTGAACAGCGGAAGCTATTTAGAGGGAAATTAAATGTACAACAACTAGTCACTGAAATGTACTGATAGCCGAGTAACACACATCCATATATTTTCATAACGTACAGAAAAGTGAAACATATATCATACTGAAGCCGGGGCTGCGATCACGCTCACTCTCCACAGTTGTGAGTTCGTTTCCCTTTCTGCATTGACAGTCTCTCTGGTTTCATGGGGGTATCCTCCCACAGTGTAAAGACATTCAGTGTGACTGGATTGATTCCTTTAAATTGCCCATAATGGGGCATTAATAATGATAATGACACTTTCATTGATCCACATGGGGAAATTTTGTTTTGGCTACTCTGTCTTGTGCTCCATGATACACAGACACATATGTAAGTGAAGGACAGCCACCCGCAGCAGCACCCATGAAACTGGGGGGGGGGCACATTTTCATCGTATTAGGCAGTTTAGGGAATTGAAACTCATTAATATTAATGAGAGCTCTACCTGATTGGCTGGTGAACTGAACATTCATGAATATTACACTCAGGCCTACAGACATGTAACTATTCTGCCAAAGCTGGGTTCAAACCAGCAAGCCTCCTGTCTTAGCGTGCTGAATCACATGCTGCCCCTGATTATGGGACTGGCATGCCATCTAGGGCAGTGGTTCATTGGTCATTAAGTCACGACCTAAATTTTTTAAAATCTTCAACCTGATTTATTTCACTAAAAGACTGCAGTAATCCTAAATGGAACATCGTGCAGTAACAGTAGCAGAATGTCTTCATGCATTGTTCAAAAACCATGCAGTCCACCTCCCAGTGAAGGTGGTCCCGTGGCATTTTGGGTCGTGACCCACCAATGGTGATCTAGGATGTTCCTCAATGCCAAACACACAAAGATAGTACTTGTGGTCCTGGCAAGACCAGTCTTGATAAGTTACCTCCCAAGATCGAACTTTGGGCGCAATGAATCATGGGACTGTTCTCATTCGGAGAGGATGCAGCCGATGTGTCTTTGATATCTGGGGCGGTGCTAGATCAATATCTGAGGATTTTTACTGTCCTCGGTACTTGTGTTCTTAGTTCTTAGGTTCATGAGAACATAAGTACGGTGAAGTACGCATATTGAGGAAACACCCCTAGGCTGTCCCTTGCCCTTTGCATCCTGGGATATGCTGCAGGCTCTGTGTGGTCCTTTTTGGATAAGATGTATGGACGACTTTAGCTAAATTCAACCAATATCCTTAGCTGAATTATATATCAGTTAATATAGCTGCAATGTTAATTTCAGAGTCAAACCAAACTTAACTGACCACCGATGCAGCCACTTATGCACAGTCTGATCCCTTAGAAACGCATTGCTTTACATTTTGTAAGCATTTAATATCCCCTTCATTTTTATCCTTTCCGAATACCAACGCCCAGTTATTTTAGGTCACTCGTTACACAGGCCTGTAGCACATTGAGCCATTCGACTGAAGCTCTTCAGGTCCAATAGTGAAGAAATCCATCAGAATAGATTCACCTTGTTCACGATAATCCCCATCATGCATCATTTAGTGTCCAGCGTGGGCTTTATCCTGCCCTCCGCTGTAATTATCCCCCAGTCAATGCCCTTTGAATTTCTGAGCCAGATTTATTACGACGTCAAGGCGGTCAGAGCAAGCCACCTCCTGTCACACGTGAGAGCGATCAGTCGACAGACGCTAAGTATTACTTAGAGCATTTTTCATTCTGCCGCCATTCTTGCTGTAACGCTAACGCTGAAATATAAGGGGAGGTACATCTATATTCCAAAGACTCCCTTTTAGCTGGTTGGCCGGCATTTTTAATGCAAGGTGACTTACAAGTTTTATCTATATGATTTTTATATTTTTATTTGTGGGGCTGGATATATTACCAGAGCAGTCCAAGGTTACAAGGACTCAAACTTCCTGATTACAAATCCACATGCTAAACCTCAGTGCTAGCTATCGTTTCCTGGAGTGTTGTTTGGGGAAGAATAATATATTTGGCTAAGTGACACTAAATGTTTCAGGTTCTTTGATGTTGCAGCTGGTTATATAGCACTGTAAGATCTTAATGCAAAACTGTGTTTTCTGGTCTCTGCTGACACACTCTTTCCTCTACATAGTTGTCACACGGGTTTGTTTTCCAAAAATGGAAAAAGAGTATTAGTTCCCGGTATCACAAAAAGTCTAATTATAATACACAGACGCTCCCTGTGTTACGATGGGCTGTGTTACGATACTTCAGCTTTACGATGTGTAAATGTTTTTCACTTTCAGTGCATTATCCAATAAATTACATGAGATATTAAATATTTTATTATAAAATAGGCTTTTTTAAAGTATGTTTAAGGTCCATCCATCCATCCTCAAATTCTTATGCGATACAATGAGCAATCACCCTGTCCTAAGAAGCACAGGGTACTGGACAGGGGCCAGCCTAGATCCCAGGTCCCACACAGTGTGTAGTCAATTTAGAGACACCAATTCACTCAACTACAGTACATGTTTTTGGACTCTGGGAAGAAACCTATGCGAATACAGGGAGAACAAGCAGACTCCACACAACCCTGGAAGGCTGAGACCACATTACTAGCCACTGAGCAACTGTTACCCCAGTGGCACCGCTAGTATGTACCTATTTCTCAAAATGATACTAAAACACAACACCAATCGCTTTGCAGGAAGGAATCATTGTTTATGCAGAAGAATGTAATTAAACGGTAACTAATTTGTATGAATGATTTGGGGAATGTAACTCTGCCTCCTCCCCCCACAACTGTGGCACTCTTTCCAAAAATGGGCTCACAATCAAAACCTAAGTGGGGATTAGTACAAATACCTAGGCGTCATTTATGTTCAGACCAGAACATATGACCTGGTTAAGCTGTGATTTATGGATGTTTATTATGCAGAGGCAATTACAGAATATTATCACATGCATGGAGTATAGAGTAGAAGATCCTTGCTGCTCTTTGGGAGGAATTGACAAGTAGCCCTCCTGGAAGTACTTGGAATTCCGCACCATCAAGGACTTCCCAGAGAGATGGGACAGTTAAATCTATCTCGCATAATGCTGCGGAAATTTAGCTATAACTAAGGATCTGAAGTTTCATTCTCAGGCTCTGTTATTAAACATGAGAAACTCGCTCTTGACTCACAGGAGATGGCAGTGCGCTGGCAGTGTGTCTTTGAGGAAAAACCACTTTGATCAAAGGGTCATGGATTTACACCGCCCACCCCCCCCCCCACCCCCAACCACCCATCAGCTTATGCGTGACACGGGAAGGCCAAGGAAAATGACCTCTGTCGACTCGCAATCTACTAGTCTTTAGTCAATTTGCTCCCTCCGTGAGGTCAGGATCGCCTCGGGACAGAACCAGAACAACGAACTAGCGGGTCCAGACAGATCTCTCGAGTATGTAACTGACCCACTTACTAACCCAGTGAGTCTCAAGGACGCTCTTATAAAAGAAATGTAGATTTACTGCATTAACGAAATCCAAATATCATAAATAAATACCAGGAGAAAATCACCTTGTACCTCCAGAGAAATGCTATCTGACCCTGACCAGACCCCAAAGGCATTCTCTCTCTCTCTCTCTCTCTCTCTCTACACATACACACACACACACACACGTGCACAAAGGGGATATTTCAGGTTGTGAACTCCTGTAGTGCTTATTTAAAGAGAGTGTAACATGTGCATTTGCGTGCTGATATCTCCATTTGCTTTCTGTAGCCTATGCTTCCAGCATGCAGCCATACCCCAGTTTGCCTAAACATAAAATCAGAACAAGTAACTACTTACTTCAGAATGTGCATGATTAATTTCATGAAGGGGATATTTTAAATTCCAAGCCAAAGGTTTATGGGTGTCACACATCTGTCAATAAATACACATTTTTTAAAACAATATTTCATTTTCTTGTAAAGGACTAGGTAATTTTCACACAAGCATGTTTCCAAAACAATAACTTCTCATCAAAACATAATTCTAAATGGTAATTCATTTTTAACAATATGATAAATCATTATTTTGAATACTATTACTAATACTAGCATGTATGTATGTATAGTTTTGTTACCATCATTCTGAATGTTTTTTGTGTGACACTTCAGCCACAGAAAGTGTTGGTTTTCTTTACTATATCAGAAGGAATAGGCTGGTTTTTAAAGAAATGTTATAACACATTTTTTACTATTATACGGGGTTCAAGCAGCAGCTGCCTTCCAAGGCTTTTCATCTTAGCTTCTGGATCCGTCTGGCACGAGCGCGCCGTTCGCACAGCGCGAGAGAGGAGCGCGCGCTCCGCCGCGCTCTAACCGCCCATCTCGCGGCGTTCTCTCGCGCTGACACGTCCCCGGCTTCACGTTACTCCTCTGTGATCCTGCTGTTCGTTTATGGAGCTGATAACGAGGTTCACGGGCCGTGCATCTGCTTATTTTTCAGCATTGCTCTTTATAGTCGTAGCACCGTCCCTACTGGAATAGATGGAGAGTGAAGGAGGTGTAGGGTCTCCGTACCCTCACCACCGAGTAAAAATAGGCAGTGCAAGGCACAGTGCAGCAGAGCCTCCACGCCTCGCTTCATCGCGTTCCGATTGATCCCGAGAACAGATATTAATAATTTATTACCAGTGGATTGTACTCTTCACTCGCTACTACTACTACTAGAAATGCCAGTTATCTGAGAACTCGGACTCGGGCTGTATGGGGCAGAAGCACACACAGGATTTATGCATGCAAAGATGACCAGATGTGGGCCATCGAGTGAATCGGCCACAGTGCACCGTATGCGCATCGTTAATCTGGAGGAGTGACCCTCCTATCCCACTTTTAGTATCGATCTGAAACGTATTCTGGGTAAATCCTGCGTACTTAACTAGAAGAATATTTAAATCAAGATCCTACCCAATTCAGTACAATGACAACGTGGACATCACGACCCCGCATTATTGAATTTTTTTTTGTCAAAGTACAACTTTTGTTTAGCATAGAGACCTACATGCGTAATGCCTATATATACATTTGAACGTATAAACAGTACCAAAGCAGAATTATACTTCACGTCGAGCAGTTTCAGTGGCTGCATCAACCTCTATGACATCATTTGGAAATTTAGCATAACTGCATTCCGGTTAAAATGTGTCATATTAATAAAACAGCATCAAGAACAATATGCCAGCAGCAATTTTATTACAGCTGTGTCTGATCTCACTGCAATATTTATAACTTTTATTCAATAAAGCGCATTGAAATAAACTTGAAATTACAAGGATGTTGTCTTAAATTTATTGCAGAAAAATGCACAAATTACAAAACAAATTGCAACGCTTTCTTTGTGCCACCACTCTTCTAAACAATAATACAGTGCTGTTCTTTAATAATTAAATGGGTAACATGATTTATTCAGTGAGCAGCGTGACCTTACCCATGTTAAATTTAAAATGCAAGTGTTTACAAATGGACACGCTCCGAATTCCCGATGCGTAATGCGTCGGAGAGGAGAAGTAATTCATTTATCGTGTGATAGGGCAACACGTCGCCGACACGGGATTTGACACGGCTGCGCGCCGGCACGTGCTTCAAGGGATCGGCCACGCGGACGGTAGGGCTGCGCGTAGGGAGCGAGGCGTGTGCGGGCGCGCGGAGTCTAATGTCCGATTTAGGCTAATATACACTGAACAGTAACGTTTAATTAACCACAAAAAAAAACCCCGAATTTATTTATTTTAAAGAATTTTCTTATATTTTTCTTGTCGATTGTCTTGTGGCAATATAATAAAATGTACCGCTGTCATCGTGGCTTCCGCTTTTTTCTACGCAACGTAATAAACATTTATATGGACCTACGACTCAATGATGCATAAGACAAAAAGCCTCGTACAGAATAAAAAAAAAAATGAAAACAAATGCACCCCTTTTATGCATCTAGCTGAGTGAACCTTAACACGATCAAGAAGAGCTAATAGCATGAAATATTTGCATGACCAATTAAATGATTAGTATAAATATTATTACCACCAGGTGGCCTGGTAGCTCTTTGGGTAGTACTCTTCTTTCACATCTTCCCGGCTGGGGGTTAGAATCCTGTCTGAATCTGTCTGCATGTGGAGTTTGTCTGCTTTCCTGTGTTGTACAGGTTTCCTTCAAAAGTGCAGTTAGGTTCACTGGCCGTCATAAATTTCCCAAAGTGTATTTTGGTGCCTTGTGTCCAACAAATCAAAGTGTTTTTGTTTTTGCCATTGCAAATCTAATGCCATTGTGAGGTGCACTGCTTATTATACACTGGGATTTTTATTATTTTTAGGTAGGTATTATGTGTTTCACACTGCATTTAAGACAATCAGCTCACACCTCCGAACGAGTCTGACATCCACGCATAATGAAATTACTCACATACAGGCTTTGAGAGTGTGTGATATTTTTTTTTCTTTCAGTTTTCACTCTTTCACGGGCAGGACAGCAGGCTTATCTCTCCTCAGCACCTGTGCTTTCAGTGTTCCTGTGCTCGGACCGCTCACACGCATGTGCTCCCCTGCACGCAGGGCCTCCCCTTCTCTCCTTGCCTTCCATGGGGCGCACTGCCACTCGGCACTGCGACGTCCCCTTCAAATGCCAAGGGTGATGCTAGCTAGCTAAGGAATTCAATGGCGCAAATCTTCTGTGGCTCAGTCACAGGAACGTATACAGTACTTACGAAAATCACATAAATCTCACAGAAGGTATGCAACACAGAGAGGGTATCCTTCATGTTAATTCCTTACTAAAATTTGCTGACACATCCAGGAACGTTTCTAGCTATTGAAAAAAAATCAGGGGCTTAAGTCAAGTTTACCTGGGGCTTGACTTTTTTGTTTTTGAAGTAAGATTGGCATCAGGGGTTAAATACTCGTGCTATAGCCCCGAGTGATCGAACCGAATGACGCCCAAGGACACATCTTCCTGTGGAGACTTACAGCTAGATGTTTCTCCAGGAGGACAGAGGCTGAGGTGGCCTGTTTACATGTTTACAGGCCCTACAGCATGACCTCTGACTGGGACACTTACTGATAAACCCATGCCCTTAACTGTCATTATGCTCTTAGGTTATCAATCATATTTCTAATAATCAATATAAGAGAGTCTCCGGCCAACATGGGTTTATTGGTGACTCTAAATCAGCCATAGCGTGCTGAGAGAGAGAGAGAGAGAGAGAGAGAGAGAGAGAGAGAGAGAGAGAGAAGGAGACAGAGATGGAGAGAGATGGAAACAGTCTTGCTTGGTCAAGGTGTCCTGTCCAGCATTTATTAGGAGAATTTTCCATTTTCAGGGATAGATAGGGGCTGGGGATGGAGACAATGCAATATAAACATAAAAACAAAAGTCAAGGGACTGGGAAAAAAGTCATAAATCACGCGCAACACTGACGCTTCAGGGAGCCAATAGCAGCCAAACGGAGATGCTGGTCATCTTGGAGCTGACAGCAACACTGTATTCTGAGATGCCGCAGTGGAAGCATCACACTGTATACAGAACACAGTGATATTTACAATAATATATTAAAAAAAAAAGGACGAGGAAAACAAATGCGTGGGGGTGACCCCAGGCACAAGGGTGTAACTTTGGTTTGATCACTGGGGTGATTGAGGTTTCCTCCTATTTAGGGAGATATATGATTGGGGGGGGGGTTGTATTGGCTGGTTTTGAATATCGGGGGGTTTCAACCCCCTCGTCCCTCCCATACCCATGAACTTAGCTCTACCTACAACGACAATAAGTGAATTATGTTTTCATGATTATTATGAAAATTATATCCCTGGATTATGATATATTCTGGGGAAAAACGTATAAATACACAATTATAATGTAGTGATTATTCAGCAACTGTAAAGCTCTATTAATGTTTTTACAGTTCTGCAATTGCCATCACTGATCTTGTCTTAATTGCCTTAAATTGGTTTTATTTTTAAACACATGCATTTCAAATATTCTCCAATTATGAATCTAGAATAAATTAACATAATGCAGGTTTTGCATCATAGTCTACCAATAAGGCACCGTTTCATTCATGTTTTATTGAGTGTTATTTTTGCCTGTGGAAACAGGAGTGCGAGGCGGAGGCGAAGGCAGTGGCCTCGAGTCAGACGAGGCAGCCGGCGATGGCGGCTTATCAGGTGGGGAATGCGTCATGGCGGAAATAAGAAAGAACAGGTGTCCATTTCTTTACTGGGCCGCACGTTTACCTCGCCGTTGGCGATGGCAGCGCGAATGAAAAAAGAGAGAAACCTGTCGGTTAGTGCATTCAGGCAGAAAGCAAACAAATCCATCAGCAACGTCTGACTCCCCTGTAGATAGCCTCCAGTTAGCACTTGACACTGCCATCGGTTTCTCAGGGAACGACTCAGCAGACACAACCCCCCCCCGCCCTACCCCCTTAGTACAGTACTTCTCAACCCAGTTCCCCAGATGGTCCACGTTTTCGCTCCCTCCCAGTTCCCTTCCAGACAGTCCATATTTTAGTTCCCCGCCAACTGTCTGGTGGTCCCCAAGGCCCGGATTTGAGAAACACTCCTCTAGTGAGCTAACTTGTGGATTTGATATCTAAATATAATTTACTTCATTTCTATGCACGACAAGATGGACCTAGTCTTTCTTTAATGCAGAGCTTGATGTTGTCACTGATGTTGTAAGGTATCACCTAATCTATGCTTCCTTAGAATTAGTAACCTGTGTTCAAATCCAGATGGTGCTGATTCTGTAATATCAAAAAAAAGCATCAATTTAGGCTAAGATTTTTTTATTTTGTAAATTTTTTTCACATCTCCCTCTAACGGAATAACTTGCATATTGCAAAGCAGTTTTAACCAGATGGATATTTTTCTACACATGGAAATGTTTTCCTGTCATTCCTGACTTGTTTCATACACTCTTTTCGTACAGTATCACAGCTGGCCTCACCGGTGAGGAATCGGCGTCTCAGGCTATGTGAAGCCTGTGAGGTTAGCCTGTAGCCAGCTTCAGCTTCAGAGCCCAGTAACACGGTGAGCGCGGTGCTTCTGGGCCCATTTGGCTGCGCTGCCTTTGGCAAACTGAGAGGTGTGAACGCCTCACGGCCTTGATCACAGACCTGCATCCATCTCTGATGTCTGAAATTTGTAGCATTTTCAAGCGAATCTCTTTAAGAAAAAAAGAAGTGGGTGGGTGGATGGATGGATTATACCAATCCTGAAGGACAGTTTTCCAATAAGTAATCAAAACAATCAACCGAACATCAGTCATTTAATATAAAATATAAAATTATCATCCGGTAAAATACATAAATCATACAGTTTTCATTGCTTGCAGGAAATTTTCAGGCAGTCTACGATTCATGGTGAGCTAACGCAGACTTCGTTTTGGGTCCAGTGAAAGACATGAGAATTATGAGGGTAACGGGATATGCGCTACAGTAGATGGATGGTCCAGGTCCACATGTTACAGAAAAATATGTCAGCCTGTAAAAAGTGGTTAAAGAAACCATCAGTCACACGGCTGCACTACAGGAACAGTCAGAAGGCTCAGGAAATTGGACTTCTGTGGTGAACAGGAGGCAAATACTGCATCTTGGCATAAGCGAATCCTTTCTTAAATACACTGAAGTCTAGTGACTCTAACGGCTGGTCACGCTGCTATAGAACTATTTCCGCAGCGAAAATGTCGGTGTCTCTTTGGTTTCCGCATCGCCCAGCGCCGTCGTACGCTCGACCGCCGTCGACTTGAATTCCCATTCCTTCTTAGATCTGTTTTTATTCGCTGCTGATAACTTTGACTAAGAGAAAACAAATTGCACTTTAAATGGAGGAGGTGGTGCCCAGCTCTGAAAGAAAGCAAAGCTCTCCAACATATAGCACATCGCTTCTCCTTTAGCTGGTATCCAGAGTGCCAAACTACTGTCAGAAATATCATTATTTTGTGAAAGGCTCTTTTTTTTTCCTGTGAAGCTGGTTTATTTGAAGCATATATATATATATATATATATATATATATATATATATATATATATATATATATATATATTTTGATGTTCAAAGGGAACAGTAACCTCCTAATACCAGATGTGGGGGCTTGAATGTGTTTGTGTCGCGTTCCCATGTCCCATAATGTTTGTGTGGGTTTATTACCACAGTAAACGGAAAAAAAATTTGATTAGGAGAAGTTGTCCCTGAACTGCTGTTAGTGCGTCCTGCAGTGGACTATAGGGGGCGCCCCTTTCCTTGCGCCCTGCGATTCCTGGTCATAAGTCTTGGCCTGTTTGCAGCATCGCTCAAGCACGAGCTGGCAAAGACCCTTTCTTAGCAACAAAGTGCCACTTACCTGTGTTACCAAAGGTACAGCTCATTATAGCCGGAGTGTTATGTCCAGGGATGTACGTAACTGGCACGCAAGCCAAAAAAAATTTAAAAGCCAATCATTTGCACGATAAAATGCACGATAATTTCTTATCATATCGTCGCAAATGTACATAAAATACGTATGAATTCATGCTGCTACAACAATCGTTTACCGCATGTATGGCTTTTAAAGGTGAATGCGTATTTGCGTACCAGTTACGTACATCCCTGGTTATGTCGTCATATTTCTGGGGCACGTTTAGCCCCTAATTACCTTTGATCTTTTCTGTCCATCGGAGACTGAGGTTAGTTTCCGTCTATGGCCCACTTGAATCTTACATCTGAGTGGCCTCTCCACATTAACAATGTAGCATACAATGCCGGGAAAATACAGTATTGACCACAATTCTAATTATAGGCACAAATCCCTATAGAAGCCTCATTAAAAGCAGACTGCTTGCAAATATTGAATTTAACCTGCACCGAATATGGGAAATCTGATTGTAAATATTTCCTGTATAGTCAAGAAGTACTATTTCTCTAAGTGGACAGCCAGTAGGATCCTTTGATCTCATCAATATATTGTGATGCAATCAGACTGTCAACAAGTCAATCCTGGGGAAGTCCCGAATCGAATGCACCCTGCTGGTGTGACACCTTGACCTCTGCATCGATTGGCCGATTGTATACAACAATTACTGCATCGTTCCTCACATTTATACCATAATCACTGAAGTCTGCCAGGCCGATCTACAAACCGTGTGGAAAAACAAAAGTAGCTGGAGATTCACCTGAGGTGTAGCCACACCAAATGCTGTACTTGAGTGTATCTGAGAGTTTTTCATGGATCATTTCAGGTTAGATTCTCTGCTTAAGGATACAGCACCAGGAAATCCACCCCCGGAACTAGACAGAAGCCTCCAGATTCCAAATCTGTGTCCTTGACATCCTCTGTAGCCTCCCGCTGTTCTGTTCAGCTATTCCATATAATGCGTGTCACTGTAGTAAGGTTCTACTGACGCGGGAGAACGGTGAAGCTTATAAAGGCACACTTGGAAAATGTTCAAGCTAAAGAAGACTGATTAAGCCCAGAGTCAACATCAGTGGTGATTCTAGACCATTTTAACTGGGGGGGGGGGGGCAGTTGTTCTGTTAGGGGGGTCAGATACATTTGCCCTTAATCTCCTCCAAGTATTACTTACACTAGATTGCCAGCATTAAGAAGCAAAAGAGAGTTTTGAAAATCGATGTTATTTGCATAATGCTTTGTACTCATTTTACAGTTTTTATGAACATATAACTCTGGTTTCTTGTTTAGACTGTCTTACTTCCACAAACTTGATTATTTCTCTTCCATCGTTAACTTTGCTTTTCACCATTTGAAGCCACTTCACCACCCAGCGCACCTGCAATGTGCTTGCGTGTTTCTCCTGTTCACAGCGCAAAAATTTTAGCTCATGTATATGTGTAAATAATACTAGTAATAAGTAGTAATAATACATTTATTCTCAAAGAACAACTATTGCTCATCATGTAGGACAAAGAACTTGCTTGCAAGACCGTTAGTCAACATTTTGTTTTTTGTAGTGCGAAACTCCTGTACAACAGGAGTCTTCTGCTGTATTCAATCACAATCAAGGATTGTGCTGAAAACTGTTGTTATTCAAAGCTCAAATTCACTTGGATTGACTTATAGACTGAATGACTTTATGGCATCTGAGTCAATGCCTTGTGTAATTACAGCTTAGTGAAGTGTGACGTTGTATGCTGTCAGAGATTAGAGGAAGCTGATGCAATATCAAGCCACGCGATAGAATGAGCTGAAGATCCTGTTGCCGTATTTGATGATTCCGCGGAGATGCCGTCAGGGGGGGAAAAGCGCGCATTCTGATACAAACACAAAATTGAGAACCAGGGCATGCAGCTATCTCAGTATTTTCAAGTGGACTCCCTCGTAAGAATCATCCGTCATTGTAAATCCTCGCTAGCTGTACCCAACGAGCAGGCCTTCCGCAAGCTGCTGCCTCTTCAGAAAGAACAGAACCACGTACCTGAGTACACGACTGTAATTCGATCAACATTTGTTGAGTTTATTAATACGACATCCACGATGACATCAGCGGATGACTTAACCTGTGGGATGGCCAGGTATAGACCATAGTACAGAAACTCAGTTGTCAGCTGTAATATTTTGAGAGCAAAGTACCTCCTGCATAGAATAGCGCATGTACTGTATAGTATCTATTTTTGTGTTTTTTTTGCCTGTTATACTTTCTCCTCTGTTCCCCTCGGGTTTCTCCTCACTGACTTTTAAAATTTCGCTTTTGAGTCTCTCTGCAAGGCCTCTGTGGCTCCGGAGACCCTCTGTGAATATGGAGGCTGCATGTTCCTCCATCTGTTCTCCACACTGGTTCTCTGATTTCCCTGTAGGATCCAAACTCGTACCTTTGAGGTGGGATGGTGCCCCTAAATTGCCCGTGGCGTGTGTGTTGCGTTTACTCTTTGATGGACTGGCATTCCATTCAGGGTGACCCTTTGCCTTATGTTTCGTGGCTTTGGGTCCATATTCACCACCTCTTTACACCTGGTAAACGGTTGTGGAAAATGAACAGAGAAATTGCCCCATTGTTTCATTAGATTCTGAACAGGCTACTGGAGCATCTCATTGTTCTGGTTTTCAGTTCTCAGACACACTAACTTACAGATGCACCGATGCTTGATTTGACAGCCTCTGTACTGTGAGTTTAAGCGCATTCAGCGATTCGAGATACATGCGCACTCAGCAAGCCCCCCCCCCCCCCCCCCCACCGAGTGCAGCCTGCTCCCGCTGTGTATGGACCCGTGCCGTGGCCAGAGTGGATGACTGACGACTCGCTCTGACATTCCTGCCTATCTTACCGGGCGACGCTTAGGCAAGTGAGGGTTGAGCTGTTGAGTTGCACATTGGCTAACCCTAAGCCTATCCTTAGCCCTATCCCCGCTCTCCGTATGTGAGCTCAGCTGCTGCCACAAGCAATAAACCCCAAACAGGCATGCTAGCTAAAGCTAGGTCAGTGCTACGTAAGAGGAAACATTTAGCTGTCAATGTGCCTCAATATACTAAAGACACACACGAAAAAGAAAAAAAAACGTTGTGTGACATTTATGATTCCTTTCAAAATTTTATTATGAAATACTTTATTAATCCTGAAGGGAAAATTAGGGCTATATAAAGATGTACAGCATATATTATACATGTATACATAACTAATAGGCTGATATAACGTTTTCTGCGTTTTCTCTGCAAATTAGTGAAAGTGCTAACTTACAGAACGATGCTCTGGTTAACGATGTGATGTCACCTATGTTGTAGCGCATGTCACAGACAGTAGAGCAATGTCACACGTCGGCTGCCTTCCCTCCTGGAAAAGGCGGCACTGATCCGGACCGATCCGGACTGATCCGGGAGGCAGTGGGTGCCATTGCTGGAGGGAAGGGAGGGCAGATGCCAAGATGCCAAGATGCCCTCGGACCATATTATCCTCCGAATATTGGATCAGTTGCACATCAATCACCGGAATCACTGTTGCCGCAAAAGAATAATAACTAATCGGCTCCCTCACAAACCCAAATATGCCGCAGGAAGTGAGTGGATCGTAATGCATGTACCTGTTATTCATGCGTGAACCACACGCAGAATACAGTCCAGCCTTTTACTGACAGTAAAATGATCTACAGTATATAGTGTATAAGGTGTGTGAAACCAGCTGTAAATGTCATTAAAACAAGCATCTAAAACAGAATTTTAACCAACTGCTCCACAGCTATCACTGACCAAACTGTTGATGTTTGGACCCTTGTCTTTTTAGGCTAATAATAGAATGGTTTAATTAATCACAATGGCTTAATTAATCACAAGACAAAAATCCAGACAGGTAAACACCCATTTTACAGTGTTTAATGACTTTTCTTTGTATTGTACTGTAAACATCTATTAACATCCATATAACAAAACAAATATTATTCGAGAACCCAAATGACCAATCATGTACAAAATATGTATAACCAGGGAACAGTAATGGATTTCAAATATAATACATAACTCTGCGGCTGCATTACCCTCCAATTGCCCAGGTCATCACATGACGTGTCTTGATCACATGAGATTCATCTCTGGCTGGTACCTTTGTTCATTTCACGTTCGTTTTTGTTTCATTGGCTTGCTATTATTTCCTCACCTCAATCAAGTTACATCAAAGGTGACAATGTTTAGAACAATGACTAAATTGCCAATCACATCTCATAAATGAAATTCTAAGGGTGCGCTTTATATCGCCAATGATTCTCCGACATACCATTTAAAAAGTCATTTTGCCAGTAAGTGCCATTATTTTGAGTTGAGTGAGTGGATCACACTTAATTTGTGTTATGGCTCAAGTCATACAGCACTGTAATTTCCCAATAATTATTTTGTCTCTACCCTTTCATTCGGCATGCGGCAAACAATTGAAACACTCAAAGATGATCTTTTTTCCTGCTAGGAAACAAACATATGGTCTGATCTGAGACCTGTAAAAAAAATCTCAGCAAGGCCCATCACAATAACATGACTGTGATAATATTACCCCATACATTAGACAAGCAATTAAATTGTCAGCGATGACATTTGAAAGCATGTATCTCTACTTGTGACAATTAAACTTGCTGAAAAAATAGACAATTGAAAGTGGTGTTATTATCTAAACCACAGTAGAGTAATAATCCATCCATTCCAACTTCACAATACTTATCCAGTATAAGATCATAGGGTGTCTGGGTCTTATGGCAGGAAACATAAAGCAAGAGGACACTTTTACTGAAGGGGTGCTAGCCCATTGAAGGGCACATTCTCACACACATTCCCAGGAATAGGGGCAATTTAAAGATGCCGATTAGCCTAACCGCATGGTTTTGGACGGCAGGAGTTAAACAGAGACCCAAACAACATAAGGGGTGGAGTATGTACTCACAGAAAGAGGAGTAGGATCCAAATTTCCAATGGTAGAGGTTTGAGCCATCCCAAAAGATTGATGATGGCACTGCAACCTATTATTATGGCATAATACACAAAACCACTGTGATAATCACTGATTATCTCCAATGACTAATTGACATGTTAAAAAATAAATAAATCTTGTTTTGACATGTGACTTGAAATTGACTGTCATGCTTCATTAAATGATCTCGATGTTTATACATCCATTAGTATACAGTGAAATATGTAGCTTGAATGTATTCTGATCTAGAGGCAGATAGTCTACACAGAAGTCTCATGACAGTAAGAAAAAAAAACAAGAATAAGAGATCTGACGCTTCTGACGCTTCTCTGAAACATTTTGTTTAATCGCTGCACTCCAAACCACTACTTTTTTGCAATTCCTTTGGGTCATGTAGGGGGGGACGGTGCATATTTAAAATATCTGGACAGAAAGAGAGGAATTGTACAATAAAGAGGTGGATTCTGAAGGCGCTTGAAATTTTGCTGGCGTTTCGCTGACGAAGAACAAAACGATTTTACGGGAATGCATTCAGTGAAAGGTCAGTCAATCAATCACGTATGATTTGGCCTCTTTGTTTCGACATGAAATACTACAGAATGCTTTTCAGGACAAGGAAGAAAATGAAAATGAAGTCCAGCAATACAGCCAATGACTTTCCAAAACAGGACAAATAGTGAAGAGAATCTTGAGTAACTGGATTCATCTCCACTTTCCACTTAACCTTAAGGTATTGTAGTGCCACGCTATTGGTCTTTAAACTGAAATGTACTTCATAGGCATGCATTAGATATTTTTCATCATTGATAGTGTGACTCAGGTGAGTTGAGAGTCTGCTTCTGTCAATTACGAGTCTGTTAAGACTTACTTCAAATCCCCAGCCAGGCAGGTACAGTTACATATAAACCACTAAACTGTCAGCTTCAGTTTTTGCCTTCTCTTTCATCTCCAGGAGTGAGCGGCACAAATCACTGAGAGTGTCCATTATACCCACTTGTGGACCTGTGATCTCTAGCAAAGCCAAAGCTTTAGACCAACCACAGCTTGCTCTTGCTTTGTGGAACGTCACCTGATAGTCTTCATATACTGAAAATTTGCAGTTAAACTTTGGTCATGTCGCTGGTATTTTTGAAGGGGTTCTATTAAATGTCATAGATTGCCCGTCGCTGTAGGTTTCAGGCCGGATTTTATGCCATTTCATTAGTTGCAGTCAGGCTCGGTAAAGAAAACCTCCTGAACTGCACCTTAAAGAAAGACACGGGAACATTACATTCTACAAAAATAAATGAATATTATTTTAAATGCGGATTATACATCCAGTAGCTCTTGGGAGCCAAATATTTACTCTATAGGCTGTGCCCAGTTTACCAAGGAGATCCATTCATAATATTATTATTATTTATTATTATTATTATTATTATTATTTATTAAGTTGAAAAAAATAACTAATGGCATAGTTTATATTTGCAAATATTATGTAGTTTTACTACTACTACTTGCTTGCTCCTAAGTTATGGTTGGCGGCGGAGGGATATTCAACAGGATATGAGTGATACAGTGGTTACATGAATGTGCTTATTTCGTATCATCCAAGGTAAGCTGCGCACAGAGGCGTACTAATCCACGTGGCCGCAGAGGCATGAAGAACGCGCTTACCCTGTCTGAAGAGCGGAAATTATTAAAAGATCCCCAGAGTACTGGCTGCCTTGTTATTGTAAAGCATCCACATTGCTTCAGTCTGAGGCAGGGTGCTGCTGTCTTGTTTACCGGAGAATTTCAAGTTGAAGGGCTCCGTGATACATTTTGCTGGGATCGGTTACGTCACGGGAGGAGAAAGTCTGATTTAGCTTTGCGAAAAAAATCGGGCAAGCTGTAGAATAGCGGATTACAAGTTTCGTCTGCATTACAGATTGCGTGATTCTCCAAGTTGCGTGTCTCTTTGTGTGCGAGTGGGTGTTTCTTGAGTAGAGGAAAAGTCTTGGAAATCTGCTTAAGAAACTTCAAAATGGGGTGTTGATTTTGCAGAAGTTTTAAATATTTTTTCATCCACTTTCTCCATCACTAGCAAACAGCTCCTAGCAGGGAAGCGTTTGCATTTCAAAGTGGTAATAACCTTTTTTAAAAAATGTTTGTTGTCTTTATGCTGTAAATTTATAGGACCCTTTTGTTTCCTTTAAAATCAATAGCTTGTTACACTTAAAAGGGAACTAAATCAAATATCGGAACTAAATCATTTTAAGTGTATAAAGACTCATTTTATTTCCAGGTCACCGTCTTAAATCTAACACCACATGTTGCTAAAAGAAACATTTATAACCAGAATGAAACAGTACAATAATACGCCCCTTTGGTCAGAAATTGGCCCAGAGTGATATTTTATAGGCTCGTTTTCAAAGATATAGCTTTGCAGAAAATGGGCAAAGGTTTTTAAATAAGCACACAGGGATTTAAGCATCTGAGGTCTACAAGCACTAGATTTAAACAACTAACCGCGTTCCAGACCTTTGCAGCAACAATCCTCCTGACATTTCACCGTAAATACTGAGCCGGTTGTGTTTCTCTGCTTCTCTTTATGTCGCCTGCTCTCCGTCTCTGAGGGTCATTCGTTTATATCGTAATTTTATTTCCCGTGTATCAGCATTCAGCACCACGAGTGTCTGTCCCCAACATCAGGTAACGAGAAGAAAAGGTGTTGACTAAATAGCTGCCTCTCTCATCTCGCCAAGCCGGATCACTGAATATGTATGACTGCCTTGTGAATTCCTAACAAGTCTCTCCATGGACATTTTAACAAAAAGAATAGAGATTATTCTCTAAAAGTGTAAACTGCACACAACCTAAATCACTCCGCAACGTTGTATCCAATCGAAAGCACATTATTGTATTCAACACGATGCACATGCATCTACAACGAGGCACAGGTGAATACTTGGGCCGTCAAATATTGGTGATGTTGAATCGACCATTAAAGGAGTCATAGTTCATAATGGTTTCATCAGGAATGCAGGGACTAAGGCAGGTGTTAAGCTGGTAGATAGGTTATTCAATTACCAAACAAAATAGCCCAACCCTTTATAGGTATAGAGATCTGTCTGTCTGTAGATGTATAAAATACCTGTACAGCCAATATCTCTAATACCATAATTCCACCCCTGGCTAATACAGAAGGTGTGGTTTCTATCATTTATGGTGCAATGCAACATAGATCGAAATGTAGTGGGATGTACTTGATCATCCATCTGCCAAACTGGGCCTTCCTGAATTACCCAAGTGATACCAAGTGAGCCAGACATCCGTCTCCCTCCTTTCTCTGCTGACTCTATTAATTTAGTTCCGCCATTGCAGAAAGGCAGCTCTTTATCTGCTATGACGCTTCAGAATGACATATTGATTTCAAGGAAAGGTAGAGAACGCATAGTGTCAGTTGAGTTCCTAGGCATAACAGACTGGGGGACAACCCCCCCCCCCCCCACACACACACACACATTGGGGAAAAAGGGGGTGGTCTACCTGTAATCAGAAGGTTGTATGTTTGAATCCCAGGATCGGCAGAATTATTTCACTGTTGGGCATCTGGGCAAAGCCCCTACTCCCACCTTTTCCAGGCACTCTCTGACCCTTGCTGTCTCAATTGTATATTGATTTGCATAACGGTGTCTGCTAAACTAAATGAATAAAAATGTAAAAAGGGGGTCTTAATGCTGCGGTAAAGCACTTGGTAACTTCAATGAACCTCTGGCAATTGTGTGGATGTTGGGTTTAAAAGCAGATTGCGTTTGTGTTGGGTTTGGGAATTTTGAGCCAACTCTGTAAACTGTTCATTTTTCTTTCAATGGCTATGCAAATATAGTGTTATATTGTAGAGCTGGAGGGGTGCGCAAGTCCCACAAATAATTGTAAATAGTCCCTTGTATCTATTTGTTGTTGATAATAGTTGTATTTCCCTATTGTCGCACGTGTTTGTCCGTGTCTTGTGTGAACCCTGTACGATTCTTGTGTGTCTCTAGCGTTGTGTAAATTACCCACCATGTGTGTACCTGACGGTCCAGCGTCTGACTACCTTGTGTTTCCGCTGTTGTATCTGGGTTCAGTACCCGTTCAGTCCTTGTTATAGTCCTTGTAAGGACTGTAATAAAACAATGTGTTCTTCCCGGCAAGCAAATCTCCTGATCTTCTGCTGCTTTCGTGATGATTTGGTCTCCCTGGTGCTACAACATCAAAAGCAAACAGAACAAATAAAAATATTTAGATGTTGCAGCTCTCAAGTAGCGAAAACACTATCACGCTGTATTCGCAAATGTAACATAAATAAAAAAACAAAATGAATAGAACTTTTTTGAAAACCTCACTGCTGAGTTTTATTAAACCAAACCGGGGCTAAATTATTATCATGAATAAAATTGCACAATTGTTTTACTGCATTAATGATTTATGAAAGGAATCTTCCCTGAATGTAATTTGAACAGAAAAAAATTAGTCATAAAGTATTGGCTTTGGTGCGTTTTGAAAATGGCACTGTGGGCAATTTAAGAACGCCACGTGCAACAGCTGTCAAAAATCACATCTCTGGGATTCTGAATACTGATTAAATAGCAAGTCCCAAGGATGGGACATTTGGACAGTGCAGTATCTGAAATGCCATTAACAATGCAGGAGAAACTTTGGGAAAGACTAGTGCAGAACTCTCTGGCATCTTCTGTAGACCACCTCAGAGAGATTTTTTTTTTTTTCCCCTCCAGAGATGGAACTGAATTGCAGGCTTTTTCTTCAGATGTTCGCATCTGAGGAGGGTCAGAATGCTGAGCGGCGCTGATGGAAATGAGCGACTGCAAAGTGGTCACCGGATAAAGGTAACATCCTGGGCAATCTCCGCTCCTCCGAGTTCTCCGGCGACTCCCCCCAGCGCGTGCCCCCGCCCTGGCTCGTCCAGCTGAAGCACTTTACTGAAATGCAGGAAATAGGCAGGGTTAATACAATGGGAACTGCTCTGAATTTTGAAACATCTCAAGATGGTTACAAAGCACAACCTTAAAAAGGATTTGATCTGGTTGCTGCAGAAATACGCATATAAAATCCCTTTCCACTTTTGCTGTGTTTATTACTTATTTAAGAGTTAAAACCAAAGATGATGCAATGTGGAATCCAGTGTCCGTACCGACATCGATTCTGTCCCCGGCTTGGCTTGATAAACGCAAACCTCACGCCGGGAAGTACAAGGTGTTTGTGGCTTATAAACAGGATGAGGTGGGTGTTGCACGTAAAGATTAAATCACATATAGCGGCAGGGGGGAGGATTTACAGAAACCGTAAAGATGGTGTTAACCTTTAAACGGAGAATTGTGGGCCAGGCCTTCAGCGTAGAGGGAAGTGACCCCCCAAACTCCTGGTCAAAATAAAATTCGTATTCCCACAATTTAGGGCCCTAACGGTTTTACTGCTGATATATGTGGGGACTGGTGTCGGTGTGGTGACCTAAGCCTAACTCTCAGCTGCTACTAGATGTCGGCTAGCTAAGCTATGACGGAGGTCACCGGCCGAAGCGGGTAGGTAAACATGCACAATGCTTAATATTTGCATTTAAAGTGCCAAGTGGAATGTTCAGTCTAAAGACTTGGGCATTAGCACTGGAAGTAGGGATGCTGAGGGTCCTTCAGCGCCCCCTCTGGTTGTCAGTGGTAATGCAGTGTCAAAATACTTTAGGGTAGGATGCACATGCCAATAGTTTAAAGCAAAAAATGAAAAGCCAGCCATATGTTTGCGAAGCTGTTGTTGATAGCTACTGATGATACAAAAGAACTTCAGTTTATTGGTCATTCTGACCTTCAGCGCCCTGAGCTCAGAACGTCTTCCTGCGCTTATGGTTACAGGGACATGAAGGCTAGCGTTCGCTATCTTAGCATGCACGCTAACAGATCTGTGCTCCACTTCTTCCCGGCACGGGGAAACTCAAAAGGCGGCCAACTGTCTCCGGAGCCCCACGTGGGTGTCTGAAGATGTTTATGTAAGTTATGTTCTAAATATCGTGGGCTGTCAGTGGCAGTGAATGCGCCCCCCCTCCACCCCCCCCCCCCCCCATAGTGCTTCTAAATGGACGCCGTTTCAGAAGGCTCACCCCGTCCACCCAAATGCTTCCTCTACACACATTTCATGGGGGGAGCAGCTCAGGATCCTCAGCTCATGAAATATTTGCCAGCCACGTTTGCTTCTTCTGTTCCTGTGAATATCTGAACATAAGCAGGGTGTATGAGAACCCCCCCATAACTAAACCTTTGATAGTGCCTCATTGTCACAATTGTTTCTGTAGCATTGCCAGTCAAAATTAATGCCTTGAACTAATACTACTAATGATGAAACAAAGAGTCAAAAAACAAGGCATTAAAATATGAATAGCCCTGAATAGAACTGAGTGTTTGTGTATACCCTCCCCCCCCCCCACGAAAACACTCCTTTCTGCACCACGGCATCCAGGCTCATTCAAAGGCTCTACGTAGAATGCGGATGCTGTTAGAAAAAGAGCGACGAAAACGACTGCGGTAGCATTTCTTAGGAGTGCTTTGCGATGCATATTTCATCGAGAAGTTAATATGGTGGCTTTTGGTTCCGGACCGACTCCGAAAGCCAAAGCCACAGACTCTTACATTCTTTTCCCAGCACAAATATGTCTCTGTTATTTCTATTGGCTAATTTCGGCCGTCTCTGTAGCGTTCGCCTTCTGCTTGTTCCAAAGGTAACACAATTAACGATGAGCTAAGTGGTGCAGCATCTCCTGAGGGATTCCCAGTCATTCCCAGGTCAGCTGGGAGGTATAATCCCTCTTCCCCACGTCGTCTAAGCTGGCATAAGCTTTCCTACCTTGGGGGGGTACGTTTAAACTCCAAAGTAAACATACCAACATGATAAATTTTCTCCCACCCTCTGCAAGAGCAATAGCATTATCTGAGGCTGTTAACCTGATCTTGACCTGTTCATTATTTATAATATTGTAGCTTTGCATTGATTTCATGTCAAGCAACATATGCAAAGTACCATTTTATACTGAACATGCCTATCGATACTGAAACCCAAGATGTAATACTAAAGTTTAATACCTGCTTACCGCCATTAAATACTGTAAGACCTGAACCTTGTAGTTGTTTAGAGGCATATACTGTATGTCTATGTTGCATGCTGTTCAAACCCAATTCACCCCAAAACTGAGCTGCTGCAAAAATACACACATTTCTCCCGTCGTATTAGCTGGCGAAGCGGCCCAGATGGGTTCACACGCTTCCACAAAAGCGCGCTACCATGGAGAACATCTCGCCAGAGAGAACTGTGACCCCCGTATTTGGAAACACGGCATGTCGACTCTCATTCCCAGCTGCTGTTCACTTGGCAGCGATTCGGGCTGAACGCGGACTTGGGTGGGTGGGGGCTGACGGCTCACAATGGGATGAGGCGTGATGCACGACAACATCTGCAAACAACAGCGGAAACCCCCCCCCCCCGAGCCTTGGAACAAACCGGCAAAAGTACCAGCACTTTGGAGACGGCAGAGGAGACAGACCCACGGCGGAGGAGACAGACCCACGGCGGAGGAGACAGACCCACGGCGGAGGAGACAGACCCACGGCAGAGGGCGGCATTCATTTTTAACAAATGAGACACAAAACCAGAGATATGGCAACGGCAGCTTTGCTCGGTCGCGCACACACGTGCGGGAAGAGATATCATCAATGGTTTCACCATTTGAAACCCAAAGCCTTCTGCTCATCCACCGGGGCACTGAATCAACAATCTGAAAGCATCTCTAATTCCCGTCGCCAAGTTGTTCTCCTGCTTGATCCGACACCATCCTACCCTCTGCGAATCTGGCGCCGCCGGCTGCCCTCGACCTCCCCGCCTGTAGGTGGCAGACGTCACCTCTGCTGTCGTGCTGCTTCCTTCCTGCTTCTCCACCTTTTTAACATGAGCTTCTCTCCTGCAATGGACCTACGGATTCCCCTAAACAACCCTCTGTGCGATGCTCTTTATTTCGGAGCCGGTGGCATTCCGTGACAAACATTCCCTGACATTCTTTGCACTGTTACTCTTTATTGTCGTTCTTCTTGTTACTTTATCCTACCAGCACAATCAGTATCTCACAACTCCTAACTCTGCGTACTGGAAATGTACACACGTGTAATGTGTTTTGTTATTCTGTTTATAGACCCAGATTTCACACGAAAGTGTTTTTTTCTCACAGATTAATTTTGGTTTTATCATTGCTTCTTTTAAAATAGAATAATTTCTTCTCAATCTGCTCTTTACTCAGAAGCCTGTCTTTCCTCACAGTTCCCAAGTCAACTTTTTAAACATGTATTTGATGTGTATCTCATACATCCTGACTAATGAGTCATGCATACAACACAGTAAAGAGTAACTGAGCAAATTAGAAAGATCATGATTCTCCTATAATATGAATTTTGCATAATACAGTATGAATCTTGCACAATAAGATTATAAATTAGTGCAATAAAAATGTTAATACAGTATAAGAATGTACTAATGAAATGTAAAGTGTTTATTATTTTTACATAATAATGAAAAATTGAATTATTATTTTACTCTATTTTTGCTAAAATTCGGATAATTGCGGGACCTTAGTAAATTTGTTTTGAAAGGGTGGGGATGGTGTGTGACTCAGCAGGTTATGTTTGTGATCAGAAGGTTGCAGGTTCAAATCCCCTGGCTAGCGGAAGGGATTTGACCCAGCAACCTTCTGATCACAGACGACTGTTAGGCCCTTGAGCAAGGCCCTTACCCACAATTGCCCCAGGGGCACCGAACACCGGCTGGCCAAATGCTATGACCGTCACACTTGTTCTAAGCTCTGTCTGTGTGTCTTGTGGAGGGATAGGTGAAAAGAGAATTTCCCCATAGGGAACGAATTAAGTATTACTATATCTTAAATATTCTATCTGAGGGGAAAACTGTTGTTTTTTTTTTGTTTTTTGAAGATTTCTTACTTTCATAATCTGCATTATAATCATCTGCTGTTTACATTCCTTTTTGCATTCAAATTCACAGGAAACATCTATACAAAAATTAACCTTCAGCTACAACAGGCTCTTTGTTTGGCGACTGATCCGTGTGCGAGCAGTTATTGTGCAGCGACAGTGAAATATTTCAGCAGCGCCCCACATACCTCAGAGGAGAAATGAACACCACATAGCAGATCGGTGCATCCGTCTTGGTATTCCATGCTCTCTGAGTCGCCCTAAGGTTCACACGAGGTTCTCGCGGCACGGATGCTTCTGAACGCAACATTATTCCCATTTATATTTACCCAAAAAATGGAGACCTTTAAAGCTGAGGAAGAAGAAATCTCTTTAATTTATGTCATATACTACATCTTCAGTAGCTATCCCTAAGAGAAAAGGAAAAAAATCCTGTTGGTTTTCAAGCATTATGAGATTAAAAACAAATGTTCGAGGATAGTGGAATCCCGAGCTTTCCCTAATTACATGTCATCATTTTCTTAAATGAGCTCTGCTGAAACAGCCCAAATTGCTAAATATAGCTAAATATTGTCCTAGATGTTAGTCTGATGTGTTAGGCAAGTTCATTTTTAATATTCAATTTGCAATACCAGATAAACTTGTGACATAATGCACCGTGTTAGTCCTTTAGAATTAGGTCAATAGTTAAAGACAGGATCACAGCTTAGGCGTGATGATTATAGGGCACTTATACTAACTGCTACCTGACTACATCATAAGCTTCTGCTGCCATTATCATAACACTTAGACCTTGTTTTGATATTTATGGAGTCATGACTTTATATGATGTGTAATAACTGAGTCTCTTCTCAAGGGAAGTTTCATACCAGGAAACATACTGAATAGGGGCCAGTGTTACTGAGACCCATATAACAGGCTAAAGAAAAAACCATACATTTTACTGTTAGTTTTTGCATTAGCATTGCAAATGAAGAATATTTTGAGCGCAATGCTGAAGAACCTTTATTCAATTTCAGTCATGGGCATAAATTATGGGTGGAGTTGGGGGTTGTAACTAATCAGAACCAGTCAACACCCCCCCCCCCCCACCCCCGAAAAAAAAAAGTGTGTGTGTGTATATATATATATATATATATATATATATATATATATATATATATATATATATATATATATATATATATATATATATATATATATATATATATATATATATTGTCATGATCAGTGGGTGGGAACCTCAACCCCCCCAATGTTCAATCGAAATTTACGCCCTTGATTTCATTGTGTATAAAAAAAGATAGCAATTGTGATCAGAAGGTTGCTGGTTCAAATCCCATGGCTAGCAGAAGAAACAGCTTGGACCTTGAGCAAGGCCTTACCCACAATTATATCAGCTTATAATACAGAATCCTCCGTCACTCTTAATGACTTACAATTGGATGCATGGATTGAAAATAACTTAGTTATACCAATACAATGTTTTCCACTGGATTCCAAAATCACTTTAATTGGGCTCTACTTATATAATGATGTGCTGTCTTATCTAATTGTTCTTGAAAGGCAAACATTTATATAGATCGTTTCAGAAAGATTTTAGACCTGCTGGTATCGTGATTCAATGGAGTGCCATTAAATGCTCCTCAACGTTCATTAATTACTAGCAATTGAGGAGATTATTATGACAATTAAATGTTGACGTGGAGAAAAAAAAAACATTGCTGATAGCAATGTTGAGATTTAATTAGTTAATTAAAATAGATTTAAACACTTTTTAGCATGGTAATGATTTGCTTATTGCTGCCATTGAATACAAAGATGAATATACTTTCACTAATCTTACGTAAATTAATGACGTAGAACAGAAAAAAACTGTGTTCATACAAGTGCATTTGGAAATTCTGCTAAGATGCAGACTGGTAGTTCACTGCACGAGAAACTACACTACAAGTCAAAAGTTGTTCACACCACTGCATTTCTATTTATGTCATGTGAGTGAACAAACAAATAAAACAAGTTTCCTTTATAACATGGAAAGAGCATGTAACAGTGTGTCTGGCATCCTATTTACTGGTTGTGTGGTGATGGTATAGTCAGATTCTAGGCCGTCCTTTAACTATAAATGCACTAGTTGACTGTTTGATCCCATGAACCAGAGCAGTATGTAATGTCCCTTGTACGCCCCGATATTTTTCTGCTGTTATAACTGCTTGTGAAGGTGTCCTTGATTCATCAAAGTAACGATTTTCTTGCTATTAAAGATGCTCATGGTGAATATACTGTAATTTTTGTTTGTTAGCAAAGAATATAGAGTGTATTTTTTAGTAAAGGTTAAATGAGCAACATGCAAATGTAGAAAAACGTTTGACTGGGAGTGTATTTCGCTTATATTAACTTTGAATTCTGAGAATGCGGAATAGTGGTATGTCAGAGGTACAAGACAGTAAGTGACATGCTTTATGGTTCAAACAAATAATGAGCTTTATTAAGAAGGCACAACACTAAGCTACGGTCACGGACCTTTAAATACCAGTGCAAAAGCAACACATGAAGAAGCTCTACAACATAAATAATTACCTCAAAGTCAGAGCAGCCCTTTGGCCAACCCACACGAAGAAGCATACGTCCCATAGAGACAGGCTCCTCCATTCACCCAGCTGACTACTTAAACCACGGTGGTAATTAGTCTAATTGGGGCCAGCTGGTTTCATTACCAGAGATGTGTGTAGGTATGGGAACTGGTGTGCAATTACTGTGCTAATGTGACACTTTAACCTAGTCCAGGCCAGTGCTGTTGGATGCTCAGATTATTGATAGATAGATTAGTATGGAGTAGTATGGAGTGATAGATTAGTATGGAGTGATAGATTAGTATGGAGTAGTATGGAGTGATGGATTAGTATGGAGTAGTATGGAGTGATAGATTAGTATGGAGTAGTATGGAGTGATAGATTAGTATGGAGTAGTATGGAGTGATAGATTAGTATGGAGTAGTTAATACACCTAGATCTCTGTAAGGATTCCATAGACATAACTAACATTTCTCAGTATAAATGGCCACCCCATGAGTGTATTTGTTTCATTCTAGTGTCTTCAGCAACATTAAAGGCAAAAGCCTTAAAATTCTGGCTTTTTACTCCCAGTGAATATAGATACTTCCATCAGCCTGCAGCTCTTGTATCCGGTTTCTTTGAAAGCCTTTGTTTATAGTCATCGGCCCAGCAAAATGAGACACGAGGCCACGTAGCGGCTCTGCTGCTCTCCGGCGCGTCCTTCCCGTCGGGGGTGCGATGAGCGTGTGGTCACGTGGCTCGGAAACGCCTCGCACACCCACACGAAATCAAGCTCCTCTTCGCCTCTGCTGCAGGTGCAGCCAGAGATTTTTTTGGGTGATAATTTAGATGTTACTTAACCATCTGCCGGTCAGACTAAAGATAGTGTTCTGAGAGGCTCGGCAGCTGGAGCGCATCTCCGTGTGGGCTGCATGTGTAGGCCTCAGCTGTACCGTCTAGAGTACGGCTTCTCCTTTGTACCGCTGTGGCTTCCCGGGTGCCGGAGATGTGCTATCGACTTGAAGCTTTGTGGGTCTGATCTCCGCAGGGACAAAGGTGTGGAATGTCATTTTTGAGCCTCATAAGTGTCATTTTAGACGCTCCTAAATATTTTTTTGCAATCTGTTCTCAGCGATAACTGTCTATACAAGTAGATTCAAAGGATTTGACTACTGAGGCAAGGGACACAGTGGATGGGATCAGCCAAGTCCTGACTGAAACATTTACTCCTGTTTCATGCTGTGAGATATTAGATTACCAGCAATCTACAGTCTCTAAATTGCTCATAGTGTGTAAGGATGTGGATGAACCTGTCTTGTCATGGACTGGCAACCCTTACAGGGTGTACCCGAGCCTTGTGCCCTGTGCTGCCTGGGGTAGCCCCCCCCCCCAGTGTCCCTTACCAGGGTACACAGTTGGAAGACAGATGAACAACCCAGCCTATGTCAAGTAGTGAACTGTAAAAAAAAAAAAAATCAGACATATTGCCATATTTATTTTGAACATAATGGCATCTCCACAGAAGCTCATGTATTTAGTCTGACCTTTACCAGACAAGAACCGCGGCCGTTTTATTCAAGACTTAGTCCTGATGTGACATATTTTCCTGCTCCTTGAAACTACAGTGATACGATAGAAGAGGGTGTGTCTTTGTGCAATGTATCTGTGGATATGTGTGTGTATTCATACACTTGAGTCCCACTATAAGATTTATTGTATTGAACATTTTCTTCATTTTGTCTTTGCCCTTACGGCAGACTTTTTGACAAGCTTTTCGGAAAAATCAGCTGTTTCTTGGCAAAATCAATCTGGGGGACGGACATGATGGTGATACTCTGATATGATTGGGTATTAGTAAGAAATCCAACTGCTGTATAGGACAGCTACACCCGTATCCTTAGAGCACCCTATATGAAGTGTTATGCTTCATCAATCCCATGTTATATGCAAATATATAAATATGAAAATGTCCATCCATTTTCTATAACAGATTATCCTATTCAGGGTCACGGGGGGTCCGGAACGTATCCCAGAGGTTATGGGTGAAAGGCAAGGAACAACCCAGGATGGGGCGCCAACCCATCGCAGGGATGTAAAAAAGTCATCCTGGCAAATTCATGCAACAAATCAAACAAACTTTATTTAAAAAGATATATAACTGTTAATGTCAAAATAATTTGAAATAATAGGGTTGAGAGAAGACCTGCTTAATTGGCTCGTTTTTGATGCAGAATGTTCTATCCTGGAACGTGGCTGACGTGCTCTGTGTTTTTTTTTGTCAGCATACATGGATTTGAGACCTTTGAGAACGTCGGGTCTTTGCTTAGTCCCGGCTGATCTGCCCACTCCTAATTAATGGCTTGACACCAGATAATGAACTTAATGGAGTACACCACTAGCATATGGTGTGCGCGCCTACGGGGATCCTTACTTTTACATTTGATAAATGATACTCTGCATAATTCTGTGTATTAGGGTTTCATTTGCCCAGGCGGGTTTTTCGTGGGCAGTAAAGATCAGCAAGAGATAGGATGGGGGGGGGGGGGGAATACGGGAGATGAGGCCACAGCCCTGCATTGGAAGACATTTCTAGAAGCATCCGATGCCATCCTTCTGGGACTGAAGGGGTCATATTGTACAATGTAAGTGCTTTAGCTAAGTTGTTCAGAGACGAGTGGAGAGAAGAGGGTCTATTGGAGACAAGTGTGACTTTTAGTGGAGCGTTCTGTCGTCGTCTTGCCATGGGCGCCGCCCCCCCTCTCCCCCCCCTCCCCCTGAATGTATAAGTGCACATGCAGTGTCCAGCCGCCTTATCGTGCTTCCCCAGGCTTACTGAGAGCCTCTCTTGCATACATGCTTATATTCAGGGAAGTATACAGGGGTGGGGCGGGGCCAGCTGGCCCCAGCTAAAAGCTGATTGGCCCCCTCTCCTGTCACTCACCAATTCAAAACATATCATTGGCTAATAAGGTAGGGCCCTTCTTATGCCCCCCAATCAACATTAATAAACCTTAAAATTGCCCAAAGTTGTGTTCAGATGGATGGATGGATGGAATGACAAATGGATTTATGGAAAATGCTGCATTATATCACCAAGGACAGAAATCCTGGTCTCTAAACCAAATGTATTATATTTTATTATTTATTTGAGTTACATACATAATTTCCCTCTTCATGTTATAAGAATAAATACTGCCAATGTACTAGAGTATATTAAATATGTATGATGTGCTAGACACATATTAAAGTGCAGCTGAGAAAATGTAACGTGATGTATGTCTGTTTTCAGTCACGGGTAACTGAAGTCTCCGTCTGCGTTATTGTTATTGATGGGTTCATACGGCGTTCTGAAAAGCCTTAAAATGCCGTGTCTGCTGCCAGCGCTGCCGAATGCTGGCTGTCGCCGCGGCGATGAAAGGCGAGCTTCGGCACGGCGAGCGACGGTGGCGGAAGGTCCCCGGAGCTTAGCGAGTGGCGGTCGGCATCGCCGCGGCGGAGCTCAGACCTGGGTCTGGACAGCAGGGAGGCCGTTTGACTTTAGTTACAAAGTAGATGCACAGACTGCAGGTTAAACAGGCGGGACATTATGATTAGAAAGAGCCGCCCTGTTCTTTTCTTCTGACCCAAATTTCTTATTTAGTCATTAAATCATCTTCGGAAAAGCTGGCAAAAGTAAAAACAAATACTGAGGCAGTATTAGGGCTTAAAGGCATTAGGATTTTAAGCAATAATTTGTCCCTGGAATTACTTTTTTTTGTTGGACCCTTGTGCAAATCGCACAGCATGAATTTCCTCATCCGCCGCTAGAACCACTTTCGAATTACACAGGTCACGGTGAACCTATCCCAGGATGCATTGGGTACAAGGGAGGGGACACCGTGTGTGGGACGGCAATTCCTCACACGGCACACAAACCGTAAGGGCAATTTAACCCACACGACCATGGGGAGAACATGCACACCTCTACGCCGAGCCAGAGACCACAGATAAACCCACAGTCCTGGATTCGCAAGAAAATTGTGCTTCTCAGTGAGCCAATATGCCAGCCATTCAGCTGTTTAAATGGATTTTTTTTATAAACTATAATAGAAAGGAATTATTTTTCCATACCATGTCCCTCTTCGACAGTGTTGGGAAGGTTACCTTTGAAATGAAATAGGTTATAGAATACTAGTTAAAAATGTAATAAGTAATATAACTATTTTGATTACTTCTTCAAAGTAATGTAACTTACTCCATTTCATTACTTTTTCATTACTTTTCTAACAAATATTTTAAACCGGGCAACAAAGCTGGGAAATACCAATGGCTTTGCTGACCCGTGCTGTCTGCAAATATGCGAAAGAAGTGATTTCTGCACGGTGACAAGATGCACAGCAACAGTGTTATATTCTACATTCTACATTATATTCTACATTCTTTTTCTACTGAAAATATTTTTTTCAGATGTAACCCCTTTTGAATCACCAATATTTTGATTAGTAACATTAATTTAATTACGTATTTTGTCTCAGCAACTGTAACAACTGTACAGTTACAAGTATTCTGTAATTTCATCACGTAACACCCTTACGCCATAGCTAGTTACTCCCCAACACTGGCCGGGGACAGGGGGATTCTCTTACTAGACATGAGGCAGCTTTTTCCATTTTGAGATGCAGCAAAATGACACTTGACAGCACTTACAAGATGACCCGCAGAGTTGGGGTTTAGGGTGTGGTGAGAGAAAGCAGAATAAGTAGTTGTACGGAGAGAGAGAAAAATGAGCGTGACCGGCAAGGTGTCGGTTGGCAATGTGATCGCGTCCATTTATCACCGTCACAGCTAAAGAGGGGCAGGGAGGTGACTTTCGACAAGAGATCGTTAGGGTACGAAGAGGGCTAGATTTCAAAAGCCAAAAGGTTTCGGTGTAAAGCCTCGCCGATGAATGAACGGCTGTCAGGCCGTCTTCATGAAATCCGGAGTGCTAACAGTGTCTCAGGAGCCAAAATAGCCATCCTGACTCTCTTAAAATTCACTCTTTACGGCTGGTGGGGTGGGGTGGGGTGGGGGGGGGGGTACTTAAGAGTGTCACTCGGTAGCAATTACAGTCAATTTAGTACAAAGTGGATTTTGTTTATGAGCGACATCTTCATAGCATTAATGAAAAAGTGGGATATCTTTTAGACGTGAAACACATTATAAATTCTTTAGTGCGGAAGCACCTGAGACAGAATACTCAGAATGCAAAGCACAGAATATCCTCACGGGAGCTCATGTCACAGTTTGAAAAATGCCAGGCTTTCTATACATGCCTTTCAAGGGAATAGGATAATGGACTGGGCACCAAGAATCTTCCAGAAGCTTTGATATTTATAGAAATGCTTTTCGACGAAGTCAAAATAACAGAAAAAATATTGATTCAGATGCCACGAACAAAGGACGGACTTGTCGCCGTGTATCAGCTAGGTTTTTTTTCGTATTATTTTCTTACATTGAACATGTTGCTTACTGTAACACAGTCTTCTATCCGTGTAGAATTGTACCCATACATAACCTCCAAGTTCACAGCAGGATTTGGCTGATTGTGAAAATGTGCTGCATTTACACTTTGATTGGTTGATTGGTGTCAGCCTCGTTCGGCAGTGAAGCTGCAGTGTAATCCCTTAAGCTTTTGAAGCTGAATTCATTTGTCCCCTCTGTCATACATCTGTTCATTTTCTGTCATTTAGTTCAAAAGGGACAAAGTTGGGTTTAATTTAAGGTCATTTTCTGTCCCTGCTATAGCATCAGAGCTACAGCTCTGATGGTTTTAACAGATTTTAATACTTGCACAACAAATGTAATTATCATCTTTGAATGTGTTCAGTTTTCTTCTTTTTCTTTGTTTTTACTTTCAGACACCTTGAATTTCAACTGGCAGCCATTTGATTTTGGACATGCAATAACGTTTTTTGATTAAAAGTACATAATGCAGTGGAATTAATATGCTTCTGTCAGATTTCAAGAGTGCCGTGACAGCGGAGAACGAGAAAGAGGAACTTTGAAAACTGTGGAAAAAAAGTGGAAACTTTTGAAAGTATAAACTTATTCCTTGCTGAATTATTCCACTGACTGACTGTATGCAGAACTGAAGTTTTGGATTTCCCAATCCAAACTCGACAAGCTTCCAAAATACTAGTATTATTACGATTACTACTACTACTTATTATAACATCAGCAATAATAATAACAATAATAAATCAAGCCTATTACCATAAATGACTGCAGTTGTGGGGGTGGAGCCAGAGACTTGGACTTCTAAAATGACAGTGCTTCTATTGGATAGTGCTGGTTGTAAATACTCACCGTTAGGGAAGTAAACCAATCGCACAAGAACCAAAACTGGGCTTCACATTACCAACACTGTAGGGGGAACATGCATTAAAAACAAACTCCCTGGAGTTTTGATTTTCACGTCCATTTTATTGTGAAGTGGATGTCAGACCTCAGGAAGACATTGTGTTACATCCAAATAATATTGGCCAGGGATATTTATTTATAATGAAAAATGATCTCCCTATTATCACTCCATTCCCACTTCTGTCCCTCACACATACTTAGTGTTCATGCTGATAAGGGACTGAACTACTGACAGTGTGTAATATAAAAGGAAATAGCTTAATTACTGTTATCTTCAAGTCTGATATAAATGTCCACCGTCAGAGTTACAATCATTTCCTTAAAACTGAATTTTATTACCAGGATAAACATCTTAGAACATCCCCACCCATACTGACGTGCCGTTTTTGTTCGTTATAATTCTCGTTTTCTTGAGTGTTTGTAGTAGGCTTTTAGCTGAAATAAAAGGGCTGTGATATCCGTGAGCTAAGGTGATACTTCTAAAGTGACATTCAATATGCAAAATTGGTTTATTCATAATTCCCTTATTTGTATTTCTTAGCTGACACCTTTATATGAAACATTGATTATTATTATTATTTTTGGTTGCATTTGTAAGGACAGCATTCAACACACTCAGTGGTGATTTAGCATTTGAACCGGAACATTTTAGCCCAGAGTTCAGGTTGCAGGGTTGCAGGAAAGTTCCGCTGGCTAATCGGTTTTAGCATTTTATGTCTTTACATTAACAATCTTGTGCTGCTGTTGGAAATATCGCATCCCAATTAGAGCATTTACGCAGCGGTATGTGGTGCACAGCAGTGTTTCTGCAAGGCCTACACTTCAACAAAAACAGACTGGAAAAAGAAAAAAAATCTACAAAGTAGTCCACAGGAAGTCAACTCGTGCTCACTTGCTAGCTTTGCCTTACTCCTTCAAAGTACATCAGAATTCTGTTTTTTTTTATTTTATTTTATTATTTTTTAAACAGAGCAGGGATCTTTCGTTCCTTGGTGTGATTATTTTTTGCCGTCTCGACGATCTGTCATCCTTAGATAAAAATTTTGGCGTCAGAAATTTCGCGGCGGAGCGCACTTGCGATGGAGCTATTCTGGGACTCCGTCTTCCCGATGCGTTTGCGGCGAAAACGAAACGTTGTAAACTCGGCAGCGCTGAAGGAGAATTTACATTCGGCATGAAAAGTTATAAACAAGATCCATTGTCTTCCTTTGAGAGGCATCGACAGCGGCTAACAATCCCAGTGATAGCTGAACTACTTTCGCTGTCCCAGGTGGCAGCGTGAAGACACCGTTTTTTAGTTTGATTTTCGCTGTGCTGTTAGGTTTTGTTTACCTTTCTTGTTTTTACAGTAAAGATTGTAACTAGATGTCATGTGGGAGCCCATGTTTTAACTGAAATATCAGGTGGCCTCAAAGCAAAATGCAGTCATTTCAGTGTTCGGCATTAGCACTCTTCGTTCGGACAAATACTAAAGCAAGTCGTACTGTAACAGAAATGATTTTGATGAGAATAGAAGGTCATAAGCTTTCTTGTGTACAAACCTACCAACTAGGCAAATTATTCGCTGTTGGGTACACAGTAGACGATTATGATGTTAGCGTCTATTTCAGCTTCATTGAGGGGTGCCCCACAGCAAAAATGTCCTAAATGTTCCCGCTTAGATTTCTGGACTGAAAAAAATAACTGCTCAGACAAAGATTTTTTTTTGTCCTTTTCAAAATCATTATCACAAAGTCATAGAATTTCCTGAGGCACAGTAGCTTCAATGATCCATGCAATGCTGCACGGCCTGGCTGATAAAGAATGACCCACAATGCACCTCTCTCTACCAGAATCAAAGCCATAGAAATGCATATCTTTTAAGATCTACTGGACCCTGACCAATGCCTTTGTGACATGTGAATGACTTTAGAAATCAATCCCATTCTAACTAAAACACATATGTCCGCGATGTACTGCAATTATCAAATATGACTGCTTATTACTGGGAATTAAACAGGAAAGCCAGATAAAAGAAATCGACTATTCCCCACCGAGACTCTGTTGTTTTCATTAAAAAAAAAATAATGACTTGAAAATCCATAACGAATAGGCATGATACAATAGTTGTGAAATGTCCTCTGCGAGAATCTGCACAGAGAGTTCCTAAGAAGCTACAGTTGTTGTTTGCAACAATTCCTGGACAATCGTGATGTTTATTAACGTGTGAAATGTAGTTTTTGTAGGTTTTTTATTTGCCTTCTCATCCATTATTTCTTACAGCACAAATGACCATCTCACAAAAGACATAAGGCAGGTAGTGTGATTGTCCTTCAACTGTTGTCTTCAGGAACAAAACTGCAATCCCTGCTCACTGGGACACTGGAGTGCAAGTCCATTAAACTGTCAGTGGCCTGGGAGCCCCTTCCTCGTGCTGCGGGGACCGGGTCCTGCAAATGAGCGCCGGGCTACAACAAAAGGGCCACATCAGAGAGCAAATCAGGTTTAGCCTCTGGCTCCCAGCCCTATCTCTGATGATTGGTCTGCTCTGTTCTGGGACCGCATCTGTGTCTGCCATTTTCAGGGGCCCGGTCCCACGTAACCAAAGCGAAACAGGGACACTGGTAACGAGTTCTGGAGGACACAGGGATTTCTGATGCTATATAAAAAAAAAAGCAACAGCTAAAAGCAAAGACAGCAACGACCTTTGGGAGCTCTGAAGTTTCTTTGTAGCCGACAGCCAAATAGGAGGAACCAGACGCTGATTACTAAGCTGTAATATTCTAGGTGTTTCCAGCAACCTGCTGTGCTTGTATTCTTTGTGTATTTATCCACTGTACTAATGTTTCTGGACTGTTAATGAATCACGATAATAAGAAAACAGTTCCGTTAAACAAATATTAAATATGTAGCAGGAAACGCGTAGATATGCCAAGTCTTCATAAAAGAGTGCAGCACTGTGGATTTACGAGCAGTTAAATTGTATTATCAGATCAATTACAAGGTATGATTAATTATTCATTACCATTCACATTAATATGAAATATGTTTAGATGTGTTGTTTTGAGATGAGTTTTATACCAACTGTTGGCACTAATAAGGAATTAAAGTGGTTGGATATATTGTGCTTTGGTATTTCATTAAAATCTATGAGGAAAGCATCTGCAAACATTATTGTCTTTTGCCTGAGCCTTAGCTCTTATTTCCTAGGGAAAAAAAAATGTCCATCTATCTTCCATAACAGCTCATCCACTCCACGGTTGTGGTGAGCCTGGAGCATATCCCAGAATGCACTGCACTCTGGGAAGGGATACCCTGGGTGGGGATGTCAGTTCCTTGCATGTGGTATGGGCAATTTAGAGGTATTAGTTTGTCTAACCTAGGGGTCTCCAATATGTTTCACGCTGACAACTACTTCTACAAATGCATCTGGGGCGTGAGGATTAAAGTTACTGACAGGAGGCGCTGTGGGCTAACCACGGTAAAAGTTGACTCCCGGTCGGCTGATAGTAGCTTGCGGTTGAGCTATTAGACCGCTGGCCTAACTGTGTTCCTTTGCACTGTGCCTGCGAAAAACCATCATAATCAGAGATTAAATCAGAGTGCGAGATTCCTGGCCAATGTGGGGCAACAGTGCGACTCTCAGAGCCACCCTTGAATGATCATTATTAGAAATCAGACACATTAACTGCAGTGTCATGCCAATCATAACCAAAGCAATACGCTTCTAGCGTCCCTCTCCTGAAGAATGGCAGGCTGCTGCCTTGCTTGTCTACATTTTAAAGGCTGCATGGGAGTAATGAGTGTTTTCCGCGCTAACACTTTGCAGCGTAGCGTTTAGCGGCAGGAGCGTGGGCGGAGCCCTGTGATTGTGTCGCCGGCGGTGTGCGAACGGCGGTGCTGTCAGCGAGCGGCTGAGGCGCTCAGCGCCTGCCTCCTGGAATGAATCCCACTGCGAACTCTCCTTTCCGCCATCAGTCATCTCGCGGCCCCCATCCTCCCATCCCCAACACAGAAACACTACAGAAAAAAAGGCACTGAATGAATTTTCTTCAGCGGAGTGAGTATGCGTGTGGGGGGTGGGCGGGGGGGGGGGTTATATTGCCATTCCCACAGCTGACAGTTAAAATCCTCATTTGAATAACAAGCATCATTAAGGGAGGTTGCTTTTATTGCGTTCTGAGTCCTTAATTAGCCACTAATTAGATAGTTCCTCATGTCACTATGCTAGTATTATGACACAAAATACTTCATCTGGTGTCGAACGCTACCCCCATCAATAACGTCGCTGGGCTGCTCCTGTGTCGCTAACATCAGACTCCCCCGTTACATAATTTGGCAGAGTCATCAGCCTAAGGGCGCTTTATTAGGTTTTTATTAAGACAGATTAGAGCTCGGAACCAGTGCTACAGGATTATTTGGTTTCCAAGCAAGTCTGACAGTGGCGGTTCAGCCAAAGGTTTAGGAGAATTCATTTTCCATTACTGGTTATCCAGTACAGGATCTTGGAGCCGATCACAGGAAGAACGGGGAATCTGTGGCAACCCCATGGGGAGGGCAGGTTGGGTACCAGTCCATCGCAGGGCAAACACGCACATAATCAGGGCACTTCAGAGTTACCGAATCATCGGACCGCATTTCTTTCATGGGAAGACGCTGCAGGAAACCCACACAAACTTCACTCACACGCAGAGGCGGGGGCAGGAGCAGAACCCACGACTCTGGGGGTGTGAGGCCACCATGCCTCATATTATATCTGAATAGCGCTTTCTCAAATTTTTCATCCATCCATCAAAGGGCGACTAGAGATGTTAGTGGCAAACACTCCTTCTCCGCAGGGGAACAGTGCGGCGACTGGGATATGCGTGCGGCATGGAGCTGCAGCGAGAGCAGCGGATATCGATCGGCGCTGGTAATTACAGTATCATGGTTTGTGCCGGTTGCCTGCGTTATTGATCACCGCATTAGAGCAAGGCACTTTCGAGGGATGGGGGGGGGGAGGGGGGCCGCCACAGGACCTTAGCGGGAAGCACTTCTTTAAAATGCAAGTCCCGAGTCCTATGGCAGCCAGTTAAAAGACGAGCGGCCGGCCCACAATGGTATCGGGCCAAAGACACACTTTGAAGTCTAAATACGCCGATCCCGGCGTCATGGCCTGACCAGAACTCTGCCATACGTCTAAATCCATAGCATCCAGGCTTGTTTCCAGACTAGTGGGTGCGGGGAGGGGGGCAGTGAGGGTATGTTTATGGCAAGACACCTCTCGCTGGCAGAGAAAGGCCGGCTTTCTCCTCGGCCGTCGTCACCGTGAGCATTGACATTTTGCTCACATGACGCCTCCCAATATCACCATCAGCAGGTGGCTGTGATAATCCCTGAATGCTGGCCTCTGCATCCAGAAACCCGTCTGCGGAGGCTAGGAGAAGTGGCCGCGACTAGCGGGTCTGTGCTCCTGGCCCGCGGTGAGGTCCGCTAGCCGGAGGGGACCGCTGCCAAGCGCTGGCCGAAAAGGCCACCGCATTCTGTAATCCCCGCGTCGTTGACCTTAACCCCCGTTTCTGCTTGCTGGGAGAACTGTCACCATGCCGATTTGGAGAAGCTGCTTTGAAGGGCGGCGAGGTAAATACCACGCCGGCATCCAGCATTGTGTGCAGCTGATTGGCGGGTCACGTCCGCGCCGTCACGTCTCTGTCGGAATGGCCGCTATTGTGGCGCCCAGCAGAAGCAGGGGATTGTGGGGAGGCAAGCTACCGACCTGCACATCTGCTAAATGGCATCCCTTTGTCTGCTATCACCCTCCCCGCTGCATGAATCAGCAGAAGCTGGGCTGTTCTGTTTCAGGTCCTTTCTGTCCCAGGTATAATCCCACCTCGAGGGGGCAACATCTGCTTTAGAGGGTTAGTTGTTTGGTTTCAGTCGACAAAGTCAGTTTAACTTGGCGGGTTCTTCTAAAACATAACACTTTTTATGAATGCCATGTCTATCTATAAGAACACATTCATTATTATGCATTCATAAAGCATTATAAACATGATTAGGAACATTTAATAAAAACCCATAATACATTATAGCGATGTGTATTATGCATTATGAATGCTATATGAATCTCTTATCTATAATGCACTATAGATAAGTTCATAGTGCAGTACATAGCATCCTCAATGCTTATACCGAAAATAAAAGTATCTATAGTGCATTATACAGGAGAGCTCCATTGGAGCTTATGAAGTATTACAATCAACACTATAATGCCTTATAACTGTCAATAGAAGATGCTGTAATGCTTTATTAATTCTTATACTGACCATTATAATGCATTATGAAGGCATCTATCATGCATTTCAGATGACAGCTTTAAGTATTACCACATCTACTTAAGACATATTTGTTTTTTTCTTCCGTTTTTTTATCTCATTATTTCAGGTACTTCTTTAAATGTCCAACAATCCAATTTTTTTCAAGCACAATTTATTTATTTACTTACTCTGGGTCTGATATGGCCAGACCAGTGTTTCCCAGACCAGTCCTCACGGACCCACAGATGGTCCATGTTTTTACTCCCTCCCAGCTCCCAGTAGGGTTTGGGTTGGAGCAAAAATGTGGACGGTCTGTGGGTCCCCTAAGGACCAGATTAGGAAACACTGCGCCAGAACAATGCACAGTGATTTGTAATGGCAAGACTATCCCTTTCCTCTTTCCACTGCATGAAAAAGTTTCCCCATTCTCATGCTGTATGTGGTGACACAGAGCTGGAGATACAGATTATGTAACATGCCACTGGTCCCTGAGACCGGGACCAGGATAAGTGGTGGGAAGATAGATGGATGAAAGGAATATCCCATGATGTGTAAATTGAATTCCGTAAACATTTCTGTTTGCTTTTAAGTCCTATTAACATGTAGCTACCCAGATCTTATACAATGACAAGCAAAATACTTCCTAAAAATCCCAAACATGACCAATGGCAATTTCATAGAACCAATCATCTTCTCCTGTGTACGTACGCCCCCCTGAACTGTAATTTTTCCTCTATTCTACATTAGACAGGGGAATGAGCTTTCCAGCATTCCCAGTTAGATTACACGCCAAGAAGCTATGAGAAAACTCCTCACTGCCTTCAGCACAAAATGTCTGAGTCTGCTTCCTTATATCGGTAATTTCTCCATGTCAAGGACTCTGTTATTTTTATTTATTAGGGAAAGCAGCAAATTTGAGATTTCCTTCTGGTTTCATAGGAGCAAGTGAGATTTTAATGGCCTTGCCTTTGCGGTGAGCGGATTAAATAATGGAGAAAATTTGAATTATGCAAGGCCTGGTTTTTAATGGGCAGAAGGGATGGGCTAAGCACTTTCATGAATGATTTCCATAAAAGAAAGTTGTTATTTATTTTTTGGGGGTGTTTACACTGATAGAATTGTAACACGAGGTAATTTAAAGAGCGAAATGAGCCAGTTATGTCATGCTACACTGTCTACAATAGCCTAACGTGGCTGTAAACTCAGATTTTCCTCCCTTCTGAAGCTTCAGGTTTATGCCTCCTTGTTTAGATGCATTGCAGATGTGAAGGACAGAGGGTCGGCCATTTTCGGTCTGAATGGAAAAGCCCAAGGGTTTCTCCCCCCTCTTCCTTTGTCAGCTCTTACACACAAAGGCCTCTTAAGGGACCCAGGAGAGGAGTGAGAGCTTTCATATAAAGCACAGCTTCCTGCCGGTGTTATTACCATTCGTAATATCCTCCCTCCGTAGCTGAATAATCGCCTGGAACGCAGCTATCAAATACCACGGTCTTCACGCGTTCAACTCCCGGTGGTCAAGCCCACCGCTGGAAGAGACACTCCTGTCAATCACCACGGTAGGGCTCCAATCACATTGGAGTGTAATGTCAATAAAGACAGTCACGTCCCTACATGGACTCCGACTGCAAAGATCACAGGATGGATGGAAAGAAGAAGAAAAAAATGTGCTTTTTAAATTAATTCCGCAAGCTTCAGTGTTTTTACACCACAGCTTAACTGACATATCTTTACTCTGTTTTCACTAAAGACTGTACTATATTTTACCATATTTTTTTACTGCAGACAATGTAAGAATTTTCAGTTTTATAATTATATGACAAAAAATAGAGCCATTTCTATTCACAGGTTAATATTTCTTGACAGCTATTTGATGGCACAACATCAATGCCCTTACATGGATTGAAAGTGGAGATGTTTTGGTAATGAGTCCCTGTCCCCTAAAGGGTAAACAAACCCAAATAACAGCCCCATTATTTATCGATTACCCAAACGGCGAGAAGACGCTGCAAACGCCGCGGTCGTAACCAAGCAGTGGCAGTTAGAGACGGTCTGTTTGATTGACAGGCGAGAATGTGGTCGTCTTCCCAGAATCCTCTAGAAGTGTGTCAACAGATTTAAAATTTAAAGAGCCAAAAAAATATGGCAGAAATAAACTTTCTGACCAAACAAGCCGTTAAGTACAAGGCATGAGAAAGCCAGAGTGGCAGTAGGGGGTCATTAACCTACTGTGACCTAAATAAAAAAATATAGAGTTTTTTTTGTTGCTGGACTTACGGGATCAGGTTGCCTCAGACCTTCTCTGGTACCTACTGCTACCTGTTTGGGTGTATTTTCTGTCTGTGTTTGTGTGGTTTGTGTGGATCTGTTGTGTGACACCATGTTTTAGGGTGTTGCACCCATGATCGGTAGTTCACGAGTTCAAATCCCCGTGTTAGAGAGTGATTTCACCACTGGACCCTTTAGCAAGGCCCTTAACCCCCATTAACTCCAGGGAATATCTGACCTTGCTTTCTCAAAAAATGCACACCGCTCTGGATAAAAGCACCAACTAAATAAATAAAATGTAAACTGGTGATTCCCAGGTAATGCAGCTTTGGGTGAACTAGTGATTTAAAATAGTAGTTACCTGCTTTCTGAGACAATGATGGGGACATTATTTAAATATTGTGTATATAGTAGCCTTGGTCTTGCAGCTCATTTTTTCTGCAGCAAGTTGAGAGAAACAGCAAGATGATGTAACATAAACAGCCTGCCCAGTTTGCTTCTGTTTGGGAATCATCCCGTTAATGGTGCCGATATGAAAACCAGCTGAAATTGTAATCTTTCTAACTATAATGGATGGCTAAAAAGGTCAGTCTAGGTTGGCGGTATTAATATGAGCACCCAGCGGAACTCCGAATGCTTAGCTTTGTTTACCCAGAAGATTGGAACAGCGATTACGCGGGATCCGTGTATGATTACCATATAATTTTACACCAGAGCGACCACCAGGAAACAGTGTGATCTCTCAATATATTTTTCCCTTTGAATCCCTTGACACACTGTTCAGTAAACAGGCAGTCCCCGGGTTAAGAATCTCTGAGTTACAGACAACTCGTACTTACGTACGGACGGCCATAAAGCCTATTATATCAAATATCCAGGTTGAATACAATGCACACACTGCTTTGCGATACTCGAGGAAGCATTGTATGGCTTTACAAGTTTGGCAGCTCAACATACAGTACAGTAACGTATGAGGTTACTTTGATTATTTCTGTATATTATTATTATGTGCTGTATCATTATTTTTCCAACTTACCTACAAATACGACTTACACAGATTTAAGGAATGGATCTCGTTCGTGTCCTGGGGACTGTCTGTATATAGGATATGCCAATGCGATGTTTTAGCAAAGCAAAACACCCAGTCATTTTCAGAGTTTGACAGCATCTCCCTGTAGACCAGTGAGTAATGGGTTTGTTCTCAGATCTATTTAGGGAATTTTCCATCTGCTTCAGATTCAAATGGGAAATTAGGCTAGATATTATCTGTCCATCAATTTTGAATGCTAAGCTGTAGCTTTTAAGCTCATTTGGAAAATTGCTTAGACAATTTTAAACAAAGTATTTTTTTTTTCTTGTAGAGAAACATCAGCTTCATAAAAACTTCAGTTCCTCTTTTATCACACATCATCCTTTGATCTTAGAGCCTCCTGGGTATTGGAACTCAGAATTGATATGTTTGTGCTTTCTGCAATGATTCATTTAAAGGGGAGTATCAGGCCAAGGATTCATTTAAAGGGGAGTAGCAGGCCAATGATTGATTTAAAGGGGAGTAGCAGGCCAATGATTGATTTAAAGGGGAGTATCGGGCCAAGGATTCATTTAAAGGGGAGTATCAGGCCAATGATTGATTTAAAGGGGAGTATCGGGCCAATGATTCATTTAAAGGGGAGTATCAGGCCAATGATTCATTTAAAGGGGAGTATCGGGCCAATGATTCATTTAAAGGGGAGTATCAGGTCAAGGATTCTTTTAAAGGGGAGTATGAGGGAAATGAAGCTGACAGTGAATCTGAAAGCACATCTGTGCAGCTTTTGCTCCCTGCTTCTCACTGAGGGGTCAGACACTTGGTTCTCTTGTGGTGTATTTTATGAAGTTGCTCTGGGACGTCCCATAAGCATCAGACTGCCTGTGAATTGAAGTCAGAACCGTAATTCCACTTAAGATCCATCTTCTTAGACAGAGGGTCATTATACCAATAAGTGTATAGTAATTTCTTTGTAGCATCTGGCAGTTACAGATGGATGGATGATATTTTATTAATCCTGAAGAACATCTCAGGTTTACAGGAGCCCAACACACACATTGACAGTAAAAAGCCATTTAGATACTGTATCAGTAAATAACAAAACACTATAAATAGTAACAGCACTCAAAGATGAATAGTATCGCAAAGTGGGTTTTGTAATGAGAAACTGAATGTGTTGAAAATGCGAAATATGCCTAAGAAGTACGGATCCATTTAGACAGTTGGTTGACCGTCTCTGCTATAGAGGTTGGGGGATATTACCCCAGGCAACCCAGTGAACAAGGAAGGGATTACCCTGGACTGAATACCATTTGGGGATGCACACTAATGGCAAAATCTCTCGTCTGCAGCAGGAAATTGGAATATGTGAAGGAAACACTTGAAATATTTGCAAACTGGAATATGTGAAGGAAACACTGGAAGTACATGCAAACTGCGCTGAAGGTGTGAGGCGCCAGTGCCAACCACTGCATCACCCTGCAGCAAATGAACAGCTGCACAAATCCCCAAGTCACATCAAACGCACTCCCCTGCGTGTTTTACACATCGCCTGTCGACCACAGAATTAGCTAATTAAACAGCTTAATTTCTTTTGCTCGGCATTCGGTAAAGCCAAACAGAGCCTGCATAACGAGACCTTTGATTAAGTGGAGAAGTCCTTAAATTGCGTGTGCCAGTGAAGCACGGCCTCAGTCGAGGGCCGTTTTGTAAATTTAGTTGCTTTATTCTGAGGAATTGGCTGCTGGTGGGTGTTGGCATTGTGGATAAAAGGCCGCGATGAGCAGCGATAGTGTCTCCATCTTAAGCCAAATACAAGACTACCCGCCTTGCTGATTGTTATCTCCGGACAATCCTCTGTTGGATTAAAAACGTATCGATTGCAGGGTTCGCTCCCCTCAAAAAGTCCTTAAAAATCTGGAGGAGACGATGCGCATGTTTTTTTTTTGTTTTTTGTTTCTTCTTGATGCTATCGACCCTGAGGCTCTTTATCTCATTATGTGATGCATGTAAATATAGCCAGTGATGAATATGAGCCGTAAGCAGGCGCTTTCAAAGAGACCACCCGTTATGCGAGTCAATGCGAGACAGATCAATATGCCCTAATTAATGGTGAGATAGGACATCAGACAGCCACGTAAAGGAGGGTGGAGGGCATAGGATTGCTCTCAGGACCACCGCACAGCTGGTATTTCTGAGCTTCTATTAATACCTTTTATAGTTTTTAATCTAAAAGGCAATTTGTAAGAGACTTGTGTGCCCGCACGGCCTTCGGGAGACCTGACCAATGTAGGCCCAGAGCGACAGCCCAGGCGGGGGGTGTGACAGCAAACCAATCAAACCGCGGGAATGTTCCATGCGTGGCTGCTGCAAGGGCTGATGGGAGTTTGACATGGTGTTTATGTTGCCATGTGACAATGAGGAGTGAATGTGTCAAGAACCAAAATTTAGCTGTACATGTCTAAATTGGGAGCTGTGTAGGTTGCATATATATGTTTGTGTGTGTGTGTGTGTGTGTCATGTATATGCAGATGTATATGTTACATCATGGGGACCAAATGTCCCACAATGTATAAAGAACCTCTTATTTTGACATTGTAGAGACCATTTTTTGTATTTTGTCTGATTACTTAGGGTTAAGGTTAGGGCTGGGTCGGGGTTAAGGTTGTCATTGTTGGGGTAGGGTTATGGCCATAGAAATGAATCGATGGCCCCCAGAAATATATGAATACAAACATACGTGTGTGTATAGCTGCCATGCATTTTGGAGAGTGTGATGACCAAAATACAGGGAAAAAATGGTGTTGAAAGGTGACAACTGTATTATTTAGTGTTTTCATAATTAATGATGCTAAGCAACATTCTGTCACTAGTGAATATTGTTAACCGGTTAATAAAAGATAACATTCCGATAACAGCTGTCCTTGTGTTGGACCTTCTCCTTTCCAGCTCTGCAGGCTGTGCGGCTATGCTGTCTGCGAATCTGTCGTCTTCTTCCACAGTGTCAGGACAAGTCAAGCCCTCAGAGCATAAAGACTCCCGCGTGTTGCCTGACGCGTCTCAGTCTCCATAGCGAATCAGGACAGGGTCTGTGGTGCAAAGTCATTGTTAAATTCTTTGCTTGGAAGGAGCAAGTAAGCCTAGGTACCAGGATGCTGTGTGGGAAGTGAAAAAAATGGACAAATGCCCTCTACAGTTTCCAGGGCGACTGGCTCCTCTGTAAAATACGTTTCGAAGGTTATTTTCATTCTGATGCCTTAGGAACCATCATTGAAATGGGTTTTTCCCCAGTACTTTTGTTTAATTTTTTTCTCCCTTCACTGGGATGAGGGTCATGTGTTCTAAACGTTAACAATATAACCCAGCCCCCATCTTTGAATATCGGAGGTTGTCATAGTTGGCAACCACACAAATAACCATACAGGTATGAAAAACAAGACATGAGGCAGCAATCTTAATCATCACTCTGCTGGCTACAACAATAGGGTCGCGGTGGGCGGGGGTGACCGTTTGATTAGCACCCAGCAAATTTCCCATAATGCTTTGGTCGGGCCAGCTGTTGACGTTAGCAATTTGTTTATCATTAATGAATTGTTAAGATGTGCTTAGTTTCTGAGCAATTATGTAATCATATTAACCTCTAAAATGTTCCCCTTTTTTCTGTGGATTCCAGGCAGCGGATACAGAACATGGGAAATTTCAGATATTTTTTTTTTTTTTTTACATGTTCATTCCAAGCCACTGACAGTTGGCTCTATTCACAAGGAAAGAATTGTATTCCCTGGGTTATTTAGAAACCTCGCTGAAGTCAAAAGAAGCCTTTGAATAGAAATGTAGTCATTTGCATATTTATTTAAATATGTTGCAGTCATGGGGCCGTTGTTGAAACCCTTAATGAACAAATGCCTGTCATCTCTAGTTGGAAGGTAGATGTTCTGAGAACAATGTCATTCCTGGTAATCACCATGTGTCTGTGCTCAACCTAGTCCCATACACTCCGGCTTGACACTTGAGGGTTAGAAATCTGACGTTTCAGCTCATGAAAACTTACCAGGGTTGGTGTCCATGTCACGAGAGGATTTCTTTGTCCTGGTTAGGTTATTAAGAATGACCACGAATATAGTGGAGTGGATCATTTCTAAATACGTGTTTAAGCTTTTTTTCCAAGCAATTATTCCCATGGAAAGTGTATTGGTTAGTTTTCCCTATATTGCCATGTTCTAAATACTGGCAAAATATTTAGAGGATCAGTGATTTGGATTACTTGCATCATTAGCTAGATCAAGTGATTATCTCGCACTCCATTGTGCCAGAATTGTGTAACAGGGTTTTATAATATAATATGAACAGACAATTATGTGATCTGTCTTTCAATAACATAGCATGTATGTGTACTGTACTTAGTGCTGGTTGAAGCCTGAGTGGTGTATGGGACGGGGGGGGGGGGGGGCGGTGGTAGTGAGGCTTTCCCGGGAGGGGTAGGGTGGTAGCCGGGCGTTTGCTAAGTCAGCACCCCCTCAGAAGTCGGTGCCCTATGCGGCCGCCTATATCGCCTATAGGGCTGACCGGCTCCGATTCTACCGCATTGTAAGGTCATAGTTACACCCTAACACGATAGTTAGGGTGAAATATTCAAAGGGCAGTAAAATGTAAAGGATGTAATATATAAAAATTACACTTATTTTATGACCCCGACACCATCTGAAAGAGAGGATGAGACCAAAAGGTTTAAAGTAATTTAGTTAGTTTAGCAAAGAAAAAGTAAGACTGACGGTATAGATGGACTTAAAGAGCTTAGCCTCACGACAAAAGGCCTGGATTGTCCTTTGTTGTGCAGAGCTACTGAGTCGTCTGTACCGTCCAGTCTGTTATACACAAGGAGGCACTTGTGTAACTTCATCACCTCCATCTCCTCTCCCTGGGTGGCGGCTGGTCTCAGCCCATGCCTGTGTGTTACTGACGTACGTAGTACCTGCTGTACCTCGTAAAAACGCAGCTGCGTAGCTGCCTCCAGAATTGCCTTTCATCTCCATTGTCAATGCACCTGACGATGAAGTGATCATCAGAGGATTTCTGCAGACGGCACGGCTTGGAGATGACTTGGTGGTGGGTGAGCGGAGATGAAGGTAGCGCACTTCCCTGGGGTGGGGCCGTGTGGCTCACCGCCATCTCTGACCCACATTTCCCCCCCAGCCTCACTAACTGTTGTCTGTATATTAGGTAAGGGGAGCTTATCTCAAAATCTGTGAGGTCTAAGAAGGAGTTTACTAGCTAAAGTGTCTGTTGCCTTGTGCCCTGTGTTTCCTGAGATAGGCTCCAGGCTCACTATGAACTTATACTGGGTAAGAGGTTATGGAAGATGGATGAATGGATTGACGAATGATGGATGGATGGAAATATGATGAAGGGACTCATTGGAGCGTTTGTCTCTTTTGTCAGGAATACAAATGTGGCAGATTTACAGAAATGAACTGCAGGCAATCAGCCACAATCGTACAGGGGTCTTACACCCTTCTGACGGGAATCTCAGAAAAGCCAACCTGACCTCCTCAGATCTAAAGAAGTCTGGGTGTTGGGGACAAGTTACCACTGTTGCCCCCCCCCCCCCTCCCTTTCTTAACATAGACTGCACAGTCAGTATCTTTGCTATTAAATCATTAATTAAATGTGTTAAAATTGTCTAATTTTGTATTTTCAAGTTGAAACTTGAACTTGACAGTACAGAAATATACAGCATTTTGCTATCTCTTAAAAAATGTTTTTCTTCTGAAACTGGAACGGCAAATTATTCCCGTCGTTGGTCTCTCTCTTCAACGCCCACGTCAGCAGAGGATGGGCGGCAGCTAGCATCCCCCCCCCCCCCCCCTGGCTTATGTGCGCTGTCAGAAGCCGGGCTTCTCCTCGCTCTACGGAGCGCGGACCTCGCCGAGCAATGCTCCACCCGGGGTTTTATGGGTGGCCAGTCTCCAGTGGACAGGGCTGCAAAATCAGGGAGGGAGAGAGGAACCTCTGGGCGGCCGAAAGTAAGTTAATTGGCATTCGCTGAGTCAACCTCTCCACAGAGAGCTAATATGGTACAACAAGGATCTAACCGCGCGATGGGCTGCATCTCGTTATAGCCGGCCAGCCACTGGGAAAACTCCTTAGTTTACAGTCTTGTGTAATGTGGTGCTATTACAAAGAACATGATTCATTTCTGTCAGAGAAACACACCATAATTATACTCTTATTCTGTATCCTGAGCTGCAAGAAACTGGGATGCTGCACAAATGGGCTCGTCTATAAAGGCATATAGCTTCCTGTTTAGTGTGGCACAATGGACTTTAATATAAGTTTCCTGTCAGTTCCATAAGTTCTGAGAAAGTTCAGGCTGAACCGACAGACTTTGCAGGATTGCTGCTGATGCTGTACCACAAAATTTTAAAGAAGGCCTGAACGATTATCAGTGACTTAAATCAATCGATCAATCAATCAGTCAATCAATCGACACATGCATCCATCCGTCCATCCACCTGTAGCAGTCGTTCTGGCCTACAGTCGTCTAGGAGACTGATCCAAGAGGCACAAGACCATTCACACGGCACTGACATTCCATTCATCTTCCAACTCCTCCAACTACAGTACTAGTCAAAAATAATTATTAATGCCCCGGTGACTGCCAGGGAAATAGTAACTGCCACACAATTCATCTATTATCTTTGTCTGCATTGCCACACAGTATATTGTAGGGCTGTTAAATATTGAATCATCCATCTTCTGCCCGCTTATCCAGCATAGGAGGGGCCGGGGGGGCCGGGGGCCTTTGCCTGGAAGAATGAGAACAGGGGCTTTATTCCAGCTGCCGGACACATGCACACACTACGGGCAATTTGCCTACATCTTTATTTGTTTATTTATTAGTAGCTCATTTTCTCTGTCTCTCTCTTTATATTCTTTATTTATATTTATACATTTTGTGTTTATATACATTATACTTTTCTCCATTTTTACTGGTGTGTTTTTACATTGATGTCTGGTTGTTTTATGTTTCTCTGCCTTTTAGTTTTGTACAACGCTTTGTGACTGTTTTGTCTATGAAAGGCGCTAAATAAATACATTTTATTTACTATTTATTGTTTTGTTTGTGTGTATTTGTGTATTTCTTTGTCTTGACTGCACATTTGTATGTATATGATTGTATACCCACGCATCCAGCTAAATAATTTCCTTGTACTTTTTTTTTTTTTGGATTCTGATTCAGTTGAAAGATAAGATTATTCTGACCGCAATACCAATGTAATTGGAGGGAGGCCAAGCACACATGTGTAAAATCCACAGGCGGGATTCTAACCCCCCCAGCTTGGGTGGTGTGGGAGGGCTGTGATATCCAGCACAACACAGTGCTGCTTAATAACGAGACGTAAACATATGTAACGTGATGGATGTCAGTGGCCCTGAGGCTCAGCTTTGGGCTCGTGTGAAATAGGTCAGGGTGATTCTCGTCTGCCTGCTGGTTTCTCAGCTGCATAAGGAGGCTCTTCTGTCTGCCCGCTGCCTGCTTCACCCGCCCATGTATCTGACCCCTGCTCCCTCAAGCAGCTGTGCAGCTCGCTCTGAAGATAGATCGCATTTACCGGTAATGGGGTGCTGAGAAGCTGCAGGAAGGTGCTACAGAAGTTGTCCGGGTTTTTTCCGTTTTTTAAAGCCCTCACAGCAATTTGACCTTGTGATTTTCGTCACCGATTCTCAGGCGGCCATGAAAGCCACCTGGACCCCTTTCTATGGGGGCATTAAATCAGGCAGCTAAATTCCATTGGGACTTTTCTCTGATGTACATCCTGGGTCAGAGGTCACAGCTGAAATTGGGAGTCGTTCACCAGTCCCCCCCCCTCCCACCCACCCAAGTTTTCCTAAATTCATTTTTATCGACTTGTGCAGGCTTGTCCGTGAGGATCAGTAATTTCACAATTTACTCCCACAAAAAAAAACAAAAAATAACAACAAACCACGGAGCTAGAGGTCTAAAAACAGCCCCGAATCCCATCGTTAATTAAACGCAGAAGAAGTACACTGGACCTCTCAGTTCACTCCGTATTGACGTTTCTATGAGAGGATTAGCATATGTCGTCACTCACTGCGTGCTTTAAGCTAATAGTTAAGTAGCTAATGCAAAGCTGGTTGTTGCGAAAGAACGTTAATCCGACTGCCGTGTATTCCGAAATCTGATCCGTCCTACTAGTAATATCAATTGTTCAGTTGCCCATTCTGTTAATTGGGTACCTTTTTAAAAAATATGTATTTTTTTTTGTAACTTGTTACCTCATCACTCCACGAATGGGTGAACCAGACGCACTTTGAGCTGGAATTTAATCATAACACTTCCTAATCTTCCTTTCTCGCAGGAGATAATTAGCAAAATCCGTACAGTACTTTTAATACAATGGGAAATACATTTTTTTTTTTAGCAGAGTATCTGGCCTGAGACAGAGAAGGTGGGGATATGGATGGAAATGGAACAGAATAACGTTGACAGAGGAAGAACAAATGTGCTAATTATTTAAGGGTAACACCAACAGTCACGGCGTATCGTGAATGAATGGAATGCTGTCATGGTGGCTCAGAGGGAGGGCCTGTCCTCTCCTACCTCATGGCGTGTTGATTTGATGTACCACACCAGCTCCGTTTGTGGAGTTTGCATCAACCTGCTGTGTAGCTCAGGTTTTTTCCTGCAATCCGAAGAAACATCTTTAAGTGGATTGGCGACTTGATAATGGCCGTCGTCTGTGATGGCTTGTGCCCTGCAATTGACTGGCATCAGCCTCACGCGCCCTTCGGGAAATCGTTCCTGATGGGACTCGGGGCTGCTGATTGGATGGGCATCTCCAGGACAAGCTGCATGCAAAGACTCGAGTGCGGAGTACTGGAAAAACCAAGAACCAGAATATAGGAACCAGGAAATTGCTTTGAAACATGAAAACCGCAGCAAACCTAAAACAAGCTTAGTTATCTGGCACAGCGGCTGCAGAACAGCAGCTAATCTGTCCATCCTTTTTCTATACCTGCTTGTTCTATGCAAGGTCATGAGGGGACAGATCCTAAAGGCACCGGGGAGGGAATAACCCGGGAGGGGGCGTGGGGCAATATTCACACAGTCACACCTAAGAACAATTTGGCAATTCTGGTTTACCTTAATATATTTTTGATCTGTAAGGGGAAACACGAGGCAGCAATCTTATCCCCTGTGTCACCATTCCGCCCCCAGCAGCTAATCTGTATGATGAAACCTGAGTCAAGATGCTGGCACACGAAACCGTAAAGCTAGCAAACCTGATTATTACCCAGAAGTAATATACAAACCAACTAAGCCTAGCATCCAGAAGCTGGACTGCAGCAGCCAGACCAAGCTCCGAGTCTCACGCTTGACGAGCAGCAATGACTGAGCCCTGAGCCCTCGACCAACCAGCTGAAAGCTTCACAGTCGCAGAGTCACAGAGTGAGTTGAAACAAAACCTTGGCCTGGATTTGTACTTTCTGGACACAAACTTTCCACCTCTGCATATAATGTCAGTCTAATTTGTTTGCACCCAGATATTTTCACCTCCTCATAACGTGGGAGATTCCTTGGTGTCCTGCTCGCTTGCCAGTCCTTCAGCATTTCATCTAAGCATTACGGGTCAGTGCAAGCGACCTTTGACCTTTGCAGTTTGCTTAGTGAGTGTCTCTGCAGGTTCTCATCCCGGACGGTAGCCTTTTAGGTCCACATTTAGTGTTTTATCCCACAGTATGTTCTGCTTTTTGACGAGCCTGTGTTTGCTCTGGGCTGGGAACTTCCCCTCCATGTGGCAAAGAAAAAGCATGGCCTTTTCCCGTGTTTGATTTCCATGGACCTCCAAAGCTGGAAATTTTAATGAATCTACCCAGAAGACACCTTGACCTCACCATGCATTTGCTCAAACTGTACATTTCCTGCATGCAAAGACATCCTTCCTGACATTTGCGGCTGATTAATTCCCAGTCTCCTATATTAGGGGTTTAAGGCCAGTTCCCAATTTGCACAACTAAATTACAGTCAAAATCTCTTTCACTCAGTAAGATGGGGCTGGAAATTGTAAGATACAGTCAGAATATTATCTCTGGAAGACTGAAGCTTCTGATGAAATAGAAAAGAACATAAAGGCAGGTTTTGGTCAGTTTCACAAGAATTTAGGCTGACTTTCATCATCCATCGAGGTCAAAGAGAAACAGTTGGGATTTTATTGTGACTGAAATGCTGAAATGCTTTTATTATGACTGAAATGTCCTGAAATGCTTGGAGTGGAGGTAAAGCAGGACTTTTCAGGGACCCTGCAGAGATCTGTTTTTTAGATCCAGCTGAGCTTTCTGTGGGATTCTGTGGGTGCTTTCTCATGAAAAAAAAAACAGACAGGTTTGAATCAAAGCAGAAAAATCGCTTCTTTGTATTATAAAGGGTTTGAATTCTTCCAAAATAGAACAGGAACATCATAGATGTAACTGGGGCTTTTCCTGTCCTCTGGGAAGTCGCAAAACGTTTGTAGGACCATTTTGCAAGAAGTTTTCTGTTTGTAGCAAACTTTCCTAAAATTCTCTCAAATACTTTGATGTAAGATTTTTTTTTTCCACCACTATGTGAAAATGCCTGTAATGTATAGTGTTCATTGAAAGTGTGGGTTTTTAAGTGGCTTGGAAAGTTAGAATTATGGCACAGAATGGCCATTACTATCAAGGACATTAGTGTGTAATCCTTCAGTTCTGCACAATATAGGCAAGCAGGTCATTCAGAATGTCGAGACGTTTTACTCTTTTTCACTGCACAAATTATTTTTCGGTTCCTGTTAGTATGCTTTTTAATGTAAATGAGAAGAAAAGATGATCTGAAGAATTTTGTATGTATGTAGTTTATTAAATGTTTGTTAAAATGCCATTTTAAATGCATTTTAAATTTTTGCTATAAAATATGTATGGATGATCTTTTGAATAATTTAATGGATTTTTTGTGTACATACTTTTTTGATAGTTCAACTAGCTTTTATAAGGCAAGAACAAAGTGGACTCATAGCACCAGAAGGACAAAAAACCTTTTTAAAATTACTTTAAAAAAAAAAAAACATTTTTAGTATCATGGAAGAACTATTCAATATGATACATTTTGCTGAATACTTTTAAAAAATATATGTTTTAATTGAAGTCTGAATTACAATTAAAATTTTGCAGTACATTTAAGGAAATAGAAAATGCTTGTTTTATTTAGTCCGCACCCCAGTGAAGGTTTGGGGGGGTGGGAGTTATGCCTGAAACATCCTGAGTCTGCAGAGATTTCTTCTAGATGGATGTAATTAATCAGTGTATTTCGGACAGCTATTGATTTTCCACCAGATTAAAGTTTTGTTTTAGATTTTTCTCTGTGAATTAATTTGAGTTGGGTCTTAATACTTATCATTCTACAGCAAGCCTCAGCTTTTAACAGGCAGGGTGTGCTGCTGTGTGATTAAGGCACACTGCAGTGCGTGTGTGTGTGTGTGTGTTTGTGCGTGTGTTATTATTTCAATGTGGGGCTCAGAATTTACCATCATGTGATAAAAACCTGTAACTTTCTACCTTGTGGGGACATTTTTTCGGGCCGCACAAGGATAACCTTCATTTTCTAAAAATCTGTGACTGCAATCAAAAAACTAAAAATAACAAAAAAAGTATTTTGTTTGGTTATGTACGGTTTAAGGTTAGGGTTGGGTAGGGGTTAACGTTGTCACACTTGTGACATGTGTGTGTGTGTGTGTGTTTCTACAAGCAGGCAAGTAGTTCCCAGCCTTGTCTGATCATCTTTAGCTAGAAGTTATCTCTGGAAATAAAGCAAATTCACTCAGTACTCCTCTGGGACGACCTCCCAGCGTTACCTTGGCGAAAATCCAGGTAAACATTCAAGAAACAGTATCAGGTATGATATCACTTATTATAATAAAAGGTATTTAATGTTCATAAATGAGGGGGGGGAATCTGAGTGCATTCTTACCATCTTTGCCCAGGCTGATCAGCCATAAATCGCAAAAATAAACCCAGGATCTCATTTAACTTTGATGCCAGCCATTTTAAATCGCGACATGAGCCTCGAGTGTCTTTCTAATAAAATAAGTGTAACATTAAGTGATCATTAAAATATAATAATCGTCCCAGGGACTTTCCCGAGGGTTGAGAACATTTCAAATGCCGCGCATCAAAACACGTGGAAATTAAGGATGTGACGGGTCTGTTGGGGCCGTGAGAGAGACATTTCAGTAACGATCAGGGTATCTCAGTATTAACGCATATCTGTCTTTAAGGAAGAGAATGGCATGAAATTTTATTTGCATTTTGTTTATGACGGTATTTACCTGCCAGTAACCTTGTTTCTCTATACACCATTTCCCTGTCTTTTGATGACCTGGGCTTCCTTCCAAGGCAAAATCCAAGCGTACCTATTTTTACAGCTTTAGCAATTTGGGTTAAGCACTCTGCTGAAAGGTACAGCTGTAATGGGATTTGAAGCACCAACCTTTACTGCACTGGGTGGGTCCTAACTGCTTCCCTGAACAGATTGTGTCATCAGTGACATCACCAGAAATGAGAGGTACTGGTAAGAAAAGCAGGGTGACAAACGTGATGCCAACACTGCAAAGATCTGCAGTGCCAGTCAAAGGTTTGGAGACACCTACCCATAGAAAGGTTTATGTGCACTATTCTCTACATTTTAGAATAATTATAAGACATAAAAGCTATAAAATAATATGTATGGCATTATGCACTGACCAAAAAAGTATCTAAAAAAGTTTTTTTGGGGGGCTCTGTATTCTATATTCTATATTCTAGGTTACCGGTTCAAATCCCATGGTTGATAGAGTGATTCCACCATTGGACCTTCAAGAAAAGTCCTTAACCCCAGTTGCTCCAGGGATTGACTGACCCTACTGTCTCCTCTACTCCAGTTCCATGAGGTGGCCTCCTGGGATGCTCTTCCAGCTGTCCTGAAGGAGGTCCCACAAATGCTCATTGGCTGCTTTTCCTTTACTCTCCGGTCAAACTCCTCCATCTCTGCTGCATTTATGCCAGGTGGCCAGGTCATGTGACGCGACACTGTCACTATCCTTTGGTGTGTCCAAAATGTTATGGTGCATGGAATTAAAAATATAAATATAAAAAATATAAATGAAAAGCCAATATATTCCTGTTTAGCTTCCTGTTTAGCTTCCTGTTTAGCTTCCTGTTTAGCTTCCTGTTTAGCTTCCTGTTTAGTGTGACACAATGGGCTTTAATATGTTTCCTGTCAGTTCCAAGTTCTGAGAAAGTTTAAGCTGAATTGGCAGACTTTGCAGGATTGCTGGTGATACTGTTGTAGCAGTTGGTATGAATGATTATCACTTAGTCAAATCAATCAATCAATCAATCAACATATCCATCCATGAATCCATCCATAAATCCATCCATCCATCTTCCGTAATTGCTTATCTACTACAGGGGAATCATAGTCTTCATAAGCATTTACATCTCACTGCAAACAAAATTAAATATGATCTCCTCCTTCCTCATAAACCAATGAAAAGTAATGCCTCCTGACTTCTTTGTAAACTGTAGAAAATAGGATGCTTACCATGCAAAGCTCAGATAATGCAAATGAACGACTGCATGCGCATTTACACGACAATTCAATTCAATTTTATTTGTATAGCGCATTTTCACAACATTACATTGTTTCAAAACGCTTTACATTATCCCCGCCCCCAAAGCTCCCAATGAGCAAACCAGAGGTGACAGGGGCAAGGAAAAACTCCCTAGAAGGAAGAAACCTTGGGAGGAACCAGACTCAAAGGGGGAGCCCGTCCTCCAGGGGGCGGCAGAGGAAGTCAAATGAGCAAGATGGCAAAATCCTCATTTACACCGTCCAAATTTTAAGATTCAAGGGCAGGCAAGTACTAGCAGGTAGGTGCTGATGCTGCTTCTGAGGGCAAGATGGAAAGTGGTATGGCAGCAGGGCCGGCAGGAGAGACGTCACAGGCAGCAGGGCCGGCAGGAGAGACGTCACAGGCAGCAGGGCCGGCAGGAGAGACGTCACAGGCAGAAGGGCGGGCAGGAGAGACGTCACAGGCAGCACGGCAGGCAGGAGAGACGTCACAGGCAGCACGGTGGGCAGGAGAGACGTCACAGGCAGCAGGGCCGGCAGGAGAGACGTCACAGGCAGCAGGGCCGGCAGGAGAGACGTCACAGGCAGAAGGGCGGGCAGGAGGGACGTCACAGGCAGCAGGGCGGGCAGGAGAGACGTCACAGGCAGAAGGGCGGGCAGGAGAGACGTCACAGGCAGCACGGCGGGCAGGAGAGACGTCACAGGCAGCAGGCAGCACGGCGGGCAGGAGAGACGTCACAGGCAGCAGGGCGGGCAGGAGAGACGTCACAGGCAGAAGGGCGGGCAGGAGAGACGTCACAGGCAGCAGGGCGGGCAGGAGAGACGTCACAGGCAGCAGGGCGGGCAGGAGAGACGTCACAGGCAGCACGGCGGGCAGGAGAGACGTCACAGGCAGCACGGCGGGCAGGAGAGACGTCACAGGCAGCACGGCGGGCAGGAGAGACGTCACAGGCAGCAGGGCGGGCAGGAGAGACGTCACAGGCAGCAGGGCGGGCAGGAGAGACGTCACAGGCAGCAGGGCGGGCAGGAGAGACGTCACAGGCAGAAGGGCGGGCAGGAGAGACGTCACAGGCAGCAGGGCGGGCAGGAGAGACGTCACAGGCAGCAGGGCGGGCAGGAGAGACGTCACAGGCAGCAGGGCGGGCAGGAGAGACGTCACAGGCAGCAGGGCGGGCAGGAGAGACGTCACAGGCAGAAGGGCGGGCAGGAGAGACGTCACAGGCAGCAGGGCGGGCAGGAGAGACGTCACAGGCAGGAGGGCGGGCAGGAGAGACGTCACAGGCAGCAGGGCGGGCAGGAGAGACGTCACAGGCAGCAGGGCGGGCAGGAGAGACGTCACAGGCAGCAGGGCGGGCAGGAGAGACGTCACAGGCAGAAGGGCGGGCAGGAGAGACGTCACAGGCAGCAGGGCGGGCAGGAGAGACGTCACAGGCAGGAGGGCGGGCAGGAGAGACGTCACAGGCAGGAGGGCGGGCAGGAGAGACGTCACAGGCAGGAGGGCGGGCAGGAGAGACGTCACAGGCAGGAGGGCGGGCAGGAGAGACGTCACAGGCAGCAGGGCGGGCAGGAGAGACGTCACAGGCAGCAGGGCGGGCAGGAGAGACGTCACAGGCAGCACGGCGGGCAGGAGAGACGTCACAGGCAGAAGGGCGGGCAGGAGAGACGTCACAGGCAGAAGGGCGGGCAGGAGAGACGTCACAGGCAGAAGGGCGGGCAGGAGAGACGTCACAGGCAGAAGGGCGGGCAGGAGAGACGTCACAGGCAGCAGGGCGGGCAGGAGAGACGTCACAGGGAACACAGAACAGGCAGAATGCAATCAATGTGGCGGTGAATCCGCTGACTGCATCAGGGGGGTTCTGGTTTTGCCCATTTAACTTTGCGTTGGCTGCAGGACACTCCTCAGTGTTAAGTCAGCCTGGAAGGATGCAATTAGTTTGCACCTGCAACAAAAGGTTCTGGATCAGGAGGCTAAAAGAGAACTTTGTCAATATAAAAGGTAGGGCATTGGCTCGCTCTCAGGTTGCACATTGAAGACGGTGCTCATCCTTTGAGCTGAGGTATGGTACCTCCCTCCCTAAGGCTTGACAAAGGCCAAAAGAAAGGAATAATGCAAGATGCTTCTGTTAAATGAGTTTTATAGCCGTGGTTATAGTAGCAGCGTAGCAATAATCAATGTTTCTTACATATTTCGCTGCCAAATATATTAGCAGAGATGAATCTGAGCCGACGCCCCCACACGTCCCGGCTATGACATATGAAAGCAGCTTCGATTGCGAGTCAGATCCCTTGAACACATTTTAACTGCCCTGGGCGTTTTTTCATCGTGTTGTTCTGGGGCGAGATTTTGTTGCAGGAGGGAATTTTCACCGGGAACAGCTGTTATTAAAGCATGTTTACTGCACCGTTCCGCCAATAGAAGGACATTCTTTTCAAAAACAGTTGAATTCAAACTGTGTTTCTGGGGGGAATTTTACGCAACTAATCAAACCTTGTCAGAGTGCATAAAAATACCCCACAAGCTATCATGCACACTCTCTCTGCCATTGCTTTGGTTTTGTTTCACACCTCCTGTTGTCCTAAAAGGGGGGTATGTTCTGTCCCCTCGATGGGCTCCAAGCCAAGGAAATGCACCTGCTAGCATTTGTGCAGGGAATCTCATACCACAGCAGGTGGAATCTTGGAAAATGGGCCCAGCTGTGCCTGAAAGCCACGTTCCAAAGGGGGAATCCAGGAGAGCAACAGGTGCGACTCGAAAGCCCGTCTCCCGGCTGTTTATTTCCTCATGTGAGAAAGGTTATAAACACGGCCTACTTTTCCTCCACTTTAATGAGGATGTTTGTTTAAAGTCAGGCGAGTAAATTACCGGTAGCTACATGTGTCATAAGGGAGACATTATGGCATCACAGACAGGAAAATGTCAGGAGAGCGGCTAATGCTGTCCATAGCGTGCTGTGTGGGTCTAATAAACAAACAGTCCGACTGTGCCGGCGATGGATGCTGCCAAACCTGCCGCTCACGTTAAGGGGAAACGGCAGTGAGCGGGAGGGGAGCGCCAAGGGAGGGAGCGGAAACGGCGTCACTGGGCTGATCAGTAAGAAGAATGATGTAAATGGAAAGGAGACCTCCAATTATCATGGATTTATTAATAAGGTTTGCCTTTTATTCAAACAATCCATCCATCCATCTTACGATGCAGGGGCGTAGGAACCAGGGGGGACGAAGGGACACGTCCCCCCCCAATATATAATTTGGCTTTAGTCCCCCTCCCCATGTATTTCGCAGGCTGCAGTACCCCCAGCACCAAACTATATTCTATGCCCTTGCTCCAAATACTTTTTATGTTTGGGTGTGTGGGGGTGGGGAGGAGGGAGGGGGGGGTGAGGCTGTAGCATACTAACACATTATTACTCAAAATGACTGTGGCCATATGTAGGGCAGGTAAGTGCCACATGGTCAGGGGAGCAGGATTAACAAACACACTTTATTAATATTATTTTTTTTAAGGAAAACACAAAATGGAAGACAAAAAAAAATCGTAAAAACCTACATAGATCCAGTAGGGACAGCATGGCTCAAACCTGTGCGATGGTGCCCCCTCTCACCGGGCCCATGCATGCACACAACCCCCCCCCCCCCAGCCGAACGTATTTAAACCCTGAAGAGGACAGCGGTCTAAACAGGGTCAGGTGGGCATCATTAGTCAAGGTACTCGTTGGCCGTGCCTCACAAAGGCGGCGGGGGGTGGGTGTTAGGTTAACCAGCTTGGGCGCGTTTCCACGGCAACCGATCACCTGCCTCGAGCCAACAAGCACGCCGGCTAATGAAACCCAGCGGACTCTGATTAGGGTCACACACACAAACGCCGGATTCAATCTGAATATGCGGAGCTTTTTTCCCAGGCTGGACTCCTTCTTGAGTGCTTCTATTATTTTAGTGACGAGTCCCATAACGGTGAGTCACAGGCTAGTCCGGTGAGGGGCACGCTGATTACGTGTCACTGTGAAGCTCTGGTGGCGGGCGTTGCTATGGCAGTGGCGCCCGTGTGCCTGTCGCGGTTACCACAGCGCCCCGCGTTTCCCGGCCCGCTCTGCGCGTATTGCCTCATCCTGTCAGAGAAGTTCCTTTCTGCACCTTCCTGTCACATTAACAGCCTTTCTCTACCGCTGGAACGGGAGGCCGCCTCCCAAAAAAGGCCTGGGTAAGAGCGTGGCTCCGCCACAAACACCGGCGGGCTTCCTCGCCCGACCCCGAGCGCTCTCCTTAATGGCTGATGCGGCGGAATTACCATGGTAACAGGTGAGTACAAAGCCTTCTGTTTTATGAGGCACTTTCGGGAAACTTTTTGACCCAGTTCAGCGAAGACCATTTTTTTCCCCTCCTACATTCTAAAGTGCTTTTATATAGTCCACTTATTTTCCTGAAGAGCAATGGCTACATTTGGAACGAAAAATTGTATTTAAGTGTGGCTGTAGGCTGACCGCACGCTTGTAGCGTGCAAGCAGCAAGGTCGGCACAGTCTGAATTATGCATTTTAACTTATTCTTGCATATCCCCAAATTGAATTGGACAACCATGCTCCACAGAAGTCAAAAATTACTTTCCTCCAGTCAATTTCACTGTATTTAAATGTTTAGAATTAATTGGGACTATTATCCTCTTCTTCCCTGTGATTCAGCGTGATTATCATACTAAAGTGTTATATGGGAATCACATTTAACACATTTACTTCTTAAATTACTGTTATGATTACCCTCTTGTGAATGTATTACATCAAATCACCCCATTCCATTAATATTTTATCTTTTAGGTCAAATGGTTACAGAACATCCTTTTCCACTTAATTAATATTTGTGTTTTTTCAATTGGTTCGACAACACTGGCATATTCTGAAGGCACGTAGGTCGCTGTCAGTTATCTAATGTGATCATTCTTGTTTGGATCAAAGGGAAGTAATTAAAAAAAAAAAATACTCTTCTTTGAATTTCAATGTAGACCATCTCAGAAAAAAACTGTGTGTGCATGCATGCACCAGACACACAAGGAGTACATAATGATCTGTCATGAAGTGTTGACGGTCAGGCAAATGCAGACGGTTCCAAACCCTGCACATAGCATGTTTAATAACATGTCAAAGGGAAGCTCCTGATGCACCGTTTGAGGGACATCATCAAGGAAACACTAGTCTGCAGTCCTCTAAACCAGTGGGTCGAAATCCCAAACTGGCCACTGGACCCAGTGTATGTGATTAAAAGAAAGTGACTTTTTTTTTTTCCCAGTGTCAGACTTTTTTATTTTTTAACAAATGAATGTATGAAAGCACTGTGCTACTGAATTATTTTTTTGTGAAATTAATTTGGGTTGTGACTTAATGACCAAGGAAAAATATGTGTTGTGAGGCTAATCCAGTTGAGACCTGCTGCTTTGAACCCTGCATACTTCACGCGTTACCATAAAAATGCTGCCGTTTCTGACATCTGGCACTTACAGTCCACTAAATAATGCATGCTTGGCATTGAAACGTTACCCAGTAAGATTAGTCATTTTCACCTTGTTACCATGGCCTCTGGTCTCCAGCAGTTTTATTCAGAGTAAAGAGCTCCTTGGATACTAAACCTTCTTATTACCTTTCCCAGAACAACACTTCATTCCAAAGTAAGGATTCATTTTACATCTGAAAACCACTTTTGACTGCTATAATGCTTACTGCGATAATTTGAGTTGCATTCAAAGTTGCATTTTATTGTATAGCTTTAACCTTTTTTCTGAGCCTCGATTATTAGCTGAAACCAGTCCAATATTTATATTTAGGACACTTTCCTGAGAATGATTTTCTCAGGCTTTACCGATGCCTGGGTGACACTATTGTTCAGTGGGTGACACTTTTGGCTTCACAGCGCCTGATTGTGTGGGTGTGACTCTGTGCCCAGTGATGGACTGGCTTCTCAAGCGGCTTGTCCTTTGCGTAAGCCCTTGCCGTAATGGAATAGGCTCCACGATATGCAACTCTGCACTGGATAAGCGCTGATGTGGATGGATTTGCCAATGAAACCTTAAATGTCGCTCTATATATGCGTGTCTCTATATACGTTTTACTTGTTTTTATGTCTTTAACAAATTTTGCTCGTTAAAATATTCTTACTAGGAGCCACATGTAGCGTTTTACCATAGGTAAGTCTACTGTAGTAAACGTATTAGCTAATGAGACACCGGGGAACAGCCTTCTGATTTTACACGGCTGCTTTCTGTAATGTACTTGGTTTTCTGTCAGTCAGCCTTCATTCTGCACCATATTAACGAGTTCAGTTTGGACCATTTCTGGGGATTTATGTTTATTCTTCAAACAATGGCTTTGGTGTTTATTTGGAAGGAGAAGGAGTGAGAAACACTTAAAGCATCTTTGTGCTCGAGTAACCGGAAAATAAAGTTACACGCAAAAATATTTCATGAAGCTATGATGAATAAATAATATAAATAACACAAAAGAACATTTGGGGCTGACTCATAGTGATTCACAACAGCGTTATTTAAATAATGATTTCCAGAAATAGGTTTTGTGTCTTTTAATCCCCTTTGACCACATTGGTACCACATTCATATACGGTATATAATGCTTCTTTAACGGTAAAACGCAGTGCATCGTAATAGCCTGCTGAATCATAAATCAATAGGACATTTTATGCTACTTTAAGTTTCTAGTTAAACTTAGAATGAGAATCAGGTCACATCTTGGAAAAGAAATTTAAAAACCATACTGTGATACACTGGCTAGGAGGCAAAGGTGGATTCTAGAAATTGCATATGGCTATTTAATTTTATACATTTATATGTATGTCTGTATGTGCATTGTCTAGTTGTGCTCAGATGAATGTCTTAATCTCTTTATCTCTTAATATAGACTGCAAATTTTTTGTTTTTTTGCTGTAACTTGAGAGTTTCTTGTAAGTACCAAGTAATATACTAGCATGTTCCTCTGTGCATATGTGTATGTGTATGTGTGTTGTGGTGGATACTTAGGACCCAAATATTGTTATAATTTTTTTATTATTTGGCACACTACAGCACACAGTGCACAACAACGAAATGTGTCCGCTGCATTTAACCCATATGTGACTTTCGTGACATAGCAGGGGGCAGCTAATTCAGCGCCCGGGGAGCAGTGCTTGGGCGCGGTACCTTGCTCTGGGTACCTCAGTGGTGTCTTCCTGGTTCGGGGATTTGAACCTGCAATATTCCGATTACGAGTGCGCTTCCCTAACCATTAAGCCACCACTGCCACAATATTAAACTGATAAGAACATACTGATAAGAAAATACGGAGCAAAGGGGCTTTATTGGGGAGATGGGCAAACAGAAACTGGACCGACGATCGGGTGTCTTAGTCACAGAGCCAAAGGAGTCAGAAGCCAGTCCTACAGGAACATGAAGGACAGGAGGTAAGCACACCAGGAAGGACCGAGGGAGACAGGAAGTAAGCAGAACCAGGAAAGACCGAGGGAGACAGGAAGTAAGCACAATGGAAAGGTCCGAGGGAGACAGGGACGTGGAAAGAAGCAGAGAAGGAATGGCAGGTCAGGGCAAGATGAAGGAAAACAAGAGAAGCGCATCAGGTGAACAACATCTCACACTGAATGTGAAGGACAATGAGCTTTTCTAGGCAGGGGTGCAGGTGTTGCTACTTTGGGAAAGGTAACTAAGCAGCGTCCACATGAGGGACATTGTGGTGTCAATGTACTTAATATACTTAAGTATATTGTCACAATATACTTATTGTGACAATATGCTTAACTCTCTGCGCATCTGGGTTATTTAATCAAGAGGGTTTTTTAAATCAATTTGATCCATAAATAGCTAATCACTGTATTAAATCCTACGTCTTAGAGTGCCCTTAGGAAAAAAAAGTTTTATTTCAACAGTTGGTGTTTTATTGAAAAAGTAAGAGAATACTTCTGTAGAGTGTGGTGTGTCTTCGTATATTTAGCAATGTCATGACTCAGACTCAGAACTCACAGAAGAAACATTTATTGGCCTTCATAGACATGATGGGAGATAAATATTTCAACCTGGGCCATCAATCTCACACTCAGAAACTCAGATCAAGACTCCATTTGAGAAGACCCATGAACCCAAAGACATTAACCTGAGTTCTAAAACTACCAGGCCAGTAACCCTGCATGCAGCTGAGAAAAACACAGGAGAAACACACGCCAACTGCATCAAGGCCCACAAGTAAGCCTGATCTGAATCAGACTCTGAGGCCTATGCTCTAACATAATGTTTCCCAATCCAGTCCTCGTGGACCCACAGACAAGCGTGGACTATCTGGCAGGGAGCTTGGAGGGAGCAAAAAAAACGTGGGTAGGGAACTTGGAGGGAGTGAAAACGTGAACCGACTGTGGGTCCCCAAGGACCGGATTGGGAAACACTGCTCTAGGAGCAATGCCAATGACTGAGACATGGTAAATGCTCACTGCTCTGTTTAAATAAGGTTAGGCTATAATTGCCGCTGGCTCAGAGCAGGATCCCAGAGCAGGTTCAATTACCTGATTAATCAGGAACAGGTGTGACACAACCCCCTCCTTAAGGAGCAGCTCTTGAAGCCCCAAAGAAGCTTGTCTAGCCCAAACCAAGACAAGTCCAACTGAAAAATGGGCACCTGTCTTAATCTGTCCGGTTACCATCCCCAGACTAATGAACAGTGTGAGAGACTCAACCAAGATAAAGGGAGATGTCTTTAACCCATATTGTGTGAGGAATGAAACTGACTGGAGCTGGTTTATACCATGGGCTATGTACGCCCAGAACTCACTGTACTGTTCTTCTCTATGTTTCAGCACATTTCAATGTATTTTAGGGTTCTGACCCCTCCCCCCCCTTACCCTTGGGAGATGGAGCCCAGCGACATACCAGCTGTGGACAACTGGTTCAGGAGGAGTGGGAAGGTCTGGGAAATGGCATACATCTAGTTGTCCCATGCCATCCAAAGACAGAAGATAACAGATGATCATTGGCACCATCCTTCCCTGCTCCTCCACCTTAGACAGCAGGTGTGGTTGCCCACCTGTGATGTCCGGCTCCATGTCCCATCCAAGATGTTGTTCCTTCGATACATCGGTCCATTTACAATCTTTCAGCAGATCAACCCGGTTACCTATACCACCTTTCCTGGGTTTTCCATGTTTTGTTACTCAAGCCTGTCCGTTATAGCCCAATGCATTGCCCTACCGACCAGCCAGCACCAGTGCCCCCGCTGGACATTGACGTTTCTCCAGCGTGCAGTCCATGCCATCCTGGACCCCAATGACTCCCCCACTACTGTGAAGGGTACAGTCAAGAGGAACAATGCTGGGTGGTTGCCCCGGACATCCTGGATCCCTCATTGATGGCGGATTTCCATCAGTAGCATCTGGACCTTGATGTCCCTTGAAATCTCAGGTGCAGGGAGTTGCCCATGGGAAGGTCTGCTACCCCACTGTTGCTACGCCCATACAACCAATCTCGATCATCGCATTATTCACAGCTGTTGATGATTTTGGTTATGCTAAGTACCTAAGCTAAATTGTCTAGGTGGTTTCTTCACTGTGAAGAATTGTCGACACATGTTCGATTACCGAGTGTCTCAGATCCCTGCATTTCCTCATGTGCTTGATTCTCATCTTGTGTGGTTTATCGAGTGTGTTTCTCCTGGTTTAGAAAGTAAAAATCCAGACCATGATTTATTTTCAACCAACCAGTTGAGTACTCTGTGACTATGACTCTTTATGCTCAACTGGTTGTTTGAAAGTAAATCATGGTCTGGATTTTTACTTTCTGCACCTGAAATTGCCACCTCGGTTCTCCTGTCATCTTGACTGGTTTATTTGCCCCCATCCCGTTCTCACTGCCTAACCTCGCACCTCCAGCACAGACCTTCTGCCTCACAATCCTTGCTTCATTTTCTGACTTTGACTCTTGCTGCACATTTTGCTTTCATTTTCGCTCTGAGTTTAGGTCCCCTGTCCCCGAGGTTACAGCTCGTTAAAATCTCGTTACAATGATCTTGAACATCAGAACGGTTAATCAGCTTAATACCATGTAAATAAATCCTTAGATAAATAAAGGCCCAAGAACATTTGGCCTCAACATCAAAGACAGACAAAGACACAACTGAAAAAAAGAGATGCGTAGTATCACACAGGATTAAAAATGCATTAGAAGTCATTGTTCCACATGATAATTTCCATGTGATTATATTAATGTAAACTGTTTACACGCTTGTGGATTTCCAATTAAATCTTTGGCTAAAAATAATTTTGAATAGCACTCCGGCTAAGACTTGAGAAAAGCAGGATTTACACGTAATATTAATATTATCCAACAGAGAAAAACAGGTGGATCACGCAACACTGTTTTTTGTGTTTAAATTACTGTAAAATATATTTGTGTTAGGCACTATATGTTATTTATGAAATAAATTCATAAAATGGGTTAGAGTTGTCAAAAATGTATTTGAAGGCGTCGAAAGGGTGTATTTAAATTTGACTTGAAACACATAATCATGTCTCCAAGATATGGTTAATTGGCTCTCCATGGTTTCCTCTTCCTCTAGGTGACCCGTTTCTTGGTTTCGTGAAAGAACATTCAGCCTTTTCACATTCTTGTTTATTAGCATCAGCTAGCACTCTCCCACCTCTCTGAAAAGCTGCATAGTGAAACCTGAAAACATAAAAATCTACATTTTTAATTATGCATACAGCTTATAAGTAATTATCCACACTATATATAATATCTGAAGATAAGTTACAGAACGCTTGAAGTCTGCAGTCACAGTCAAGCAGAGAGAGATGATTATTTCTCAATAACACTGAAGTGTGTCTTGAATGCCTGTAATATTTTTCTTATTTGTTCACTTGGGAGTCCATAGCAAACCACTACAAAATCTGTAAATTGGATAACCCTTTAAAGTGGCATTGTCACATTTGCAAATGAACTGTAACCATAGACATGCAAGGATAAAAGATGTATGACACATTTGCATTTTGATAAGGTTAGACCTCAGTCATAACATTGTAGTAAGGCAGAGTACAGAAGGGATTTCGAAGCACAGATGGTCTGAAACAAGAGGGATCTTCAGCACCACGGACAGCAGTCCTGCCGCAGCACATTGGCTGAGAGGCTTTCAGGACCCTGGCTAGCAGCTCAGGCTAACACACAGGTTAGAGGGTTGTATTAGCTGGAACAGACATACCAAGAAATGAGGAGCTGTCACTCTCAGAGGCATCGCAGCAGATCACGTACATGCCGGCTCTCATGATGACAAACACCAGGCTTTTTTTCTTTAATTTATTTAACAGGAATCCTGTCCTGGGCATAAAATACTTTCTGAGGCTTAAGAGTCTCATACAGTTGGATGTAGTGCTCAGTATAAGGCAGGCTTATCTTTGTTAGGTTGCGCTATACAGTAGATGTACTATAATTTATACATAATATATTTCCATTACTATTACCATACATGCATCCATTTTCTGCACCTGCTTGTCTTAAGCAGGGCCATGGGAATCCAGAGCCTTGGAAGCTACGGATGCAGGGCAGGGAATAACCCAGGGTTATTTTTTATTATTATAATTACTGTTATTCTGGTGTGTGTATCTGCTCTGGAATGAACTAGCATCCCATCCACGGTGTTCCCCTGCCTTGTACACCTTGGAATATGCTCCAGGTCCTGCTTGACCTTGCATTGTATTAGTGCAGTATTTCCCATGATCCTCGGGCTTACAGTTGGGCCATGATTTTGCTCTCTCCATCTTCCCTGCATGACAGTCCATATTTTTGCTCCCTCCCAGCAAAAATGTGGACTGTCTAGAAAACGTTGCATTTCTGGCTGGAAAATTTGTCTTGACGATGCACCAGCGGTTAGCTGGTTAATCTTTGGTTACCTTTGCTTCCTTGGTCAGCTAGTGACTGTGTCAGCAGCCTACAGTAGTCAGCTAGTGACTTATGATGCACTGTAATCCCATGAAGCTTCACTTTCAGATTTGAGTCACCAGTAGTGCGTGAAAATCTGTGAATTTACATACTTATTTGTAAGGCACTCATCCTGGGATAGGGAGAATTCCAGGCATCAGGTGTCTGGCTCAGAATCAACATCCAGAGCGATCTTTCACGGGAAAATAAGCATACCGTGTTATTGCTTTGTTTACTTTAACTGGGTACTGAAGCTTCTCCACAATCCCCGAGCTTAAACCAACTGTACATGCAAATATGCCATCTTTTGGTACAGTGTGAATACTTGGATTGTTCTAATTGTGGAGATAATTGCGCAATGTTGAGGAAATACAAGCTAAATAAACCAACAGCAAGAAGCACTGGCACAGCCTCCTGGAGCAGCTGAAAAGAGCTGAGGCTAATTTTAATGGAGAGTATTAGACTCTAATTCCTGCTATTAACTGAAAATCCCCTTATATCTTTGCCCCATCACCCAGGAGGCTGCGGTGAAACACTCCCGCTTTGACAGACAGAAAAGGACGCCCCTTGACTGACACCGATTGGCGAGGCAGGTTTTACGGGAAATCCACATCAAAACTCCAATAAAGATGTTAATTGGAGGAGTCGCTGGCGTGATCATATGCCGTTTCGTCGGTTGGCTGAAGATTCGTATATATTTTTAACCCGGGATTCATCCGTAATTCACAGCCATTAAAGCAAAAATGCGGCCGGTCTCATTATTACCAGCCTGAATACGTGGATTTTTTTTAGGTGCAGTTCCTATGTGCAGTGGAATATGCTCACTGCTGGCTCACTGCTGGCACCAGTGCAGTGACAGCGACCCCTGCAATCAGGTGTGAGTGGTGACAAGAAGAAGGATGCAGGTAAGAAAAGGAAAAAAAAAAGACTTGCATTCTAAATTTCCGTAGTTTTTCCGCCGTCGGCTCAACTAGCATTAGCAGCTACAGATAAAGTTAAATTTAGTTGCTACTTTGCATGAGAGGATGACCAACAATGGACAGCTGCACGACTACGTTATGCTGGCCTCTCTGCGGCCAAAAGAGAAAAGGGAGACAAATCCACAGAGGAATAAAGACGTAATCATTGGGGTGGGGGGGGGGGGCACTATAGGTTTTCCTATAGACGACCCCCCATGACATGGCGTACTATAAATACTGCCAGAAGTTAACGTTCTTAACGGCAGTGTCGTTAGCCCCCTCCCCGAGTGACCGGGGTCAGCTTGCATCACGCTTTTCGCTGCCGCCCGGCAGGTAGGTATGTAGGTAAGAGGTTCCAGCCGCATTTCTGTGCTGAAGGACTCCTGTGAGCCGCCGATCTGCTGGGAAAAAGCTCCTCTGTCTGATTCGTCTCCTCACGGTCGCTTTAGAGGCGCCTGCTGTCCCAGATGGTGCTGGAGTACAGGCTGTCTACTCTAAATGTACGTCATGCCCTTCACACTTCAGGACACCTCGTAGCCCTAACCCTCAAAGCGGTTCCTTAAGCAGTGATTTCGACGGCTTTAAGTGTTTCCATGAGCCTTTTGGCTGATATCTACTGGCTGCGGACCATAATAGTCCACAATGTGGACATGACTTCTACGCTGTGTCCTTACAAATCAATCCGGGGTGAATGCCTTGGGCGGTAGCACGCATCGATCTGTTAGATGGGCATTTCACACCTCTCCATCCACTGAGGTCTCCTGCCATCATCCCCCACCTAGAAATTCCCTCTGGAATCTCTGGGCAACTCCTACCTTTCATTATCCTGATGCTGGCTGGCGAACCGGTAATCTGTATCATGTTGATTGGCTGAAGCGCCTATCCTCCCCCCCCGTAGGCTTTGAATTGATTCGTTTTTATCCATCTCTTTCTCCATTCCATTTCAATTAATGTCTACCTGCACCTTCAAAGTTACCACCGTTTGCTTTCTCTTATACTGGAGACGAGATTTTAATTCAATTCCTGGGAGCCAAATTTTGGACACCTGTGCGGAGGATGAAAATGAGCACATATATCTGAATACATTTTTTTTCTCCAGTTGCACGAAGGGCTGAAGTATATAGCAAATATATCAGCTTATTACTCGCCATTGTAAAGTCCAAGGTCAATCTTTTATTACTATTCTGCTTTGGAATGCAAATTTAAGAATGGTTTATGGCGAACAGCTTCTCAGCCATAAGTATCTTGGCACCAGCTTTGGAAAACTACTATAAAGTTCTCAAGAACCTGTGCTGAGCATCTTTAATATCGTTTTTTCATTAAAGATTTGAATTTGAGCACTGTGACTCATTTCAGCCAACCAAGTCAAATATTTTGCATTAGTTTTAATGGATATGTGTCCCTCTGTAATACAGGTATGTATTACCCAGTCCACAATCACCTCTTTGAGACATAGTTTGGAGACAAGGCAAGCTGAAAGGTATAGCCTTCTAATATAGATCTTACAACAGTATAAAATGAAAATGAATACTGAAATTTTAATTAAAAAGAAATGGGCAGCTTGGTTGGTGGGATTGTAGTGCTCTAGGGTTGACACATGTCCTGGCCGGTGTGTGCAGAGTTCCTCAAATTCTTAAATTTCTCTGCTCACTGATGTGCTCTTAAAGTAAATGCCAGTCCCTGATTTTGTTTCTTTTTTACTGTGAGCGTGAGCCAGAGGTGTAAAGTTCAAGTTCAGAAAGTAAAAATCCAGACCAAGATTTTCTTTCAACTGACCAGTTGAGTATAAATAGTCACATTCACATAGTACTCAACTGGTTGGTTCAAACGAAACCTGGACCTGAACTTACCACCTCTGATGACTAGCCTTGGGAAGAGGTGAATATATCCGATACCATGTGCATCCCCAGTGAACATCGCGAAAGACGGGCTATTTGACGAAAGTCGCCTTTTTCCTTTTGCCGAGACTGGAGATGTGCCAAGATCCCGCCACTAGCGTGCTGAAAGGCGTGCTGTTTGCCGGACGTCAATGCTGCCACTTCTACTGTGTTATCCCTCTTCATGGTGCATTTCAGGCCGGTGACTTTCCCAGGAATTAATTCTACCTCAGCAACCTGGTTCCTATGGCTGTTTTAATAATGTAGATGCAGCAGGTGGCTTGAAAGTTGCCTTACCTGGCACTGAAGCCTTAGACATGGTATTTCTAACACACACACGTACACACACACACACACACACACGCACATGTAGGGTATACATATCCTTATGGGGACCGCTCATTCATTTCAATGGGAAAAATGCTAACGCTAACTATGACAACCTTAACCCCTACCCTGCCCTAACCATAACCATAAGTAACCTAACAAAATAAAAGAGTTTTTGCATTTTTAGTTTTTTCATAGCAGTCACCGATTTTTATAAAATAGAGTTTTCCCTTATGGGGACCAGGAAACATTATGTCCCCATAAGGATAGGTAAACCCGCTCACACGCACGCACGCACACACACACACACACACACACACACACACACGTTTCCTCTCAGCTTCCTCAGTTCACAATGCGGATTGACTGCACCAGTCAAGTCTCTCTGGTTCTTCTGTCTGATTTATTTCCCAGTCTTCCGTTTCCTAATAAAGCCTCAAGTCTCCCGATGACGAGGCACCCCTGGTAACCACTGCTGTTATTTGAAAAGGTAATTTTGAGTTTAGCGTTACTGGTGTAAAGGGAGAGATCGCACATACAGAAACTTCGGCTGCCCCAGGGGCTCATTTAGTACAGTAGATGGATTCCTTTCCAGTTTATTCTTCTTTGTCTACAATTAAGCAGCCCTCAGATGATATCAGAATTGCTACATTGCTACATATCAGTTATATACAACACTGTGTATCAGTTCTTTATGTTGAAGCAGTCTTGTTATAATAAAGTTACCTAAGTCTTGCATATCATGACTACCGGTCCAACATAATAGCCAAACTAAAGCGATTTTATACTGCTGACAGGAACAAAATGTGCAAACACTTCTCTGGTGTTTAGAGAGTTTCCACTTCATTTTCCCTCCTTTAAAGTACTGTAGAGTATTGATTCTTTTGGACCTCTGAGGTTATGTTGACATGCCTTTCATTAATGATGGAAAATACAAAATAATGACTAAATCCAATTCCGATAAGAATTCACAGCAGTCGTCTGTCCAGTTATTTACTGTCTCTTGCATTATGACTGGCTGGTGTTTACAGAGTATAATCAGAATGTACTTAACACTCTAGAATCCGTAGACACAATGGGAAAGTAATCAAGTGTTTACGAATATTTAGTTTACACTTTTTTTTTGATTGTTTTAACAGAACCTTGTGCTCCTCTATCCTATTTGTTTCATGGAGATGTTTTGATTATGTGTGATTTGTGCTATGATATGATTAAAGTGCTTAAAAGTACCTCCAGAAAATACTAAAATAAAAATAAACCTTGTTGCACAATATATGATCAAATTTTCATTCGTAAGGAGAATGTTCAGCCTTAACTGGGTTTTAGCTGCAGATCTAGGCGATTTTCTAACGTAATTCTGAAAGCAATTATAAACCTCCTCTTATAGCAAACACTCTCCCTCAATTTGCATTCTAACCTTTTGCACGAAGCTGGTTCATAGAACAAACATTATCTCCGCCAAAATGTGTATCTCCTTAAATGCGTAAAAGGGCAAGATCCAGTCACAGTAACTTCACTAATGCGAAAGAAATTAAAAATGTAAAACTCCCATTTAAAGAGCTGAAAAACAATAAGTCAAAAGGTGTTCTAAATTTTTAAAGCTTTGCTTTGTCAGCCCATCCTTTATTGCCTGATTATTCCCTGTCTTGCGCCTGAAGCTTCTGAGATCCTAACCCCCATGACCCTGCATAGGATAAACGGATACAGGAAAGAGGTGGACGGATGTATTGTTGCTTTGCACTTGGTAACATGGTGCTGCAGTGATTACCACTAGTGCCTTACACCACTAGGGGTGGGGGTTTGAATCTCATTTCTGCTCTGTATGCTTGGAGGTCACATGTTTTTCCTTGTTGTGTGGATTTCCACCTGCTTCCCAAAGACATGCGATTAGGCCATTTAGTGTTACTGATTTGCCTGTAGTGTATGATTGTGTTCTGTGATGGACCTCAGTCTTTTGTGTTCAGGTATCCACTGGCCAGCAGCTGGCGATCTAACCATCACAGCCCCGTCTCTGCTGAGAGCGGCTTCTCTGACCAGCAGGTGGCGATCTAACCGTCACAGCCCCGTCTCTGCTGAGAGCGGCTTCTTTGACCAGCAGGTGTCGATCTAACCGTCACAGCCCCGTCTCTCCTGAGAGCGGCTTCTCTGACCAGCAGGTGGCGATCTAACCGTCACAGCCCCGTCTCTGCTGAGAGCGGCTTTTCTGAACCCTGCCTGAACCCCGGTGTACATGCACTGAGGGGATGCGTCTGAGGGCAGAAAAAGCCCCCCTGGCTCCTCACATTCTGGGGGGGAACCGAGCAGCTGCTTCCAGTCCCGACTGCGTTCCAACGGCCTGAAGCTGAAGTCTTGTTCCAGACAAAGTCGCTTTGACATTTCTCCAGTTTTCTTGATTCCTGTTAGGGTCGTACCACACAGCTACTCATTCTCAGCTCCCTTGGCTGTCTGACTTCTCCCCCGTCCATGGCTTCGGTACCTCCTACCCGCTGTATTCCTTCACCCACACTTTAATACTCCTGCCCCCGTTTTCTGTACCAAACCTGTTCCGGCCCCTTACTGCAGTCACCATTAAGTTCTGTACTGCTTCACCTGGCCTTTTGGACCTACTCTGTTACTCTTCATCTCAAAGCACCAAATACTTCCAGAGAATCCCTGCGATGCACAGTCTGGCATCTTCTAAAGTCACCTTTTCTATTGGATTCTTTGCAGGCTTCTGGTTATTAAGGATTCTGATGGTCAGCCAATGAGCACGGCTCCAAAAGGTGGAAATCCGGAACCTAAGGGCACAGACATCATTCCAGGAAGGGCTCATAGTAACCATCCACATGCAGAATGTTCCCTCATTATCCTGTGAGTCGCAAAGGAACACGATTCATGGTTGTCCTTTTTGTCGACTCTATACCTAGTGCAGCATCTTTTCTGTTACTTACATATCAAGCAATTATTCCGTAACTATTAATAACCTGTTACTAATCATTTGGCAAGATATATTTAATAAAAAAAATACTTACAATAACATTTAGAAATGCATTACAAAGCTTTCTCCTGTCACACGTAGTATTTACTAAAAAACATGTACATTCTCAATTATATCTCATTTCTGAGTATGGTTACTAAACCATTGCTTTATATTTTCATGTGATTTACAAACTATTTTGTAAATAAGCGGAGGAAGATATGTTTGTAGCACATTTCACATTTCATCTATCAGTGAATCTATACATTGTCAAATAATTAGCAAAAGTTTATTAATAGGGTACCACTTTACAATAAGACTGATGAATGGTTTATAATCAGGTTATTAATTAGTTTGCAACACATTGTTATACCAAGTTTTTTTTTTTTTTTTTAATTATTGAGTTACCACCATTTATAACTGTCAAAAGGTACTGTACAGTCGGATCATTAGTAGTTAGGGTGCAGACCTAAAGCTAAAGTGTTACCAAAAAAAAAAAGTATTGTTAGAGATCCTTGACATGCTTTGTAGTAGGAAATACCATTTACAGGATATTCAACAAACGTTACCAAGCAGCATCTAGGTGAGACACGTCTTCAAGGCATACAGAGCCTTATGGAGCTATACAGACCTGTCAGTCTGAGACCAAAGTAATTCTTCCCATGGGGAATTTTCTCCAAGGTGGCATCAGACTGGATGAAGTAGGTGTGTGATCAGCTAATCAGTGCAAAAGGTCAGGGGATAGAAAAGAAAGAGGTCATAATTTCAAAATTAGCGGTTGAATCTGAGTTATACCCTGTCAGCTCCGCTAAACTTGATGAACACTGAATGCGATGTGAGGAAAAAAAAACAGAATCGTAATCGGCACTGTAATGGGTGGCTAACGCTGCGACCTGTTAGCACTGCGCTCGCGTTTTTGAAACCTGCTGGGTTTGGTGGAAGGACACGGGTAGCAGGCAATGCTGCTCTTCAATCACATAGAGAAGACCAGTAATGCTTTGGTCTACTGGAAATGGTGCCCGTCACTGGGGCACACTGCTCCGAGGCGTAATGGGAGACAGCCTGGAGATGCTGCTGCTTACTGCACCTGTGATTTACTTCTCTTATATTTCATGTTTATGTTGAATGATGGCTATATTCCAAATCACTCACTACTCCCTAAATAGTGCAGTATGTAGTATGTCCGCCATTTTGTAGTGTTTGAATTTCCAAATGACAAATGCAACTCACTATATAGTGCACTATATTCCAAATTACTCACTACTCCCTAAATAGTGCAGTATGTAGTATGTCCGCCATTTTGTAGTATTTTAATTCACAACGGCAAATCTGACTCAATATATTGTACTATAAATTGCCTGCAATCCTCTGCAAATAGTAATGTGCAGACGATGGCTGTATCACCATTGATGATAACACAATTAGATTCACAGATCAATTACAATCAAGTCCTGTAATCCACAGGCTAGAAATGAATAGAGACAAGTATTTCTTGGGTACTGATATTTTGACTGTACACAATTTTTGTATTTTTTTCTAACATCATGTAGCTGACTTTGAACTTAATTGTTTAATTCCTAACTTTTTAAAAAATTTGTCCAATACCCCAAATTAGTGATGCACGCTATGTCTGTGTCTTAAATTGTACACTAATGCCATAGCAAGTTGAATTGGAACACATCCTCCTACACTAAGCCCTCATTATTCTGTGAAAAAGCTTTTCAAGACTTTAAGGTTCAAAGTAACCTCTCTCACCACTTAAGTCCATGACAAATGATTTATTTTTCCGATTGCGGTTCAAGAGGTGTGGGGTCTGTCTTTCCCCATCCATCTGCTCCTGTTTGCTTGCACACGTACCAATGGTGCGAATGGTGCGAATGGTAACCATGACAGCCGCTCCAGGACCACGGCACGCCAAAGAGATGGCTTTGAGGATGCCACAGCTCTGAAACCTTTTTATTCAAAATTACTATTTTCATGTATTTTTTTTATTGTCAAAGGTCCTTGTCACCTGCTGGAAGCTCAGAACTCGCTGTTTCCGAGGTGGTAAGATAATCCTGGTTAAATACGAGCTGAACACACAGGCCAAGAGGTCAGGTCAACACATGTATAGGGGTGTCAAACTCCAATCCTGGGGGGTCGGAGCCCTGCACAGTTTTTGGTTTCCCCTCGTTTAACACACCTGATTCAACTCCTTGTACTAATTACCACACAGCTCTTGAGTTGAATCATTTGTGGTACAACGGGGAAAGAACTCAGCTACATAGGGCTCCGGCCCCCCAGGACTGGAGTTCAACACCCCTGCATTTGGACAAAGAAAGATCCTGGACTTCCTATTTGAACATTATCACATGCAGATTAAAAACAAGAGTTACAGGTTAGAGAAACATGTTCTTACCCGTGACCTGCTCCTAGAAGTACTATATGTGCAGTATAGAGAAATAGAACTTTCTAGAAGCATGGAACTCCCATGGTCAGTTTTCCATGAGTAGGGCCACCTTGGCAAGCCCAGAGAGGAAGGCTGCTTCCCTCATGACCGCTCAGTGACCCTGAAGTTTGCAATTTGCAGGTGTTGGGTGAACTTCTCTCAATATGCAGGAGCCTCCAGAACATCTGGACGAGGTTGGACGTATGCATTGGTTTCCTGCTTCCTGAGTGCAACGTAACAATTAAGAAGAAACCTAACAACTGAAGATGTTAACATGCTGACGATGAAAATGAGACACAGATGCTGTTATATAATGTCAGTTTTCTGTATATTTGTTATATAGATTTCTAGGCCATCGTAAGGCACACACAATGGATGTTGTCAAAAATCCAATTAGCCTGACAACACGCAACACGGGCGGAACATGCAAACACCACGCACACCAGAGCTGAGATGTGAGGTATCAGTGGTAGTCGTTCTGGGAAGGAAGATAAATTAAACTTTCTGATGTATAATAATGAAGCTCTAGTTTTTATATTAGAATATCTCAAAAACAACTCTGTCTTTATATGCAAATGATATAATAAATGTCTTTTTAAGGAAATGTTGCCGTGGTGACCCGGGCACATGCCCTAGTTCCAAATACGGCTGTGGATGCCCAGTCTCTCATGAGTGACTCCTCGCTGGTTCTCCTTCCTGGTGCCTCTCTGCCCATCGTTGACCCCCACGTTCCACCGAAGGGTCGTCTGGCGTTCAGTCCATTCCAGCTCAAAGTCAGAAGGCCACAAGACGGCTAGCTAGACTAACTTCTGAATGTACTTTCACATAATGGGCGCAGGTGTTTTTGCTAGTGCGAGCCTGACCCAACTGTCATTTTCCCATCCAGTGCCAAGTGTACTTGCGTCCATCTGAGCGCCTGTGGGCATGCTGGTCTTACAATGAGTCCAGTGTCTTGCTGACTCTTTGCTCTTTTGAGGCAGTGGAAAGTGATTGCAGTTTTGATTAACAAAAACCTAGTCTAAGATCAATAGTGCAGTATTGCACTGTTCTTTAAGGGCACTTTATAAAGATGTAACATGAAATTATGATACTTTATTGTTCCTTGTAGGGATGTTCTGCTTTTGCATACCCCATCCTGCTCTCCATAGGTAAGAACAAGTGTGGTAGTGAAGGGCAGCCACCCGTAGCAGCACCCTGGCAGCTGGGAGGTTAGGGGTCTTGATCAAAGACCCCTAACCGCCAGATTAAGGGGGTCTTGATCAAAGACCCGCAGACATGCTGAGGCTGGGCTTAAACTAGCTACCTTCCGATCACAGCCACGGAGGCTTAGCCCACACTATGTAGGGGCGTGAATTGTGTGCATATGCTGCTCGTTACCCAACAGGGACGCGCAGTCCTGCGCAAACATGCAAAGCATAAAAAAAAAAGATTACAATGTGAAAGATCATTAATACGTACATCAAAATCAGTCTATATCATAATGGTTAGTCTCATTTATTGTATGGCTTTCTTGCAGGTCTTTAATGCAAAATAATCAAATATTTTGGAAAACATTTTGTCTCGCTCCCAACCACATCTTATAATTCACACCCCGTTCCCACCCACAAAGAAAAAAAAAACGTTTCATGTGACTATGCTTATTTTCAGGTAAAAAATATAGACAAACCAGTATCCTCAACAAATAGGCTACATTGGACATTTAACAGTTAAAACAGTGTTTTTCACATAATAGCAGGCTAATCATATGCGTAGGCATGTTTCACCTGCAACAACGCTTGCAATGACAGGTGGTAGATCTGACAAAATGAAAAGGGCATATTTGTGTGTTGTTCCAGGTTTTAGTGCAGGTGGTCTGCTCCTGTGCACTTCCTCTGCAGGGAAGTGTTCTCCAGCCCCTTTTGATTATAATAGCAATCTGCCAATGGCAAGCACACCTGGCTCTTAAAGGGAATGAGAGCTGACACTCTGATTGGTTAATAGCATATTACGCCCCAAACACCCCCATGACTAATTACAAGATCATTATAGGACCATACGCCTGGCGCTATGATTATTTTTCTGCAATTAAATGAGCAAAAGTGAGTTGACCATGCCTTAAAAAACATTTTTGCCACATGATTTAGACTGTGTGCGTTAGATCCTGAAAACAGGGCCCAGTGAGTCACGTTAGGGTAACAACGCCTTTATTTTTGGATGCCCTGTTAGGCAGGGAGCCAGGCTCATAATCTGAAGGTCGTGAGTTTGAGGCTCACATGGGGCAGGATCAATTTTCAGAAGGACGATGTGTGGCTCAGGGGGTTAGGGGACTCTGTCTGTGATCCAAAGGTCACCCTTAACGCAGGCCAGTTCTCCAGGGACTGTCTGATGCAACCTTCTTAACTGTTCCTTGGATAAAAGCACATGCTAAACAAATAAAACATACATTTTCTTATTTTAATTTGCTGCTGTACGCAAACATATGCTACTACTGCTACTATTAGTGCTTAGGAACAAATGGTAATACAATGTACACTTTTTAGGGATTATGCAACCCTGCACAGGAAATGGATTTGGAATCTGTATCATTTAATTGAATATTGTTGGAGTGACACATTCCATTTAAAAAAACCTGCATGATGAAATAGGAGTTTGTCTCAGTGTTATTCAATCAGTGTCCTTATCAATATTTAAAAGCTGGTATTAACATGTTACTTCCAATTTCATTAGTTTCAAAATGTAATTTTATGCATGCCTGATTGCAAAAAGATTTCTCGTAGACTTTGACTGACTAAGCAACTGGTATATGCTACTTACAATAGCCGAGCACTGTGTCATTTATGAGTTTGACGTCTGAGGTATGAAAAATAAGGAACACGATTATTACAAGGTCTCCTGCGGTATAAATTCGGTTTTAATTTGGGATGTAGCCAAATAATTTTAAATTAATGCCCCACAGTAATGGTCCTTTGGATTTTCATGTTATATTTAAAGGACGATTCTCAGGCCTGCACACTGGTAGACCTTAACCGTTCAGTGTCCTCAAATGTGAAGCAGCGCAAATTTGGCAAAATGCTCCACAAATGCATGTGAAATGCCAAGGAGAAAGAGCTGTCACAAAACAAAATGTTAGAGAGTGAAATATGAGAGACTAACCAGCTATTTTCCCCCAACATTTTAACAGTGGCAAAGACCAATATTTTGAAAAATTTCTCCAATTTACAAAGACACTTTTGTATTATGTGCACACAAAAGGTTTGGTTCACTAAAAAATATCAAAGGCTACTCCCTGCAAACTGAAGAGGCAATTCGTGGTTAAGGAAATGGACATGTAATCTAAGGCTGGCTTGTTGAAGTCCCAAGAGAGGCTGTGTTCTATTACACTTCAGCCACGTAATGAACTTGAACCTCTGAAAACACACAAGCAAACCTCAAACGTTTACATGACTGAGCTTATTACGCTTTTGAAGCGATCCTTTAATTAAAATAATAATTGAAATGCTCTGTGGCATAATTGATACAGGCAAACGTAAGAGACAGCTCACCAGCAGAATCCCCCGTCTCTGTGGCTTTTCTGCCCCATTCCGGCCTCCTTTTCACCCCCCCCCCGCATAGTTATACATGCCGGGCTCAGTCACAGACAGGCTGTGCTCTTTATATATCACCCAGCCTCCATTCCAACCCAATCACTTGGCTTAAGGGATCCAATTAGTGTTTCCCCACAGTAAGATGGCACCAAAACAACCATTTAATAACATGGCGGGAAGGAATTCCATTGCTAGTACTGAGGAAAAACACACAATTAAAAGAATACACAAGACACAAAAACTACTTACAAAAAAGTCTGTAAATGTACCTCCATAATATTCCTTATCAAATCCTATATTTACCTAACATTCCTCCCCCCTTGATGTCACGTTACACTGGGGATTCCTCTCCGAGTTTGAATATCATTGCTGTTTCCAGTTACAATTTCTAATCAAATGTATTTTATCTAATTATCTTTTTTTTCGGTTACAGTGTAGACCTTCCATGCAGAAAGGTCAGTCTGGACTATGAAATGTCAAGATATTTCGTTTGAGGTTTCTCTGCCGACTCATTCATCTGATCGACTAATTAGTCAAAATTCTAAATCACTCATTCCCAGTAATGGCCGAGCACCCTTTTAACGGGAAGAAGTTAGCGAAATCTCATTAAGAAACTCAAAATGCAAACTTCATGGCAGATTTATGGAGCAACTGTCAGCATTTCAGAATTAAGTATTGAATTGCATTCTTTTGTCGTATCCAGCCGGGTCATGCAGAAAGACTGCGTGATCAATTACACATAATTACTGTGGCACGCATTGTTTATTGCAAGGAGTGTAGTTTTTTTTTGTGCTGCAATAAATCCAAATTCAAGTCTGTGAAAATAAAGTCACAGGCTGGTCAGACCTTGTTTTAATCTAAAGATCCAGTTGTTTCCACATTAAAATCTAAGGTGTAATACAGCTATACACCTCTGTTTATAAGAGGCAATATTGTATTTGTCACAAAGCTTGTATCACCGTATCACCAGCTATTGGAGAAATGTTTCAATATAAATGCCAAGGACCTCATTCTGAGCTATTTCAGACCCGGACAGTTTTTGTGAATACCCAGAACAGGATGCCCTGCAATTATCTACTGGAACCATGCGACGGAACCATTTGGTTTGATTATTTTTTGTGAATTTCCCCCCATTAATTATATCATTTGCCAATTAAATCATCAGTCACACCATTACAGTGAAAGCTATCTCGGCCAAGATGGTGCGCAGATCGCTTCATTGTCCGATACATGTCTTCCCATTTCCATTTAGCGGCGTGACCATGTTGCAGCATAATAATGAGGAGCGATTGCAGAAAAACAGGCAATAAATTAGTTCTCCTCTGATTTGTGAAGATCCTGGCTCCCAATAACATACTGCCGAACTTGACTGAGTAAAACATTTAGTTTTTAAAATAGCCCCTCTGCCTCTGAGTGCTTTTTCGTGACACGCCAGTCGCCTCATTTACATTCACATTTACAGCATTTGGCAGACGCCTTTAGCCAGAGCAACTCACACACATGCTTTTAATAAGAGTATAATCCTATCAGTGCTAATCCAAGTACTTCCGAAAGAGGCAGGTTTTTAGTCATCGTTTGAAGACACCCAATGACTCAGCTGGTTGGACATATAGGGGGAGTCCATACCATTCCAAAACAGAGAAGAGCCTCGACCGTTACTATGCTAATGCCACCCCATCAGATATATTCTCTGTTAGCATCGCTCGCAATTGAATTCCTGTTATCGGTTGCGGTGCTGGTGGGGCTGCATAGATGTGTCCGGCACTAAGCTGAGTCACTCGGCGAGTGTCGGAGTCCATTTGGGACACGAAGTAGCCTCTCCTGAAAAGAAAGCGAAGACGTGCTAATGCACACGGACGAGCACTCAAGCCCAGGAGCCTGGGAGAGACAGTCCACTTTCAATCCAGGCCTGTGCTTGTCTTTTACCCCCCCCCCCCCCCCCCCCCAGGCTGACTATCAATTAGGGACAATCAATAAACTGTCCTTAATAGACTGGCTCACTGCTGTCAAGCTTCCGCGTAAATTAGATACCTCTTGCGGGGGCCTCTTGTAGCTACTGAATTCGTTCACCATCTAAACCCACTTACCAGCGATGTGCTACATTTTCTGAGAGATAGAGATGAAAAAAAAAGACCAAGGACTAAGACCAGAGTTTCCCTTCTTGTGAACTTCATATATTTCACCTTAGCATCTACAAAGAGGACCAGTCTGGGGGGGAGGCAGTTTATTTTCAAGGTATAAAGCCGTCACTTTTACGCTCCTGAAATCAACATTTTAAAGCAGGTGAAAGAGCACAACTTTCAATTTAAAATGACAACTGTGTTACTTTCTTCAATAACATTACAACCGGTCTGTTTTTGAAACCAGCGTGAATCCATGCTTAAATACATTTGTAAATAGCCTATTTTTTAATTAAAAAATTTAAAATAGGATATTTAGAAGATGTTGTTTTTTCTTCCTACTTTCAGAGTAGTTGTTGCATTTCTGTAACATTTATCCCGAGATCTTGACTGGTTCCTTGCCCGTTTAACACTCATTTTCTGATAAGCAAGTAGATTGTACTTGATATCGGAATACCCAAGACATACAGTAACAGTATTCTAGGAAAAAAACTATAAGCCAAAACATATGTCTGACAATTAGCTCCTGTCTCGAAGTGTCAATGGCTGCCGCCTTTTGCTGACTCCAGCAGATTCGGTAAGAAAAGAACTCACAGACTGAAGCCATAAAAGTAATTTAAGAGCTTCATATTCATTTCCAGACCTTCGCGGTTGTGTCGCCGACCATCAGGAGTCATATATAAAGGTATGCGACTGTATTAAATCTCCCACGTCCTCAGAATCTGGGTGTTGTGCAGTGGGGGTAGCGATTAGATATAGGTGATTAAGGGCTCTGAGGAAATTAAATGCCGGAGGTGTCCGAGTGGCCAGGGCCATGCTGGACGGGGGGAGACCTCTGTGAGGCCCCCTCAGAAGGACGTCAGCTTTATTAGAACTGATTAAGTGAGGGTCCCTTGGAAGCGAGCCTCTGCGGGCAGGGGACGCGGGACCTGTGACACCGTGTCTCGCTGGCTGAGGCTCCCTCACTTATGTTTTGGGGGCGACTTCCAAAGCTTGTTTTCTTTCAGCATTCATAACTGGGGGCGGTAGATGCAAGGGTGTAACTCTAACTCTGGATTGAACATTGGGGAGGACTGAGGTCCCTTCCCACTCATCATGACAAAATCATTATTTGGGGTGGGGGGGTGGTTGTATTGGCTGGTTCTGATTATCGGGGGGGATTACAACCTCCTCCCTGCACCCCCCCCCCCCCCCCCATAATTTATGCCCATGGGTAGATGACCACAGAATCATCATTCGGAGGTGAAATTCATTATCTTGTCATTCAATCATAAAGGAAACTAATAATATTTATATAGAGTAATTGCTATTTACTTCAGGATTAATAATCTATCTATCTATCTATCTATCTATTATTAATGTATAAACAGTCTATAAATATATCTTTACATGTATAAATATGATGACATAGTTTGTTACCAAGGGACTCTGAGGCTGTCTATTTACCGATTTATACACCAGCGAACTTTCAGACAGAACATGTAACAATGAACTGGAAAACACAAAACAAATATATAAAAAAAAACTCCCCAACATAATCAGTTCCCAGTCAACGAGAGCAGTTTTAGCCAGATGTCAGAGCTGACATTGTGGCAAGGAGGACAATATTTCTAATAGCTTACTGTGATGGATCTGAAAAAAAATACTTCAATACTCTAGCTATTGTTCTCCGGAGAACCTGTCTCTGTTTACACTACATCTGTTTACACCTTCCAGTGCATGACAGGACTGTATTTGCCTCTAAGACAATATTACAATTAACCAAAACCACCGCCATGATCGAGCTTCCTAACAAACAGTTGCTGTTGTTTCCCTACTACAAGGCAGCGATTTAGGGATAATGAGTTTTCTGCAGAGCCCTGACACCTGGCGACAAAATATTCAGTTAACCAGGTTATTTTCATCTTTTTAATTTTAAAATATCGTGTTTTTCTGCTAGAATAAGAAATGCAATTTCACATATTACACAATGCGTTTCATTACAATTTGTCTGTTTCCCCATGAAATAATAGGCTATACTTTAATGATAAAATATTATCAAAAAAGTTGTAAAAATGGTAATGAAATTTCTAACATTTATTATTATTTATACATTATATATTTATCCTTGGAATAGTGCGCTAAATACTCTTGGTTGAGCTTCTAGTCAAACAATATCCTTCATTTAATTTCCCTTTAATAACATGATTGACATTCAATTTATAAATGGAAGTCTATAAAAAAGCCTTTGATCTGGTCAATTTTAGCAACATAATGAACTGCAAAGAGCCAGTCACCTCACCCCTCCCCTCCCCTCCCCCGCCTCCAGCCGTCAGAGACTGTTGTTCATAAGGCCACTGTTGGTTTTCTTCGGCCTTTCCGCTCCTAAGCAGAGGGCTTAACCTCAGACAGGTAATTACCTGGAAATAATTTCTCTGAGCCGTGCCAGTCAGTCTCAGTCAGAAATTTTGAGCCCTCAATTATCCGATTTTTAAGTAAATATTAGGAGGGCGGCATGATGACTCAGTGGGTCGCAATGCGGCCTCACACCTCACAGGTTTGTTAGCTCAAATCCCAGCCCAGTCCGTCTGAGTGGAATTTTAATGTTTTCTTAAAGCTTGGTCAGAATGATTTTGTTGTCTTCCTATGGGTCAATAACACAAATGAGGGAATTGTGATCTATGAATTGCCTACAAGATGCATCATGTGGTCTGGTGTCCCATCCGGGGGGGGGGGGGTGTGGGGGTGCCTTGTGACACAGGCTCACCCCCTCTCTGCACTGGGTTAGTCATGATATAAAATGACCGACACTGCAAAGCAACCCAAATGAAAGCTCTGTTCTTCCAAAACTTCCCTACCAGTTGACGCTATTTATGTTCACAAAGGAGAGTCCAATCAGGGTCAGCTGGGTTTCATTTCCTGAGCTGCTCGTTGGCCTTTGCCTGCTGATAAATCACCCCAGACCAATCAGTGTAGCCCAAACCCCTTTTTGCTGGCTCTGAATATATCCAATGGGCAACAGGTGAAGTAATATACATTGAGATTTTTTTTATAACTAAATGATCCATTCATCAAGACCTTTTGTATTACTGTGTAAGTTTTGTTTGTGAAATCAATAATTTAAAAATGTTACTATGACAATTTGTGGCCTTTCTTAGTCTACCTGGTGTGATAGGACTACAATATGAGTCAAATTATTACAATTAGCAAAATGTTTATTAACGAGAAATATGTTACCACTTAAAGTATATATTAAGCCCAGTCTCCGTTATTTTTATTAAGAAAATTCTTTAGTAAAAATACAAATACAAGTAAAAGTACAAATATTCTGTGATAATCCCCACATCATCCACCCATCCATCCATTTTTTAAACCCATCATTTAACGTTTATTTTATTTAAATTAATATTAATTTACTCTGCTTCGGCTTCCCCCCACAGTAGAAAAAAATCTGAGGCTGATTGGAGTTACCAAATTGCCCGTAGGTGTGAATAGTGTGTGTGTGAATGGTGTGTGAGTGACTGGTGTGTTAATGTGCCCTGAGTGTCACACCCTGCATGCCTTTTCCCCCCGTGTTCCCTGTTGTGTGGCTGTAACGAGCCTCACCTGTGCCTCCTTTAACCCTGCCTCTCGTTACAGCTCTCGTGTGGATAATCCCAGGTGCCTCTCGTCTGCTCCCTCATCTGTGCTGTATATAGTGCGTCCTCATCCTGAGCTCCCCAGTCCAGTCATTTACCCAGCGTCCTGTGTCGCTCCCCGGTTTTTTTTTTCCCTGCTTAGACTCCTTGTGGTCTGTTTACTTTACTTCCCCCATGTTTGGCCTTAAAAAAGCCACTATATTTTTCTCAGACACCTGCCGTCCTTCTCGCACCGTGACATTGAGATGGGTTGGCGCCCCATCCTGGGTTGTTTCCTGCCTCGTGCCCTGTGATGGGTTGGCGCCCCATCCTGGGTTATTCCCTGCCTCATGCCCTGTGATGGGTTGGCGCCCCATCCTGGGTTGTTCCCTGCCTTGTGCCCTGTGATGGGTTGGCGCCCCATCCTAGGTTATTCCCTGCCTCGTGCCCTGTGATGGGTTGGCGCCCCATCCTGGGTTATTCCCTGCCTCGTGCCCTGTGATGGGTTGGCGCCCCATCCTGGGTTGTTCCCTGCCTTGTGCCCTGTGATGGGTTGGCGCCCCATCCTGGGTTGTTCCCTGCCTTGTGCCCTGTGATGGGTTGGCGCCCCATCCTGGGTTGTTCCCTGCCTTGTGCCCTGTGATGGGTTGGCGCCCCATCCTGGGTTGTTCCCTGCCTTGTGCCCTGTGATGGGTTGGCGCCCCATCCTGGGTTGTTCCCTGCCTTGTGCCCTGTGATGGGTTGGCGCCCCATCCTGGGTTGTTCCCTGCCTTGTGCCCTGTGATGGGTTGGCGCCCCATCCTGGGTTGTTCCCTGCCTTGTGCCCTGTGATGGGTTGGCGCCCCATCCTGGGTTGTTCCCTGCCTTGTGCCCATAGGCTCCAGACCCCTTGCAACCCTGAATAGGACAAGCAGTTTTGGAAAATGGAAGGATAGATGGATGGAGTAATTAACTCTTAAAGTCATAGTTACTGCATAACACATACATTCAAAAAGACACAGATTATGAGTAGAAACAGTAAAAGGAGAGTTGTAGTTTGGAGATATCAGGGCATAATGAGGTGCAGTAGGTATGTAAATGGAATGACTCATTCACCTGTCATCTGACTTTTTCTCATGACAAATGAATATCTTTGAACTGCCACCGCCGCCGGGCGTGACAGCGTTTGACGTCCTCTCGCATTTCAACGCGCGTGCGACTGAGTCATCGCCTATTCCGTCAGCTTTCAGCCGGGCCCAGGATGGTCTACATGTTCAAACACTTTCGGCTGTGCATCTGTTTGTTTTGTATCGCAGCCGGGCAGTTCAACTGGCCAGGGTCATTCCTTTGTTTGTCAGGGATTTGTGTACAGTAAACAGACGTCCAAATATGGAAAAATACAGTCCCTTCCATATTGGCTGTATGTACATTGCTCAGAAGACATACTCGTCTTTAAACATGTGACTCTGACTGCAGTTTCTGGCTTCTAGCAACACATAACTCATTTTAAAGACAGTCCTTATACATACATATTTTAATGCCAGTGTGTCTCATTCTCAGTGTTTTTTAGATCCTGCAAAACATGGCAACTTGCGTAGGATTCCTGATGCAGTCTTTTCCCCACCGAGTTCCATCTAGCTATTTTTATTTTTATGCATTCATCAAGCACCATGACTAAGGAACCAGACTGGTAGCAAAAATCTTCACTTCTCGTCCAATGAGCTGCTGCTCTGCTCTTAATCTAGGCCCCTTTGCTCTCAGGGGTTGTGCAGGAAGTTGATTGTGACCTGTTTTTCTAGCCATTGATTGGTCCAAAAGAAACCAATGAGTGACTTCCTCATATTCTACACAGCATGTCCAGTCATTTCCGCGCCCAGTAGGATACTGCACTCCCCATTGTCCTTTTCAATCCCCATCAATTTACTCCGCCATTAAACACTATGGTGCTCCTGTACACTCGCTGCACTTTCTACAACGTATACCCTCAAGATTCACTCTGCAATCTCCATACCACAAAAGGCCTCATTATTTCATATGTGCCATTAAGGCTAGCTAGATAAAGCATCAGAAAGCACAGGCGTGCGGTGTACGACACAACCTTCTTGAGAAAATTGAAGTTTTCCCGGCCACTTCCCCGGCAAATCAGAAATATGACTGCCAAGTACCCGAAAATGGATAGTTTCTCCATTCTATTGTGGATGACTGCCTGAGTCTGCATCGAATATTACATTTCATATAAAGTCTTTAAGTCGTTTTTCATGGCACAGATTTTGTGTGCTGCATTTTGAGTGTGTGTGTGTGTGTCGGAATTTCAAATTTGAAATGATTCGGGGGAAATAGGAACCCAGTGACAGTCATATGGAGCCCTGAACAGGAACAGGATGAACCAGAGGAAAGCTGAACAGCTGTTGAGGGAGGGAGCAGGAACACTGGATGGCAGTGACAAACAGCCCACTCCCTGTCGGCTAACATCTGGACGCATCCTTTCCCATCATTCCTCAGCAAACAATTCAATTATCGCCATGACCATCCGGCCCTGCAGTACAGTACACTGTGCACTCCTGGTGTCAAATGGTGCCGCATGGTATTAGCATACGGACTACATGATAAACTTCAGCTAAATCCTACATTTGGGGAAATCACAGCTCTTCACTCTCAACTGCTACATTAACCCTTGAAGGCTTATTCTATAATGCGAGGTTTACTGCACCTGTGTTATACCAGTACTTTTTGCCAAAAACAAATGTCCTTTGAAATTAGGAACATGATTGATTTCGACCTTAGACCTCAGCCTGCTGTCACCTGCTGATTTCCCTTAATATCTGAAGGCTCATACCTATTACAGTAGGCTTCGTGTTATTCTGCGGCTACTGAATCAGGCAGAAATTAAATCACTTTTCGCGATCTGTGCAGGTCCTCATGGCGGCTTAGTGGGTAGCACAGAGTGGGAGGAGGCTGCGTGTGGAGTTTGCATGTTTTACCCGGGTCTGGATTCCCCCCACAGTCCAAGGACATGCATTTCAGCATTTACAAATTGCCTAGAGTGCCCTTTGATTGACTGACAACCCATCAAGGCCACATTATGCTCTATTCCTCCTGACACAGATGTCAGGCCCTCAGTGACCGAGTAAGGGATAAGCATTGTGGGAAATCATGCATTTTTAATCACGCATTCCTACCCATATTTTGCTACTCTACTTTTACACGTTTTTCACCTTTTCCCCTCACGTGTGGCTAGTGTTCCATACACTTCGTGGCCTTTGACACGGACATGGATTTTTTCATTCGGTGCCACCACTGGCGTGCGTCCTTGGCTGCAGACGAGAGAACACCTTATCTTTGCGGACTGCCCCAGATGGGTTGAGAGACGGATATGAATGCATACACAACCCTCAGATTCCATTTACTTTTGTTCCGTACTTCTAGTGTTTCAGCTATTTCGCACAAGACTCACCATTAGGGTATGGAACATGGCAACTGATCGTAAGTAAATCTGAATGAAATGTGCAAATGTACTCCGAAAATAAAGTAAAATTGAAAGGCACCTACTATGTATATGAAAAAGCTAGTTCTGAATGCCAATAAAGCATTTAATATACTTCAATCATGTAGACATTGTGTTAAACGCGCTCATGTGGTCTGATTTGTATAATGAATATTTTTAAGTATAGGGATGCTGATGGCCTTATCATGAAAGGGATCCAGAAAGCTGATTAAAGCCTTGTTTCCTTGCATTTGTTTATGGGCTTGCTGCTGCTCTAATATCAGCATGCGCTGTATATCCAGGTAAGCCACTTCCTAAGGGCACAAGAGAGCACAAATCCAAACTTGCTGCAGAAACTCATGTCATTCCACTGAGATAAATACTGGGAAATAGACATCCATCCATCCATCCATCCATCTATCCATCATATGACTGTTTATCGTCCCAGGTAGCACACGGCAAAAAGAATGGGTACAGCTGAGAGAGGAAGCCAGTCTGCATACACATATACCCACTCAGCAGGGCGTACTTCAGCGGACATAGAGAGAACATGCAAACTCAACATTCACAGAGCGAGATTCTAGCCCCAGCGATGTGAGGCAACACTGTTGCCCATTAACCCATCATAACCATTAAATGCAATGTTAAAAATTTGCATTAAAATGTTGCTGGCATAGCGACCTTAATATAATTTGCACGTAATGACTCACGGTGTGGGTCTGACGGTGCTTCTCTGACTCCCCTACTTACCGTAAATCCTCACCCACTGACCCACTAGATTAATGTGCTTTTTGTCCCTGTCTCCTTTGACTTATTTTCAAGGGACAAAAAAGGGAAAAAATGGAAAAATCATTGCCAGAAATGTAAGACTATTAATTCATTTTATTATGAGATGCAGCTAACAATATATTTTAACAGCTTTCATTAAGGTAAAATTTAGGAATTTTAATGATGGTATATTTCTGAACTGACTTGAACCCTATGAAATTCACATCATCATTAAATTTACATTATTGTTATTATTTATTTATTTTTTCTTAACAAAAAGGCCTGTTGGAAATCTATCTTTAACAGCAATGTTAATAGACAAAGTTTTTCGAGAGGTGGAAAGTTTACCTTATCTATAATGAATTAAGTCTGAGTCATGGGGCTGCTTTCTTTAGCCTTTTGTGATACAGTATCTGAGCTCAAAAGTAGCCGAAATAGTCCTGGCGGCGAGATGCCTCATCTGCGATTCTGCATCCTTTTTTTGTGTAACTCGCTAATAATAGCAGATGTTGTTTTAAGTGCCACAGCACATTTTTCACAGGAAAAAAAAAACAATTTGGAAATGAATAAATATTGAAATATGGCGGCACGGTTGGTGGCACTGTGACCTCACACCTCCAGGGTGGGGTTTGGGGTGGGGGGGGGGGTTGAAGCCCATTGCGGCTTTGTGTGTGGAGTTTGCATTTCTCTAGTTGAATCGGTGCCCGGGATGTGTTGTGTGGATGTGAGCATGTTCTCTGCCATGGCCTGGCATCCTGTCCAACCCCAGTGCCCTGAGCTTTCTGGAATAGGCTCCCAGCTCTGTGTGACCCTGAACTGGATGACCTTTTGGAAGGTGGAACGACAATATGACAACAAAAGAGGGAACATCAGCAAAATAAGGCCCTTTACATTCGCCGGTCTTTCTGCAGGTTACCTTACAATCTGACACATATTGCTCACTCATGCGTGAAACATTTACATAGGTGCAGTGGAGCTGTGGAATGTGTGCTTCGTGATGAGAAGGCAGGATATTTACCCCCCTCGTTACTTTCAGGCACAGACTGCGACGATCTCCAGACTGAACAAGCCCCAAGAACGGTGTGATCCATGTAGTCTATGCAAGAACCCTGATTATATTATTACTGTCCTCTGCTTGTTGGTGCTTAGGTGACGCCACATGACATCAGGTGCCAATATGCCTCCCAGTCACCCCTGCCTTTCCCCTGCACAGCACAAGTGGCCAGCGGCCATTAACAAATAAGGTGTTTTTTTTATCATCCTCAACGTGGCGCTTCACCAGTCTGGCCCACTGGTCTGTGCAGAGTGACGCAAAAAAAAAAAGAGCCTGAAATATATTCTTTAGAATGGTTAACTGCGTCTCCATGAGCTCGTCTGCCTGTACAGTTTGAATTTGTGCAGGATTTTCTGTTTCCACATGCAATCATATAAAATGTAAATATTGGAAATGCATAATATTTGTTAGTGTAAATGCATAGTATATCTTTAATACTAAAAGTCTTGGTTTGGGCAGGCTGTGCGTCTTTGTGCAGTAACCAGCCTCACTCACGTTACCCGTCTTTGTGCAGTAACCAGCCTCAGTCACGTTACCCGTCTTTGTGCAGTAACCAGCCTCACTCACACGTTACCCGTCTTTGTGCAGTAACCAGCCTCACTCACGTTACCCGTCTTTGTGCAGTAACCAGCCTCACTCACACGTTACCCGTCTTTGTGCAGTAACCAGCCTCACTCACACGTTACCCGTCTTTGTGCAAGTAACCAGCCTCACTCACGTTACCCGTCTTTGTGCAGTAACCAGCCTCACTCACACGTTACCCGTCTTTGTGCAGTAACCAGCCTCACTCACGTTACCCGTCTTTGTGCAGTAACCAGGCTCACTCACACGTTACCCGTCTTTGTGCAGTAACCAGCCTCACTCACACGTTACCCGTCTTTGTGCAGTAACCAGCCTCACTCACGTTACCCGTCTTTGTGCAGTAACCAGCCTCACTCACGTTACCCGTCTTTGTGCAGTAACCAGGCTCACTCACACGTTACCCGTCTTTGTGCAGTAACCAGCCTCACTCACACGTTACCCGTCTTTGTGCAGTAACCAGCCTCACTCACACGTTACCCGTCTTTGTGCAAGTAACCAGCCTCACTCACGTTACCCGTCTTTGTGCAGTAACCAGCCTCACTCACACGTTACCCGTCTTTGTGCAGTAACCAGCCTCAGTCACGTTACCCGTCTTTGTGCAGTAACCAGGCTCACTCACACGTTACCCGTCTTTGTGCAGTAACCAGCCTCACTCACACGTTACCCGTCTTTGTGCAGTAACCAGCCTCACTCACGTTACCCGTCTTTGTGCAGTAACCAGGCTCACTCACACGTTACCCGTCTTTGTGCAGTAACCAGGCTCACTCACACGTTACCCGTCTTTGTGCAAGTAACCAGCCTCACTCACGTTACCCGTCTTTGTGCAGTAACCAGCCTCACTCACACGTTACCCGTCTTTGTGCAGTAACCAGGCTCACTCACACGTTACCCGTCTTTGTGCAGTAACCAGGCTCACTCACACGTTACCCGTCTTTGTGCAGTAACCAGCCTCAGTCACGTTACCCGTCTTTGTGCAGTAACCAGCCTCACTCACGTTACCCGTCTTTCTGCAGTAACCAGCCTCACTCACGTTACCCGTCTTTCTGCAGTAACCAGCCTCACTCACGTTACCCGTCTTTGTGCAGTAACCAGCCTCACTCACACGTTACCCGTCTTTGTGCAGTAACCAGCTTCACTCACTTTACCCGTCTTTGTGCAGTAACCAGCTTCACTCACGTTACCCGTCTTTGTGCAGTAACCAGCCTCAGTCACGTTACCCGTCTTTGTGCAGTAACCAGCCTCACTCACGTTACCCGTCTTTGTGCAGTAACCAGCCTCAGTCACGTTACCCGTCTTTGTGCAGTAACCAGCCTCACTCACGTTACCCGTCTTTGTGCAGTAACCAGCCTCACTCACGTTACCCGTCTTTGTGAATCGTTACATTCACGGGAATCCACCACCCTTGTTGGACGGCTAGATGAACATTGTTGTGCTTCCCAAACCTCTCCTCAGGGGCACCCCGGCCATTCCACGCATTCAGCACATTTCACCTCCAGCTAATTAATCAATTAATAAACCAATCAATTACTCAGTCAATCAACCGATTAATCTATTAAGTTTTAAAAAGTTACTGAGGTATTGATTAGCCACATGATGTTCTAGTGGTCGTCAAAAAATGCATGGATGTATTGCGTGGTTGCTGTAAATACTGGGGTGACGTTAGGAGAGGTTTGAAAGCTATGACAGACATAAAAGCATAGTTTTACACCAACATGGAGATCATTAAACATCATTTTCTTTGACTGCCTAAGACTTTAGCTTGTATGTACAGTATGTATGATTTTACATAATGTGAAGCCCATAGATTAACTGTGATGTATTATATCAAACATACATTGTATGATGATAGACCAGTAAAGTAAGTAAAACATCCTATTTAACACTGAGCTTAGGGAATGCTGTCATATAGTACATTTCCAGTGCTGAAATATGTTCAGACATCTGAATTTATGATTTTCCATCCTCTGTGTCACTCTAGTTTTCAGAAGCACATTACTGATTATTCGCATGAGCAATTTGTTCAAATGGGGCCTTTAACTGACCGTAAAATCACAGAATCTAAATGGGGCCCCATTCATAACAATGTGAATACGGCATTTAATTGTATTGTAAGGAGCCATACATTTGTTAGACTCATGGGAGTCAGCCTTGGCTAAGAGGGGAGGAATGCTTGTGTGTTTAGTTGTGAGATAAATTTCTTGCAAGTAGGTCTAAGGTTACTGAATTCTGATGCAAAAAACGGTCTTCATTGTCATCTTCAGCTATATGATTCACTTCATCCACTGAGACGAAGGTTTGATGTCATTGGTCATAGTGACCAATAGAAATATTTAAAGCAGTTTAAAAATACAGTCGTGCAAATGGAAAATGAAACTGAATGAACAGGAGTTCGGAAGAAGTAGATTGTGGTCATAGTGTTGCAATTCCAGTGCAGAGGGGTACAGTTACGGTTGCTTTGAATGAACGTAAACACCCATATGATGTCACTGTTTATCTGTAATGCAGTGGATAAACTGTTTTTCTTTTGCTATAATTACATTCAGTCCTGCTATTACTGATATAGCTATTTGAAAGAAGAGATCAAAGCTGGCAATTGTCTACAACAAAATCTCTGTACAAACGTATTGCTATTTAGTTTCTGGTTTTTGCACCGTGGTGTTACCTCTTGATTCTAATGATCAGTTTATGCAAATTTATAATTCCACCTGACTAAGAGTTATTTTCATGGTGAAATGTGAAACTTGTACATATTAACTCCTCCTTATGCAAATGCCTGATAAAAAAATGGAATGAAATAAATCCTTGCACATTGGAAATAAGTGTTTTCCACCCTAATATATCATGCTGTGTCCTAAACTAGTGCTTTTTTGTGAGAGAGAAAAAAAGTTGCTAAAGTGCTTGAATTACCTGTTTGATGAGGACCTTCGATTTTGAAAATGAGTCCCTTGATAGCTAAGGCTTTTGTTGAATGACCTTGTTTTAGATATATGAGAATCCACAGTTCTCAGTCCTGAAGGTCATATCAAACAGTGCTTCCCTGGACAGACTCCTGGCTGTTCTGCTGTATGGATGGATTTTTACATTTTTTGATGCTTTAGGTACTATAAATAATAAGTGTTTCCCATTGTTGTCTTGGAAAAAAATATAGATAGTATATACATAATTTTTCTTTCAATATACATTACTCAAATTACTCAAAAGCAATCTGTAATTTCACAGCAATTAGTTTAGCTGCAGAAAATAAATATATTTTTTTCTCATTTAGACATCCAATTACCTATACATTCTTGACAGTTATTTCGAGTAGTTAGGCATATTTGCCCCTCACAATCGTTAACATTGTATAATTAAATGCTGTATTTTCTGCACCTTTCCTGAGTTCTATATATCTGATTACTAGCTACTTGAACCATATAGACGATTACACTTTATACAGCCATCTGAAAAAAAATCGATCTTTTTTCGTGTTTGTTTATAACCATTCCTCACAATTACAAATTAATATTCTTCGGAACGTGACCCACGGTGGCTCATTAGATATGGTGGCTTCTCCATCCTCTAAGAATTTGTTTGGAAAGGGGAATGTAGTCTTGTGTTAATGCATTTAGTGTGTAACTTTATCGGCCATAATGAGAGCAGGTTTTCTACCCATAAGATGGGCTTTGACGTTGGTGCGTGATGATCCTCTTCCACACTCTCAGTGTTCCCTGTGGTCCTGCCACAGAGGAATAGCTGAAGCTGAAATGTCTGTTCATTGTAATCCAGTCCCCCCCCCCTTGTTTATTTATTTATTGGATTGCTTATGTGCTTCTCCTGTCTTCTGCAAAGCTTGCCCCCTAAAGCACCCCCCCACCATTGCTTATTTAACAAAGGTCAAGAAAATGTGTTTCCTTCATGTAGACTGGGACCAATAAGGGCAGGAAAGAGTGTTTCATTCGAAAGTTCTAGAAGCTTCCAGAGGGGTACTTCGTCACGGTGGGAAGTTTTTAAAATGATAAAGTAAGAATGAAAAATGATAAGGAAGAATAAAATTTGGAGGTGCAGGTTGAATTGGGTCTATCTGAATCCGTAGTTCCTCTTCATAAGGAATCCCCTGAGGCTTTCTGGCAAATGAAGGAAAATTCAGAGGTTCATGTGGTACAGTGGGTCCCTGTCTTTTTGATGGTCATGTGGTACGGTGGGTCCCTGTCTTTTTGATGGTCATGTGGTACGGTGGGTCCCTGTCTTTTTGATGGTCATGTGGTATGTGGGTCCTTGTCTTTTTGATGGTCATGTGGTATGTGGGTCCCTGTCTTTTTGATGGTCATGTGGTATGTGGGTCCCTGTCTTTTTGATGGTCATGTGATGTGGTGGGTTACTGTCTTTTTGATGGTCATGTGGTACACAGGTCCCAGTCAGCAGGCAGGGTTGTGATGTTTCTTCCTGTCTTCAGCTGCTGCTTTTTCTGGAATGAGAGACACTGGTGTATGCCAGGGAACAGTCATTGTTGGCCAACGGTGGGAGGGTGAGTTTACAGCTGCATCACACCTAGCATGTGTGCATGCAGTACACTGCCACGCAAACACATATGTCTCCTCTTTGCTTGTTTTGGAGACAGGACCAAGTAGGGACACGGATACCCTGCCAGATTCAGGGGGCCCAACACTTTGCAGGGGGGCTAGAATGCATATAATCGCACGCTAAATCAGTTGGGGGTGCAAAGTGACATTTTGTCAGGTGGTCCAGAATTTCCAACTATGCCCCGATTTGGAGGACACTCCTTCAAACATGACATATTGATGTGAAGGGAAATCATCCCATTAAAATATCATAATCTTATGGAACATTGCACATCCTGTGGCACTGGGGAGTTGCACTGGGGAGTTGCTGGAGGGCCCAGCGCTGCACACCAGACAGTGATGTTTCAACCAGCGACCCTGCAGGGGTGGTTTATTGATGGTGTTCAGTGGAGAGAAGTGCAGGGTGTGGGAAAACAGATGAGTGCAGGGCTTTGGGGGTGTCCATGTAATGTGGCAACTCGGTGGGCCGGAGTGCAGGTAGCGGACGTCAGCAGAAGGCAGCGGGGGGACAGTACTCACAGCTCCTGCGAAAAGGACAAGCTGCTGGCAGCTTTCGCTATCATCTCCAGACCTGGCGGGCGGCTCCTCTATCCGGTCATTCTTCCTTCCTTGGGCCGCCGGTCATTCTTCTCCTTTGTTCTCTCGTCTGCTCGCCCTCAGCTTCCTCAGCTGCCCTCCGCCGCTAGCTGCCGGCCGTCACTCGTTAGCCGGGGCGAGGCTGTCTCCGTACACCCCCACAACGCCCACGGCCGCGGTGCCCGACTCTTGACAGGTGGCAGCTGTCCGTGGTGCTGAGAGGTCGTCCTGGCGACCGGGCGGAATGTCGTGTGCATGATGCGTACAGAAGCACCGCTGTGACAACGTATATAATTATATTGTGACTGGAATCCCAAACAGAACAGTCTCTGGCCTTGTGTCCCGCATGTGTTTTCTGGGCTCCAGGCTCACCAAGACAAATGGACTGATGGATTAATGGAAATGTGCACAAATATATTGTATATATACATTATTTAGAATGAACATAAAATAACTAATTTTATATTGTGTTAAAGTGGTTTCTGCTGTTCTTGTTTTATTCTTCTATATTGCACCATAGTAGTACACAACTTTAGCTTCACATGGGAAATCTGTATATGTAAGAATGTCCAATTCAGTTCCGTTCATTTTTATATAAGGCCTTTCACAACAGAGGTCAAGGTCATAGCCAAAGTCCATCAGAGTGTTGATTCTCCACGCCGGTCTGGGTGGCAGGTTGTAGTCTGTACCCATGATGTCACAGTTTGTAGGTCACATGCACGATGTCACCCCTCCATGGGACTGAACCAGGACTCCAGCTCAGATGGTGCCCACCCTGTGCACCATAAAGACATGTGCATTGTGCATCTTCTCCCAATGATAGCTTCCGTCTGAGTCTCAAAACATAACGTGGATTGCTGCCTCAGTTTCCTTTAGTGCTTGATTGTGTGTGTATGTGTCCGGTGACGGACTTAGCGTCCCAGTTGATGCGTCCCCTGCCTAAAGCCCTGCGATTCTTGGGACGGTATATTGCCACATTTCATATTATGCTATGATTAATATAATGGACTCCCCTCTACGAGGTTCAGTACTGCAACAGCAATTGAACAGCAGATGAACTTTGTTTTTTGATTTAGCTCTCAGTCCTGAACTGCCTATAATGAACATATCAAGGCATCAAGCCAGCGTCATAATGATTTCAACTGCAGTGCGCAAGGAAGCTGCCTTGAGCTATTTTCATTTGACTGAACACATTTTCACTGAAAGACCGGTTTTGTTGCTGTTTTTTTGCACATTATATAAAGTTGCGGCTTGTCAAGGTAAAATCAGGCTCCCGCGGGAGAAGAGAGTGAGATCTATCCGTTCCATTTAACCTTAAAGCTGTCTCATTCTCATCGCTGAAACAGACATCCTGCTCTTTTGATAGAGCTGCAAAAACAGGTACATTATGTTAACTGAATTAGTACTGCCATCTGATGACTTGGTGAGAAGTCCCTAAATGCAGACATTTTAATCTCATACTGGTGGTGTGATATCTGGGAGAGAAAAAAAAAACAATACACCATGTTGGATGGGGGATTTGCACGTGACACCGAAGGAAAAAATGCATCCAGGAACCAGGAAGTCAATTCTGTGCAGATGATCATCACACCTGAACACTCAACACTGCATCCCACGTTAAGCTGATGCCCGTCAAGAGGATTCATTTTTTTTCTTTCGTGTTTCTACGGTTATTTTATTCGCAGAACTAAGAAAGGGAAAGTGTGCAAACGCTGCCCAGCTATAGTCGTGAAAAAGCCACGATTTTCTCTTTGTTTTAGGTCTTCCTGAGGTACTCGCAGTATTATTGTCCCATGGGCCAAGCAAGGTTATTTTTTAATATGAAATGGGACTGAGATGTCTACGTTTTGCTGCTGACACTAGCTGACTAGCCAGAGGCAAATGCTAATAATATAGCACCTCACCAGCTAGGACTTGTGGAACAAGGCTGAAAACGCTTATTTAGCATATGAGCAGTTGTTTGCTCGATGACTGACTGTAGGCCTCTCCTCATTCCATTTAGCCCATTTGGGTTGCGGTTGATGCTCTATCTCTGGGAATCCTGATTGTGATTAGCGCTGGTGTCGCTAACTTCTGAAGCTCAGGCCTTGTGACATCAGTACTGGGTGTTACTCTGGCCTTTCTGTATTCCTCAGCACCTCCTTTCAAAAAGGAATATCAAAGAAATGCTATTAGTGTAACAACCTTTCAGGCTGTTAGCACTTATTACCGTCTGTCGCCGACAAGTGAAATCAATTCTGTGTTTAACCCCATGCTGTCTCGTACCTTTACCGCGACTCCTGCTGAATGGCTGTCGTCCACCCAGCCGTTGAATAAAGCATGAGGGAAGGCTCGGGGATGTTTACCCGGGAGACCAGATCACCATTCAGGAGGAAATTGACAGTCGTCACATCCAAAGAGCCGCTCGGTCGACGGCTGGAGACCCCGATGGCTCTGGTCACTATCCTGGGAGGCATCTTGACGCTTTAAGAATTTTGTGTTGGAGGATGGAAAAAATGGAAGAAAACCCAAAGCTAACTGATGTCGCCGTAATGAACCGACAAGTAAGTGTCTCTTTCCCCTCTATGCTAGCAGAGATGGGCAGCAGGTAATAGAGTGTTTAAGGACATGGACGGGTAGCTAAATGGTCACTAGTACTGTTTGAGGTGAGGCCTACAATGATTCAGATACACAAATGCATACGCAGGCGAAATTGTCACTTTCTGTTACAGTTTGTTGCAGTAGGCGTATACGGGGGCATGGTTATACAGGGGCACTCACCCCGGCTGAAAACTGATTGGCTCTTGGAGTTCCCCCTGCCATGTCACTCACCACTTCAAAACCCGATTGGTTGGCTCCTCTGTATGAATGATGGCGTCGCCCCACCTAAAAAAATCCGCCCCTGGTTTGTTGACCAACGATAATAGCGTGGTAAAGTAGTTTAGACGTGACCCAAAAGCTACGATAGATCCGCAAATGAAACCGTGCCGCACGATGACGATCGTTCCTGACATCGTAGGTGCCGCCTTCCCCGCTAGACTCTCATTGTCGTCCTCGCACAACCCGCACAGCACCGGGTGAGACCTCCCTTGCCCTCAATCTCTCGCTCCTGTGATCTCCCCGCCCTATTCCCCCGCCCCGTGCTCACCCTCTCCCCCCATTTCCCTGCTCAACATGTGGCCCTTTCTTCCGTTAATGACATTTCCTCTCCCCTTTTTTCCGTGTGTGAGTTTAGGCCTGACGTTTCAGGTCCCCGTGGCCGGAAAGACGTGCCGGCTTTGTGCCTCTGTCTGCAGGCTCGCCGCCCGTGTCCCTTCGACATAAAAAGGCCGGCGCCCGGCTCTCAGATGAAGGCCTGACTCTCACACTTAGCAAGACTCATTCCGATTTCTTTCACAACCTGCGGATTAAAATTCAGATGGCGGTTGAAGCGGCGTCCCCCCTGATCGTCCCCAACCTCTCTATACCGTCAGATCTGATTTAAATTTTACCCTTTAAATCAGCGCTCTAACAATATAGATCTGACAGCATGTGTGAAGGGTGAAGACTTGGCCCAAAAATACCAGCGGAATATTTGTCTTTCTCAACCATATATTTCTCTTTTAGAAAAGTATTTAGTCAGCTAAATTCTGCACAGTTCACATTAACGATTAGAAGCATCACGCCGGCCTTTGTATGCTCCCTTAGTTACGATCTTATTAATCCATAATGGTCCTGGTAATACGATTAATAATATGACCTACAGACACAAACGGCCAAGCTCCAGGAATAGGCTTTGCAATTAAGACTTGATAACGCTGGCTGCACACAGGTAATATGCTCCAGTGTGGGTAGAAATAATTTATTTTTAGATGCAAAAATCTGTAAGAAATCTGTAAAACGGTTTTAGTTTAAGTAATGTTTTTCACTTTTACTTAAGACTAAACTGTTAGGATAAATTTATTTTGAATGAAAAAAAATGATAGGGATAGAGTTACAAATATAAATGTCTGGTCGTGCAGGTAGATCAAACATATTCTTGCTAAAACCGACACGATATGTGCAGCAGGCTGAGATTCGGGGAGAAGGGAAGTCAATCATTAACGAGGCTTTAAACAGTGCGAAGCTCTTTTAAATCTTTAAACTGAATCCAATAATTGTTTAAGTACGGAGATCAATATCCAGGTCTTAACTGTTTTTCTTTTCTCTCTCCTTATCACAGAAATTGAACTCTCTCTCTCGGCAGCCAGGATTTCTGCCGATTAATCACAAACGCGGTGATTAGATCTCGATCTCCTTCGGCTTCGCCGGCGCTCGCCGCCATGAGAGAGATGGTTCCTTTTTGCGGCTCTTGAAGTCCGACTAAATGAATCAGCTCCGTCAGCTGATTATACGGCTTACTTAAGCATCGAGGATAATTGCAAACAGGAGGACGAAATCAGCAACATTTTGCTATTAACATCTCAGAATAATATCCCGATGATGATATTCAGGTTCTGCGTTCTCTGTTGTTAGTCTAGCAATCGTCATATTCAGCCTTTATGCGATGATTTTAAACTGAACACAAGTGGAATCTATTTACTGAAGCAACGTTTTATTTATTTATTTATTTATTTTTACCTCCGCTGTTTTTTTTTCTCCAATTGGTCACCTTTTCAAGCAGAAAATATTTATATAAATGGGATGCCGCTGCAAAACAGGTGGCAGGACGTAATCTGCCGGTGCAGGCAGCAGGCAGGAAAATAGACTGGTGAGAGAGCATTCCCACCTAGAAGCAGAATGCTGAACTAGCTCCAGAGGCTCTTCAGAGCTTCCACTCTCGAGCGGGGGACTATGAATTTTCAGGGAGAGATTAGCATCTGGCTGGCACATATACTGTATTTTCACAGTCACACACACATATATACATTTAAGCTTTTATGTAAGTAAACGAATGTGAATATATATGTGAGCGACAGTTGCCATTCTATACACTGTGCTATATCTATATGCTGTATCAATATACAGATAGACAGCTGCATACACACATACATAACTCCATCCTCAGGACCCAGCCGCACATCAATGAAGCAGCAATGAAGTACTAATGCATCCCTAAAGCCACTGACGAGCTCTCCCAACCCTTACCTGGGTCAGTCACCCCATCGGGTAGGAACGGCCAGCGACAGAATGAAACATGATAATGGAAGGCCGACCGATAATTTGTCTAATCATCCAATATGTGATACACGCATTATATTCATCAATCCATCTTATGCAGTCATTTATCCAATCAGGGTTACTGTGATATGGGTGCTATTGCAGGAAACAGCACCTAATTTGGGGTCAAGCAGTCCCCCTAACATAAGCACTATGCTCTCTCAGAGCAAACATTCACATCAGAGATAGAGTCTGTCCTGGACCCCAACCCACAAGCTGCTCAGCTGCTGTCTTACGGTTTTTATTATTATTATTATTAAAAAAAAAGCTACATGTGAATATTTATGTTTAACCTCCCTGTAAAGTAGCAGAAATTTGATAACAATCCCAAGACTTTGCAGGTTTAGCTTTCAGAGATATCCTTTTTCACTTCCTCGGGCAAAAGAGCAAAGAGTTTGGGGCTTCTTCCAAGTTCAGGTTTCCAGAAAGATCCATCAGAGCAGCTGGTTTCTCAAGCAGGTCATTCACACGTCACATTGCATCAGTAAATGCGCGGAATATCTGTTTGCTGTCTCATTGTTCGAACTCCTTCAGCCATAAACATACTCATCTTAATTTATTATCTATGACCTATAAAATGATTGCTACAGTGATTGCATTTTAGACCTTGAAAATCGTTTTAAAATAGTTTTTTTGTATTATTATTGTCTAAATAATTAACTGTAAAAAGCAATGCAGCCTTGCTTTTGACATCAAAAGGGTTTTATATACTACTTTACCTTCAGATATTAGAACATTCAGACACACTTTTTAAAATGGCACTTTATTCTGATTTGTGTAGTACTTGCTTATATCCAAAGTGATGTACACTTGTGAAAGCAGGGCCGGACAGTCCCAGGAGTAAATGGGGAGATTAGGGGCCTCGCTCAAGGGCCCGAGACACTGCTGACCCTGGGATTTTAATCAGCGGTCTTCCAATTATAGACAGAGCACCTTAACCTGGTAAACCGCACACAATACACTATATTTGTAGCCCTCAAAACAGTATTTTAAAATCGTTGTTCAATTTTTAAATGTTAAAGAACCCCCAGGTGACCTAGTTTGTTAAATTCCTCGGTGTAATCGATGGACAAATGAATTCTGAAGGAGCAGGACCTGTCACATCACACTGAGAAGGAAAAAGAAAGAAAAAAACTTCTAATAGCTTCGACCTTTTAGCCCTAAACAAAGTCCCATTTTTATTAATTAACGGAGGTTCTCGTCGGCGGCAGAAGACGCAGATGCACGCTTGCACACACACTTTCGCACATGGGAAGCACTTTCAAACGACACCATCATCTTATCAGGGGACCGGTCCAAACCTCCAGAGATTGCGACAGGGAGGGTTCGCAGCTGCTGCATCCAGAGAGAGGAAGATATAATGCGATGGATTCTCAAATCCCAGGCGGCCCGTGTGAGTATGACACAAAGGGATGGGTGGGGAGAGCTATATTTTCTACTTTGACATGCATTTGCACTTTCTTTAGCTGTTACGCTTAACATTTCCACAGGCCTGGGATGAACCCAGACAAAGGTATTCAGTAGACGGCTGAGACGCGCTCACATCTCATTTATTGCGCAAATGCGCCTGCGTCGCATACATCCGTGCCGGTTTTTATAAAAGTGTGAAATGCGACGGCGCGCACTATGAAAGACATCCGGAGGAATGGGCGAGATCGATTTGCTTCCTTTAGTACAAACTAGAAAAAGAATTTCCCAGAGTTCCACCAGGGAGAGCAGATTTTGATTTACCAGTAGCTGAGCTCGGAAACGTGAACTCCTGCCCCTTTGGCCTTATTGGCTTCTCTCCGCTCTCACTTTCCCTCCATCCCCTTGTCTGACTGCAGCTTGACGCCGTGTGAAGCTGCCGTTTCATCATCCCCCGCCGGTACATACCTGCAGCTTCAGCTTCCAGCCAAGACAGCCTCTCCAGAGGATACTTAATGGCATACAAGTTTATGCTGTTGTATTCTATAAATACATCATTTGTTTTCCTTGCTGTTAAGTGGTTGAACCGCCATTATTACCACCAGCTTTGTGACATCATAAGTGTCCAGGATAAATGGTTGTGTGCATTTCTCAGGATGAAATTTAATTAGAAGAATACTGTTACTTTTTGAATACCAATTTTATTTTATATTTCAGGAACCCATTAAATCCATGGAAAGGTTTCTGTTTTCATAGTCATTTTCTGTGATTTAATCTAAACCTTCTTGATAAATTCACTTGTGAGCAAAACTATGTTCATGGAAAATTCCACACAATATACAAGACTTTTCAACATATTTTGATTTATTAGACCTGTGGGTGTTAGTGGATAAGAAACCTGTGTTCAACTTAAGTAAGATAAATGCCTTTTATATGAGAAAAGAATATTCCAGAATGCTGTAAAAGTGCTGTATGTAATGGTCTAGTTTTATCTGTATTGTACATACAGTGAATGGATTTATCCTTGTGGATTATCTTTGCTGCTTTTATGGCCTCTATTAGAGTTACCTGTACCCTGCTCTGCACATCCAGCACATGAGAATTTTCTCCAGGCTGAACCACCGGACATTATCTGCAGCTTGCAAGAAATAAAGTCTTCAGCTGACACCGGCGCCCAGATTGTTCCCTCGTTCCCCAAGTCTTCAGGAAGTTCTGTTGCTGCTGGTCACGTCCTTGCCTTTGTCGCGAGCGAGCCTGGGGATTTCTTGCCCATCCCCGTGTCCCCATGGCAATTTCTCAAGTGCCAGTTTGGCTGCAGCTGGGACGAGCACGGCAGCGTACTCCAGCATAGCTATTTTTTAAGTATGAGCCGTGTTTGGCTTGGCCTGGCTTCAGCTGGCATGGGGCGCTGGCATCGATCACGGGGACTGCGAGAGCTCTCGGGCAAACTTTATCACCGGGACTGCTTTGCCCTTGAGCGGATCACCGTGAACTCCTTGTGCGAGGGTTTAGGCACGGCTCTGGATTAATCTAAATCCTCTGGGTTGCAGAGGCGGCCGCAGATGCTGCGATTCAGGGGAGAATGCTAGGTTGCTCTCGCCTCTTGCTAACTCAAGCCCCACTGAGGGGACATTATTGCAACTGCCGTAACTGAAACTGGAGAAGTAAATGAAGTATTTTCAATGAAAGAATGAATGAATGAAAGTTGCATTTATATAGCACTTTTCATGACACCCAAAGTGCTTTACAGAACCAATAGGGGAGTCACTTCAACCACCCCCACTGTACCCCCACCTGGGTGATGCGACGGCCGCCATTCTGCACCAATACGCTCCCCAGACAGCAGCTAAGGCGGTGAAGGGGCAGGAGAGAATTCACCAGTTACATATAGGGGATGATTAGGAGGCCAGATCTGAAAGGGCCACAGTGGGCAGTATTAGCCTGGACATCGGGGTACCAGCCCTGCTCTTTCGAAAGACGCCCAGGGATCTTTTATGACCTCAGGGAGTCAGCATCTCGATTTTACGTCTCATGTGAAGGACGACACCATTTCACTTTTAGTGGTTTCATGCGTCTGCCAGGCGTCTGAGAGAAGCTATTTAAAAAAGTAAATTTAATGAGATGCTCTGTCTTGTTTCTCACTGATACACACAGTGGAAGTTAGTCTGGCTTTTCTGAACCAGGACCCAGTTTGAGCTCCAATCTTTAGTCATGTGGGTGTTTGCAGCCTTGGCCAACACAGACGGCTTTCTCGCTGAGTTTTTTATATCTCTCTCAAAGGTTTTATGCAATAAAGAATAAATAATATTTTGTAAGTTCATATTTAACTGTGCGTGATAACCTTGTTTATGTAGTATATTTATAACTGTAAAGATCTTGTGTGCAACTTATTCATGCATTTTAATTACATGTTCATCAGGGGTATGAATATCAATATATAGCTAACAAAAAAGCAAAAACATAATTAAAAGTGTAATACAAAATTAATTCTGAGGTGATAGAGATGCAATGAATTCTGTCTTGAATTATAACTTGTTATGCCCGGTAATCATAATTTCCTAATTGCAATAACCACAAAAAATAAAGTAATATATTTAACAGTAATACATTTATTATACTGAAATTAACATAAAGATGACATTTCTTCTGACTAATTTTCTGACTGCTGTCCACGCTTCACAACGGCAAACTGTCTTCATAGCTGCTGTTATAAAGGAAGCTTTCTGACAGATAGTGCAGTCAGTAATTAAATAATTATCTCTGATTTAAATGAGGTGAGCATTAACATTCCTTGTGAGTTCTCCTCTAGACTTTCTTCTCCAAATTGTCATTGACTGCTCCCCTTGTCAAACTTTCCATGTGTATCTTGCCAGGTGATTCAGTCGGTGGCACTCGTCACGCTGGTGATATTCAAAACACAGCCCTCTACAAAGACGAAATAAAGACATGAAACTGAGAGCAATTCCGGTGCCGTACCTGTGCAGAAAATAAGCTCCAGCCCAGTGGAATACTTTTATAGATAGGTAAACCTTTGCATATTGTGTGAAAACACTTCCCTTTCTGATTTCACTCTCATTTAAATTCCTTGTCCGCAGAAAGTGTTAATTGGGGGGAGATCACCATGGTGATATTGCTTAAAATGCGGTAAATAAGGTCAAATTGGAAAGGCAGGCTCCTTTCTGGAACCTTGCGGAGGGAAATCCTGTCAGAGCCTCGCCGTCTAACAGCAAGACATACACCTGTGTGAATTCGCTATCCCCCTGTTGAATTCTGGAGTTGACAAAACCGGCTTTGTCACAGAATTATTTTTCCTTTTATTGTCTTTTCTCACTCCATCCGTGGCCAGAGTCGGGATTCGCTGCACTGTCACAAAGGCGACATTAAATGCATTTCACCTGCGAGAGGTATTACCGAACACTTCACAGCTCCCGTTACTGCAGTCATGGCAAGAGGTCAAAGGTCAGACCCGCACCACAACACATCTTACAAACCAGCCCTTCCTGGCCCGGGCTGTGCTGCCCCTCTGCTGTTGTTAACCGATGCCTTGATCCAGTGAACTGCAACGGGGTCCCACAATGGGCACTGAAACCAGCAAATCGGAGCCTCTTTATCCACGTACTGCACCCCGTCGCCCCGCATGGCTAAATACAGAAGACATCCCTTTATATACTCATAAAGTGTTTAAAGACTTCATTATTCTGAACTTTATGTAAACAAGTATACTTTGTACTTAATGTTGCTTGTATTTAAATTTTATATATAGAATTTCCTTTGTGGTATCAATAAAGTATATTTTATCTCATCTCTCATTGTCTTTTCTTGTCTTGTCTTTGACTGAAAGTTCCTTTGGATATTTTATCCAGTCTGGCAGCCTGTACAATTAATTTTCTTTGCTGCCAATAAGAAGCCAAGAAAATATAGGTGGCAAAATAATTTCCACTCTATTCACTTTTGGGATAAAAGCTATAACATTGAATCCGGTTTAAACTCTGAAAAATTAGGATTCAGGTTTTGAAAATCGCTGCTTGAGTTGAAAAACAAACAATAAATATCCTTCAGGACTGGAAGCGGAAAAAAAAGAACATGAAAATGAAAACGTCGTGCATCACCAAGGGACGGTTTTTGAGCTGGTGTCAAAGGAACAGCTGCGTGAAATTTCCCATTTCTGCTTTCAAACAGGAATGTCAAAATGGCGTAGGCTGTGCTGTTGGATGGGGGGGGGTCAGCCTGTCAAATTAATTTAATAAAATCAATCCAAATTTCTTCACCTTTCCCTATAGGATATCATTCTCGAGCAAGTACCCTATGAACGTGTTTGCGTTTATGCATTTATGTTAATGAGACATGACAGTTACGTCCCTATTTCCCATGATAGCTAAAGGAATTGGAGATCATAAGCTAACCTGATATTCTGGGTACTCTAAAGTAGGGGTTCCCAACCTTTTCATGCCTGTAGGCTGATTTACCTCCTACAAAAATATCATGGACCGGTAAATCGGCCAGGGGTGGGGTGGACCAACAGATCAATTGGCAGTTTAATAAATTTGACCGTTTCCATTTTTTTGGGTGCAAACGGAATCCGCAAACATGACAAAAATTGGCAACCCCTCTGCAAAACCCTTGGCATTCTGTGGCCTGGTCAGATACTGGCCAGGAAGCAGTACTGCTACCAAGTGAGACGTTTGATCGATCATCTATCACAATTAGTATTGCATAGCATAGCGGTGTCTGGCTCCGCAGGCCAGGATGTTGTATCTATCGACAGAAGGTCGCTGGTTCAAATCCTAGGATCGATGGAGAGGTATCACGGTCATGCCCCTGAATGAGGCCCTTAAACCCCAGTAGCTTCAGGGATTGTCTGACCCTGCGGCATCAAAGAAAATATATGTTGCTTTGGATAAACAGGTCTGCTATGCAAATAAATATTGTAACATAATTACTGTTACCTGCTGCAGTGATTTCATTTTCGCTTCGAATAAAGGTGGGAAGAAACGCAGAAATGCACAAATGGGCACCTCTGTGTCTTACAAGGGACACTAATTGATATGACGCTTTAAAAAATGTCTGGCTGAGCTCTGATGGAACAAATCTAGTCTTTCACCACCCTTTACACCAGGGAAGAGAAACAACACCGGCGATATTGGGAATGCCAAAACAAATCTCTTTCGCTTCCCTTGACATTGAAATATGCATTTTTAAACACTGACATGGTCATTTTTAAATTAAGCAAGGACAGATGCTTCTAAAATAGCTATGGGAATTATTTTATTCTCTGAGCCCTTGATAGACATAGTGACTGAAATAGATTTTAAACAATAAAATCAAATTAAAAAATGTGGCATCTGGGGGCTATAGTGAGCAATATTTTTCCGTTCCTGTGCCTGACACCTACAATTATCAGAAACATTAAAATACAATTTCCAGACCGAAATCTTTTGGTAGTAAGCAAAGGCTGTACTGTATTTTGAAAGAATTTGCCTGTTCTATAGAGACTGTTCACTGATTTTTTAATTATTATTTTTACTGCCTACCCTAGATTATTTGTCCTTTGAAATGATTTTCCCAAAGTCACATATCATTTGAGAATCATAGTCGTGTTCATTTGTCCCCAATACCCCCTAAAACATCAACTTGTCAATTAGTATTAAATGCAAGGGAACAGATTAGATCGTGATTATTTTTCTTTTGAAGTTATGGTAAGAATGAATCTGGAGGAGAAGGCAAATTGACTTTCACTTCAAGGTTAAAGTGTCCAATTTATTATCATAGAAATATCTCCTGTTTGTAAGACTCCTGTTTGTAATTGTACATAGTAATGTATAAGTAAAAATGTTAGTTCACTGAAGTGTGTAACATTGTACTGAGCGAAGTACAACACTGTCCAGTATTACAATTTTCATTTATAATTAATTACTATGATATAAATATCTATTGATGTATTTATTCTATTGCCTGGCTTTAATCCAAAGCTGCTTTAGATAAGCATTCGTGAAGCTCGATATTTTCGTGAGCGATACAGATTAATTACCTGCCTAAAAGGTGAAGCAGCCCAGCCCTTCCTGGCACTTAAACCTCAAATCCCCCTCACCGCCTTGGCTCAGCAGCCATTCTCCTCCTTTTATTAAAATCCTTTTCAGTGTTAGCTCAAGCCGCGTCCTCACCTATTAGAATGTGTCCAATAATAACGATAAAAAATTATACGGCATTGCGGAGAAGCAGCGGAGGCCGTATACATCAAGTACGAGAAGTGTCATGGCGGACGAACACATAGAAGTCCGATTTCCTTTTAAAACGTATGTCCTGAACGCACGCCCATCACTGCATGTAGATGTTTAGATACCTGCAGCCTGGCTTATTAATTAAGGCAAGTAATGTCTCCAGCCCATCTCAGTCCCGGGCTGCATGTGTTATCTCACTAGCGGACGACAGGTACAGAACTGGAACGCGGAAATACGTAGCCACTGGTAACCATGGTATCCATCAGCATCATCAGAAGGTTGTGATCTGCAGGGAATCAAAAAAAAAGTCTGCAAAACTGATTACGTTGCGATCAATGTGGTGCGTGTGAATAGTCTTACTGGTTTATTGATGAGCCAGATTAATTACTAATGCCTCGTGAGGATTTCAACAGATTGAGAGCGAAGAGACCTTTAAAATCAGCAGTTAAAATATTGTAACATAGTGTTTCTACAACAGATTCCATTACACATTTGTTCAGCATGAAGATCAAAAAGGGAAACTTCAGAGTATGTTATTTTACAGTGTATTTGACTGATGATTGTGGCCCATTCTAGCCAGCAGGTATAGGTAGCTGGTATATTTACTAAACCTTATGAAATGTTACCAGTTTCTTTCCCTTTGTTTATCATAATGGCCTGATAAAGTAGTAGAAGTTGTTTTAAACACCAACCCTCCCGTTCTTCTATCTTTCTATTTCCGAGAAGCAATCTGTGCCTGGTCTGGCTGACAGGCAGCTCTTGGCAAATCAAAATCAATGTCTTACGAAAAAAAAATATTGTTCTATTTGCACATGATCCATCGAAATCTTCGGGCTCCTTCGGAATGCCGCTAAAATTTTCTTACACTCATTCCAGAAGTAAAAAAGAGGTGGGATATCGGGAACAGGGTATCTAGACCCCCCCCCCCTCTAGTCTAGGCATTTGGTTATTCACACCAAAGCAGGCTGCTTGTCTGACGCTATTCACCAAGAAGCGGGAGCTCAGGCGAGGACTCCATCGCCTCAAGCCGGGCGAGCTGAAGGCGGACTCAGCTAGCAGCATATGTGGAGGATGGCAGGGGGGTGCTGTTTTTCAGTGGGGGGGGGGGGGGGGGGAGACTGGGAAAAGAAAGAGAAACTCAGTGGGATGTTAAATGCCAGCACTAATTAACACTAATTAACGAGTGATTCTAGTGCTGTTTTTACACGGTCAAATGAGGAATAATGATTTTCACCAAGAAAACTAAAAAAAACCACAGACATCATCAATCCAGGAAACCAAAGGTAGCTTTCCTGTGTAAGAAGCCCCACATAGACAGGGGGGACTGGGGCGGGGGGGGGGGGGGGGGGGGGGCGGAGAGGGGGGTGCATAGTTGTCCTGCAGAAGAGCCTGTACCTGTGCACGGTCAGTACAGCGCGGCCTGCTGAGAATCAACCCCCCCCCCCCCAGTGCTATCCGCCTGACCCCACCCCGGGGGGGGCCCTCAGCTGTCAGGGAATGCCCTCACCTGGCCTTTCGGCCTTCGGAGTGCTAAAAATAAGCCCTGTCGCGTATTTTATAGTGTGCCAGCAGGCCTTTGCATGACACGCAGACAGTGATTATAATGTTTTCGTTCAAATACTCCAGGGTCTGCAGCATGGAGCTGTGCCTTTGGACAGTGTTGGCAAAGAGGCGGCGAACGCGGAGCTGGAGGAGGGACTGCATGCATGTTCTTCATGAGCTCCCCTCTGATAGCCCCCACTTCTACGATTATTATTTTTATTACTATTATTGTTGTTGCTGCTGCTGTTGCTAACAATAATAATATTTTATTAAAAATCCACAATTCCATTTCTTAATAATAATAATAATAATAATATATCCATCCATCCATCCATCCATCCATCTTCTAGCTTCTTACCCTTGTCAGGGCTGTGGGGGGGCTTGGAGCCTATTCCAGGCAGCACATAATGCCAATCCATCACAGGGCAAGCGCTCTCTCACTACAGGCAACCTACAGATATGCCAGATGCCTGTTCACCTCAAACAATTATGTTTTCAGACTGCAGGAGGACACTGGAGTACCAGGTATATTCATCTGTCCACATTTTCACTGAGCCGGCACTAGGTTACGGTGCCTCAGACATACATATATACACACACACACACACATATACATATTTGTGAGCGGGTTTACCTATCCTTATGGGGACACAATGTCCCCATAACGTGATAAATATCCGTGTTTTTTCCTGGTCCCCATAAGAGAAAACTCTATTTTATAAAAATCGGTGACTGCTATGAAAAAACTAAAAATGCAAAAACTCTTGTATTTTGTTAGGTTACTTATGGTTATGGTTAGGGCAGGGTGGGGGTTAAGGTTGTCATAGTTAGCGTTAGCATTTTTCCCATTGAAATGAATGAGCGGCCCCCATAAGGATAGGTATACCATACATGTGTGTCTGTGTGTGTGTGTGTGTATGTATGTATCTGTACATATACACACACACAAAAATCACAACATAGCGAATAATTTATTGTTGATCAAAATCTAATTGTATTTTTGACAGTATATAAAAGCTGCTTCATTACCTATGAATTCCTCACTTGGGTAATAGGGTGCATTTACTCATCCTAACTTAACCAAGAAAACAAAGTATCTATAAAGATTCATCCTTCCAAGCATCCATTCATCTTTTATGTCACTTACCCAGTACAGGGTCGCTGTGCTATCAAAGCAGATTAAATATTCAGTAAAAAGTGCATTAAATACATTACACAGTATACTAATTTCAGTCCATGCTTGTCCATTTTACACAATTTGTAATAAATCAGATTGCATGATAAAATAGAGGTTAGTTAAAAATGCTATTAAAAAATGATGTTATTGATCACGGTTCTGAATAATTGTAATGAGCTCCTGTAAGTGAAATTTTTGCTATGCCCATCTGCCCATTTACCTATAAAGTGAGCTCTTTGGGTAATTGCTCAATTCTGAATTGAATTAAAGGCAGGAATTGTCAAATCTTTGTTTACTTATGCAGGACAAAAAAGCATATTAAATGTACAGGGAATTATCCAAAAATAAAAAGAAGTGATATTCATGCTAATGAGGCTGCCCACTGCACATTGTGGTCTCGCATATTCAGCATCCAGATCCGCAAGGACCTTAAGACTCACGCCAAAATAACTTCGGCAAAACCAGAGAACAACAGCGGGCAGCAGAATGCTCACCTGTCACATGACATAACAGGATCCCATTGGACGAAATGGCTAACAGGGAAGCTAACAATGCTAGCAGGCCTCACCTGCAGTGAAGGGGACAGCATGGATTCCAGAACTCGGTAGCACCTGTTCCCATGGCCAGCAGTATTTGGAGTAGAGCCAACAGGCTGCTGAGCACGGAGCAATGCCCCGCGATTTATCCCCTATCGAGTCAAGTCAAATGGGCCTTTACTGTCACACCAACCATATGCAGCAGCACGGCACAGTGACATGAAATAACATTCCCCGGGACGGTGGTGCTGTGTATATTCATGAAGTGCATACAAAGATAGGATGAATGCAAATAAAACAAACAAACAAAACTTAAAGTATGACAACAGCAGCAATGTCGGGATGTTTAGGACAGGCAATTATGGAAGCAGCAGAGGTGCCAATAATTAATATCTATAGGAGTGGATGAATAAATAAACAAACAAGCAAGCAAAAAAACAAAAAAACGGCCAGCCAGATAGATAGATAGATTGATAGATAGATAGATAGATAGATAGATAGATAGTGAGAAATAATGGAAATTAACGATGGCATGACACGCTGAGACTAATGTACATTGGGTGAGTCCAACCACGAGGTTCAATCGTGAACGGGGCGTGATCCTACAGCACACTCTAAGGTGTGCACTGTGCAATTCCCCCCCCCCAGACCTCTACGCTCGCATTTACGAGGTTCTTCTTGCTGCTGGCAGTAGTGGGCTCCACTCTGAGCCACCATAACCTTCTAGGTACCACATATTTCAAATGATATCTCTCCCAAGGTAAACTCCACATTGTCACCTTCAGATATAAAACATCACGACGGGCCAACGATAGTTAGAGGGCTGAAAATATTCCGCAGCACATTTGTGGAACTGCAGAGGGAGGCACTTATTGCATAACAGCCCACATCTACAACCCCGTGCTAAATTATCGCCTTTAAAATTCGATATTTTACACGGTAATATTTTCTAGGTTGCGCTGCCAAGCCATTTCTCCCAGGAGCAGATTTTATAATGCATTCAGGATTTTTGCATGTCGCTTCTTCATCCTTGCTGATGTTAAAAATATACATAGTTCTTTGAGGCCTTGTGTGTCCCACTTTTGCTCTTTCATTCCACTTCTGCTGAGGACTGCCTCAGATATACTGCTGCGAAAAGTGCAGCCGTTTTAGTTCAGAGGTCAAATGTCAAGAAGTCATTGGCTGTATCAAATAGTAATGGACAGAAAAAAACCCATAATTATTTACTGTACTGTGCTCTATTTGCACATCCTTATCTCCATTGCAGCCTATTTAATACTTATTTATTGTTCTTACTTTGGACTGCTTTGTCTTAAGTGTCCTGCATAGACCTGTTGTTGGTCTTATCACCCCCACCCCCCTCCACCCCATACCTGCCCCCTCCCTTTGCAACTGCTGCACAAGAATTTCACTGTTTTCCTCTAAATACATGTGACAATATCATCCTGAAACTCAAAACTTGAAATAATCACTCTCACATGGAAGCAACAAGTGTGTGCCGGTACCCGGGCTGTTACAGATACTGTGTTTAACTTTAACAAGCGAAAACAACTTGACAGATTACTTCTTTAATCTGAAGGACAGCAGTAAGCACAGCATTTAAGGTGGTGGCTTGTAGCCCAAAATCCGTTAGTCCTGGTCTAAGGAATGAGATCTGGATGAAGGCTTTCACTTACGGTCCAAAGAGCTCCAGTAAAATACTTTCAGTCAGTATAAGACATTATAACGCATTATAAAGGTATCTATAGTGCATTATAGATGACGGCTTCATGAAGCATTCATAATGCATAATAAACATGGTGATAATGTATTATACCTTTTTATAAATGGTTATAGCCATGTTTATAATATTTTAGGAATGCAATATAATGCATTATGAAGGTATCTACACATGAGTGTTTAAGTGCCTCTAAGTTGGATAAACGCTAAGTGTAACCCTCAGCTTCCATAAAACACGACAGGGCTGTGTGTGGTAGAGAAGATAATTGATCAGTCAAATGTATGTCCCAAGCTTTATCTTTTCTGGTGTTAGAGCAAGATTTATATGGCAAGGAGGCCAAAACAATTCATCCACTGTTCCTCCCATCATTGGGTCCCAGAGTCAGGTCATCAGTGGTAAAAAATGCAGCACTAACATCTAAATGTTGCAGTAAATTGGTCGTCATCATGCATCACTTTTTGCTTTCTCTTATTAACCAGTGTTTTGATCACAGAGTCGGTGTGGGGGCTAGTTTTCCCCTACATCTTGTAAATGGGGCAGCGCAAAACTAATAATTTTGAGCCAGACAGTTCCTGAGATGCTCATTCTACAAAACATGCATTAAGGAAAGGCCGTTCGATGGCAGAGTATGCAGTGAAGACACGGCAATCAGGAGACGGTTCAATGGTAGACCATCTCTTCAGAAGGACATGTCGATTATCTCTGCATCTGGATATTTTTTCTCCCCTCAAAATGAATGCTTTTAATTCTCACTTCTGTGAAATGCAACCAAGATTATATAATTCCTTTCCCACAGAAGGCAGAACAGAATCTAAAGACATATGTAAGAAATAAGTCATATAGACAGCTAACAAGCGTAAACAAAACTAATGCAATGCATTAAATGGAATATGTATGTATGGTAAGGGAATATATATATATATATATATTTAACCCAACAGAGTAAACACTAATACCTAATAATCCTCCACCATGGTCTGAAAATAAATTAGAATGTTGGTATATTAATGAAAAACAATAAAAAATACTAGTTATGGTACCTTAAAAGACCTTCACACTAAAAAAGGCTTTTTGTTTGGTACATAGTTACTGTCTTTATTTTGCTAAATGATCAGAAAAGAAATTCAGTATGACAACCATGAGGAATCAACTATACAATATTTTATACCATTACAGTTTGAAATGAAGAGAGATGCAGGTTCACTAACCGATTCAGTCTAAGCAGCAGCCGCGATCCTTTCCTTTAATTGTCACCTGCTGTTATGGAATTAGAACAGTAAATGGATTCTCACAGGTGCTGTGATAAATTGCACTATTCATGAGTTCTGTAATGGATTGTCAAACATCAAACAGGCATAGCTAATTGAGACCTTCAAGGTCCTTTTTCTGTCTTTTTTTATAAGATACATTTGAATGGTTGCATTTGGATTGTGGCTTTATTAAACAAATCCTGGAAGCCAAGTCACATATCCGCTCTCTCTTAAGCAAACCTTTGCTCATGCACATATTAATTAGGAAGCAAATTACAAACAAATATTGCATGACGAAATAACAGAATGTGTAAAATATGCTGCGGGGGTATTTTATAAAAGTGTGGGGGGAAGAACAATAGATCTGTAATGAAAAGATATATAAAGAAAATATTAGCTATTAATAAAAATTGAGAATGTTAAATTGAGAACTATAGCTTTGAATATCAGAGTGCCGTATATTAGTTTGGGTGCCTGTTTGCTTTTATTATAATTACAATTGCTGTAATTATTTGTGGTTTGGAAATTCTGTACTACTTACCAGTAAAATAATTTCCCTGTGTACTGGTTTAAACTGGTTTCCATCCTTCCTTGTCCTAGCAAGGCTATGCCCTACTGTCCCCGTAGCACAAAGTGTGAGATTGATGATAGTCATTTCCCACATATTTTATGCGTCATATTCCCTCTTGAAAAGAAAAGACAATTGTCAAAGGGAGCCATTTTCTTTCTGTCTTAATGGATCCTGTTTTGTAGCCAGGTCCTGGCATTCATAAGTATTAAATCATACTTCATTTCATCTTGCCTCCTGCTTTTCTTATCGCCACGCTCACTTAAATGGTGGGGAAGACATTTCCTACTGCAGTTATTGTATGAATATTAAAATCGCTGCTCAGGAATGAAATAGGTGTGAACTCATGACCTTCACCTGTTTGTTCAGAGAAGGAAAGTAACTCTTGTTTGTGGGAAATATTTTCTGTGTGACTTAAGTAATTATGCTAGATTCTTGTTAATACTGCCAGTTTACAGAAGAGAAATTACATTCCCGAATGTGCCTGTTACACAAGGAAATCCGGCAGAGAAGCTTGATAGCTGCTTCAGCTCACTTGTGCTATCTAGTGGGACAATTGGGTAATTCTCAGAGCAGACCCACCAATAGGGCGGGGGGTTGCGAGGGCAATACCCAATCACACTTGAGTGCCCAGGCAGGGCTGTTATGTAATAAATTGACAGCTGGGACAGTACAGGTGCATTTCAATAGGAAAGTTCATATTGATGTTGATTCATGGGGCCTTTTTGATCACACATGCCAAGTTAAGTGCTTGCCAGTGATCTTGTAAAATGAGACTGGGGACTAGTGTTTACTCAGGCTACCCCAACTAGCTAAAAAGCTGTGATATCTCCCAGAGATATATCCAGGAATTTGCCCTCTTTCAGTCAGCTTCAAACAGGAGAAGGAGAAGGGTTAGGCGGATAGGCTAACATGATCGATCCTGAGTAACCCTCAACCATGACCATGCAGTGAATAGGAGCTTATAGACAATGGATGGATTGACTTTCCCTTAACAAAAAATAATCCACAATTCCATGTTACTTTTCTATTTAAAACACTTTATATTAATGTGGCTTGCTTATTGCCTGATGTAAAAAGCAGCACTGTTTTTGCGATGCAAAGATATAGCACAATAATATTAACACAATAATATGCACAAGGAGTTTGCATAAGTTATTGTTTCAATCTCCTGCAAACGAGCCATGAGAGCAGAGCGTGTAACAATATTTAGGCTGTGTGGTTAGTATAATGATTATTGCGATTATGATTATAACAATGACAGAGATAAAGATGAATGTCAATGCCATTGTTCATTTATCAGAGTATTGGTAGTAAGTCGAGCTCCTTTATATAGACATTGTGTCCATTGTTGTGAAGTTTGACAATGTTCCCAACAACAGCATAAATCAACGCTTCTCTCAGAAATGAGACGTCGCCAGTGGTGACAGCTGAGGACGGTGACATTCTGTAGCCCTTGATTGAAACTCCCCAAGCAGGGGGGTCTCTTTCCCACCCTAAGCTTACGGTCACCCATGGGATGCATGGAAAACCTGTGTAAGAACTATGATTTTGTGGAAGAATTGTGCCCAGCATCACGTGTGGATTCCCAGCTTGATGCTCCCAGCTTTTTCTAGAAGATTCACAGCCCTGATTTTGTAATTCCTTCCTCTCAGGCTGCACTCCCCAAAAATCAAAATATCATTGTAAGCCAGACTCAATTTTCCATTAAATCAGACCCAGGTTACCATCTAAATTCAAACTCACCTTTGTCTTGAGCTGGGTGTATTTTTTTTATTATTATTATCTTGCATGTAACATCTGGGGCTCCATCTGTGGCTAACATCTTGTCTGGCTCTTCCATGCCACAGAAGCCACAGTTTGCAGCCCTTCGAGCTCTTCCGGCGCCATGGCGACTGACAACGAGAAGCTATTTTGGCTGAAATACAAATGTGCTAATGAGGTCCGCACAAGGCCCTCACCTTGGTAAGCTGCGCATCATTTGAAAATATTTATGGATGGCTCCCTAAGGCAACATTTACTGTGTATTAATGCCTAATTACACTGTTATGCACCAGACTTCATATAAAGTGTTTACATGCTTCCATACAGCATGCATAACTATTATAAATGCTTACCATCCCTGAGGTTTTTATATAAACTACTAAAAGACAACATTAAATTAATAATATATAAACCAACTAAAATAGCACAGATTGATACAGAAATGGAATGATCATTAGACACAGCAGCACCATCTATTTTGTAGGACAAAACATGCCATGTGACTGTGAACTTGTTTTTGTCTATATTCAGTCATGCTTATCCCAGTCAGTGTCAGGACTGGGCAGGCAGCATAGGGAATGGGGCTGGGGCGACACCGTGGATGGCATCCCACATGCACAATCGTACATGACAGGAGATTCAGACACTTTAATTAACCTAACGGCATGTCTTTGGACTGTGGGAGGAACGTGGAGGAAACTCGGCAACTTCCACAACACACGGAGCAGAAATGAGATTCAAACCCCCAGCGCTGGATGTTACAGGCAGCTGAACCACCATTAGCACCTGTGTCTTGTCTTTGAACTAGCAAAAAGCACGGGAAGTTTATTTGTTTGTTTATTTATTTTAGAAGTGTGATAAATTAATGGCTGCACAGTGGACAGGAAAAAAATAATTGCAAGTTAAAACATAATCCAGGTAAAAAAAAAAAATGACACACAAACAGAAATAGATAATGACTGAAGTGGCGCAGGAGACAAGCCAGGGCATGTTGCTGGTGCCCCGTAATTATATCTGTGTCATTACTGTGATGTTTGCTAAAGGCAAACTTTCTTCCCGGATTGTGGCCCTGCAGACGGCAAACTGAATCCAAATGAACTTCTAAGAGCAGCTTCGTCACTTCAGGACAGCTCCTCAATCTCCCGCCAAGTGAGGGTGTACAGAGTATCTTCAGAGTATCTGCAGAGTATCTGCAGAAACCAGACCGCTCCCACTTACTCTTAGAACAACGGACTGTACTTAGAGAGAAATGTCACTATGACTCAGGATTTTTTCACAGGATTCATTTCATACTGGTATGAAGATCCATCCATTTTCTATCCCCGCTTGTCCTGTGCAGGGGTTAGGTATAGACACAAGGCAGGGAATAACCCAGGATGGGGTACCAACTATAGCAGGGCACACACACTCTGAGATATACCTGCCATATTTAATCTTTTTAATTTAACTCCATGTTTTAGGGATTGAAACAGCACAAAAACTGAGCTTAGGAAAATTAAATCTATGAATCCTTGTTAGGAAGCAGCAACTTTTATATGGCTTCAGAACAACTGAAATACTGAGTAAATCTGTGTGGTAAAGTTTAAAGGTCTGTTGGCGTTAATCTGTACAGTGAAAGGGGTAATGAATGTCAAAAATGGTCATATAAAGAAAACCATGATGAAAACGCCCAAGTATTAAAGTTATAATGGCAATAAAAGGAAGAAAGGGGGTTTTAAATTATTGAAAAAGAAACACTTAAAAGTACAGGAGAACAAGTGTAAGAAATGATCTGAAGCAACTTATAAAAAGCAAAAAAAGAGAAATATTCCAAAGGTGCTGGAATAGAATTTCTTAAAATACACAAACCCCTGTGAGAAAACCAATATCACCCATATTTTCCAAAAACCTTAATTAATAATAAGTTGTAGGATATAAACCTATCAATTGGAAAAGCTGTAGAATTACCAGAAATCCAGAACTGTTTATTGAGGAATGCTTAAGAAGTCTTAAGTACCTGTTAAGGGGAATCTGAGCCACACAGCTTCTGCAGGTTTTTGTTAATGAATGCTGACACATTTGCCAAAAGGTATGTTGTGAGAATTAATTTAGGTCATGGAGAGAGAGATGCCAGTTTGGATTTCATCAACCGTATTTAGACACAACTGAAGTCAGATGGATGGCAAGTCTGTTAAAGTCTCACATTTTTCAAATTTTAAAAGTGCTAAATATCCCATATTAGTAATCAGTTTAATCAGTTTGAGCACCAATACATGAAAACATTAATCACTAAAGTGTTTATCATGAAATTCAAAGTCATTCCATATGCAGGGATTCAAATTTTTTCTGAAGGAGATTCATTTGTAAACGTGTATTTATCTTTTGGAATAACATCTAATCTATCTACAGATGCACACACACAGATTAGGTATCCATATATTTCAATGACCACTTTAACCCCTACCCAGCCCTAACCTTAACCATAAGTAACCAAACAAAATACAAGACTTTTGGCATTTTTAGTTTTTAAATTACATTCACAGAAAAAATGTCCCCACAAGGTCAAAGTAAAGGTCAAACTTGGGGCAGTGATGGGCTAGTGGGTACGCAGGCGGGACTGTGACTGGAAGGTTGTTTGTTTGAATCCACAGTGCAATAAGCCACAGTGTTAACCCTCCATGGAAATTAAATGTGTTTAAGCAGTTTTAAATATATGTTCAAATAAATAAATAAATGCATTGAATAGATAGATAGATAGATAGATAGATAGATGGGACTAGCAGCTGTGACACATATAATATGCAATATTAAGTCTGGCAATTGGTTCTCTCTTTTAAACTGACTGTGGCATTAAAAATGGCTTCATTTAGCTAATAGAAATTAAGTGTGATTTATCGCTAATGAAGGCTTTCATATATGACAAACAGCAAGGTGCCACTGCCTGAGCAAGCCTGCTGAAATTTACTAGAATACGTCTAGCAGGCCAGCAAGTTCAGTCAAAAGTTCTAGAGCACAGCACTGCTGTTTGCTAATTGCTGTTTTTTCTGTCCTATAATGACATTCAGTGAGCGATGTCTATTAGTATATCTTACCTGAAGGCAGTTTGCACCGAGCACCAAAGCAGCTTCTTTCATTGGATTACTGGTTGTGGGAAAATTAAGTACACGACGAACAAGTTGGGCCTGACAGGATGTGTCATGTGATGTATTTGCATCTAGCCAAAGACAGTCATAGGCCATATTTAAAAGTCTATAAGCCTGTTGATGAAGGTTGTTAAAATGACAGACAAAAACACAAACAAATAAATAAACAAATTGTATTTTACTAGGTATTTAAAACATTTAAAATACATAAAATACAATCGCTCAGAGTATTTTGTTACAAATTATATCTATTTTTTCAGTCCAGTAAAATATAAATTACGAAATACTCAAAAGTAATTAAATATGTATTTTAAATACATTTAATTGAAATATTGCCCATGTCATGTATGTTTGTGTGTGTGTATATATATATACTGTATATGTGTGTGTGTGTGTATGTATATATATATATATATATAATTGTGAGTCTACAATTATCCCTATCTAAGTTCCCATTATTAAAACTAATTGAGAATAAGCTCTGATGTGGCTTAATGTTTTCTGCCATCACATGGTTCTATGTGAGGCTGCCATTAAGCAATAAAGGAAATTAAACTGTTCAATCTCCTTCGCCGTACTATAAAGGCTATTTAAAGAAGCCGGTTTCCACTCAAAGCACCGATTTTGGCAGCGTCTGTGTGTTTAAGCGTGTGAAAATACATCAGCGCTTAATTGCATTGACTTTTACTGCAGGATAATTCCACTGCTTGTAATATACACTGTTGTGGGGAGCTGTAGCAGGGAAAGATAAATGAATTGTGCAATTTGAGCTCATTCTGTAATTGCTGTACTTTCTGTGAGGGAGGGTTGTCTATCACTAGTAACACCTTGCAAAAACTTTTTGGTCTAATCACCCCCTAAGCCGTCCATGTCAAGGAGATTGAAGTCTGAGCACCTTTGGTGCTATTTATGGGGGGAGATAAAGGGAGGGCCCACAAACAGCTAGTAATGTGGTTTGTTGGATCTCCTTGCAGATTCAGCATGCATCTCTAAAACGCACTGCACCTGTAGGCGTAAAATGGATACTCCAAAATTTCATACCGTTCCTTGCATAACGTTGGTAGTATACTCTGGAGTATGCTTTGCTGTAATCCAAAGCATCTCAGGGATTTTACGACATACCGTACCAATCCGGGTGCATTTTTGTTTTACAAAAAAAGCAGGTGTTCAAAGGTATAATGGCCGCGTCCCTTGGGCTCTACAACCCATGGGTTTCAAGTCCACTTTCAAACAATGAAGGTTTTATGAGGAAGACGGGCAGCTTCCTGCAGCCGCGGCTTGCTCCTTCAGAGGAGGACGTGACCTTTTAGAGCAGGCTGTCCTCCTGTAGCCCCAGGCAGTTTACAAATCACACTGTCACAGCCTCCTCCTCCAACACGGGCTCCCAATCCTCCATCAATGACCCAGCAACATTTGATTGTATCCAGATGGTTATCGTTCCCATCGCCTCATGGTGTGGTTTTACTCAATCAGCCAGGGGGAGGCTGTCAGATAAAAAGGTTGATTCACTGCAGCCGCGCTCCACCCCTTGCCTCTTGAAATGTGTCCCATCCCAATGACCTTTACATTTTTCTATTGTGCTCTAGTGGAAACACTTGCTATTTCGCAGGCATCGAAATCTGCATCGAGATGCAACATGACTGACTGTCCCATAAGATGAGATGAGGTGAAGGTTGCATACATGCTGATAAGATGATCCCTCAAGATACCAGCATCTACATTTGTCCTCATAGAAGCTGTGGGAGTTGATGCTTCTCGGCTGCTGTGACTATTGATTTGTGTCAATGACATCTGAGTCCTTGAAATACATATGAGGGAGTGGGTGGCCAACAAACACTGTTCCCTGGGTTAGAGGAAAACAAATATGCTGTTGAGCTGAGCTGACAGTCCGCATATTTTTTTCCCTTGTGTTTTGTAGGCCAAGACTGCTCACAACAAAATGACACCATTCTCTCATTGCTCGGCACCCTTGTCTTGAATAACCTTGTAAACAAATACAAATCTCATTTTTAAAATGAACAGTAAAGGTATCTAAAGCATCTACAGTACTAATCAAAAGTCTGGACACACCTACTGAAAATAATTTGTCTTTTTAACAAGGTAAGTACATCTTGAGGTTATGTAGTAATTAAATTTAAAAGTTTAAAACAAAAGTAAGTACCTATGTACCTACATAATACCTATGTAGTAAGACAGTGTGCTGTGACAGATGACTTGGCCCCCACAATCCCCCAGCCTAAACCCTGTAGACCTGTTTGGGAAGAGCTGGATTGAAGAGTAAAAGCAGGGTAGCCAACGTCTGCCCAGATCTTGTGGAAACTCTTTCAGGACTGTTGGAGATGCATTCCAGAGGCATCTGGAAGCTGATTTAATGAATGCCAAGAAGGGGGCTATTTTAAAGAGTTATTTAAAGAGTTTATTTAATTTGAGAAAAGGTTGAGATGTTGAACAATTCTCTTGGTCATTCTAATATTTGATATGTATATTTTTTTTACTGCTGTGAGGCCTTTTAATTTGAATAATGTAGCTAAAATAGAGACAAATGCGTTAAAAGAAGGTACGTCCGGACTTGATGCTCTGTGTGTATATAAGTGCTGATTTTCTCTTTCAGAAAATGTCGTCAGATAGTCAAAAGTTCCCAAATATGTTTTTTTTTTTTTAAATCCCTCCATACATCTTAAGCTTAATGATTTAAAAAGAAATTGGACTGCCTTTGACATAAAGAACACAAAGCAGAGGGCCAGAGCCAAATGATGAAACACAGAAGCAAACTCTTTACCCGGCTATTTCCAGTGCATGTAGACAACATTATGCCAAGCGACACTAGTTTACTGACCTCCCTCCCTTTCATTCTCATGTCTTGAGCGGCACTGAGCTCTCTGCGTTAGTTCTGTTGCTTTTCCACCAGCAAATCCTCAGAAAATGTGTGTACTATGTCAAAAAAAAGCAGGATTCAATCTGGCCAGTCGTGGAGAGAGTGCAAAAGAACAGCATTCACCAGGACCGATAAACGCCAATCAGCAAGTTCGGGAGGTATACCCGTGTTAGCAAAAAGGCCACAAATTACGGTATCTTGACATATGAGGTATGACATGTCTGTTTTTCTCTAGAATTACATTTTTGCTTTTTTATGTTTGGCTGGAGCTAAGCTACAGCAAAACAGAGGGAGTAGTGTTAGAGTAAAGCAAGGTTAAGTGACAGGCCCTATTGTTCACCTGTGCTTCATTGCCGATGATGTAAGACGGACTTCTGACTTGTGTCTCGGCCCAGACTACACCCCCAGACCAGGACCCCTGCCTCTTATCAGCTCTACCCAAGACCCAATATCTGCTTCACTGTATGTGTTTCCCCTTGTTCTGAAGACGGCCATCATTTGCTTTTTTGTCCCTCCCCACTGCTTAATTAAACCCAACTCCCCTCCAGTGTCCTAATAAAAGCCACATTTCCTGCCCCCAAATCAGGGCCCTTAATTCTGTTTTTTGCCACCCGGCGCATGTCTTACAGCTAATTGTAATTAAGGCAGGAACGGGCGCCATCTCTCATCCCGTTAACATGGGAGATGTTAACATGTGGTCTCGTGCCCTTGAAAGTAACTGCAGATAGTGCCCAGGCTCCGTAACTAACATTATGCGTGGCCCGGTCCAGTCTACCCCCAGAACACCGAGAATCATCTGGCCAGAAGGTGACCATGAGGCCTTCAGTACAAGTACATCTGGACTCGATACATAATTCTGTTGACTGCTTTTCCTCAAGGCTTTGCCAAGTATATCAATATTTAGATTTCTGGACATGGGAGTTTATGTATTTGCATGTGACCAACATGAAACTCGGAATGTTTGACGTGTCAAAAAAAGAAAAACTCGCTTTGATTTGCTTTCCTGCTTTATTTAGAGAAAGTGCAAGTGGTTTTTGAGCTGTATTTTTTTGGAGGGTATGCCACTGTATTTACAACGTATTTATGCGAGTACTCAACACCCTCCAAGTCAGCAATGCATCTCGAAACAGAATCTAAATATGGTTCCTGAGTAAAACAATCTTCTTCAAACGATCGTACGATTTCTTTTTGCCAAATCTCCTCTCAACCTCGCCGTAATGTGTCCAGTTGTTTTTCAAGTTTGATTATTTAAAATGCTACATATCTGAGCTCTCCACATAAACCCATTTATATGGGTTCATGTATTTCAGAATGCACGATTTACACTTCTACACCTACGTGTCTACAACTTCCTCCGCTTGGAAAATTTTGCACGGCTGAAGAATATCAAAGCGCAGAAAGCAACCATAGTGTTTTCAGTGTCTGACAGCCAAGTCTGTCCGTGAAAAACAGCGGAATCCACCAGCCATGCGTTAAGTAACATTTGCAAAATGATAGTCAGTCAACATGCTGGGTGTAGTTTATGTAAGCCATGCTCGTGGTTGTAAGTACTCTTTCGTAGCAGCATCCCTGCTGTTGGCTCTTGTGCTTTAATGCACGGGAGCTGAATGACGCCAGCCTCACTGGGGGTGATTTGAGAGAGAGAGCGAGAGAGAGAGAGAGAGAGAGAGAGCGAGCTTCTTATCCCTAAAGCAGAGCAGCCAGCGCTGCTACCCCATAAACTCTGGCTGTAGAAACAGAACAGGCTGGAATTCACTGACACTCTGTCATTTCTGCTGTTTTAGGTTTGTTTGTTTGTCTTTTTTATATTAATATTGTGCTTGATATTTTCATATTTTATGGCTTGTCTTCAATTTAAAATAAGTTCCTTTAACTGAAAGTTTCTAGATCCTTAATACTGGTGAATTTCTACATCTTTCTGATAATTATTCCATCCCAGGCCTTTGTGCCCTGTGCAGCTTGGGATAGGCCGTCACGTGACTGCTGTCCGTGGTCCTGAACTCGCTTTTAGACACAACGGTGCTGAATGAACAGCTCCAAAACGAGAATCAGTAACCAAACTCCCAACCTCCATCTGGAGGAGACAAAGTACAGTGGAAACTGCTTATAGTGATCATGGTTATAGTGATCAACCGCTTATATAGATCAAAAAGCTTGGGACAGAATCATTCCTGTGCACATATTGTAATATTGTAATCAAGTAGTCTGCTTACAGTGATCATTTTGTTTTTTTTTTTTTACACATGACAACATAAGGAAAAAATTGAACTTTTTTTTATACTTTGATAGCCCTACTTTGTCTTATGGTAACCCATCTGCTCCTGGCTAGTTAGGGTACCTGAGGCTAATGCTGTGTGCACAGAAAACGAAGGGAAATGCAGCAGCGAAATGGAGATGCAGCAGCAAATCTACAATAATTTATATTTTATGAACTGTGTATTTGAATTATACACAGTTCAGTAATTTAATTTGTACAGTACTGTCGTTTGTAAAGATTTTGAAACAGCTGTACTGTATTTTGAGTCAGTAAATAGCGACACCGTCTGTTTTATTACCTTATATTCATGTAAAACATATACAAATGTCAGTTAGATGGTAATCTGCCTGAGATATAAAGAAAAGGAAAACAAAAATTTATAGTGATCATCCACTTATAGTGATCAGTTTCACCCAGACAGATATGATCACTATAAGCAGCATTTATTATGTTTACCAAACGTAATGCCCATACCAAATCTCCAGAGGTAGAGACTCACTGACTCGCACCTGGAGTCAGACTCAAGTCACTAATTTGATGACTTGTCACTTGACTCTGTAAAACTGATCTTGGTCATCTTGGACTTGAGGGCAAATGACTAGAGACTTGGACCCGACTTTGAACCTATGACTGGAGAAGACTTGAGGTTATAGCCAACCCCCCCCACCCTGGATACCATAACGATAATTTTATCAATTTGGTATATATTAATTCTCTGATGTCTGCATTTTCATTAGGCTGAATGCAACATCTTCTGAGATAGTTTGATGGAATGATGCATCAGTCCCTGCAAATACATTGACGTAAAAACTGTATGAGGGCAACTGTGACAGAGTGGAGACTCTCTTTTGAACCTCTACTTATGAAGGACATAACCTACAATGTACTGTGGTGGGTTTCTTGCTGCAGCAAGTTTTAATCACTAAGGTAAAAAACTGGCATAGGGATTCAAGTTACATGACCCACAACTTGACTTGGACTTATGTCACAAATTTGATGACTTGTGACTCGATAGAAAAAATGATGGAAAGACTTGGACTCGACTCAACACTTGATGCTTGATGCAGACTTGACTCAGATTTGCAATGTTTTGACTAGAAACTTTACTCGAACTCACCAACAAGCAACTTGTTTCCATCCTTGCAAATCTCTTAAATGAAAAAAAAAAAAAATCAAAGATAAAGGCCTCTATGATTATTTTGTACTAAATCAGACATTTATTCAGTAAAAGTTTAACTTTTTTTAGGGTGCATCATAGATCAGATATAAAGTCATTCTCTTTACAACTCCCTCCGTGCAAATATAATCGGTGAGAAATGTCTTTCCCTGATGTTGCAGCTCCAATGCATGATATAATCTGATGGTTTTAAATCAATGACGTTACATTTACGACTGACCTGTTTGGCTTGCTTGTTGCTATGAGTTCTTTGTAGTTTTTTATCTTCGCCTGCTCAACATAATAATGACTGACAGATGGGTATTGCTATGGATAATCAGCTATCTAGATCTATTTTAACCTTATTTTATCTTTCAGAAGTTGAATGCATAGCAGCCAATGCTGAGCTACAGCTGTAGGGCTCCATGCCGTATTGTCAGACCACATGCTGCTAAAACAGTCACTGACTAAATATGCTTCCAAATACACTTCTTACTTAGGGATTCTTGTATGTAAAACAGTCCCAGCTGTCTTTCGGACTCCCCCAAAAGATGAGCGTGAGCTTGATAGCCGTACTAGCTAGTCTACTGTGAGATGCCAATGTCTGCTCTTAGCTGTTTTCATTTTCAGCCAGATCTTTTATTGCAGTTTGCTGTTCTGGGAAATATTTTCATATGATATAAATGTTCTGTTGATGAATACATTTTTTTTTTAAAGATTATGAAAAATAGGGTTGGCCTTTGAAGTGTACAGCGGTTATTAATTTCAAGGAATGATGTTTTTGTTTTTCTTTCAGAATAAGAACTATTGCATGTGGGTGCATTAATAATAATAATAAAATCCTGTGACTTACAGTGACCTTTCAAGGGCAAAGGTGTTACCAATCCAGTGAATAATGTTACCAATCCAGTGAATGGTGTTACCAATCCAGTGAATGTTTTTGGGCATTGGGGAATCACAGACCGAATTCGGCACTGACCACGTGCGCCGTCTCCAGTCTCCTCACAATGTGTTAATCCTTCCCATCACACATCATCCTCTTGGGTCTTTGTAACCCCAACCTTGAAGACACTGGAGCTGTCAATACTTGCCACGCCCCATGTCAGTCAGTGCCTGGGATTAGGCGTAAGACAATGACCTTATACACTGTTTCCTGTTACAATTTTAACCTCCAGTGAAAGCTGTGTACAAGCAAGTTCCCCACCAAGAGTATTACAGCTAGAGCATGTCTGGTAGCAGAGCGAACACCTACGGCATATGTCGGGAACTAGATTTTATTCCTGAGTTTAAAATTAGTACCCTGTTTCTGTGATTTATGTCCACCTCAGTAGGTTTTTCCGGCAAGGAACATCTAGTTCCAACAAATATTTTTCAACACAATATTGGGGAAATATATCTCTGGTTATTACATCATTCTCCAGTCACATTTTTATTCAGGCACCTATACAGGTCATATCTTGGGCAATATCTGAACCTAGGAAAAAGTAAATATTTATGTGCTTTATGTCAGACTTGTTTAATTCAAAATCCGCTAAACTCACAAACCGTGATGTTAGTATCAGAATGATGTTTATTAGCCATGTAAGTGTACACCTGCAACGTAGTTGTCTTAGCATGGTGCTTGCAGTGACATATACAGTAGCAACCAGATAAAGGAGTTCCTGTTAGGGAGCACTGAAAGAGGAAACGTCTGACAGTTACCAGCCACAAGTGTGCAGTGCATGGTGCAGTGCTAGATAATAGCAGTAGGAATTATGAACATTTGTATTAGTGAGTGTATTCTGTATATTGTCCAGGAGAGGCACTGTTCAGGGTAAGAAGCTTTTTTTTAAATCTAGAAGTTCTGGCCTTTAGTGACTGAATCTCAACCCAGAAGGAAGAGACTAAAAGATGCAGTGGAATAAGTGTGAAGTGGAAATCCTGCCTGTGTTGTTTTGGGGTATCGCCATGGAACGGAGGGAGAACAGGCCACCGCTGACAGTCCCCTGAGCAGAACTGGTAACGTGCTACGGTCTGGTCCTGTCCCTTGTTGTGGTGGACCTGAACCAGACAGCCAGTGACAACGTAGGGATCTCCTCAATGGTGGCTGCGTGGAACTGCGCCTTCGTAGACTTTGGAAGGTAGAACTTCTTCAGCTGCCACAGGAAGTATATCCTTTGTAATGCTTTCCTGATATTAGATAATATTTGTTTCCCATTTAAGGTCTTGAAAGATTTTCATTCCCAAGAACGTGAAGGACTGCTTGAGCCCTGTTTGATGCTAACGGCATTTTCTCCTAAAGTGTATCATCATTACCGTCTTCAAAGCATTAAGCTCAAGATTATGACTGCACCAGGAAACCAGTTCATGCACTTCCTGTCCAATCAGATTTGCGTGATAGGCATTGATTGGCATAAATTGCAGAGTACACTGCGTGCTTGATCATAGTGTTAATTTTAAACCTATTCTTGATATAGGGTCATGACTGAGCTGGCATGGTAAAAATTGGGTCGCGGTGTAAAACATGTTGAGAACCACTGATCTACAGACCTCTATGCAAATTGAATGAGATCCAGCTAGGAGTCTGTTCTGAGGTCTATATGACCTCCAGGGCAAATGGTCTACAGTCATTTAAATCTGTAATTTTTGGCTTTTTGAGTACTGGGACAATATTGGTGTCTTTGAAGCAGACAGGGACAGTGCTGAGGTGCAGAGATTGATTAGAAATGTGTGAGAACAGCAGAGCCTGTGCGTTCACACGGTGTTTCAGGGGGCAGGGGGGACAGAATCCAGACCAGGGGCTTTCTCGGTTTTTGATTCTTGAGAACAGCCTATTGACATTCTGTTTGCAGATCATTACTGCTGGTTCTGGCGGACTGGGAGGGGGGGGGGGCGGCCTGGGCGAGGTGTGAATAATAGGGGAAGGAGAGGGGGGTCTGAGTTGGCTCCCATCACATCTACAGTAGAATGTGTTTAAGTCGTTAACTAAAAAACTGGTCGTCCAAACAGGGGTCTGTGACCTTCGGTCGATGGCTGAGAACCGGTTTTTCAGCTTTTCAGGGAACCTTTGCTTGTCTGCTCTTCTTCCCTTCTCCGCTTTGACCTTGACGAAGGCAGTCTTGAAGATGTTTTTACCCCCACTCATATAGGCTTCCTCATTTTCCCTGCGAAGCTGCATGAGTTCCGCTGTAAACCATGGTGTGCTGCTGTTGTAAATAACCCAGGACCTTGTAGGAACACAGACATCTCCGTAAAAGGTGATGCATGATGTTACATTGTCTGTGTAGACCCTGTGCCTTTGAATATGAAACCCTTTCTAGTTAATAAAACACATTTATTCCATTGCCGACATATTTCTTCTTGCTAATCCATGATGTGAGATACATGTTTATCATCATCCTGCATTTAAAATGTATGGTTCTACTTTATGTAGAATGTTGATATTATCCTCTGGAATTCTTGTGTATTACTCCAAATTCAGCAATGGAGCTGTACATCTTCATAAGTACATAGCAGTTCCCAAGTGGAATGAGGATATTTTAGTGTGTGGTGTTTAGAGCATTAGTTTTTCACTCATCATAGTTTATTGTGCAAATATAAATCCCGAATACAAAATTCTAACCTGAGAGTACGGTGCCCACAAATACCTGAAACGATGCTTGAAGTCGTTTCACAGAATGGTTACGAGTATTGCTTCAACAAAGGAGCTAACACTGTAACAAATGCTTGAAATCCATAAGCCCAGAGATATCTGTGAGAACCCCTTCGCCAGGATAGTCCCATGACTCAGGGACACTGGATTGTAATTGCAAAAACTGTTTGGAGAGGCAAAGAGATGCATGGGCCAGATCGAGGAATGTAACAGGGAGATTTCTAGTGTATTGTTATAGGGTAAACAAGTAGGCGAACTGAACAAAATACAAAAATTTGGTTTCCCATCTAACAAGCACCCCCCAAGATACTTTCCCACACACAGGACAAACTTAGTTTAGACCATTAAAATGAGTTACAGGTACGTAAAGGAGTGTATTCCCCAACCTGCTGATCACTGTGCTATCCGGCCACCCCCCTCCTATTGTCCCCTGTTGGCAACTGATGTATTTGCTTTCTTTAGGCTCCAGCTCATATTCTTAGTGATCAGTCTTTTAAGCTGTGAGCAACTGTGGTACCTGCAGTTTGGACTGGGTAGTCTGTGTGAAGCTAAATAGGACTGTGTCTGGCCAGTGGTTGGATGGGAGCCCAGGTGGGTTGTTGGTCAGTGAAGATCCTGGTGCTTTACTGTAAGGTCTCATTAAGGGTTGGTTGGTATCTTTTGGAAAAAGTAGCGGCCATCTGTTTTCTTAGGCTACTGGGGGGGGGGGGCCCTGTGTGCGGCGAGGGTGTCTGGGAGTCCACATGCAGTGTGCAGACTACCTGACTGTGCAGGCTCCACACACAGGGAGCTATGAGGGATTTGAACCTGGGTCCCTGGGTTGTAAGGCAGCAGTGCTGATCACTGTGCTATCCGGCCACCCCCCTCCTATTGTCCCCTGTAGGCAACTGATGTATTTGCTTTCTTTAGGCTCCAGCTCATATTCTTAGTGATCAGTCTTTTAAACTGTGAGCAACTGTGGTACCTGCAGTTTGGACTGGGTAGCCTGTGTGAAGCTAAGCAGGACTGTGTCTGGTCAGTGGTTGGATGGGAGCCTAGTTGGGTTGTTGGTCAGTGAAGATCCTGGTGCTTTACTGTAAGGTCACATTAAGGTTTGGTTGGTATCTTTTGGAAAAAGTAGCGGCCATCTGTTTTCTTAGGCTACTGGGGGGGGGGGGCCCTGTGTGCGGCGGGACTAGAGGGATTTGAACCTGGGTCCCTGGGTTGTGAGGCAGCAGTGCTGATCACTGTGCTATCCGGCCACCCCCCTCCTATTGTCCCCTGTTGGCAACTGATGTATTTGCTTTCTTTAGGCTCCAGCTCATATTCTTAGTGATCAGTCTTTTAAACTGTGAGCAACTGTGGTACCTGCAGTTTGGACTGGGTAGCCTGTGTGAAGCTAAGCAGGACTGTGTCTGGTCAGTGGTTGGATGGGAGCCTAGTTGGGTTGTTGGTCAGTGAAGATCCTGGTGCTTTACTGTAAGGTCACATTAAGGGTTGGTTGGTATCTTTTGGAAAAAGTAGCGGCCATCTGTTTTCTTAGGCTACTGGGGGGGGGCCTGTGTGCGGCGAGGGTGTCTGGGAGTCCACATGCAGTGTGCAGACTACCTGACTGTGCAGACTCCACACACAGGGAGCTATGAGGGATTTGAACCTGGGTCCCTGGGTTGTGAGGCAGCAGTGCTGATCACTGTGCTATCCGGCCACCCCCCTCCTATTGTCCCCTGTAGGTAACTGATGTATTTGCTTTCTTTAGGCTCCAGCTCATATTCTTAGTGATCAGTCTTTTAAACTGTGAGCAACTGTGGTACCTGCAGTTTGGACTGGGTAGCCTGTGTGAAGCTAAGCAGGACTGTGTCTGGCCAGTGGTTGGATGGGAGCCCAGGTGGGTTGTTGGTCAGTGAAGATCCTGGTGCTTTACTGTAAGGTCTCATTAAGGGTTGGTTGGTATCTTTTGGAAAAAGTAGCGGCCATCTGTTTTCTTAGGCTACTGGGGGGGGGGGCCCTGTGTGCGGCAAGGGTGTCTGGGAGTCCACATGCAGTGTGCAGACTACCTGACTGTGCAGGCTCCACACACAGGGAGCTATGAGGGATTTGAACCCAGGTCCCTGGGTTGTGAGGCAGCAGTGCTGATCACTGTGCTATCCGGCCACCCCCCTCCTATTGTCCCCTGTAGGCAACTGATGTATTTGCTTTCTTTAGGCTCCAGCTCATATTCTTAGTGATCAGTCTTTTAAACTGTGAGCAACTGTGGTACCTGCAGTTTGGACTGGGTAGCCTGTGTGAAGCTAAGCAGGACTGTGTCTGGTCAGTGGTTGGATGGGAGCCTAGTTGGGTTGTTGGTCAGTGAAGATCCTGGTGCTTTACTGTAAGGTCACATTAAGGGTTGGTTGGTATCTTTTGGAAAAAGTAGCGGCCATCTGTTTTCTTAGGCTACAGGGGGGGGCCCTGTGTGCGGCGAGGGTGTGCAGACTACATGGCTCCACACACAGGGAGCTATGAGGGATTTGAACCTGGGTCCCTGGGTTGTGAGGCAGCAGTGCTGATCACTGTGCTATCCCGCCACCCCCCTCCTATTGTCCCCTGTAGGTAACTGATGTATTTGCGTTCTTTAGGCTCCAGCTCATATTCTTAGTGATCAGTCTTTTAAGCTGTGAGCAACTGTGGTAACTGCAGTTTGGACTGGGTAGTCTGTGTGAAGCTAAACAGGACTGTGTCTGGCCAGTGGTTGGATGGGAGCCCAGGTGGGTTGTTGGTCAGTGAAGATCCTGGTGCTTTACTGTAAGGTCTCATTAAGGGTTGGTTGGTATCTTTTGGAAAAAGTAGCGGCCATCTGTTTTCTTAGGCTACTGGGGGGGGGGGCCCTGTGTGCGGCAAGGGTGTCTGGGAGTCCACATGCAGTGTGCAGACTACCTGACTGTGCAGGCTCCACACACAGGGAGCTATGAGGGATTTGAACCCAGGTCCCTGGGTTGTGAGGCAGCAGTGCTGATCACTGTGCTATCCGGCCACCCCCCTCCTATTGTCCCCTGTAGGCAACTGATGTATTTGCTTTCTTTAGGCTCCAGCTCATATTCTTAGTGATCAGTCTTTTAAACTGTGAGCAACTGTGGTACCTGCAGTTTGGACTGGGTAGCCTGTGTGAAGCTAAGCAGGACTGTGTCTGGTCAGTGGTTGGATGGGAGCCTAGTTGGGTTGTTGGTCAGTGAAGATCCTGGTGCTTTACTGTAAGGTCACATTAAGGGTTGGTTGGTATCTTTTGGAAAAAGTAGCGGCCATCTGTTTTCTTAGGCTACAGGGGGGGGCCCTGTGTGCGGCGAGGGTGTGCAGACTACATGGCTCCACACACAGGGAGCTATGAGGGATTTGAACCTGGGTCCCTGGGTTGTGAGGCAGCAGTGCTGATCACTGTGCTATCCCGCCACCCCCCTCCTATTGTCCCCTGTAGGTAACTGATGTATTTGCGTTCTTTAGGCTCCAGCTCATATTCTTAGTGATCAGTCTTTTAAGCTGTGAGCAACTGTGGTAACTGCAGTTTGGACTGGGTAGTCTGTGTGAAGCTAAACAGGACTGTGTCTGGCCAGTGGTTGGATGGGAGCCCAGGTGGGTTGTTGGTCAGTGAAGATCCTGGTGCTTTACTGTAAGGTCTCATTAAGGGTTGGTTGGTATCTTTTGGAAAAAGTAGCGGCCATCTGTTTTCTTAGGCTACTGGGGGGGGGGGCCCTGTGTGCGGCAAGGGTGTCTGGGAGTCCACATGCAGTGTGCAGACTACCTGACTGTGCAGGCTCCACACACAGGGAGCTATGAGGGATTTGAACCCAGGTCCCTGGGTTGTGAGGCAGCAGTGCTGATCACTGTGCTATCCGGCCACCCCCCTCCTATTGTCCCCTGTAGGCAACTGATGTATTTGCTTTCTTTAGGCTCCAGCTCATATTCTTAGTGATCAGTCTTTTAAACTGTGAGCAACTGTGGTACCTGCAGTTTGGACTGGGTAGCCTGTGTGAAGCTAAGCAGGACTGTGTCTGGTCAGTGGTTGGATGGGAGCCTAGTTGGGTTGTTGGTCAGTGAAGATCCTGGTGCTTTACTGTAAGGTCACATTAAGGGTTGGTTGGTATCTTTTGGAAAAAGTAGCGGCCATCTGTTTTCTTAGGCTACAGGGGGGGGCCCTGTGTGCGGCGAGGGTGTGCAGACTACATGGCTCCACACACAGGGAGCTATGAGGGATTTGAACCTGGGTCCCTGGGTTGTGAGGCAGCAGTGCTGATCACTGTGCTATCCCGCCACCCCCCTCCTATTGTCCCCTGTAGGTAACTGATGTATTTGCGTTCTTTAGGCTCCAGCTCATATTCTTAGTGATCAGTCTTTTAAGCTGTGAGCAACTGTGGTAACTGCAGTTTGGACTGGGTAGTCTGTGTGAAGCTAAACAGGACTGTGTCTGGCCAGTGGTTGGATGGGAGCCCAGGTGGGTTGTTGGTCAGTGAAGATCCTGGTGCTTTACTGTAAGGTCTCATTAAGGGTTGGTTGGTATCTTTTGGAAAAAGTAGCGGCCATCTGTTTTCTTAGGCTACTGGGGGGGGGGGCCCTGTGTGCGGCAAGGGTGTCTGGGAGTCCACATGCAGTGTGCAGACTACCTGACTGTGCAGGCTCCACACACAGGGAGCTATGAGGGATTTGAACCCAGGTCCCTGGGTTGTGAGGCAGCAGTGCTGATCACTGTGCTATCCGGCCACCCCCCTCCTATTGTCCCCTGTAGGCAACTGATGTATTTGCTTTCTTTAGGCTCCAGCTCATATTCTTAGTGATCAGTCTTTTAAACTGTGAGCAACTGTGGTACCTGCAGTTTGGACTGGGTAGCCTGTGTGAAGCTAAGCAGGACTGTGTCTGGTCAGTGGTTGGATGGGAGCCTAGTTGGGTTGTTGGTCAGTGAAGATCCTGGTGCTTTACTGTAAGGTCACATTAAGGGTTGGTTGGTATCTTTTGGAAAAAGTAGCGGCCATCTGTTTTCTTAGGCTACAGGGGGGGGCCCTGTGTGCGGCGAGGGTGTGCAGACTACATGGCTCCACACACAGGGAGCTATGAGGGATTTGAACCTGGGTCCCTGGGTTGTGAGGCAGCAGTGCTGATCACTGTGCTATCCCGCCACCCCCCTCCTATTGTCCCCTGTAGGTAACTGATGTATTTGCGTTCTTTAGGCTCCAGCTCATATTCTTAGTGATCAGTCTTTTAAGCTGTGAGCAACTGTGGTAACTGCAGTTTGGACTGGGTAGTCTGTGTGAAGCTAAACAGGACTGTGTCTGGCCAGTGGTTGGATGGGAGCCCAGGTGGGTTGTTGGTCAGTGAAGATCCTGGTGCTTTACTGTAAGGTCTCATTAAGGGTTGGTTGGTATCTTTTGGAAAAAGTAGCGGCCATCTGTTTTCTTAGGCTACTGGGGGGGGGCCCTGTGTGCGGCAAGGGTGTCTGGGAGTCCACATGCAGTGTGCAGACTACCTGACTGTGCAGGCTCCACACACAGGGAGCTATGAGGGATTTGAACCCAGGTCCCTGGGTTGTGAGGCAGCAGTGCTGATCACTGTGCTATCCGGCCACCCCCCTCCTATTGTCCCCTGTAGGCAACTGATGTATTTGCTTTCTTTAGGCTCCAGCTCATATTCTTAGTGATCAGTCTTTTAAACTGTGAGCAACTGTGGTACCTGCAGTTTGGACTGGGTAGCCTGTGTGAAGCTAAGCAGGACTGTGTCTGGTCAGTGGTTGGATGGGAGCCTAGTTGGGTTGTTGGTCAGTGAAGATCCTGGTGCTTTACTGTAAGGTCACATTAAGGGTTGGTTGGTATCTTTTGGAAAAAGTAGCGGCCATCTGTTTTCTTAGGCTACAGGGGGGGGCCCTGTGTGCGGCGAGGGTGTGCAGACTACATGGCTCCACACACAGGGAGCTATGAGGGATTTGAACCTGGGTCCCTGGGTTGTGAGGCAGCAGTGCTGATCACTGTGCTATCCCGCCACCCCCCTCCTATTGTCCCCTGTAGGTAACTGATGTATTTGCGTTCTTTAGGCTCCAGCTCATATTCTTAGTGATCAGTCTTTTAAGCTGTGAGCAACTGTGGTAACTGCAGTTTGGACTGGGTAGTCTGTGTGAAGCTAAACAGGACTGTGTCTGGCCAGTGGTTGGATGGGAGCCCAGGTGGGTTGTTGGTCAGTGAAGATCCTGGTGCTTTACTGTAAGGTCTCATTAAGGGTTGGTTGGTATCTTTTGGAAAAAGTAGCGGCCATCTGTTTTCTTAGGCTACTGGGGGGGGGGGGCCCTGTGTGCGGCAAGGGTGTCTGGGAGTCCACATGCAGTGTGCAGACTACCTGACTGTGCAGGCTCCACACACAGGGAGCTATGAGGGATTTGAACCCAGGTCCCTGGGTTGTGAGGCAGCAGTGCTGATCACTGTGCTATCCGGCCACCCCCCTCCTATTGTCCCCTGTAGGCAACTGATGTATTTGCTTTCTTTAGGCTCCAGCTCATATTCTTAGTGATCAGTCTTTTAAACTGTGAGCAACTGTGGTACCTGCAGTTTGGACTGGGTAGCCTGTGTGAAGCTAAGCAGGACTGTGTCTGGTCAGTGGTTGGATGGGAGCCTAGTTGGGTTGTTGGTCAGTGAAGATCCTGGTGCTTTACTGTAAGGTCACATTAAGGGTTGGTTGGTATCTTTTGGAAAAAGTAGCGGCCATCTGTTTTCTTAGGCTACAGGGGGGGGCCCTGTGTGCGGCGAGGGTGTGCAGACTACATGGCTCCACACACAGGGAGCTATGAGGGATTTGAACCTGGGTCCCTGGGTTGTGAGGCAGCAGTGCTGATCACTGTGCTATCCCGCCACCCCCCTCCTATTGTCCCCTGTAGGTAACTGATGTATTTGCGTTCTTTAGGCTCCAGCTCATATTCTTAGTGATCAGTCTTTTAAGCTGTGAGCAACTGTGGTAACTGCAGTTTGGACTGGGTAGTCTGTGTGAAGCTAAACAGGACTGTGTCTGGCCAGTGGTTGGATGGGAGCCCAGGTGGGTTGTTGGTCAGTGAAGATCCTGGTGCTTTACTGTAAGGTCTCATTAAGGGTTGGTTGGTATCTTTTGGAAAAAGTAGCGGCCATCTGTTTTCTTAGGCTACTGGGGGGGGGGGGCCCTGTGTGCGGCAAGGGTGTCTGGGAGTCCACATGCAGTGTGCAGACTACCTGACTGTGCAGGCTCCACACACAGGGAGCTATGAGGGATTTGAACCCAGGTCCCTGGGTTGTGAGGCAGCAGTGCTGATCACTGTGCTATCCGGCCACCCCCCTCCTATTGTCCCCTGTAGGCAACTGATGTATTTGCTTTCTTTAGGCTCCAGCTCATATTCTTAGTGATCAGTCTTTTAAACTGTGAGCAACTGTGGTACCTGCAGTTTGGACTGGGTAGCCTGTGTGAAGCTAAGCAGGACTGTGTCTGGTCAGTGGTTGGATGGGAGCCTAGTTGGGTTGTTGGTCAGTGAAGATCCTGGTGCTTTACTGTAAGGTCACATTAAGGGTTGGTTGGTATCTTTTGGAAAAAGTAGCGGCCATCTGTTTTCTTAGGCTACAGGGGGGGGCCCTGTGTGCGGCGAGGGTGTGCAGACTACATGGCTCCACACACAGGGAGCTATGAGGGATTTGAACCCGGGTCCCTGGGTTGTGAGGCAGCAGTGCTGATCACTGTGCTATCCGGCCACCCCCCTCCTATTGTCCCCTGTTGGCAACTGATGTATTTGCTTTCTTTAGGCTCCAGCTCATATTCTTAGTGATCAGTCTTTTAAAGTGTGAGCAACTGTGGTACCTGCAGTTTGGACTGGGTAGCCTGTGTGAAGCTAAGCAGGACTGTGTCTGGTCAGTGGTTGGATGGGAGCCTAGTTGGGTTGTTGGTCAGTGAAGATCCTGGTGCTTTACTGTAAGGTCTCATTAAGGGTTGGTTGGTATCTTTTGGAAAAAGTAGCGGCCATCTGTTTTCTTAGGCTACTGGGGGGTGGGCCCTGTGTGCGGCGAGGGTGTCTGGGAGTCCACATGCAGTGTGCAGACTACCTGACTGTGCAGGCTCCACACACAGGGAGCTATGAGGGATTTGAACCCGGGTCCCTGGGTTGTGAGGCAGCAGTGCTGATCACTGTGCTATCCGACCACCCCCCTCTTATTGTCCCCTGTAGGTAACTGATGTATTTGCTTTCTTTAGGCTCCAGCTCATATTCTTAGTGATCAGTCTTTTAAAGTGTGAGCAACTGTGGTACCTGCAGTTTGGACTGGGTAGCCTGTGTGAAGCTAAGCAGGACTGTGTCTGGTCAGTGGTTGGATGGGAGCCTAGTTGGGTTGTTGGTCAGTGAAGATCCTGGTGCTTTACTGTAAGGTCTCATTAAGGGTTGGTTGGTATCTTTTGGAAAAAGTAGCGGCCATCTGTTTTCTTAGGCTACTGGGGGGGGGGCCCTGTGTGCGGCGAGGGTGTGCAGACTACCTGACTGTGCAGGCTCCACACACAGGGAGCTATGAGGGATTTGAACCCAGGTCCCTGGGTTGTGAGGCAGCAGTGCTGATCACTGTGCTATCCGGCCACCCCCCTCCTATTGTCCCCTGTAGGCAACTGATGTATTTGCTTTCTTTAGGCTCCAGCTCATATTCTTAGTGATCAGTCTTTTAAACTGTGAGCAACTGTGGTACCTGCAGTTTGGACTGGGTAGCCTGTGTGAAGCTAAGCAGGACTGTGTCTGGCCAGTGGTTGGATGGGAGCCCAGGTGGGTTGTTGGTCAGTGAAGATCCTGGTGCTTTACTGTAAGGTCTCATTAAGGGTTGGTTGGTATCTTTTGGAAAAAGTAGCGGCCATCTGTTTTCTTAGGCTACTGGGTGGGGGGCCCTGTGTGCGGCGAGGGTGTCTGGGAGTCCACATGCAGTGTGCAGACTACCTGACTGTGCAGGCTCCACACACAGGGAGCTATGAGGGATTTGAACCCGGGTCCCTGGGTTGTGAGGCAGCAGTGCTGATCACTGTGCTATCCGGCCACCCCCCTCCTATTGTCCCCTGTAGGCAACTGATGTATTTGCTTTCTTTAGGCTCCAGCTCATATTCTTAGTGATCAGTCTTTTAAACTGTGAGCAACTGTGGTACCTGCAGTTTGGACTGGGTAGCCTGTGTGAAGCTAAGCAGGACTGTGTCTGGTCAGTGGTTGGATGGGAGCCTAGTTGGGTTGTTGGTCAGTGAAGATCCTGGTGCTTTACTGTAAGGTCACATTAAGGGTTGGTTGGTATCTTTTGGAAAAAGTAGCGGCCATCTGTTTTCTTAGGCTACAGGGGGGGGCCCTGTGTGCGGCGAGGGTGTGCAGACTACATGGCTCCACACACAGGGAGCTATGAGGGATTTGAACCTGGGTCCCTGGGTTGTGAGGCAGCAGTGCTGATCACTGTGCTATCCCGCCACCCCCCTCCTATTGTCCCCTGTAGGTAACTGATGTATTTGCGTTCTTTAGGCTCCAGCTCATATTCTTAGTGATCAGTCTTTTAAGCTGTGAGCAACTGTGGTAACTGCAGTTTGGACTGGGTAGTCTGTGTGAAGCTAAACAGGACTGTGTCTGGCCAGTGGTTGGATGGGAGCCCAGGTGGGTTGTTGGTCAGTGAAGATCCTGGTGCTTTACTGTAAGGTCTCATTAAGGGTTGGTTGGTATCTTTTGGAAAAAGTAGCGGCCATCTGTTTTCTTAGGCTACTGGGGGGGGGGGGCCCTGTGTGCGGCAAGGGTGTCTGGGAGTCCACATGCAGTGTGCAGACTACCTGACTGTGCAGGCTCCACACACAGGGAGCTATGAGGGATTTGAACCCAGGTCCCTGGGTTGTGAGGCAGCAGTGCTGATCACTGTGCTATCCGGCCACCCCCCTCCTATTGTCCCCTGTAGGCAACTGATGTATTTGCTTTCTTTAGGCTCCAGCTCATATTCTTAGTGATCAGTCTTTTAAACTGTGAGCAACTGTGGTACCTGCAGTTTGGACTGGGTAGCCTGTGTGAAGCTAAGCAGGACTGTGTCTGGTCAGTGGTTGGATGGGAGCCTAGTTGGGTTGTTGGTCAGTGAAGATCCTGGTGCTTTACTGTAAGGTCACATTAAGGGTTGGTTGGTATCTTTTGGAAAAAGTAGCGGCCATCTGTTTTCTTAGGCTACAGGGGGGGGCCCTGTGTGCGGCGAGGGTGTGCAGACTACATGGCTCCACACACAGGGAGCTATGAGGGATTTGAACCCGGGTCCCTGGGTTGTGAGGCAGCAGTGCTGATCACTGTGCTATCCGGCCACCCCCCTCCTATTGTCCCCTGTTGGCAACTGATGTATTTGCTTTCTTTAGGCTCCAGCTCATATTCTTAGTGATCAGTCTTTTAAAGTGTGAGCAACTGTGGTACCTGCAGTTTGGACTGGGTAGCCTGTGTGAAGCTAAGCAGGACTGTGTCTGGTCAGTGGTTGGATGGGAGCCTAGTTGGGTTGTTGGTCAGTGAAGATCCTGGTGCTTTACTGTAAGGTCTCATTAAGGGTTGGTTGGTATCTTTTGGAAAAAGTAGCGGCCATCTGTTTTCTTAGGCTACTGGGGGGTGGGCCCTGTGTGCGGCGAGGGTGTCTGGGAGTCCACATGCAGTGTGCAGACTACCTGACTGTGCAGGCTCCACACACAGGGAGCTATGAGGGATTTGAACCCGGGTCCCTGGGTTGTGAGGCAGCAGTGCTGATCACTGTGCTATCCGACCACCCCCCTCTTATTGTCCCCTGTAGGTAACTGATGTATTTGCTTTCTTTAGGCTCCAGCTCATATTCTTAGTGATCAGTCTTTTAAAGTGTGAGCAACTGTGGTACCTGCAGTTTGGACTGGGTAGCCTGTGTGAAGCTAAGCAGGACTGTGTCTGGTCAGTGGTTGGATGGGAGCCTAGTTGGGTTGTTGGTCAGTGAAGATCCTGGTGCTTTACTGTAAGGTCTCATTAAGGGTTGGTTGGTATCTTTTGGAAAAAGTAGCGGCCATCTGTTTTCTTAGGCTACTGGGGGGGGGGCCCTGTGTGCGGCGAGGGTGTGCAGACTACCTGACTGTGCAGGCTCCACACACAGGGAGCTATGAGGGATTTGAACCCAGGTCCCTGGGTTGTGAGGCAGCAGTGCTGATCACTGTGCTATCCGGCCACCCCCCTCCTATTGTCCCCTGTAGGCAACTGATGTATTTGCTTTCTTTAGGCTCCAGCTCATATTCTTAGTGATCAGTCTTTTAAACTGTGAGCAACTGTGGTACCTGCAGTTTGGACTGGGTAGCCTGTGTGAAGCTAAGCAGGACTGTGTCTGGCCAGTGGTTGGATGGGAGCCCAGGTGGGTTGTTGGTCAGTGAAGATCCTGGTGCTTTACTGTAAGGTCTCATTAAGGGTTGGTTGGTATCTTTTGGAAAAAGTAGCGGCCATCTGTTTTCTTAGGCTACTGGGGGGGGGGCCCTGTGTGCGGCGAGGGTGTGCAGACTACCTGACTGTGCAGGCTCCACACACAGGGAGCTATGAGGGATTTGAACCTGGGTCCCTGGGTTATGAGGCAGCAGTGCTGATCACTGTGCTATCCGGCCACCCCCCTCCTATTGTCCCCTGTAGGTAACTGATGTATTTGCTTTCTTTAGGCTCCAGCTCATATTCTTAGTGATCAGTCTTTTAAACTGTGAGCAACTGTGGTACCTGCAGTTTGGACTGGGTAGCCTGTGTGAAGCTAAGCAGGACTGTGTCTGGCCAGTGGTTGGATGGGAGCCCAGGTGGGTTGTTGGTCAGTGAAGATCCTGGTGCTTTACTGTAAGGTCTCATTAAGGGTTGGTTGGTATCTTTTGGAAAAAGTAGCAGCCATCTGTTTTCTTAGGCTACTGGGGGGGGGGGCCCTGTGTGTGGCGAGGGTGTCTGGGAGTCCACATGCAGTGTGCAGACTACCTGACTGTGCAGGCTCCACACACAGGGAGCTATGAGGGATTTGAACCCGGGTCCCTGGGTTGTGAGGCAGCAGTGCTGATCACTGTGCTATCCGGCCACCCCCCTCCTATTGTCCCCTGTAGGCAACTGATGTATTTGCTTTCTTTAGGCTCCAGCTCATATTCTTAGTGATCAGTCTTTTAAACTGTGAGCAACTGTGGTACCTGTAGTTTGGACTGGGTAGCCTGTGTGAAGCTAAGCAGGACTGTGTCTGGTCAGTGGTTGGATGGGAGCCTAGCTGGGTTGTTGGTCAGTGAAGATCCTGGTGCTTTACTGTAAGGTCACATTAAGGGTTGGTTGGTATCTTTTGGAAAAAGTAGTGGCCATCTGTTTTCTTAGGCTACAGGGGGGGGCCCTGTGTGCGGCGAGGGTGTGCAGACTACATGGCTCCACACACAGGGAGCTATGAGGGATTTGAACCTGGGTCCCTGGGTTGTGAGGCAGCAGTGCTGATCACTGTGCTATCCGGCCACCCCCCTCCTATTGTCCCCTGTAGGCAACTGATGTATTTGCTTTCTTTAGGCTCCAGCTCATATTCTTAGTGATCAGTCTTTTAAACTGTGAGCAACTGTGGTACCTGCAGTTTGGACTGGGTAGCCTGTGTGAAGCTAAGCAGGACTGTGTCTGGCCAGTGGTTGGATGGGAGCCCAGGTGGGTTGTTGGTCAGTGAAGATCCTGGTGCTTTACTGTAAGGTCTCATTAAGGGTTGGTTGGTATCTTTTGGAAAAAGTAGCGGCCATCTGTTTTCTTAGGCTACTGGGGGGGGGGCCCTGTGTGCGGCGAGGGTGTGCAGACTACCTGACTGTGCAGGCTCCACACACAGGGAGCTATGAGGGATTTGAACCTGGGTCCCTGGGTTATGAGGCAGCAGTGCTGATCACTGTGCTATCCGGCCACCCCCCTCCTATTGTCCCCTGTAGGTAACTGATGTATTTGCTTTCTTTAGGCTCCAGCTCATATTCTTAGTGATCAGTCTTTTAAACTGTGAGCAACTGTGGTACCTGCAGTTTGGACTGGGTAGCCTGTGTGAAGCTAAGCAGGACTGTGTCTGGCCAGTGGTTGGATGGGAGCCCAGGTGGGTTGTTGGTCAGTGAAGATCCTGGTGCTTTACTGTAAGGTCTCATTAAGGGTTGGTTGGTATCTTTTGGAAAAAGTAGCAGCCATCTGTTTTCTTAGGCTACTGGGGGGGGGGGCCCTGTGTGTGGCGAGGGTGTCTGGGAGTCCACATGCAGTGTGCAGACTACCTGACTGTGCAGGCTCCACACACAGGGAGCTATGAGGGATTTGAACCCGGGTCCCTGGGTTGTGAGGCAGCAGTGCTGATCACTGTGCTATCCGGCCACCCCCCTCCTATTGTCCCCTGTAGGCAACTGATGTATTTGCTTTCTTTAGGCTCCAGCTCATATTCTTAGTGATCAGTCTTTTAAACTGTGAGCAACTGTGGTACCTGTAGTTTGGACTGGGTAGCCTGTGTGAAGCTAAGCAGGACTGTGTCTGGTCAGTGGTTGGATGGGAGCCTAGCTGGGTTGTTGGTCAGTGAAGATCCTGGTGCTTTACTGTAAGGTCACATTAAGGGTTGGTTGGTATCTTTTGGAAAAAGTAGTGGCCATCTGTTTTCTTAGGCTACAGGGGGGGGCCCTGTGTGCGGCGAGGGTGTGCAGACTACATGGCTCCACACACAGGGAGCTATGAGGGATTTGAACCTGGGTCCCTGGGTTGTGAGGCAGCAGTGCTGATCACTGTGCTATCCGGCCACCCCCCTCCTATTGTCCCCTGTAGGTAACTGATGTATTTGCGTTCTTTAGGCTCCAGCTCATATTCTTAGTGATCAGTCTTTTAAGCTGTGAGCAACTGTGGTACCTGCAGTTTGGACTGGGTAGTCTGTGTGAAGCTAAATAGGACTGTGTCTGGCCAGTGGTTGGATGGGAGCCCAGGTGGGTTGTTGGTCAGTGAAGATCCTGGTGCTTTACTGTAAGGTCTCATTAAGGGTTGGTTGGTATCTTTTGGAAAAAGTAGCGGCCATCTGTTTTCTTAGGCTACTGGGGGGGGGGGGGGGCCTGTGTGTGGCGAGGGTGTCTGGGAGTCCACATGCAGTGTGCAGACTACCTGACTGTGCAGGCTCCACACACAGGGAGCTATGAGGGATTTGAACCCGGGTCCCTGGGTTGTGAGGCAGCAGTGCTGATCACTGTGCTATCCGGCCACCCCCCTCCTATTGTCCCCTGTAGGCAACTGATGTATTTGCTTTCTTTAGGCTCCAGCTCATATTCTTAGTGATCAGTCTTTTAAACTGTGAGCAACTGTGGTACCTGTAGTTTGGACTGGGTAGCCTGTGTGAAGCTAAGCAGGACTGTGTCTGGTCAGTGGTTGGATGGGAGCCTAGCTGGGTTGTTGGTCAGTGAAGATCCTGGTGCTTTACTGTAAGGTCTCATTAAGGGTTGGTTGGTATCTTTTGGAAAAAGTAGCGGCCATCTGTTTTCTTAGGCTACTGGGGGGGGGGGGGGGGCCTGTGTGTGGCGAGGGTGTCTGGGAGTCCACATGCAGTGTGCAGACTACCTGACTGTGCAGGCTCCACACACAGGGAGCTATGAGGGATTTGAACCCGGGTCCCTGGGTTGTGAGGCAGCAGTGCTGATCACTGTGCTATCCGGCCACCCCCCTCCTATTGTCCCCTGTAGGTAACTGATGTATTTGCTTTCTTTAGGCTCCAGCTCATATTCTTAGTGATCAGTCTTTTAAACTGTGAGCAACTGTGGTACCTGCAGTTTGGACTGGGTAGCCTGTGTGAAGCTAAGCAGGACTGTGTCTGGCCAGTGGTTGGATGGGAGCCCAGGTGGGTTGTTGGTCAGTGAAGATCCTGGTGCTTTACTGTAAGGTCTCATTAAGGGTTGGTTGGTATCTTTTGGAAAAAGTAGCAGCCATCTGTTTTCTTAGGCTACTGGGGGGGGGGGCCCTGTGTGCGGCGAGGGTGTCTGGGAGTCCACATGCAGTGTGCAGACTACCTGACTGTGCAGGCTCCACACACAGGGAGCTATGAGGGATTTGAACCCGGGTCCCTGGGTTGTGAGGCAGCAGTGCTGATCACTGTGCTATCCGGCCACCCCCCTCCTATTGTCCCCTGTAGGCAACTGATGTATTTGCTTTCTTTAGGCTCCAGCTCATATTCTTAGTGATCAGTCTTTTAAACTGTGAGCAACTGTGGTACCTGCAGTTTGGACTGGGTAGCCTGTGTGAAGCTAAGCAGGACTGTGTCTGGCCAGTGGTTGGATGGGAGCCCAGGTGGGTTGTTGGTCAGTGAAGATCCTGGTGCTTTACTGTAAGGTCTCATTAAGGGTTGGTTGGTATCTTTTGGAAAAAGTAGCAGCCATCTGTTTTCTTAGGCTACTGGGGGGGGGGGCCCTGTGTGCGGTGAGGGTGTCTGGGAGTCCACATGCAGTGTGCAGACTACCTGACTGTGCAGGCTCCACACACAGGGAGCTATGAGGGATTTGAACCCGGGTCCCTGGGTTGTGAGGCAGCAGTGCTGATCACTGTGCTATCCGGCCACCCCCCTCCTATTGTCCCCTGTAGGCAACTGATGTATTTGCTTTCTTTAGGCTCCAGCTCATATTCTTAGTGATCAGTCTTTTAAACTGTGAGCAACTGTGGTACCTGCAGTTTGGACTGGGTAGCCTGTGTGAAGCTAAGCAGGACTGTGTCTGGTCAGTGGTTGGATGGGAGCCTAGTTGGGTTGTTGGTCAGTGAAGATCCTGGTGCTTTACTGTAGGGTCTCATTAAGGTTTGGTTGGTATCTTTTGGAAAAAGTAGCGGCCATCTGTTTTCTTAGGCTACTGGGGGGGGGGGGGGCCTGTGTGCGGCGAGGGTGTCTGGGAGTCCACATGCAGTGTGCAGACTACCTGACTGTGCAGACTCCACACACAGGGAGCTATGAGGGATTTGAACCCGGGTTGCTGGGTTATGAGGCAGCAGTGCTGATCACTGTGCTATCCGGCCACCCCCCTCTTATTATCCCCTGTAGGTAACTGATGTATTTGCTTTCTTTAGGCTCCAGCTCATATTCTTAGTGATCAGTCTTTTAAGCTGTGAGCAACTGTGGTACCTGCAGTTTGGACTGGGTAGCCTGTGTGAAGCTAAGCAGGACTGTGTCTGGCCAGTGGTTGGATGGGAGCCCAGTTGGGTTGTGGGTCAGTGATGATCCTGGTGCTTTACTGTAGGGTCTCATTAAGGGTTGGTTGGTATCTTTTGGAAAAAGTAGCAGCCATCTGTTTTCTTAGGCTACTGGGGGGGGGGGCCCTGTGTGCGGCGAGGGTGTCTGGGAGTCCACATGCAGTGTGCAGACTACCTGACTGTGCAGACTCCACACACAGGGAGCTATGAGGGATTTGAACCCGGGTTGCTGGGTTATGAGGCAGCAGTGCTGATCACTGTGCTATCCGGCCACCCCCCTCCTATTGTCCCCTGTTGGCAACTGATGTATTTGCTTTCTTTAGGCTCCAGCTCATATTCTTAGTGATCAGTCTTTTAAACTGTGAGCAACTGTGGTACCTGTAGTTTGGACTGGGTATCCTGTGTGAAGCTAAGCAGGACTGTGTCTGGCCAGTGGTTGGATGGGAGCCCAGTTGGGTTGTTGGTCAGTGAAGATCCTGGTGCTTTACTGTAGGGTCTCATTAAGGGTTGGTTGGTATCTTTTGGAAAAAGTAGCGGCCATCTGTTTTCTTAGGCTACAGGGGGGGGGCCCTGTGTGCGGCGAGGGTGTCTGGGAGTCCACATGCAGTGTGCAGACTACCTGACTGTGCAGGCTCCACACACAGGGAGCTATGAGGGATTTGAACCCGGGTCCCTGGGTTGTGAGGCAGCAGTGCTGATCACTGTGCTATCCGGCCACCCCCCTCCTATTGTCCCCTGTTGGCAACTGATGTATTTGCTTTCTTTAGGCTCCAGCTCATATTCTTAGTGATCAGTCTTTTAAACTGTGAGCAACTGTGGTACCTGCAGTTTGGACTGGGTAGCCTGTGTGAAGCTAAGCAGGACTGTGTCTGGTCAGTGGTTGGATGGGAGCCTAGTTGGGTTGTTGGTCAGTGAAGATCCTGGTGCTTTACTGTAAGGTCTCATTAAGGGTTGGTTGGTATCTTTTGGAAAAAGTAGCGGCCATCTGTTTTCTTAGGCTACTGGGGGGTGGGCCCTGTGTGCGGCGAGGGTGTCTGGGAGTCCACATGCAGTGTGCAGACTACCTGACTGTGCAGGCTCCACACACAGGGAGCTATGAGGGATTTGAACCCGGGTCCCTGGGTTGTGAGGCAGCAGTGCTGATCACTGTGCTATCCGGCCACCCCCCTCCTATTGTCCCCTGTTGGCAACTGATGTATTTGCTTTCTTTAGGCTCCAGCTCATATTCTTAGTGATCAGTCTTTTAAACTGTGAGCAACTGTGGTACCTGCAGTTTGGACTGGGTAGCCTGTGTGAAGCTAAGTAGGACTGTGTCTGGTCAGTGGTTGGATGGGAGCCCAGGTGGGTTGTTGGTCAGTGAAGATCCTGGTGTTTTACTGTAAGGTCTCATTAAGGGTTGGTTGGTATCTTTTGGAAAAAGTAGCGGCCATCTGTTTTCTTAGGCTACTGGGGGGTGGGCCCTGTGTGTGGCGAGGGTGTCTGGGAGTCCACATGCAGTGTGCAGACTACCTGACTGTGCAGGCTCCACACACAGGGAGCTATGAGGGATTTGAACCCGGGTCCCTGGGTTGTGAGGCAGCAGTGCTGATCACTGTGCTATCCGGCCACCCCCCTCCTATTGTCCCCTGTTGGCAACTGATGTATTTGCTTTCTTTAGGCTCCAGCTCATATTCTTAGTGATCAGTCTTTTAAACTGTGAGCAACTGTGGTACCTGCAGTTTGGACTGGGTAGCCTGTGTGAAGCTAAGCAGGACTGTGTCTGGTCAGTGGTTGGATGGGAGCCTAGTTGGGTTGTTGGTCAGTGAAGATCCTGGTGCTTTACTGTAAGGTCTCATTAAGGGTTGGTTGGTATCTTTTGGAAAAAGTAGCGGCCATCTGTTTTCTTAGGCTACTGGGGGGTGGGCCCTGTGTGCGGCGAGGGTGTCTGGGAGTCCACATGCAGTGTGCAGACTACCTGACTGTGCAGGCTCCACACACAGGGAGCTATGAGGGATTTGAACCTGGGTCCCTGGGTTGTGAGGCAGCAGTGCTGATCACTGTGCTATCCGGCCACCCCCCTCCTATTGTCCCCTGTAGGTAACTGATGTATTTGCTTTCTTTAGGCTCCAGCTCATATTCTTAGTGATCAGTCTTTTAAAGTGTGAGCAACTGTGGTACCTGCAGTTTGGACTGGGTAGCCTGTGTGAAGCTAAGTAGGACTGTGTCTGGCCAGTGGTTGGATGGGAGCCCAGTTGGGTTGTTGGTCAGTGAAGATCCTGGTGCTTTACTGTAGGGTCTCATTAAGGGTTGGTTGGTATCTTTTGGAAAAAGTAGCGGCCATCTGTTTTCTTAGGCTACAGGGGGGGGCCCTGTGTGCGGCGAGGGTGTCTGGGAGTCCACATGCAGTGTGCAGACTACCTGACTGTGCAGGCTCCACACACAGGGAGCTATGAGGGATTTGAACCCGGGTCCCTGGGTTGTGAGGCAGCAGTGCTGATCACTGTGCTATCCGGCCACCCCCCTCCTATTGTCCCCTGTTGGCAACTGATGTATTTGCTTTCTTTAGGCTCCAGCTCATATTCTTAGTGATCAGTCTTTTAAAGTGTGAGCAACTGTGGTACCTGCAGTTTGGACTGGGTAGCCTGTGTGAAGCTAAGCAGGACTGTGTCTGGCCAGTGGTTGGATGGGAGCCCAGTTGGGTTGTTGGTCAGTGAAGATCCTGGTGCTTTACTGTAGGGTCTCATTAAGGGTTGGTTGGTATCTTTTGGAAAAAGTAGCGGCCATCTGTTTTCTTAGGCTACAGGGGGGGGCCCTGTGTGCGGCGAGGGTGTCTGGGAGTCCACATGCAGTGTGCAGACTACCTGACTGTGCAGGCTCCACACACAGGGAGCTATGAGGGATTTGAACCCGGGTCCCTGGGTTGTGAGGCAGCAGTGCTGATCACTGTGCTATCCGGCCACCCCCCTCCTATTGTCCCCTGTTGGCAACTGATGTATTTGCTTTCTTTAGGCTCCAGCTCATATTCTTAGTGATCAGTCTTTTAAACTGTGAGCAACTGTGGTACCTGCAGTTTGGACTGGGTAGCCTGTGTGAAGCTAAGCAGGACTGTGTCTGGCCAGTGGTTGGATGGGAGCCCAGTTGGGTTGTTGGTCAGTGAAGATCCTGGTGCTTTACTGTAGGGTCTCATTAAGGGTTGGTTGGTATCTTTTGGAAAAAGTAGCGGCCATCTGTTTTCTTAGGCTACTGGGGGGGGGGCCCTGTGTGCGGCGAGGGTGTCTGGGAGTCCACATGCAGTGTGCAGACTACCTGACTGTGCAGACTCCACACACAGGGAGCTATGAGGGATTTGAACCTGGGTCCCTGGGTTGTGAGGCAGCAGTGCTGATCACTGTGCTATCTGGCCACCCCCCTCCTATTGTCCCCTGTTGGCAACTGATGTATTTGCTTTCTTTAGGCTCCAGCTCATATTCTTAGTGATCAGTCTTTTAAACTGTGAGCAACTGTGGTACCTGCAGTTTGGACTGGGTAGCCTGTGTGAAGCTAAGCAGGACTGTGTCTGGCCAGTGGTTGGATGGGAGCCTAGTTGGGTTGTTGGTCAGTGAAGATCCTGGTGTTTTACTGTAAGGTCTCATTAAGGGTTGGTTGGTATCTTTTGGAAAAAGTAGCGGCCATCTGTTTTCTTAGGCTACTGGGGGGGGGGCCCTGTGTGCGGCGAGGGTGTCTGGGAGTCCACATGCAGTGTGCAGACTACCTGACTGTGCAGGCTCCACACACAGGGAGCTATGAGGGATTTGAACCTGGGTCCCTGGGTTGTGAGGCAGCAGTGCTGATCACTGTGCTATCCGGCCACCCCCCTCCTATTGTCCCCTGTTGGCAACTGATGTATTTGCTTTCTTTAGGCTCCAGCTCATATTCTTAGTGATCAGTCTTTTAAAGTGTGAGCAACTGTGGTACCTGCAGTTTGGACTGGGTAGCCTGTGTGAAGCTAAGCAGGACTGTGTCTGGCCAGTGGTTGGATGGGAGCCCAGTTGGGTTGTTGGTCAGTGAAGATCCTGGTGCTTTACTGTAGGGTCTCATTAAGGGTTGGTTGGTATCTTTTGGAAAAAGTAGCGGCCATCTGTTTTCTTAGGCTACAGGGGGGGGGCCCTGTGTGCGGCGAGGGTGTCTGGGAGTCCACATGCAGTGTGCAGACTACCTGACTGTGCAGGCTCCACACACAGGGAGCTATGAGGGATTTGAACCCGGGTCCCTGGGTTGTGAGGCAGCAGTGCTGATCACTGTGCTATCCGGCCACCCCCCTCCTATTGTCCCCTGTTGGCAACTGATGTATTTGCTTTCTTTAGGCTCCAGCTCATATTCTTAGTGATCAGTCTTTTAAACTGTGAGCAACTGTGGTACCTGCAGTTTGGACTGGGTAGCCTGTGTGAAGCTAAGCAGGACTGTGTCTGGTCAGTGGTTGGATGGGAGCCTAGTTGGGTTGTTGGTCAGTGAAGATCCTGGTGCTTTACTGTAAGGTCTCATTAAGGGTTGGTTGGTATCTTTTGGAAAAAGTAGCGGCCATCTGTTTTCTTAGGCTACTGGGGGGTGGGCCCTGTGTGCGGCGAGGGTGTCTGGGAGTCCACATGCAGTGTGCAGACTACCTGACTGTGCAGGCTCCACACACAGGGAGCTATGAGGGATTTGAACCCGGGTCCCTGGGTTGTGAGGCAGCAGTGCTGATCACTGTGCTATCCGGCCACCCCCCTCCTATTGTCCCCTGTTGGCAACTGATGTATTTGCTTTCTTTAGGCTCCAGCTCATATTCTTAGTGATCAGTCTTTTAAACTGTGAGCAACTGTGGTACCTGCAGTTTGGACTGGGTAGCCTGTGTGAAGCTAAGTAGGACTGTGTCTGGTCAGTGGTTGGATGGGAGCCCAGGTGGGTTGTTGGTCAGTGAAGATCCTGGTGTTTTACTGTAAGGTCTCATTAAGGGTTGGTTGGTATCTTTTGGAAAAAGTAGCGGCCATCTGTTTTCTTAGGCTACTGGGTGGGGGGCCCTGTGTGTGGCGAGGGTGTCTGGGAGTCCACATGCAGTGTGCAGACTACCTGACTGTGCAGGCTCCACACACAGGGAGCTATGAGGGATTTGAACCCGGGTCCCTGGGTTGTGAGGCAGCAGTGCTGATCACTGTGCTATCCGGCCACCCCCCTCTTATTGTCCCCTGTAGGTAACTGATGTATTTGCTTTCTTTAGGCTCCAGCTCATATTCTTAGTGATCAGTCTTTTAAAGTGTGAGTAACTGTGGTACCTGTAGTTTGGACTGGGTAGCCTGTGTGAAGCTAAGCAGGACTGTGTCTGGTCAGTGGTTGGATGGGAGCCTAGTTGGGTTGTTGGTCAGTGAAGATCCTGGTGCTTTACTGTAAGGTCTCATTAAGGGTTGGTTGGTATCTTTTGGAAAAAGTAGCGGCCATCTGTTTTCTTAGGCTACTGGGGGGTGGGCCCTGTGTGCGGCGAGGGTGTCTGGGAGTCCACATGCAGTGTGCAGACTACCTGACTGTGCAGGCTCCACACACAGGGAGCTATGAGAGATTTGAACCCGGGTCCCTGGGTTGTGAGGCAGCAGTGCTGATCACTGTGCTATCTGGCCACCCCCCTCTTATTGTCCCCTGTAGGCAACTGATGTATTTGCTTTCTTTAGGCTCCAGCTCATATTCTTAGTGATCAGTCTTTTAAACTGTGAGCAACTGTGGTACCTGCAGTTTGGACTGGGTAGCCTGTGTGAAGCTAAGTAGGACTGTGTCTGGCCAGTGGTTGGATGGGAGCCCAGGTGGGTTGTTGGTCAGTGAAGATCCTGGTGTTTTACTGTAAGGTCTCATTAAGGGTTGGTTGGTATCTTTTGGAAAAAGTAGCGGCCATCTGTTTTCTTAGGCTACTGGGTGGGGGGCCCTGTGTGCGGCGAGGGTGTCTGGGAGTCCACATGCAGTGTGCAGACTACCTGACTGTGCAGGCTCCACACACAGGGAGCTATGAGGGATTTGAACCCGGGTCCCTGGGTTGTGAGGCAGCAGTGCTGATCACTGTGCTATCCGGCCACCCCCCTCCTATTGTCCCCTGTTGGCAACTGATGTATTTGCTTTCTTTAGGCTCCAGCTCATATTCTTAGTGATCAGTCTTTTAAAGTGTGAGCAACTGTGGTACCTGCAGTTTGGACTGGGTAGCCTGTGTGAAGCTAAGCAGGACTGTGTCTGGTCAGTGGTTGGATGGGAGCCTAGTTGGGTTGTTGGTCAGTGAAGATCCTGGTGCTTTACTGTAAGGTCTCATTAAGGGTTGGTTGGTATCTTTTGGAAAAAGTAGCGGCCATCTGTTTTCTTAGGCTACTGGGGGGTGGGCCCTGTGTGCGGCGAGGGTGTCTGGGAGTCCACATGCAGTGTGCAGACTACCTGACTGTGCAGGCTCCACACACAGGGAGCTATGAGGGATTTGAACCCGGGTCCCTGGGTTGTGAGGCAGCAGTGCTGATCACTGTGCTATCCGGCCACCCCCCTCTTATTGTCCCCTGTAGGTAACTGATGTATTTGCTTTCTTTAGGCTCCAGCTCATATTCTTAGTGATCAGTCTTTTAAAGTGTGAGCAACTGTGGTACCTGCAGTTTGGACTGGGTAGCCTGTGTGAAGCTAAGCAGGACTGTGTCTGGTCAGTGGTTGGATGGGAGCCCAGTTGGGTTGTTGGTCAGTGAAGATCCTGGTGCTTTACTGTAGGGTCTCATTAAGGGTTGGTTGGTATCTTTTGGAAAAAGTAGCGGCCATCTGTTTTCTTAGGCTACAGGGGGGGGCCCTGTGTGCGGCGAGGGTGTCTGGGAGTCCACATGCAGTGTGCAGACTACCTGACTGTGCAGGCTCCACACACAGGGAGCTATGAGGGATTTGAACCCGGGTCCCTGGGTTGTGAGGCAGCAGTGCTGATCACTGTGCTATCCGGCCACCCCCCTCCTATTGTCCCCTGTTGGCAACTGATGTATTTGCTTTCTTTAGGCTCCAGCTCATATTCTTAGTGATCAGTCTTTTAAACTGTGAGCAACTGTGGTACCTGCAGTTTGGACTGGGTAGCCTGTGTGAAGCTAAGCAGGACTGTGTCTGGTCAGTGGTTGGATGGGAGCCTAGTTGGGTTGTTGGTCAGTGAAGATCCTGGTGCTTTACTGTAAGGTCTCATTAAGGGTTGGTTGGTATCTTTTGGAAAAAGTAGCGGCCATCTGTTTTCTTAGGCTACTGGGGGGTGGGCCCTGTGTGCGGCGAGGGTGTCTGGGAGTCCACATGCAGTGTGCAGACTACCTGACTGTGCAGGCTCCACACACAGGGAGCTATGAGGGATTTGAACCCGGGTCCCTGGGTTGTGAGGCAGCAGTGCTGATCACTGTGCTATCCGGCCACCCCCCTCCTATTGTCCCCTGTTGGCAACTGATGTATTTGCTTTCTTTAGGCTCCAGCTCATATTCTTAGTGATCAGTCTTTTAAACTGTGAGCAACTGTGGTACCTGCAGTTTGGACTGGGTAGCCTGTGTGAAGCTAAGTAGGACTGTGTCTGGTCAGTGGTTGGATGGGAGCCCAGGTGGGTTGTTGGTCAGTGAAGATCCTGGTGTTTTACTGGAAGGTCTCATTAAGGGTTGGTTGGTATCTTTTGGAAAAAGTAGTGGCCATCTGTTTTCTTAGGCTACTGGGTGGGGGGCCCTGTGTGCGGCGAGGGTGTCTGGGAGTCCACATGCAGTGTGCAGACTACCTGACTGTGCAGGCTCCACACACAGGGAGCTATGAGGGATTTGAACCTGGGTCCCTGGGTTGTGAGGCAGCAGTGCTGATCACTGTGCTATCCGGCCACCCCCCTCTTATTGTCCCCTGTAGGTAACTGATGTATTTGCTTTCTTTAGGCTCCAGCTCATATTCTTAGTGATCAGTCTTTTAAAGTGTGAGCAACTGTGGTACCTGCAGTTTGGACTGGGTAGCCTGTGTGAAGCTAAGTAGGACTGTGTCTGGCCAGTGGTTGGATGGGAGCCCAGGTGGGTTGTTGGTCAGTGAAGATCCTGGTGTTTTACTGTAAGGTCTCATTAAGGGTTGGTTGGTATCTTTTGGAAAAAGTAGCGGCCATCTGTTTTCTTAGGCTACTGGGGGGTGGGCCCTGTGTGCGGCGAGGGTGTCTGGGAGTCCACATGCAGTGTGCAGACTACCTGACTGTGCAGGCTCCACACACAGGGAGCTATGAGGGATTTGAACCTGGGTCCCTGGGTTGTGAGGCAGCAGTGCTGATCACTGTGCTATCCGGCCACCCCCCTCCTATTGTCCCCTGTAGGTACCTGATGTATTTGCTTTCTTTAGGCTCCAGCTCATATTCTTAGTGATCAGTCTTTTAAGCTGTGAGCAACTGTGGTACCTGCAGTTTGGACTGGGTAGCCTGTGTGAAGCTAAGCAGGACTGTGTCTGGCCAGTGGTTGGATGGGAGCCCAGTTGGGTTGTTGGTCAGTGAAGATCCTGGTGCTTTACTGTAAGGTCTCATTAAGGGTTGGTTGGTATCTTTTGGAAAAAGTAGCGGCCATCTGTTTTCTTAGGCTACTGGGGGGGGGGCCCTGTGTGCGGTGAGGGTGTCTGGGAGTCCACATGCAGTGTGCAGACTACCTGACTGTGCAGGCTCCACACACAGGGAGCTATGAGGGATTTGAACCTGGGTCCCTGGGTTGTGAGGCAGCAGTGCTGATCACTGTGCTATCCGGCCACCCCCCTCTTATTGTCCCCTGTAGGTAACTGATGTATTTGCTTTCTTTAGGCTCCAGCTCATATTCTTAGTGATCAGTCTTTTAAAGTGTGAGCAACTGTGGTACCTGCAGTTTGGACTGGGTAGCCTGTGTGAAGCTAAGCAGGACTGTGTCTGGTCAGTGGTTGGATGGGAGCCTAGTTGGGTTGTTGGTCAGTGAAGATCCTGGTGCTTTACTGTAAGGTCTCATTAAGGGTTGGTTGGTATCTTTTGGAAAAAGTAGCGGCCATCTGTTTTCTTAGGCTACTGGGGGGTGGGCCCTGTGTGCGGCGAGGGTGTCTGGGAGTCCACATGCAGTGTGCAGACTACCTGACTGTGCAGGCTCCACACACAGGGAGCTATGAGGGATTTGAACCCGGGTCCCTGGGTTGTGAGGCAGCAGTGCTGATCACTGTGCTATCCGGCCACCCCCCTCTTATTGTCCCCTGTAGGTAACTGATGTATTTGCTTTCTTTAGGCTCCAGCTCATATTCTTAGTGATCAGTCTTTTAAAGTGTGAGCAACTGTGGTACCTGCAGTTTGGACTGGGTAGCCTGTGTGAAGCTAAGCAGGACTGTGTCTGGTCAGTGGTTGGATGGGAGCCTAGTTGGGTTGTTGGTCAGTGAAGATCCTGGTGCTTTACTGTAAGGTCTCATTAAGGGTTGGTTGGTATCTTTTGGAAAAAGTAGCGGCCATCTGTTTTCTTAGGCTACTGGGGGGGGGGCCCTGTGTGCGGCGAGGGTGTCTGGGAGTCCACATGCAGTGTGCAGACTACCTGACTGTGCAGGCTCCACACACAGGGAGCTATGAGGGATTTGAACCCGGGTCCCTGGGTTGTGAGGCAGCAGTGCTGATCACTGTGCTATCCGGCCACCCCCCTCCTATTGTCCCCTGTTGGCAACTGATGTATTTGCTTTCTTTAGGCTCCAGCTCATATTCTTAGTGATCAGTCTTTTAAAGTGTGAGCAACTGTGGTACCTGCAGTTTGGACTGGGTAGCCTGTGTGAAGCTAAGCAGGACTGTGTCTGGCCAGTGTTTGGATGGGAGCCCAGTTGGGTTGTTGGTCAGTGAAGATCCTGGTGCTTTACTGTAGGGTCTCATTAAGGGTTGGTTGGTATCTTTTGGAAAAAGTAGCGGCCATCTGTTTTCTTAGGCTACTGGGGGGGGGGCCCTGTGTGCGGCGAGGGTGTCTGGGAGTCCACATGCAGTGTGCAGACTACCTGACTGTGCAGACTCCACACACAGGGAGCTATGAGGGATTTGAACCCGGGTCGCTGGGTTATGAGGCAGCAGTGCTGATCACTGTGCTATCCGGCCACCCCCCTCTTATTGTCCCCTGTAGGTAACTGATGTATTTGCTTTCTTTAGGCTCCAGCTCATATTCTTAGTGATCAGTCTTTTAAACTGTGAGCAACTGTGGTACCTGAAGTTTGGACTGGGTAGCCTGTGTGAAGCTAAGCAGGACTGTGTCTGGCCAGTGGTTGGATGGGAGCCCAGTTGGGTTGTGGGTCAGTGATGATCCTGGTGCTTTACTGTAAGGTCTCATTAAGGGTTGGTTGGTATCTTTTGGAAAAAGTAGCGGCCATCTGTTTTCTTAGGCTACTGGGGGGGGGGGCCCTGTGTGCGGCGAGGGTGTCTGGGAGTCCACATGCAGTGTGCAGACTACCTGACTGTGCAGACTCCACACACAGGGAGCTATGAGGGATTTGAACCCGGGTTGCTGGGTTATGAGGCAGCAGTGCTGATCACTGTGCTATCTGGCCACCCCCCTCCTATTGTCCCCTGTTGGCAACTGATGTATTTGCTTTCTTTAGGCTCCAGCTCATATTCTTAGTGATCAGTCTTTTAAAGTGTGAGCAACTGTGGTACCTGCAGTTTGGACTGGGTAGCCTGTGTGAAGCTAAGCAGGACTGTGTCTGGTCAGTGGTTGGATGGGAGCCTAGTTCGGTTGTTGGTCAGTGAAGATCCTGGTGCTTTACTGTAAGGTCTCATTAAGGGTTGGTTGGTATCTTTTGGAAAAAGTAGCGGCCATCTGTTTTCTTAGGCTACTGGGGGGGGGGCCCTGTGTGTGGCGAGGGTGTCTGGGAGTCCACATGCAGTGTGCAGACTACCTGACTGTGCAGGCTCCACACACAGGGAGCTATGAGGGATTTGAACCCGGGTCCCTGGGTTGTGAGGCAGCAGTGCTGATCACTGTGCTATCCGGCCACCCCCCTCCTATTGTCCCCTGTTGGCAACTGATGTATTTGCTTTCTTTAGGCTCCAGCTCATATTCTTAGTGATCAGTCTTTTAAAGTGTGAGCAACTGTGGTACCTGCAGTTTGGACTGGGTAGCCTGTGTGAAGCTAAGCAGGACTGTGTCTGGCCAGTGGTTGGATGGGAGCCCAGTTGGGTTGTTGGTCAGTGAAGATCCTGGTGCTTTACTGTAGGGTCTCATTAAGGGTTGGTTGGTATCTTTTGGAAAAAGTAGCGGCCATCTGTTTTCTTAGGCTACAGGGGGGGGCCCTGTGTGCGGCGAGGGTGTCTGGGAGTCCACATGCAGTGTGCAGACTACCTGACTGTGCAGGCTCCACACACAGGGAGCTATGAGGGATTTGAACCCGGGTCCCTGGGTTGTGAGGCAGCAGTGCTGATCACTGTGCTATCCGGCCACCCCCCTCCTATTGTCCCCTGTTGGCAACTGATGTATTTGCTTTCTTTAGGCTCCAGCTCATATTCTTAGTGATCAGTCTTTTAAACTGTGAGCAACTGTGGTACCTGCAGTTTGGACTGGGTAGCCTGTGTGAAGCTAAGCAGGACTGTGTCTGGTCAGTGGTTGGATGGGAGCCTAGTTGGGTTGTTGGTCAGTGAAGATCCTGGTGCTTTACTGTAGGGTCTCATTAAGGGTTGGTTGGTATCTTTTGGAAAAAGTAGCGGCCATCTGTTTTCTTAGGCTACAGGGGGGGGCCCTGTGTGCAGCGAGGGTGTCTGGGAGTCCACATGCAGTGTGCAGACTACCTGACTGTGCAGGCTCCACACACAGGGAGCTATGAGGGATTTGAACCTGGGTCCCTGGGTTGTGAGGCAGCAGTGCTGATCACTGTGCTATCCGGCCACCCCCCTCCTATTGTCCCCTGTTGGCAACTGATGTATTTGCTTTCTTTAGGCTCCAGCTCATATTCTTAGTGATCAGTCTTTTAAAGTGTGAGCAACTGTGGTACCTGCAGTTTGGACTGGGTAGCCTGTGTGAAGCTAAGCAGGACTGTGTCTGGCCAGTGTTTGGATGGGAGCCCAGTTGGGTTGTTGGTCAGTGAAGATCCTGGTGCTTTACTGTAGGGTCTCATTAAGGGTTGGTTGGTATCTTTTGGAAAAAGTAGCGGCCATCTGTTTTCTTAGGCTACTGGGGGGGGGGCCCTGTGTGCGGCGAGGGTGTCTGGGAGTCCACATGCAGTGTGCAGACTACCTGACTGTGCAGACTCCACACACAGGGAGCTATGAGGGATTTGAACCCGGGTCGCTGGGTTATGAGGCAGCAGTGCTGATCACTGTGCTATCCGGCCACCCCCCTCTTATTGTCCCCTGTAGGTAACTGATGTATTTGCTTTCTTTAGGCTCCAGCTCATATTCTTAGTGATCAGTCTTTTAAACTGTGAGCAACTGTGGTACCTGAAGTTTGGACTGGGTAGCCTGTGTGAAGCTAAGCAGGACTGTGTCTGGCCAGTGGTTGGATGGGAGCCCAGTTGGGTTGTGGGTCAGTGATGATCCTGGTGCTTTACTGTAAGGTCTCATTAAGGGTTGGTTGGTATCTTTTGGAAAAAGTAGCGGCCATCTGTTTTCTTAGGCTACTGGGGGGGGGGGCCCTGTGTGCGGCGAGGGTGTCTGGGAGTCCACATGCAGTGTGCAGACTACCTGACTGTGCAGACTCCACACACAGGGAGCTATGAGGGATTTGAACCCGGGTTGCTGGGTTATGAGGCAGCAGTGCTGATCACTGTGCTATCTGGCCACCCCCCTCCTATTGTCCCCTGTTGGCAACTGATGTATTTGCTTTCTTTAGGCTCCAGCTCATATTCTTAGTGATCAGTCTTTTAAAGTGTGAGCAACTGTGGTACCTGCAGTTTGGACTGGGTAGCCTGTGTGAAGCTAAGCAGGACTGTGTCTGGTCAGTGGTTGGATGGGAGCCTAGTTTGGTTGTTGGTCAGTGAAGATCCTGGTGCTTTACTGTAAGGTCTCATTAAGGGTTGGTTGGTATCTTTTGGAAAAAGTAGCGGCCATCTGTTTTCTTAGGCTACTGGGGGGGGGGCCCTGTGTGTGGCGAGGGTGTCTGGGAGTCCACATGCAGTGTGCAGACTACCTGACTGTGCAGGCTCCACACACAGGGAGCTATGAGGGATTTGAACCCGGGTCCCTGGGTTGTGAGGCAGCAGTGCTGATCACTGTGCTATCCGGCCACCCCCCTCCTATTGTCCCCTGTTGGCAACTGATGTATTTGCTTTCTTTAGGCTCCAGCTCATATTCTTAGTGATCAGTCTTTTAAAGTGTGAGCAACTGTGGTACCTGCAGTTTGGACTGGGTAGCCTGTGTGAAGCTAAGCAGGACTGTGTCTGGCCAGTGGTTGGATGGGAGCCCAGTTGGGTTGTTGGTCAGTGAAGATCCTGGTGCTTTACTGTAGGGTCTCATTAAGGGTTGGTTGGTATCTTTTGGAAAAAGTAGCGGCCATCTGTTTTCTTAGGCTACAGGGGGGGGCCCTGTGTGCGGCGAGGGTGTCTGGGAGTCCACATGCAGTGTGCAGACTACCTGACTGTGCAGGCTCCACACACAGGGAGCTATGAGGGATTTGAACCCGGGTCCCTGGGTTGTGAGGCAGCAGTGCTGATCACTGTGCTATCCGGCCACCCCCCTCCTATTGTCCCCTGTTGGCAACTGATGTATTTGCTTTCTTTAGGCTCCAGCTCATATTCTTAGTGATCAGTCTTTTAAACTGTGAGCAACTGTGGTACCTGCAGTTTGGACTGGGTAGCCTGTGTGAAGCTAAGCAGGACTGTGTCTGGTCAGTGGTTGGATGGGAGCCTAGTTGGGTTGTTGGTCAGTGAAGATCCTGGTGCTTTACTGTAGGGTCTCATTAAGGGTTGGTTGGTATCTTTTGGAAAAAGTAGCGGCCATCTGTTTTCTTAGGCTACAGGGGGGGGCCCTGTGTGCAGCGAGGGTGTCTGGGAGTCCACATGCAGTGTGCAGACTACCTGACTGTGCAGGCTCCACACACAGGGAGCTATGAGGGATTTGAACCTGGGTCCCTGGGTTGTGAGGCAGCAGTGCTGATCACTGTGCTATCCGGCCACCCCCCTCCTATTGTCCCCTGTTGGCAACTGATGTATTTGCTTTCTTTAGGCTCCAGCTCATATTCTTAGTGATCAGTCTTTTAAGCTGTGAGCAACTGTGGTACCTGTAGTTTGGACTGGGTAGTCTGTGTGAAGCTAAGCAGGACTGTGTCTGGCCAGTGGTTGGATGGGAGCCCAGTTGGGTTGTTGGTCAGTGAAGATCCTGGTGCTTTACTGTAAGGTCACATTAAGGGTTGGTTGGTATCTTTTGGAAAAAGTAGCGGCCATCTGTTTTCTTAGGCTACTTTCTTAGGGGGGGGGGCCTGTGTGCGGCGAGGGTGTCTGGGAGTCCACATGCAGTGTGCAGACTACCTGACTGTGCAGACTCCACACACAGGGAGCTATGAGGGATTTGAACCTGGGTCCCTGGGTTGTGAGGCAGCAGTGCTGATCACTGTGCTATCCGGCCACCCCCCTCTTATTGTCCCCTGTAGGTAACTGATGTATTTGCTTTCTTTAGGCTCCAGCTCATATTCTTAGTGATCAGTCTTTTAAAGTGTGAGCAACTGTGGTACCTGCAGTTTGGACTGGGTAGCCTGTGTGAAGCTAAGCAGGACTGTGTCTGGTCAGTGGTTGGATGGGAGCCTAGTTCGGTTGTTGGTCAGTGAAGATCCTGGTGCTTTACTGTAAGGTCTCATTAAGGGTTGGTTGGTATCTTTTGGAAAAAGTAGCGGCCATCTGTTTTCTTAGGCTACTGGGGGGGGGGCCCTGTGTGTGGCGAGGGTGTCTGGGAGTCCACATGCAGTGTGCAGACTACCTGACTGTGCAGGCTCCACACACAGGGAGCTATGAGGGATTTGAACCCGGGTCCCTGGGTTGTGAGGCAGCAGTGCTGATCACTGTGCTATCCGGCCACCCCCCTCCTATTGTCCCCTGTTGGCAACTGATGTATTTGCTTTCTTTAGGCTCCAGCTCATATTCTTAGTGATCAGTCTTTTAAAGTGTGAGCAACTGTGGTACCTGCAGTTTGGACTGGGTAGCCTGTGTGAAGCTAAGCAGGACTGTGTCTGGCCAGTGGTTGGATGGGAGCCCAGTTGGGTTGTTGGTCAGTGAAGATCCTGGTGTTTTACTGTAGGGTCTCATTAAGGGTTGGTTGGTATCTTTTGGAAAAAGTAGCGGCCATCTGTTTTCTTAGGCTACAGGGGGGGGCCCTGTGTGCAGCGAGGGTGTCTGGGAGTCCACATGCAGTGTGCAGACTACCTGACTGTGCAGGCTCCACACACAGGGAGCTATGAGGGATTTGAACCCGGGTCCCTGGGTTGTGAGGCAGCAGTGCTGATCACTGTGCTATCCGGCCACCCCCCTCCTATTGTCCCCTGTTGGCAACTGATGTATTTGCTTTCTTTAGGCTCCAGCTCATATTCTTAGTGATCAGTCTTTTAAACTGTGAGCAACTGTGGTACCTGCAGTTTGGACTGGGTAGCCTGTGTGAAGCTAAGCAGGACTGTGTCTGGTCAGTGGTTGGATGGGAGCCTAGTTGGGTTGTTGGTCAGTGAAGATCCTGGTGCTTTACTGTAGGGTCTCATTAAGGGTTGGTTGGTATCTTTTGGAAAAAGTAGCGGCCATCTGTTTTCTTAGGCTACAGGGGGGGGCCCTGTGTGCAGCGAGGGTGTCTGGGAGTCCACATGCAGTGTGCAGACTACCTGACTGTGCAGGCTCCACACACAGGGAGCTATGAGGGATTTGAACCTGGGTCCCTGGGTTGTGAGGCAGCAGTGCTGATCACTGTGCTATCCGGCCACCCCCCTCCTATTGTCCCCTGTTGGCAACTGATGTATTTGCTTTCTTTAGGCTCCAGCTCATATTCTTAGTGATCAGTCTTTTAAGCTGTGAGCAACTGTGGTACCTGCAGTTTGGACTGGGTAGTCTGTGTGAAGCTAAGCAGGACTGTGTCTGGCCAGTGGTTGGATGGGAGCCCAGTTGGGTTGTTGGTCAGTGAAGATCCTGGTGCTTTACTGTAAGGTCACATTAAGGGTTGGTTGGTATCTTTTGGAAAAAGTAGCGGCCATCTGTTTTCTTAGGCTACTTTCTTAGGGGGGGGGGCCTGTGTGCGGCGAGGGTGTCTGGGAGTCCACATGCAGTGTGCAGACTACCTGACTGTGCAGACTCCACACACAGGGAGCTATGAGGGATTTGAACCTGGGTCCCTGGGTTGTGAGGCAGCAGTGCTGATCACTGTGCTATCCGGCCACCCCCCTCTTATTGTCCCCTGTAGGTAACTGATGTATTTGCTTTCTTTAGGCTCCAGCTCATATTCTTAGTGATCAGTCTTTTGAGCTGTGAGCAACTGTGGTACCTGTAGTTTGGACTGGGTAGCCTGTGTGAAGCTAAGCAGGACTGTGTCTGGCCAGTGGTTGGATGGGAGCCCAGGTGGGTTGTTGGTCAGTGAAGATCCTGGTGCTTTACTGTAAGGTCTCATTAAGGGTTGGTTGGTATCTTTTGGAAAAAGTAGCGGCCATCTGTTTTCTTAGGCTACTGGGGGGGGGGCCCTGTGTGCGGCGAGGGTGTCTGGGAGTCCACATGCAGTGTGCAGACTACCTGACTGTGCAGGCTCCACACACAGGGAGCTATGAGGGATTTGAACCTGGGTCCCTGGGTTGTGAGGCAGCAGTGCTGATCACTGTGCTATCCGGCCACCCCCCTCCTATTGTCCCCTGTTGGCAACTGATGTATTTGCTTTCTTTAGGCTCCAGCTCATATTCTTTGTGATCAGTGTTTTAAGCTGTGAGCAACTGTGGTACCTGTAGTTTGGACTGGGTAGCCTGTGTGAAGCTAAGCAGGACTGTGTCTGGCCAGTGGTTGGATGGGAGCCCAGTTGGGTTGTTGGTCAGTGAAGATCCTGGTGCTTTACTGTAAGGTCACATTAAGGGTTGGTTGGTATCTTTTGGAAAAAGTAGCGGCCATCTGTTTTCTTAGGCTACTGGGGGGGGGCCTGTGTGCGGCGAGGGTGTCTGGGAGTCCACATGCAGTGTGCAGACTACCTGACTGTGCAGACTCCACACACAGGGAGCTATGAGGGATTTGAACCTGGGTCCCTGGGTTGTGAGGCAGCAGTGCTGATCACTGTGCTATCCGGCCACCCCCCTCCTATTGTCCCCTGTTGGCAACTGATGTATTTGCTTTCTTTAGGCTCCAGCTCATATTCTTAGTGATCAGTGTTTTAAGCTGTGAGCAACTGTGGTACCTGCAGTTTGGACTGGGTAGCCTGTGTGAAGCTAAGCAGGACTGTGTCTGGCCAGTGGTTGGATGGGAGCCCAGTTGGGTTGTTGGTCAGTGAAGATCCTGGTGCTTTACTGTAAGGTCACATTAAGGGTTGGTTGGTATCTTTTGGAAAAAGTAGCGGCCATCTGTTTTCTTTGGCTACTGGGGGGGGCCTGTGTGCGGCGAGGGTGTCTGGGAGTCCACATGCAGTGTGCAGACTACCTGACTGTGCAGGCTCCACACACAGGGAGCTATGAGGGATTTGAACCCGGGTCCCTGGGTTGTGAGGCAGCAGTGCTGATCACTGTGCTATCCGGCCACCCCCCTCCTATTGTCCCCTGTTGGCAACTGATGTATTTGCTTTCTTTAGGCTCCAGCTCATATTCTTAGTGATCAGTCTTTTAAGCTGTGAGCAACTGTGGTACCTGCAGTTTGGACTGGGTAGCCTGTGTGAAGCTAAGCAGGACTGTGTCTGGCCAGTGGTTGGATGGGAGCCCAGTTGGGTTGTTGGTCAGTGAAGATCCTGGTGCTTTACTGTAGGGTCTCATTAAGGGTTGGTTGGTATCTTTTGGAAAAAGTAGCGGCCATCTGTTTTCTTAGGCTACTTTCTTAGGGGGGGGGGCCTGTGTGCGGCGAGGGTGTCTGGGAGTCCACATGCAGTGTGCAGACTACCTGACTGTGCAGACTCCACACACAGGGAGCTATGAGGGATTTGAACCTGGGTCCCTGGGTTGTGAGGCAGCAGTGCTGATCACTGTGCTATCCGGCCACCCCCCTCTTATTGTCCCCTGTAGGTAACTGATGTATTTGCTTTCTTTAGGCTCCAGCTCATATTCTTAGTGATCAGTCTTTTGAGCTGTGAGCAACTGTGGTACCTGTAGTTTGGACTGGGTAGCCTGTGTGAAGCTAAGCAGGACTGTGTCTGGCCAGTGGTTGGATGGGAGCCCAGGTGGGTTGTTGGTCAGTGAAGATCCTGGTGCTTTACTGTAAGGTCTCATTAAGGGTTGGTTGGTATCTTTTGGAAAAAGTAGCGGCCATCTGTTTTCTTAGGCTACTGGGGGGGGGGCCCTGTGTGCGGCGAGGGTGTCTGGGAGTCCACATGCAGTGTGCAGACTACCTGACTGTGCAGGCTCCACACACAGGGAACCTGGGTCCCTGGGTTGTGAGGCAGCAGTGCTGATCACTGTGCTATCCGGCCACCCCCCTCCTATTGTCCCCTGTTGGCAACTGATGTATTTGCTTTCTTTAGGCTCCAGCTCATATTCTTTGTGATCAGTGTTTTAAGCTGTGAGCAACTGTGGTACCTGTAGTTTGGACTGGGTAGCCTGTGTGAAGCTAAGCAGGACTGTGTCTGGCCAGTGGTTGGATGGGAGCCCAGTTGGGTTGTTGGTCAGTGAAGATCCTGGTGCTTTACTGTAAGGTCACATTAAGGGTTGGTTGGTATCTTTTGGAAAAAGTAGCGGCCATCTGTTTTCTTAGGCTACTGGGGGGGGGGCCTGTGTGCGGCGAGGGTGTCTGGGAGTCCACATGCAGTGTGCAGACTACCTGACTGTGCAGACTCCACACACAGGGAGCTATGAGGGATTTGAACCTGGGTCCCTGGGTTGTGAGGCAGCAGTGCTGATCACTGTGCTATCCGGCCACCCCCCTCCTATTGTCCCCTGTTGGCAACTGATGTATTTGCTTTCTTTAGGCTCCAGCTCATATTCTTTGTGATCAGTGTTTTAAGCTGTGAGCAACTGTGGTACCTGTAGTTTGGACTGGGTAGCCTGTGTGAAGCTAAGCAGGACTGTGTCTGGCCAGTGGTTGGATGGGAGCCCAGGTGGGTTGTTGGTCAGTGAAGATCCTGGTGCTTTACTGTAAGGTCACATTAAGGGTTGGTTGGTATCTTTTGGAAAAAGTAGCGGCCATCTGTTTTCTTAGGCTACTGGGGGGGGGCCTGTGTGCGGCGAGGGTGTCTGGGAGTCCACATGCAGTGTGCAGACTACCTGACTGTGCAGACTCCACACACAGGGAGCTATGAGGGATTTGAACCTGGGTCCCTGGGTTGTGAGGCAGCAGTGCTGATCACTGTGCTATCCGGCCACCCCCCTCCTATTGTCCCCTGTTGGCAACTGATGTATTTGCTTTCTTTAGGCTCCAGCTCATATTCTTAGTGATCAGTGTTTTAAGCTGTGAGCAACTGTGGTACCTGCAGTTTGGACTGGGTAGCCTGTGTGAAGCTAAGCAGGACTGTGTCTGGCCAGTGGTTGGATGGGAGCCCAGTTGGGTTGTTGGTCAGTGAAGATCCTGGTGCTTTACTGTAAGGTCACATTAAGGGTTGGTTGGTATCTTTTGGAAAAAGTAGCGGCCATCTGTTTTCTTTGGCTACTGGGGGGGGCCTGTGTGCGGCGAGGGTGTCTGGGAGTCCACATGCAGTGTGCAGACTACCTGACTGTGCAGGCTCCACACACAGGGAGCTATGAGGGATTTGAACCCGGGTCCCTGGGTTGTGAGGCAGCAGTGCTGATCACTGTGCTATCCGGCCACCCCCCTCCTATTGTCCCCTGTTGGCAACTGATGTATTTGCTTTCTTTAGGCTCCAGCTCATATTCTTAGTGATCAGTCTTTTAAGCTGTGAGCAACTGTGGTACCTGCAGTTTGGACTGGGTAGCCTGTGTGAAGCTAAGCAGGACTGTGTCTGGCCAGTGGTTGGATGGGAGCCCAGTTGGGTTGTTGGTCAGTGAAGATCCTGGTGCTTTACTGTAGGGTCTCATTAAGGGTTGGTTGGTATCTTTTGGAAAAAGTAGCGGCCATCTGTTTTCTTAGGCTACTTTCTTAGGGGGGGGGGCCTGTGTGCGGCGAGGGTGTCTGGGAGTCCACATGCAGTGTGCAGACTACCTGACTGTGCAGACTCCACACACAGGGAGCTATGAGGGATTTGAACCTGGGTCCCTGGGTTGTGAGGCAGCAGTGCTGATCACTGTGCTATCCGGCCACCCCCCTCTTATTGTCCCCTGTAGGTAACTGATGTATTTGCTTTCTTTAGGCTCCAGCTCATATTCTTAGTGATCAGTCTTTTGAGCTGTGAGCAACTGTGGTACCTGTAGTTTGGACTGGGTAGCCTGTGTGAAGCTAAGCAGGACTGTGTCTGGCCAGTGGTTGGATGGGAGCCCAGGTGGGTTGTTGGTCAGTGAAGATCCTGGTGCTTTACTGTAAGGTCTCATTAAGGGTTGGTTGGTATCTTTTGGAAAAAGTAGCGGCCATCTGTTTTCTTAGGCTACTGGGGGGGGGGCCCTGTGTGCGGCGAGGGTGTCTGGGAGTCCACATGCAGTGTGCAGACTACCTGACTGTGCAGGCTCCACACACAGGGAACCTGGGTCCCTGGGTTGTGAGGCAGCAGTGCTGATCACTGTGCTATCCGGCCACCCCCCTCCTATTGTCCCCTGTTGGCAACTGATGTATTTGCTTTCTTTAGGCTCCAGCTCATATTCTTTGTGATCAGTGTTTTAAGCTGTGAGCAACTGTGGTACCTGTAGTTTGGACTGGGTAGCCTGTGTGAAGCTAAGCAGGACTGTGTCTGGCCAGTGGTTGGATGGGAGCCCAGTTGGGTTGTTGGTCAGTGAAGATCCTGGTGCTTTACTGTAAGGTCACATTAAGGGTTGGTTGGTATCTTTTGGAAAAAGTAGCGGCCATCTGTTTTCTTAGGCTACTGGGGGGGGGGCCTGTGTGCGGCGAGGGTGTCTGGGAGTCCACATGCAGTGTGCAGACTACCTGACTGTGCAGACTCCACACACAGGGAGCTATGAGGGATTTGAACCTGGGTCCCTGGGTTGTGAGGCAGCAGTGCTGATCACTGTGCTATCCGGCCACCCCCCTCCTATTGTCCCCTGTTGGCAACTGATGTATTTGCTTTCTTTAGGCTCCAGCTCATATTCTTTGTGATCAGTGTTTTAAGCTGTGAGCAACTGTGGTACCTGTAGTTTGGACTGGGTAGCCTGTGTGAAGCTAAGCAGGACTGTGTCTGGCCAGTGGTTGGATGGGAGCCCAGTTGGGTTGTTGGTCAGTGAAGATCCTGGTGCTTTACTGTAAGGTCACATTAAGGGTTGGTTGGTATCTTTTGGAAAAAGTAGCGGCCATCTGTTTTCTTAGGCTACTGGGGGGGGGCCTGTGTGCGGCGAGGGTGTCTGGGAGTCCACATGCAGTGTGCAGACTACCTGACTGTGCAGACTCCACACACAGGGAGCTATGAGGGATTTGAACCTGGGTCCCTGGGTTGTGAGGCAGCAGTGCTGATCACTGTGCTATCCGGCCACCCCCCTCCTATTGTCCCCTGTTGGCAACTGATGTATTTGCTTTCTTTAGGCTCCAGCTCATATTCTTAGTGATCAGTGTTTTAAGCTGTGAGCAACTGTGGTACCTGCAGTTTGGACTGGGTAGCCTGTGTGAAGCTAAGCAGGACTGTGTCTGGCCAGTGGTTGGATGGGAGCCCAGTTGGGTTGTTGGTCAGTGAAGATCCTGGTGCTTTACTGTAAGGTCACATTAAGGGTTGGTTGGTATCTTTTGGAAAAAGTAGCGGCCATCTGTTTTCTTTGGCTACTGGGGGGGGCCTGTGTGCGGCGAGGGTGTCTGGGAGTCCACATGCAGTGTGCAGACTACCTGACTGTGCAGGCTCCACACACAGGGAGCTATGAGGGATTTGAACCCGGGTCCCTGGGTTGTGAGGCAGCAGTGCTGATCACTGTGCTATCCGGCCACCCCCCTCCTATTGTCCCCTGTTGGCAACTGATGTATTTGCTTTCTTTAGGCTCCAGCTCATATTCTTAGTGATCAGTCTTTTAAGCTGTGAGCAACTGTGGTACCTGCAGTTTGGACTGGGTAGCCTGTGTGAAGCTAAGCTGGACTGTGTCTGGCCAGTGGTTGGATGGGAGCCCAGTTGGGTTGTTGGTCAGTGAAGATCCTGGTGCTTTACTGTAAGGTCTCATTAAGGGTTGGTTGGTATCTTTTGGAAAAAGTAGCGGCCATCTGTTTTCTTAGGCTACTGGGGGGGGGGGGCCCTGTGTGCGGCGAGGGTGTCTGGGAGTCCACATGCAGTGTGCAGACTACCTGACTGCGCAGGCTCCACACACAGGGAGCTATGAGGGATTTGAACCTGGGTCCCTGGGTCGTGAGGCAGCAGTGCTGATCACTGTGCTATCTGGCCACCCCCCTCCTATTGTCCCCTGTTGGCAACTGATGTATTTGCTTTCTTTAGGCTCCAGCTCATATTCTTAGTGATCAGTGTTTTAAGCTGTGAGCAACTGTGGTACCTGCAGTTTGGACTGGGTAGCCTGTGTGAAGCTAAGCAGGACTGTGTCTGGCCAGTGGTTGGATGGGAGCCCAGTTGGGTTGTTGGTCAGTGAAGATCCTGGTGCTTTACTGTAAGGTCACATTAAGGGTTGGTTGGTATCTTTTGGAAAAAGTAGCGGCCATCTGTTTTCTTAGGCTACTGGGGGGGGGGGGGCCCTGTGCGCAGCGAGGGTGTCTGGGAGTCCACATGCAGTGTGCAGACTACCTGACTGTGCAGGCTCCACACACAGGGAGCTATGAGGGATTTGAACCTGGGTCCCTGGGTTGTGAGGCAGCAGTGCTGATCACTGTGCTATCTGGCAACCCCCCTCCTATTGTCCCCTGTTGGCAACTGATGTATTTGCTTTCTTTAGGCTCCAGCTCATATTCTTAGTGATCAGTCTTTTAAGCTGTGAGCAACTGTGGTACCTGCAGTTTGGACTGGGTAGTCTGTGTGAAGCTAAGCAGGACTGTGTCTGGCCAGTGGTTGGATGGGAGCCCAGGTGGGTTGTTGGTCAGTGAAGATCCTGGTGCTTTACTGTAAGGTCTCATTAAGGGTTGGTTGGTATCTTTTGGAAAAAGTAGCGGCCATCTGTTTTCTTAGGCTACTGGGGGGGGGGCCCTGTGTGCGGCGAGGGTGTCTGGGAGTCCACATGCAGTGTGCAGACTACCTGACTGTGCAGGCTCCACACACAGGGAGCTATGAGGGATTTGAACCTGGGTCCCTGGGTTGTGAGCCCACATAGCATCCTTCTGCATTACGCAGTATTTTATTTTTATGCAAAGGCGGGCGGGACCAAAGAAAAGCTGAACCCACCACAAAACAAAATAAAAACATTCAGCAGACAGGAAATGAAAAGAAAGACAGAAACACAGGGAACTCTGGGAAATTATACATCAAACTGCCGCATACAAACTGGAGTACTTGCATGCTGAAATGTTACTGACAGCCAAAACAAAACACAACACGTCAATTTAATCCATACCCAGGAATAGGAGACAAGTGGAACTATTCACCCCATGAGATACCCTCTTGAGACAGAAACTGGTTGAGAAGTCTTGTCACATCTATCATGAGTGTACGTGAGAGTTCTAAGGCGGTAGAATTTGGTAAGGACTGTGTGTGGACATTGTAGAGAAATGGAAAAAAATAAAACAAAAAACAGTAGAGATAAAATCCAAAGGATATATCGAAGGGGAGTCCAAGAACTATTGTAGACAATGAGTAACATTTCAATACACTCATACTAATATTCCTTGTGCTACAAAATCTCCCCCAGCCTTGCTGCCTCGTCCAATATGCCCCCCTCCCCCCCTTTCATTCAATGTTATCCAATCATTTTTATTGCTGTGTCATTGTAAACTTCATGATTCTTACCTCTATGACCAGGTCATTCCTCCAAATGCCACGAATTCAGCCAGCATCAACATCAGTAAGTCAGCTAGTATTATGGCGACGCACCAGCATGCTAGATGAAGTCATTTTAGGGGTGGATGGGGCTTTGTGGTCTAAGAAGGGAAATAAGGGATATAAGTAAATGATTAGATATTTTGGTTCCTTCAAATTGCTATTTTTATTAAAGTGACAAAATGTTATTTTTGTACATTAGATCCTTGCTTTCTAGGCTTTCCTAAATCTATAACACATTGCTACAAGTATGATTTCCTTCCATTGATGGCATTTGTTGCTTTGAATATACAGTATTGTGCATATATCTTAGGCAGTCTCAGAAAATGATGTTTAAACGATCTTCACGTTGGTGTAGACATTTTGTCTGCGAAGTGCGTCAGATTAGCCGTTTCAAAATATCTCCTAAAATTACCACAGTATTTGCAGCAACCGTCCAAAACACCCTTGTATTATTTGACTTGACCACTACCCCACCTTGTTTGGCTAATCAATACCCCTTGAGTTATTTAATAAATCAAGGTAATTAACTAATCAGCTGGTGGAGAACAGATAGAATGGCTGATTTGGGAACTAAAGCGGAGTTTATCTAGCTATCCAAAAAGATATCAGTAACTTTATGGAGAACAGACGAAAATTTTGTTCATTTTTATTGTCTTACCGTTAATTATGTTATAATGTTACATCGGTTTTTTTTCCAAGCAAATATACATATATTACCAAGACAAATAGCCATAAACATTTTCTTTGACTCCCTAAGACTTTTACACTGATTTTTTTGTTTTCAAAAACACATACTGCAAAAAATATTATTATTATTTTAAAATAGTTTGATGTACGCAAACTGTATGCTAAACACACATTCAGCTTGAGTTGAAAAAAATGTATTAGCCTGATTGTGGCTTTTGGGTTTAATGTATTTTGTCCAACCTGACATTCAGAAGAGGCTGATGGATAGAGGTAAATGGACACATCAGCAAGGATTCTGAGCCGGCAGAATATGACAATTCCAGACACTCGGGGTGCTATTAAATTCGGCCACAAAGCGCATTTCACGGTCCGAACAGTAATCATCCCTTAAATTAAGTCTCCCTGCAATATAATCCCTTGAGCTTAATGCGTGTTAAGGCCGGAGCACTAGGGGATCGGGCTCAAAAAGAGTGGGGTGACCTTCGTCTTAAAAAGCACGTTGAGCAGTTTTCATCCGGACGATGAAAGTCACACTGAAGGGAACTGCAAAACTTCTGGCTACAAATTCCCTTCATATGTTCATACTTTGTATATAAAAAAGTCTCTATAAATAAAAACACATTTAAATGAAAAACATTTTCACTTCATTCTGCCAACAGTTCCATAAGGGGCCTCAGTAACACGAAAGAAACCAATCTGTTCAACACCACATCTACCAGTTTGCGAGCAAGGAACATGGAACTGTGGATACTCTGGTCCCCAGTGTAGAATGAATCTTACTTTGACCTGTGTTTTACTGCCCAAGCCAACAGTTGCTTAATAAAATATAATTTAATTTGGGATTAGCTTCCTTTTCTCTGTAGGATTTCTTGTGCTTCTCTGATGTGCAAAGTTACATTTACTTTTTGATTTGAAACATCAGTGCAGCTGGATTTCGATGACCAATAAGGGTAAACTCATTATTATGATGAAACCGATGTAGCGCTTGTCTGAAACTTGTCAGGTCATGACCACCCCAATAAAAGCGCCAGAGATTTTGTCATCCTCAGTAGATTTTGCCAACTGGGCCGGGGTCGTGACCCCTGATCTCTCATATAACATACTATATTTAGTCTTTGAATATGTTCTGAGGGCAGAAGGAAAAGTGATTCAGACAGATAACCAATCAGATTGTAGAGGAGGTGGGTCCAAGCAACCAGAGTGGGAGGGACCATCATATCTGATTGGTTGGTCCCGTGTCCTCTAGTTTCCTCATTTTTCCTTCTGCCCTCTGAACATTGGAACCATTCTGAACATTTTTGCGTAAGTAAAACTGCCATGAGCTTTGAATATGAATAGTTCGAATAGTTAGTGTGTCTAACACAGAGCTGAATACAAGATGCTGACTCTCATGACCGGACTCGTCGTGAGGAAATCTGAGGAAATGGGAGAGTTTCAGCATGAGCCGTGCCTGCACAGCGGTGCCTTCTGCTGGAAAGTGCTGCTCAGGCAAGAAATCAAAAGTAAATGCAGCCGGGAGGCGTGAAGAATCCCAAAATTAAATACGCTTCATGTTTTGAAAAAGTTTCTTTTACAGTCATCAATATACTGTTCACTTACTCGGCACACAGACATGAAAAAAATAAAAAAAAACAAAAAAAAAATCCCATTAAAAGCAAAGCGATGCAAATGGCCCTTCCAGTTAAAAATGAAGTTGAATCATCACTTCAGCCAAAGTCTGACATTATGCAGAAAGTCTGGTCAAGATCTTCTCCATGCTGTGAATGATAATAAACGTATTGGGTTATGGGTGTACTCAGCGGAAGCTATTATGCATTAAAAATGGGTCATCTTTATCTTCTTCGCTTTCAGATCACTCCTTTACTTCTGTCTGAAGATCTCTCACTGGATTTCCTGTCATAATGGTTACATGGAAACACTCATTTATAATGTTTCGTTTTCATTGCTTGTCCAGCTGTCAGAAAAAATGATACATAACTGCAGAGATTTTGCTACAGAAATGTCTGTTATGAAAACAATGAAAATGCTCCCTTGATTAGTGGTAAGAAGGCTGTTTCTGTTTCGGAGTTGTTTGGTGCGGACATTGATTTGTCCAAGTTTTTGGCTTGGTGTCGGCATGGAGAGAATGTTGGGGGGTTCTTGATGCCCCAGTAGTACATTGGAAACTGGGAAAGGAGCTGGATATGTTCTCTATAACTCTTTGTGCTTTCATAATGAACTGGTATCTCTAGATGCAATATTGCCCGTTGCTGTCAAATATTGCTGCCTATATATACATATATATATGTAGTTTCCGGCCCGATGTGTGCTATCACACACCTTCTGCCCCTTCTGTTCCCCCACTGCATCTAAAAAAAAATCGTGAATGATTATGAGCCAATCAGATGCTGCAGTTGGCCAACAGGCCGCACAGTGACCTTATGCTTAGGCTCTGTGTGTTCGGGTTCCCAATCGCTCCGTATGGTTGGGCAAATTCGCCGGTAGTGTGTGATTGCGTGTCAGAGTAAATGCCCTCCCACGCACTGGCATCCCCATCCGGGGACTCGCCCATCTTGTGCCCTCTGCTTTTTTGCTCCATAACCCCTGTACTATCGCTACCACTTTACAATAAGGCCCCTTTTTGCTTCACTTACACATGACAGTAACTCATTAATAATAATAATAATAAAAAAAAACTGTTACAACTTGTTAATAATTGACTATTAATGATTTAAAAATGATTACAACATTATAAAGGTAGTCTTATTGTAAAGTGGTACCTAATTATCAATAATGGATGGATTATTAACAAGACTAGAATGTCAAAAAAGTGAGTTTATGACAGTTTCATGCATTTACAGCTGCAAACATTCAAACTTGCGTGGATGATTACATAGTAACGTTACCGTAGTAAAGCAAACTACAGGGTGCAGATGTTAGGGTCACTCTTTTGGTAATAGTACTAATTAACTGCATTTAAAAACTCACCCATTTGCACCGACTAATTCTCGCCCCATAAACCACTCCATTTGCTAACAAAAATGCTCCAATTTAAACTCCACCACAGCTGTTTAGTTACACAGTGTGTTTAAGTATGGTTTGTTGGGCGTTTGAAATTAGTTAGATCATCGAGCTTCATTTAATAACCAATTATCTGTTCCATTTTACCTTTTTTTAGGATGTGTTCACTTAATGAAGCATCTCAGCAATGAAAGGGGCTATAACTTAAGGGATAATTGAAATCACATTTACTTCCATTGTTAAATCATTTGAGTGGCACACTATTAAACAGGAAGGCGCTGCGTTCCACATAACGGCTAATTTATAGATATCACAGACAATAATGAAGGCTAATAATACTTAGGCCAATCCAGCATCCCACTGTGCTATTAATAGGCCTGAGTGTAGGAGAAGATACTCTATAACCTTTGTGATTCCTTTTCAGTAATTAAATGGAAGGACAAAGCAAAAACCAAGGCATTTGTAGCTGCTGTTATTGTTATTGCGTTTGGATACTTAACGATATAATTGCACCCCTTTGTGTTTGCATCCTTCAGAGAACTGCTCAACCCCAGTTTTTTATGGTATATTAGAAAATGGCACGTTAACATATTGCCTACAAACTCCCGGTGTGCTTTTCTATAGATTTTTCTTCGCTTTTATTTCACGATCTGTGGAATTGTAATATTGTTTTAGGCTTTCAGATAACGCAGCATTATCAAAACATCAGCAAAATAAAGACAGAAGGATAACAAAATCCACTTAGAATAACTGGTATCTGAAATTCCCACGTTTGCTGAGATAGTGGTTTAATAAAGTCATATTTAGTGACAACATACCTACAAACACCGCCAGATATAAAATTTGGGGTTTTTGGTCTGTGGATATTCACCACACGTCTGGGAGTTTCACTCCTCACATTAAATGATAAACATCTTTTCCCCTGAAAGATTAAATAAACTCCCTGAGAAAGTATCTAAACCCAGTGTAAATACATTTCACAGTTGCGATCCGCCGGCCCCACCGTGTTAGGGAAACATCAGCAATGATTTAGTCAAGGCCTCGCAAAGCCATGCCTAGCTGGTGAATTGAATCTGAGAGAATAAACAAAATTGAATTCAGTTGCAGACAAAGAGTCCTTGGTAGAGGAAAAGACCTGAAGACCCAAAGCAATACTAATTTTTGCTACACTGACAGGGCGTGCACTTCTCACGGGGTGTCGAGTGCACTTTGCACTCAAGGCCTGATGTCTAAGTTTTTCTATTGTGCAGGTATGATGAATGACTCTTCTAAATGCAGGCCAGCGTCTGATCAAATTGATTTAATGGTTAAATTAATGAGCATATTAAATACTATCATTTCAAATCTGATTCATTAGTATACAGCAATTCATGTTCGGTTTGATGTATCTTGACCCCATATCTACCTCTGCGTGAACAGATGGTTGACGATATCATTTCTTCAAAGTCGTCTGATGACTGACGTTTCTCCGGAAGTGTCTATGTCCAGTTATTTTTGTCCCGTCATTCTTCAGGCGGGAAAAAGCTACGCAGTCGACCCTTCCACATGGCGGGGGTTAGGTTCACAGGGCCCCCGCCATCTGGAAAAACCATGTAAAATTTCTTGGCCCCCTAAGTGAGCAAAGCAAAGAGTTTCAGATTCCAGTGTAGTTTAGGGCACTAACGGCGCAAGAATATATGAAAAACGCAAGATTCAGAGATCACTGCGAGATCACTGCGAGATCACTGCGAAATATCCCGGAGAGGCTTCCCTAAACACGCCTGTCATTCTCCAAACCAGCACTTTACAGTACATATATTTTATGCATGCATTTATAAGTTACTAAAGTTTTGGTTTGTTGTTTGCTGCCCTTTTGCTCGCATGTTGTCTAAGGCTTTCACAAAGCTCACAGAAACTCCTAAAAACAGTCCAATTTCATTTTTAATGCCAACCACTGTGATGTATAAAAACTGCAATGGGAAAGTCGTGATGCAGTACAGTTGAGTGTATTGTCCTTAGTGCCTTTGGAATGGTCAGCAAACAGTGAATTTCATGATTACAGCTTTACAAAAGCTATAGATTCTCATATTCATGCAATTTGTACAAGACAGTATCCAGAATTTGGACCAGTTAACCTCAAAATTAACTGGGAGAATGGCCATGATCAATTGGGCTCATAGATCTGTGCAGTTCGGTACAGTGGGGTTACAATCAACTTAAAAGTGCATTTGTAAGTTGCTATTACCCATGAAAAATAGATGGGGCACCATGTTTAGTCTATTGTGATGGATAAGAGATGCTGATCTAATTTAGATTTTAAAAGTGCAGCAAATCCATAATTTTTTCAATATATTGATGTTTTCCTGAATCATTTCAGGCTAGTGAATGACAGTGAACTAAAAAAAAAAAAAAAGCAGATTGTCATGAACTCGCTGTGGCACGGCAGGGAGACAAGCGCAGGAGTCCGGGAATATAGGTAAACTCTGGGTTTATTAAAGGGACGACACAATCATGAGCACAGGAAACATTAACGACGTTAAGACGTTAATGACCGGACTAGGGAAACATACTCTAACGCGGACTTAAATACACACGACTAATTAGACACAACTAGAAACAGTTGGTAACACAGGGATTCCACGTGAGGTAGCGTGGGGGGCGTGGCACAGAGGAGGATCGGCACGAGCAGGGCATGACACAGATGTTCTGATGACACAAATGTACAGATGTTGGGAATGCTCTTTATACAAACACCTTTTGGATCTCCTAAGTGTTCGTCTAAAAATCCAGGCCTGCAGTTTATTCGTATAAGCCAGTTTCCTGTAAGGCAGCCAGAATTGCCTTTTGGAAGCACAGAGTTCAGGATGATAAAAGCCCTGGGGCACTCAGTAACGATTAGCTAGGGGGCCGAACGGATGTGTCTTTAGATGGGGGGGGCTCATTTATTCCAGACAGGGATTTCCAGAATCGCCGGGGACCTGGGATTGCATTATGAGGCACCACAGTTATGCGAAAGCTTGATCCGACCATCTGACACCTTCTCATCTCAATGAGTTCTCCTCATGTCATCCTGGACGAGACGCATCTTTGCCCATTTGAGAAAAATCAGCAGTTTCCCGAAATTGTCCGACAAAGCTGTTGTCAGATAACGGAATGGTGATTTAAGACACCAAGATATCAAGTTGATGCACATATTATGCACCGGACACAAGGTGTTTCAATGAATAATGTCTCTCAAAACTTCACTAATATTAGCATGTTTTTTTTTTCTTTTTTGTACCAGAACATTCTGTTCATTTATATGAGTTGAGCAACTCTTCAGCTGTCATAATTAGTCCAACCTTTTTAGTGTGAAAAATCGAAAAGACGTCACATTAAATAACCCAGCAGCACATTGAGAGGAACCACCCTTTTCCTCGATGCTTTATTTGCTTGCACAGTAGCTGCTGGCTCCGCTGGTTTACAAAGAAGCAGTTTATCACTCAAAACAGTTGGAATCCTGATTTGGAGAACAGATGGTGGTTATATTGTCTTTTTTGAAATTTATTAAGAGTACCACGGGGGACATTCATGGCAAGGATCGGGACATGGGAGCCGCATTACAATTAGCCACACTCAGCGCTAACTAATCTGGGTGGGCTAGGCCTTGGGCTGACTCCTCTGAAGCGCTTTGGGCTGGTGGGGAGGGGCTACCGCCGGCTAATGAAGATAAATGGTTCACGAAAATGGCCTCCTATCAACCATATGTGTAAGTAAGAGAGCTGTTTAATAAAGACAGCAGACTGCAGAACTCAGTTGGTCTTCGCGCCATATCTATGCGTGAGTACGACTCATGGCTTCGTTGTCAGCACTTCTCTGTGTGCCGCCTCATAAACAATAAACTCGCTCAGGATGAAGAACGCAGTGTAATTATTCTCCAAAACAATGCATCTCTAATCCAGAATTAAATATTGCATGGCGAGTGTGTGACACTTATTGCTGATATCATTCCCACGTAACGTCATACGGCGGTATGATTGTCACTCAGATTATACTTTCACACAATAATGTGGCTTTAATGATTTCCCTTTTCCATGCGCCTTAATTATTCCAGTCTGGTAAGATGGATGACAGTGTCAGCAGCATAGTCTTCCCCAGAATTCTTTTATTCATTTATTTAGTTATTTTTAACTTGAATTTCGGCTGTGTTTTATCAGATCAGTACTTTTTAGACTCAATGCAATCAATGCATTTAGGGAAAGACTGCTCACTGTCATTCCGTGTTATTTAGATGCATTAATTCATGCTTTTGAACTGCATGAAGAAACCCACACCGGAGGGGAAAACCTGCAAACTGTACACGCAGAGTGAAAGCCAGACTGTACTGTACTGATTCTAACCCCCATCCAGAAAAAACAAGACCTGATACACAAAAGCAGTTCATAATGCATTTCTGTGAGGTATGACAATGGGCTTTCTAATATAAAAATGACCAGGAATTAGGACGTTTCCAGAATGTATGCAATGTAGCTACACAAAATGAGTATCCTTCAGTGTATCATACTGTGGCATACTGTGTATTGTACTGTGGCATACTGTGGCATACTGTGTATTGTACTGTGGCATACTGTGGCATACTGTGTATTGTACTGTGGCAGTACTTATGTGGGATATGAACATATGAACAATAAAAAGCTAAAATTGATAAAATGGATGTTTTATTGAAGGGCAATTTTCCTATAGCAATTAACTGAAAAGGCATTTTCCCCACCCTTTTATGTAAAGCTGATTTCATATACGATAACCATCAAAAAAGCATCAAATACATTTCGTGTTAATGAAATTTCACATATAAAAATGTCTTTAGAGATGCTTTTTAAAGCTGTTTTCAAAACGAAGCATGCATCAAAATTCAAGCAACAGGTCTGAAAAGACAAATCATTTGTGTTTGTGAATGCAGCATATAGTCTCTCCATCCATCTTCAGTAAGTAGGGTAATTAGAAGCACAGGCCATAAAGGTTGTTTGACCCCGAACAGAACTGCAGCCCATTGCTGCTTAGTGCTTGCTATTATTTCCTTTGCTTGATGTGAATCCTCAGGCAAACGCGATTTAGCATATATATGAAAATGCACTAGAGAAGTACACGGGTCATACATGCTCCTTTGAATGGATAAATGTGTCATTTAACACTCTGAAATGGTATAAACTTAAATTTCTACGAGTAGCAGTCTATCAAGACCCAAGTTGTCATTGGTCTTAGATAGATAGATAGATAGATAGACAGATAGATATATAGATAGATAGATAGATAGATAGACAGATAGATAGATAGATAGATAGATAGATAGATAGATAGATAGATAGATAGATAGATAGATAGATAGATAGATAGATAGATAGATAGATGCATGCTTGTGTGAGTTTTCCTTACATGAAAATGTTCTGAGGGCACATAAAAGGCAGGACCAACCTATCAGATATCTTGGCCCCACCTCCTTTAGTTGCTTGGACCCCCCTCCTCTGCAGTGTGATGGGTTACCTGTCTGTATGTGTTACAATGTTATCTTTGTCATTGTTCTTTATATTATTCTGTGTTTGTTTACATCCTCAATAAAATAAAATGTTATCTTTGTGTTCCTTCAATTATGTTGTTTTGTAATGAAAATTATGGGAAAGACGTTCTCTTGGGATCAATATAGACATACTTTATTGATCCCTTGAGGAAACTTGTTTGCTGTATACAGTAGGTTCACGAAGTGCACAGATACGAGAACATGGTGCAGACACAAGACAACAAACAGCAAAGAACAAAGTAAAGACTCCTGGGACACGATGTCAGTATTAATCTATGTACCATGTAATAAGCATACAGTAATACAGGCCAGTCAGCCCACAAAGGCTGATAATGATGCTAATTTGTTCATGCATTATGCTATATACCTTGATCTTTTAGTTTATATATTGATCATGTGTCTTCAGACTATTGCCAAGAAATCCTTCCCATCGACAGCCAGTACTTCTTGCAGACTCCAAAATGTACATAATGTACATCCCACACGTTCCAGCTTTAGGTGCTTGTAAATAGTGATGAATTTATGACAGGTCATCACAACAAGCGAAAGCCGTGAGGCTTGGAAGTCTTCATTACTTGAAAATTCAAGATGATCAAATCACATTTAAAAAAAATCATGAATATTCTTATATGTAAAAATATTCAACGTCTTTTTTTGTAATATTGCTTATCTGGTTGACCACATAAACCAAAGAGTCATTAAATGGAAGATCAGCTACACCGTATCCATTTTAAAAAATATAATCGCTGATAAATTATCACTAAATTGTTGTATGCGGTGAAACATCATCCTTGTGTTGATTTGTAATGAAAGTTATAGGAAAGATGCATCTGTGACAACAGAGAGGATCTAGCATATTTCCATCTTAATTACTTAGCCTCCTCTTGTACAACAGATGGATGCATCTGACAAATTAATAATACTGCCTTCTTCCAGCATAACAGACCCCCCCCCCCCTTCTTCATTTTTACATTAGACATATAGTCGTCAAACTCGGTAAAAATTTCCTGCTAATTTCCTAGCAGACGCTTTATTACGGATTTCCTCGTCGACTGACACAAGTAATTTATAAAGGTATTCATCATTTTAATAGGAGGCACAGATTTGAATGCCAGGAAGTAATTAAGCTCCCGTTTGTGAGCTTCGTGTCGCCTTCCCAGCACTAGTGGCGTGTAATGAGAGCGCAGCTTCGTTCCGTCGCTCGCTAATCCATTCGCGTGAGCACAAAGCACTCCCTTGCTGGTAATAGTACACCTGCAAGCTTGCTGAAGCAACTCCTCTGGGCACAGAGGCAATGCAACCACAATCGATGTACGAGCAGCAGAGAAGCCTGTAGCAGTTGTGGTCGGGGATTGTGTCTGTGATTCCCACAGCTGCTTCAGTCTGGTTGGATTCTGTCAATCAGTGCTGGGAGTGTAGCTAATGTTTACATATTCATTTCGCTCTGCTACCTATTACAGGTTTTATTTGCACTCCTGCTGCTTTGGGTCGGTTTTCACCGAAACGTGCATCTATCACATCAGGTGGTGCATTATCAACACTGTGATAGACAGATAGATAGATAGATAGATAGATAGATAGATAGATAGATAGATAGAAGTCTTCATTATGCATCTCGAAAATTCAAGATCATCAAATATTTAACAAACTTGGCACACATTTTAAATACCACGCGTCTCTATGCCGACGCAGTGCAGCAATGTAAGTCAGGGATTCTGAGGCTGTCGATGTGCCCCATCACTGTCTCTGGCCCACTGCGTCTCCCCTATTGTGACCGTGCCGATCCAGTGTGTCATCACTGAAACCTGCAGGGATGATCACAACGCTATCCTTACCTCATCCCAGCTCTTTGGCGCGTACCAAATGCGAGGCTCACGGTGCAGGTAGCTGAGCAGTACTGTTAAACGCTCCAGGACTCAAACTGCGGCTTTTGACTCTGTATAATTAATCATATGTAGTTTCTCTGCACTGGGAATCCTACCTTGCACAGGTGTGCGCATCGCCTAAGAACGCCTGACGTTGTCTGAAATTGTTTACTCTCCTCGCTCGTCGGACCGTATGTTTGCCGTAACACTTCGAAGGCTCCACTTGGGAGACGCACAAACACCGACAGACGTTCCAGGCGAATCGGCCAAGGTCTCCCAGGGCCACTCAATGTGAGGCTGCATTCCTGCGCCTCAGGCTCAGTTGAATCTGGGGAAGCCATTGTGGAATGGACGAGGTCAAAATTTTAAAGCATAAGAGTTCTCAAAGACAAAATGGACTTTGTATTCAATAGATAGTCTCCATATGCATTAATGCATTTGAATCCATCTAGCTTTCTTCCAAAAAACATTCCAAACTAAACTAACATTTAAATTTATATATTTAGCAGACGGTTTTGTCCAAAGCGCCGTACAAATGACGTTCTTGAAGGAAAGTCTGATGTCTGCAGTTCATTCCACAACCAGGGAACCTCACAAGAAACCATTCGGAGTGACGATTCTCACGTGGTTGAGGGAGCTCTAAGCAGCGTTGGTTTGCTGACCGAATGGGGCGAGATGGGACAAAGGTCTTGAGGAGCCTTTTGGAGATGGATTCCTGCCCATTAATGCACCTGTAAGCCAGCACCAAGGACCTGAACTTACACCAAGAATTTCCTGTTAATAAACAGGTATTATTTCCCACCTAATAGAGACTATGCACCCCTTTTCATTACAGTCAGCATAGCAGGAAGGTTGTTCTATTATAAACTGTACCACTGTCATTACTCTTGTTTGTCACTGTGTCACCCTGTGATATCATATCATCTGCTTTGCGGCAACAAAAAAGACGGCCAAACTTCTTGATGAGAGCTGTGATCGAAAGCCTCCGGTGATTCTTGGACATTGTCTTGACACTGTTAAACTAAGCTTTTCGATTTGGTTATGTCCTGGAGTAATTCTAGGATTTTAAAGCAGGGGTGCTATAATTCATACAAAGGAGCCATCATTAGCCAATTATATGTTTTGAATCAGTGAGTGATGGGGGAGGGGCTAATCCAGGGACCAATCAGCTCAGGCCATGGCACCTGTGGCCCGCCCCTGTATACACCCCTGGTCATGGCTGTCCGTCTTACATTCCGGCCCCTATTATGAGCTCATTATAAAGCCAGCGCTGAAATACCTTGTATATCTGTCAAGCCTTTCATCCCGGTTCAGGATCACAGGAGAATCTGCTCAACGGGGGACCAGAGACACGTTTCTGTGCTCAGCTGTTGAGGGCCCTTCCTTTCCTCAACGTGACTAATGTGCTGCTTCCTGTCCGCCCGCCTGATTAGTGACACGGCCTCCTAATCTGTCACCACCAGCGATTCGCCGCTCAGATAAAAAACGAGGGTCTGTTTTATTTAGGCGGTGACCAGTTCTCTGTCTTCACATTGTATAGACCATTCTTCTTCATAAAAGAGGGGTTCGTGGCGTTTGGGAAAAAAGAAAAAAAAAGAATCTTGAAGAAAAACACAAATATATTTTACATTATATGCAACAGGGAAACATTTAATTCTTTTAATAAGTCCTTGAACTGACTAAATATGTCTGTAAGGCAAAAATGCATTACATGAATAATGTATTACAAATTCATTAACTTTGTTTACATCCTATAGTGTTCTGGACACCACGCTCAGTGTTAAGATTATCATTTGCACTCTGTTATGTTATATATGACATTTCTGCCTCAGCCTTTTGTACTGTGCTGCCCACTCCTTTGTGTGGGAGTGTTTGCGTGACCGCTCCATGACCTTACGAAAATAAGATACTTCTGAAATGCTCCTGAACTGGAGCTGTCCCGCTGAACGCAGCACTACGAGAGTCACTCTTTTGAAGTTAAACTCTTTGGGGAGTTCACTTTACAAATTGAATATGGCTCCTTTTGAACCATTGATGATATATATTTAACATTTGGGGGAAAAAAAACAAGCGAGTGTGTTTTCTTAAGACAGTGGAGAACTATCTGATGGTCTTCGTTCTCTGGTGAGAAATACCAGAGAAAGAAAGAAAAAACGCTGACACACACTGTAAAGGGGAGACTTACTGGAGATACCAGGAGTCCAAATCGACAACCTCGTTAAGCTGACGATTCCACTCACTGAGCTTCTCTGGCAAATATCACTTTTTTCCATTATTCTGATTTCAATCCTTGTTGCTATATCTTTGCTGTAGCACTTTATGTAAAGCTCAAACTCCAACGTCCAGCTTCCAGCACCATTATTTCACGCTAGGCTACACTAGCGTTTGCCACGGAGGACATTACTTGTGATCGTTTTCATAAATGTAGCTAGCTTAGCAGATTGTATAGATGCATGGGGCAATCCAAGGCGGAGACCTAAGCTACGGTTGCAAAGCAGTTTTCTGCAAAATAAAATTCTATTCAAAAGGCAGCACTTTGGTAAAAGGGTCAGCAATCCAATGTCCACCAGAAAGGACTCCTCATTATATCGACCATTGATTTTCCAAAGTCGTGTGCTTCTTCATTGTAACTGCTGCAGAAAATGCTGTTAAAAGTGAGCTCTCTGTGAGGGAAACCATCCATACAAGGCTGCAAATGCACATCTTTTTATTATTGCTATTCTTCTTTAAAACCCTTTCCTCAGAAAACATTGTTTTGGCCATTGCAAGCCCAGATATTCGTTTTAGTCATTTTAGTATATTCTTAATCATTTTGTGACCTTTCAGTGCCACTGGGAAATAAAAGAAAAGGCTGCTTAAGTAATGCAAAAATGAACATCAAAGAATTTGTTATAAAGAATGACTTTCCACTGCACAATAGGATTATAAGTCGTGAAGACTCAATAAGGCAATAAGACAAAAGATCTCTACAAGTATGAGGAGTTTGACACGATGAAGGTATTTTATTGTTTAGCAAACCTTTTCTTGTGAATGAAACCAAAGGTCATATCTCCTCAGGGAACTTTTTTTCACATATGAGCTCATGGGCCAGATTACCCACATTAACTAATTGATATTTCGCCCATCTTTTCCTGAATCTAAGTATGTTATTTACCTTTTCAGCCATTTTATCATGAATTTGGCTGAATTTTCGTTACATCTAGTTTCCACAGAATCGTGGTCAATCTTATCCAGAAAGGGTCATTGCTTATGTGGGTTTCCGCTACAGCTCCTTAATTGGTTACTAATTACAGGACTGATCGGCTGGAGTTCTCACACCTGGGATTGTTATGCATTGTTTTTTACATGATGCATTGTTATATTAAATTTAACAGTATAAGCAAATATGTGCCGACATTTGCTTTTCATTTTAAATTATTTCTAACTGTTTTTCTTGCATGGTTTACATTTTATCATTGTGACCTCAGTATTTGGCCAGCTACATATTTCCTTTTATTGTAGTAGTAACTGTGATTAATGAAAAATCTGCCACAGTATTTTTGTTATATCCAGGTGAGAACACATTCATAATGAGATGAAAGCTGGGTAGTAGCTACAGTATGATGTCGTGTATTATGATGTCATGACTTCTGAAAGCATCGTGGGTGACTCCATAATGAGGCCCAGATCACTAACAGGTGTACTAAGGTGACAGGCTGTCTCGCTCTGTCCCGTCCATTCCTGGTTATCAGCATTTAGGAATGATTCAGTAACACCCTGACAATCGATAGCCTTCATTGTGTTGGGGAACAGGGGGCAGAGTGGATCGATGCAGCCTTTCTCCCCTGCAAAAATTACAACAGATCTGTTAATGATGTCATGTCACTTCTTAGGATATGTGGCTCCAAGAAGGAATATTGGACATCAAGCACACATAGGGAACATCACCCCGGAAAGCTTCACCCTTTTCAAGGAAACAAAATTACCAGCTGTCTTTCAGCAAATTAAATATGACCTCCCTTGTTAATTTTATTTAGTGACAAATTGACACAATATATTACAAATATATTTATTAGAAAAAATATGCTATTTTTTTAAAGTGTGGATCTGAAAGTATTAGCTTCTGTGATATTGCAAATTTCATAATTACATAATTACATGTACACATGTTGAAACAACACACTGCTGTGTCTGTCTGCCACAATGATAGTCACTGTATTGCGTAAATGGTCACTTTCACACGCGTGCACATATTCCCACATTAGAACACAGCTGATACGAGGAGTAACCCAAGACCTTATGTCAAAGTAATCGAACCAGCAAGGAAGAGATATCTATGCAAACTATGAAGCTGAGGGAATCGATTAGCCTGTCAGCTGCTATGGCGTTAGGCAGTTTAGTTCCCGGCGGGCTTACAGTTTACAGTAGAGGTTGGGCGGTGAGGGTGGTAATGAGGTGAAAGGTGAGTGGGGGTGGTGTTCAGGTCGGTTTCCCCACAGAGCCTCGTGGGTCGGGTCTGGCAGCACAGAGGCCTCCATACCTTTGTGTGGGAGTCAACATGGAGAGCCAGGTAGACTGTCTACAGCTGGCAGTGACAATCGACTGCCAGTCGGGTGCCTTGTCCTGCAGGGCATCACTCCCTCTATCCCCTGCTTTCCTGGTACAGTGATCAATCTTCTGTGTGTGTGTGTGTGTGTGTGTGTGTGTATAGAATAGCTAATGTGTGATGTGCCACTTGTGGTGATTCCAGGGTCTCAAATGCAGTCACTTCCCTGGGATTTTCACCCACTGTAGCTGCCTAGCTAGCAGGAAGTCTAAAAAGCTCTACTTAGCAATGGTGGGTAGAAAGGTATCTCTGAATGAACATCTCATATACAGCTCTGGGAAAAAATTAAGAGGCCACTCTATATATTTTTTTTAAAAAGCTGCATTGATCCTGGTTCTGCTGGCAGAGGCTACACTGCGAGGCCGGCTGCTCCCAAGCTCAGGGTTCCTAAATCAGCAGTACGCAGGAACAAGGTGAAGCAGGAGACACGGGCAATGACCAAAATCCAGCCGGGTAGAGGGCAGAGGGAACTGTCTAATGCCAGAGATGACTGTCAAGTTATCCAGCAGTGCCTCATAAATTGGAGGATGACCTCAAGTGACCTTCAAAAAGAATAGGAAACATTAAGTGGCGTGAGGTGCACTGCTAGGACAGTTCATATCAGGCTCCTGGAAGCAGGACTGAAGTCCCATAAAGCATAAAGGAAGGAGCCCTTCATCAATGAGAAGCAAGGAAGTGCCAGGCTGGAGTTTGCAAACAAATGTACATTTTACCATAAATTGAGAATGAGTGCAACTAAAAATTCTGCTGTGGTATCTCAGTTTTTGCCAGAGCTGTATGTATATGAACGAGATCAAATGTTTTAATGCTTTTTAAATAGCTTTTAAGCACTTCAGTTTATGTGGTATAATTACATACATTTGAAATGCATCTAAATCACCTAAAGACAAATAACCTTTCACAGGTGTAAAAAAAAACAGTTAATGAACAGAAAACAATGTATTGTTTTGCTATGTTTCTCTATGTAATCTTGTAGACTTGCAAAGAATATTATTTCTATTGGCTAAAGACGAGCGCCTCTGGTGCTAGAACTTGTCATGTTCATTTTGATCTGTGTGAACTTGTCCCCACTCAACCGTCTCACGCCAAAGAAGTAAATTTACTGGCAAGGGTAGAAAATAGTGATATTGTTGACAAACCTTAAAAAAATACTGCAAAGGTAACAAGTACCTTAAACCTTGTTTATGAGTATGTATTTTTTCACTCGAGGAAAAGTGTGTGAAAACAACATTGTCATGCAGAAATTGTCATTGCGAGCTGTTTATACTGCACCGTAATAAGCATTTCATTCTACCATCACAGTGAGTTTTTATGATTGAGAATGTATTTGCTGTGGCATTTAATTCACAGAGTTTACACATTTTCAAAGAACCCATCTTGAGTTTGCTTTCAAGGAAATGTTTGGATAAATACTAACACATGAACATGCCATACTACCTTATAAGAGACATCAAATGAAACTATCGCACATGAAATGGAAATTGTTATGCTCTGCTTTTCAATGAGACACGTATCATATGTATTTATGGCCATGACTGAACTGTTTTTCAGACTGTATGGCCTGAAACAGACACACCATAAAAATGTGTGAAAATAGTGATACAAAGACCAGATAACTAGATAATGCTGAGAAAGCGTAATAACCTGATAATCTCTGTATTTATATAAGTATCTTTTGAAACTAAGGCCCATTATTTTACTTCAAAAGCTCAGTGTGGTCCCTCGCCATTGTCCTTGCCCACAGATAATGCTAGCAGAGGATCTGCTGTACTGAATCACTGCCGGATATCTTATATGAGATCACTCAACAGGCCAAACTACAGTGAATTTACAATTAACCAAATCTGCAGATGTGCAGCCTGTATGCCAAAACAAACATTCTGAGAGCGCATGGAAAACCTAATCTGAGACGGAAACAAAAGAGATTTACGATACGCACAGCTAAGTCCGTGCTGTTTATGTTTACCACAGAGCTACTCTGCGGTACACAAACGGCATACGGGAGTTTGCAGCAGTAAACACGTTTCAAGCCTCACGGCTTTCGCTTGTTGTGATGACCTGTCATAAATTCATCACTATTTACAAGCACCTAAAGCTGGAACGTGTGGGATGTACATTATGTACATTTTGGAGTCTGCAAGAAGTACTGGCTGTCGATGGGAAGGATTTCTTGGCAATAGTCTGAAGACACATGATCAATATATAAACTAAAAGATCAAGGTATATATCATACTGCATGAACAAATTAGCATCATTATCAGCCTTTGTGGGCTGACTGGCCTGTATTACTGTATGCTTATTACATGGTACATAGATTAATACTGACATCGTGTCCCAGGAGTCTTTACTTTGTTCTTTGCTGTTTGTTGTCTTGTGTCTGCACCATGTTCTCGTATCTGTGCACTTCGTGAACCTACTGTATACAGCAAACAAGTTTCCTCAAGGGATCAATAAAGTATATCTATATTGATCCCAAGAGAACGTCGTTCCCATAATTTTCATTACAAAACAACATAATTGAAGGAACACAAAGATAACATTTTATTTTATTGAGGATGTAAACAAACACAGAATAATATAAAGAACAATGACAAAGATAACATTGTAACACACACAGACAGATAACCAATCACACTGCAGAGGAGGGGGGTCCAAGCAACTAAAGGAGGTGGGGCCAAGATATCTGATAGGTTGGTCCTGCCTTTTATGTGCCCTCAGAACATTTTCATATAAGGAAAACTCACACAAGCATCTATATCTATCTATCTATCTATCTATCTATCTATCTATCTATCTATCGATCGATCTATCTATCTATCGATCTATCTATCTATATATCTATCTGTCTATCTATCTATCTGTCTGTCTGTCTGTCTGTCTGTCTATCTATCTATCTGTCTGTCTGTCTATCTATCTATCGATCTATCTGTCTGTCTGTCTGTCTATCTATCTATCGATCTATCTGTCTGTCTATCTATCTATCGATCTGTCTGTCTGTCTGTCTGTCTATCTATCTATCTATCTATCGATCTATCTGTCTGTCTGTCTATCTATCTATCGGTCTGTCTGTCTGTCTATCTATCTATCGATCTGTCTGTCTGTCTGTCTATCTGTCTGTCTGTCTGTCTGTGTCTGTCTGTCTATCTGTCTGTCTGTCTGTCTGTCACCATTGTACAGCAACTAAATATATATCAGAACCCTGGAAAATGCCAGGAACATGAAGTCACATAGTGTTTCCGGCAACAAACGGCATCCTTTGACAACAGTAAAATACCGCTTACATGGAAAGCAGGCCATTACAGACGTAGTACATCTAAGATGTTTCACTGAATGGATTTTGAATTGCTTATCCGTCGTTCTTCCATAACTGCTTAGCAAGGTTAACACAGTATATTTAGAGTCTATCCTGGGAGGCACAGCGATGGGGTGCCAGTCCAGTGCAGGGTAGGCACTCACACACAATAAATACTCCATCCATCTATCTTCCAGGTGCTGATCCTGGTCAGGGTCATAGAGGAGCTGGAGCCCGTCCCAGACAGCATAGGGCAGAAGGCAGGGATACATCCTGCATGGGATGGTAGTCACACTGAAATGGGTTTCAAAAATGCCCTTAATCACAAAGGTTGAACTTTCATAACTTTTTATTTTGATGACTTTTCATGCAGAGTATTATTGTATTAAAGTCTCCCGCTGGAAATGATGAATTCTTTCTCTCCTAATTTTGTCATTTATGACCAAGGACAGTAATAAAGACACTTGTCACAGTAATGAAGTGAGCTCTGAGCAGCCTGATAACAATCTCCTTCCTGTATCTTCACACATTATTTCATTTTAATTTAGTCATTATGACTCCACTGCATTGACACTTTTTTTGTCCCATAATCACTCCAACCCCCCCCCCCCCCAACACCCCAAGAAGTGGCTGGTGGATGCATATAAGGGCTATGGTTCCTTGCAAAGCACGCAAAGGTTTTCTTACACAGGATAAAATGTAAATGGGAGACAAGCCAAAAAATATAGGGTTGAACTTTAATTTATGACATAACAATGGATTCCAAATTGTAACAGGGCCAGCTGTTCCCTGCATATTACCTAAAAAAACCATACTTGTTTTTTTCCTTCTTGAATAACAGCACCATGCACAGCTTGCATTAGGAGCAAAACAGCCCTTATTATCTTTGATGCTACAATCAGATACAAAAGCACCCATTCCATTGTGTGTTTTTTTCCATATATAATTAGTGTTTTTCTGCATGCTGAGACCAAGACACAATCTCATTGTGGAAAAAAGGGAAATATTATTCTTATGTGAATGTGTGGTTCACATTCCGTGAATGTTTGTGCCACAGTCACACAAACAGAGTGCATCACCGTCTGTAGTGTCGTTTGTATCGCGCACGGTGGGTCACACCACTCCTACGATGCCCGACATTCAAGGTGAAATCACCGATATTTTGTTTGCCGTTCTCACCAGCATCCTGGAATGCTATTTGCATATCTCATCTCACCCTCCTTTGAGACATACACACACATATATAGATATACACACATACTGTATAGGCGAGAGCAAAGCCTGAGGTGTGGTGTGAGCACAAGCCCAGGGTACTTACCTGGCACCCCCAAGGGTCTTGTTCAAGGGCCCAACAGAGGTGTGACTATTCTGCTGAGGACAGGATTCAAAGCGGTGCCCTTCTGATCATGGGCACAGAGGCCATGTGCCCCTAACCTGTGCCCCAAAACGCATTTATTACAATGCATTCATAAAGCATTATAAACATAGCTCTCTCTCTCTCTCTCTCTCTCTCTCTATATATATATATATATATATATATAAAAGGCATAACATGTCATAGCCTTGTGTATTATGCCTTATGAATGCTCTATGAAGCTCACATCTATAATGCACTATAGATACCTTTATGATGCAGTACAAAGGATCCGTAAGTCTTATAGTGACCATTATAATGCATTATGGCATCTATAGTGCATTATATATGACAGCTTTAAGTTTTACCATATTTTCATTCATTTTATGAATGCAGGACAGCATTAATCAGTCAACACAACAAAGATAATAAAATAAGAATAATATTAAGTTTAAGATTTTCTTTAAAAAAAAAAAACTGATGAAATTGAATTTGTAAAGGATATAATTATTTAATGATAAAACGTCAATTACTCATAAGTAATGTTATTATCAGATACCTTGTGTTCTAGGTAGTCTCACAAAATATATGCGTCTTTTTAAATGATGTTTAAATTCAGTGACTTGTCCTGTCCAGTAGCTACAACCGTACTGCAGCTGAGTCGTTCACCTTCACCAAGTCGTTCAATGCCGCTCTGGCCAGGTGTCACCTAGGACTAGAGAGGGACAGAGATGTCACAGATAAATTGGAGCTGTCTGTAGTGCCATCTGGGCCTCCTCACCCTTGACAGGGTGCAACTGGGGGTGTCGCCGATGCCACATCGACCAGTCAAGGCAGAAATGGAGATGAGAGGACAGGAAGTGACATGTAAGTGGAAAGACACGCCCCTGTAATATAGGTGTTAAGGCCACTGTTAACCTTTTGTGCAGATGAATGTCACAGGCTGAGCAAAAAGCTACTGGTTTCTCAGGAGTCTCTGCAGTGCAAAACTAATCATTGATTGGTTACAATGTTTGCTGTAGTAATCCTTCAAAAATAGGAATGCTGCAACAATTCTGGCACCCACCTCCCCCGCCACGAATCCTGTTCCGCTTTTGGGAAGGGTCCCGTTTCTGTTTTGGAATCAGATGGTGGCTGAATGACAAGGATGGTGATGACACTCCACTCCTGGACCTCCGCCGTTGCCCAGCTCCCCTACACCTCCTCCCCCCATCCCTCCAAATTTTGGCACAGAATCCCCCACTAGAGGGCGTCCTCTCTGGAGATGCCGACGACCACGCAGATCTCGTAATTCGCTCCAAGCGGCATCCTGGCTTGGCTATGTCCCTCCAGGACAGCGCTTGCGCGAAAGCCCATGGGCCCCATTCCGAGCCCCAGAAAGCGCCTGATTGGTCAAGGCGCTCGTATCGCCCTGTGGGCAGTCCGTTTGTAAAAAAAAAAAAAAAAACAGAAAACGTATACAGGCAGAACAGGGAACCCAAAGTGCTGCAGAACGCAAGACTACACTGAGATTTCTCTTCCTCAGTCGTGCTTTTTAAATAATTATTAAACATGTGATTTACATGCTTCCGTGGGATCCAAGGTAACCCCCCCCCCCCCCAATAATCAGCTACTCAGTTTTTCATCCCTGGCCCCCCCGCACCCGTAATTGCCTCTCTTAGTGTTTCTGTTTCTCCGGTTGGGTGATTTATTTCGTTTCAGTCCAGTAAATATTTCTACTTATGTTTGCAGTGTGGTTGCTGTGAAGAGAGGCCGGCCACATGGGCTTTGAGCGCTTTATTAAGAACGCATTACAGCCTCCTGCGCTTGCAGGTTAGGGAGTCCGCAAGCGGCTTGGCTGGCCCGGCCCAACAGGAGGCGTACAGTGAATTTAATAAGATTCACAATCGATAGATCATTTCACCTGAAGCACAATGCAGATAAATGACCACATCTTCCATTCTGAGCAAATTAATCTTATTGAGCTCAAGCCGTAAACACAATTATTAACAGGTACCGAGATTAGGAAGATCTTGTTCCTCCAGCTAAATGTAGGTGATTTTAGCACATATAGTCTGCTCATATATAGTAGTTTTTCACCAAAATAATGTACATGGACGTTGCAAAGGTAGTAATGTGATTTCCTACAGTACCCCAGATTAACATGCACTGTTACGATGTGTTTAGTTTGAGCTTTTAGTTTGTCTTAAGTAATTATAATGTTCATGCATTAGACTTTTTCAAAACCTTCTTTTCACATTTGGTCTTCATATTTAACCATTAGCTTCTTGATCTTAATCTTCTGTTAAGATTCAATTAACTTTCAAAACCCTGAAAATTATCCAGTTGGACCTATCAAGTCTAGAACAGGCAGAGCCTCACCCACAGGGGGAGTGACTGTTAAAGACGTAGACTCTTAAATTCAAAGGTTGCTGGATCTTATTAAATGTTCTGCTGCTGTACCGTTGACCAGATGAGCTTCACATAAATAACCCCAATGATAATGGGCAAAATCTGTTAGCTGCTTTGAATAAAATTTGGCAGATATTAAATGAAGCATAATGATCGCAGTAGGCAGATTAATTGACTTGCAACAGAGAATGTTTTATGCTTGAAAATTTCTGCAATGCCACACAGGAAAATGACTCATTCTGGAATACTCCTGATTGTTTAAAGCTGACCAATTGGCTATTTCTCAATTCTGGCCTATAAAATAGGAAGTTAGGGATTGCACAAAGAACACTATCTGAATAAGAGACACTTGTTTAACGTCATGCTCCAATTTGCTACCTGCACCTTACAGAAGGATATTCTGCTGATTTATTAATCAATGTCAGACTCATGAAACGGGACAGAACATAATAAGCATGACTGAGGGCGAGAATATGTTATTTTGAAAGTAATAAAATACAATTAAGAAGTAATTACAGCATGTGACATTTGATTTATTAGGCTCGGCCAATCCGTAACTCAGGTATTGTAGCTGCACTCACTTCACATGATACAAGATGGATAATGTCCAAAAAGTGGAATTTCAAGACGTGATATGTAATTTGAGAACTGTGATCCAGTACAAAAGAAAGCAATAAACAATAATGAAACAGACGGACACAGCGGTGAGGATGAGGAAAAAGACATTTGATGGTGTCGGCTTAGAGATCAATATGGATGCAGGTCATCCACATGTCATTATAAGCACTTCATCCGCTTTCATCTACTCCGGTCACCAGCGGGGGGGAAGACGGAATACTTTCTGAGTATGGCCGGGAATTTTAATGCAATTGGCCAGACAAAGTATTGACAGAAAAATATCGGATATTCATAAATTTATTCTTGGATGAAGCAGTCCAGGCTCAAAGAGCAGGAACCTGAAACCCTGCCATTGTCAAAAAAGAATATGAATTTTTATTACAATTTTACACTTTACAGCTATATATGGCCAGATATTTTTACTGCGGTAAATCAGGTTAAGAGCCTTCATTGGGGTCACGGCCCTTGGGGCCCAAAGACAGAAGCTTGACGGGTATTTTGCCTGAAGTCTTCCTGTATAAACCACGCCTTCAGATATTGCAGGTCTCGAAATAAGGTGATTTCTCCCTCTTTCTGATTTAACAAACAGCTCACCTCTTGGGCTGCGCAAAAGGATTAGCGAGCCTGATCAAGCTGCCCAATCCCCTTGTTTATAGATAAGGTGTTATTGCACTTCCCTTTGTTCTTGAAGGGGAAAAAGCTGCGGATTACTTTACAGACACTTTCACTTCATTCCCAGGTCAATTACTGGCACTTCAAATATGTTTTTGCCATCAAGCATCTGTTAGAGGGTTTGCTTGTTTACTGGCCAAACTGGTTAATGTAATGTCTGCGAATGTTTCATACCAATTATACAGTCATGGTGTTAGCCTTAGGATACAGCTGCAGCCATATTTTAAACAGGGTGGGGAACCATTGAACTTTTTGTTGTTATTATTAATTAAAGGATTCATCCAACTATCTTTTAACCCCTTATCCTGGTCAGGACTGTGGAGCTCTGGAGCTGATCCTAAGGGCAACAGGACACGAGGCAGCGGAAGACAACGGACAGACTGCCAGTCTAAAAGAAATAAATTTGCATTACATTAAACTTTTAGAATGGCAATGTGTGTGTCTATATATTTCCCCTGACTGTCACTGCCACTCCTAATTTACAGAGAGAAGGGGAAAGATTTCATTAAACAGCATTTGCTGTTGAAATAAAATCTCATTTTCAAGCATCAGGTTATATAACACATTTCACCATAGGTTCTTTAATGTTTTTTCAGTCTAGCACTGTCAGAGTTAAATCAACAGTTTGTTTACTCTATTGCTGAAAGCAAGCTGGATCCTCCACTGTTCACTGACACCTGTCTTGTGTGTGGTTTGTCCACAGTCTGCTTTGACATTTCTGTGATCATGCAGTACAGCCAGTCTTTGGTCAGGCTTGTTCTCAGCCTTGTCTTAAATCTCCGCAGCACATGGAATTACCTCGCACATGAGCAGGTTGTGACAGGCAAAGTCAAAAACAACTTGAACATGCACAAGATAGAATCTCATGACACTCTGCTGAAGAGTGCCAATAGGAGGTGTCTGTCCATATGCCTGCATTTTTTCAAATTTATTTACTTCTATCTGATACAGTACAATTCAAAAGTCTTAACCAGCCAAAAAGTGTTTAAAGCAACTTATCTGTAAGTGTGTATTTGAAAGAAAAAAAAAACACTTTTTAACTTTAGAATATAAGTGACAAGAAAAGTGACAAGAAATTATTCTGTTCTCCAAAAGGTTACTATTATCTTGTTGGATGTAAAGAACAACACAACTTTTGGTCCCAAACCTCAATTCGGGGGTGCCCCAGCCATTCTGTGTTATTTCGCCATCAGCTCATTTCATGAATTAACTGAATTAGCAAATTAACTTCATGAGCTATTGATTAGCCAAACAAAGTGCTAGTGGTCGAGCTCAACAAATACATGGGTATATTGGATGGTAACTGCAAATACTGGGGTGGCTTAAGCTTTCAAAGGTTTAGATATGGCTACACTGACACACTTTGGCAGACACAAAATCACAATTTTACACCAGCATAAACATAATTTAAACACAATTTTCTTTGGTGCCCTAAGACTTCTCCACAGTATTGTAGCTAGTTGACTGGTATGACTGGATACAGAACAAAAGCATTTCCAAAAGTGGTCTGTTGTTATGGCTACAATGTTCATTTCACAGTTCTATGCAGTTCCTTTTCCACTCAGAAAAATGTTACTTTTAAACACAACCTTAGTCAGAATGTTTAAGTTTAACGCAGTCTGTTTAGTTTATTGCAACTCACAATGCTTACTCAGGCACAATACTCACAGTAATGATAGACACACTTAACCCAATAATAGGATCAACAACATGGCACATGAAATTAACAATCTGGAATAAGTGGCATTAATCCGATTAACACACCATATCAAATAGCTTCTTTTATATAATCTTTTTAAGGATCATATTTTGAAACATGGTAGTCATCTAGTTTCATCAACTCGCAGCACTTAGCCTACTGACAATGCTAGCTAGATAAATTTAAATAATTCAGCATATTAAAAACTTGTTAAAAAAATAAGCATAATAAGAAAATCAGCAGTCATTAAAACATTACTTTGTCAGATTAACAATGGATAATAGTTGTCATTTCTCACGTTAACACCATATTGAGTAGACTATAATGGAATTAATTAGGATGACGTAAATTCTCACCTTGACTGTCGTCATCATCCCATTCAGGGTATACAAGAGCTTCATGTCCCGTCCTGGGCTGCCTGGGATTGGCTCCAGCCCCCATGTGACCCTGACCAGGACAAGCGCTTAGATGATGGATGGATTGTCATCATCGCCTGCTTGTTGAGTGGGAAATGGGACATCTGCCAGCTGAACAGGTGTAGAGCACAAGCACGTGGAACACATGCACGAGGATCACTCAAATTTGATATGATTTACACCAGTGGACAGTGTTAAACAGCACTACGCTGTATTAGGTATATGTCGCTCGGTCTGGCTCAGACCCACTTTTGCCTTCAGAACTGCATCAAGGGTCGACGAGCTGTACATTCAGAGGAGCTTCTGCACATCACTGCTGTACTGAGCTGTTATTTTTGCATTGTGACCATCTCGTTAGCTTTAACAGGCCTGACCATTCTCCTCTGGCTTCTCATTAACAAGGTGTTTTCCATCCACAGGACTGCCACTAACTAGCTTTCTTTTTTTATGTTTATTGCACCGTTCTCTGCAAACCTCAGGTACTGCAGCATGTGAAAATCCCGGGGACATGGCTGGAACTACCACATCTGGCACTAGCAGTCACATCACATTCAGAATCTCTCAGATGATGCATCTTTAGCCATTCTAATGCTTAGCCAAACTGTAACTGAATCCCTTGACCCTGTCTGTGCGCTCTATGTATTCACTTTTGCTGTTTGCAGCAGCAGGCTGTTTGTAATAACAAACAGGTGTACAGGTCTAATAAACTGGCCAGTATTGTAGGGACCACAGCCCTAATATACACACTGTGAGAAAAACACAGGGAAATAAACTTCACAGACACAGCATTGGGGCAGGAATCAATCCTGGACACCATACTGTTCCTTTAACATAATGTAATAAATGCTATATTATTTATAGAGGGAATCCATATAATTCAATGGGAGTTAAACGAAGATGTAAATAAGGTGTCCCATAATTATTTATCGTTGTACCGTTTACATTTTATCGCACGTGAGAAGTAGCGTTCATTACGTGAGCAGAGAAACGCGCGCTCGCTGTCCTCCGCGAGCCGGCCGTTAGCGGGGCGCGTGCCGGAGCGCCGCGAGGACAGGTGGCCGCGAGCCGAGCAGGCCGCGGAAGCTGGACTGCCGGCGAATCCCCGACGGGCGGCCCTGGCGCTCGCCGTCAGCGCGGCGCTGCCTCCGTTTTCCCCAGGTCAGCACTAATGCTAAACAGTGTGAAGAGATGTCTGCCAAGACTCCAATCGAATATGCAGATGGAGCTGGCTCCGCTTTCCGGACCTACCGGTAATTAAGGGGGAAGAGGCGGAGTGAAACGGGAGAATGCTTTGTGGCTAATTAGCATAAGATAGGTATTCATTGTGAATATGTATGCTTAAAATATATAGAAGTCTACAAATGCAGATAGATGGTTAAATGAAGACAATGAAGAAATGACACAAGGTTTTCATTAACACAGACTCTGTTATGTATTTGATATAACCATTTCCCACGTTGTAAACATAACACACAAAGTATGCGTATAAAATGTCATTTCCTAAGAAGTCCTACTTTTCTAATTTTTTTTTTCTGTAAAAATCTTACTTTTAGCTAGTGGTAAGACTGTAATTAAGCACCGTTGTTTACTTGTCTATTAAAATGAATGGTGTTCCATTAAATAAGCTTTTAATATTACAGTTATAGGTACTTTACTTGAAAGGGCATAAATAACTTAGGTACTACTCAATAACAAATCATGAACTAATACAGTTCCTAAATAAAATACGCAAACTGTTATGCTTCATTAAAGATGAATGAATATGGGATCAGCATATAACACTTAGCTTCTGGTTAATTAATGCATTAAATAAGAGTGTACTACTACATTATTTGTGCACCCTCAAGTAAAGTGTTACACAATTATATATATATATTTTTTACACATTATTCTATGCCGGGGGGGTGGCATGGTGGCGCAGTGGTTAGCGTTGTTGCTTCACACCTCTGGAACCAGGGTTCCATCTATGTGGAGTTTGCATGTTCTCCCAGTGTTGTTGTGGTGTTTCCTCCTGTTTCCCCTCCGCCATCCGAAGACATGCTGAGGTTAACTGGAGTTACCAAACTGCCCATATTTATACATGTGTGAGTGACTGATGTATGAGTGTGTCCTGAGCTTTTACCTGCCTTGTACCAATAGGCTCCGGACCCCCTGCGACCCTGAATAGGACACGTGGCTACTTAGCATGGATGAATGGCTTCTACATAAGGACATAAGAAATTTACAAACGAGAGGAGGCCGTTCGGCCCATCAAGCTCGTTTGGGGAGAACTTAACTAATAGCTCAGGGTTGTTAAAATCTTATCGAGCTCTGATTTGAAGGAACCCAGGGTTTTAGCTTGCACTACACTAGCAGGAAGACTATTCCATACTCTAACTACACGCTGCATGTGTGTGCCATTTAATAATCAAAATCTTGGGACATTATAAAATTTTGCTGTCCCCTGCCCTCTTACCTTAATGTACGATAACCTAGATCTGACTAGGGGCACAGTAGGGGTATGGATACCCCGGCAGCACTTTACAGGGGTGCTTAAATATGTAAAAATATACATAAAATTAAATGTATGTATGTGTGGGGGGTGGGGACAACATTTAGTGTGTGGCTTCAGAATTTCTAGCTCTGACCCTGAGCAGGACTACAGATGAAATCAGCCTGTAAATGCAGAGTATTCTCCGTGTTTCAGACCACGCTCTGTCGTCCCGTGCTATCACTTATGCTAATCCTCCTGCTTACTGTAGACCCAAAAAACAGACGATGCTTGGTCACTGCCACAAAGTGCACTTTTGCTTTATAAACAAGTCATTAAAATCTTTGTGTTTCGCTCAGCTAGGCACTTCTGCCGGCCGGCCAGAAGCTTCAATTTATAATCCCTGGCCACGTCGTGAGAGATTGATTTTCCCGGGCATTGTGGTAGCGGTGCAATCGCCCCCTGTGTATGTTTTATTCATTGTGTCTGTAGCCGGGTGCCACATTGAAACACGCTTACCCAAAGTCTATAAGGTTGCAACCCCACAATAACAACCCACTGGCAAAATGGTAAATAATTTCACATCGTTGTCAATACTCATGGATAGTGGGTGACTTTTTCTTCTTTAAAACCTCCATAAATGTCAGAATCGATGAGGTATCTCATGAAAATAGTCAAACTACCTTTACTAATCTATACATTTGTGTGACAAACTGAACACTATAAGCAAAAAATAAAAACGTTAAACAGCCTCACATGAGGGACTTAGGTTTACCTACACTTAATTTATGTCAAGATATGTTTTATGCATTACCTATATACCCAGTCATGCTTTAGTCATTGTTGTTGGAAGGTTAAATAGTTTGTGCATGTTTATCTGGAAAAGCCGACAAGCAAACAAATAATAAAACAAACAAATAAATGCACAAACAAATATTTTTTTTTGTTAAATGCATTCTGTTGAGACTCTGGCATTACTGACACAACCCAGAAGTCTCTAAATGTCCCATTCAGTGCTCTGCAGTAGTATTGGTTATCCTCTTTCTGTACATATTTACCTTTTAATGTGTGACTTTCATAGTCTGTAGCCCTGCATAAGGGGTGGCTACAGGTTGAAAGTGTTAAATTGTTGAAATATTAGCAGTTGTGAATGTTTATCAAAGCTACATATTAATCAGTTTGCTTTTTCTCCAGGCATCAGCAAGTTCAAGAGAGCAGCCTTAATTAAGCTACGTCTGAATTGTTTTGAAAGTCTCTTTATCCTTCAAGCCCTGTCAGACTTTACTGTTACCCAAGGGTATTTTTTTTTCCGTTCGATAGTATTCTCCTGAAGGCACTCTATGTCACTCCCCGTTGTGTATCAAATCAATTGGAAGGTACAGCTTCGCACACATGGGAGCATGGAGGAGCAAAGACTGCTGGGAAGTCACATGATGCTATTTACCCTGTCTGCTGTCCAGATTGCAAACAGGAAGCACATTGACACATGTCAGTTTGCCATGCTCAATTAATCACATGCTCTATCAGAATAACGGCAGAGAATCATTCCGCTCTTAAGCTACATATTAACAACTACGCAGAAACACAGCGGGTCTTATTGTAAATACTGTCTGGAAACAGAGATGGCCTGAAGGCAGGGAAAGAAATAACAGCAAATAAAAATATGGGCTGTCAATGCAGAATAGGAACAGCACAGCAAATCTATTTTACGATCTACATTTCAAACAAGCAATGCCTTAGGATGGACTCATTAAAATTCCAAAAGCACTATTAAGACTGAACTTACATTTACTGTTCTTGCCGAAAAATGTAATGTACTGTAGGAGCTGTATTGTAAATGCACAAGTCGTACATTTTAGCAATGAGTCATAAAATGAATCCTTAACAGGAGGACCAAGTGTAATTGGCTCCATCCTGAAGGGAATTACACAACAATGAGCAGTGGATTGGTTGGTGATGGTGAGTCCTGATTACATACCTTCTGCTTCTGAATATTTTTTGGGACTTATCAGGACTAGAGAACATTCACGCATGAAAATACATTGTGCTAATATGTAACCATATTTCTCAAAGAACAGCATTACATAGTGTTCAGCTTAGCAGGTCAGTAAACAGCGGATCACAACAGTTTCTGTTTTAAATTTAAGGGACTTTTACCAAGACTAACATGTTAGTCAGAGTCGTGTGATGATAAATGAAGGTGGCCTCCCTTTGGTGTTCCAAGTGCCCTTTTAATCGTCAATCACAGAAAAACACCCTAAGGCGACCCCCCCATGGCTGCCAACATTACTGCTTGGTCATGCCCCCTCCGGTTCACACAACTGTCTCTCAAAAACTCTGTGAATGTGACTGTACTGTAAGGTTGGTATGATTTAGCCATCAGTTATACGTGAACTTTTTCTAGATGGTAATTGTTCTTGTACGTTTCTTGTAAGTACTTGAAACCAGACCTTTATTTAGATTAATATTGTTTTCTTATTTATGTAATTTTATAATCAGTTGCTGTGTAGATGTCGTACTAAATTACGAGTCCTGATGTGCATTGCTGGAATATTCCTGGATGGGTGTGACTTTTCCCATGACTCATTATAGTTCACTCACCATATAAAAAATCCCTTTGCACACCTCAGCCGTTCATACATCTGGGCTTTTAAGTTACTGATGGGGGGGGGGGGGGGGGGGTGAAAACTTTCTCTGATTGACACACTAGTTAAGCTTGAGCTGCAGTACTGACTGCCTGACAATAAATAATGGACACAGTCACTGTTCTGACCTCTATGTGCTTTGGGCTGCAGATTAAAACGGAATGGCAATCCCAAAAATAGCTTGGTGATCCTCAGCCTCCCTATTGCCGTCCTTTTCCAAGTTACCTGGTGTGATGAAAGAGTCAGAACTTCAAACAACTGGCAAGTTAAAAGAACTGTAATATGCGTGAGGGCTAATAACGTCGTTTCTGTTTTTTATCCAGTAAGATCTGCAAATTTAAGTCTTATATAGCATAGGTGTGGTCAATGGTGTAGGAAAGACATTAACATTGACATTTAGTAATTTAAATCTTAATTTTTGGAGTAAAATTAAATATTTGGGGGGAATACATCCTCCCCACCCCCCAACTTCCTACAACCCTGGGTGTGGTAGCATCTTGGGTAAATGAGTAGTACTGTGGCTTCACAGCTCTAGGGTTGATGGGCTTATTTCTGCCCCTGAATTTCTGTGTGAAGTTTGCATGGTCTCCCTTCAGTGTTTCCTTCCACTGCTAGGAACTGGGCTTTTGAAACTGCCAATAATATCCATCAGAATGTGCTTGTGGGAGTTTTACTAACACAAAAATGTTCTGAGGGCAGAAGGAAAAATGACTGGTTCAGAGATTGAATCAGTTTGTAGAGGAGGTGGGTCTAAGCAACTAGAGGAGGCGGGACCAAGACATCTGATTGGTTGGCCCTGCTTTCTCTAGTTGCTTGGACTCTCCTCCTATACAATATGATTGAACCAATCATTTTTTGTTCAGCCCTCAGAATATTAGTGTGTAAGTGAAACTCATAAGCTCAGAATGTGACCTTGTATTGGATAAGCAGTCAAGGAAATTGGATGATAATGGATGACTTTATGTAATATTATGACAAAACCAGTTGAGTCAAAGTACCTTATCTCTCTTGAGGCATGGAGCAGGGCCCCGTTTCTGCCCCTTGCACACTTCCTGCTCCCCTGTGACAGCGGCGGTATCACTTAGGCTCCATCTGTGACGTTGCTGCAGTAGGCGAGATGTGAGCCTCATTGCTTCCCCACCCCCCACCCGCAACGTGCTGCTCTCGTGTCATGCAAATCTTCATATGTGGTGTAAGACTAATTACATACTCCTCATTACTATGTGTTGAAAATGAAGGCTTGATGAGGTGATGAGGTGCTGCTGTAGGGGCGGCGACCCGGGGGGCCTCCCCTGAATGGGGAATGAAGCGACCCCAGCCAAGTACTGTACAGCCGCCCCACTGAGGCGACAAGGCAGGGACTGGGGGACTAAATTTTAATCTCCTTAAATTATGCACCATACTACCCCCCCCCCCCCACACACACACACACACACACACACACACCTTGGTTATTAGGTGTATTTTACCCGAAAGTGACCTTTGCACAGCGAAGGTGCACTCCTACCCACCTATACTGCTGAATATTAAACGGGCTGAGTTCACAGCTCAAAGGTAAAACAGCTGGATCCTTGCTGGTATCAGATCCACGTCCTTGGCCCCTAACTGCATGTCCTTACCAGTGGATGACAGGGGCTTTTTGGGTTCCAAGCTGACAGCACAAGTTACGCAGCACAGCTCCCAGTCAGACAGTCATGTGGGGTTTTGCATCATAAATATTACAATGTATGGGATGGCAACAGAGCATAGGGGGCCGCTCTGCTAACATTTACTCAACCTTCAAGAGACATTTAACCCGTGAGCCCACAGGCTGCAGTCTCTGGTTCTGCATAATGCCATGATATTTAGGTTTACATACAGTGGTACTATACTAATCAGGCAACAGAAATGGAGAAACGCCTGGTTAACCCAAACTACAGGAACGCCATGTTCACAACAAAGCTTAATTTAACACAAGGGACTCGTTGCACTCTTTGTTTTTGTAGTTGTTGTTGTTTTTTTCTTTTTCTTTTTTTTTTTTGGTGTCATGCAGCACCTTCACCTTGCAGAAAAAAAGGCAAGTTGTTATTGTTTTAGAATCTTTAATTTGAGAATTCGCCGCATGACCAGTGTCTCTGTCGCCATGGTAACCGGCACGGCACAATCTGCAGAGAGAGGCGCCTGGCTCTCTCGCTGAGAATCTGAGAGGTGTTGGCTTATGCTGCTCCCGCTTTTTCGCTTTATTTTGCATATAAATCTCACAGACGAGGTCGCCCAACCCGGTAAGCGTTCCCAAGAGCTCACATGGCCTGCACATATGACGGACATGGATTTATGATTGAAGCCACATGAATGGCACTTGTCAATCTGGAATTTTTAACGTAGCATTTAGATGCCAGGCATGAGAGTGCATGGGCACAAATATAATACTGAAATCCCAGTGTGCTTTTATATAAAAGGTTCGGTGGTTGGGAATGGATAGTAAATATTACACACTTAAGGCAAATCTGGGTAACTTCTCAGTATAAGCATCATATAATCTCTGCCTGCTTAATACTCTTTGCTTCATGGACAATATTTGGTGCTAAACAGTATTCCAGCATTTCTCACTCTGGGTAACAGTTCCCTGATGTACCACTAGAGGTCCAAGGGACAAATTCTTTTCAAAACAGTATCTCTCCCCCCCCCTCCCCCAACCTCTCTCAGACAAGACACAGAAGAGACACAACAGTAAATTATTTGTTTGCCAGATACATGGAATAGTTGAGATCTTCGGAGGCACTCAAAACCAGGTGTTTGTGAAGACCACTGCTCTTTTACACATGTGACTACGCTGTTAGACAAGTGACTAAAATTCATTCTTGCATAACAGCTGCTTAACTAAGACATGGGCAATATCTATGGAATACTGAATCTATCCCAAGAATTACAACAATGTTGGTCCAAGACTTGCATCTTTCATAAAATTTGCTTTATGAATAACTTTTGGCCGTAGTGTTTCAATTAGTGCTGCAGTTTCAAACAAGGTTAATTAAGCAAGAAATCAAACTGAACAGAAATGACACAAAAAAAGAAGAATTACAAAAGGTTTGAAGGCAGCCAGCAGAAATTGTCTTAACACAGTTGGTCTAATCATTGTTCACATCATTATATTTCTGAAATTCTCCACTTTCTGCGACCTTGAGTCTCCTCAGCTCATAGCCTGACTGCTTCTTCTCAGAAAAACAAAGTATTTACCCATGAGGCCACACTGTGAAATAATTAGAGAAAATAAAATGTTACTGGCGGTAAGTGGAATTTATTAACTAAATTTTGAGCCAGATGACTACATTTTTCCCTGCTCACTCATCCGATACATCACGTGGCACTAAACAAGGATTACTCGCATTATTTGTGTCTTCTAACCAGCCTGGACTGATCCATGCATCACAAATATCTTCTCATTGCGGCTCACGAGGGATAGAAATAAACAAAAGCGAGGTATGCAAACGAAATGGAAGCGTCCCGGCTGTGCGGATCTACTCTCCACCGCAGGCGAGCGGAATGGAAAGCGGGCAGGGGGCCTGCGGTAGCTGGCGGCCGAAAAAACGACCCCATGAAGCCAAATGTAAATAAGGGTGAACGCCGGTCACTTCTAGCCTCGGAGCCAAAAGAGAAAATTTGCCTGGACGAAGGTTCGGCACCGGCCCAGCAAAGTGCCCAGTGACAGGGAGGGTAGAGCAAAAGGAAGGAAACAGAAAAAATGAATAATTAAATCACTGCGGTGGCTGGGTAAAGAATAGAGGAATTGTTAAGTATTGCTGCACATATAGGAACGCTAAATGCATGTTGTAATATTCAGACACAGTCACATGCCTCGTACATCCATTAGCTCTGCCAGATTACATCATATGCAGAACTTTTCTATAAGTTGATGCCTTGCCCAGTATGTGACTGGTCAGCGAGTTTGTAGCAATGTCACATAAAGTTGCTGTTCAATAAATGTTGCTGTTTATTGTTAATCGATACTGTCCTTTATACCTGTGCTTCACAAAAGCGTTACACATGTAATCATTGCTAATGGCACACCTAGATTTAACTTTAGCTCCAATGAGAGATGGGGGAATCGTTTGTACCTTTTAATAGAAAAGCAAAAATTAGGGTGCTGTGGTTCTCTGCCATGGGACACGGTGAGACTAAGACTCAGTTAAAACAGGGATTTGACATCCTTCCAGCAGAACAAATCAGAACACCGTATGCCTAAGCAAGAAACACGAACTCCCTATCTGCGTGCCAGTTGATGAGGGTGGCAGCGTGCACGGTCTGGGGCAGAAGGAGAGTCGGATGCCAGGGCACTCCTGCTGGTGTCCTGGAAAGCCGAAGCGTCCGGCATTTGCCGTGTCAGTTACGGTCAGCTGCACCGCGGCACCCCGTCGGCAGAGCCGCGGTGCCGAGGCGGGCGTGCCAGCGCGCCGCGTAATGTGTACGCATGCAGCTGGTCTCACTGTTTCCTGCGGTGCGCTGCATTAACATCAGCCTTTTTAATGCTTTTAGTGGGGAACATCCTTGCTCATACAATGGTCACATTTATTTTGAAGTAATTAAAAAGGGTGAAAAACAAATCATAGCAATCTATGTGCTTTGAGGCTTGAATTTTGCCTCAAAAAGATAAAAAAAAAACTTGATAAAGACAAATTACGCTTCTGAGAGCCGACGCGTAAAGATTGCCGTCCTGTTCATTTATCAATGTCTCCGAGAACCCAGGATGAGAAAACCTAATGCATTTTCGTCTCCATTACAAATTTAGATCTTACAGTGTATAACACAAAGCCGCTGGCTTTCAGTGCCCGCGTGAAAAATGGTTCCGCCATTGTTTAGGAATCGAATCGATAAGCGATCAAAGTTACGCCTAGCGCAAGTTTGCTCTCCAAATGATTATACTTATTATGTGACAGGAGGGACTGTAATGTTCCTGGTATGTACGAAGGTTCCCCCCCAACACACAGACACAGACACACACACACACACACACACGCATACCTATACTCAAATCTTTGTGGGGACCATCCATTCATTTCTATGGGCAAAATCCTAATCCCAACAATGATCCCAACCTTTAGGCCTACCCAGCCCTAACCTTAACCATAAGTGACCAAACAAAATACAAGTCAGTTAGCATTTTTAGATTTTGATTGCAGTTACAGATTTTTATAAAATTGAATTTCCCCAAAAAAAAGGTTCCCACAAGGTAAAAAAAAACAAGTTTTTATCACATTGTGGGGACATTTGATCCCCACAATGTAACGTATACCTGCACCACACATATACACACACACACAACAGAGTTGCCAACTTTGTTCAGCTGGCTGGAGTGAGATTTTCAATTCGAGACTAGTCTGCACATGTATTTACATGCATGTAACAGTTTACCTTGTAAATAGTCTGTAGGGTTTGCGAACTGCCTCAAAGCTTTTGATGTAGCTAATTTTAGGTTTATAATGGGATAATATAGATTTGCCTTGAGATTTCTTGCACGAGTGTGAAAGATCAAATAAGAAAGTGAAAGTGTGGATGTCACGCCAGATGTGTGAAAGTTGGCAGCAACACATGGACAATCACATAATTACATTATAATTTGTATCCATCCAGACTCCACAGCTGACTTTGATGGGAAGTTAAATTCAGGTTAACAATGGAACAGAATTCCATGCTTGATCATTCCTCGTTCTGCAAAATGATTCATCACAAAATTTTGTCGCAAACACTTATGCAACCATGTTTTTTGCACTACTGCATCCTCCCATAAGTGAAATTTCCATTACTTGTCTTGTGATGCGTTCTCAAAACGAGGGCAAATTATTCACAGACAGCCGCACACCGCTGAATGCTTCGGGGAAATAATTGGTGTGGCGTTTTTATAAACTAATTGGCCTGGAGACTGTGAATCAGGCACCACTCTGAACTTACGGTGGGTCAATTTCGATAACAGCAAGGGGAAAACTGGAAATTATATCGTGACCCTTTACAAAGAAGCTGGTCAATTAGAACTGCTTGAAAAAGAGCACATTCAAACCAGTACACATTATATGTATAATTAATGAAAGATGGATTGTTAAAACATTCAGGTCCTTCTCTGTTCTCCATGTGTCTTGGGTCCATTTGCATACGGCCCTGTGGAGGCCTTGCATCTGCCATATTTTCAATCCGACCAATTAATCAATCAGGTGGGCGGGGGTTAGGGATAATCTACATTTTACATAACTATTAGTAAATGTACTCCATCGTGTGGCCTATGCTTTACAGCAGTGTTTGCCAACCTGGTCCTCGGGGACCCAGAGAGAGTCGACATTTTTGCTCCCAGGAGCTGGGAGGGAGCAAAAAAATTGACTTTCTGTGCATCCCTAAAGACCGGATTTGGAAACATTGCTTTAGAAAAATATGTCAGTTTAAGCATTTACATACTTTAATTGGTCTAATTAATTGGCTTAATGACTTTGTTAAATACTGAGTTGGGAGGGGGGGAGCGAGGGGCCTACTCCAGCGTGCAGGCAGTGGGAAAGGCTACGTTAGGGGGACTTTACCATGGCCACACCCTCTCACATGTGGGTTGACCTATACACAATCATCAATACACCCCCTCACTAGAATGAACTATTCTTGCCACTGGGCATCGTTGTAACCTGTGCATTGTTATGTGTTTTTATTTATGGAGTCTTTCCTCTTGCTTAACTTGCAGGTTGAAAATTCGATTGACTCATTTCCCATGTGTTCATCCTGTGCTTCTGGATTTAGTACTCTGTTTGTGCCTGATCGACCCTTGCCCGACTAATGACTTGGGGGACTAGATTTGTGTTTCGGATTTTGGAAATGGCCGCATTTGGACTCTTCCCATTTGGAGCTTGTCCTGTGTTACAACTGTGAGGACTGCTGTGAGGAAGGTGTTTAGGAGTGCAAGAAGCCCTCTGATAGGTGACGAGCAGAGGTACACACTGCAGCTTTGCGGGATAGGTAACATAACAATAAATGCGATAGATTACACAATTAACCAAACATCGTCACTAATTAATCAGCGCCACAAGATTAGAGTAAAATACCTCCACAGCACACATCGAGCGCAAATCTTTAACTGGGTTGCTGGAAAATGTGAAAAAAAATCCTACTTTTATTGCATAACCTTAGACGAAACATAATAGTGAAAATGGGCAAGCGTATATCATGCAAAAGCTTTTATCAGAACACAAGGTCAATCGCGACCGGGGTTTGTGACAGAGTTGTGATGTTAGATTGCTAGCAGAACGATGAAGATAATCGAAGGTAGCTGTTTGCGCGACTGCCAGGACGTGCCATGGGTGCAGGTGGGGGCTGCTGGTCTTGACTCAGCTACAAAGACATGGCAGGACGGAAGAGGGTCCTGCCCGTTCTGTTAGACTTAAAGTACATGGTGGCCCAGGGGTCAGGTCTAAGACATCTGATTGGTTGGTCCGGCCTCCTCTAGTTGCTTGGACCCACCTCTTCTACAATCTGACTGGTTACCTCTCTGAACCAATCATTTTTCCTTCTGCCCTCAGAACATTTTTGTGTAAGTAGAACTTCGATGAGCTGAGTTGTTGGCCTCATCTCAGAAACAAAAAGAAAAATGGGCTAGTGAGTTCTGGATATTAGCGGTTCATTTTAAACATGGGAAAAGGTGGAGATGAAAGTGGGATCTGATGAAAGTTTGTGTGTGAGCTATTAATAAAATTGTTCATGCAAGTTGCTCTTTCGAAGAGACAAACTAAACCTCGCACGTTTAGTTTTTACACGTACCTTTTCTGCCTTGATTGACATGTATCACAATTCTTGTCGTATCTTTTTTCCTGATTGTCTCCTGACTCTAAGATGGACTGAGTGAGGTTTGAAAAATTGATCTTTAATTATGAACAACACGTGAACTTTAGCTTGGATATGAGCAGGATATGAACAAGCACCATCTTGTTCCCACAAGAGCATCGTGGGTCTGCTTTGGGACGACGCTGTCTCCCTCTGCTGTCAGAGTACCAGCAGTATGCATTGCAGTAAATCTCAATGATTGATGAAATTAAAACTACTCTCATGCCTTTTTACCCTGTAAAACTGCCTCAGTGATCACAGCAGAAAGCATTATCTTTGCCAAAAATAAGCAAACTTATTTCTTTTGCACAATCATTGAATTCGAGAGCCGTGCGGTAAATTTGGTAATTAAATGAAACGTGTAATCAGTTAAAGTTGTGTGGCTTCCAGGGAAGTTTATTTTAAAACATGAATTACTCCAAAACTCAGAAAAACAATAAGCTAGGGTTTCTTTTTTTATGACTCTATGAAGATATGTGCTATTTATATTGGGGAGGGAGTAAAAATCCATTTCATCTTCATTGCTCAGAAGATTGCATGTAGAATGCCTGACCGCATGCGCATAACTGCATGACTGAATTACATTTAAACATCAGTCGTGTAAGACTCTCACCATGGCAATACAGTTTGTTGGGGCGGATGGGTGGGGGGGGTATGGAACATTTACCTCACTTGATATCCAAGTTAAAGACCAGTGAACACGATGCATTTCTTGATGCATGTCCTGTGCCAATATCACTCCCTTACAAAGACATATCTTTATATAAATATGTACACTGTGTCACTGGTGTGTAAACTATTTCATCATACTATGTTTAGTAAACACCACAATCCTTCCAGATCCACCTTCACAGCAAACTACTGTATCTACGTTTAATTAATCTACATTTTTGAGATCGCAGCCAGTCACTGGAGGAATTGGGGGCTAAGGGTCTTGCTCAATGGTCCAACAGTAATGACTTTGCTGAGCGTGGGATTTGAAACAGCATCCTTTTGATCAGAGGCACAGCACTCTGACCCGCTGAGCCACATACACAAAACAGAAATAATTGAAAGATTCACACAGTTGTGTATATTTGTCTTTGCTTTATAATAAAACAGTTATTTCTGAAGGGGTACTGATTTTACCAGTGAAAATAGTTGACATTATTTTATCCAGTGGAAACTGTAGATATTACTTTAACCATGAATATAGTACTTACAGTAACTGTGTGTCCTTGTATCATCTTCGTACGACAAGATCAGACAGCAGAGAGGACAGGCCAGGATGGGAACTCTCCCTACCTGAATGTTTTCAGTATTTTGTTTTGCACGCCAGTTTTTCTGGACGCCGTGCAGATTTCCTGATGTGTTTTTGGGGGGGAGGGCCAGACGTATGCTGAGGAGATGATTAAGGAGGCTGGGCAGCGCCGTCGTTAGGAGGATGCAGGTGCGAGGGTGGTTTTAGCCTGGTAATTGGTTCAGAGTCGCTCCCCCCCCCCCCCAGAGGCTCTGCAGGGCTAGCTGGGGACCGCAGTGAGGCCAGCTGGTCGCTGGGGAGAGTAACCCTGTTGGAGTATTTGTGTGGGAAATGCTACTGTCAGGTTTGTTCAGATTAAATATTAATTGTATGTCTAAGTACAACCTGTTGTACCTACAGTGGGCAATAACATTTGAGAATTCTGTCCAATATGCTTAACAAGCGTGATGAGATTTAGAATTTATTTAGCTGAATGACCTACCTATTATTTCACTAACTATTTTACTAAATAACCCGCCTGACAGTATTTTTTCCCCCCCAAAATATATGTTATACGGATTATATATCACAGTGCCATACACATGAGTTTCTGCATGCGTTTTTATATGTGTGCTGACATTTCCCAGAAATGCTACATTATTCATTAATTATTCTATTAAGCCACTGTTTGGTCCTCAGCCCTGCCAAGTGCTGTCAAAGAAAACTACTGTGTTTCTGCTGTTGGCAAGTTAGAAGTGTCAGTCATGCTTCCAGGTAGGAGAACATTGTAGCAGAAGAAAGTGACTGTCGTTCATTCATCTTGTTCCCTCTGACCCTCACTAGGAGAGGTAAAGTCAATGAATGTTATTGGTTTCAGGCCTAATTTCAATCCATGTCTTTCAGTCTAACCCCAGATATTATGACCTGAAAAATCCCTTTCAAGTTACTTACTTACTTACTGGGCAGTGGTGGCTTGATGGTTAGGGTAGTGCACTTGTAATTGAAAGATTGCAGGTTCGAATCCCCCACCAGCAAGTCACCACTGAGGTACCCTGAGCAAGGTACTGTCCCCAAGCACTGCTCCCCGGGCGCTGAATTAGCTGCCCCCTGCTATGTCACGAAAGTCACATATGGGTCAAATGCAGAGGACACATTTCGTTGTTGTGCACTGTGTGCTGTGGTGTGTTGACAATGACCACTGATCACTAAATTCTAATTCTTAGCTTGATTATTATTGATGTTTGTTTTCCATATATGAGACAACCTGGAACACCCCCCAGGGATGCACCAGTAATTATTGGGGTCCTTACCTCTCTGTACTTGCCAGCTGGTATTAGAGCTCAGCGCTGTGTTAAGTTTACATAATGATGGGTTTAGTCCTCCGTAGACTCACAAGGTATAACACCAGGCCTTTAAATCGGGAAAGTCTGTCAGCAACATCCTGCTCCAAAATTGTGCAATTACTATAATTACCTGATAAGGTACAATGAAAACTTAAAAGTTATATGTCACATAAGATGCAACGTAGTGTACTCTTCAAGGTTTACACCTTGACAGGCTTGAATGATGTTCATATATGTTCATATATATCTACCGGGTACTTGCATATTATATGTTTTTGGTACACTTGGAAGTTAAAGAGGCCGCCTTTAATGAGTAGCCTCCAGTAAAGGCTGTTGCTTTTTGGCTCGTTAAAGTGCGATTGTGCATTTGGGTGATTCTTATTTGATCTTATTAACCATAAAGGATGCATCAAGTTGCCAATCAGCACACTTTCTTGAACAGGGCGTATGCAGGAGGTGACGTATCAGATGGGCTTCCATTCAGAGGCCGAGCTGATCTTCCGCCATGCTTCTTGGTGACTTTTCACTTTTAAAATACCATTTATCGTTGTATGGTGTTACTTGAGCATTTTAAAAGCTTCCATTTTTTTCATGTCGGTGTGGTACATTTGACTAAGGAAAAGCAGTTTAATTGATGAAATACTTTTTAGATAGATAGATAGATAGATAGATAGATAGATAGATATATAGATAGATAGATAGATAGATAGATAGATATATAGATAGATAGATAGATAGATAGATAGATAGATAGATAGATAGATAGATAGCCATTTAGACTGTAATGGCCTACAAGTCAATCTTCTAAACCTGATGTTTAGTTGACTCACACCTTGTTATTTGGCTGAATTGCTTCTATGATTTATACAGTTTCACTGTATTTATGGCTGAATGTCTATAATTTGTTTTGGGTACAATTCTTAGCAGAAAATTCACAGAAATAAATTACAATTAAGGATATTTGGCAGTTCACAATTCAATAACACCATGTCTGTGATATTTACTTTTTGAGGTGGTATTCTGTCTCTTTTGTTCAAAATACAAATGGCATTCAATCCTTTTTCTTATTTAGGTTTTTGTAACAATTCAGGGCCTAAAATTATTGGTTCAGAATCATAATTTCCATGGTTCTGAATCCAGATGAAAGAGCCGTTCTTAGCTCGAGACAGACTAGGGGTATGGCTATGAACTGAACGCCACAAAAAGTATTTAAAATGCAAATGTTTGAAATGCACATCAGTTTTAAGAAATACCAAAGACCATTTGCAAATTATGGAGGGTTGGTAAGCTACCTTGTCTGCAAGATTTGACGATTACACATGGTGTTTCATCATATCACTTATTCAGTACAGGGTCACTGTGAAACTATCCCAGCATGCATAGGGACAAGGAAGGTGATACCCAAGATGGAATGCCTTTCTATCATAGGGCATCCATTCATACTCACAGTGAGACACTATAAACAATTTAGGAACGCCAGTTAATCTAACCTTGTGTTGTTGGACTGCTCAGAGAAAACCTGCACAAATAAGGGGAAATCATTGAAATTACACACACCATCGGATTTACCATCAGTTACCGTCCAAGACACAGAGAGAATCTGCATGAATATTAGCCTGTAGTGTAGTTACACACTGTAGGTACACCTGAAAGGTTTCATGAATAAAAACATGCTGTGTACACCTGGAGGATCCTGTGCTTTTCGCAATATTAAATGCCCCCCCCCCCCCATCCCACTCAAAAAATGGCAGCAAGTAAACACTGATTGCTGGCTAACCTTTTCATATATGCATTGAAATTGAGGAAGCATTGTTTGAAAATGCCAATAGGTAAAACCATTTTGTCATGAAAACCATGTGATATACTAAAAATAGGATTTATTAACAGCTGGGGGGGTAAATCCCAAATATAAACAGGTTTTTAAATAGTTTAAATGAATTGACTAGGTGTGACAAACGAGACGGATTGTGTTCACGCTTTCTAAATGAGGGTCTAGCGTTGAAATGTTCAGGTACTGCAGTGTAAGTCTTGTCTCTAAAAATACTCTAAAAAATACCTGCTTCCCGTTTTTCAGTCCGGCACTCTTTGCATAGCATAAGTTGATTTGAGATTTTAAAAAGTAGGAATTTTTAAATAAATACGACGGTGTATTTCAGTGAGCCTTTAAATTGTCAAGAATTGGACAGAATAGAAGAAATGGGAACAACATAGACACACGGCACGATTCTTTTGTTTTCTGGTATTATTGTTTTGTCGTAGTGTCTCACTGGCTTAATTTTCCAAGTCAAATTGAATTTCAAATGCCAGATTTGCTTGTTAACCAGGAGAACAGAGCAGCTGCCGCACACACAGCGAGCCGCCTGAATGTAGCCATGATTCACTGAGTCTGCATCTGCAGGATGTTTCAGCTCAGGTAGCTTCCATGGGAGCCCACTGTGAGCCAATCCCACCCAGGCCTTTCCTTCAACCAGATCCATCCAGCTAATGTCCCTGCCAATCAAACGGGGAGGGGGGCGGGAACCCGCGGCCCAAACAGTGATGAATGGTTGTGATTGTAGGTTTTTGGGGGGGGGGGGGGGGGGGGCAGCACTGCAGTCGTCAGTGACGGCTCTTGATGAGCTGTTGCCGTACAACTTGCGAGATTCATCACCAAAATGAGACCAGAGGCCCGTTTTAACCGCCGTGCATCAAAATTATTGATTATCAAGGGATAGACTATGATGAAGAGGTCAAAGACAAACAACGCATGTGTAATCCAAAATATCCAGGAACTGCAAGCATCATACCATTGATTTAATAAGAAGGAAATAATCTAATCTAAAAGATTTTGTAATGATTTTTTAAAGACAAATTTTATCTTCATGTGCAAGAAAAATGTCTGAAGGTGTCACTTCATCTCCCACTGCTTAAAAAAGTCCACTCAGTTTGTACACACTCCCCTGCATTTATTGTCATGTTGAATGTGTCTGGTCACTTTAATTGGAAATAGAAAAAAAAAAACATCCAATCAGTGTAAGTCATTAGTCAGGGAGTGTCCCACAATTTCTTGAGCGCTTCCAACGCCGAATTCAAACAGCCTACCCTGCTACTTTTGCATGGACAACAGGGCACTTCTGAAATCCCTTAAGAGCCAGAATGAGGACCCTCAACAGCGCCCCCATCTGTCATCTATGGACTTAACAGCCAGCAGCTGCGTGACCTATTTTTCTCTCCAGGTTTTAAAGTAAAAAAAAAAAAAAAAAGAATAAATGGTATTCAGTTACACAACAGGTGTTTATTCTATAAAACAATCCCACACATTATGATTAGACAAGAAGTATTCTTTTACTAATAATGTGTATTTATAACATATGTTTAGCTGCAAGAACACAACTGCTGAGTCCCAAGAGTTTACGTGCACACCGAATGACTAATTTGCTAAAAACTGCTCTCCTCAGAAAATCGGGGGGGAGGATCCACATCTGCTTTTCAGCACCACACAGTCGCCAGCATTTCCCCTCGTCTAACTCCTCCGCCGTTAGTGTTTTGAAGCGAAGTTGGTATCGACTTCTGATTCGAAGTCCCTTGCTCGCGCAGGCAGGGCTATGGGAAGCTGCCTTTTATCTCCCTCTCTCTCTTTTCAGCCAGCTGATGGGCAGTGTGAGCAAATTGCTCCCCAGATGTCAGTTCAAAAGGTCTCCGAAGATAACAGTGACATCTTTATATAGCACTCCCCGCTAGCGCCCATGTCTGTCTTCCCCCAACCAATACCTACAAGCGCACTGTACGAACTCCCCTGTTTTTCATGCATAAAAACCCTCCCTTCACCTCTAAGTCCAACACCAGCTGCCTCCAGAAGTTCTGTACACTGTGTACAGTGTTGGGCATTTCAGGTCCAGAAGCTACAGATCCAGATGAAGATTTTTGAGTGTAGAGTCACAATCACGGAGTACTCAGTTGGTTGGTAGAAACAAAACCTTGGTCTGGATTTGTAGTTCTAGATGTAAAATGCTCAACACTCACTGTGTATGTGTAGCAGCTGTATACTATACAAATATAAAATGTGGTCATACATTTGCATCTAACTCACAGAAGAGTCATTGTTTTTCAGAAGGAGTCGGTGTAATCCTTGTGGTTAAGAATAGTGAAATGAAAAACACATATAAGTATTGTATCATATATTTATAATTTACAGCCAGTGGACAAAAGGGATATAAAGGGGCCTTTGCCTTCAGAGTATCTTTAATCCTGCTTGGAATGATGTCATCCAAGTCTCGATCTGTTCATAGTGGGATACAGGACCATTTTTCATGAAGAAAAGCCTCTGGTTCTTTGAGTGATGAAGGAGGTGGAAATGAACGTCTACTTCACAGCTTCCCGTAAAGGTTCAGTAATCTTTACTAGAAGCCATGGAAGGTTTGAAACTGAATTCAACCTTGTGTTCGTGAAACCACTTTTGAAGCCATTCAGCTGATCGAAAGGGGACATTATCATCTGGGATCTGGGAGCATCAAGAGGGAACCACATTTCCACCATAGGGTGTTACCTGGTCCTATTAAATAACATCACTTTCTGTAACCGTTGCAGAATCAAGCAGAGCAATCGCTGGACCTAACGGCCCTACGGAGATGGCTTCAGGTATCCCATGGCTTCCTTTAAAACAGAAACCAGCACAGATACAGAAAAAGGATGGAAGGTGACTCATCAGATTGTAAGACTTTTTTTTTTCCCATTACTCATGGGTCCTCATTTTGTACACCTTGCATTATGTTTTGTGTCTTTGCGCTTTAGCCTTGGATACAAGCAGTTTCCAAACAGCAGTCCTGCCATAAATTCCAGCTCTCCATCACTTTTGTTGTGTTGAATAACTATCCCATTCAGGGTACTTAAATCCCTATTGGTCACTTTTCATTTCTGAACACTGTACTGCTTTGCTAATACAGTTAAAATGTTTTTGGCACAAGCAGGCATGGATTTTGAGATTGTTCCCCATGACACATGAAATAATTTAGCACTTTTTGTGACTGATGGACTGGAAATTCAGGCACGACTCTCTGCCTTATTCAAACACCATCAGCTGCCTCATGTTGCTGTGAAAACTCACATATGAACAGTGTTGGGGAAGTTACTCTCAAAAGTAACCCGCACTCTTCTTTCATCACTAGTTCTCTCCCATTGACTTCAATACATTTCAGTCAAAGTTTTCCTATTCGAACACTGTTCATGCCACATCATCAACACTTAATATTGAACCTCAGGCCTCATCACCAAACACCTCCATTAATGACAGGTGAGAAATTCAGGTACAGAAAGTACAAATCCAGATCAAGGTTTTGTTTCAACCAACCGGTTGAGTATAAAAAGTCACAGTCAGAGTACTCAACTAGCTGCTTAAAACAAAGCCTTGGTCTAGATGTGTACTTTCTGAACCTGAACTTTCCATCTGTCTGTAATTCCACCTGTACATTTGTAACTTCCCCCCCAACACTTCATATGAAAGTGCTGATTGTCCAACCTTTTATAGACAAACTGCTAATTGGGATTCAGCCTCATTTGACTTACCTTTGTAGCTACATTTGTAATCAGATTTAGTAACTTCAAAGTCAAACTCTTTTTCACATGGTGTCATCGCCCCCCCCTCCCCCGGAAATTCAGCACATCATACATTGATATTACTAATGGACACAAAAGGACTGTGCAGCAGTGAATTGTAGCCATTAAATCATTGATTTAAAACAAAGGCAGAACAGGTCTGAATGTCTGTCCTTTTCCTAAGCAAAACTGCATTAGCAAAACGCAGGTCAGTCCTTTGGTATTGTGAATATTGGCAAGCAGGCAATGTTGGTAGTTTCTATGAATATATGATAAATAAAGCGTTTTGGACTTGGGTCCGTCGATATGCACTATTCCTTTCTATTTGCTTACTGATCCTTGAATACCTCGAAATCCGACAAACAAGAATTTCTGGGGCTGGTTTCCGTCGGTGCACGGACGCTGCAGCCCGGTGCGGCGTTGAAGGTTTAGTCCTTGGCAGGGTTGACCTGCTCTTCTGACATAGATAAACATTTTCCCCCAGATTTAGTAAAAAAGGAAACGCGCAAAAGTGGGAAAACTGGCTCCGGAAAGGCACCCCGATAACCCTCCCCATTTGTAAGTGCCGCTTAAGCTCCCCGTGGGATTACACACAGCAGCTGGACATGTCGGAGTTTTCAGGAGTAACCACTCCGCCCAGACTCTACTGCGATGTCCCCACTCGCCAAATTTTCAGAAAAAGAAGGGAAAAAAGAAAAGAAAAAAGTCTGTTGCTTATCAAAGCGGAATAAAGCCGGCAGCTGACTGGTGTTATAAACAGTAGACGAGATACGCTTTTCATGCGTATGACTATGAGTGAAAACGAACCGCTGTAAATATTCCAGCATGCGCTTGCCTATTAGGCAAAGACACCTATATATGCCCATCTATAGCCTATATTTATTATTTTGATTATTTATTTTGGGTACTGGGGATCGGGGGCGGTATTGTTATGGAAGTGACATAAATCATAAGGTCGCTGCGGGCGGGCCAGCCGCCGTTTACATTCAGGATGCATCCATAGGCGAGCCGCGCTGCGCGGTACCTTGCCTTGGGATGCCTTTCATGTGAACCATCATTTTCGACTTTGATAAGACGTTTCGTGTTACGCTAATTAATTTTTAAATCTGTAAGCAACCGCCATGCTGCCGTGCTGCTGCAGCATAGTGAGAGTTGAGACGAAAGAGCCCGAGTCTCATTTAAAAATAAGCCTCATAACTCGCGTCACGTCTTTTGCAGATAAAAACGCAGGAAACAGCAGGGGTAAGCGGCATTGCTCTGTAATTTGTTTGTCCCTTATTTTTGAATTTCCCCTTCATATTTGCATACATCATTCCGAATTCATCTGAATTCCTCACCAGAAAGTGTCTTTAGGATAGTGCTACTTTAGCCAAAACCTTAAAGTATGGTCATACGAAATAAGAATTATTAAGCACTTAATTTTATTCTGTAGTCTAATTAATTTACCGAGAACACCACCAAAAAGGTAGGAGATAAATTTTGATAGTTCATGAAAGGATTGCTTTATCTGTTCGCATACCAGTATAAAATGCATGCAGCTATTACTTGTCCACTGTGAACGATAAATATTCAGGTGAAATTTGCTTTCAATACTTCATATACCCTATATATATATTTTTTATTTTTTTTTTAAAGTTTATTAAAGTACTGATGGAACTGAAACCGATATATAGCGTTGCCTATTGACGGTCTTTTGGTTTCTGCAGATTAACACTGCCACCTGCAGGCCGGTGTTTGTCATGACAATACGACAGACCCACCGCAGCAGGCTGCAGTGAACAAAATCTATTTCACTGGAAAATGTGGCTGAGCACTCAACGCATTACTTACGATACGAGGCTTCAGTTTCAACTGTCCTTCTAGCCCATAATATACGAATATGATTATTCTGTAAGTCGAAGCAGCTAGTCTGTCTTTTGTTATGTAGATTTTTCAGTTTTGAGGAACTGTGTATGTTCATAAGTCTATTTAACAGCTTATTGGATTGACAGAATATTAGCAGAATGAGGTAGAAATAGTGTGTTTATTTTTCTTTCCCAACATTTATTTTCTTAGATGATTTTATCAAAGATTCCTTACCCTGAATTCAATTTGATTCAATTCAATTCAAGTTCAGGCAGAAGATGTCTGTCATCGGTCTTGGGGTGAGGGGTGCTGATTGCTGATTGGTTAGCCTAGTCGGGTGTGCAGCTGCACCCGGCACTTTGCACATACTGCAGAAATCAAAGAAAGAAATTTTTATAAAAAAAATCAAAACAACTGGATGCAATTAGAACATTTCGCATGATACAGCACCTGTTGTCAAAAGGAAATAATCAGACTTGTGAAAAATTAATTTGTTCCAAAAACTGGTGACAGGAATGCTGTTTTATGATATTGACTGTCTTTTGCATGTACCATAACTAAATATTTGAATACTTCCATTTTTGTTCTTGTAGATGACTGTATATAGTTCATACCTGACCAGTTCCTTCTGAATAAAGATTAAAAAGCTAAAATAAAAAGTAATGTACATTGATTTTTTTTTTGTTAACATCTAAAAATATTGATTCTTGACTATGCCACAATTCATAATGCATGATGGTGCAATTGGGGGAAAAAATCTTCTGTAACAGTAACATGTTTGCTGTCAAAGGCTGATATTTGTTCACCTGCTTGTCTGGACTACAGGCATCCAGTTAACTAGTGTTGGTAATTAAGGCACTTTCATTTTTAATTTATTCTTACAGCTGGACTTTTTAACAGCAGAGGCTCAGTGGTCAATACTATTGCCAGATATCCTCAGGGTTGCGGCTATCATTCCTGCTCTGTGATTTCTGCAATCCAAATAGATGGGTAAGTGAACTGATGTCTTTGAATTGCTCATTTACATTGTACATTTATTTATTTAGCAGATGCTTTTACTTAAAGCGACATATATTTGAGAAAGCAGGGTCAGACAGTCCCTGGAGCGATAAGGGTTAAGGGGAAGCTTCATGGGCCCAATGGTGAAATCACTCTGCCAATGGCGGGATTTGAACCAGCAACCTTCTGCCTACAGCAGCCTGACTTACTGAGCCCTGTAATAGACTAGAACCATCTCCAGAGTGGCCCCTGCCTTGTGCTTCCTGGGATGGGCTCCAGGCTCACTAGGCCCCCACAGATTGATGGATGGATGTTGGTTTCATTTTATAACCTGACATTGTAATGTTTTGCACATTTGGGTGTTTGCCAAGACATGCCTGGACTAATGTGTTTTTTTTTGGTGGACTAATCAGTCACACAGTTCGCTGTTAACAGAGAGAAACGGTGTTGTACTGACTAAGATTAGAGCATCTTTTCTGAAGTTTTACCTTCAGTGCCGTGCTTTCCGACGTTTAATGTGTTGCTTATAATTAAACCAAACTGCTCTTTAAACATTGTGGCCAGTTACTGGAAATGCCCCACCGATATTTCCATTAAGTTTGGAGGATCAGTGTAGGGCCTGCCTGCCTGCCTGCCACAAATTACGTTTTGGCTGGGTAACTGTTCTGGACCGACACAAGCCAAAGTCAGCCCACAGGGCTGTATTTACCGGCACATGCAAAATACATGTACGCTTTTATGTTCGAATCTATGAAGATGAACGAGTTTTGACCCTAAATCTGCCTTTGAAATAGCAATAAAATTAAACATGAAAATGCAGTAGTCCTATTGATTTCTGCATGTTTTTGTAAAAGTAAAATCTAACACACATCTTTCAGTGTAGCTTTCATGGGAAGTGAAATGAACCATTAAATAGTGGCCCCCGCCGACAAGGTGAAGGTCAGATTTGGCCCTCAACAGAAAATAATCGCCCGAGGCTGACCTAGGACTTACACAGGCATATGCGCATGGCTGCGAGAATGGGTATATAAAATTACAGCAGAGCTCTTCTTCTTGACTCTAATGAGATTGCAGAGATATTATAAACCCAGGACTCATCGCAAAAGTCAGTATTTATAAAGTGGGACAAAAATTAAAACAACTGTAAACTCCTCTGACAAATGGGTTTCATTTCAGAGATAATTGCATTTTTTTATGCATTATATACAAATGCCGTCTCATTTCCATTCATAATACATTTGTCTCCCTCTATACCTGTATTGTGGATGAACTTGAGCTGTTTGTGTTAGAAAACCATTTGGATACAAGGTGGGAAAATCTATCCATCTGCCTCCTGTGGACAGGTTTAGCGGGACCTGGAGTCTATCCCAGGCAGCATTGGGCACAATGATGCGGTCCAGCCTGGAGGGGATATCCATCCATCACAGGGCATATAGACACACACACTCAGAACAACTTAGAGGTGCCAGTCAGTCTAAATTCACATATTTGGATGGCAAAAGGAAACTAGAGGACCTGGAATCGTGTATAACACAGGAGGTGCTACAGCTGGGCACGGTGAAGGTGTGGCGATCCACAGAGCAGCTTATAGAAAATGAGGAAACTTTAGCGAATAGAAACAGCAGCAAGAAACAGAAGGGACCCCAAGGAGTGAAACACAGGAGATGGGCTACAGATAGGGGCTATACCTACATGCAGGGACATGCAGAAGAAACATCTACAACACTAACAGCAGCCACGACATCTGGGAGCAAGCGGGAGACTGAGGTGCAGTCAAGAAACGGAAGTCAATGCAATAACCGGCTGAGAAAAAGGGTGTGGACAGGCACGACATTTACAGAGATGACAAGGTCTGAAAAGGGGCAGGTGTGAGCTGTAGCCAGTTAGTCAGACACTATGGCTAAGGGGCAACAAGGAACAGGTGAGGGTCATTAACAATCATAAGACACTAAAGACTAAAGATACCAGAAAATACTAATACTGAAGAAACAGCGGCAACCAGGAACTAAAATGCGAGAAAGGACCAATGCTGAATAAGATTAGCACAACATAATTAATAAAGGGGAAACAAAACTCAAAATGGCCAGCATGGCCAGCCTTGAACTCATAACGTTAGAAGAGCACAGCCCATTCAGCTATGCAGCGGCCCAGGGAACAGGGGAAGACACCAGGCACTGTGACAGGTACTAAACATAGGAAAGAACAGGATGGCCAGTGACACCTGCTGGCCAAGCAGAGAAACAATAGATTTAATAGGAGAAGACAGGGACCGATCCTGACAGGAGGGCATGCTAACTCCACACACACATTCCAGTACGGCACTCAAACCCTCAACCCTGGCAGAGAGAAACCTACAGAGCTACTATGCTGTGAAGGGAAACAAACAAAAACTTCCATATAAGTAACACGTAAAACGAAAACTATCCATTATATGAATCAAGTTTCTGTGCAATTGGCTCAACGATTATTACTGATTATTTTGTGCCTCCTGAAAACCATTGACCTCCGCGGGAGAAAAAAAAACGAGACAGAACAATAATGAACAAGCAAAAAATAGTTTTTGTTCCGTAATGAATTGCTAACATGCTTTAAATATGTAAAATATGCCACCCTACAAAGCGTCAGCCAACTATGCAAAAATAGGCCATTCCAAAAGGAATTAACTGTTTTTAGTGACAATGTGGGTTGATTCAGGTGTAAACCTAAGGTCTGTGTGTGTGTGTGGGGGGGGGGGGGTGGTCTTGCAGCAAAGAAAGTGCCTTTCTTGTCAGGAAATGTGCAAATGTGAATCGTCACAATACAAGTTCTTCCTTGAGTTGTGTCAGAAAGGAAAGATGTGAAAAAATATTGCTGAAGCGCCCCCCCCCCCCTCCCTACCCACCGAGATCCCAGATCGTTTGGTGATTAATTCCTGTTTGTGACAGCACTTTTAAGGATATTTCACACACCCTGTGCATTTGCATTTAAGAAACTGAATCTGGAATGACAGTTATTTCTGGGCTGCGTGGACGCAGAAGATGCTGTACTGGTTACTGTTTCTCCAAAAACTGCTCTCTGACACCTTCGCGGTTAACCTTTCTGTGGTGGAAGAATCAGGCTGCCAGAAATGGAAATGGTATGTGGCTCAAATCACATTTTTACAAAAGCCAGCAAAGATGAGGTGCTAAAGGTTTCACTCAGTCCTGTTTAAAACACCCGAGTTTGTCAAGAATCACTGCAGTCAGAATATAGGACTGGAATAAGATTTTTGAAGATCTTGATGGCAGGTCTACGGTTCACTCTTTAAAATGAATCATGTTACTTCAACAACATTCTAAACTGCTCCGATTTTTTTGTTTTTACCATCGAAGTGGAGCTTTTCTTTATCACGAGTGTGGTTTGACTTTATTGTGGAGGAGGAAAATTCTCAGCAATCCTGAGCAAAGTTGCCGTTTGTTTATTTCTGCAAATGAACACCCATATGCCATTCTCTTTTATCCCCAGTCAGATAAACACGCTTATTTTTACCGAGTCAACTTTTAAAGATTTCAGCCCGATTAGCACACGGCTGTCGGCTTGATCTGCATATCGTCTCGGAGGAAACAGGCACTGTCTTCTGTGATGTTCAGTGTGGGCTGTATGGCTGCCAAATGGAGGCCCAGCTATGAGGTCGGTCTGAAAATCTGCTGTTTTTCTTTTTCTATACTGACTCCTAATGCCTCTAATTCCAGCCCAAGATATTTTTTTCTCCATCTGAAAGGATAGCAGGTACAAGAGGAATACATGCAATAATTGCATTACGTTTATTCATGGAAGCATATTATGTCTTTAAAGTAAACATCAGAAGCTGTATGAGTTAATTTAGTCACCCATGTAAGCTGTCCAGTTTAAAACTTTTGCTATTATGTTTTTCCATACAGGTTAAATTGAAATAAATGCAGTGGTTTACACGGTTCATAGCTGGCCAAAGCCCTAGGGTCGTTGTTCGGTGTAGATTTTTCTTTCCACCATTATTATTATTTTTTTTAACTCCTGTTACAACAAGGTCCACATCTGCCCACATCGGTTTAAACACCACAAAGTACATTGAAATGCTGAACTCACATCCCTGTAGGCATGGAAGATAGGAATAGCCCTGATGTTTTGCTAAGCAGAATATTTAAATAAATGATTATATAGAGATGGGTATAGGAGCATACACATGTTTTTAAAGATAAAGTTCTATCTTAAAAACAGAAAGAAAACACAAAAAAGGCCAACGAATGCAAAACTCAGCCAAAACATCAATGCACCCGTTTATCTTTCAAAATTAATCCTTTCCAAATGCCATACTGTATTACAGTTGACATGATCTAATTCATTTTATTATTACTATTAGGCTGGAGGTTTTAAATCAAACGATTTATAATCCAAGTACAGGCAGGTCTCTGCTTACCGAGTACTTATGTCCCTGAGCCTGTCTGTGATGTGAATTATTCATTATGCTTACTCGAAAGAGACATTTTAAGGATGTCTGAAAGTGGGCGTTGTGATTGATAGTCCAGGAGGTGTTTATATATTTCCTGCTGCATTTAAATATACATGCTTTATAGTTCATGCTTTATTTTATACTCAGTGCATCATTCATTAGGTATCAGTCCATTCATCCATCTTCTGCAGGTTATCCAGGATAAGGTCCTGGAGAGTCCCATGATGCTCTGGTCATGGGGTAGGGGGCAGTCTGGCCAAAGTGTATGTCAGGTCTTTTATTTTAAAAGATTATTTGATGGAATGGATTTTGGTTAGAAACAGGAGATGAGCACTCCAGACTGGAGTGTGGAGCTCTTGTGATCAATGGGAGGCTCTAATAAAAGCCTGTCCTGAAATGATGTGATGCCCTTTGTTTGGGGCTTATGGGATGGCGTCACAGCAGAGTCCGGGACCCCCTCCTGTAAGGAAGGCAATACCTTCATTGAGGTGGCAATTGTGTCAAATGCAGCACCTCCATGCACTGACCAGTGAGGTCAAAGTTCATAGACGTCTTCATAATCTTACAACGAGTCATTCGTAAGTGTCCCACTTTGGACTGAGAATGGTCTCGAAAGTAAGTGTGGTCATTTTGACCTGTCCCACTGCAGTTCTTTTAGAACCAGCCAGCTACGGTGTTGAGCTGCTGATGCCTCTGGATAGTACAGACCTAAAGACCTCCATAACAGCCCTCCCAAAAACGTACGTTCCTTCCTGTCATCTGAATGCAGGGCTTGGATTTAAAGGGGAAGGCGACCAAACCAGCAGCTGTCACCCCTGCAGATCTTTGACCCTGTAGACATGGAATGATCTCACTGTCAGTTCACACACACACACGCACGCACACATACACAAACCTGCACTCAAATCTTTATGGGGACTCTCCATTCATTTCTATGAGGAAAACTCTAATCCCAACAATGACAACCCAGCCCTAAGCTTAACCATAAGTAACCAAACAAAAGACAAGACTTTTTGCATTTTTAGTTTTTTGATTGCTGTCACAGATTTTTATAAAATTGAGTATTCCCTTGTAGAGACCAAGAAAGTGGTCCCCACGTCATCAAGATGGCAGATTTTTTTTATTACATTGTGGGGACATTTGGTAATACATACATGACCCTTCCCACCCGTCCCCACACACACACACACACACAGAAACATTCTCGCACAGTTTATGAACATCTCAAATGCATTTTATGACTCAAAAATTGATGGTAACTGTTAACGAAGTCTGGCACTTTTAGTAACTTATAAAAATTAGATGATTCAAAATGTTTTTCAGCAGTAACTGCCTTTCCGGGGACTAGTTACTCTTCTGTGATATTTATGATCATCACGATTGCTCAATGGCGTTCATAACTGCTTGTCTCATGCATCTGTTCACATGCACTATATATTAGAGAATTTTCCAGAACAAAATGGGGAATCGGTGATTCCTCACCAAGCTAGGTTACCCCAAACCCCGCCCCCCTCATTAGGACAGGCTGGAATGCATGTTTGATATAGACGTGCCACAGTTTATTCAGTCAAAGCTGATTAAAGTGAGACACTCAGCGTGTGGCCCTTATACAGGCTCACTTTTACAGCTGACAAGACGTCTTTCCAGATGGTACAAATGCCCGAGCCCAAGTTCAGTCCGTGTCACGTACACATATTGAATCTGTTTGCACATCTCTGACATGTTTTTTTTTTTTTTAATCCACTTTAAACCACGTTAATAAAGTGTTGGGCATGTTCAGTCTGAAAATGAATTAGGCTAATTTAATCTTACTGTAACTGTGAAATTGGCCCTGCCATTAGCAAATGAGGTCCCAGTGTCTGTTGTTTGCACTAATTTCTCTGAGTGCACTGAACCAGAACAAGCAGGAAGATGGGTTGTGATGGCGATATCTTGGTTTGATGTGCTCGGGATAACCTCTGAGCCAATTACATCGCAGCCGCTCGGATAAAGTGAGTAATGAGTGAGTTCCCGCGGTTCTAATGAAAACACTCAGTAATTACTGTTCCCAGATCCCTCTAACAGGCTGCCATCATCACTGCAACAGGAGAATAAATGAATTACTTGAATAAATAAATGAATTAGTAATTCCCAGTCAGTCATTCGGAAGAAGCTGGGAGGCGGGAGATGATCAGGAAAAAAGCAAAAAAGCTACAAGAATCGCGCTACATGTCAACCAAGGTAAAAAAAAAAAAAAAAAACATAAAAAATAAACGTGCCAGGTTTAGATGATCTCTGTGAAAGAACAACTTAGATGGACAGTTTGATTAATAGCCCACAAACTTTTATCAGGTTCCATCTTATCTCCACCCTTTTCCGTGTTGAAAATGAACAGCAAATTTCCAAAACTCAATAGTCCATTTTTTTGTTGTGATTGAGATGAGTCTGTCAGTGACCTAAAGACAGGCTTCCTCATATCTTACTGCACCAGGAACCAAAACTCACTCAGTCTGATGAAGAATCTTCATGAAATTTCCAAAATGCACTAAATCCACAGACATTTTCTCAAAAACGTACCCCACAGACTGATGATGAGTGAGTTCTGAAATGTGCTCTTCAATTGTTCAGACGGATCAAGAACCTTCCTCTTACGGATTCTTTGGCCAAGCCAAATTCGACACCTGTCTCGCACATGCCAGGACTCCAGAAATAGTTACTACATCTAACAATTTCTGACAGGGACCTTGGGAAATTTCACAGATGAGGAAAAAAAAAAAGCTTAAGGTGTGGGAGATAAGCGGCTGTGACGGCGAAGCGGGGAGGGAGTGCGGGGAAGAACGGGGGAAAAAAAGCGATGGCAACATCGACGGAAAAATTACACCACCGGAGAAAAGAAAATGTCAAAAGACGTTTGTTCGAGGCCAGAATGACTAACTGCAGGAGCAGAGAGAGAGCCTGTGTCTCCCCTGGAATCCTCTTTGCTCGGACCAAATACGCCGCTTTGCACTGCGCACCATTTCAGCGTCTTTGGTTTGGTGCCTTTGGTGACTCTGTACTATCTGTAGGTACCAGTTCAGTCCTTTCATGGGTTTGATGCACAATGGAATCAAAAGGCAGAGGATTTAACAAGCCATTTGTTCAGAAATGCTGTCCTCTTCCAAGTACGGCATACGTATTATTTATTTATTCCCGTTAAATGTCAATGCACAAAGCTTCCCACGAACTTTTCAATAGCTCATCCTTGGTAAGACATAACGGAGGGCCGGCAGGCTGCCGTTTGGGACTCTCCGAGAAAAGAAAACTGTTTTTTTGGATGTGATGTGATATGAAGATCACAGTGTGGTCTGTGTCTGATAAATGATGTTCGCTGTTGTGCGTTCTTCACTGAAGCGTGACTGTGCTTTATTCTGCTTTAATTTTGAGATTTCGATGCTACGTACCACAACCTTGTTCTTATGTCTATCTGTCTGAACCACCCGCCCCTCCCCCAACCCCCCAGTTCCCTGGTGTGAGTCTTGGAGCCAGTCTCGGTCCATGCTGCAGCCATAGTACCGGGCAAAGAAAATTGCTGGTTGACCAGGAAGCCTTCAGTGCTGTAACCTTTGTGCACTTTTCTGTTGACTACATTAAGTTAGCATCGTATGGAGGAAAGAAGCCAGACAGCCCAAGGGAATTCTTTATCATAGAGCTACAAAAAGAGGCTTCTTCCACTCATCCGATTTTTCATACTGTACATCATTAATCTCTTTTGTGTCACGGTATCCGTTTATGTGTTTAAGCTTTATCCAATTAACTTGCGAAGTGTCTCAGTTGAGATGTTGAGAATGCTATATAAAAATAAATTGAATGTGATAGGTTTTTTTTTCCTTGTTGTTGTTTTAAGGCACTTGTGGTAATTGCAGTCCTTAGATACAAAGTCAATTAAATACAATGACTGTTCTTAAAAAAAAAGGAAAGAAAAAAAAAGATTTCTTATGGACCCACTTACAGGAGAAAAAAAATCAAGAAATTAGCAGCATGAAATTTTCAAGTTTTAGTATTAAAATGACAGTACTGATGCAATGATGTGTAGGAGAACCTTAAACACACATTAGATATGGAGCAGTTAAGTTTGAAATATGTGAATTAAATATGAATTGACAAGGATGGATAAAAAATGTTCCAGTTCCTACAGATGTACAATTTATATGGTAAACCAGGATTTTTTTTCTCTGTGCTTACAGCATATTCTCAATAAAGCCTCCTTTCTATTTATTAAGCACCAATAGCGATATGCTCACATCTTCGTCTATGACAGAAGAATGACGTCGTCTATAATAACCGGTGTCCGTGCAACACTGGTTTTCCAATTTTTACTTCAACACTCAAAATGCAAATGTAAATTATTTAATTGCTGCACATCGCTCATCGTAGTAAAGTATCCTGCGAGTCGGAAATACTTCAGGCCTGTAATAATCACATCTGCACCATTCATGGTGAGAAGAGCATTTATCCAGTGAATTGGGGGCTGTTATTCATGGGGGCTGATTCGCCTTCTCATCTTCAATGTGAAGATACTGGTTCACCAAAGCATGCATGCTATAGATATTCTGTGGGTGCCATGACAACTAGAATGGGAGTCAGTCATACAATCATTAAATATCATTAAGCTCCTCAAACAATAGCGCTGCTTCACTGGGAAGCAAACTTTTTATTTTACAGTGACCCTGGAGGTGTGAGCCAGTGCTGAGTCACCCTGCTACCCTTAATTAGTCACTGCGTCTGATACATTCTGTATTTCGCTGAGCCCGTGGAGCTTTCTGTTTGATTCCCACACGAGCTGAAAATTTGCTAAATTCGACGACTGAGATGTTTATTCACGCCTTCCAAGCTGAAATGACCTCCTGACCACCTCAGGCCCTTTTGTGATGCTTCAATACTTTTTATTCACTATTCAGACTGGACCGTGGTTCCTAGTTCTGAGGCTCCAACTGGCAGTGTACAAAGACTCTTTGCTGTACTGCCTTCCATTGGGCCTGACAGGGCCCTAAGGATTGGCATTAATAGCTATGAACGCTTAAAAAAGATCGTTTGATATCACTACAGCAGTGTTTCCCAATCCGGTACTCAGGGAGCCACACACAACCCTCCGTCCCAGCTCCCTACTGAGGGACTGTCTGGCAGAGAACTAGGAGGGAGCAAAAACATGGACTGACTGTAGGTTCCAGAGGACCAGACTGGGAAGCACTGCATCACACAGTGCCAGAGGTCATTTTGAGGTGGCACATTAATCAAAATATAAATATAAGGCATCTAGAAAATGAGGGAATATTTAAGGTACCAAAATGCTGTAACTCTACATAAATTATAATTCAGGCAGAGGTGGAATTATCAAATGCACATTTAATACATCAATTTCTTGCAGTTAAAGGTAACTAACTTACACTAAGTACAAGACCCCCCCAAACTTCTGCATTACTCCTGTACTGAGAGCACATGTTTAGCAACACTATGAGCTCATTCTTCATCAGTATTTCATCAGGGACACAGAGAAACAGTTATGTAATAAATGGAGTTTTTAAATCAAAGTCTGATTTAACTAAAATGTAAAATTGACGGGGGAGGCGGGACTAGTTTCAGTCTAGGGTGGCCACGGCCCCTCAGTGCCCAGAAATTATGATGAACTTCTCTTGTAATATTGAATTGAGGTGTTTTTATCACTGGCCAGCTTGACAAAGTTTGGAATGACTAGCAGGCCGTGTTTACGATCATTTAGGCTCAAGGCCTCTATATCTAAAAACTTAATCACCACACGTTTTCGTTTCAGCTCGTCCTGGAACCGAAACTGAACTCTCCGTTTGCTTGATATCATCACATTTAATTTTATTCCAGTACATCATTTTACAGCTGATGGGCGGGTGCCAATACCTAAGTTTGTCCTTGGAGGGGATTTTTATGCAGTTCATTTCATAGTGGGACATTGCTGGTTTCCATGGAAACCGTGTCAGTTTTAGCCGAGAAGCGTGGCATATTGTACGTCTTAATGGCACCAATACAAATTAGCAAGATGCATGAAGTATTGCAGAAACAACTGAAACACAGTATGATGCGTATTCAAACTGCTCAGGACTACAAAGCTCTTAGAAGATTTCATTTTTTTTATTTTGCTTTTTTTATTTTATTTTTTTAACATGCTCATGTTCAACTGAAATTTGTAGTCCGCATCAAATTTATATTACTTGTTATTTATATTCATATTACATTTATGGGTAGCAGGTGGCACAGAAGCTAAAGAATTGGATTTGTGACCAAAAGTCCATGGTTACATCCTAAGAGCCGCTTCCATGGCAAGGGTTGGTCCAGTAAATCCCAGTCGTATAAATAGACAGGTTTAAAATTAGATCAAGGTATCCAGTAGGCGAATAAATAATGCAATGTAAAATTTAAATTCTGATATTTATTTTAATGGCGCTCCTAAAAAAATTCCCGAGGAGTCCTCCGCGTTACGGCAGTCTGGCGTTTTGCCGTGGCAGCGACCTGCAGGAATTCACCCCCGTGGCCGATGGGAAAGGCGTCCCCACCCGTTAACGGTGCTTGTACTGGTGGGCGTCTCGCGCCCTCGTCGCGTGGGTGTAAAGCCAGGATCAGAGTAGTCCACTTATAACTCCCAGACGACTCCCTACCAGCCAGAGCAAAGCTCCTGTCTGGGATCTCTGGGACCCTGCTCTATTCAGCTAGGAATGAAACGATCTCCATAGGAACCTTAGCAAAACGCTCGCCCGGTGATTCACAATGCTAACTTGCGGATTCTCCTCGCGGGTGTCCATGCCAATGCTACTTGGCCCTGCTGAGTTAAAGACCTGCTCTACTCAGCTGGTCTGAATATATTTATTAAAACACATCCAATGTGTCAAAGCTTGATCGATAGGTGTTGTGCACAAGTAACGAGTCCCAGCGATTGACAGCCCATATCAGCTATCCTGAGTCACTGCTACACTGTGTTACAGTTCATTGTCTGAATTCATGGCTTATTTGGCATTATAAAAGCACCATCTTACATTCAGACAACTAAAACAAAGTTAAAAAGGAGAATTATCACAACATTTTGAGATGAATTTACAGTCCCTAACACAACCAAGGTATGCTGGTCAGCATTTTTGTCATGACCTCCTTAGCTATTGAGTATAGAGAGATATATTAATCCTCTACATATGCAAAACATTTACTGAAATCATGAACGTAAGGAAATTTCCTGGTCACCTTTCCATCTTCCACCTTCTCTTAGTTTCCGTTCGACCTTCTCCTTCCTCGTCTTGATCTTCCTACACCTGCCACCAAGGTCTTACACCTGCCTATGGCTTCATTATAGTGCTGGGTAATTAATTAACGAATCAGAAGATCATACTCAAAAATCAGCTGCATTCCCGGGTCCCTGGGAATCTGCTTTCTTTTTGATCCCTCACCTGACATTTATGACGTGAAATTATAAAAAGAATAAAAAAGATACACTAAAAAAGTCACATTGTATTTTACTTTGTATACATTTTACCAGCTGTGTGACACAGGCACAGGGTTAGCACTGTTGCCTCGTACCCCTGGGATCACGGTTTTGGTCTCCACCCTCGCATACGTGTGTGGAGTTTGCATGTTCACCCCATGTCATCAAGGGTTTCCTTGGGGTCCCCCAGTACCCCCACCCAGCCCAAAAACATTTTGAGGTTAACTGGAGTTACCATGTTGCCCGTAGATACAAACAGTGTTGGGTTGGCGCCCCATCCTGGGTTGTTCCCTGCCTTGTGCCCTGTGATGGGTTGGCGCCCCATCCTGGGTTGTTCCCTGCCTCGTGCCCTGTGATGGGTTGGCGCCCCATCCTGGGTTGTTCCCTGCCTCGTGCCCTGCGATGGGTTGGCGCCCCATCCTGGGTTATTCCCTGCCTTGTGCCCTGTGATGGGTTGGCGCCCCATTCTGGGTTGTTCCCTGCCTTGTGCCCTGCGATGGGTTGGCACCCCATCCTGGGTTGTTCCCTGCCTTGTGCCCTGCGATGGGTTGGCACCCCATCCTGGGTTGTTCCCTGCCTTGTGCCCTGCGATGGGTTGGCGCCCCATCCTGGGTTGTTCCCTGCCTTGTGCCCTGTGATGGGTTGGCACCCCATCCTGGGTTGTTCCCTGCCTTGTGCCCTGTGATGGGTTGGTGCCCCATCCTGGGTTGTTCCCTGCCTTGTGCCCTGTGATGGGTTGGTACCCCATCCTGGGTTGTTCCCTGCCTTGTGCCCTGCGATGGGTTGGCGCCCCATCCTGGGTTGTTCCCTGCCTTGTGCCCTGTGATGGGTTGGTGCCCCATTCTGGGTTGTTCCCTGCCTTGTGCCCTGCGATGGGTTGGCGCCCCATTCTGGGTTGTTCCCTGCCTTGTGCCCTGTGATGGGTTGGTACCCCATCCTGGGCTGTTCCCTGCCTTGTGCCCTGTGATGGGTTGGCGCCCCATTCTGGGTTGTTCCCTGCCTTGTGCCCTGCGATGGGTTGGCGCCCCATTCTGGGTTGTTCCCTGCCTTGTGCCCTGTGATGGGTTGGTACCCCATCCTGGGCTGTTCCCTGCCTTGTGCCCCATTCTGGGTTGTTCCCTGCCTTGTGCCCTGTGATGGGTTGGTGCCCCATTCTGGGTTGTTCCCTGACTTGTGCCCTGCGATGGGTTGGTGCCCCATCCTGGGCTGTTCCCTGCCTTTTGTCCATAGGCTCCACACCCCCCCAAAGGCCTGAAGAGGGCAAGCAATTACAAAAAAATGTATGGATGGATGTTTCATCTGAATGCACTTTGGGGAAAAAAGCAGAAGCTTTGTTCTAAACAGCTTGGAGTTTCCACTGTCTGATACTAAGGGTCCAGCAGCAGAGATACTCAGTGGATTGTGACCAGTTCATTCCCAGGTCTTAGCGCACATATTAAATGCCACCACACTCACTCTGAGGTTGAGTTTTACGTTATTGTATCCTTCTGGTCGCAAGCCATGAGTAAATGATATATCACTATTGTGCACATAATAATCACACGATACCTGCAACATTAATAAATGCCACAAGTCACATTTACAGAAAATGACAGGATAAATTAAGAAGTGGTACATGCAGGTATTTCCCATAATTCCTCAGAGAACAAGCAGTAAAATGTGCTGGTCTTATTATAGCGCTTTGACATTAACACATACAGTGGTACCTCGGTTCTCGAACTTAATCCGTTCAGGTGTTATGCCGAAAAAGGCATCCCTGCCGTAGAATGCATGCCTGTCTCTAAATGACTGATTGGTCGCTGATCTGAAACGAGTTGAGCTACTTTGTCGAGTAAGGCTAGCGTAGTGGTAATCAATAGCCCCAAAAAACCCGTAAAACTCTAACCCTAACCCCCAAAAAACCTCTAAAACCCTAACCCCCAAAACTACCCTAACCCTAACCCTTGAAAAAACACTGACCCCCAAAAAACATTTAAAAGCTCAACTCGTCGGAACACCGGCATGCATTCTAAGGCAGGGATGCCTTTTTCGGCATAACTCCTGACTCCGGATCGAATCCTAAAAAGTTCTAGTTCTGATCGATTTTTTCCCATAAGAAATAATGGAAAACCAATTAATTGGTTCCCGGCCCCCCCAAAATTACACATAATATGTATTTTTTTAGCATTTAAACAAAAAATGAACAGGATAAAACAAGAAGAGCATTTTTTTCTTAATGGCTTCCAAAACGATAAAGATCGTATACCAACATTACCCCTGTCCTGCACCAATCGTCCGCTCCATCCGTGTGCCACGCCCCCTCGTTAACCACGTGTGGGATCCCCATGTGATCAGCTGTTTCTGGTTGTTGTCATTAGTCCTCTGTATTAAGTCCGCGTTTCACTTTGTTTCCCCAGTCCGGTCATTGGGTACGTTCGACTTGCTTACAGCGCTGGCTTAAAGCAACGCATTCTGAATTTCTGATCCTGACGCAATGCATTATGGTTAGATGCATTGTGACCTCTCACCCGGCTGCACAAACTGGAACCGCCTCCGTGACGACACACCTTTGCCCTTATTGGCTGAAGAGTTTAGTTACACGCATGACGTTTGTATCCCAGGCAGTTCCGATGTGTAATCTGCTATTTCTCCCGAATATCACGTAAAGCAGTGAGAACTGGTTTTCAGTTAATTTACCTGGTAAAATAAAGTTTAAATAAATGACATAAATGCTCTAATAGTACACGTAAGTTAGTAGTTTATTTATTGTTAGGTACTGTAATGTTGCGCTGCTTTATTTGGTTAATCGTCCAGTCTGTGAAGAAGGAATTAAAGTAAGATATTGCATTGTAGTCTGTAGATGACAATAAAAACTTTGAATCCGGTCCATTGTTTGTTTTTATTATTACTCTGTATTCGTTAATTTGTTCGTGAATAGCAAACTTCTAGGTTGTAACATTTGTACAACTATTATGTAACTTTTTGGTGAGCAATGGCTAACAAAATGATATAAAGTACAGTGTATTACCTGATACAGTATTTTCAATAAAATAGCATTATCACCAACAAGCGCTGCTACTACAGCAAATGCGAGGCTGCCACAAGCGTTACTTTTTGTTTCCGCTCAGAGACCTGCCGTGCGACTCCTGGTGCGTACAATTTATATTAGGTCAGCGTTCACGGTTCGACTTCTGATATTCAGATCGAGTTCTAGGTCGAACTGGTTTGTTCGACTTTCAAGAAATTCGAGTTCTAGTGAGTTCGAGAACCGAGGTACCACTGTATTTATTTTCTCTTTGTTTATAGCATATGAATGTTGGTGACTGAGCTGGTTTGCTACATTGGTCACTTAACATTAGAGGTCGTCTCAGGTAGTTTTGTTTGCTATTATGGGAGCTGGGAGGAAACTAAAATGTGTGCTGTACTGGGAAGGGTTATACTTCAACATAAATACTTAGTATTTAAAGTGTACTTTAGGTCCCGAAAGTAAAAATCCAGACCAAACTCTTGTTTCAGCCAGCCAGTTAATTGTAACTCTTTATACTCACCTGGTTGATGGAAACAAAATCTTGATGTGGGTTTGTAGTTTCTGGACCTGAATGTCCAACACTGAGTATTTACTCTATTAACAAAATTATAATGAGTGTTAGAAATCAGAGCAGGTTAGAGGAAAATTAGCTGCTTGGAACAGAAGTATTTTCGGAAAGAAAGAATTTTTAAAGAGATTATAAGCCCTCTTGTTACCTGGGGCTAAAGAAAGGGGCATTTTTCAATGTTCTCCTACCCTGACATCTCCAGATATGGACAACGGGCTATGTAAGATTTACGGTGTGAAGCGAATGCTTATAACCTTTTTCCCCATTTTCACACAGTACTTGGTCATACCTTTGCTCTACTCTTCTGGGATTTTATGAATTTAAAACGAGAAAACCCTACAGTGGGTGTGGAAGTGCGGTTGGAACACAGAATTGATATAGCAGGAGGACACGTTCTGGGCGGCGCCCCCATCAAGCACAGGGGAATACGGATGGATGGATGGATTTAAACGCTGGAAACATAGGGCTGATTGATGCACCCCTCACTTGTCAGATAGATGGGTATCATCTCCTCGCTCAGTGGAAGTTCTCAGCAAGCGTCGCCGACATGCTCATCATTCTCACTTAAGATGCCAATATAAAGCCCTTATGAAATGGGCTGATGTACAGGAGACGATCATTAGCCAATTTGGGCGTCACGGGTACCTGGCACACCTCCACAGGAGCCTCCCCAGGAGCCTCCACAGGAGCCTCCCCAGATCGCGCTGCAACTCATTTTCCAGAATCTGTTACCTTCTCTCTCTCACAAACGCTGAAACTATCAGCGCTTGAAAAGAAAGATGTGGGTGCTGGGCTTTTTTTGAAGAAAAAAAAAATGAAAAAGACTGTAGGACACGGCAGGTTCATAACTGCTCTGCAGTTTCTTCACCCGACACCGAGGTTTTAACTGGATTTGTTCCCTTCCAGGCCAGACCACGTCATATACTCACTGACACTAAGCGATTTTGCACCGAGGAACAATATTTATAGTAAGTCACCCTACTGGGCTAAAGTGATTTTCAATTAATCCAACCCCGTTCGTTATCTGTCTTAACTATGTCTTACTGCCATTTTCACCACGTCACTGTCACCAACTTGAAATCTCCCACTTTTTCTGCCAGCGTGTTCTGCCAAGTCACTTAATCCAGTGCCGTTTACATACTTTATCGCTTTACCTGCTTATAAAATCCTTTCCTTCCAGCAGCGCCGCCCCCCCCCCCACCACAGTGTAACCCCCCCTTGCTTCCCAGGGCCATACCTACCTGCCTCCACCTCTCCTAGAGGGTTCTGTTGCTATGTTAACCCCCCCGGCCTGCCTCCGATCCCCCGATTCGCTTAGTATTCCAGCCCGGGCTCGGCCAGAAAAAGGATGGCACAGGGTCAGCGGCTTCCAGAGAAAGGCACGCCGTCAGGTCGAGGGCCAGAACCATTTGCGATTCAATTAAAGGCGAGTCAGACACTTAGTCTACCCGGTGTGTTGCTTCACCCTCTCTCCGTTTTCTGATTAAATCAGCTCCGGCTATTTAAGCCGGGTCGACGTGATGCGCGTGACTTTAGGGGTCACGTACATGTAGACACAGACTTAGAGCGCGCCAGCTGTGCAGTGTGTGAACCTCGGCTAACGAAAGCCGTGACACTTAGTACCGACTGCTACTGCGCCATGTTTTCTCCAATGCTCTGCTTAGATGTGGATGTTCTCCACTCAGAAAACGCTCTGTTGAGCAAGCAGTGGGAGACAGACTGGGGGTAGGAATGCTGCATCTTCCTCCGCACACAAGCGCCGACACCCCCACAGACGAAGGTCAGCGAGAGACTTGCGTCTTTATGGGTAATATCTCTTCACGGCAACTGTTCATCATTTCCACGGGAACCAGTCCACTGTGGTAACCTGGCAGTGTTTATATTATGCAAGGCTCTTTAATAAGGCAATAGATCCCAGGAGACAATAGGGATTAAATGCTCAATGAATCCACATCCACTCAAGCATTATATGAAGCATGAATATGCAAAGCATCCTGTAAAAATGGAAAAGAAATGACAGTGGCTGACTGGGGAAGGTCTCAGTCATCTCCCACATCACCCCTTAAAGCCAGCCTGGGCTATCATGGAGAATACAACCTTTTGTGTTTTTACAATACGGTCGCTGTCTGACATTTCACACTACATTGTCAGAATCCCCAAATGAAACTACGACATTCTTTTTTACCTCCCATTTATCATTAAAAGTATTGTTATTTATGTATTTGCTGCTAGATCTTAGCCAGTATAATTATTGCACACTATGTTTTTGCTGTCTTACTTTTTGTTTATATACTATATTTGTTCATATGCACTATGCATATAAATCTTTCTCACCCAGCACCCATATTTATACACTGTGCGCCCCCCCCAGGTCTTAGGGGGCTATTTCATGCCACTGTACACCTGTATATGGATGGTATGACAATAAAGCTCACTATAAATAAAGCTATCACATTATTTTTTTTAATTCACGCCATTTGCAAACATTTTCCCTAATGATGTTTACTGTAAGTTTAACATTATAGGGTAAAGCTAGCACTTTAGCTGGTAGGGTTGCATGCTTGATTCCCAGTCCTGGCCGTGTCTGTGTGTGAAGGTTGTACGTCTTCATCCTTGTTAAACAGGTTTCCTCTCATGGTCAAAACAAACACTTAGGCAAATCACTGTGTAGATTTCCTATGGTGTGTGAGTCAATGCCCTGTGATGGACTGACATCCCATCTAGGGTGTCCCTTGTCTCATCCCCTGTGCTTCGTGCGACAGCTTCCAGGTCCACACTGACCCCATCCGGGAAAATCAGAATGAAAAAGAGATGAAAACGGAATGACTGATACCGTTCGATATACTGGCAGATTGTCTTTCTGTTGCCATTTCTTCATTACTTGGCAGTCATTATATTTTTAGCCAGTGCCTAGCACACAATTAACAATGTTTCTTCCCAAACAAATATTGCATCCAGAGCCCACGCCAATGTTTCCCTGCCAGCCGACACGCATATTATCGCACATAAAATAGCGAGACCAGAGGAGTGCTGGCGTCTGTCTCGGCCTGACAGAGACACAGTTCTCAGTGCCGCACACAAAGCCAACCTTGTTCTTTAAATGAACAATAAGTAATAAAAAAAAAATCATGGCGAATTGTCTGTCATGGTTTTTATTTTTTGTTCCCGCCACTGGCAGACCTCTTGGGTGAGGTCAGATTTCATCCAGGGGGTATGTGCAGATCTGACTGTGCTCCATCACAAGCCTCCCAAAATGTCACAGCAACGTGCCCCCTCACAATGAAGGGTGCCCTTTCCGGCTTCACCCTTAAAAAAAAACGCAGATGGAGGGGGAGGAGTAGAGGTTCCGTTTCTCCAGTTAGCCTCCGCTAACCGTGGCCTGCTTTGTGTCTCCCTTTTCCTTTCATTATAAACATGCTAAAAACACTTCTTTCTTTTTTTTAATCCTTAGGCATCCATTCACTTCACAGCACTGTGGTCACAGTGAGCCTGGACCCTATCCCAGGACGGACCGGGCACAGGGCAGAAGACACCTTGGATGGGATAAGCAGAGATAAGCCAGGTTATAATAAGCACAGAACAACTTATGATAAATGTTAAACACAAAAACAATAAAGACCTTTAACACTACAAATGAATATTTATGTAAAAATAATCTTCCATAAGATAAATATTTTAGTTGTAACAGCAGTACAGTTGGGGCAGCACAGTGTTGCAGTGGTCAGCACTGTTGCCTCACACCACTAGGACCTCGGTTCAAGTCTCTACCCAGCTTCTATGTGTGTGGAGTTCCTAAGTGCTCCCCGTGTCATTGTGGGGTTTCCTTCGGGGGGTTTTCCTTCGGGGGGGTTTCCTTCGGGGAGTCCCCACCCCCACCCACCACCATCCAAAAACATGCAGAGGCTGACTGAAGTTACCAAATTATCCACAGAGGCGCTTGTGGGCAGTGGTGGCTTAATGGTTAGGGATGTGCACTTATAACTGAAAGATTGCAGGTTCAAATCCCTGCCCAGCAAGCCACCACTGAGGTACCCAGAGCAAGGTACCGCCCCCAAGCACTGAATTAGCTGCCCCCTGCTATGTCATGATGACACATATGGGTTAAATGCAGAGGACACACTTTGTTGTTGTGCACTGTGGTGTGTCAACAATGACAATTAATCACTAAATTCAATTTCTTGTGTGCCCTGTGATGGGTTGGTGCCCCATCTTGGGTTGTTCTCCACCATATGCCTATAGACTCTGGACCCCTGTGACCCTGAATAGCAGTTACTTAAAATGGATAATAGTACAGTATGAGTGTATTAAAGTATGCCATCTGACTGCTGGTCATGCATTATTGAACATCAGTGTGAATGCTCTTATGAAAATAATTGGGTCAACATTTGTTTTGTGTTTACTGATAAATATTTTCATATCTGAGGCTCATCGAATCAAAATCAAACATTAGAAAACGTTTATGTCATATGTCATATGCATTTCCGGTGTGCACGCAGATGTTGTGGAAAGGTCTTGAGTGCCATCTAGTGTTTAATACTTGAAATTACAACAAAGGTTACCCATTTGTTCTCAGTTTGAATTACTTGAGGTTTTAGGTCAGAAGTACAATCAGATAGCCTTATATATTGTTTTATTAAAACGCTTTTAGAGTAGTAATTGGAATTTTATTTATTTACTTTGTATATAACAGAATCTAAAATAATGAGAATTTTTAAAAAAATCCCATATATTTGCATCCCAGATCTGATTTGGAAAAATTCAAATGACATGCATTTTTTAATATATAGATTTCTTCCACATATGATGTGGTTTTTGCAGTTCCACTTTCCAGCTGTTGTTTCTTACCTGCGTCAGTTTGTGGCATGTGGCTTTACACGCTTCATTAGCACGACGGAGGGTGAGTTTAAGCAAGGAACCCGGTGACTGCTCGACTACCAGTGTGCTCATCATCGCCGCCATGAGCACAAAAGCTGCTACAGAAGACGAACAAATCAATCTGGATTCCAGAAAGGGCGAGCCAGCCTACAGCAGGATTCCCACCCCGCCGAATAGCGGAACCATTTTAACTCCCACCTGCCTCGGTAATCCCAAAGCGAACAGGTTCACTGCAGAGTAGCATGATTATTGACAGGATGTCACGCTCCAAACATCTCAAGACAAATAATATGAAAGAAGCTGAAGAGGACCGATAAGCAGGAGGATACCAGAGAGGTATAACCATCCCCAGAAGCCTTCAAAACTTTTGAGCTGCCTCTATATTTGAGCCCTTTTATTTCCATGCATTTATCCGCAAGGTAATTCCTTTGAACTTACTATGCGTCATCTCAGTGCTTACGGCACCTGGTAGCATTCAGAGGACTTTGCATCAGCTGCGTTTTGGCACATGCGGGGCTGGGGGTGGCTTATGGGTAGAGTGACAACGGGACGTTTGTGCCAAAAACCAGAGAAAACTACCGTGGGCCCCAGCAGCACGGTGGAGGCCAGACCTGCTTGGGGATCCACGGCACGAACGTCACACCTTACGTGACGGACTTTACCCTTAGGCACAAGCACAGCACTCGATGGAGGGCTGTTACATAATTACTACTATAATCATGAATTACATCATAATTTGCCATAGGAAACACTTCATGCTACATTTATTTATTTAGCTGATGCTTTTGTCCAAAGCAACATACAAGGGAGAACAAGAGAGGAGGGGCAAATGGCCTCTGGTGCATTTGGGGTTAAGGAGGTAGTGATGACATCACTCTGCCAGCCAGGGGATTCGAACCTTCCAAACATGGGCATGGACCCAAACACCACCACACCCCAAATCAACACAGGGGCGGCCAGTTGCGGTATTTGATTTATGCTCGATGCGTTCACACCTATTGCGTTTCACATACGAGTGTTTGTTCCCCAGATATAACCATAATATCTGTTTCATAGTCTGTTATGTATTAAGACACAAAACAAAAACTACATGCAGACACATGCAATGGTTTTATAGCTACTGAGCATTAAACAAACAAAACAATACATAAAGTACAGTACTGTCAACCAGTTTTGTGACAATCCCAACTCCACTGAGTATATATCATGGGTGAATAAACCACTGTCAATCCAGTAAAACATGGAATTCTTGCCAGTTATCAAATTGGATTTACATTTTTCCTATATTTTTTTCTAAATTAATTCAGAATTACTAGCCACTCTTGGCAATGTTTTTTACAAAGGAACATTTTCCAGAATGGTGTTGGGTTAGGGCAGTGGTTCCCAAACTGGGGGGTGCAGAGGTATTGCGGAGGGGGGGGGCACCAATGGGGTAGCCTCAGGGGCAAATAATCTCTTCACAGACTGGACGATTAAACAGATAAAGCAGCACAACATTACAGTAACTAACAATAAATAAACCACTAACTTACGTGTACTATTAGGGCATTTAAGTAATTTATTTAAACATTATTTTACCAAATTAACTGAAAACCAGTTCTCACTGCTTTACGTGATATTCGGGAGAAATAGCAGATAATGCATCGGAACTTCTTGGGATACAAACGTCATACAAACGTCACGTTCTTCAATCGATAAGGGCAAAGTTGTGTCGTCACGGAGACTGTTCCAGTTTGTGCAGCCGGCTGAGAGGTGCTGTACGATCTGTCTTAAGTCGTCTTGCTCTTGCAAGGTTTCTGTACCATGTGACATGGTGACGCGTGACGACGTTCTGCAGCGCCGGACAATAAAATCTAACAATATCATGAAAAACGAGGTTTAAAATTTTCTACATGAAGTGCAGGGAGACTATCAATTAATGGGTTTGATTTAGTGTTGTTTTGTGCTATAGTATAGGCTGAAACCTGCGGTTACCATTAAAAACAAAATGCGGTAAACGTAAGACAAACTTTAATTTGTGTACGCAAATGAATATTAACAGGAATGTTAAATCTGCATTTGCATAATTTCAAACTTATGCTGGACTTTTATTTTTAATTGATTGCTCTTTCCCCCACAGTGGTGAAATTGCACCATTTGTATTTTGTAATTGCGTTTGTTTCGCTCAATTAGAAAAGGGAGTTGTATTTCAAATAAAGTTTGAATCTGAACCTGTGTAGTTTGAATGGGGGGGGGGGCTCAATAATGTTCCTATCTAGAAAAGGGGGGCCCTGCAGAGAAAGTTTGGGAACCGCTGGGTTAGGGTGCCCTTGCCACTTAAATTCACCAGAGTTCAGACCTTTTCGTTAGAATGCACAAGAATGAGGAACACAGAATCGGAAGTTGGCAAAACAACTGAAACATTCTCAGCTCCGTTTCCACCTTTTGGCTAAACGTCAAAGGGTAAACGAGCGGGCACAGTCAGGATGCAGTCGCCCACGCCAGCGACTGAATGCTGACGTAACGTACATGCTCTGACCTCACGTTGCCAAGGAAACCGAATGCCCCAAACCCTTAGCTTCGGTTCTTCGTTAAGTCATATGCTAGATGGGCTAATGTTAACAGGTAGCTACAGCATGTCTGTCTTCTAAATTAAATTGTTCGGTAAATGTTCCGGCTTCTCGGGAGCCATTTCCCTAGGGACTGGGCAGCAGTGTCCTAGCGGAAAGATTCCAGGAAAAGGACACTTGGCCCCTTCACTTTTATTACCACTGACAGACAATCCCAGGAGAAACAGATGCATTGTAAATCATGGAGGCCCCAATTAAGTCTCTAGCAATACAATCTCTCCTCTCAGCTCAGCTAGAGGTGACTGGATGTTCTGCCTGCACTGAGAGCTATGTGCTCTGAACGATAAAGATTTAAATACATGTATAACCAGAGTGCTGCTTGCTTAGTCTGAATGATAGGTTAAACACCTGCAGTTTTTCCCTGAAGGGACATTATCAGGCATTTGAATGTCACAGACCAGTCACGAACGTGGGCTCAAGGTCAGAGCATTCCGGAACGCAATGTTTATACAGTAACACTTTCCATTTTGTTGTGCGATAAAGAGAAAAACTCCCTCTGAGCAGACTGTGTTGTCTAAAAAGCAACGTCATACGCAAGCTTAACTGAGAGGTTTCAATTTTTTATAGCTAGAGCAAAAAAGAAAACACTGCGATAATATCAAAATATATTTTATTCTGGACTTTCTTTTTCAGATCTGATTCAAATTACAAGGGTCAGATCGACACAATGCAAAGGGAATATGCAACAAAAAAAGCAATTTAGTCAGAGAAAATAGAAGGGAGGGTGTGGGCAATGATGACACAGGCCGGGACCCGAATCTTTAAGACGGTGCTATTTACACGGTCCGGGATGGTATGGTACACCACGTTTTCGCTCCGGGTCATTTCTCTTTTTGCGTGAACAGCTACAAATTATTCAGAATTACAAAAGTTTCCAAAGAGTACAAAACTTTCAGGGCCGTACACATAGTAAGGGTACGATTACGGTTTGAGTTAGCATGAAGAATGGAAGCAAAACAATTGACTCCATTGTAAAAAGCACACTTCTTTTAAAACAAGATGTTATAAAATACCATTCCACGGTCATAGACTGTATAATAAACTGTCCAGATGGTATAATCTACTAAGATTCACACAATTAAAGAAAAATTCAAATAGTAAACTCTGTATAAAATTTACGATCGTAAATAAAGCAATATTGTAAACAAAAAATTTACATAAGGCTTAAAAAAGAGTGATTTTCTATATCCATTTACACTATGATACAGTACTTTGAATTCCAAGGGGTTTGGCTGCGTTCAGTGCAATAAACGCACATCCACAAAGCCAACATACCAAATCCAATATCCTATTTCTTTAACAAATACGGCCACTGGGATAACTGCAGAAGCTCAAGTTGCTGAAAATTAAATTAAATTGGCTTTTACTCCCTTAGTCTTTTCACATTCTAGTCTATAAGGACAGGAATGAAGCATTAATCTGCTACTGAATTTCAAGCACAGACATAGGAAAATAAGGGGTCTTGTTTTGCTATGACAGTCTAATGGTATTTTATAAAGCAGAACTAAATATGCTATTTAAAGGCAAAGACTCCGTCCATGTGATGCATACAGTAATTATCTCTCATACTGTTAAGTGTGTTTTTAACTGTAATACTGATTGAATTTATAAACTATCCTTACATATGAGTAGTATATAAAATAATTCCCTGTAATTACACAGACATATATTATATAGTTACAACGTTTCTCCATGTCGTATTTATCAAACGTCTCAGATTCCCTGCCCAACACCCAGACTTGCTTTAAGCTTCAATTTTTACAGTTAACGTGTGAGTGCGGTCGCTGACAGAAATCCTACGCAGATGCAATGGCAAAGTTTCGTTCGCGTGCGTTTCTGTGTTTAGGGAGTTTGTGTTTCTAAGCGGTAAGAAAATAAGCAGAATGCAAAATCTATGCTGAAAAAATAAATAAAACGACTAGTAATAGAGTTAAAAAAGCCAAGATGCAGGCAGATAAGCATGAGTGGGTGAGGGCTGATTACCTTTTAAATCTTTTCTGCACACAATTACCTAAAACCCTTTAAAGTACGAGAGGGGAAAAAAACACCGCGTTACAATACGGCCTAAGCAAAATCCCTACTGTGTTATTCATAAAAATGGAAGCTTACAGCAAGTCCCCCTTTTTGCAGTGATCTCTTTGTACAGGGACTGTAGCCCGCTGTACGACAGTATTATATCGATTCAACTTCATCTTGTGAACGTCTCTCCAGAAGCTACACACAGAATCAGTCATTAATACTGCAAGCTAGTTGCTCACTGACAAAAAAGGGAAATCAAATCTGCAGTTTACTAATGAGTGGCACCTTCTTGTAACAGTTACAGCAGTAAACCTTTGTCCAGAAAGATCTATGAATTATTATTTTTTCAATAATGTTGCTCTGTCAATAGTGCACAATCCAACCATAATGATGGTTTTTAAAGCAAAATAATGCATAGAGCATCGTTTTCCCTTTTGTGCCCATCTTGTTTTTGTAATCCTTTAAATCAGGCAGAGTAAATGTCCCCTTAGGAAAAAAAAAAAAAAAAAAACTCTACTGCATTTAGATCACCAGTAAAACCATAGCATCAAAACTACATTTGAAAAATAAGGAAAAGTGAAATTGAAATTCAATGAATCAGTCCCCCACAATATTTTTGAACCACAAAACGTACAGTACCAAAGACAGCTTTTTTTTATATAACTGTTTTCTGTTTCGGTATAAAAGAAACTGACAGAGTTGCGCCAATTACCGACTCCGTTTCATGCAACTGTAACCTAAAACTGTTAAACGTTCAAAAAACGGAACGAAAGAAACTGTAGAATGAAGAAAGCTGATATGTCTCACACACAAACTGATCTACCAACAAAAATAGTCTGTCTCCCCCCCCCCCGTACGCTGATTCTGGTTGAAAGAACAAAAAGAAAAGTTTAAAATTTTGGTACATATACGGGTCCTTGCCTTTTTTTTGTTTTTCTTTTTTTCAGTCACTTACAGAAGTCCCTTTTCATGTACGCCTGCGAGAACCCCCTGCTCTGAGAGGGGCCCCACCTTCCACTTGCTCAGGCCTGCGGTGTTGGGGAGCTCGGTTTGGCTGTAGTGGGTTACCATGGTTTCAGTAGGGACTGGAGCGGTACATGGGGCAGCGAGAGTCATTTTGGCTATGTACACATTCATAGTCGGTCCATGGCTTCCAACCGGTAGCGTTATTTCCGCAGGTCTAATACGCAAACCTGCACAGGGCACACAGAAGGGAGGGGCAGGGATTAAGGGGGCAACTACGCCTTAACAAACAGAAGAAACACAACCGAAGAACCTGGACGGAGAAACGGTGGCAGCACTTACTGATCCATCTGACGCACTTGCTCCCACTTTGTCACCTGCTGCATTCCAGCAAACTTCAAAGATGCCCCCTGTGCCCCTGTAGCTATGGACTAAAGCGCCTGTCTGTGAAGACAAGGACGACCAAGCTTTTACCCACAAGTCTTGTATGCGGGCCAATCATATTACACTCTCAGTCCAGTCATTCTCAGCAGCCAATCATATTACTCTGACAATTCATTCACTCTCATCAACCAATCACATTACATTCTCAATTCATGAGCTCCCATCAACAAATTATATCACAACCCCAATCTATTCAGTTTCAAGAAACCAATTATATTTCACTCAATTCATTAGCTCTCAGCAACCAATCATATTATATTCTATTGCCCTACTTTTTCTATTGCTGTGTATTATACCACCATATTATCATTACTATACAGATGCTGCTCAAATTATGATGGGCTTAAATTCCAATAAACCCATTGTAAGTTGAATATATTGTAAGTTGAATGTGAATATATGATATGACACAACTGAGCATCTAGTGGACATGATGGGCTTGGGAAACGCCCTACCTGTGTGTTCCAGATGTGGACACACTTGTCGAAGGAGCCACTGGCCAAGAAGCGTCCGTCGGGGCTGAAGGCCACGCTGTAGACGGGCTCCTGGTGCTTGGTGAGTGTGTGGATGCAGATGCCCCGGTCCACGTCCCACAGACGGACGGTGGAGTCGAAGGAGGCGCTGTTCGGAAAGAGAGGGAAACGGTCTCTGCTGGTCGGCCTTGTCTCCACACAGCACTCGACGCCGGGGACGATTCAATATTCACGATTCAATATTTGTGGACTATTTTAAGAGCAGATAGGCAGAAGCGTGTGTCCTGGGCATTTCAGAGCTCCTGCAGCACCTGCGCCCGCAGTCCTCCAGCTGCCTGGCCGTTTAGCCGCCGCTGGCCTATACAGACCCAGGGCAGGGTCCAGGGGACGCACCTGGCGAGCATGAGGTTGGCGCTGGGGTTGCTGGTTCCAGGCCCCGTGGGGCTCCATTTGATGGTATAGATCTCTTTGCTGTGGGCTTGCAGGTCGTGTACACAGGTGTCCTGCTTCATGCTCCAGATCTGTAGCAAAGCCAGACAAGGTTAAGAGGCGTAACGGCATCCTGGAGCAGAGAGCCAGTGTGGATGCAGCATGGAGTATGGAGGGTCACCTGAAATAGTACAAGGTATCATGATGCACTCAAAATCACCATGTACTCATTTTGATATGGTCTGTTTGTGGACAAAAAAACAGCAGTAAATACTGTAAAATTCACCCACAGAAAGAACACATGACAAGGTCATATCACAGTCATAATTCCATAATCAGTATCTAGGTCTAATTAATGAAAGAGTAGCGCACAGAAAATGCCCCCAGGCCTGACCTTGGCCTATCCCCGTAGGAGCACGTTTGCCAAACCGGGAGCCTATAACACACGCGTGTGCAAGGTGCAGGTGACCGAGTGACACGGGCAGCCCTGCCAGGAGCGCCGGCCCCTGCGGCCACATCTGAGCCTGTACTTGGCACCAAAACGCTGCTGAGTGAGAGGGCCAGGAGGAATCCCCTCTGCGGCCTGCAGCACTAATGCTCATTCCGACACATCAGCATTACCACATAAATTAGCATAGTGCTGGAGGGCATTAGCTCAGGGGGCAGCATGCTGGCCTCACACCTTCCTGTTGGGTTCACTGGTGTCTCCAAACAGCCTATATACTACAGTCACGTGCCGCATAATGGTTTGTACATATGATGGTGGCCCGTAACATTATAATGGAGCTGAAAATTCCTATCGGCTAGTGACGTCGTACCCGTTGTTACGTCACAGAGCGACGCATCACGTTTTTGGTGATTCTGGTGTAAACATACTGTGTTGCCGGTCATATACAAGTAAAGCACTCAGAATAATGTACAGTACATAATAGTCGATAATGATAATAAACAACGATGTTACTGGTTTATGTATTTACTGTGCTGTACTTTCTGTTGTTATTTAGACCATACCACATAGCCTAAGTACGTAGACGGCTATACCACATAGCCTAAGTACGTAGACGGCTATACCACATAGCCTAAGTACGTAGACGGCTGTACCACATAGCCTAAGTACGTAGACGGCTGTACCACATAGCCTAAGTACGTAGACGGCTATACCACATAGTCTAAGTACGTAGACGGCTGTACCACATAGCCTAAGTACGTAGACGGCTGTACCACATAGTCTAAGTACGTAGACGGCTATACCACATAGCCTAAGTACGTAGACGGCTATACCACATAGTCTAAGTACGTAGACGGCTATACCACATAGCCTAAGTACGTAGACGGCTATACCACATAGTCTAAGTACGTAGACGGCTATACCACATAGTCTAAGTACGTAGACGGCTATACCATCCAGGCTTGGGTAAGTTCACACTTCATTCTATGATTTTCTGAACGTATCCTCATCGTTAAGTGACGTATGACTGATTTGGTGTGCCCTCTGCCAGACTGGGATAGGCTCCAGGCCGACTTATGACCCTCACCATGTTAGAAGATGAATGATAAATAAACATGATAATGATCATAAATAAAACAATAATAATAATAAAACTATTCCTGTAACGGAGGTAAACATTCAAAGCAAGCACCAATAGCTGATGTTATACTAATTTACTTGCTTGATTGATTGATTGATTGATTGATTGATGGATGCATCTTTGACCGTGTTACCAACCTTTAGGGTCATGTCATCAGAACAGGAGGCCAACAAATTGCCAGTTGGATCCCACTTGATGGCATTGACTTCATTCTAGGGGAAAAGACAGGAAAAGGTTAAAGAGCAGAAGCACCCCAGGCAGGGCTGGGGAGGTGTGCTTGGGGGGCGTGTGGCCGTTTACCGTGTGTCCTTGGAATGTCTTGACCGGCCTGTCCTGGCCCAGCTTACAGACGTGGATGCACATGTCCGTGCTGCAGGAGGCAAAGGTGTTATTGCTCTGCCAGTCCACGTCGAGCGCCGGGGCTGTCGAGAGCGAAACGCACACAAACAAGAGCGTTGTTGCTCAAACTGAGCGGGAAGAATACTCCAGACAGCGCTGCTCAAAGTGAGGCCGACATATCCACCTGAATGGAAAGGAAACTGCTGCTTGGCTTCTCCTGTATGTGCGTCCCAGATGATCGTGGTCTAGGGGAGAAACATCACTGTCTCAGTGCCCGTGAAGTGGACGGACAGATTCACACCCCTGCAATCACTCGGACGTTTAACAAAGGCGGTGAACAATTACTCTGAGGGCCTGAAATGCTTTAGGTTCATTCATTTCCAGAATAACCCGTGACGTGCACAAGATGAGGGATCGGCGATGCGGCAGGCTGAAGCGTCACCTTATCCACGCCAGCGCTGAGGATGAAATTTCCTTTTTTATTCCACTTCAAAGCAAATATAGGACCTTTGTGCTGGCCCAGGGTACTGGCGAGGTTACCTGCCAATCACAGAGCACACACTAGTGAATCACAACTGGAGGATGGTCAGTTACCAAGGCAGATCGTTACTCTCCATTACGGCGTGGGGATCAGGGTTGGAGCCATTCCGGAATGCATTCATCAATTCCAATAAAAAACAGGAAGGGGAACTCTCTCTGAAATTTGAATTCAATTCCGATTCTGTTACCCACAGTTTTTTCCCAATCCCAACTCCAGTTACATTTTCTGATCTGGATTGGAATTGATGAATGCATTCTGGAATGACCCCAATCCTGGTGGGGATGATGACAGGCCTCACCGTCTTTAGTCCATATCCGGGCGAATCCATCATAGGAGCCGGTAGCTAGCAGCGAGCCTTCACTCTGTGAGGAAAAGGAGAAGGCGGCCATCATGAAACTTCAGTGCAAAAACACACACACCCACAAATGTCTACAATTAAAATCAGGATCCTAGATGTGCACTTTATATTACGTTATGCAATTAACGCTCGGCAAACATAAACAAAGCCTTTAAATGGCTTTTATGGGCCAGGGGCATAAATGGCGGCACACGTGGCCCGGCCTCCGGAACGGTGGGAATGCCGCTTGCCGGGGGAGACACTCACATTCCAGTCTAGTGAGGTCACGTCTTTGTTGCTGGGCACGTCCTGCCCCCCCTCCCGTATGCAGTGGCGGAGTACGAGCTGCGTGGAGCCGCTAGTGCTGTTTTCACTCAGGTTCCAGATGCGGGCCGTGGAGTCACCCGACCTGCAGAGAGACCATGGCGTTACTGGGGGTGTGAGTGGGGGTGTGAGTGGGGGTGTGGGTGGGGGGGCGAACAGGCCTCATCAGTATTGGCAAAGCAGACTCTCGAGTCACTGAGGATAAAGACACAGAAGGGGGCAGTGTGGGGCTCTGCAGGTGACGACCCCACGCCCACGATCGGAAGGTCATTATTTCAAATCCCGTGGCTGCCAGTCGGATGTCGCTGCTGGGCCAATGGGCAGGGCCCTTAACCCCAATTGCTGCAGGGACACTATCTGGCCCAGTTGTCTGATCCTCACTTGCTCTCTTGTGCTTTGTGCTTCGGACAAAAATGTCTGCTAGATAAATAACTGCAATAGGTTAATGTAAACAGAGTCTCTGAGGGTGGTGAAACAGGTTGACACCCCGACGCCGCTTCTGGAGGTCATGTTACGTGCCCACGGCATTGGGGGAGGGGGGGGGTTGACAGTACTTATTCATCATTGGAACAAGCAGCAGCTCTGTCGGTGGGAGGACGAGGGTCTGTTCTGAGTGGATGTTCCCTGACAGGTGACCCCCCGCTCACGGCTAAAGCATCAGGCCAAACAGGCGGCGGAGCGGCACACGTACCCTGAGGCGAGCAAGTCGCTGACTGGGTTCCAGGCGCAGATGAACACCTCCGACTCATGACCGCGGAGCACCAAGGCCTTGTTCTGGGGGATCTCCACATCCCCGTCAACCTCCATCATGTCCGCATGGTTGTCTGTCACGCCCGAGAAAGAGCCGTATATATATATCACCCTAAAGTCACACCATCACGGGAGTGACCGCTCCTGACACACTCTTAGTTCTACATTTGACTGGGGCTTTCAAGGCACTCATGCCATCCTCAGCAAACCACACGTCACCACAGGATGCTACGCTGTGATGCCCCAAAGTTACTTTGTGGAAGGTCACGTTCTGGTCAACGTCATACACAACAACACAGACAGCTCTCAATTTACGTAAAAAAAAACTTGCATAAATCCAGACGTACGCAAAAAATATCCAAGGTATACGGAAGCATTCATGCAAAAAGGTGACATACGCTGGAATAAAATGTATTTAGACTTTTTATTTATTTAATGTGCTCTTTAGTACGTGCTATTAGTATATTTTTGGCTTATGTGTTTTTGGCTATGAGGTTTAGTGAATGGTCTGAGGGGGTAGATCTGACTTGCGTAAAATTCGACGTAAGGATTTATGGAGCTACTCACGTCATTAAGCTGAGAGCTACCTGTATATTGTGCACCAAAGCAGTATGTGTGTATCTCCCCTGTGCATATATGGGATTATCAAGGTGAGAGCTGTAAGCAGATCTGTGGCTCTGACGCTAATGCTAGCGTAGCGTGGGGGAGGGGAGGGGCAGACGCACTGGCCAGGGCGTGAGCGCCGTTCTCCTCGCCGTTGGCCGTGTTCTCGCCGTTCTTCGTGCTGCTGGCGGCGCTGCCGGAGTTGCTGGCCGTGCTGGTGGCGGGCGCTGCGGCGGCCGCTTGCTGCTGCGCCAGCTTGTCCCGGTAGGCTTGCTGGCGCGTCTGCACCACGTCGGGCATCACTGCGTCGATCAGGGACAGGGACTCGATGGGCCGTCCGTCAAACAACGTGCCGTCCTGCAGGGGGGGGGGGGGAAGGTGAAGGGCATCACCGGGCCGCGCTCTTCCCCAAAATGTCCCATTGCACGCCGATGACAGCACTTAATGTCACCCATTAATGCCAATAATGTCAATGATGTGACCTCGGTTCAGTAAACACTCAGAAATCATCATTCCTCATATGCAGGTCATGCTTTTATCAAGATTCTTTGAAAATTTCCTGCAAAACATTTTACTCAGGCTTTATCCAAAGACACAACAGCGGTACCCTTGGAAGTGAATGAGCACATTCTAGATTAGCAATGCACATCATTAACTATTACGCCACCTACTGTTCTATGTGAGCGAGCGCACACTCAGCTGCTACAGGCGCTCACCTCATTGATGCTGACTTCTGCCTCCACGTACTGCAGGCCCTTCTGTATGATAGAGATGAGGGCAGCAGGGGGCACCAGGGCGCCGTTAATGTTCGACTGGCTGATGTGGCTCTCTATGCCGAATGTGAAAGCTGAATGGGAAAACCCTGCCCGGGGGGTGGGGGGGTTGCGCCAGAAAACAGAATTAAGCATCAACACTTCATGTTCGCAGCAGGCATTTGCTAAAGCACAATGCAAAGAAAGACTAAAGCCCTTGTTTGTGTGTAGAGCAATTAACGGAGCAGCGAAATTACATCCTCACTCACAAGATGCACAGACTGCAATGGCTACTGTGGAAAATCCGTGGGAAATGCATCAATGCTTGATGCTTGTTTAAATTTTCAGCATAACGATGAATAACGAACATTTCTCTCCCTTAAGTCAGTTCTTGCGAAGTTAATACATACCTAATGCTTTTAAAATTTACGTGCTTAAATCTCCGTATTAATACGATTCAACAGTATACGTATGTGGGCAGGAGGCTACGTACAGAGCTGTATGGCCACATATTGAAACAGTAAAATTCATATCATAACAAGCACTGGTTATAAAAGGAGGCCTTTCAGGCCAGGGCTGTCTACCACGTGTTGGCAGACAGATGCCTTCACTATATTCCTCCTGAAGACACATGGAGCCCCACCTGACTCCTGCAGGTATCTGTACACCAGGAAGTTGACCTCATCACTGCTTATGCTCATCTTTATTCCTGGTTAAACCATGAGGTCAGCACAGAGGACACAATCCTGCAAAGACAGAAGGGGGAAAAGACGCTCCTTTAATATGCTGAAGTGTCCGGTTTTTTAACAGCTGAAGGGGTTCACTGTCATGGGTCGAGCATTCTTCACTCTGCAGCTTGCTTCACCATAGGTTTCCGATATCTGCTTCCTCAGGAGCTCCAGAGGTTGCCCATGAACAACAATGCTCTTCTTTCTCGGTCAAAAACAAGCTGCAGTACCGCCAAGCACCACTACATGTCCTGTGGCAGTGTTGCACCGCCTGAGCTCTTCGAGCCTCGAGTTTCTTTACTGGGTAAAGCGACTTCATGTGCCTAGCCACAGCTAATCCAGATAAGAGCGGGATGCTGAAGAACATGGGTCTTAACATCTGAGGCTCCACTATCTGATGCCTCAGCTAAGCCATGGAGGGCTTCTATTTTGACCAAGACAACAGTAGAAAATTTTCAACAGACAGATGTATTGTGTTCGAGGAGGGAATGAGCTTTGGGGGTTTTCCTCTCGTTAAAGCAGAAGTACCAAGCTTACTGTAGACCGTCTGAGCAATGGTCTGGCTTGACATTTCAACAAAAAAATATCGTCAAAGGAGGCCCAGTAAACTGGGGTTTTGCGGAGATGTCTACTATGAAGAACAGATGATGGCAACATTCTCTACTGAAATAGCTTAACTATCAGACAGCCAAGTGTGGTAAATTTAAGGCTGAGGACAGCGTTTTCTAGTATGGGAGAGGCTAGTTTCAGGGTTACCATGACTTTGGCATCAATGCTACTATGGTACTGTGGAAAGGAACCTTTACGACTGGGCAGAAAAATCAACCTTCTGTATAATGTGACGTGAACGTATCTGGTTAAGACATTTTCTGACTTGACCCTTTTTCGAAAAACACTTGCATGTTCTGTAAATCTTGCAATTTATACATTTTTCTCTTTCATGAGATCAATCTCTGTAAATTAAAAGGAAGAGTAACAAAGCAGATAGTAAATATGGGCAGGGACTGAGGGACCATGGCCTCCAACTTTTCCTGAGCACAGTCCGGTCACCAGGTTTTTTTTTTTCTTGCATTGATTCATTCGACGGGCAAAATGCTTAAATCGGTGGGTTGCGATTTATTTTGTCCCAGTGTTCCGGAACCGCAGGGTGATGCAGTACCAAATCGCGTGCGATTGTCTCCCTGGCCCTGAGACACCAGTCTTGTGTTTATTCAGCTTTTTCATTTTGTCAACACAGCCCTTGGATCCTGTGTTTACGTGTGCGCCATGTCGTCCCGCGCCCACCCAACCCTCCTCACTCAATGGAGAATGAAATGTTTGTCATAAATCTGCTGCTTGCTGCCAGGCCTGTTTGCCAGTGCGGCCCGAGACACCTTCACACTAATCCATAGTCAGGCTAGTGGGACACATTGTGACTATTTAGTTTTAATTAATATACATTAATTCCCATGGAGCAGATTTAATATTTAATCTAAATCTCAAACTTTATTCGGATCAGCAGCACATTTTCACAGTTGCCACAAAGTGGTATACAGGGTCCTTTCTCAACAGTGAACTCGTAATCTGGAAAAATCTGAAAATGGCTCCCTGACCCCTTGCAGGATGACTATTGGATACAAGTCCTGGAAAAATTTAAAACAAAATGAAATGCAACAAACCAGATGTACCAAACACGCACATATGTTTCTTTACATGTGAGAACAATACAAGTTCAGCTTTCCGCATCAACAAATTCAAAACATTTCAAAGTTCACAGTTAAATCTTACTATTTGCTGTTTCTGCGCTCACCCTAGAATGTAAGGCAAAATCAACAAAAATATATAAAGAAAACTAGATGGTTGTTTGGCCTAAATGGAGGAGTGGGTTAGCTTAATTTTATAAAAGTATAAAAAATACCACCTACACAAAGGCATTAGTAAATAAAGGTACATGTAACTGAAACCCATCAAGCTGGACAAACATGCCAGACTCATGACAAAACTCTTTATGACCCTACAGTATATTCTACAGGCTGCTTTCTACTGGGAATGATGTGTCAAGGATATGTGAGTAATCAATTAACTTCTGTGGCTAAAACATAGCATGGTATTCCGTACGTCCACCTTTAGTTCAGTATCAATAGCCTAAATTATCAGTCCAGAAAAGGCCAGGATGGAAACACTGTAATAGTTCTTTCATGTATACATATGTACATTGGAAATGCCTCAGACATTAAAGTACAGTTGACCCTCCAGATCCGCAAATTTGACAATTCACGGTTGTGATTACAGACGCTCCTCTACTTACGAATGTTCAACTTACGAACTTTCAGACATAAGAATGAAGAGGACTGTAAATCCAAATTGTGTTCATTGGGCTCCCGTTTCCTGTCCGCAACATCAATTATTTTTTCTGCGTGCCAATTCCGCCTAGTACGACTTCTGGCTGCTACGCCCGTCGCACAGCACAGCAGCGTAGCGTGCGTACTCCCAGCGTGCAGCAGCGTAGCGTGCGTACTCCCAGCGTGCAGCAGCGTAGCGTGCGTACTCCCAGCGTGCAGCAGCGTAGCGTGCGTACTCCCAGCGTGCAGCAGCGTAGCGTGCGTACTCCCAGCGTGCAGCAGCGTAGCGTGCGTACTCCCAGCGTGCAGCAGCGTAGCGTGCGTACTCCCAGCATCCTAGTTCTTTGTACTTCTGCATACCCTTAAAATGATGTTGAATAACGACTTACGAATATTTCAAATTACGAATGGCCGTTCGGAACATATCTCATTCGAAGGGAGAGGAGCGTCTGTATTCACAAATTGACATCTGTATTCACGAACAACTAAATAGGAATATTTTGGAAGCTTTCTGAAATACTGTAGAAACTCTCAGATGATGTGTAAGCTAAAAATATATGGAAACTAAGTCTTAGTTACATACTGAGTCCCATGTTCGTTCGTAACAGTTCATGTATTTCAGGAAGTTACTATGTTTGTTCATTTACGTGCATACTATATCTTTAATATCATTATTTGCAAATCATCACATTCGCAGGGATCTTCCGCCCCTAACTGCCATGAATACGAAGGGCTAACTGCATGCACTCCAGAGTGGTGACACATTATTCATTGTAAATACAATGCAAGTCCAATGTTTGCCTTGCATTTATTATCACTTCCACATGGAAGGGACTTTAGCTAATGGGTTTCTCTTTAATTTGGACACTGGTCGTTTTCATAGAGAAAAAGCAATTCCCAGAATAACATTTCCCTTTAAATGTAAAGCATATAGATACGAATCCTAACTACATGTACAACATTAATGAAAAAGAAATACATAATTACCTGGGTGGAAATCATAACCATAACCAAATCATAACCCTGAAAAATAAGACAGGCTTATATTTTGTTTCACTTGTAAAACAGCCTTCACATATTTTAAAGCTCATTTAAACGAATATTTTAAAATGTATATTTATCTACGATATGTAATTGTCACAGATGTTTAAACTTGGATCATACTACCCAAGTAGAATTGTCCCTAATATAAGTGCAAATGAAGACCACAGTACTGGTGCTCACTTCAGTGAACCTAAATGCAGCTAGACACCTAGACAAACCTCCGCCATAGGGATCAGGGCTTTATTTCAGGGCTGTCCCAAATTAAATCCCAGCAACGCTGGACAGCACTCACCCATTCAATCGAACTGCGGGGATGAATGGCCAGCACGGTTGCTCCATTTCAGGGATCACCCCCTCGCTGAGGGCTATCCTATCTGCAGCAGCAGTCAATCAGAGAAACGCCCCACGTTTGCCAATGAAAAGATTTATCAGTCAAGGCAACAGTAACTGCTCTCTTGAATATAAGCATACTTCCACCACCCCACCCCCTCCAAAAAAAAAATGACTGGATGAAACAACTAGGATAAGAGCACAGGCTTTTGTGGCTTCTATTTCATCATGCAGCCAAAGTAAAACCAACCCAAGGCTAAACATATGCATCCTTTTGAAAGCTGAGCAAAATCATAACTGAAATAAATGCTGCTATTGTCAGATCTTTCCTGGGACATCTGCAATGTATTTTTCATTGAAATTAAATAATAATGAAATATAATAAGCTTTCGTCACATGCAATATTACATGCTAAGTAAAAAAAATAATAAAAAGCAACTGCAGACAAACAGGATATTATTATTTAAACTTTTATACTGGATAAGTAGGAAATTATCCTGGAGTGATTTTAGTTGCCAGGGTAAGTTTTGCAAAAGGACAACAGAAATGATGCACATAAAAAGGAGTTATAAAGCCTTTACTATTACTGTTATTACTACGGCGATGCGGCTCACATAAGCGTTTATTCAGGAGGAGAAGGGGCTCCTCACTGATTATACGCAATGGGGGACACTGGCTGAAAACACAAGCTTGGAGCCAGCAAGGGGGGGGGGGGTAGCCAAGCTCATAACAGCCTGCATGGTAACGGGAGACATCATGATGAATGACAGGCGGTGCGGTAAACAAAACGGAACCCTGCTCCGAGTACCGCGTCACCCGGCTTGACCTGTCCGTGTCTCTACCCATCACGGCCAGCTTCATGGAAAGAACGAGAATAGACCCGCCCTCCCCCGCTGCATTTAAAGCAGTCTACTGGCCCTGGCGGGTCAACAGTTTCCACTGTGCTCAAATGGAAGTGATTATAATCCCCGAGAAGCAGCCGTGAACATGACTGACGTTCCAAAATGCCAGGCCTCATGGGCTCGGGAAGCATCTCTCTCTACCCTGAGCGAGGCTTTAAAACCAGGCTACAAAAACAAACAAAGGACTCCTGGAGCTAGCGGGTGCTAATCGACATCCACGCTACATGCTGCATTCTACATTCCACGTAAACGACCCCAGTGATCCCGCTAGCTAGTCTGTCTTAACAGGTGCCCTAACTCTGAATAGGTGGCACTTTTATAATGGTGCGGCTAATGCAGTGAGTGACCTTTGTGACTTATTAGGATTCCTGTTACTGACCAGTGCGTTATGAACTTCTGTGTAATGAACACAGTTAGCTAGGTTCATAAACGGCTAGAGAATAACCCTTTTGCTGAGACCTGCCTAGCAGACACCTAACATTTATTCATACTGTAAGACATATTCTCTGCTTCCTGGTGGGTGGTGAGGCACCAGTCCTGCTAAAGAGACCCTATCTTTCTCCCGGGGGGGTCATGCTTTCAGTAAGGAATAATTGACGACGGGCCGTTGAATTATTAGAAAAATAACTCCGCTTCGCGTCGTGGCCGCATCACCACCTCGGGTGTGCATTATTTTTCTAATAATTCAACGGTCCGGAGTCAATTATTCCGCTTATACTACGGTTGCCACACCTCAAGACATCGATCAGATGATATATTTCAAGGGATTCGTCCGGTTTTTCTACTTAAATCGCTATTGTGAGTAGGATTATTTCTTCCGCATCTCATCCAACGACTCTTTTGCTAGTTCCAAAACGTCATTAGCTGTTGTTTTTTGGTGTTTTCTTCGTGTTTTTCTCCCTCGAGTATGTCTAGCTGTTCTTCGCTGATCGTTTTATGTCTTTTGTTGTTGCTGGCTGCCTTTGATGTCCGCTTCCGTTTATGTTGTTGTTCATCTGGACTGTCTAATACTGCTGCAGCCCAGTTGTTGAAAGTTTCATATTCACCGTAAATATTAAAATTTACTTTCGGAAAATCGTCTGTCATGTTGTTGTTTTTGTTAGTCCTGTGTGCTGTATAGGTACTGTATGCTAATTTCCGTTATCACAGTTAACTATGCGAAGTGATATGGAACTGTAATACGGTCAAGAGAGCTGCCTGGAACTACGTTCGCCGTGCGTTTCCCTGAAAATAATTACACACCTCAGAACGTTCGTCAGCCAATCAGATTCAAGCATTCAACGGTCCCGTAGTATAAGCGTAAGTAATACGCTGATTAGTGACCATACATTAAGATTCTCAAATTAATGCTTAGCTTAGCGCAGCCGAGCTTGGATTCACTGCCTCCCACGGATTCCGACAGGATGTGACGAAGTCCGGCCATGTCGCCAAAACCGGCGAGCGGCCCCAGTTGCCGGAATGACTCCGGAAAGCCATTTGCCCGAGGGAGGGAGGGGGGGGTTCTGGGGGATGTCAGTGAAACGTAACACGGGTGCTTTTATATTTCCCCACGGAGTCGGAGCGCGACACCCGGGTCCTGGGACGGGGGAGTGAGTGACAGATGGCGCCTACAGTGCAGTCCCTTCCGCCCGCCGCTTTGTGCCGGCTCCAGCCCGTGCCAGCGGTACGTCGGGCACGGTTATCCGCTTCAGAGTACATAAACCGAGATCACCTCACGGCCATCTGGCCCGGGCTGAGCGCTCTCCATTTTATTTTATACTGCGATTTTTCTTATACCGTTTAAAGAGGCCTTTCCAGTTCTTGATGCAGAGGACTGTCTGAGGGGCTGGGGCCTTACAGGCACATGCCACCCTCACTCGTTTCAATGACACACCGGAAAAAAAAAAAAACATAACTGTATCATCTGAACATCTTAAAATGAAGAAAAAAAAAACTGTAGTCTGTAGGGGGAAAAAAGGCTATTCAGCATGATCTGTGACCTACATCTACACGATAGTCGTGTCACTCAGTTCAGGAGAACTTCCACTAACACTTGAGAGGGGAAGTCCATCAAGATCTTCATACGAAAATGCGCTGTTGTTATTAGCATTGGGACAAGCTATGGCACGAGAAATGATTAATTGCATTATACCCTTCAGCATAACCGTTTGTTAAGTTGCTTCTTCCTGGGTTGCTTCTTCCTGGGTTGCTCCTGAACTTACAGAACGTCCCGAGTGTAAAAAAAAAAAAAAAATGCTTGGCTAAGCACTGCTAATTATGTGAGCTTACGCTCATCACCTCGGGCAACCTCTGAGTATCTCCAAGTAGGCCAGCGCTGTTTCCATAGGAGATGAAAAGGTGAGATTGTGATTGGCCAGCTCTGCAAGAGGAGACCCCAGCAAAGTGAAGCATTAGCAGGCTTGCTAATGCATTAGCAGCTAGACTGAAGAAAGAAAAAAAAAAAAACAACTAATAAATACATTATCATTATAAAGTGATGAGTAAGTCATTAATTAAAAAAGGAACACATTCATATGCCAAAAATTCCCAGGACAACCTTGTGAACAGAGAGAATAGCAGATATAATTATTTCTATGCAAATTGGCTTAGAAATAAATAGATTGCATTGAAATGATGCAGATGAATTTGGGTTTTATTTCAACTTTGCCATCCACAAAAACTCTCTAGTATTTAAGTCACAGATACACTAGAAGACAGGGGCCTGAATCACCAGGGCCTAGTCCTTAGGTAAGCCACAGATACACTAGAAGATGGGGGGGGGGGGGGGGGGATTATATATAGAGGGTGATTTTATTGAGTTCACGCGCCATAGCTACAGTAGATATGAATATTTTTACCTTTGAAATCTCCAGTCAAAAGGTTTTTTCATAATGTAATTTGAACTTATTGACTTAGTAAAGGGTTAAAGGACTGTTTTTTACTATCGTGTTTTTTACTATCGTGTAGTACAAATGAGCTACTCCCTTTTATCCGTCTAATTAAAACCCACCTCCCATTGGCATAATCAGCAGACATAGTTCATAATCAGAATAGTCTGATGCATTTAATCCTTATTCATTCTAATGGCACCCAAACTAACATCACAGCTGAGTGAGGTACGCTTCTGCTTCCAGCAGACGTGTCGTGCTGTGCTATCAAACTGATCTGAAGGTCAAATATGAAGCTTTTAAAATAACACCTGCCAGGCTGATGACCGAAGGCTTGATTCACTTACAGCTGTGCAAACTCTGAATGAGATCCTTCTGGTGAGCTCCACAGTCACCATCTCGCAACGCATGCAAACTCCATTCGTATTTTATCTCTGACAACAGAGATAATAGCACCCACAACGACATCATTTCTTTACAACCTAATTAAGGTTTTTTTTTTCTTGTTATTTTAAACTTTAAAATAACTGCATTGAAGTGAGAGTTGAAGGAAGTCCTACAAAGAGAGAAACCAAAGTATAATTACGCGTTTGCATAAGGATTTGTGTGGGTATGGGGAAAATTCATTACTAAAAGGCTAAGGGATAAAAACAGTGCAGAATATAAAAGACAAATGTCAGAATCACTATGACTATGCTGTGAAAGAAACTAGCTCTTTTATCTAAAGGTAATACATACACAACACTACCGAATCATAACTAAAAAGCTGTATTACATTCTTGATGTATAGCATGATCATATCTATCCATCCATCCATCCATCCATCCATCCATCTTTTTATCTTTCTGTCTCTCTCCCTCTCTCTCTCTCTATGTATCTATAGCCGTGGAAAAAATTAAGAGACCACCCCACAATTTTTTGTTCCACTCATTTCTCAATGTATGGGTGTGAGTCTGTAAATAATACGAAATGAAACCTGGTTCTTCTCTGCTTCTCGTTAATGAAGGGCTTCTTCCTTGCTTTGTGGGACTTCAGTCCTGCTTCTAGGAGACTGATATGAACTGTCCTAGCAGTGCACTTCATACCACTTAATGTGTCATCATCCGAGTGATCTCTTGATTTTTCCATGGCTGTATATGCTCAGTATTGATTATAGTATGTATAACTTCATATGCAGAATTTGTACCATTAACTTTTTGCATCATTCTAGAGTCAGGGTGCTCAAACCAAGGTTTGGCTCTACACATACATTCCCTGGTTCTAGCAGGAAGTCAATGGCAGCTCAGCAAGCATCTGTTGCTGTGAACACAAGATGTCTTTAGATACCTGACAGGCAGACCAGCCCCATGGAAAAGCAACGGAGCAAAACCAGCATATAGATTTGATGTCATCACAGGTTAGCCGTTACAAATCTCGGTCAGCTGTGAGCAGAAGGTTAAAAACTGCATGTGACGAATGGATCAGTGGACTGCACAGGCAGTAATGAGGCCTGGCTGCCTAATGCACTGACAGGACGGTCGATAACAAATTTGCTTTAATCTTCAGAAAAGTCATGAGTACATCCAAGAGAATCCATCCGCTTGTTAGCAGATGAACATTCAGGCACTTCTGATAGGAGCCAAGGTTTAACCACTTCCTCTCCAAATCAATCTTTCCCTGAACGAATGGAGGAAAGGCCCCAGGAAAATGGTTCATGCTGAAATATAGTTTACTTTATTATAGCAAGTGAAGCACAATTATAGCCACTGCAGGTGGATGCAGACTATGTCGCAATTACTGTCTACAGCGATTGTCAGCAACACTTCATAGCTACAGAAGACTTTACAACTCACAAGGGGTTTTAGCGCCAGCAAAACCGGGACCTGAGCGTTCAGAGGTCAGCTTGAGTGCCGACCCTCAAGGTGCCCCAAGGCCTTCATATCGCTGGTCTAGCCGGGCACCGAGGGTTTGCTGGGTGGCGCCCGCTCAAGCTTGCATTCTGACGATGGGGGAGGGGAAGAGGCGGGCGCGCTCTGCGGTCTAAGATTTTGGTCTCATTTCATGTCAGCCTGAGAAACAGGATGTGCCGCCTATTCATATGAACGCTACGTAAATAGCGTCACCCTCTTCAGAGTTGAACTACGACGATTACAAAATAGCCGTCTAAATATAAATTATTTCGACTGATGCATGTGGGAGGGAAAAAAAAAAGATTAAAAAAAGGAATAAAAACTTACCACAGTATTACCTCTGAAGTTTTCACAAAACAAAGATTTTAAAAGAGTACCATCCCAGTGTGTAAGTACCTGCCAAGACAAAAAGAAAATTAGCCCTGATTAATGACTAATGCTTCTTTAGAAAACAGCTACTAAATCTCAATAAAGGACATTAAAGAAAATGGTTAAATACATTCATATATCCATCTATCTTCTAACCACTTACCCTGGTCAGGGTTGCGAGGGTTAAATGTTTAGCATAGATAATTATGCAAAGGGGAAGTTCTTCATTGCACTGATACGTAAAATAACATCATAAAGTTGAATGTGGACAGGAATTCCAGATGAGACTGATTGTCTCCTTTTTGCTGCTGAGGCATTCTTTTTTTACCTTGAATGCTTTAATGAACTCAGGTTGGCACTTAAAACAAAATAAAACTAACTGAACGATGAGAAGAACTGAATCAAAAATTAAAGATAAATAAGAATCACTGATTAAAAGCAGCATTTAAACATAGGTATACTCAGGACAAGCCTCTTGATCTAAAGGTTAAAACGTGTCCGAGATGAACGGTTTTCCAAAATGACACTGTGTTCAGCAAAATAAAAAGCCAAGCGGCTCAATTCATCAGCAGTGGCTCGCACACCCATGGGTGCTGGCCGCGTTTCAGTAGCCCCCCCCGTCTGATGGGAAGTGTGGCCCATGAACGGGCCCCCCCGGCCAACATCCCGGGATTGGGGCCACTTCCCGCACAGACGCCGTCTCTCTCTCACGCCTCTGAGGCCTCTTTGTGAGGCAGCACCTGCCGCTCCTATATCATTACCGGCATCCGTTTCAGATATGGGCCGACTGCTCCACTCAGCTTTCTTCCCGGCCAATTGCAACATACACACACGCACACAAAATAAATAAATAAAATAAATAGCAGGTGCTGTATTATCTAGCACTATCCCTGGGCTGGACGGGACATTTGTGGCCAGGAAGTGCGAGTGTGTGCTGGACTCGATTTGGGCTCTGTGAGGCTGTGCGGGCTGTTGACCGGGTCTGCAGGAGTCTGGCAGATTCTGAGAAGGAGTTAGGAGTAATTAGAAGGCTCTTGCCTTTTTCCATGCGTAAAACTTTGTACTCGGGCTGTAGGATCTGGTGGTTTGGGATTGGAATCAGAATCACCTCTGATTAAACTAAAACATTTAATCTGATAAAGAGAAGATGGTTCACAGTCAACTAACATGGTCACCGCTGTCTTTGCCATCCAGAAGATCCCATCTGTTTTAAAAGGAAAATAACTGCTGGAGCCCTTCAAATAAAGATAAGCCTTGTGTTCCTGGTTGTGGTTTCTACCGACTAACTGAGTTGGCATGGCAGCCACCTCACAAACACACACATACACACACACACCGTGACACACGCACAGTGTTTACAACTGTCGCTGCACCTGCTGCTGAAGCATATTTCCTCTACCGCAACCACAAGGACAACGTTCTTTTCAGAGGACAATTCATGCTCTCGCCCTGAGAAAACCAGAGTGAACATGTACTGACTCAACAGTTGCAAGGAAATTTTAGAAGAAAGTCAAGTCAGTGAGGGAGAGTGACTTCGAATAAAGCTTGAGATGATCTGGACCATTCAATCAATCCTGCATTTTCACTCGTCTCAACTGCCACTCATCTAATCAGCAATAATATTCTGTTTATTCATGCATCAGATAAAGACCTGAAATCTTGAGAATCTTCCTCCATCTTGCAGTTTCTTTCTATCAACACAACAACCCTTTTCTGATCCTAAACTTTGCAAAGAGGAACACTTCTGAACAATGAACTCCACTGCCTTGCAGACTAAACACAAAACACTACTTCATTTCAAATGGAATTGCTTGAGAAGCAAAGGGCATTGTTCCAGAGATATCTGCTGGCTGCCCATTAATCCAACAGAAGTATATTTCACCTGTTCTGATAGAATTTATAATAAAAATCTAACCTCAAGGTCACAGACAGCCTGTGAAATTTCCTCTACATGGAGACAGATTTTCTTTGAACTGAAAATGCTCTCTTTCCCCAGATCACAAACACCCACCCATTTACACACTTACAGCTCCCCAGAAAGATGGATCCCCGTGTCTCCATAAAAAAGACTAATGCAAAGCCTTTCCTTCGGGAAAAAAAATGATACTCTTCACTCCATCTGTGCTGAGGAGGTCTGAAATACGAGCGCAGGGTGTTTTGGGGCCATGCTTGGCCCAGGTGCTGCTGACAGTAGGCTGCCATTTTAGGAGAGAAAAGCAGAAACAGCCTTTTTCTATGCACACTGCTATGCCTTGGGAGAGCAGGTGAGGGACGCTATGTGGATGGATTCTCTGCTGAGCTGAGCTGAGCTGAAAAGCAATTCCTTTGGCTGAAGGAAACCAGTAAGACCTGGAAGCCAAGTACTGACAGTAAAAGGAATACATGTAACCAAAAATAACAACACCAGCAATGATATTACACAAATGGAAAGTGGTAAAGAGAATCATAAGGCATCATTAAACAGGCATCTCTTCACTCTGACTTATAAATTCAGGCCCCTATCTTATAATAAAACCTGCTCCTCTCAGGACCAAAGAGGCATCCGACAAAGCAAAACAGAAACCACTGGTGTGGCTCTTGGGGCAAAGAGAGCTGAACCCCAGAGGACGATTCATCATTCTCGTGGATTTGTTGGGTTCATGACGTCCGCTGTTATTCAGACACATGGCTGTGGACCAACCCTCGCACAAACAGGCAAACGAGTGACATGCACCACAGCCCAGACAGAGCTGATTCTACAGACCTTCCAGGAGAAGCTGAGCACGTGGTTACAGCTTTCCCTCATTCCCAACCCCAGCGGGGACCTAGGCTGGCTCATCTCCAAGCAAAACATCAGAGCCTTCTCTCCTGCCCCCCGGTCCCAGATGGGTGCTGAGCAGGTGCCGGGGGAGCCGGACAAACAGCTATCCGTTCACAACAGTAAACATGGAGCAGCTGCGTGACAGAAGCAGACCTTAATGCTAAGAGTGACTAGTGTCTGTATACTGTGCTGTAAGATCATGAAACCTTTACCTCCTTCTTAAATAAATCTTTCCTTGTAAATCACTGTAATATTTCAGCTGATGCAGGGAAATTATTATTTTTTTTCGCTTTTAGACTAGAGGAGAGAAATGAGATTAAGCCTCGGTAAGTTGTCTGGGAAAGGGCTTAAGGGCTTACCATGTGACCAAGCGTTGCTGAGTTGTTCACTGACAACCTTATGGTACCTGCACAGTACCTTTCTTCAGCCTAGGGGGGGAAATAAGAGGGAAAAAATCAAGTTATATTTTAGCTTCTGCGTAGACATTCCTAATTTAAATCTCTGCATGAGCATAAAAAAGTGCAAATTAAGACATCTGAAACACAGCGATGCCAGAATTATGCCAGTGACCATAAAGCTGCTTCAAGAGTAGGACTGAATGATTTATCGATTTCAATTCGGAATCACAATCTGAAACAATGTGATTAGCAAACTGCAAAGGCTGCGATTTAGGATATGCATTATACAGTATGTTCTCCTTGTGTGACAGTCATTGTTCACCAATCAGAAGTGCCGTGCTATTCGCGCGCCAGTCATGCTCACCAAAAAGAAGTGGGCCAAAGTGACTGTGTGTACACACACAAACAACAAACACGCAAAACCCAAGGAAAACTTTACATTCGAAGTGCGAAATTATATTGATTCCGCAGCTGAGCTATAATTACCTATTTCATGGTCGGAGATTGTTTGCAGAAAGATAGTATTAGGGGTCCTAGCAACATTAGCAGCAGGATCCCTATTGTTTTTCTTCATTACTGGAATTGTTTTATTTTTATTATTATTACTTCATTTAATTTAAAGTTAAATAAGTTACAGCTCAATGTGAAAATTATTTTATGATTGATTGTTCTCAGCCAATAAAAAAAAAGCATAAGAAATACATTTTGTAAGTGATTCATATCTAAGGTCTTATCCATGCATTAAGCACAGGGCTCTTCGGATCTGAACCTCGATTCCAAATCCAGGCCATGTTTTCAGTTCTTCCAGGAAGTTAGTTTAATAATTACTGATTCTCAGGGGCTTTACACCTGGCTCACAGGTAATGGAAGGCTGGAAAATCAACAGTGCTTGGACTTTGAGGACCGTGATTTGAATAACCCTGCATTAGAATATAGACCAGTTCAAAATTTGATAGTATCTCATGTGGTCATGCTGTGTCATGTGTTTTAAATCCATTACACACTAGATATTGAATTAAAACTTGACTTGCAAGTTGACAAAAAAATTATATCGCAATATCTGTCAGACAAATCGTGATATTTCCCTCATATCGTTCAGCATTATTCAAGAGCTTTTTCCTTCAGAAGCAAAGTAATTTGATTTATAATTCCTTCTACATCTGACTTTCAAGCCCAAATCTCATTTTAAAAGCTCTTAAAAAACATGAACCTGACAAAGAGCGTTTTCAAACAAACTGTATAGCTTTTTAAGTACAACTTTTTTGTAAATCTACAGCGTTTTTGTATCTGCACCAATATTTCGTTTGCTGTAATAAAACATGGCTCTCAATCCTCTACAAACTACTCCACAAAAGTAGTGCGTACTGATATCAGCTTGAAGAATTTACTACTTTTAAGAAGCTTCTTTTAAAATATTTCTTCTGTTTTTTTTTTATCAGATATATGCTTTTTATCAGAAAGACAATACTCGCCTAATGTTATTCATTGGTGGAAAATCGCCCTCGTACACAAACCAAATTTTAAGTTTATATTCTGACAGCACAAAGGCACATTTGTTAGAAACATATTTAGATCCCAAATCAGTATTGTCTGGTCTCAATATCGAGATCTGCCAAACATATGTCTAGCTGTCTTTTGCCAAACAAAGCATGATTTGTCATGCTTTAAAACTATAAAATTCAAAGTTTAGTTTTAGGGGTGTACTCAAAAATGTTCCGCAGTGTGAAGAGGCCTATTTAGCACCTGTCACCTTAGATAAAAAGGGTCAATGCAAGAGTGGCAGCTATCCTATAAAAAACACAAAAAGAAAAAGCATCTCTCTTGGTTGATAACATTTCCATATGACACCAAATGCCATAAACCTTTCCTTTCAAACACTACACCCAAATAACCAAGGTTTGACTTGAATAAGAAAACAGGACCTAAAGGCTTTTTTTAAGTCCTTCTGGAGTGTGCTTGTGAGCCAGTGACCTTTCCTTGTTTTCTTCCCCTGTAAGATGACGCAGCGATACATGGAAAATTAGGTCCTGCGGGAACCAGGGAGGTGCAAGCAGACAAGGTCCCACTGCACTGTTTCAGCAACAGCTATTTATTTATGAAGGTGATGGTAAAACAGACCATGTATGTGAGGGCGCTTCTGTTCCACAACAATACCGGCATCTCGTAATTATTAAAAAGGACCTTAGAAATTTATCAAATCCCTTGCCTCCTTGCTGGTGCATCGACATTGCAAGACAAGGTGGAAAAAACAAATAATGGGGAAATTATTTCCAATTGGTTACTTTGAAGAGGTACACTTCTACTTTCACTCAACAAATCGACTTGAAATTATGTGCGACTTGTATGCAAAGTGAACCGCACAACCCCAAGGGTACACGGGTATAGCTACTGTTACGGCAGGTGACGCAAAAAAGCCATGGCACCGATGCAGCCATGACCTGCAGACACTGAGCCAACACACTGGTGTTGCCTCTCTGTGGGAGTCTTACAACTCGGCATACAAAATTAAATCGGCATCAGTCGACACCGTAGGAGAATTATAATGAACAAAACCATACATGGTAAAATGCAAAAACCGCCATGTTCAGACAGCAAAGAAACCACAGCTGTTATGGTCGATCCCAGGCTGCAGGAGCATGATTACTAAAACTGACACAAGCCAAAATGTAAGTGCTTTAGGTCTGCATTAAGGTCTGCACTGACACTTTCTCCAAACCAGCTCTAGTGCCAAGCTCAAATTTAACTCTGCTAACAAATTTGGTCAACATAAACAGAGCTATTAGCAGTGATCTACTTCATCATAGCCATAAACTTTAACTATATCATTTTCATAATTCCTACTGGCAGGAGAGAATGAATTTTTAGCATCCTACCATTACAAAGACATTTATTAGCCTGATTTTAAAAAAGCATTTCATTAGTAATATAGCTATCAGCTGAGGAGTGTGTATTTTGTACAGCTCTGCTTTGCCATCCCATAATCAACAGAGCGTGATGAGTGGAGTTCAGCCCTCCCTGAAGCTCAGTGCTGCTGCTCCTTTAACCACAGACAGAGGGGGCGCTGAGGAGCAGCTTATGGGGGAACATCTGGCGACGTGTGTCTGTCCGCCAGCTAAAGGGCCTCTATTGAAATCCATGGGACTTCCTTTAACGTACCGGAGACGTGAAGGGTACAGGGGTCTGCTAACCGTGCCACTAACCCTACTACGCCATTGCTGGTTGTACAGTGTTAGAGACAGAGGATGAAAAGTTTCATTCATTTGTTTTTAGGTAAAACCCAGAACTGAGCACTCCACCCTGTTCAAAAGCAGAATGCTTGATAAAAGAGGAAGTGTGTAGCAGTAAATAGTTGACGTTCGGGAGAGTGACTATGTGGCACTGAGCAAACCATTTTCTGAAGACAAATGAAAGGATGCACAAGCACAAAGGGGGTTGCATAAAGAGTGTAAAAGGCCCAAGTAGGGTTTCTGCTACACTGCCACTCAGAAAGTTTTAAAACACTTGGAGTTTCTTACGTTTAATTGCAATTCAAGCAATATCAGTACCATGTACAAAAGTACAGAAAAGCAATTAAGAAAAGATAAATAAACGAATGACAGACCTATCATCTAATAAAAAAACAAAACTAAACCGTTGACTCATCAAAATAGCCACCTGATTACAGTTGAACAAACTACAGACTTAATTATTATTATTTTTATTTATTTTTTCCTGAGTCCACTCCCAACATTGCTGGAGAAGTGTTCACAAATGACCTGCACTAGCTGCCTCTGCAGCCTTGACTTTTCTATCCATTTCATGCCATTTCAGCTGAATGCGGTCAAGGTCAGGTGTTTGGGCAAACAAGTTTACCACTTTCAACTTTCATCTTCCTTTTTCTTCTAAGACTTCTGACAGGGTATTGATGAGCGCACAGCTTAAAATTTAGCAAATAAAGAATAGGATGTTGAAAAATGTTTGACTGGCAGTGTAGAGGCTGAAAGAGGGCCAGAGTGGGCTTCATGTAGAGCAAAGTGTCATGTAGAGCAAGGTGTCTGCAGCAATCCTGATGTGAAAGACTTAAGGATTTTTAATGCCACTTCAAGCTGAATTTAAGACCAAACTGTAAGAATATCAGAATCAAAACTCATACATTTACACTACATTGACTCGACCCACTGTTCATTTAAGTTTATGTTAAGGAAAATGCACACCAATTAATGTGTGAATAATAAATCTAATTTACAAAGTGACAATTAAGGCATGGGTGACACAGTTATAAAACAATCCTCCTTCCAAGAAACTCCAATCATAACAGAAGCGCAATGGACTTAAACCAAGACATTTAATATCCCATTCTCCAACATTACGAGTATGTAAAGTGGTCAATTTAACAGGTTCTTGAATATTTGAATTTACACTTTCCCACAGGCTACTACCTTAAAGACGATGCCGTAGACAAGGTACCTAACTAACGTGTACTGAGAGCAGCATACAGTCCATGCTTCTTTTAGCACGAATTGTTGAACTTCCGGTCAAAAACAAATAAATAAATAAACAAAAACTCTCACATTAATTGCATCAAACATTATCAAAAGTAACCACAAGATTAACATGCACCCTTCAAAACCCATTCAATATTGCTTTATCACAACTCACACACACACACACTCAGTCCACATATTCATATCTTTATGGGGACTATCCATTCATTTTTATGCGCATAACCCTAATCCCAACTACGGAAACCTTAACCCCTACCCAGTCCTAACCTTAACCATACGTAGCAAAACAAAATACAGGACTTGGCATTTTTTGTTGTGATTTAATGTGATTTCATTCACAAATTTTCATAACACTGAGATTATCCTTGTGGAGATCAAAAAAAATAAAAAATAAATAAAAAATATTTTTTTTCCCCAAATTGTGGGGAAATCTGGTTCCCACAATGTAATAATTACAAGAAAACACACAAGAGGAGACACATACACAACATGGGTATGCGGCAGGAAAGACAAAAAAAAGTGTTGACATATTTTAGGACAGCAACATCCATGTTCAGTTATAATTTCATCATCACTATATCAAAAGGTATAGTGATAACTATAAAAATACATGAGACAGACGTGTCCAGTACAGTGTTTCAGCAACGGCCTATGAGGGACAATGCACACTATTTGATTTCCATATTATGTATTTCTATATGTTTCTTAACAACTGCACCGTGTCCAGTCACCTGCAGTGACACTAAGCGAGTGACAGCTATTGAATATAAAATGCACACATGAACATTCAACATTCAACATTAAGAAGATGTAGCGCACAAAGAAAAAGGGCTTTTCTGTGAGCTTCTTCGCTTATGGACATCAAAGGTCTGCAATTAAAAACTGCCTGACTTGCTTGGAAGGTATTATAGCGAGAAAACTGAATATCGAATATAACTAACTTACCACAGTCACAAGATTCTCATGTACAAGCTGCCATTGCAAGATGTTTCGAAAAGCCCATGTATTAGGTCAGGTAATATAACGACTCCGTCTCTTTGACTGGTCCAAACACTTCTTGCGATCCATGAGGCTGAAATATAACCTGCCCCAGAACGGATCGGTGGCATAAGGGGTAATCCTGTTAACTGGTGAACAGTACATTCACACGGCATGCATTCACTTATTTTTGCAGAAGACAGAAGCAGATCCATCAAGCCTGGAGAGCCAAATAAAATCAAACCATACTTGAATCAAGAAAAGGACTTGCCCCGCATGTTTGTAAGATATGACAAACATGCATGCAGTTGTAAAGGAGATGCAGTAGCCTATTCATAAATTTGAATCCCTTATGAAAAAAGATTGGTCTTCAAGTACATATTTTAAGAAACCTGAAGTATGTGCATGGACAATTCTGAATATCTACAATTTTATTTAACTTTTACAAAATTGACAAATCTGCCATCACCATAAATCTCCAAGAATATGGAAACATTGGTGCATGAGTGCACTTGTCACTAGTTAACAAGATCACCACATAAACTATAATGAGTAGGGTAGGCGTGTAGAATGAGTTACCAAGGTGATGTACCCCACTGAGAATTAAATCAGTGTTGTGATATCAGACAGCCAGAGCTATGTGTCTCTGCTTAGTCTCAATGTTATCTGGCTAAGCAAGAAATCCCACTTCATGGTACAGATCCAACTTGGAGCAGAATAGGCTAACAGGCTAAATTGCTATGGCAACATGTAGTGTCTACAATTGAGCTACCTTTCGCAGTACTAAAAATTCAGTGTTAAACTTCAAGTAATCTGGCTAAGCCAGCTAAACCGACTTCGTACTATACTGTTTAAGTGTCAATACTAGGGATGAAGCGGTTATTGGTTTAATGGTAAACCATGGTACAATTCCAGATGGTTACCCTTACTGTTTAAAATTTTAATTAATATTAATACCCTGGCTGATTACCATGCTTTGAAAAACTCACATCAAACACTGTCCAGCATCAACCAAAGTTAGCAACAGCCTCCCAGACGCAGGTGCGCTGGCAGTGTGCAACGTGGATTTGTTTTGTGTCAGTGAAGATGTGGGGAAACTCAGTGACCACAGCACTCCAGAGGTTTAGAATTTTATATTTGATATGGTTTGCATGTGTTCACCTATGGTATTGGCTATGTTATTATTTTGATGTTCATGTAAACCATGTTTATGGTTTCCAATATAAAACTTGGTCAAATTATTTCAGTTTGTGCATCAGTACATCTTGAACATTTTCAGCAAATTTTAACAACACCATGATAATGCTGATAACCCTGATCATTTTGTTCATTATAATCGTGATATAAAATTCACACCATTTCATCTCGAGTCAGTAACATTTAAACTTAAAATGAAATATTTTTCAACATCAGTATAAAATATGCCCATGACCTCACAAAATGAACCCTAGTAAACTTAAATTTGAGACTTAAGACTTTTTATTATCTTGCACACACTATGTAGAGGCTGTACATGGCCGGAAGGGGGTTTCATGTAGAGGCTGTACATGGCCAGAAGGGGTTTTCATGTAGAGGCTGTACATGGCCAGAAGGGGGTTTCATGTAGAGGCTGTACATGGCCAGAAGGGGGTTTCATGTAGAGGCTGTACATGGCCGGAAGGGGGTTTCATGTAGAGGCTGTACATGGCCAGAAGGGGGTTTCATGTAGAGGCTGTACATGGCCAGAAGAGGGTTTCATGTAGAGGCTGTACATGGCCGGAAGGGGGTTTCATGTAGAGGCTGTACATGGCCAGAAGGGGGTTTCATGTAGAGGCTGTACATGGCCAGAAGGGGGTTTCGTGTAGAGGCTGTACATGGCCAGAAGGGGGTTTCGTGTAGAGGCTGTACATGGCCGGAAGGGGGTTTCATGTAGAGGCTATATGAGGCCGTTAGGGAGTTTCAAATTGAGGCTCTAGGAGGTATGAAGGGGGTTTTATGTAGAGGCTTTACGAGTTCGGAAGGAGGTTTCGAATAGAGGCTGTGCGAGGCCAAAAGGGGGTTTCATGTGTCAGATTCTTTGTTTTTGCAAATCTTTCAGCAGCTGCAGCCCAAGCAGTGATGAGGTTCACAGGTTTGTACACAAAATGGACAGGAATGACTCCCCTCTCTTAATAGGCCGCCTTTCCTCTCATGAACCACAAATAAAATAGTCAAACACCACACTGTGACCACAGGTGTAAACATCTGCTGCTTCTTCTATCTTACAAAAATGAGTAGTTTTTACTATTTATTTGCCTTGTACTGTTTAATCTTGATTCAGCTAGAGCTGGGAGGTTGGGGACAAGCTGTATGCACAGCCTACCAGTTTAATACTGAAAAGCAGCACAGATGATGTAGATTTAGATGGAATGAAATCACGTCTGACCCACACTGCTCTCCTTCATCTGTCAGCGCTTCATCATCTGCAGCATAGCACTGTCTAAACTACAACTACTCCATCCCCCATCCACCCCCCGACGTCAATCTGAAGCAAGCCTGCAGAACAGCCTGCTGTTTATCTCAAGCAGAAATATCACAACCGGCAAGTACACGCCTTGTCTAGTGTTTTTCGAATACAGAGCTCCGGATGAGGTTAGAAAGGTCAAGCTCATGTCAGTCTCTCTTCAGTGGAATAGGAGAAATCGACATCAGGTTTTATGGGTAAGACAGAAGGTGATAACAACTGAATGCCAATTATATAAAAACTGCATTCATAAAAGGTACAATTTAACATGGATATAAAGAACACATGCTTAAAGTTTCGTACGCACTATGCTCATTTCTTGTTCCCTTCTCAAAACAAATGCAGAACAAAGCAGGAACTGAGACGGAAACAGCTCATTGTGTCAAACAAAAATAACCCCAGTGTCTTTGGCTTTCAGCTTCTTGCCCCATATCTCAGGGAGTTTCCTGAGAAGTCTTTTCTCTTCTTTCTCAGAGGAAAATGGCTATATTCTTTATCCTGGTTTTATTCTGTCACCTGTCATTTTAGAGGCTAGCTGGTGGCTCTCTGCTGCGACCTTACTAGGACTGAAGAGAGGGTGGGACAGCCATTTTCCTTAGATCTCTTTTAAAGATCCCTTCTTGCTACATACTGAGCTAAAAACCTACACCACAGAGTACATCAGTCAAAACAGCTTGTTGCTAGAAATACGGAAACTGTAATGCATCTTTTTAGTCAATATGATTTGCGATTTGTTAACCCATACCAAGCATTACTCTGTCACAGACCATGGAGCTACCATGTTCAGAGACAGACAAACTGAATGAGGCCATATTGGGCAGGAAACCACACAGTGGCCATTGACACACATATTCAGAGCTAAAAATGAGTGCACTGGAAATAAACACCCATCGGCTTGACCATGAGCAAGGCAGAAGAAAGCAGAAGTGATCTGTCGGAACTCGTTGCATGCCCAGACTCAATTCATCAATTACCAAGGAAACAGACTGGTCCCTATGCGACGATGATTGAAATAAAGCATAGAGACTCAAGCTGAACTGCAGAGCAGTGCAGGCAATACCTTTACCAAATATGAGACAAACTAGATGAGCATGCAGGATGAATCCGGCCATTTTTAAGCATCCACAGCAGGGAGCGGCTGTTGGGAGACGTGTTCGTGTTTAATTGTTTAATAACCACAGGGAGGAGAAAGCCATCACAATTTTACAATGGAATACTTACAATAAAAGTGGAGCAAATACCTCATTAACGGGAACTATTTTTCACATTAAATGAGGCTATAGGCAAGCCGAGAGTTTGAGCATCAAAAGAGGATAACAACAAGCCGCTTTCTCCGCCTGATTCTAAGACCTTTCTTATCAAGCCCAGCTACTAAACAGCTATGGCAGGGCCGGAGGTTCGAAGAGCAGGCACCATATCTATTAGGCAGATAGCAGCTCCATCAGGAAGCGCATCGCATCACTGAGAACGGTCCACATGCAGCTGAGCTGCCCCCACTAGCCGGCATCTCGCTTTCATATCACTTTAGCTATTGCTCAGATAAGCCTCTCTTTTGTCTTCTTGTCAATGTGCTGTTTACAGTGCTTCCAAAAATGTCAGAGAAGACTCCAGCTGGATGGGGAATGAATGAAGGTGGGAGGTTAAAGTCATAGTTTTCCTGTGAGCACAAAACTTACATTAAATGGCTTTCACAGCCATCCTGTAATCTCGAAAAAATTATAACTCTAAAAATTAAATATAAGTGTACCTGGAAGTAGGGATGCACGATAACACATCTCAATATAATCGCGATTATGTGGCGCATGCACAGTAATCAACAAGTATACATTCAGTGTATCTTTATGTTTATTAAATTCGGGTAGTGGAGCACGCCAGGGGCTACTGTTTTGATATGGAAGCGATAAGCACTGAAGCGGCAGTGAAGAAAGGTACAGCTTAGAAGCCACAACATCTTTTTGGTAAAGGAGATACTGTGGATAAACAAGGTAGAAAAAATTGGTGGTGTGATGGTACTTTTTGCAGGTTAAAGTCAGATACGTTATATAAACATGAGGATACGTCAAATCCATACATAATACTCGTTGCATGCCCAGATTCAAGACCCCCTTGTGATCTTTTGGACATCACAAAACAGCTCTCATTAATATTTTAGGCATTCAACTAACCTGCTTACCAAATTGTGGGAATAAATAAACGTTCATATAATGCTGAAAAGCCAGCGTTTGGACAAATGATTAGGCCAGTCATCTAAAGGACTGGTGATTATTGCGCATGCGCCATATATTTGTGATGTGATATCATGCAGCCCTACCTGGAAGTAAGGTTAACATTGAGCAGCACACCAATAACTGATATAAATAATGCAGAGAACAATCTATGGCTAAAGCCAGGCTTGGCAATCAGACTGCAACAGATCAACTTGATACAGGTTACCCAACACTGTTGAGAATAGTCAGAGATTTCACACAGTCACTGTTTTAGTGATCCAAACGGATCCTACAGCTGATACTACAGCTAAAGCTGACCTTAAGTGATAATCAAATAATGATTACAAAAGAATCATGGAGAGCTTCATCTGAATGCAGCCCACTGTGAAAATGAAGTTAAATGACTCTTAGAGAAAAATATAATTCCAATTTGCACTATGTGTATATTTCACACGAAAAACCACAGCATCTGTACATAAAAATTACCCAATGGTCTGCATGTTATTCTTTCATTACTATAATACAAAAACATATTCCTGTTCTTGGCTGGTTTATTATTGATGAAATTTTTAATATACTTGTCCCAGAGTAGAGGCCATGAAATCTCCAGACGCTGGAGCTCAGTAGAAGATTGGGTTAATCCTTGAGTCACTACTGTCAACCACCACTCTATAAGAGATCTCTCCTCAAACGCTGACATTCACTGTAGTAATCTCAACCCTAATTTAAAAAGGCGTAACAATTACAACTACACATGCAAACTTAAACTCTGTATATGAAATCACCAAGGAGCGTGAGAACACGTCAAACCAATTCTTTTGTTAGTTAAAACTCTAAATTGTCCATTTATGACACAGGTTACAATACAGCAAAACCTCAAACAGGATTCCATATTACCAGGTGCACTGGGAGGGTCTTTTTTCAGAAGTACCTGCTTTTCAGCCTCAAGCGAACATGCCGGCTCTCTCAGGCAAATCACTTCCCCTTGCCTGTCAGCACCAGGCTTCCCCTGCCAATTTAACGGCACTAATTTAAGTGTCGTATCAAATTACCTGCAAATTCAGGGCTTGTAACAGTGCTTCATCTAGGCTGGGGTTCTTTCACCTATGACTAAATTATTTACATTTCCGCTGCACAGTTTAGGTCGTTTGGGTCCAGCGGCCGAGGCCTTTGGAAAGGGAGTGTCTGGGTCGGGGAGGCACATCCGAGGGCAACTTTGTTCTTTTGGGCGTCCGGAAACCACCCGAGGCAGGGATCATGTATCCTGGCGGAGACTCCTTCACAAGAAATGCATGGCATTTCCTCGGGCTCCAGAGTGCTCCAGCCCCCACTTCTCACATGCCCCCACCCCCAGGGAGAAACAGCAGTAAGAAGAGACTGACTGGCAAATTAAGGCCAATGTGGTTCAGCCAGAGGAAACTGCCTTTCACTCCCACGCTGATTAATCGGGTCTCTGCTGCCATGCATGTCAGTCACAAACCGTCACCGTGTCGCTATTTTCATTCTTTGGCTTTTAAACATTTGTGGAGAAAGTCAACATTGAGCTGAGCACTGCTCCTTCCCCAGGTAAAATATGACAAATGCCATCGGAGCAGCTTCATGCTTACACTGGTAGTTTGTCAGACACTGAGCCCCTAATGAACAAACCCTTTCCAAATAGGCAGAGCACACCTGCAGGCTGCCTAACAAAATGCCAGGCATGCTCTCCAGGGAAATATGACAAACTATTTAAGAGCTATTTTTAATAAAACGTGATGGTATGGTTTTAAAATAGACGTACCGTTTCCATTTGGAGATTTTACCCTGCTGTTTGTTATCTGGCACAGGAACTCATGTGTACACAGAATGTATAAATTGACATTCTCTCCAGGTAACGTGCAGGTCAAAATGATCCAGCTATACAGTTACACATCACGCATTTTAAGTAGGTTAACTGTCAGAACTAAATCAGATGTAAATGAGGGGTGTGATTGCATGTGTAGGTTGTTTGAAACCCTGAAAGACAAGACAGACAGTTGTGGTTTTTTGACATTCCTTTGCGACAGTGTTCAACAGACCCATTATACTTTTTCTGCAGATTCAGTATAACCTGCATTCCAGGCATGTCTGCTACAAAGGCAAGACAGATCACAGCTGAACTTGTCTGGGGATTTTCCCCTGTCCTTAAATGCCCCTTGAATGAAAACTTAATTGCCAATGGCTGTACAGCTGTATATTAAATTTTCATTTAATTTGTTTTTCTTAAATTGCTCATCTAACAAAGATCTTATTCTCTTTACAGTTGATTCTGGAATATTATCAAAAAAAGATGGAAGGCATTCAACGTGCGCCTCTGTCACCACGGATAAAACCAAGGAGTGTCCATTAATGATGCTCAAATCTGTTAAAAGGAATGGTGCTGTTTTCTTTCAGATGTTTCAGAGAGTGTAGAAATTATCATAGAACTGTAGCTGTGTTCCAAGCCTAAGAGTGACTGGCTAAGCCAACATGCTGTTATAGTAGAGGTGTTGCTAACCTACTTCTTTGTTATCAGGATGACTTTAAAAAAAATAAACTTTAAAAATGTTATGGCTGACAGTCTTTTACACCAACATCTCAGAATAACAAGCAAGTTAGTAGGTCGCATAACTATAATTTTTCTTGTGTATTTCAAGCAAAACGTACGTTGAAAATCTTGGTTAAGAAGTCAACATCAGGATATGGACAACTTTCACTGCTAAAATGGTCCTAATAGAGGGTTTCATGAGTGTCTCTTTCAACATCAGCATCAGTACACTTAGATGTACAACTATACCTTTAACATTGAATGTCTTTTGGGTGTGCCACAGATCATTGTCTCAGCAACCAGCCGCACTTATGTGGTGACAATGGAATCTTGCATTTCTGGCAGTAACATTTAAACTTTTCAGTGCCATTAATTTTGCATTTTTAATAATGAGTACAAAAAGTAGTGTTCCTGGTGCATACAGCAGACATTTTGTACATACCGGGGCACAATTTAGATTGTTTGTATATTACACAAAGGGGTCTAGATGGGAAATGACAAAGCAATTTTATATGCCAATAATACAGTACTGCACAAACTGGCAAAAAAGAGACTTTTTATGTAATTGTTCAGCTAGCAGACTGGTATAGGTTATGGTTAGGGGTGCACAAGTATTATTCACAAATTTTCACATTCGCAGAGATCTTCCACCCCTAACAATCACAAGTGTGAAGGGGTTACTGTACGTGGCTAGGCACAATTTCTCAGATAAACTAACAAGTTAATCTACTGAGAGCTGGAGTTGGGGGACAGAATTGACCAAATTGAGACCCTGTATCTTAACCATTCATGATGCCCTAAGGCTTTACTGCTCCACTTGTACCATAAGCAAGATTTTTCTCCCTGCACACAATATAGTACTAAGCGTCAGTGTGTCCACTATACATCCAGCACCAGTTAATGTGGCAAAACGTGGAAATGAATCAGCTTTGTCTCCGATAAAGCTTCTCAGCATTTTACCAGGCATTTCCGCTTCGCTGGACAACACATTACTCACGCTGCTTAAATGCACGTCATCCATGGCCTGGTGTGTTATGACCTTTCGGCTGTAGGCACACTCACAAATTTCATGGTGGCATATTTGCTTTGTTAATATACCTTCAGAATCAACACTGTCCCTGATCTCCAACGTTTGCGGGTATAAATTTCCAACATCCCTTCTTGCAAAAAAAATGCAAGATTATGCAGTAATACAAAAGGCATAGGAAAATGTATCCTTTAAGAGAACATTTCAGCAATCCTTCCACTTACATACAACAGGCTTCGTCAAGAACTAGAGATACTAAATTCAAAATCTTTTTTCAATTTTCTATCTGGAGGAAAAATATGTTTATAACCTTTGAGATGGAAGCTGTAACATATCCCTGGTTGAAAGGTCCAGACATTAGCAGTCCTTTCTTGACTCGGCTATTTCAGCTTCAATATTGACATTAAACACAAATGGAGGCACTGGAGTCAAACACAAGGATCTTCACGATCTATAAAAGTATTCCAGTTTAATGCTACTTATAAAAACATGAACGCAGTTTTGCTTTATTGCTTACATTGGCCAATAAGGACACAGCTGCGCTTCGACAAACAATATTACATTTAGCGATATTTTAGGATGTTTCCATGGTGAAGGCGCCATGCAAACAATGTGCTGGTTATGTAAGTGCTTACTTGCAGTATTGGGCTCTTTTGTGCTTTTCATTTTGTGTACGTGTGTCTGTACTTCTCTTTAATGCACAAAAACACTCCTATCAACCATTTCTTTCTGTCCAAAAAGAAGAAAAAAAAAGCTTGAAATCAGATCTCATTAGCCAACTGAATAGCAGTCCTTTAATAAGAAAGATTTATAATGGTGCTGGGCATTCCGTAACCATGGTGATGTACCATGTCAGGTTAAATGTCACAAACAAGATGGATGTTTTTTTATTTTTTTGTAGATTTTGCTTGCATAACTGAAAACTACATGCAACTCTCTTCAAGAACATCGGGCTTCATTTTTCACAACCAAAATACCAGGAAGCCCAGGTCAAGCTCACCTTTGCTAAACTACTGACCGCACAGGCTCATTTAGTATTTAATGTGCTTCCCCTTTCAGTGATTTTGACCTAATCGCACACACTCATACAGCCTTTCAGTGTTTTATGGGGGTGGGTATATAGCAGACCACAAAGGTCAGTAGCATGCAGTCAAAAGCTGCAGGGCTATAAATACGCATAGAATGCAAATTCAGAGTCAACTTCTGCTGTGGTCCACTGGGTTTCTCAACCCCAGGTTCCTATGTTACATGAAGACAAAACGTATGAACAGGAAAATTAACAAAAATGTGGGAAACGTTCAACAGCATCACAATTAACTAGCTATTTCAGAGTGATCCAGATTCACCTAAGTCATACTCTGCAGACTAATACAGTTAATAAATTACAATTTCAATTTAATTTTTCAATTATTTATAATGACTAAACATATCACCTTATTCCAAGTAATGAATAACACACTTGCTTCATTAGCCTTTACATTTTATCATTTACATTTTAGAGAAGGGAATAGAATTCGAATAACATCATGACGTTTGGACATCAACTTAAAAATGCCCCAGTAATTTAAAAAACCGATAAAAAAAACCCTTGACCTGCCAAGCAAGAGATGAGGCAGAGGTGACTGAGTCAAGACCCAAATAATCATATCTGACTCTAAGGTCGCACAAAGCAGCAAAGTCAAGTCAACTTCCCCGCAGACAGACCTCTCCTAACCTAGAGAGCAGGCTGACTTTGCAGCCTCAGCCAACCTTGCAAACATCAGCGCCGTGCCTTTCTGGTGACTCAGCAAAATGGCAGCACCCGACATTAGCGATCACTATACAGCGGGGGAAGGGCACCTCTCAGGCAGGGGGATGGGTCAAATGAATGCTACCCAACCAAATGCTACTGTTTATTCATGTAGCTGAGAAATGGTACATGTCTGTATTTATTTCCTGCTTTCTACATCGTGTGATGTGGGCTATATCTTTTCTCTACTTTTCCTCCAAGTTCCTACACATTTCATCCTACTTCTGGACAATGTTTTTGTCTGAGGGCAAATAAAAATGATTTGGCCTGCTCATTTTGCTGAGTAATAATTTTCCCCTCCATTCCCCATTCCTCCACTCCTGTAATCATTTCCCAGCAGCTGCGTCTCACTCCACTGCAGCCACCTTGGGGTATTCACTCTGATAAATGTCTCAAGTGCTGCATCCAGCATGCCCAATTTCCTGATCGAATGTCTTTTCTCAAACTCCCCAAGCCGCACTCTGTCAGTCACAAATGAAGCTAAATGGCACGGAGTGAAAGGGACAGGGTGAGGTGTCTGTTGGGTTTAAGGATTGCATCGTTTAGTGCCATCGGGGGTGAGGAGGTGGGCCACTTTTTCAGACCTCCACTCCAGTATACGACAGTTTCACTACATTTCCCTCTCCTGTATAAGGATCTCAGCGCATTCAGTAAACCACCATCACAACACCATTCAGGGGAAAGATAGACTCAGATAGCTATGCACAATGTATTGAAAAAGAAACAGTAGAATAACTTATTTATAGCCTGGATCTATCCATAAATTTTCTATAGCCGTTTGTCCAATGTAGGGTCATGGTGGTTCGGAGCCTACTCTGGAAGTAACAGGAGCAAGGCATGGAATTATATATGATTTAAAAAACTATATATCTATTTCTAGCTAATTTCTATAAAAAAGAGATTTCTTAAAACATATCAACAAATAAACCAATCTGTTTGATAATAAATTCAAAATTTATTTTCAGAAAATTGTGGGGGAGGGGGCGTTGGAGCCAAAAGGACCTACTCGGTACATAGCCCTGTCAGGTTACAGGGTTTATACATCCGTTACAAGAGGAGAACCCATTCACATGCAGGCAGAAAACACACAGCTTGACATTTACCCTAAGTCCAGTATCAAATGTATGGTGATCCATCTAATGAGCAACAGGCAAATTTCTTTCCAATGGCTATATTTGACTCACCCAGATGGCAATGTTGTTAGGGATAATTGGCAACATGTCCAAATCAGGTTTGGTAATATTAATTTGCGTGAGAAGTGCAATGATGGATTACAACATGTTCTTGAAGGCAAGTAATCGATTATGTAATTAACTAGGGATGGGCCGATCCACATTGTTTTCAGTTCTGATCCGATTCCGATCAACTGCCAGTACCATTACAGATTCCTATACAAGAGCTCGTTTTACTTAGCATAGCAGCCCCTCGTGTATCTCAAGCTGTAGAAAGTAAACAAAGTTACCCATGCCAGCGACTCCCAAATTATACATTGCTTTTTTTCATATTGCATGCGTTGTCTCACATAATTGTGTGCGCTTTGTTTAGTGGGATATTCCACTAAATGCTACTCCGACACCTCAAAACTTACAAAGACTGCAAATGGCCAAGCTACTAGTTGTTGTTAAAAGTGTAAGATACTTCAAGATTCCAGATTGTCACAGTCTTTTCTGATGATCTTATGCTCCTCATACTGTAAAGGGTATGCACATGAGGTCACGGCACTCACCACCACTGAGAGGCAGCCTGAGTGTTCAGCATGAATGCTGATAAAAAACAAATCTAAAATGGGAAAGAGCTGTCATGCGATTGATTGTACAAGTACATTTAACACAAAATAGGAGCTATATAGCTATATAACTATATAGGACAAACTGCAAAAACTAAATGAGTAAGTATCGGACATGGATCAGTCATGTATGGCCGATGCCCAATACATCAAAAAGGTCTGGATCGGCGCCGATACCGATTCGAATATTGGATCGGTGCATCTCTATAATTAAAGAAAAAACAATGTTTATGAAAAGTTGACCCTCATTTGTTAGATAGTATAATTTCTATAAAAAAGAGAGTTATTGAAACATATCAAGAACTGCTCTTAAATGGTTATTAGCAGGGATGGACCTAACTGGTACACAAGTACGCATTCACCTTTAAAAACGATACGTGAGACAATCAATTGTTTGTAAAAGCGCAAATGCGTACTTATTTTATGTGGATTTGCACTGCTATGACAAGAAAATACATTGCATTTTAACCTGTATACCGCAAATGAAGTATAGTTAGCATAGAAAGATTAAAATGCAATATATTTTGTCTTCATATCAGCGCAAATGCACAGTACGCATTTACACTGTTACCACAATCAATTGTCGCACGTGTTGTTTTTAAAGGTGAATCCGTACTTGCATACCAGTTATGTCCATCCCTGGTTATAAGTTTATTGTTAGTTATTTCTTTAAGAGAAAGAGCATTACTGTTTTGTTTTCACACATGCTAGACAACCAAGAAGTGGCAAAGCTCTATGTGACAGAGCAAACCTGCTGCCCATCAGAAAAAATTACAAAAGAATAAATGGTCTCTATTGTTTTTCTTGTAATTGTAATGCTCAGGGTGAACCTGCAGACAAAACCACACCCCAAAGAATGCTTTTCTTCCAAACACCCCAAGGGTGATTTATAGACCTTAGTCAATGGATAATAAACAGTTTGGTGTTATACTTGAAGGGTTCATTCATTTGTATGTAGACTTGCCAAGAATATCCTTAGATGCAATCTCAAATAAAAACAAAACAGTATAGCTCATGATTATGAATGATTTAATTTCTCTATTGAGTCACTTTATAATGTATTAAGATTTCATGCAAGCATTCACCTACCTGTATTTCTAAGCTATTACAAGGATTTGGTTCTATGTCATTTTTCATGTTATTTTACTTATTTTAAAGTGTAGAAATAGATAGAATGTGAGCAGGGACCATAAGAGGCAAGACTCCAACATTGACATGAAAGCAGGAAGATGTAATTGGCTCAGCGGCAAAGGGGGTTCAGCTGTCTCACATTGCCATGGCACCCATGTTGCTGCCTTATGTTGGTGACAATCGATGGTTGGTCTGAATGGTCATCTTTCAACAGGCAATTTGAATTACGCGGTTCACACACAACAAAACAGCAACTATTGGAAAAAGAAAGGAATGCTGTAACCACAAAAGACATAAAAGTGTATAAAGGATTTTATGGGATGTTACCCATTGTATCCATATTACAATACATGTAAAACCTATAATTAATGTAAAAAGAACCTAGTTTCTTAAGGCATTACACACCTTTTCATCAGCACAGGACAAAAAGGATTCGGGTAAAAATATCTGACCCAGCAAAAGCAACCATTTAAGCAAGATCTTAATACACTTTCTCATATCCTTTATGGCTTTGAAGATCCACTATGGATATACAGAAAAGTGTATTTTATGGCCCATATCACTATGATATGTTGAGCAAAAAGCATCTGTCAGGTACCCCTCTGTAGAAGCATGGTACTCTTTTCTGGTTAGTGTTTAAGGTTGACATAAAAAGAAACATTCAACAGATAGAGCACTAGACGTATTCCTGAATTTCCTGGGCCATTAACTAACCAGAGCTTCCTCTTTCACTAGAGAAAAATGAGCCATGACACTGACAGAAGCTTAAATAGCAGCTCCACGAATGACAAATCTGACCTTATCCGTCATGCTACATACCGCAAATGTTACCATTAGACATTACATTACATTTTGGAAGAGTTCAATTCTAGAGTGTAATGACAAAAAAAGCAGGAAAAATAAAAGGCATTTCCAGTCTCTCAATATTTCAGACCAAAACACAAGACAAATTGTAGTGCTTAATTAGAACAAATAGACTACATTAATTATGATTAATGCTACATACCACTATAAACATTTTTGCTAAACTGTGACATGAAATGACGGCGGTGCACATTAAAACACCTTGTGCTAGAACAAAATGCTGCTCATTGGTAAGGATGGTACATTTAAAAAATTCCACCATATTATTTACAGTACAACTGAATGCATGATTGCAGACCAAAGAAATGCGCGACAAACATAATCTCTTTGAATTACCAATGAATGGCAGAGTAAATAATGATAAAAGATTAGCTATTTGCACACTTGCTACATACATGCCTTGATCGAAGCATCTTTGATCTATGATGCAGATGATATTATGTTGGGTTACTACCAGAAGATTCAAAATTTGCCTAGAAAGGGTAGGCCATCTCAAAGGACCATAATTTCATCCAGATTTTGAAAAAGGTTTTTACGCTACCTTCAACAAAATAAAAACAGCTTAAGATATATCCTTCCAGATCAATGTAATTGTTGAAAATGTCATCAGTCTTACTCATCGTAAGTGATCGGTTGTTATTTAGATTAAGTATGTAAACATGGGCTTGTATCTTTCTAAATTAGCCTCACTCTCTCTACCTCTTCAACACTTTAGTATTTACCATGGAATGTGTAATCATTTGAAGCTGAGCTTGCCAAATTAAACACAAGCACTACTAAGCAGGATTTAACTACAGACATTCTGGACTTGTGATTTTAACATCTCAAGAGGGCACAGAGAGTCACATGCTGTGAATAATTACGGTCATTTTTTGAGTGACATAAGCATGCATCTGGAGAAAAGGACTTGTATCTAAAAAGAAGTTCAAAACCATAAAATGCCAAAATACCAAAAACGGGAATTTACAGATACATATTTTTTATAATATCAAAATTCTGCTGATGAGTGACTATATTCATAATACATGACTCATTGTTTTCATTTTGCTTTATTCTTTTGAATAAACTTCATATGGATATTAATAATATGTTCACTTGCTGGATGTTTAAATATTTAAAAAATCATTAACATCTGTTTACTTAATATACATCTCCAAGGTGCAAACATTACATATGACTCACATTAATCTTTTAATGCTCAGACAGCAGTTCTCATACTTGCATTAACCTGGTCCAACTCCGCAACAATACTAGCCAAAATGGCTGAACACTAGTTCATATATTCAAATACTGCTAATGTGAGCTAATGCAATTTTTTAAGGAGGACATTTTCACCTTTGAACAAAAACAACACTATGAATACCCCCCCCCCCCCCCCCTCGCTTCCCATAAGTATTTGACTCTAGTAGATTCAACATGAAGGATGCAATTCCCCTCTTTCAGTTAAACACTGCAATGAAGTCCCTTGCAAATAATAAGGAGCCAATTGCTGCAAATGGCAGGTGAAAGACAACAGTTATTTCTGCCACAAATCACAAACAAACTACCCCAGTTAAGAACACAATTTAGCTTCTTTTTAGTCTGCAAACACCACATATAACCCTCAACGTGAAAGGGAACAAAGAAATCCCCCACCCAAAACTGGGGATCTCATATTCAAGAAAAAAAAAACAGAAAATACTATCAGTTAGTCTGAGCAAAATATTAATAAATTCAAATGTGAGAATATTACACAAAAATTACTGGAACCATAAAATGACATGAATATGTACCATCAGCATTAAAAATAAAATGGTTATTGAAATGAACTGAGCAAAATAAGTGCTAATTACAATATCAGACAGCTTCATAGAAAATACCTTGCTAGACTGAAATGACACGTATGTTTTAAATTGTTTTACCATATATATAACAGAGTTCGTCACCAACATGATTACATATTGTCAGGCAGAACTGGTACTTATTCTAGCCCTGTAATGTGAGCTGTCATAAACACTATTAAAACTGTCACACAGGAAGACAGGAGAAGTGCCACGTTACTGGGGGCTTTCCTAATTCAAATATACTCCCTAAATTTTGTGTCCACACCCACACCCACACACACACACACACACACACACACACACACACACACACACCAGAAAACCAAAGGGTGTCTACCACAGACAAAACAGATAACACAAGGGAGTGTGCATGCTACACTTGGCTAGCATAGATGCTGATTGCTTACTTCAGAAACTATGACTAGGAGAAGAAAGTCAAAAAAAATCAATGAGGAATGACACTGCACTCCATCATCAAGATTATATATATTTTTCTAATCACTTGGGCGTATTGTTTTACATGTAAGTGGAAGAATTTTCTGTGCACCATTAATGGCTACCCATGCAGGCTAGCAATTCTTGGAAAACTATAGCCCAATAAGTTACTGATAAATGATTATTGGTGAATATCCACAGTATACCGACCCAATACATTATAATCCAATTAATGTCTAACATATTACAAAACAAATACATATTTACAGAGGAATGATTAATTTATTTCTGAAAAATCCACACTCATGTTGGCTCTCTTCATTAGAAAATATTTCTGTTTTTCATTTTGAACATTTTAAAAGAAGGTGAGGTAAACTCATGAGCCTGAGGTGATGTACAAAATTATGCCCTTATTAAAAGTACAACACTTTGTAATAACCAGGAATCACTTTGCCTATTGCTTTGTTTTTTCTCCCCCATTCTCATTCGGTGGCCTGGTTTTCATCTCCTTCCTCATGAGGGCCCTAATTGTGATTTAAATAAATTATAAGGCCCTCCTATTAAAGCACATCAGATCTTGAACTTGGTCTTCAGCTTGTTGAGGATATCTTGGTTCATGCCATAGAAACCCAACGTAGGCTGCCTTCATGAAATTCTCAGTTTGTGCCAATTTATATATCCTACCTCCTTTCCCTCCCCCACGGCCTTGCTCTATTTATGGAAACCACAAGGCATTCCTGTTTTTTCCCTCCTTAAAAGGGAAGCATTTCCTCAAATATCGAGTTGCTAAATTGAGTTTCCCATCTAAATTATCGGCATTTAATGTTTCTAGTAGATCGTTCATCTTTTTTTTCCTGTCACCCAATATTCTCTGTTGATGACCGAACATAACTTTAAAAAAAAAGTGGTAAAAGCCAGAAAATTTCTGGATTTAGAAGGTGAGTTGCATTCTTGTTGCATCACCGTGTGGTCAATGTTCACTTTCTGCATCTAAGTGGCAAGTAGAGAAAATTGGTTGTTATAAATAGCTATGATACAATGTAAGAAATTTTATGGAGAAATGTTATGGTTATGGACAATTAATCTGCCCAGGAGACAAGCAGGGAGTATTGAGGTATAACACTAAATTCTAAATAAATATTTTTTAAAAAGTAAAATTTAAAAATAACCCACATCTTAGGTTAACTACAAATATAAAAACAAGTTCATACATTTGTGTACAAAATTATATCTCAATAGCTTTCAGGTATAACAAACAACCAACCCAACCAAAATTTATAAACACTGATATTCAGATCAATGAGTCCTGTTAATATCCAGCTCATAAAAGACACAAAGCCAGAAGACGGTATACAGAACCTAGATTTTGTTACTTATTAAAGTCCAATGTCCATTTTCAAACAAGACAGAGCTTCGATTCAAAATCTCTCACGTAACTAAAGAATTTCCTATAATTCATTCATCAGTGACAATTTCAACCCTCTGGCTCTGTATACATACTAAGGCTACTCTTATCCAGCCCAAATAAAAACAGTAAGGGATTTCCCAAGAAAAGGCCAGCCATGACTGAATCGGAGTGAGCTTCTAAAACTAGCTGGTCATTTCCACTTATTGTTAGTGCTTGGAAAAAAAAATCTGAACAAAATCCAGGCACAAAACAAATAGCATACAAAGGCATTTCACAAAACCAAGCTCTGTCCATGTACTAATTTGATAAGTACTTTAACCTTGATCCATCATGAATTCTAGGGGCATTTAGACAAGGGTTCAGCCCATAGGTTGTTCTGCTGCCAAAGTGTATTTCAGTAAGTGTGCAAAACTAGTTTCTCAAAATACCAAAAACTGGCCTATGGTCAGTAACTTCAGTAATTTGCAGTCTGTTCTGCTAAGATACAAAAAAGTGCAGCTTCACTGTTATAATACAGCCCAGACTTAGTTTTTAAGGTAAGTATTTTTTAAATAGACTATTAATGGGCAATTCCATAAACAAAAACACAACATAGCCTGGATCTTCTTTGTCATGAAACACCACTTGTGCTGTTAGCTAAAAACAACTTACACTGAGTATCAAAGCTACTATGTATCAAAGCTGCAAAGTTTTAAATAATGTGTTGATTTCTGGTGCCAAAAGGTACACAGAGATAAAGAACACATTTTTTAATACATCAAGGTATAGGAACATTTTAAATGTGTAAAAGTGTAGTATGTACACACAAAGAAAAACTTAAATGAGCAAAATCCACAAAATCTTTTTCCTCCGCATGTAGATACCTAATGCTCAAACTACACTAGCAAGCAGATTTAACCACAGATAAGTGGATCTTACTCACCCTTGTTTAAAATGGTCAGTTTGACAATGCTAATACTCTGTGCCCAACAATAATCCCAATAATCAGTACATTTAACCAAATGTACTGGAGCCTGCATAAGGTTCCCTTCAATATCAGTGGATTTGACGGCCCCTTGTGTACAATCACTTTACGTTAAAATCACTTTAAATTCATCAGCCAGTCAAGGTACATAAAATTATCACTCTTCGGTAATGCATGCAGTTGCACATGCAACTATCGTACAGAGGCATATGAGAGGACTAGACCCTTGCTAATTATGAGATAATGGATAATAAGTCACAAATAACAAATGCAAATTGAATTTTGCATTTGTCTAAAGCATCAATGGAAAACCTCACACATGACTGGCCAGTCAGAGTCAAACACATTCTTCCTACTCTTCATATATCTTTGGTCCAGTGTGATACTTCCACCTCACATTTTCAGAAATTTCCTGCAACTGACCTACTTTAACACTGATGGCTAACATTATTCAAATATTCTCCACGAGAAGTTATTTTTACTTTTTTGACATAATAAGGTTCTTGATATTTAAAGAAAAATGCAAATAAACAATTTCCCCTTCAGTGCATGAAATGAGTAAATGTGATGAAAGTGACAATTAATTTTGCTTCTTAATCAAATACATTTTTTATTAAGTATAATAATATTGCTTAGCATCAGATCTTTGTGTACATCACTTTCTAAAAAGAAAAGAAAAACATCTGGACACAAGCTTCTGGTTCAGAAAGCATGGTACATGTGGTTTCTGCATTTCAGGGGAAAACTGAATAAGTCCCTTTAAGACGCGAGGCACCCAAAAGTGCTTGGCTCTTACTCAACACGTCCCCATATTACCATTTCCAAAATCCATTGAAAAATACATTGTATTAGTGTGTCTGCCAAGGACACCTGACTAACAGAAAGGAAGATCAAGGCAGAACCAGCATTCAACACATCTGCATTACGCAACGAGCATGCAATGTTTCATGGGGTCAACCCTAATGGGAGAACCCAGAGTCTCTCAACACCTTGGAAAGACAGCTTGTTTATCCTGATGAAATATGTCTCAACATCGTTCAGGTTTTACCACTGATAAATTGGACTGATATTTTACAAAATGGTATTTCAACTGTCTGATATATAATGTAAAAGAATGACAAGAGTGACAAGAATTAAAATTTTCATTGAGAGCATTTGGTAAACAATACATTTTATTCCAATCATTAACATACAGATTCAACAATGAATCTGCAAAGGACAAGCAGTGAATCAGGAATCACTGTTTAGATATTTATGCAGACACCAAATGATCTTTTCCAAAATAAATCCAAAAGAGTTCCTTAGTATTCTCAATAAAATGTTTTGGGTTTTTCAAGCACAAATTTACAATTAAAGAATGCCTGGTTTCCTAATGTTTTCAGTGTGTTACAATCTGACAAAGGGCATTATTAGGCTCACCCTAGATATCCGACAAGCTAATGCAATACGTACATCCACCTTTGGTGTCAATTTGCTTGGTTCACTGCGTGGCATGTGACGACACCGGGGAGGTAAATATTTTATGACCCTTTGTACCTTTATAACGTCTAGAAAGCAGATATGGAGACTATACCCACACGGTGCCAAACAAGGGGTGCAGCAGCCTAAAAATAAGTATTGAAACAACCAAATGAATGCCTGTAAAACCCCTCCCGATATAGCACAAACAGTCACAGCTCTCACTTTGCCTCCCCCTCCCCCACTCTCGCATACACCGTCTAGCAGCAGAATTACATAACTGTGCCTGCTGTAATTGGAGAAAGTGTAGAAGGCAGAGATCAATAATTCAGAATCAAGATACCTTTCTCTACCTGGGGCATACTGAAGACAATCACGTTAGCAAACGAGCCAGTTCAATTATATCACCAAGCAATTAAAAGGCCATTTAAATAAAACACAGCACTCTTAAAGCTAAAATAAAAGCTCATATACAAAAATGTGGGCGAATCTTACACTTGCCTTATACCAAAACACAACAAAATTGGTTAAAATTGCATGACCTTAACCAACATTGCACCAAATTTAATGTACAAAATGTAATAACAATAATGGTTGTTGTTGTGACTCTGCAGGTAATGAAACATCAGTTCTATTTTGGAAATTTGCTCCTAAGTCTCAAAGGCAAACATTAGCATCCCTTGTACTACTGGAAAACAATTAATCAAATGTATGTTATTAGTAATACTTGTGCCTTTAACAGAACAATTATGGGGGAGGGACACACTAATACTTCACTAAAGAATGAACAATGGAGAGCACTGTAAGTTTTGAATTTCTTTAGGCATTACAAGAATTTCAAGCTGAGTTATGTGAAGTAGCATGAATGTACAGAAATTTCTATTTAACACAACTGAAAGACCTATTCAAGCTGCATAAATTGCTCAAATTCATTTCAAGAAAAACATGACAATCAGGAATGCTGTCCCAATGTCACTGTCAATGAGTGTAAAATACCTTGGCTTTGAGTCTGGCATCCCCTCCCCCACGCTCTGAGCTGGGGCACCGGCATATTGCTGTTGTATGCCACAGTCATACGTTTCTGTAACATCAGCCCCCCAGATCCCACCAAAATTGGAGGGAAAGCATGTGAAGTGGACTTCCAAGCTACTCCAAAGGAATGGAGGGCTTCCATCTCATCTTACAACATGACCCAGTCATCCAGTGAAGGCTGTCTCCATGAACGCACTGCCCCATGCCCTATTAGGCTAAATTATGCCACAACATCACACATGCTGGTTTACCAGCTAACTGGCCACTTTTGTTATTGTTGTTGTTGGTGTTGATGATGCTGCTGCTTCTTCTGCTTCCCCTACTGGTGTTAATGTAGGTTATACAACATAACCCATGCCTTATATAAAGCACATTAGTTTGCGAAGGGAGCAATTAGATGGCTGGTCAACTACATTAAATGTTATGATCAAGTCGAGATTACTGCAGAGAGAAAACACAGAAGCACGCATACATATACATATACACACACACACACACACACACGCGCACACACGCACACACACACGCACACACACACACACACACAGGCGGCCCATCCCCCACCCCAGTCACTTATACAGTAACGTTATTCTCCTCACATCCCTGTCAACAGCAAGGTACGCTCACTCTAATCACGCAGTAAACACACCTTTAATACACTGTAATGCGTGTCCTTTTAATCCCCCACCCCCCACCTCACGAGGGAAAAAAAATATTAAATACAAAACGCAGAGCCCTTACTTTAAAATCCCGATCACACCAGGGGTGTCTTCTTCGCTGTCGCTTGTGTGGAATTTCCTCCTCAACTATTTTTTTAACATGAAAGCAAATAACGCGTTATGAACCCCAGTTGATGGCGCTGGACCGGTAGTTAAATTCCCAGATAAGCGCGGCGTCGTTCAGAGATAATTCGTAGCTTTTTCAAAAAATTAATAATAATTAAAAAAAGAGCTACAAAATAGATATAGAGGAGAAATTGAGGAACATTGTAAGGCTGTTAGCAAGTAGAGAAAGAGCCAAACGGTTCAGGAGCAGCCAACGGCTTCAGACACTCAAACACAGAAGGGGTGACTCTCCAGGCGGAAATGGGCAGGCGAGCAGGCTGGGAAGCCGCGTGTCTGCGCGCCGCGCTCGCGCTCACCGTACGGGCGCACGCGTTAACCAGTCTATTGCTCTCATTATTGGTCAAACCGCGTATTTATCTTAACAACTGCACTTCTGCATATAGGCAGAAAAACATGCAGGCACGTCGACATGTCTCACAGCAAATGCGACATTTCAGGAGGTCGTAGTGGATTTTTTTTTTTTTGGGGGGGGGAAGGGTTGTTTGTTTAAATTGAGGATTTTCATTAATTTATTTATAGTAATTTGTCTGTTTTGCTGTTGTAGTTATTGTGCTTCCATATTCTACACATACCCAATGCACATATAATACACATACAATTCTATGAATACATCTGCATTGTTATTTCAAGGTGATGAGTCAAAAATCTAGGGACTATTGTGTTCAAATGTATAAATCCCCGCAGTTACCCTGACCAGGATAACCAGTTATTAGGTGAATGCTGCAAACATTTTCCAATGATCACCGAAACGTTTCACTTCCTTTAAAATATAATAAAATATATCTGTACTATTTTTTGTGTTACATTTTCTGTTATTGGATGCCTACCTATTTGGAGATATTCAACACTCAAGGCACAATGTTTCAAAAATCGCTATATACCCTGACATGGTTTCTAGGGATCAAATGAGAAGCTAATTACCAAATTGTCCCATAAGCCTTACGTATGGAACTGCATGTAAGGCTAAACAATTAAAACAGTGACTCATGCTGTCACAAGCTACTTGGGGGCTTCATTATTGCCAACATGGCTAAATTGTCTTTGGCATAAAAATTGCTTTCATGTAGAAATGTATTAGTTCTGTAATACAGAAGAAGAAAATGACTTTCAAGTGTTGATACTATTGCTGTAACCCTTGTCAGAAATAGTTGTTGTGATTTCTTGTGTTGAAAGAGCAAGTAATGTGTTTGGCCAAATGGAAGATTCTGGAGACACAGGCATATGAAAGCCCATAAACCTCCACACCTGGGATACAAATAGATATCATAGTGTCTTCTACAAGAAAAAAAAAAAAAAAAAGGAGAAGCGAGGAAGCGATGGGAACAGGAATCCTGAGACTCTGTGGGGAAGGGAGCATCTTTATAAGCACAGGGTGATGTGGGGTGACGGCGTCTTTGAAGACAAAACGGGCAGAGCAGCAGGAGCAACTGCTATGTGGCTTCTCAGAAGTCAGGAGGGAGCAGAAAAGGGACAGAAAGGACGCCCCAGTAAAGGTCCACTCCCATATCCACATTGGCACTGACAGTTCTTTTTAGGTAAGACTTTTCTGTATGCACACCTTAAAACAAAACAAAAAAAAAAACAGGTTTCTGTCTATTTTTACGGAGAGGGAAAAAAAGTCTTCCTTTGAGCCTCTTCTGCAGCATGGAGCTGTTTGGAAAGAGCCAGCAGGTCAGCAGAAATCTGCATTTATTGTGCCAGCTTGACTAGCAGAAGCAGAAGCGGGGGGCAGGAAATACTCCCTGTCAACATGTCCGTGTCTGTGTGTGTGTGGATTAGGGTTATATTACTTTGTGGGGACCAAATGTCCCCCACATTATAACAAAAACCTGTTATTTTGACGTTGTGGGGACCATTTTTCAGGTCCCCCGAAAGATCTGCGGATGTAATCACAAAAGTAAAAATGGCAAGTGTCTCGTATTTTGTTTGGTTACTTATGGTTAAGGTTAAGGTGGGTAGGGGTTAAGGGCGCCGTGACTGGGATTTGGATTTTCCCCATAGAAATGAATGGAAAGTCCCCATTTAGATAGGCATGCCAACACATGTGTGTGTGTGTGTGTGTGTGTGTGTGGTCCAGGTATAATTACATTGTGGGGACCAAATGGCTGTGTATTTATGAGGCCTAAATCACTGACACCCCAGAGGATACAGATGTGCCTCTATAGTTGACATCAGAAGGGATTAAACTGGTGCAGCAGGGCCTAAACCAGGTGTGGCCAATCGTATCCAGAAAGGGCTGCTGTCTATGCGGGTTTTCAGTCTAACTCCCTAATTGGATCACTAATTAGAGATCGGCTGATTGGCTGAGGAGTCCTCACACCTGGGTTTGAACAGCTGACCTAAAGGTTATCCCAAAAACCTGCATACACACCTGCCTTTTGTGGATAATATTACCCACCCCTGGTCTAAATCATGACCATAACAACTGAAAGATGTGTCCTCATGAAATATATGGGGTTATTTACATCCAGCAGTAGTGTATTACTATGTTGAACCAGAATGATACAAATGCATTTTTCTCTGGGTTACTTTTACTGTATAAGACAGCTAAGTTTCTGTGACACAGACCATTTGCTCTTGGTATAATTTCAGTATATTGTAAAAAGACCTTTAAGGTTCTTTTGTTACATGACTTCTTTTGTTATATGGCTTCAATGTAAAGGTTACCACCATGTAAATGTTGACACAAATCTTTGGTTGGTATGGTTATGAAACAGTTCCCCATTGTGTGTGTCTTACATATGTGATCTCCCTCCAAAGACTCACACAAGTCGCTTTCATTGGAAAAACATTTCCAAAAGAACCTCACAGAAGCTTAAAAGGCGCTTCAACACTGCTGGAACTTTTTTCTGGAGCCAGAACCTTTTTCTGGAACCAAGGACTTTTGTCATGTTCATGTCACAGGAACTCAGCCTGATTGTGGTTCCTTGGAGGCAGTCCCAGAACCCAGTTTTAGTTCCTACTCCAGACCAGGTACTTTTTGTTCGAACATGAATCACTGGGGAGACGCTTACAGTGATAGCTTGCTGATTGGTTGACCCCAAGCACCAGCGCTAACTTGCAAGTAACTGCAACTGCAAAAGTTGAGCAGATGGAATTATTTTTGTACTCCAATTACATTTAATATGCATCTATTTCACTTTTGTCTTCATATTTCTGCATCAGAAAATTTGATTGCTAACCTGTACATTTTTCTCTAATATTACTGGGGCTGGCAGTAAAACTTGCCAGCGCTTATTAGCATGATATTGTTACATCATTTTTAAAAAAAAAATTTTGTGGAAAATGAAAAATCGATCTTCTGGCCAGATTAAGAATTTAGGAAATGCTTAACATTTCGTGGGTCGCTTAAGTAAAATATAAATACAAGGCTGTGTCCCATTTTGATCTCAGTCCATCCCCCCAGTAACTAACAAAACGACTTATTTATCCTCCATTGCTTCTGCAAGGCAGTGTAGCTTCGTATGAAATTATGCGTGAAGTTTAACCTACAAGCTTTCTGTGTCTCCCATGCTTATTTACCGTAAAGGTCCCATTTCCTGTTGTGTGGTGTGAAAACAACACGCGAAAGTGGCCAAGAGATACAGAAGTGCCAGGTTGACAGCCCAGGTTCCGGAACTTAGATGTGAAAGGGCCTGTTGTTACGGTAAAAGGACCTGAGGCGGAACCCAAGTCAAAATGCACTTGTGCTCTGGTGGTCATCACTCACTAGCCCAGAAAAGTCCGTTCCGTGATAGTCTTTTCACACGGCTGGGTGACACATCCTCTGTGTACGTCAATAAAGGACAGCTTGTCACCGTCACCTCAGTCATTCCTTTAAACGCGAACTGAAACATGATGCCCAGGACCCAGCTATATGTAGGCTGACTCTTAGTATTACCTTGTGCCCCCGCCTTCCATCCCCCCCCCCCCCACCCCTCTCAGTCGCTTTCTAAGAGTTACCAATGTTGTACAATAAGCAGGAGCATCATCCAGACAGATTGCAGTTCTTTGTTCAAATGTCAGGCATCTATAAGCTTATGCAGTAGGTTTCGGGGGGGGGGGGGATGGAAAAACAACTTTATTCCACTCTTAGGCACAAAGATTTAACCTTCCAGATTTATGGAAATTCTGATTTTCTCCTATATTTACAACACTCTCAAACCAAACCATTTAATCGGGATTAGTAATATATCACTGGCTTCAGGTCCTCTACCTTGGGGGACACCAGTGAATTTTTTTCACCTTTTTCTTTCAATTGATTTTTATTTAGCAATACAAATAATGAACAGGGAAGTATATTCTGTATATAAGTAAACAGTTCCTGAGTAGCGGCTGAGGAAGCAATGCCTCACACTGCATATGTGTCACACTGGAGAACAGCACTAATGCAGCATAAGAATGAGCGTGACTTATACCTTGTTATACTTGTTCTTTTACACGTCATTGTCACAGTGACTGTAAGGAGCACATATCCTTCATTCCTGTCTTTCCAAGATGAAGTTTCACCTGGTGGCTAACAATTAACAAGCTTTTTTTCTTTTTAATTCTTCAAATACAGCACAGAATGGAAAAATGGGAAAAGCACAGTAATACATGTGCGTGTACATACACTCACCTAAAGGATTATTAGGAACACCATACTAATACGGTGTTTGACCCCCTTTCGCCTTCAGAACTGCCTTAATTCTACGTGGCATTGATTCAACAAGGTGCTGAAAGCATTCTTTAGAAATGTTGGCCCATATTGATAGGATAGCATCTTGCAGTTGATGGAGATTTGTGGGATGCACATCCAGGGCACGAAGCTCCCGTTCCACCACATCCCAAAGATGCTCTATTGGGTTGAGATCTGGTGACTGTGGGGGCCATTTTAATACAGTGAACTCATTGTCATGTTCAAGAAACCAATTTGAAATGATTCGAGCTTTGTGACATGGTGCATTATCCTGCTGGAAGTAGCCATCAGAGGATGGACATGGTGGTCATAAAGGGATGGACATGGTCAGAAACAATGCTCAGGTAGGCCGTGGCATTTAAACGATGCCCAATTGGCACTAAGGGGCCTAAAGTGTGCCAAGAAAACATCCCCCACACCATTACACCACCACCACCAGCCTGCACAGTGGTAACAAGGCATGATGGATCCATGTTCTCATTCTGTTTACGCCAAATTCTGACTCTACCATTTGAATGTCACAACAGAAATCGAGACTCATCAGACCAGGCAACATTTTTCCAGTCTTCAACTGTCCAATTTTGGTGAGCTCGTGCAAATTGTAGCCTCTTTTTCCTATTTGTAGTGGAGATGAGTGGTACCCGGTGGGGTCTTCTGCTGTTGTAGCCCATCCGCCTCAAGGTTGTGCGTGTTGTGGCTTCACAAATGCTTTGCTGCATACCTCGGTTGTAACGAGTGGTTATTTCAGTCAAAGTTGCTCTTCTATCAGCTTGAATCAGTCGGCCCATTCTCCTCTGACCACTAGCATCAACAAGGCATTTTCGCCCACAGGACTGCCGCATACTGGATGTTTTTCCCTTTGCACACCATTCTTTGTAAACCCTAGAAATGGTTGTGTGTGAAAATCCTAGTAACTGAGCAGATTGTGAAATACTCAGACCGGCCCGTCTGCCACCAACAACCATGCCACGCTCAAAATTCCCATTCTGACATTCAGTTTGGAGTTCAGGAGATTGTCTTGACCAGGACCACACCCCTAAATGCATTGAAGCAACTGCCATGTGATTGGTTGATTAGATAATTGCATTAATGAGAAATTGAACAGGTGTTCCTAATAATCCTTTAGGTGAGTGTAATATGTTGTCAGCTTGTCTATGCACATTGTGTAAGCAGGCTAAAAATACCATTTGGAGGAGCAGTGAAATGCTGCCACACTCAGGGTGTAAAAGCAGGAGGTGGTGTGAGCTGCTCAGATGGAGCAGGAGAAGAAGAGCATTTCCTGGGACATTATGCCCCCCCCCCCCCCATCTATATCATCATCATTTCATTAAAATCGGTCAATGAGGAGATAAACAGAATTTGTTGCCATGATTGGTATGTCTGGGGCATGGGGGAAGGGCTGTAGCTCTGACTAGGCGTCTCTGGCCCCGGAACCTTCTATAATGTGCTGACTTTAATGACTACCACCAGTGTGCTTCGAGGAAGAACCTCCCACCCCCACCCTCACTCCTCACCCCCAGCCCCAGCTGCCTGTTATTCTGTCTGAGTCAGGCTGTGGTCTTGGCAGCTAACAGAAGGCATTTCCTGTAAGGCGTGCTACGTAATGTGGAATATAATTCTTCTTTTAATACCCCCCTCCCCCATGTTGCCAAAAAATCCGTCTTGATTTATCGCGTTGATAATCTCGAGGCCTCTAAGTGGCTGAAATTTGCCATCATCCCACACCCCAATTATATAACCATTTAAGTTCCACTTCTGTCAGGAATGGCAGCCTTTGCTCTGTAGCTGCTGTAATTGTGTTACGCTCACCAAAAAGGCTGGGGAAACATATTATAAAATATTGTAGAGCAGCGCAGCCTTTAAAAAAGATTACATCTGCAGATACTAGTCACTGCAGGATCCCACCCATCCCCCACAATGGCGTGTAAGCTCATTTTTGCCTGGCTGGGCACTGCCTGCAATAGATTGATTCCACCCCACCCCCTATCCCTTGCTCAGTCATTCAGACTTGGAACGTCAATAACAAGCTGACATCATCATTGGTTTGTATATTACACTGCTACTTTCAAGTTACCCACAGTCTCCTAAGAGAGGAGCACTCATGTTTCCAAAAGAATAAAAAAATAAACGAACACGATGAGGGCTGCAAGGCAATAACGTGCAGAGAAAAATATCAGCACATAAACAACTGCGCAAAACATATTAAGCACTACGTTTTCAGATCTGAGCGTAAATTGAAGACGATGGGCAGATACACACTGTATTCTCTACAAAGTCTTCCCCCCCCACAACTGGTCACACAATTGCTATCGATAGAAGTAGAGCGTAGATATTTCTGGCGTGCATCAGAAAAACAATAATATTCCGCAGAAAAGACAGTAAGTGTAATTGGCTGTTGAAGTTTATACAACTCAAACAAAAGGTCAATAAACCACAGCACCCCACCTGACCTTTTGAAACCAAAAGATACACCCAAAATGGTAGCTACTTTAAAGGCGCGTATACATCCATCCTTCCATCTTCCATGCTGTTTATGTAAAATATTGGGCTCATGGTAGGAGGCATTTTGGACAGGATACCAGTCCATTGAAAAGTTCCACTCAAAGACAATGGACAAAATAGTGACTCCAGTTCAGCTAACTGTATGTTTTTGGTACGTGGGAGGAAACCCACACAGATATGGAGAAAACGTTCAAGCTCGGCATACAGAGTGATGGGGGATGGGGTTTAGGCCAGGACTCAAGAGGTATGAGGCTACAGTGTACAGATAAATAATCCATATTTCTCGCCATTGATGACAGGGATAAAGCAGCTTGTGCAGCCGGTCAGGTACAAGCAAGTCCAAGAAATGTCAACATTTCTGTTGGAGAAAAGCATGGGAAAGTGAAAGCATAGGAGCTGAAATCTCATTTCCATGACAGTTGTGTTCTGTTACAGTCAATCTCCATGTGCTACTCATCCAAACCAATACTCCATCCGTCCGTCCATCCATCCATCTGATCACTTGTCCCAGTCAGAGTGATGGACAGTGTTTCTGGTCTATCTTGGGCTCAGTTACGTTTATTTATATATTTACACTTTGTGGCGCTTAGGATTTATGTACCTTCATGAACGCAGCACACATCTGACCCTTAAGTAGGGAAACTATTATTTGTTCCACAAATTCACCAGAGCTTGTTTCACAGAGGTTTCCTTTCACTACTTAACCTGCATTTATGGTCCACAAAGTCCTTTTGAAAGCTTATAAATGCTCGGTGTTTAGACAGGAACTTCATGTCTGCAGCCCAGACAGGAGAACGGGCAAAGTCAGTATGACTCGCTCACCTGAATGCTGTCATTATCTAACACTGGTCCATGCGTCATGGTACGACAGGCAGTCAGTGCTCAGTTGATGCAGCAAAAACATCTTTAGCAGGTAAAGTCTGATCCTGTGTGGATCAGTTGATTGTTGATGGTATTTTTTGTTTTTTTTTTGGATTCAATGGATTTTTTTATCCATCAAATGCTTTTGGAATATCCATCAGGTGGATGCCAGGTTCAACTATGGAAAAGCTTGTTCATATGTAGAAAACAGATGAATAAGGAGTTTGTTGCATATGAGGCAATGGTTAAGATACCATATATAGAAATATGATTCCAGAGGCGTGAATAGACTCTATGCATCATTAAATGACCTTGGATAACTTTATCACAGGCCCATCTGTATTCTAAGGCCTAGAAGAGACACGTAGAGCCCGAGCTACATTGGTATATCTATCTGTTAAGTATGCATATAGCATTATGCAATAAAAGCGTGCAACGGCAGGGTCGTTTGCATTTATTTTTTTATTAAATCCAGCATGCATAAGCAGACACCTGCAAGGGTGAATTGAACCAGGTCAACAGCAAACAGAGCCCAGGTGAGAGCCTAACTGGCCATGCCTCATTATCAGAAGCTAATGACCCCATACCTGCCCCACTAGCTCCTACAGACAGCAGGCAATTTGGACTGGGACTGGGCAGAGCTCTGCAACCACTGATAAACCGGCATCCTTCAGACTGGAGACTCTTCCCTCCATCCCCGCTAGGGACCCATTGCATGGCCCCTCAGAAGGCTGCCCGAAACTGTGCCCGAATCGTTAAAAAAAATAGCACTCTGTCCGACTGCAGGGGCCTGATGTACTCCAGAAACCTAAATATAGACGCCACCATCTGCGTTTCTGTTATTCTTTTTTAAAATGGTGCCTTAGTTTTAAAGAGACACAGCTTGCTGTGAATGCACTGGGTCCGCTTCAGAGCCTTGCATGCACTATGCCACCACACTCGGCATGCTGGCTTGGTGATGCCTGCGTGTGAACGAGGTCAGTGCGTGAAAAGGACGCCTGGCTGGCGGAGGACGCGCTGGTGACCCTACTCGCTCGCCACAAAAACAGTCGACTGTTAGGGCATATGTCTCCTGCAAGCCATCAGTCCCACCTGCGGGGGCCCCTCTCAGGGGCTGGCTGTATGCCGGGGGGGGGGATGATGACATATTCTGAAACCCTCCGCGTGGACCAGGTGTCGTAGGGCACAAAGTGGGCTAACCATGCGCGGGATGAATGGGAAGAAGAGGCTGGGATAGAAGAAAGATCTGGTGGATCATTTTGACGGGATTAAGCACATCATTCATTTCCACAACAGCTTTCGCAATGGAGAGTGAACTAGCAAATGGACTCCAAATACCACTAAAGACACACTGAAGGCTGTATCCCGGCCCATAAGCCAAACCCACCATTTCTCCATGTAACACTGTGCTTGTCCCTTTGTTAAATTCCATGTACCTTCATTGGTCATGTGACCAGAGTAAAAATTTATGCATTTCCTCTGGCAAGCAGTCTGAATCAGAGGATGGGAGGGTAGCATTGCGGGGGGGGAGGGGTCTTTTATTCAACCCCTGCCATCTGCAAGGGACGGGGTCGTGAGGTCGGCTGCGTACCGGCTGCGGAAGTGAGAAGTAGGGCTGTAAAGGGGGAGGGGTACATTGTCGGCTGCCACGCGGAGCATTATCACAGCAAACTGGGGCGGGTGGGGGTGGGGGGGGGGGTGCTAGCACACAGACAGACGAGGAGATGGGGGAGAAACAGCAGCGTGCGCCCACGCCAGACCCTAGCCCCACTTCACACATGCCCCAGGGCGTGCAGACGCACGCAAACACAAAAATAGACGCGCGTAAACTTAATCGTCAGATGTCAAAAGTGGGTTGACCACATCACATATCGTAAATGGCAACGTACATCCGTGTGCAAAAATGAGCCCGGCCGGAAATGGATTTTAGCTCACAGCTGGTCTAAAATCTTCAATGCCTTTTCAATCCCCTCCTCACACAAAAACTGAACCACCAAAATAAAATAAATAAATAAATTACGAACCTCGGTTCTAATCAATGCAAAAGTCCCAAACATTTTTCAGGCAGTGTGATCCATTACTCATTCACGAGGAAAGCCAAAAAATGTACTTCAGTCCTGGTTTTCTTTCTCCTCAATGAAAACCAGATTACTACAAAATAAACATGAGAGTAACATCTTTGACTTGCATTTATTTGGTCTTTATCAAGAGAAATGTCCGTGTAAGATCTCGCAGCGACCACAACTGGACTAAAAAAAGACCTCTGCAGGGTCTACACTCCATATATCTAGAAATGAGATCACTAGAAGATCTCAGGTACTTTTTATTTCAACCTCCATTCACTGCGGCAATAACGATACTTCACAGAGAAAATACGGTGTTTCTCCTGATAAATAAAAACACCACGTGCAGCAGGAAAGTTTTCCTGACCGAATTACAGCTGCCTTCTTGCCGCACTCAGAATGCAAAAGTTGCAAATCCACTCATTCATAAATTATTCAGCACTCTACCTCCGGTCTGTGGTGCTGTGGTTTCCATTTTGCAAAGTGATTAATTGACCTCATGGCAGTGTTTCTGAGGATATCTGTGCTGAGAAGGATGGGTGGGTTAGTTGATCAGTTAGCTGGATCTAGGAGGAGGAGTTATTCAGTGCACAGAAGAATAGCACTCCAAGTCATTGTCTCTTGAGAAAACTGTGGCGCCTCCTACAGACCATGCCAGCTACTGCATTGCACATTCTACAAATACGGATTAAAATGGGCTTAACGATTCTTACAGACTTAATTAAAATGTTTATTTCCAGGTTGTAACAATTTGTTATTCGTTAATTGTTGCTGGTAGCGAGAATTAAAATTTAAATGTACACCAACACAATAAAATGCTCTACATTCCTTATATGCAATCGATAGCACATTGTACATTAATTTTATTTATTTAATAAACCTACTTCTGCAGTACAAGGTGATCCTGGAAACACACGCTGGAAACACAGGACACAAGGCAGGGGACCCACTTGTATGGAATGCTGATCGATCAAAGGGTATATACTCACACACTATGGGTGTATCTTGAAATAGCAGTCTGTTATGTACTAGGCAAAATATAGTATTCAAAGTGAGCAGTATGCCCGAATCCTCAGTATGGATGAGATAGTAGGCGAACAGTACCCGGATGACATATTACATTCTGCGGATTTTCGAAATGTGCAACTGAGGACACTATGCTATCCCACTGGAGCAGCAAAGAACGTCGCTTGCTCAGAAATTTTTGTCACGGTGATTGAGGAAGTACCCCCTCTTTACAAATTTAAATGGAAAACAATGCTCACGTACATTATTTGACTTGAATAGGGATTTTTTCATTGATTGTTTTTAACTCTCAAAGGGGTCACACTACATCTTTGGAAAATATCCAGGTCAGGTAATATGCGAGATGGCACATGTATGCTTTTCTCATGCATACGCACAGTACATACTGAATTAACGGTTGAGTAGAAGGCTTCGGACGAACTTTAGTACATACTGTGTAAGTAGGTGATTTCCGGCATATCCAGAAGAAAATTGCGCTGCAGAAGAAAACTGACACAAACAGGAGGAGCACGTGTAAACCCCAAGCATGCGGAACTGGAGGCAAAAATCGAACATCCAAGCCAGGAGGATTGTGGGTACACTGATAACCACTGCAGAATCACACCATGCTACATGCCTTTGGGACTTAGATTTATAGCACTAAGACTTTTCTGTAACAAACGCACAATAACAGAAATGTGCTGCCTTGCTAATGCACACCACATGGTGTGAAATACATCAACACACTGCTGCTACACTGCTGACTTTGTATGGTGAATAAAATTAAGGTAATTTCGAGGCTCACTGCTTCCCACAAGCTATATTTTATATCCTCTCCTTTCATATTTATAGAAAAAGCCTTTCACAGGAGCACAGAATTCATTAACTGGCATTAACTAACACAAAATCTCTGAAGTGATTGCATTATGCAAGTCAGAACATAAGATACCATAGATATTGTCACATTTATGACATATATAATATTCATGCATTTCCAAGCAGGAAAAATAGCAGTTTTATGTGCATAAGTATCCATCGGACCGTTTTGTACAACCTCTTATCCAGTCATAGTCCTGCTGATCAGGCACCTGTGCATGGAACAGAGATGGAACAACAGGGGTCCACAAATTGCAATGATATACACAATTTCATAAAACCTACTCCCACACTGTCCGTGAAAAGACTGAAACAAATATTATTTATTAATCTATCATCAAAATCCATTATATTCAGTTGAATTGCTAGAGGCAATTGCAGCAAAATCTTTATCTTTGAGCAGCGTGTTTTCTTTTCGGTTTAGTTCTTGTCTGAAGAGAGAAGAGAGAAGAGAGGCACGACTTTGTATATCCACAAACTAAACGTGCCCAGATGGTACTTATACACTGACCTAGTTAAGCAAAGCTCAAAGCTTTACTGCTTCCGTGTTTCTTCTCAATTAAAAATCACCAGGCGTGTGTTCCTTTTGAAAGGTAACGATATTTTGGCGATGACTTAAAAGGCACAAGACCAAGAGGGACTCGATAACAGACAAAGTGGTTTTTCTCCTGCCTTTTGCAGTTGTATTTTTTGCATTTTTTATTGCACTGCTACAACATTCCATAAATGATCTATTTACAAAATCATCACTGAAAGATTATTATTATTATTATCATTTTATCTAAACGTATATCACTCCCGCAGAGTGATGCCCAAGGATAAACACAAGCTTTCACCAACTCTAAATCATCTTAGATGTTTGGTACAGATCAGTGACTTATCTTCTGGCAAGGTATCACTCTCTGCCTAGTAAATCGCAACGCCGCATATGTCTTTACTCATGAAAGCATCACCTTATTGCCAGCCTTACTTATCACAGAAGTCTGGACCTGAGTGAATGCCATCCACGCACCACCAGGGAACAGTAGAGTGTGAAATACAAACAAATAAATATGACAGGATCTGATAGCAAAGACCTAAAACAGATCTGACACTCTGCTTTCTGTTTCTTCTTGGTCTTTGAATCTGTGCCACGTTCATCATCAACGGATGAGGCTTTCTGAATGTGGGGAACAAGCGGCTTTGTTGAGGTGGTTAGAAGTGGTGAAGAACTCACCTCCTGTTTGGCGAAAGAGAGAATCAGCCTTAAAGCATCAACCTTAGACAGATACAATTCCATATATTAGAAACATTCCTAGGGTAGAGGTAGGGGTGTAGGAACTAGGGGATGCGGGGGTTGGGGGGTATGTGCACCCATAATATTTAATTTGGCTTCATTCCCACCCAGAAAAATTGACCTTTACATTCAAATCATTAAGTTGTGTCCCCCCCATATCAAACTCTCCACTGTGCCAGGAGTAGAGGAAGTGACACAGAGTGGAAATACCAGGCTTATTAATCATTTAGAAAGCTGTCGATATACTGTAAATAGCCTTGTTTGCTTTAGAAAATGGCAGACGGTGTTGGTTCTGTGCTTCGAGGCAACCACACAGAGAAGCTGGGCCAGGCCTCCACCCTTTCAAAGTAGATTTCACACTCACATGAGCAGAACCGAAAATAGCGTCCAGGACAGAGAGGTTCCGCTGGCCTTTCGGGCTGCCTTTGGCTTAAATAATGGATTGCTGCTGCTCTCCCGCTACAAGGGTAAAAATAAACGGAAGCATGAGGAAACAGCGGCGGCCTTGGGCTGCCTGCGCAGCATAAACAATGCGGCATGCGAGAGCATGAGTGCTACGGCGAATTCCGCAGAGCTTACGTTGCCTCAGACAACCCTTTCCAGTTGCATCGCAACGGGAGCTTCAGTCAGCTTCTTAGCAACTGTTGTTGCTAAGAGAGCCCTATTGAGGGCTGAATGTAAACGACAATAAAAAAAACAAGGGGGGGGGGGGCACAAAGTATCCTGTTATTCAACAGCGACAGCCAGGCAGAAGGGGAGCCCTTCCTGAAAAAATAACGACTTCGTTTCAACATTTCCCGACACCCACGTCTCATGCTTTGCTCTCGTTTTTGAAAGGTGCTACTGAGGACTGATCACACTTACAGTTACCACAGTCGCTGGAAACATTGTCCTTAATAAAAGCAAAGCCGTACGAAACTTAGGAATTTATACCAAAAGACAAAATGGGACGCACCTTATATGGTGAAGAATTTAAAAAGTCTTTCTATGTGTCCAGTGCTTTACTTAGTCATTAATACTGTATGGTGACCATCAATATATAGGATATTACCTGTATAGCACTTTCAAACGCTACAAATGTGCCTTACATTATAAAATAATTCATTTTCTTTTTATATATGGAGTCTTTGCATGATTATTAGTCTTTTTGGTTACCTGTCACATATATTATGTACTCATTGGTCAACCGCAGATAGTGATTCTAAGTAAAAGCTCTTGGTCTGATAGATGACCAACTCATTATTTCCTGGTACCACAAACCGCAGAAGAAGCAGAGCTATGTTTACTCTGTGCAGGTTTCTGAAATTGGGTTTAGCAATGATAAACAGCCTAATGGAAAACAGAATAAATAGCTTGAAACATAAGAATAATTCTATAGCAAATGAATATGGATTATGGTTATGGTACACGTGCATATTGATAGTGTGACAATTAAGATTTCTTGAATCTTGAATTGAAACGGCTAAAGATGTGCCTTTGGGTTGCTGAGATGAAGCCCTCGATATTCTGTCTCCTGCTAAGTCCTGCTAAGAAGCATCAATGGAAGGTAACACAAAGGCCAGGATCATTAGTGTCTTCTGCCTCATAAGTGTCCTCTTTAATATCACTATCACCGTCCAGATCCTACGTGATCATTTGCCTGACTGTCAACCTTCTTTGGTTTCAGATTTGGTTCTCTCTGTCAGCCTTGTCATGATGCATCAATGAATAGTTGATTTTACTAGAAATCTAAGGGGCATTCATGGGTATGCTGCTTAAAACACAAATTATTCAATAGCAACAGCAAAGGTATCGATGACATTTATTTGCAACACTTCAACACTTCTTTGGAGAAAGGCACGCCAAAACACAGATCATGTAAACACTAGCAGTTCCCGTTCAAACAAGAAAAGGTCACAATATTTTACTGACAAATGCATTAAGTAGCAATCCTATCAGGCTTGGGTCAGCTTGACACACAGAATAACAGGGCTAACTGAAGTCACTTTTTATTATGTCTCAGACGGACATTTTTGCTGTACAGTTACTTTCTACAAAGCAAATTATATACTGTAACATGAAACAACAAAAATTATTGTCTTGTATTCCCATGTATATCACTTCCACACACACACACACATCATTTGGTCAAAGGACTTTTATGGTTTATTTGGCCGTTAAAGGAAGGAGGTATATGAACATAAAATTCCCTGGAAGAGTCATATCAACATCCACATTTTGTGCTGTATTGGAAGCAGAAGTTTTCCATGTGACTCTCCGCTTCCTTGTGTCTGATGTCTCTTTCTGACAAAAGCAGATATGATGGTTCTATAACACACAGGCAGGGGGATGATCATGTGTCAGAGGAATGAAGGGTCTTATTGAGGATCCTTCAGTTCTGCTCTGAAGGCAAAGTCCTTCTTATTTTCTTGTTTCTTTTTGGTTACGTTGACATGAGGGAAAGCGAAATTCTTTCCTTTTCCTCCAAACAACTGCTAGATATTTTTGTTGAGTGAAAGGACCGGGTGTAATGGGTTATCTCTGCCAAGCCTCCTGTGGTCTAGTATAAGGTGAAAAATAGAAAACAAGGCTTTTTTCCCCCCATCTGGTGACACGTTTAGTTTGAGGGAGTGTCATCGGCCTTAAGGCATTTGTGCATATGAAGATTAAAGACTGAAGCGTTTGAAAAATTAAGCTTCTACTCCTTGGGTCACAAGAAGGATATCTCGAAAATACAAGCTTTGTTCACCTGAAGCCAGGCAGAAAGCAGAAACCAAGTGCTTTTTCTAAACCTTAGCATACTTTCCAGCATCCCCAGAGAGTCAGGACTACAGATCTGCATGTACAAGCTCATAACCCAAAGGTTCCTGGTCCTGGGGTACTGTGCTTAATCTGCAGTCCTCCAGTACACATCTCAAGCTGTAAAAATTGAAACCAGCTTTGGATAATTAAATGCAGTTTAAATTCCCACCTCACCCCAAATGAATCATTGCTGCTAAGAACTGAGGTTCAAGAAAATAGATTTATTCATTCTCAGAATTATGTCATATTGTGCATTTGTACTATAATCAAATTCAACTGGTGTGGTCGCATAAGGCATGTGCTTTAAAATACTGATACATCTTGAAAATACAAATACAAGTAAATAAAAAAACTACATCTATATATCCTTGTAGGCCCACTGAGCCTATTAACTGCTCTTGTTTTTCATATATATAATTTTTTTTTTTTTTGCATGTTGCAGTATTTTAAAAGTAAGGTCAAAATAAGGTATTGTTTTTAGCGATTTCTCTACAAATCTGTTGGCCCTCCCTGATGCTTCAATTCTGGCATTTAGTTCGGTGACAGCTGTAAATGTTTACTCCCGCAGATTGGCTTCAGGTCATGAAAAACAACAGCGATTAAAATGTCAAGCTCCTCACAAGGACAGGAACCTGACCAGAGGATAAAAAAGACGATTTATTCGACTGCTATGTGTGCATTACTCCTAGTAACAAAATAATTTAGTGTTTTAGGGTTCTGATATTATAGTAAAGCAAGACAAACATAATTTAGTGAAATGTGTCTCATCCCCCTCTGTCAGTTAGGTCCCTGACAGAGCAAGCCATTTCCATGCAAATATTTACCTTCAATCACTAATGGAGGCCACACTGGAATGAATGGCAGTGCTGTGTGGTCGACTCCCACCATAGCTGGATTTCTGGATGTTAAATCCGTACCATTTGATGTCAGGGTATGTGTCATGGAATAAAATCAAGCCTGAGAACGCATGTGAGTTCCAGGCAGTGTAATTCTGATGAGGGTTACCAGTCAACACCATGTTTGCTGAATATGTTTTGCTTTGGCCTCACATCAATTCTGTCTTTTTACTTGGGGAGTAAACACTGAGGTTGTTGTGAAGGAATCTGTTATGGCTTACAGGAGATGTTAGTGCAGTCGTATTGCACTTCATGATCTTGGAGAATGAGTGTAATGTTCATTTTGGATCAAGGCATTATGGGGATTTTTGGATGGGCAGAGCCAGCTAGGTCAAGATCCCAGTAATTCCCAGTGACAGGCAATTTTTTCGGTTTGTTAATCTTTCCAGAGTTGTGACACACCCCTTCTGTAAATTCTCCGCTTTTTTCCAACTGTCATGTCAATTCTCGACTTCTGTTTACAGTCAGGTAGAATGAATGAATGAATGAATGAATGAATGAATGAATGCGTTTGTTGTCATTGCACGAGGTACATCAGAATTGGAAGACTATCCTTATCGGTGCAATAAGGAAAGAATAGAGAAGAGAGCAATGGTACAGAAATAAATAAGATGAATAGCATATAAAATAAACTCAATATAAATAGAATAAACAAGTAAATATAAAACTGAATATAAAAATAATGTAAAGAATAAAAATGTAAACAATTTAAAAAACATGAAAAAAACGTTTGGTGGGGTTAGTGCTGTTGTCTCCACATGTGCAGGGTTTGCATGTTCTCCTTCTGTCATCCTGGGGTTTGTTCCTGGTACTCCGGTTTCCCCCCCTAGTCCCAAAACATGCTGAGGTTAATTGAACTTATTAAATTGCCGGTAGGTGTGCATCTGTGACTGACTGGTGTGTGAGTGGATGGTGTGTGAGTGACTGGCGTGTGAGTGAATCACGTGTGAGTGACTGGCGTGTGAGTGTGCCCTGCGATGGGTTGGCACCCCATCCTGAGTTGCTCTTTGCCTTGTACCCATAATCTCCAGGATAAGCTCTGGCCCCCATGAGACCCTGAATAGGAGAAGTATTTACAGAAAATTGATGGCTGACAAAAACTAGGTGTCTAAATCAAATGAGTGGTGTGTTAATGACCCCATGTGCTGCTGGAGATCGCCGCCACCGTTAAAGTTCAGCTGGTCTTGTTCTCCACTGGAAAAGCAACCCTCAGAATTGTTGTTGACAGAGAGCACAGTTCCTCATCATACAGCTCAGTAAGGCAAAGCTTTGTGTTTCATATGTCCACAGCCTATGTGTCATGCAGGCCCCAGACAAGCATTGGCGTGATTGTCAGCCTGTTCTTGCTGTTCAGATAATCTCTACTAAAAAAGAAGAATGTACTGCAAAAGGCCAGATGAACGAGGGAAAAAAACAGAGGAGTGTTCACATGACCTTAGCCTGGAGGTGGGTGTATGGGTGTCAAACTGAGTGCTTCTCATGAAAGGTAGACATCCCCTGAACAAGCTCTACATTCTGCACCCGTGCGCTCGTTGGAGCTCAGGTGCAATTTTACTTTTGCCCCTTTGTTTTTACATTTTGCGAGCACGCTAGAGAAGACAGCGAATGGTGCGTACTTGAGGTTGCCAGACCTCTGCGGAAGTTCCTCTGCTAAGTTCACGTGCCCATCTTGTAGATATTTTCGACTAGCCTTTTTTTCAGATAGACTTTTGCGATGTTAATTAGGTCTATCATGTACAATATTTTACTTTAGAATTCGGCAGGGAATTTGTAATTTTTATAATAATTATTAAGGACTGTTGTCTCCCAGCCATGGATATCTAGGATACACATTTTGGTTGTAAAACTGCACATCAAATATATGTGTTATTATTCTGCTACCTGATGCTAATTTCTGTCATTATTATTATGCTAATCTAACATGATGTGACCTGGCAGAACTGAGCTGGGTTTATTATTTATTTGCTTCAGTGACCAACCTGTTCACACACACATTTTGGAAAAGCGAGGGCCTCTAGAATCAGCAACATCTGAGTTACTCTATATCTTACTCACTCTATATCTTCCCTCTGTTTGCTTCAGAGACCAGGCCGCATGTTTCCAACATATGGCCAACTCAAACAATTTCGTTAAAACTCCAGACTGACAAAATTTTTTGTCTTGACCCGCAACGACATCGCCACCAAACCTTCTGGGGATGCCTGTTTTCGTTGGTTCCTCTCTCTATTCATTCTATACCCACTTGAAGATAATCGTTTCCATGTTTTCTATTCTTTGCCATATGAGATGAAGTCTGTATAGATCCACTACTTACATGTTAAGAGAAGTTCCTGTTTTCCGTGTTGAATAGGAGGCCCAGGCCACCTCCTTCCAAACAAACATATATATAGATATATTCAAATTAGCTCGCTGGAGCTGTTGCAGAATTAAACTGTCATTGTTTCTACTCTTTTTTTGTGTGAGAATCTTTATCCGTCTACAGTCTTAACAGGCACATAAAGTGAATCAAGCAACATCTGTTTTTTCTTAGAGCTTTTCTTGAATGTCTTCCAATAATTATGCTTGGAGATATTAACCAAGAGGAGACCAAAGTATTTTGTTTCAGTAATACGCAGAGTAACAGATTTATTTCTTCTTCAATTGCCACATTTAAACAGCTTCCAGAACCACTCAATGCATATGGAAATGAACACATCTCTTTTTTTTCCCTTCCGGAAACCATTTTCTGTTCATTACTTTAAAGGGCAGCAATGACAAATACATTTGTTGCATTTTAAAATCTTCTGCAAATGTCATATTATATACAACCATTTTTAAGGGACACACACTAGGGGCAGGCAGTCGGGTTCCAGCCAAACAGGCACCTTCCTTTGGCCTGAGAACATCCCAGAAATTCAAAGATGGAATATAAGTATAATACTACGGTTGAATCAAAAGACATTTATTATGAATCCCAAAAGGGTTCTTTTCTAGGAATATCCTCACACTCTAGGAATTTTTTTTAGCAATGCCTTCTCATCACCAAGTCATAATCGTTTCACAGATTCCCCTCCTCCATAACAACCATGTCTCCCACGGTTATTCCACATACGAAGTGATGCTTTATTTGCTGTTTGCAGAAGGACATTCCTACTTTTTGTCATATCCTATCCTTGCAAAACATATACACATGCAGGTGAGAGTGAAGCTTGGGGCAAGGTCAAGCATTTATTTGACGCCCCTGGAGCAATTTGGGGGGGCTTAAGGGGCGTGGCTCAAGGGTCCAGCGGAGATGTAATTATTCTGCAGACGCCAAAGCTCGAACCTGCAACCCTCCAATTCCAGAAGCCCAACCCAATAGACTACATATCGCTGTCCATATAGGTCTGCCTTGTATGTCATGTACTTAAATGCATTTACAAACACACTAATAGTACATTTCAGGAAGTCATATTTCAGTTTCAGTGCTGCAAATGTTCTTTTTTTGTTCTTTTTTGAAAAACCATTCTCATATATTAGGATTACAAAAGACATGCATTATGTTATATGACGTTCCGCAGCACAAGTGAAAGTCACCTTCTTGAGGCATTGTGAAATGTACTCTTAAATGTACTGAAATGTTCCCTCAACCAGAAGCACTCGAATAGCAAAATATGACTTTCAAGCCCGGCATGTACTCCCAAAAGCAAACCAAAGCAAATCTAGTGTAAGGAGAATTTTCTGTCATTCACTGCAGCCCATATGTCCTGTGTTGTCATTCCACATAGACCAAAGTGCTGTGACCCTTATCATCCCCCTAGCGGAAAGAACCCACTACTTTAATTTTCACTATGTTCACAACATTGAGGTATAATTAAAAAAAACCCACTGGCAACCTATATTTACACTGTTCTGGATGTATCACTCTAACTTTGTTCTAACAAAGCCAAGGAATTACTTTATAATGTGAAATTACAGTGACATTCATGGAGCAGAAGACTAATTTAACCTAACAAAGAATTGGTGAGAAGGTTTATTTTTTTGTAAGGCAAGATTTTCTTTTTGTATATTTGTGTATATGAGAGAGCATCTTTTTATATATGGTTTTTGCACATCTGACGTTGCCACTATATTTGGGAAGCTGGGATGAAATTATGTGTGTACAGTAAAAGGAAGCACAGCCTAACTCTGGATTTTATGCACAGTGCAAAATATAGCAGCGAGGAAAAGCAAGCTAACTTGGTCATAATTTTATGTCAACAAATGGAAAATGATGCAACACTGCTGAAAGAGCATTTTTAAGGTCAGGCCAACAGTTATACAAGCCAAGCAATTTTCCCTTTCCTTTCCCTCTAAGTAACGACCGTGGTTGTAGGAATCCTACAAGAGGAATGTGAAATTTGATAAAACAGTGCAGAGGCTCCAAGTGTATGGTTTGGTTTCAGTTTTAGTGGTTTGGTCTCCACAGACGGGTGGTTATGATTTCCAATCGCTGCTTTGCTGCACCGGGAATCCGGAATGCCCTGTTCCCTTATGGAATTCATCACATTCCCGACACGCCTGCCCCCCCTCATGCCAGTGCATCTTACTACATCAGCCGAGGGGCTCGGCCAGCCGCGCCCGCCAGTAGTGCACCCGGCGCCGTGATACCGCGGCGTGACGCGCCAAAAAGGATGCCCGAGAGGAGGCCATGTGGAACATAATCGCGCGGCAGAACCGGCGTCCTCCTGCGCCAGGAACGCAGGGGCCGGGATGTGGAAAAACACATTCCGGCTGAGATGGGGAGTGAGGAGGTGGGGGGGGGGGGGGCAGGGACCGCTCTACCTCAGCCAGTCGACATTTCCAACCCTGTATCCCACACAGGCGAGACTTAACCCCCTGTGTGTATGTCAGTTGCTGCTGTGGCGGCCCAGAGGGCTGTAAAGAGGCCCAGTTGAGAGGCGCAGTACCGCTGTCCCGACCAAACGCCGGTCACCTCAGCACCAGAACATAGTCACTCCTTAGCACTGCGTTTTGGGGACTGCGTCTCAGCAATGCAAGTCTATGGATGATTTTCAAATTGGCGAATTGTTGGTATGTGATTACAAAGCGACATATGACACACACAATAGTGCACACATTAGTGCACTTATTAGTGTACACTTATTAGTGTGCACTTATTAAAGTGACAAGGATGCATAAAACTTAACACATGACACACAGGAGTGACCCTCTGATGCACACTTCTCAGACGGTACACATTTTACTAGCCCAGACGTAAATACAGCAAAGGAAGGAAACGCCCACCCCCACTCCCAACCCCCACCCCGGGTGCCTGTTTCCAAGCAACATAAGCGGATGTCTGTACAGTTGGCCCATCAGACCATATGGCTCCATGCGGGGATGGTTTACAGCTGCCAAGCTAAAACACGTAGCTTGCAGACTCCACTGTGACGTTTGTCAGCAAACTCTGCTGTGGGGATTCATTCTCTAACCGCAATTAGCAGGGAATATAACTAAGGGACTCTGGCTGTAATAAAACTCCCCATCGAAAAAGCAGGAATCTTTGATGATATCTGCCTCTATTCCCAAATAGGTGTGTCTCAGACCTGCCTAAGAGGTCTAATTTGTAATGCAAGCCTTGAAGAGGTATCTATGGCTTACTGAAACAATGGCAAAGGTAACCAAACAAGTCCTTTGAGTGTCAGCTCTCCTTGCTTGTTTCTGTGTGAACTTCAGTGAGGAACACGAATCTTGCCTAGGGAAAACCTAGGCTGGTGTGAGCTGACTAAAAATCACAGGAATGTAGCTGTAGGAGCCACGCTGGGAATGGTGCCAGGGTTTTTTTTTTTTTTTGGGGGGTGGGGGGGGGGTAGCTGAAAATCTGCAGCACAAGGAAATCAGGCGAGCTTGTCACCTGAGAGCACATTAGCGTAGGTATGTAAGTGTGCGTAGGTGCATGCATGCGTCTGGGTGCGGATGGGCCCATCTGCACACAGGAAGAGCCATCCTCAAGGAGGGACATCTACTAAGAACAAGAGATCCCCATCTAAGGATCTCTCATCGGTGGTTTCATGTGGCTGGTGTTCATTCCCTGGTTCTGGGGCATATTTCTATTCCATATCATCTCTGAGGACATTCTAAAATCTGGGCTCCCTTTGATCTGCCTACTCAATTATCTCAGTATCCAGCTGGCTTCACGCCTAAATAAAAAAAAATAATAAAAATTGGTCTAACTCGGAATTCGGTGCGGTGGCCAAGATTTTACAAGGAGAGCCAGCCTTGGCGTGTTTTCGGGTGAAATTTAAATTAGCCTAGCACTACATGCAAAATGTTCTCCTGCATTAACTGAGCGGTACCCTCCACAGGAACGTAACGAGGTGTTAACCCGTCGCTGGTCACATGTCCTACACAGAAGAGGGAGACCAGGGGCAGGTGGTGTTTGTGCTGTCTTCAGGCGATACCTACATTTCACACTTTTGTTTCACTTCGGCTTGTGTTCAGACCCAAGGGCTCCTGCTTCTGTCATTTAAGGATACACAATGAAGATCATCCGTCCATTGATTCATCTTCTGCACCACTTATCTAGGACATTGTCACGGTGAGCCTGCAGCCTATTCCTGGAATCAAAGGATGGAAGACACCCTGTAATGAATGCCAGTCTTATTAAGATTGCTGGATTCTTAAATACGTAGCTCATGTTATTGTTTTCAAATCCATCAATCTTTATAGAAGGAGACATTGCAGTCGGTATTGAACCTGACACCCAATGGACCCTGTTTCATCAAATCTAATGGAATAAATACCAGTTTTTGCTCAACCAACCTAAAACCAAAACATGCATAGTCACCTTCCAAAAATAAACAAAATTTAGAGGCATGTTTCATTCAAAGGCTCTATGTGAGATGCATGAAACTCTGCACAGCGACCCAGCCTTTTTTAAGCAGGTTCTTCTCGTTTGTGGCCGGAGGCGACGGAGGCTGCTGAGATAAAATCTTATTATATGGTAACAGCTCATCTGAATGCAGTACAGCTCGCGCCTTTGTTATCAAAGGCAATCTCTCAGTGATCGGAGTCACGCATTAGTGATCTTCTCTCCCTGGAGGGTTTTGGTGAAATGATAGGAGGTAAATATTTATTAGCTCCAACAGGATTAGGACAGAAAGATACTGAGGCTAGCTGTGAAGATTGCGATAATTTGGGAACGTGCGTACATATACACTGGCATTCTTTCCAGGGCATTTCTCCATCTTGCCATGTACTATCTGGCATAGACTCTAAGCTTAACGTGATCTTATACTACTTTGGTGGTTATGGATGGATGGGTAGCTGGGTGGATGTACACATACTGTACTAGTCAAGTTTGGACACACCAAGCCGCCTAAAAGGAGAGTAATAGGGTCACATCACATGACCTGGCCACCTGACCTAAAGATAGAAGGAATAGTTATGGAGGAGTTTGACCAGAGAGTGATGGAAAAGCAGCCAATGAGAGCTCAGCATATGTGGGACCTTCTTCAGGACAGCTGGAAGAGCATCCCAGGAGGCCACCTCATGGAACTGCAGTAGAGGAGACAGTCAGCCAGTCCATGGAGCAACTGGGGTTAAGGACCACGTTCAAGGGCCCAGTGGAAGGATCACTCTGCCGACAACGGGATTAGAACCAGTGACTTTCTGAGTCCCAACCCACAGTTTATTGAGACAAGGGTAGAGGGTGCTTTCTGGTGAAAGACTGTCTACATGGATCCCGGACCCTCACTGATTATAAACACAGTTTTAGCTCTTAAGTGCAGAGTTTTGGGACTCTGATGTACAGTCTTTACTTATGTCTTCTTATTTTTTTTTTAAACTGCGGCTAACCGTCTTTAATGCATGTGGAAATTTTATTTTTAGAAACGGAAATGTCACACTAGATAGAATTTAAGTGTCATGCCTGTCCAAGAAAGTACTTGTGCGGAACCAACAGAGACACAAAAATTCCTACACTCCGAAGGCCTTATTTATGACGAAAGACCAACAGAACAGACACAACTGTCATAATCTTCTCAAGTTTCTTAAATATATTGGTGCTACCAAAATTAAACCTACAGGCCTATATACTATAGAAGAAGCAATTAATAGACTATTCCTCTTGTATGTTGTGGTACATCAAACAAAAATTCTGGATGTTATACATCACCATCATTTAGGGTGACATGTCATTAAACCCACTATATGCATTGTCGGGATGAAGCTTTTTTCCAAACTAGCACTAAGAGCAAATTATTATTATTATTAATATTTTAATATTTTAACAGGTTAAAAGAGCCACATGGAATACATTGGCTGACTTTTATTATTTGCAATATTTTATATTGAATATTTTAATTACACATTATTTTAATTACTGGTAAAAAAAATTGACAAAGTTATATTGTGAACAAACAGCTGGAAACCAGCATTAACAACAATGCAATTAATGAATGCATATTGTAATGTCTATGACGATCTATCGTGTTACCTGTTTGTTGACATATAGCAAGAAGTAATGCTATTAGTGAACAGTGTGGTGTCTTTTAATCATCTTCAGCTCCTCCAGATTGGCCTTCACAGTGAGACGCCCTCCGGAAGCCTCGTAGACAACCTGCAAAGCTAAGCTGGGAAGCTACTGCCGTCCTGAATTATCTCTGAGCTTGACTGCACTTAGCAAATTGCCATTAAGCTAATATATGTTCTGCAGTGTCCAAAGCTCCCAAACGCAATCTGAATGTGTCCAACTGACTGCTGTTTTCACAATAAAAATTGAGCGACAGCCAGTTCCATAACTTCTTTGTCGTTGCCAATCAGTGTAGTCATTTGTGTGTTAGGGTATTTCATACATCTGTCTTTAAATCACATGTTATATATGAACCCAAAAGCACATGTATACCATAAGCAGAGTTGGGTAATTCCGGTCCAGAGAGTAAAAGTTGAGACTAAACGTTTGGGACTATAACTCTCTGGACCTGAATCAACTCTGACCCCAGGTATATCACGTGATTATGTCACTGATTTGACGGCCTTAGTTAGAAGCACTTGTCACTTTATTTACTGACCTGAATGTTAAATGAATGTGAAAAAAATCAGTAAATGGAAATACAAATGTGCGATATTGGGTGGTAAATATTTATGTGGTCAGGTATGTTAAGTATCCACTTTCTTTAATTTAAGGCTGGAACAATTCCTGGTGCTTTGTGTTTAAGTGCACATAGTAACATTTGAAACACATGGTCACACTGTTACCCCTATTAAACAGCGTGCCAGTGGAGTATAGGAAGGTATAAATAACAATGGAAAGACAATATAAAAACAAGGAAAGGTGAAGGAAGCTGATCCAGGACTCCAGGCTACGCAGAGCGATTTGAACCTTGAGGAGGACACAGTAGACGGATGGATAACCCAGAATCTGCAGCCAATGTAGCAGGAAATTAGCTTGAAGTTGGAGCCGGTAACTGCTTTGCATAACCTGCAATTAAGAGAGAGGAAGGTTAGCCATCAATCTTTCGGTACAGTAAATAGCTATGCGTCATTCATTTTACATTTTTTAAAGATATACATTAGTCTTTCCTGGCTTAATTACCAATTCTTCCATTAGACATACCAATGCTACTACCATTGCTAGTAATAGTAATCATCATCATCATCATCATCATTATCTCCATCATCATCGCTTTTATCGGTATATGCACATACAATGAAATTGAGGGCCACAGCTATTATATTCATATGCTGAGTGAAAATATTACTTGTATCTTTTCTTGTCGGTATATGTTTTTTTTACTTTCTGGTTGCATGGCGTATGATTCATAGTGAGGCAGAACAAATGGCTGTTTGATGTAATTTACTCGACCAGAGAGAGATTGCTTTATTCCGGTAAAAGCACTTTGAAGAGCTTTTTTTTTTTTCTGGACATGAATATTACTCATCACTGCTGTCTGTTCCCCTACTTTCCCTGACAAACAAATTTGCTGTAAGAGTTCTTGCCAGTTCTTGGGTAAATAAAATGACACAGTTTGGGTGGTGAGAATTAGCAGAGAGTCACTCCAGTCGTTATATTCAGTAAGTCAGTCAGAAGTGTTCCTATTCTGAAACGCCACCAGTCACAGGGAAAGTACGTATCTTACTCAATATTTGTCAGATTGTTAAGGATTTTAGTGATGTTGGTTCCGTCGGTTGGTTCTTACTTTTAGCTGTTTGAGCTGGTTGAGGGGACAGGGCAGATAGGAGTGATGAAGTGTCCCTTTCTGGCTGCAACATCCTCCCTTGTCAAGCATAGGTAGGTTTCCCACACTGTGATTCTTACTGGAAACCTGCCTGCTTTAATCTAACCATGTCTTATGGAGCTCCAGTGAAGTTTTGCACCTTTATTGTCAGGCCAGCCATATAGAGTAACATAGTGGCATGAAATAATGTTCCTCAGGGGGAAGGGGCCCAGGAAATAGACACGAACAGAGCACCTAAAAATAAAAAATAACAAGATATTACCAAATTCTCAAATAATGTAACTGTAGACATTACTGGAATGTATAGAATTTAGGCAATGATGGAAGCAACAGACCACATAAAGTGCTGCCCTCAATACATGTCTCATTATTATTATTATTATTATTATTATTATTATTATTATTATTATTATTATTAGTGCAGGAGTAGGTGGCCCTGATCCTGGAGATCAGTACTTAGCAGGTTTTCCATCCTACCTGGTCTGTGATGAACCACAACTGACCTCAGGCAGGCAGTAACTCATCAGGTAGGATGGAAAACCTGCTGGACACCGACACTGCAGGATCAGGGCCGCCTACCCCTGCACTAGCGTAATAAATCTTCACGGGGTGCTCATTCCCCTGATAATCCTCTGCAGAAGGGGCACCAGGCCAGCTGATAGGAACATCCCCTTTTTTTCCCGTCCCATCCTGGAGCACGTCTGCTATGTTGAAGCTGCTTGGTCACGCACAGGATAAAGTCGACCGTCCCGAATTACAGTTCAGGAGGCCAGATCGTTTCCTGAGTGCCGCAAACTGGCTCAATCCTTAGAACTCAGTTGTGGGAGCTCACGCTTGGCATGGTGTAGTCATGGAAAGGTGGACGACTTAAAATAGCTGAGGACAGAGGCGATTGTTTTTGTAAGGCAACACCATACCTTGCAATGCTCTTGCTGGGTCAAATGCGAGTGAAATTTCTCTGTCTTGTGAAGGTGTTTCTGATCTGTAAAATATCTCATCATTTTTACTGCACTTCCATTTGCAATTTAAGGTCAAATGATTTGAAAGGACAAGGAGGAGGTAACATGGTGATGCAGTGGTTAGCACTGTTACCTCACGCCTCCGGGACCCGGGTTCGAGTGTCCACCATGGCTCCATGTGTGTGGACTTTGCACATTCTCCTCGTGTTGTTGTGGGGTTTCTACCAGTTACTCTGGTTCCCCCACACAGTCCAGGTTTATTGGAATTACCACACCGCCCATAGGTGTGAATGGTGTGTGAGTGTGCCCTGTGATGGATTGGCATCTCGTCCTGGATTGTTCCCCGCCTTGCACCTGTAGGCTCTGGAACCCCTGCAACCCTGAATAGGACAAGTGGATGCAGAGAATGGGTGGATGGATGGATTACAAGCAAGAAGACTATTCAGCAAATTGGCTTCGTTTATGTCGTCTCCAGATTTTCACAAATCCTTTTTTCCTGCTGCTAGTTTCCCTGTCTATTCCAAAGACCTCTCAGTCCTTCATTTTTTTGCACGTCAAACTGTGTCAATTCCACAGCCATGCAGGAATTAAACACTGCAGCCCGCATTTGTGCAGCAGGGAAGGAGTCGCATTTTCAGACTGCCAAGCCGATATTTTAATTCTGTGCAGGCCATCTGGATCCGCATGCCTCATTTTTCTTGGTGGGGGTGGGGGGAGGGTAATTAGCTGCACATAATTCTCACTCTGGGCTGCTGCTCTTTTTTCCTAGTGAAACCGTAACCAGCCGCGTGTTTTATGACACCAAGCCTCAACCAGTCATCCATCTTTGTGGTGTCTAACCTGAAGCCTCCGGCTGGTCCACCATAGCTAATATATACTGACCAACAGTGAGCGTTCACAGAGAGCGCTGCCATTCTTCGGCTCCTGTTTCATGCTGCCTTTAGATTAAATCGTTTATGTTGCCATATCCCTGATATTTCATGACAAGCAACCAGCTTTGAAGTAATGAGTAAAAATTTTGTAATTAATCAACTGAGGGCAATCTCTGTCTTTCAAGGAAAGACGTTTAATAAAAATTTGGGATATATGTGTAATTTTTAGCAGCCCTCAACCAGTACCACGAAGGGACCGCCATCGTCTCCGTACACGGACAAACGTGTCTATGGGAAGATTTATCTGTAGTCATAGTAAAACAAAAACAACGTAGGCTAGGTTTCTAAATACCACGTTTGGTAAAAAAAAACACTTCGTTCACAATGTCGGAATTGGATTTGGTGCTGAGCCCTGGTACTAAGCACCTGGCCATAGGACAACTACTGGTTTGTACCTCACATATAACGGGGGACACACTTGGTGCTGCATTAGAGCTTTACAGGGCATCTAATCAATCACCAGGTCCTTATGTGACAAGGTGACTTGAGACTTGTCACTTAATGTGACTGAATTTCCCTCCCCAGCTAACTCAAACACTCAAGTCCGTTTCTGCAGAAGCTAATGACTGCATTAAACACAGAAAACCATAATGATTATTTCACAGAATGGAGAGATCTCTGGCAAAATGCTGAGTCCCCCAAAAACTTGGATGGTACAGAGGCCTCATTTTCATTTAAAAACCCCCTCCACTTTAAATGGCGACGCCGCCCTGGAACTCAGCACGGCTAATGTCAGAGTTCCACCTTAAGGGAACTAGAAACCAGGCAGGGTGACCTTAAAAGCGACGGTGGCTGGCAGCCAGAGCGAAAGCTTCTCATGCTCCATAAAAGCGCTGGAGGAAGGCGGGCGGTGCGAGCATGCTGAGGTGGGGGAAGGGCGAGAGAGCGGGCGGGTGTGGGGGAGGGAGAAGGACAAGGAGCGAGAGAGAGAGAGAGAGAGAGAGAGAGAAAGGAAGGGCGTGAGGGAGGAAATATTTTACTATCTGTCCGTTCAGACTTGCCCTTCTGGAACCTCTCCATGCCTGGATAATGGGGAACACCCGTGGTGGCTATTTCTTACTGTCAAACAAAAAAAAAGAGGAAGAAGGAAGAGGAAAAGAACAGGCTAGTATGGTGAAAGTACCTTACAAGGGGAACCTTCTGCTCATTCGCGTCAGCAATCTTCTGCACTCCAGAGAAAAAAAATACATTGATATATATATATATATCTATAGAGAGAGAGAGAGAGAGAGAGAGAGAGAGTCTGTACATGTGCACAAACAAACAGAGGTTGTGATCGACTGATAACAACTTGCTATTCAGGCTCAGCAGGGGAAAAAGCACTAAAAAGATATTACCCAGCAAACATGTGCTGGCCTTAAATACGGCGTTATGGAGTCACTGGGTTCATGATCTGAGTATCATGTGCTCGCTGGCACAGGAGAGCAGGGCGGGGAAATTCAACAGATGAGGCCATATTTAGCTCTCCAGACTACATGGTCTGTGAGGACCGGGCCAAATTACCGTAGCAAATCCATTCAGATCTTATGCCGGCCGTGGGGCAAAGTTATATATGACAAATGACATGTCTAGGCAAAACCTTTAGGTACAATCGTGCTGCATGGCAACAAATGGATTATTTTATTTTTTTGTAATTTATGTTCATTGCGACTCCTTTTCTTGACTAACCTTCATAGCGTAGCAAGTGAGTCCCTTTACTGCCCCCTGATAAATCGCATAGCTTGGTGAGCTGTTCCAAGCAGGACATGAATACTAGCCTCTACGCTTTGCCCTTAACGTGAGGATAAAGTACAACCCTCAGAAAACGCAATAAAGCACAACCCAACCACTTTAAGCTATTTCATTTGATTTGTTAAAGCGTGTTCAGGCTAAACGCTGCCGGTTCCTATGTCAGAGCCCCTCTGGCTAATGACGGTTAAAATGCCTGTTGATCCTTTACTTGAATATGACCACAGAAGCACAGTAACAGATGTATAAATGTGCAGCCAAATCATCGCTGAAATGTTACATCACAGGGAGCGACGCGCCCGTGTGTCTTGTGACGCGTTCCGTTCCCTGGCGACGCGCAGCTTTGATGAGGCCCATCACTTCTCCGAGGGTGGCGGGCGGCTCGCCTGCCCGCGTTTACTCAAAGGAAGCGCAAACTCACCTTCCACAAACTAAGGGCCTGCTATTGCCGTTTTACGTGGCGGGCGGCACAATTTACTCATTCTGTAAGACACCGTGGGTGATTTAATTCCGAACCCGATAAATTGTCACCAGCCCAAAACAGTCACAGTTACGCAGCCGAAAGCCAGTGACAGTGGCCCAGTTTACGCACAAATAATAAAATGAACGAGTCCCAACTTAGCTGGTCATGATGATTTTCCTTCCCCCAACATTAAAAAACAATCCTCCCCAGACATGAAATATTTATGCATCCCAATGGGGGTAGCTAATCTCTAACCCAGCTCCACGCGCCTCTTGTTCTCCTCTATATCTTGAGATCGATAATCGGTGTGGAGGGTAGCCATGGTCACCACAGCGCACTGCGAAACAGGGCATGGCTCCACCTAGGACACCGTACTGAATCTGCAGTGACTGTCTGTCCCCAGGGCGCCCAGCCTGTATTTACTGATGTGACTCACCAGAAAGAGAACAGCCATTGATTAGAGGTAGCTGCTCCGGCGACCATGGATGAGATGCCCTACTTTAGCCCACATATGACTCTGTCATGAACGCCTCGTATTAAACAGGCAAGGGGAAAGACAGCCTGTGTAACCACGCAGACTTTTTCCTCTAAACGGCGGAATGAGAATCCCATAAGACGCTGTCGCGCCTTTGTGCTAATGTCACAATTTCACACCTACGTTTATATCTACTTGCTCGTCTATGGCTTTCATGCAAAGTGAGTTATTTAATTCATTTGTGGAGCTGGGTATTTTATTGAATGGGATGGCAGAGCAGAGTAAAGGATGGTTTCCTCTGACCACATTACAGGACTGGGAGCTGAATCATGCCCCGATGTTGGGTGTTGAGATTACACATCATGCATGGGTTACATGTGAAGGTCATCTGGACATTTCTTTTTCCCATTGCAGTTGTCTTGAAATTGCCTATAGTGTATGAGTGTGTGTCTTGCTATGGACTGGCATCCCATCCAGGGTGTACCCAGTCTCGTGCCCTGTGATGGACTGGCATCCCATCCAGGGTGTACCCAGCCTCGTGCCCTGTGATGGACTGGCATTCCATCCAGGGTGTACCCAGCCTCGTGCCCTGTGATGGACTGGCATCCCATCCAGTGTGTACCCAGCCTCGTGCCCTGTGATGGACTGGCATTCCATCCAGGGTGTACCCAGCCTCGTGCCCTGTGATGGACTGGCATTCCATCCAGGGTGTACCCAGCCTCGTGCCCTGTGATGGACTGGCATTCCATCCAGGATGTACCCAGCCTCATGCCTTCCAGCCTCTCACCCACTCACCCGTGACCTTGAACTGGGTGATAGATTAGAAGATGAATGGATATTTTACTCAATGGATTGTAATGTGTGGCACCAGGCTCAAACGACAAGGACATTCCTACTATATGAACTGGATTTTTATTTTGCTGGAATCAAAAGGGTTAAAATTAATTCAAATTGTGATCAATCAAATTGGAACTACTCAACACTGTCAGATTTTTGTCCTCATAATCTTGTTGTCATAGTCAGTAAATTTGCATTTACCTAGCTGCACTTTTGCTTTTAAAATTTAGTGGTACACTAAATGAGTAGTTAAACAACTGCCTACATATATCTGCAACTTGGGTAACTACCGTTGCGTAATAAGTGAATAGAGGTTGCTAGGGATTTCAGCACGGCAGTAATTCTCTGTTAAATATGAGCATGACTTGTAGGCATTGTTTAATTGCCTGGATACCACTAAGCCAATAAAAGCTATCCTCATTCCCCCTAGCAACAGTATCTCAGCTTGTTCTAAATGAAGCAACTGATTTTTTTTCTAAGGAAAAAAAAAAAACAGAATTAATAAAACACACCAAATGATGATATCAGCTCCCATCTATTTCTTTATTTTACAGCATGTAAAATCCGAATTAAGCCGTTTGAGTCTTAACAGTTTTCTGTTTTTAGTAAAATGCACAAATTAAATAAACAAACTACTTAGCAGAAAGCAGTGGATGAAGGTGAAAGATTGTGACATTGCAACAGATATCAGCTAAATTTCAGTGATAACTGGGAAAGACCCTGTCCTACAACCAGACACCAATGTGATGCAAAATGGATAACAGCTATGCGTTTGTCTGATGATGAACGTTCCTTGTTCCTTCAATTATCTCTGTGTGTGTGTCTCTCTCTCTCTCTTTCACACACACACACACACACACACAGAAACAGAGATTGCTTCCATAGATAATACGATCCCCCCCCCCCCCATTTCTCAGATACACATGCAGGCTCAAACCCATATCTTCAGTCCAGCAGGTAGTTAAATAAAACAAAAATACCAGCAAGCTTAAACCAGAACTGGCTTTAGGAGGAGGGAAGGTACCTTTATTAAAATTCACTCCAAGCGGAAGGATTCCACTCATGAAAAGGGATGAAGCACTCAAAAAAGAAAAAAATAAGCAGGGGAATTCCTGCTCTGGCCTACCGCTGACATGAACTAATTAAACAAACTTGACATACTGAGCCATGGGAAGGTGGCCCAGCCTTCATTTCCATTTCCTGCCAGTCACGGAGCTCCGTCGCCTGCTTGCCGCCACACAAACCCCCGGCGCTCAGGTGAATCTAGCTCGCCTGTTGTAGATTGCAAGGTGCAGAACATCTCTGCATTTATATCCTAAGTGCGGACTTGCGCGAATCTGTCGGAGCGTGAACGGTCGCATTAATTTCCCACAATACATCTAGGTCAAACCTTTAAACCTTTTAAAGCTTTACGCAGTATGAAAATACTATCATAAGCTGCCCCCCCGGCTTTGAGTCACACAAATGTTTCTACATATTAAGTACAAAGGGCTACAGCTTCTTGTTCTAAATGCTGCCAAAAGTCTCAAGGTTTAAGCATCGCGTGACAATGAAGACAAAACCGCTCCAAAAACAGACACTCGACATATTTAAAATCAATTCAGTGCGGAAAATGATAAGGGCGTGCAATCAAGCTATGTGCCCGTCAGTTGTTGACTTATAAGGAATAACCTGCACAAGCTTCATATTCAACGCTGATGAGAAGCTGCTTACATTCCCAAAATCTTGCTTTAATAACTTGCCATGTGTTCACATGTGTGAATTTCAGATAACCTCCAATGGACACTGCAGGACTTTCGGTGGTAGAAGAACCTTCATTAAGATTTCCTCACAATCTCAGCTCTGTGCAAAGATGCCACTGAATTCACTGCTGTTGTAGCAGAAGGAACTGGCCCAGTCCCAAAACTGTTGTAAGGGAGATAAAATTTTTAGAAACTACAGTAAAATTCCAAAACAAACAACAAATCTTTACCATTAGATTTTAAAGTGTATTAATTAATAATTATAAAGTGTATTAATACCACAACCCCATACCAAATAAAGTTATGGAAGATGAATGGGTAAAGTATCCATGGATAATATATGAATATTTTAATACTATACAAAAGATTTTAATATAATGTTATTTCAGTGTGAATGGTTGCATTTTTTACCAGTAATATTCAGCAGGTTTTTATATTATTTTGGAGAAATAATATGCACACAAAAAAACATTTTCTATAGGCATTTTTTAAAATGTGCTCTTATCTTCTTAGGGTATATGAGTAAATAAAAAAATTACTTTCTAAAATGAGCTTTTCTTTCACGCGTCTGCGGCTAGCAGGCTTAAGTTCCCTGGCTTTTCTAGGGGACAGGAACAATTTCTCTCTACATTTCACAATAATTTACAATAATAAAATATGAACATCCATATTTATGCAAGTAGACCTCAGTTCTGAAATAAGCTCGCTGGAAACCTTTTTAGGATTTTATCAGAGGGCTTAGTAGGTAGTGCTATGTTGACACCAAGCGTATTGGTAACTTCGGACTTATCTCTCTTGTAAAAGCTGAAATGAGTTCCCAAATAAACCGATGTATTTGTGTTACATGTGTGCATCTGGTGTCAGCAGAGAAACAGGTCAGAGTCTGCCCACAAAGGTGACTGACAGGCTCCAACCTTCCCCCCAACTTCCCCATAAAAGCCGCCCCTCCTTCTGAAGCGAGCCGTTCTAGGAACGGAGCTGTCTGAGAGCAGACGCCCTTTCACCTACTTTTCCGCGAGGGTGGGCCAGCTTGCTGGACTGGGCCTCTCCACATGACTCGCACATTCCCTGCTGCGTGAACTCGCTGCCTTTTCCAGATTCGCCCGGCACAAAACCTGCCACGGGCCACGTACAGACGCAGGCTTCGCGGAGCAAAACCCGAAAGCCACGTTATACCGTTCTCGTTCTCCTCCATTAATCATTTTACCTATCACTGGTCTTGCCAAGCCTTGCTTCCCGAGGTTACGGCAGGCTCGCTCATTGGATTTAGTGTAATCCAATTTAGCGTTGCGCTTCGGTATTAGTCATCACTGCACTTTTCTTTTTCCTTATCTTCTGGACAACAAATAAATTTAAAAAAAAACATGGCTTGAGCAAGTATCAAACAATATGTTCCACAGAAAAAGTCCACTTTGTAGAATTCACAAGGGAGAACACAAGAACAATAGAATTACTGAAGAGGCTACATTGTTTCTTTTTGGATTAATATTTCTGTGTTGGTAAATTTCGTCCAGCACAGGCTTGAGTGAATCAGTGAGGACTTAGCCTCCTCTGTCCTGGCCTGGAAGAAAGTTCATTCCAGACCTCCACTCCCCTTTGTTTTGAAAAATGTTTTCTTTGTTCCGATCCAAAGCCATCCACACTATTTTCCATTTGTGGCCTTGTGTCTTCAATCAGAGCGAACAATGAAAGAGTCACCAGGATCAGTGTTTTCCATCCCCCTCGAGATTTTTATGTTATGATGTATGTCATACTTTTCTGGAGACTAACGTTGCTATCATGAACGCTAATGCAAATCAAACAGACATTTGGTCTGGATCATTGTCTTGTTTCACTACAATTGAGGTTTAACGACGTGACAAATACTGTTCGGCCAATATCATTACAATGAGACGGCTCAACTGTTCTGCTCGCTAACAAAATTCCAGGACGGGCACTTAGCGGGTTGCTACACTGACTTGCCGATTGCAAAATACAAAGGGGCAGAAGATGCTATAGTGTGGCAGCACTAACGGGTGTACAAGTGAAATGAAATCCAAATGACCTTCTGATAGAGTTTTAAGATACTGTGTCGTAATTTGTCATTTATGACCTCCGAATAATAATAATAATAAAAACAGTGAAATTACATTTCAGAATGTAAGCACAGCTGCTCTTTATTTACTAGGGTAGATTGTAATTCTACACAGACCTTTTGCTTGGAAGAGAGAGGCAAGGTGCTTTTTTTTCTTCCAAAGACAATCCGTCTGAAGGGGTTGCTATTGCTGAGGTTGGATAATCCCGTAATTAGTCAGCATTTGACTAGCATTAGCAACCAGATACTTCCCGTTCTATGGAGTTTTTCCAATAGTAAACTCAACATGTCTGAGATGCTAATCCTCCCCACAGCATTTGGGACATCAGATGATCCATCAGAAATGTGCATAATGGTAAATACTGGGGATATCGGTGCCATGGATACACAACACTAACTTCCAAGCAGCTTCTTATGTCAGCAGCCACTAGATTTTGGATTGACTGGAACCATTTTTCAGCTAATGATAAAGCAGAACATTAGTTTAAATGAAAATAATTGTTGGTAATGATAGCATTTTTTCCCCACACACCTAAAGGCTTGGGGTCTGGATCTGACCTCAGCTCATTGTGTATGCTTGCATGTGTGTGTGTGTGTGTGTGTGTGTGTGTGTGTGCACACAGTGATGGACTGGTATCCCATCCAGGATGTGCCCCTGCTTTCTGCTCTCTCTTGCCCAGGATACAGCCCAGACCCTCTTCTGACTCTGCACTGGATAAACAATTGGAAGATGAATGGCTGGATGTTACAAAAGCAACGAAAAGCATTATCGGGCTTTTAAGGTGATACATCGGCTCTGTTTGACATTATTAAAGGTTTTTACTTTCAGTTTAATATGTTAATTCTGTGGATTAACATAAACCTCAACACCAGCTAATTTGATCTGTATAATTTATGAATCCTTCATGTCGATTAAAAATCAGTTTCTCAGTAATATACATGACAGCTGTGACCTTGAGTTTCTTGTTTTATAAGTAAAATTCAGTAATGATTGTATTAGAAAAGAACTGACATAAATGGCTCGAAAAGTAAACATAGGCATGAGAGTGGATCACATTCTACAATCGCAAACCTCAGTGTATTTGGGCTAGAGAGTGTTTCCATCCCATGTGTGATGGGATGTCATGGCAACCAAAAACACTGGCTATGAACGGCCAGCACAGTGCATGCACTTGTACATTTGACCTTTAACCTCCTTTTCCACTGGGAACGGTGTCAACCAAACAGGAAGTCTGTCTATGCGACCCAATGATACACAGAGATTTTCGACGCGGAGGTCTGTGTGTGTGACCTCAAAAGAGGAAATGAAACCATTTTGTCATTATTTTTACACTCTGTTGTCTGGGTTACAGTCTATTTCCATATAGGAAAGTGGTAGCAGGTTTGGCTTTTTAAAAGGGATTATATTGCATAATTAAATGCACTTAAATAAATTCTTCCCTGTGCTAGCTTCATTTAATAGAAATGTATATTTTCATTGCCTCCATCTTTATCCAGTATATATGTCTGACAAAGTCAGTTTCTTTGTAAAATGACTGTAAAATGACTTTATCTACTTTCTTAACTGATGCTGGAATCAAAATTGAATTCGAACCCTTTTCCATAGGGGTACACTTTCCTGGAACAGAAGAATCTTCACTTTAAGGGGCTTCACAAAGCTGCAGCAGCTATCAGTGTACAAATCCCTGGCTTAGGAACGTCCAAGGACAGTTCGTACTTACAGTACCAATAGACTACCATTAAGCTTATCATATAAAAAACTTGAGTTAAACGCAACAGTTTGTAATAACGAATGCACACATTACTTTGTGACGGTCATGGATGTTATATATATTATTATGCTTAAGATGTTTTAGTGCAGTGTTTCTTAAGCCCCTCCAGACCACGCAGATGTTTTTTGCTCTCTCCCAGTTCCCTGAGCACAGGTTTGAGAAACAGTGTTTTAGTGTCTTTGGAAAAGTACACAGACAAACATTCAACTAACTGACCCTAAATAAGAACCGTGCGTATGGGCGTCTTTGGGTAGGAGTGGTACCGCCATGTTCACGATAAAATTGCCCACTGTGGCCCTTTCAGATCTGGCCTCCTAATCATCCCCTATATCTAACTGGTGAATTCTCTCCTGCCCCTTCACCGCCTTAGCTGCTGTCTGGGGAGCGTATTGGTGCAGAATGGCTGCTGTCATATTCAGATGGGGGTTACACAGTGGGGGTGGTTGAAGTGGCCCCCCCATTGGCTCTGTATAGTGCTTTGGGTGTCTTGAAAAGCACTATATAAATGTAACATTCATTCATTGGTACCTGTTCGGATTTACCTACAGATTCAACTTCTAGAGTCAGGAATGGATCTTGTTCGTAACCTGGGAACTGGCAGTAGTGATTACTAGTCTTTTTCCTGCGCCCTTCTTGCGTGTGTGGCGTTTTGTGGAACGCGTTCTCCCCGTATTTGTGAGGGTTTCCGAACAACTACTGCAGTTTCCTCCTGCAGTGCAAAAACAGTCAGCTTGGTGAATCGGTGACTCAGCATCTGAAATAGTGTGCGTGTGCCCAGTGATCGGCTGGCATCCCATCGAGGGTGTCCCCTGCCTTATGCCCTCTGATACCTGGCAAAGCATCTTTATTCAGGGTGGGGGTTCCTGTCCTGGACTGCGGTACTATGTTCCGTCCCGTGGGAAGACCTTAATGTGTATCGCAAGTACCGTTTCTGAAGGAAACCGTAAAACGGGCTCTAAAAACAATACTAAAAATATCCCAGTTTTATGAAAACATGCTCAAAATGATTTAGATGCTCTGGGACACGAGTGAACATTTACATCGTTGGTAAAAAATTATGTGTGAGTATAACAACAAATTTGGTGTTACATTTATATAACTAAATGATTGTATTTATTAAGTGTCTGTCAGTGTCTGAAGCCATACTCCATTTTTTCTTTTTTGTATCCTATATATTCCAAAAATTGGACCTGGCTCTGGGATCTCTGCTTTCATCTTCATCAGCTTTCAAATCAGTCTGGGAGAAGGCGGTCCCGAGTCGCTTCACATCTTTCTGACTTCCCAAAAATGTACTGGCAGTCGTTGTGTCAGCTGCCATTGGCCCAGTTCCCACACATTTGGATCCACAATTGCCGGGCTTTTTCCTGGCTCTGTTAATTTGCTCCATTTTTTTTTTAGTCTCAGTAACACCTGCTTTGAGGTTGAATTCTGCCTGGCTCTACAGACGGAACGTAATGTCACATTTCTGACTGCTGGAATGCAGCACACACACACACACACACACACACACACAGAGGTTTATAATTATATCTTTGTGAGGACTCTTCATTCATTTCTGTGGGGAAAAATCTAACCCCAACATGACGATCTTAACCCCTACCCAGCCCTAACCTTAACCATAAGTAACCAAACTAAATATGAGACTTTTTTAGTTTTTTGATTGCATTCATAGATCTTTGTGGGGACCTGAAAAATGGTCCCCACAACGTCAAAATAACAGGTTTTTATCACATTGTGGAGACATTTGGTAAGGTATACCTAGACCACACACACACACACACACACACACAAACACACAAAGAGATACACTCACATTTAAACCAGGCCATCCATATGACAGCAATTCTTGTACATGATTTAAAAATGAGCATATAAATGAAAATTTACATTTAAAAAGTCTTTAACGGGTTATCAGAAGCTCACTGTTTTGGCACCTTGGAAGATGCAAAAATTATTTAGAGGACACTTGCAAAGAGAGGCTCCCAAATTAGGAAATGGGGCGAGGAAAACATCATCAAAGTTGTAAGGGCATGGTCGTGGTGGGCATCGCTCCGAGGTGTAATAAAGGCACTTTGCGGAACGACTGATTTGTGATAGCGCCATTCGCTAGCTCTTCCTAGCAGTGTCTGAGAAACAATTACTCCATCTCATATCCCATTTTAATGTATAAATGCAATGAGTAGGTTTTTGAAGGGGTTAACTTTAAGAAGTGTTTCGAAACCTGTGGCCATTGTGACATCACTGCCCAGCAACCAAGGCTACTAATGATCATGTCTAGACACAAATCAACTCAACCTTTGCCCTGCCGTCATGCACAGGTATGCAGTAACCACATCCTACAAAAGCTCCGGGAAATGCAGACGGCAAGGGGGGGGGGCGGTTCTCAGGGAGCTCATGTTTGTGGATTAATATCAAAGGGGTTAATGCCAAGCAGGATGGACGAATGGAAAATAATGAGCGCGGAGGAGAGAAGACTTTTTCATAAAGCAGGTTATGGCTGCATTGTGTTCAGGGGGGCTGGATGGGAAATTCTGTTGGGATAGGTTATCTGAGGCTGACCAGGTTCTGCACACAAAATCCCAGTATCCTCTGCTATCAGTCCAGTTTCGGGGTAGAAAAATAATCACGGCGACTGTCTTACTGGCTATTCTGTCCACCGTGGAGGCCAGTCTGGATTTATGGTATGAATAACAAGCAATAGCATGATAATGAAGAGCACTCAAAAAGCATCATAACTTAATGGAACATTTAGCCTTTTCGAAAGGTGGAAGATCTAGACTCTAGTGCTGTTTTTCAACACTTATTATTTGCAAAGTGGTTTGAAGTCATAGGAGCTTCACAGAATAAGTAGAGTTTCCCTGAAAGTCGCCAGTGAAGCAAGAATTCACAGAAAATGTGCTTCCCATCCTCCACAGGCTAAAATGACCTCTTTCGTTAACTTCAGACCGAAATGAAAGGGCAGGCGACGCTGTGAGGTTCACGGCGGAGCGACGCACGCAGGCGGTTCGTGCCGGACGGCAGCATGCGGCCGATGAGTGCCGTCGGGTGGCCCGGCTGATTTCAAGGCTTAGCCTCTAGCTTGCATCAGCGCGTTAGCGCCGCTCTGCTGGGGACGCTGGGATTTTCTCTGCTCTGCCTCTCTCTGCATAAGCAGTGAGATTAGTTTGCACTAAGAAGCTTTCATGTAAATCTTAGTGAAATCCAGCCGAAAAAATACACAAGAGCAGTAAAAATATAGACTCCTGTACACTGGAAATGAACCACAGTTCTTAATGGTCAGTGTAAAAACATTTTCCATTGTATGCTGTGAAGTATACTATGCTTTTTTTCGTTAGACATGTAAATTACGGTAATAACAAGATTCAGCTCATTTCCCAACAATACGTGCAGTATATTGTTGTGTGGCATGTCTGTTTTATTCAGTAAGGCTTGATTATATTGGTGACATTGAAGCAATTATTTATTATTTTGACATGATAATCCCAAGACTATGACTATGGTCCATTTGTGGTGTATTATCTTGACAGAAGCAGGAGGTTGTAAGCTATCCAGAATAGAGGCTGACTAAACCAACAATAAATACAGAGTAAAAAAGCAATTACATGGTATCCATTCGTTTTTAGTTACTATATTTTGTTCTGGGTTTGCGAACACAAAAAGACTTTATTTGTTGCAGTGGTGGATATAGTTTATGATTTACTATTATTGAATCATTGGATCATGCTAGATCACTAATATAAATTTGGTCCTTCATTGTTACTGAGCAAAAGTATGATTTATTAGTTTGTTTCTGAAAAATAACCAGAACAAAATGTTGTTACACAAATAAGTAAAATAAATACATAAACATCCAAACAAACAATCATATTTATCTACCCCAAAAGTATGTGCACAACACGGGTTTTTTACCACTTTTCCATTTATTTCATAAACTACAGATGTTGTTATTCTTGTTAAGTATTGGAAAGTTGAGTGAACAATTATAAATGAAAATATAAGTCAAATAAAACAAGTTTCCTTTATAACCTGGAAAGAGTATGTAACAGTGTGTCTGACGTCCTATTTACTGGTTGTCTGGTGATGGTATAGTCAGATTCTAGGCTGTCCTTTAACTATAAACCCACTAGTTAATGGTTTGATCCCATGAACCAGAGCAGTATTAAATGTCCCCTCTAGAAAGAATGCCTTGAATTGTCTCTGCTGTTGTAACTGCTAGAGGTCACTTGATGAATCAAATATATTTTCATGATAATAAAGATACTCAAATGGTGAGCATACTGTAAATTTATTTGTTGGCAAAGAATATTGAGTGTATTTTTAGTAAAGGTTAAATGAGTAACATGCAAATGTGGAAAATCTCAGTGTGTGCAAAAACATTCTAATATGACTAATAAAACCAACCTCCATTTTTGGTATTCCAAACCAAGTTACAGATTCATATCACATGTGGAACTGGCTGGATATGCAATGCTAATGAATCAGCGAAGAAGAGGTTAAGCACAGTGCAGTATTTGCCAATAGCACAAGTGACTCTTTAGTGAATTAGTTCAAGGTGTATTCTGAGAAGTGAATTCAATTAATTATGGTAACATTCACTCAGTGATGCATGTGAAACTGAGCAATTGTTAATGTCTTATCAGTACTAAATTTAAAAGTGATGGAATTTAAACCCCTGCATGAAGTAATTAATGAAAACAAGAAAACCCACATTCCTAACTGGAAGCAGTGCTTATTGAGCGTGAATAGTTCATAGCTGACAATACTGGTAACGGGTTATGTTATGTCTATAACACATATAAATATTTTCATCTCGACAGAATTGTTTTTTGTTATAATGGTCTGTATGTTATTGAATGTAGAGCTACAGTACAGAAATAAGTAAGCTATAGATTTTAATTCTAGAATTTGCTGACACCTCAAGGACATCACATTCCAACTAGACCCATTTTCTAGCTATTCCTTGCACAATTTCTAAATGGAGATCATTATGCCTGTTTAGTATTTCTTTCCCAACCACTCTCTCGTAATAACTCTCCATCATTGTCTGGTAGAGAAAGGCAAGATTGTGGTGTTATGGTTCACCAGAATCCGTCTCCGTCGGGGCATGGGGCCACCAGCAAATGCCTTATTAATTCCTCATTGTAAAACCGCCGGCGGCCGTGTGTCTCAGACCAGTGTTCATCCCACGCAGGACGCGGGACTGACAGACCAGCGCTAACTCGATAATTGCTTTATATAACAGAAGAGAGAAATCGCAGGTTTAATTATGCAGGTGGATTAGCGGAGCCGCGAGGAGCATTTTGGAGTGACGAAGGATTCTGTGTCATTACATATGCAGCGTTTGGAAATGGGCGTCGGACGAAAAAATAGGTTTTCGTTAGACTTAAAAAAAACATGCAAAAATGACATGCAGCTACTCATTTGATCACACAGTGAGGGGAAAGCAAGTCTGGAAATGGCAGATGCACTGACTGTCCCAGTTACGATTTATTTGAAATACTATAGCTTGTATTTCTACTTTGAATTCCAAACTTTTCTCTCAGGAACATCACTCCTACACAAACCATACTATTCACTTCTCGTTGAGTAAAAACGCAGAAGGTCATTCCATGAAAATATTACATCATTTGTTATCGATTCCTCGGCTTACACGCTCTTTTATGAGTTGCCCAGTACATTCCATTAAGCGTGTTTGTCACTGGTTTCCCAGGCAAACACGAAAAACTCTTTTCAGGTTTTGACATCAATACTGACAGAAACACACCAGGCACCGAACACTGCACTCAAAGACAATGGGCGCAGACGTACCGCCAGAAAGGGAGGGACAAACGGACCCCTTTGTTTTCACAATTAGGTTAGAGCTAAACCACATCAGTGCCAGCTGGTGGAATTTTATCCCAGAGACTCTTAAACAAACCCCCCCATCTGCCAAGGATGCCGCCTGGACGATCCGGTATGGTAACCGAGTTGAGCCGTGCGGATATGTCCTTTAGCATCCACATGGGAGAGAAATGGTGTAGGAGGAGGGAGGCGGATTTGGCTTTGTGGGGGAGGATGGAGACTTATTAAGGGGAATGCAAGAATCCTCCGTAATCTGTGTCATCTGCAATTTGTTACAGCTGCGACTCTGGGAAACCAATTAGGAGCATATTAAGGGCTGGCTCTCTCCTTTTCCCTCTGTCTGGAGTCCACGGCTGTGCCAAGATATGGGGGCTGCGATTTAAGTCTGCTTTGTTTACCTCAGTAATCTATAGATGATTCAAAGCTGTTGATGGAACTTAAGTAAAGTGTGTAATCTATTAATAAATGTGAAATCCAGTATGGCTGTTTAACGTGCCCTGTATTTTACGCCTTTTGTACCAAATATGATGTTATATTGACTCAATATTGCCAGGAAACTGAATGGACATAATATAAAATCAGAGGCATGCAGCTAGAATTTCCACTAACAATGAAAAGGGGCAGCCAAGTGTGTTGGATTGTTTTATTTTCTGTGTTTTCTTGGAAAAACAAAATGCACAGAAGTTTCAAATCAAAGCAGAATGAAAATCAATACTATCCCTAATGCCAAGGTTTCCAGCTTCACAGGGATACTCACTGCAGCGTCGTTCCTCAAACCAGCACAACTCAAACAGATTTTAAACATGGGCCAAATGTATATTAAAATCATTGGCAGCATGATTACCCCAACATGTTACAATATGTAGTTTTGAGCAGTAATACACTCACAAGAAAACCTTACACAATAACAAATATAATAACATATTTTAGAGCGAATATCTTACTTGAGCTGAACAGATGGGAAATTTACTGTAGCTCGAGTAAGGATCACCACAGGTTATAAAAACATTGTGATCAGGATAACAGCGGCAGAAATCAGGCATGTGGTGAATTTAGAAGAACACTGTGGAGGATGGTGAGCTTCCTCTCCTGATTGGATGAACTGAGTCACCTGATGACAAGTGATGGGTCAGGTGACAGGATAAAACCAGGAAGTGCAAGGCTCCCTGGAGTAGATGCTTTTTTGGCTGGCAGCCCAGTGGTTGCATGTGACCGATGGAGCCTGACATTGTTTGGGTTTGCTGGTGTCTCACTTAGTCGCTTTGTTCTTTTTGTCGGGCTTCTGCCTCAATGTTTACATTGGAACTTTTCACATATATGCTGCATCCTAAACCTCAATCTGCGTGCATTTCTGCTGTTAAAACTGCAGACGGCTTTTTTTTTTTCCCCATTTATTTTTCGACCCGCATATCTGCTAGGAGCTCACCTTCCCCATGTCATAGGCTGTTAATTGTAGGCAGTGTTTGTTTTAGGTTATGTTGCCAAAGGACACTGGGAGACAAATTGCAAATGTTACCAGGAAAGATACATAAGCAGCACAAGCAAGAAGCACCGAACCACATTCCGCCGGATAAACAAACCCGATAACCTTTCATAATGTTAATCCCTGCGTGAACCCAGGCCTTAAAGCAGCACCCTGCGTCTCATATGACGGCGTCCAGATAGCCGCTTCTGTTCCCGGCGCTTTGTTTACTTGTGAGAAACCACGTCGTCCGTGCTCTAGAGAAAAAGCCGTAATAGCCATCGGTGACGTGATTTCTGCAGAAGGACTGCTGGGTACATGCACGGTTCCCAGAAAGGTAATTTCCTGCACATTTAATAATTCCCCACAGGAGTGGGGGTGTCCAGACAGCAGAAAAGCCAGACAGTAACCTCCCCGTTAAGCGATTATTGCAGTCGACGGCAATGACCGCGAGGCCACCTACCTCTGATCCGTGATGCTGTTAGCGCGCGTTTCCCCTTAGCACTCGGTCGCTTCGCTGTAATACTACATCAACCCACTGTATTTTTGGTTTTACCCCTTTACTCTTTTATCAAGGTCACTCTGACATAAATCATACATTAAGTTATCTGGGGGAAGAAAAAAAAACACGGATGGATTCTTAGCATTTCGAATCTTATTTATTAAGATCATGAACAGAGTATACTCCCTTAAATGTGGGATGTTGGCACATTATACAGAAAAATGGAGGCAAACCTTTTCTGCAGGCTATGAGATAACGTTTGTTATATGGTAGGGACCGACAGCTTAGCTTGAAATGTATGGGGCAAAATTGCGTTTATTTAGCAGCCGATTTCATCCAAAGCGACGTGAAGTTGAGAGGGTGGGGTCCGACATGCCCCGGAGCGATTGGGGTTAAGGGCCTAAAGCCGGCCGTATACTTCAGATAAAAATTGACCGAATGGACATCATTTTGGCAATACGATGTCGTATGATACGTAATAACCATGATGATCACTATTTCGGCGCACTGCCTGTACAGGAAGCAGCACAGACACGGCGAACCGTTTCGTTTGTTCCGATCCCGCCCACTGTCCACGATTGGCTGACATAAATGGAATAATTATGCAGTTACTGACACGCTTCTCACCACAACGCACTTTAAATATTGTAAATTAATATGTGTATTCCGGGGCAGCGCAGTGGCACAGTGGTTAGCACTGATGCCTCACAGCCATGGAACCGGAGTTTGAGACTCTGCCCAAGTTCCATGTGTGTGAGGTTTGCATGTTCTCCCCATGCCGTCATGGGGTTTCCCCCCCGCAGACCGAAAACATGCTTCTGCTGATTGGAGTTACAATATTGCCCATAGGTGCGTGAGTGTGCCCTGTGATGGGTTGGCACCCCATCCTGGGTTGTTCCCTGCTTTGTGCCCTGTGATGGATTTACACCCCATCCAGGGTTGTTCCCTGCTTTGTGCCCTGCGATGGGTTGGCACCCCATCCTGGGTTGTTCCCTGCTTTGTGCCCTGTGATGGGTTGGCACCCCATCCTGGGTTGTTCCCTGCCTTGTGCCCTGTGATGGGTTGGCACCCCATCCTGGGTTGTTCCCTGCTTTGTGCCCTGTGATGGGTTGGCGCCCCATCCTGGGTTGTTCCCTGCTTTGTGCCCTGTGATGGATTTACACCCCATCCAGGGTTGTTCCCTGCATTGTGCCCTGCGATGGGTTGGCGCCCCATCCTGGGTTGTTCCCTGCTTTGTGCCCTGTGATGGGTTGGCGCCCCATCCTGGGTTATTCCCTGCCTTGTGCCCTGTGATGGGTTGGCACCCCATCCTGGGTTATTCCCTGCTTTGTGCCCTGTGATGGGTTGGCACCCCATCCTGGGTTGTTCCCTGCTTTGTGCCCTGTGATGGGTTGGCACCCCATCCTGGGTTGTTCCCTGCTTTGTGCCCATAGGCTCCACACCCACTGCGACCCTGAATAGGACAAGTGGTTACAGAAAATGAACGGAATATATGTAATTCTGTAAATAGTAAATCTCATAACCACGTCATGTTTGCTGTGGAATATGTTTCATTAGTTATCAAGCATCAATGTCATTTAAATTGTTGGCTTCCCTGTTTGTTCTGGTTCTAGTATAAAACCAATACTGGCTGTTAATATAGAAAACAACTTCCATTTTAAAAGAGCTGTCATCTCCTTTATTAAAATGACTCATACACTCACCATAACATGTTTATTTGCGCTCTGTATCTGGGTCGGCTACATCGAAAACATTCTGCGGCGTCTAGAGTTGCTGTGTGTCACAGAACGAACAAGGTGGCAGCAATATTTTAAGCATGTGACAGATCGGTCTCGCCGACGCGTCCGATTCCATAGTATACGGCCGCCTTGGAGGTATCAACCCGCTGACCACAGGATTTGAACCAGCGAACTGATCACAGACGTAAACCTGCAGAGCCACACACAACCAACTAGAAAGCTAAGTCAGCCTGCATTGCTGGAGCAATAGGGGATAAAGGTCTTGCATAAGGGCCCAATGATTACTCTCTTAGTCATGGGATTTGACCTGCCAACATGCCGTACATGGGTACGGGATCCTAACCCACTGAGACTGAATGTCTTACAAAACACCCTTAGGACAGTGTTTTCACAATCGCCGCTTCCTTGGTTTGTTTTATATTTGGTTTGAGCTGCGCTGAACCTGATGACTCTGTGACCCATTTAACTTGACTTTCGAAAGCGTGTCAGCGGGCGTCCTCTGTGATGAAGCATTGCCCCACAGCCCTGGCACTGGAGATCAGCATTTAATTTGTGTTTTTCTTATTACTGCCCTCACAAGGATTTCCAGGAACATTGATTTTGTAGCAGAAAGTGAAAAGGCACCAGATATGGGACACAGAAACTTCAATGAGGAGTAAAACTCGTTTTCTGGTTTGGTGGCTAAATGGCTCTTTAAATTTCTAATGAAACAGTTATTTTCATGATTAAGTGAGGGCTTTTTTCCACCAAAGCCAGGAGGCGATGGGTAAAGGACATTCTTCAAATTATTTAGTACAACAGTGGTGCTCGGGGAGCAAAAACACAAGCTAGAAATCTTATCGGGGATATCAAACCTGCATAGATTAGGCAGACAATGTTGTTACAGCTGATTAAAAACAACATGCTTTGGGAATCATAACCTATGATCTGTGCAGTCTGGAGGAAAAACTGTAGATTTCTTGGCTCCAGATGAAAAGATATCCCATAATTATGCATATTATCCTCATTTGATTAGTCTATAATCTTTAAAAAACAACTATTCCTCCATTTGTCTATCTTGCATCACATAGGCCACAACATTATTTTGTATGAGGAACTTCTATGAAGCTAATCAATTATTTCTGGTTTACCTCTTATTTGGGGGGGGGGGGGGGTTCAAATCCAAAACATACTGTTTGATGTGCACAAAACATTAGGCCGACGAACTAAAACAGTAAGAAAGTTTTGCTTTGACTTGTCAGATGAAGCTCTGCAATTGAATGGATAAAATACAGTTATGCTGGACGTAGGCTCTTGTGTGGAAAAACGACATTACATCCAGACCACGGACACCATGACTTTAGGCAGACCCACTGTTACACAAAACCTCTGTGCATATAGCAAACAAATAAATATGTAATGAAGAAGCAGAGCTGTTTTATCATGTCTAAACTTCTCCTGACTACTAATGAACCTGCAGATTTTCATGCATTATTGTCAAAACAAATCACTATTTCCCAAGACACTGTGTACTGTCTCCGCCTAAACGAAAGCCACAAATTACATTTTTAAGTCTATTTTTATATATAAAAAAGAGCATCTTGCTAGATTCAGCTTTATAATATCAGAGAGCTGGGTAGATATTCTGAAGGCGCCCTGATATGAGGGACATTCAGCTCTGCCTGCTGAGGTCAGTGCGTGTTCAGGCTTGCGAGACGACGGGCATCAAATCGATTCAAGCCGTATTAGGGATCCTCACGTCAGACGCGATGCTGGGAAATCACAGGCCGATTGGCAGCAGCCCAAGCGGGAGCCTTTAGAAAGCGCTGGGTTACAGCGATTCCCACGTCATGGGTGTGCATCCAGTTATCATGTGTCTGGAAATGGAACCTGTGTTTACAAACACACGCACAGTACCTTTGTCTCAAGCAGCGCAACACTGTGTTGTCCTTCTGGCCTGAAGCCACGTTTACCAAAACTATAGCCCACAGACCTGCACCATGACCCCATTCGGAAAAATGAAACGATGTTTTATTTGCACAAGGACATGAGAAGGCTTCTTTTCACATATCCCATCTTGCTCTCTTTTGAGACACACACACACACAATTGAGAACGACACTTGGGATCTAAGTGCAGCATCAGGTCATTTATCCAGCACTGTGGGCCATTTTGGTCGGGTTAAGGGCCCTATTCTGCAACTATTCAGCCAAGGACAAGATTTGAAGCAGTGACCTTCCAATCACAAGTACCGAAGCATAAACCACTGAGCCACCGCCCAGTCACCCAATCCAGTGTTGACTGCATGTATTGCTAGTATGATCTGGGCCATTGGCAGATGTGAGACTCCTCAAAATTGCGATCACACTGGGGATGTGGCACGCCGAACAGATCTGAGTGAAAAATAAGGGTTAGTGAGGCTTGTTGCAGGGGAAGTCTGAGCGGGTAGCTATAAATTCTCAAAAGAACATAATACTTTCCATTTCTATTTCCTTTACGAAGATCTCAAAGTGCTCCACGATAAAAGGAAGTGAGCAAATCAAGCATCATTTAGGTTACGTTCCGCTCTTTAGTTTTGTATAAAGAGCTCTACTGGAGGGGGTATAAAATCCACGACGCATAGGAACACAATGATGCGATCTTCTTTTCAGTATGAAGCGCACCTGCTTTTATGCGAGAAAAGCCCTTTGATTAAGCTGTCATTTCTTTCCCCCACGTAAACGAGGGAGCCTCTCGTCACCACGACGCATCCTTCTTCTCCCCCTCATCATTGCTATTTTGTTCGATATTTACTGGCCATTATCCCACAACAGCACATATATGTGAAAGTGTTGCATTCCAGCGAATAGGGCCTCTCTTATCCGTTTAGCCGTTTGATTTACGCTTCAGTAGTCATGTAGACCCACTCACGTCATTTTGCGGTAAAATTCTGGAACATGACATCTGCTTCATCTCACTGAAGTCCAGGATGATTCAGGTTGGAGCTTTTCTGCTGCTTGATGCGATGATGTTCTTCTGCCCAATGCTGTGTTACCACACAGTGGTATCTCGTAGAGCTTTGTGTTCTCGAGATTTAGCATCTATGCCTTCAATTTGTTGTATAGATTAAGGTCATAGATTATGATTATGATTACCTTATGATTACATTATTTTTATAATAAATCAACATCACTGGATGCTGAAACCCAAACTGGCTATCTTTATATAAATCTATATATGTGTTTTACATGTTTCCAAAAAGCAGAATAAATGGCACAAGAAAAAACAACATATTATAACCTTTTAATATTTTATCTGCAGCTATTTGTTAATGTTTACTATACACCTGTGAGAAAAATGAAGAGACCACTGTATATTTTTTAAAAATCTGCAGTTTTAAGTCCTGGTTTAATCCTGGTTCTGCTGGCAATAGACTTCACTGTGAGGCAGGAGAGACTGACAATAACCAGAAACCAGCCAGGTTGAGGGCGGAAGCAACTTTCTAATGCCAGAGATGACCATCAAGTTATCCGGCAGCCTCATAAATCACAGGATGACCTAAAGTGACTTTCAAAAAGAATGGGAAACATTAAGTGGTGTAAAGTGCACTGCTAGGACAGTTCATAACAGGCTTCTGGAAGCAGGACTGAAATCCCATAAAGCATAAAGGAAGGAGCCCTTCATCAATGAGAAGCAAGGAAGTGCCAGGCTGGAGTTTGCAAAAAAAAAATGTATATTTTACACAGACGCATACCCATAAATTGAGAAATGAATGAAACTGAAGCTGTATATACTGTATATGCATAATAAGGACATGACTATATCTCCCAGCCACAAATATGGGTGAATACAATCACAAAAAGCTGCCTCTTTGTGTAACACTAGAGTATCATCAGAGTAGATACCATGTCTGTCATCTCCATAGTTTCAAAGGACTTTCTGTGTTCGCCTGAGTAAGAATTGTACAGTATCAGTATAGAAACAGATACTGTAGCGCAGGTGTTCCTGACCACAGTCCTCAGGAATCTGCACTTTGCTCCATCTCTTCTCGTAATTTTTGTGACATTTCTCTGAATAGCGAGTCATGTCGCCGTGTTTCTGGTGTCAGACTGGAGCTAATAAATTTGAGTTTTCAGAAAGTGGTGAAGCGGCAGTCTGCCGGCCCCGCTGCGGATGCCGTCACGCCCCTGCCGGCTGCCTTTTGAAAGCTGAGAACTGAAACTGCTACCTTTCGCTTCATTGTGCTTCCTAAAGACTGAGATGTTTGCAGCGTTGTGGCTGTGAATCCAGACCTGGTTCTTCTTCAGCTGCCGCAGTGTCCTCTCGCTGTCTATAGACATGCAGCCTAGGAGAATCTCTAAGTCAATGCGACTTTATTGTCTTTACACATATTAATAACTAGAAACTGCAATTCTCTTTAGCGTCAGACAGCTAGAACAAAGAACAGCTGAACATAAACACTGAACAAAAATATTGTGTCTGACTGTATAAGTGCCCCCCCTACCCCCCAATGTATTAGTAAATATGGAGAGTAAAGCAAGATATAAGGCCAGACCCTCTGAGCTTTCCCAGGACAGTACTGCAATTACTGGGGGAGGGGAATTTGATTTTGACTGCGGACCAATTTTGGCTTATGATAAATTATGCAAATAATTGTGACGTCTGTAAACCAAACCAGGTGGAATTTAATTATTAAAATACCCATTTTAATATCTGGCTCCAGAACTCCCGTCTTATATGCACAACATGCTGTTCCTACAGAAACATCTTCCTCCAAACAATCGCGGCGCAAATTCAGATGCGTTTTAGCTGAAGTGCCGCTTCTTGGACTCACAATAAATGTGCGGTCGGTCCCAACACGGATGTCACTGGCCTTCACAAAGCTCACGTATTAATTAGCATCCTGGCTCCCCGACCCCTCATCTTCTCCAGCCTTGCTTGTTCCTGTCCCATAAGCATTACATATGGACTGGGGTATTTTCAGGCTACGTTTAAACGCAAACCACTGAGGCAGGCAGCGTTGCCGTGGCTGCGTGCCGTATCAATGAGTCACGTTTCTGAGCCGCTGTTGGCTTACAGATTCTTTGGCGTATGGGCAGGACCGATACTGACAGAGAATGTATTTTTGTTAAGGTTGTTCTGTTGTAAACTTAATCGACCAGTGGGAAATGTAGTGGGATCTCCATCCCTGCCTCGCCTTTACTCTACTCGCTAATCCTGATTTTTTCTGCCAACTGAAATTCTGTGATGCTAATGCGACTGCACGGTATCTCGCGATACGGTATTGCTCGTCGTGGTCGCGGCAGATAAGCAGAGCAGAGTGTTACCGTTAATTCATGACCTCAGTGATGTGAGAACAATTGTGATGTGCACGCTTAGCAACCAGCACAATGCAATTGCACTTCCACAACAGGTTAGGGTATCAAACGTATGACAGGCGATCTGTGATGGGAAATCATGTGACACATCCTTTTGCTATTTTTCTAAGAATCCATGTGTTCCAAATAAAGAAACAAACCGAAAAAGAACGCAGTAACACTTATAAAAATAGTTTTGCATGTAATTATAAATCTCTCACATCCTTAATAGTTACTTTTTTCTCTTGATTTCTTCTGACTGGTCTCTAGGTCGCAGTTTGGTGAGACAGGCCCCACAAGCTCAGGAATAACACAGCTCAGCTACTCACACAAAGCTCGATGTGAAATAACGTTTCCATCAAGAAATGCCAACACACGCGTGCTTCTGTTTACACTCCTGCCTGCTGGCCGTCGTTCTGACAGCACATCCTCGCACTCAGGCCAAACAGCTCAGCCGTCTTCCGGCTTTTTGGTTCATCCCGCCACCAATCGACAGCACCTGCGCTCATGAAGCTTACCGGATGCCATGGGCCGGAATGTGCCGTGCATCAGGTGGTCAGCCACGTCAGTAATCAGGCGTTTAGGCACCCCCCGCCAAAGGCGTTCAGCCAAAGCATGACATGCGACACATAGCTGTCAAACATTTGCCTGAGCTTTGCAGAGAGTCATCAGCTATCTGTGTCCGATGGAGGCTCTCTCCGATTCCTTCATAAAGCGCCACTGAACCTAACCTTCCTCGGACGGCATGGTGAAACACCAAACCAACCACACCGCTCCAACCGTCACGGCTTACAAAAGAAGTCCTTGACAAATATGACAGCGACAACCTAAAAGGACGACGGTTTAACAATGTTCTACCAAAGACTACAAAAATGAACGAGGCATTGTCTTTCGGAAACGAGGCAGTGGCCATAAATTGAGGCTAAAGGCAGTTCTTATTAATAATGAGGTCGTATCGGTGTCAAAATTACCACATCTTCCCCAAAGTCTTTACAAAAACGTTTCATGTATAACAAAAAAATTCTAACTTCATATTTGAATGATGTACTAGAGCAGCATGGAATGTGATTAAACACATGAAAAGTAAAATATTTCAAACAAACAGATAAAATAGTCAGCTACTTGGAAAAAAAGCATGATGAAACAGTAAAATAATGAAACGATTGAAAACTCATTAGTGTACCAACCATACATTTTTTTTCTTTTTTCCTGATTTCTGACCATCACTTGTTAAAGGATCAAATGAAAAGAGAATTTCACAGCGGTTGCTTTGTTAAACATTCATTAATGCGTGCGGAACTTTCGGGGAGATTAGCGACTGGCCGTTGTGTAACGTCGATGTTGACCCTGTCTTCTTCCCCATCTGGTCTTCGGAATGGCTTCTGGCCCAGCTAGCAGACCACGGCGCAGGTGTGGATATGCCCCTATGCCCCATTCACGCGGCTGGAAGGTGAGGTGGAGGCGTTAAATTGGGTTAGGGGGTAATTACACCGTGAAGTCTCTGTCCATGACTCATACCAGTCAACATCTCTTAGGCATTTCAAGTGGAGACTACCCCGTCGAGGGGGATTTCTCAGGGAGGAGGGAGGCGGCGTGAAAATGCCCGGACCCACACGTGTGCATTTCCTCTAGTGCACGATCCCCTTTCACTACTGTGATGGAAATTTAAAGCGCAAAATTTACAGCATAATCTTTCAGGGAAATGAAGGCCTGACATTTGCAAGTGTGTCTGTGGCACTCGCATACATTTCTCCGGCCCCGACGGCTGTAAATCTTAGAGCGATTACGGCCGGCGTTTCCGTCAGATGGTTTGGCGGTGATTTACGCCCCTGACCTTAATAGCTGTCCAGTGCCATTAATTCCTCCCCCTTTCTGACACGGGACACCGCGATGGCCCTGCTTCACAACGGCAACCTCATTCTTTGCCCCATCTGAGCCCAGCAGTTCAGACACATGATTTAGCCCGGGGAGGAGGGGGTGGGGTGGGATTAAAGGGTTCAATGATGAAAGATCCTCTGTTAAAACGAATAACACAAACAGAATGCAACAACGTGTTATTAAATAATGATGCATCATTTAACAGTGTATAGATGGTCACCAAGATGGCTTAGTGGGTTGCATTATTGGTTCCCAACACTCCCAGGACTGTCCGTCGATGTGGATTTCCTCCTGCAGTTATAAAACAAGCGTCTAGGTGAACCAGTGACTCTAAATTTCCCACTGTGGGAGTGTGTGAATGCAGGTGTCCTGCAATATGCTGGCAGTAGATTATTACTTAGTAAGCATTACTTAGTCTTACTCGAAAGACTCATTAAAATCTTATTAAACACCATTTAAATCTTGCTTATTATTATCAGCATTTTCATTTCCGGATAGTATCACAGAACAGCACAACCAATGACACGTTAAAGAGTATTAACAGTAGTGAGATGCCATACACACACACTCAGGGGTGCCAACTTCGGTCAGCTGGCTGGAGTGAGATTTTCGATTTGAGACACGTCTGCACGCACATGCACACGCATTTACATGTATGTGGCAGATTTGTTACCTTGTAAATAGTCTGTTGGGTTTGCAAACTACTCTAACGCTTTTGACGTAGCTAATTTTAGGTTTATAATGGAATAATATAGATTTACCGTAACATTTCTTGCGTGAGCATGAGAGTCTGAAAGTGTGAGAGTCACACCAGATGTCCCTGTAGCTTGCATGAGCCATTTATAGGTTCATGAAATCCTCTTGATATTCAGAATGTCTCTGTCCTTGTCTTAGTCGATTTGCCCCTCAGTGATATCAGGTATGCCTAAGTTCATTTTACTCTGATTATTTACTCTACCCATGGGAAACTATAGATACATGATAAGTCTTTACATTAAAGCAGTATCCATAAAAAGGTTTATGAACAATTTATAAATCAATAACAAACAGACATCGCTAATGTTATTTATAACTAATCTCCGGACATTTCCTGATCGTTTAAGGTCTGCCGAACAGTAAGTTCAGACAGCAAAGCTTTTAACGATTTATAGACGTGGATTTATAAAGCTAAAGCTGAATTGGCAATTACGGCCATCTGAAAAAATAAATAATCAACGTAATGCAACGTCTTGGAGACGAACTAGACAAATGCACCTGCCCAAGGACTTATGCGGCAATTTACTTTTGAAAGCCGGGAGATTAACGAGGAAATTACAGGGCCACGGTTAGGAGCAGTCACATCCTGTTGAACGCTGTGATAAAACCAAGAGGCGAGAATCAATAAAGTCCAAAGCATGAAAGATTATTCAACACTTCAGTCAGGGAAGGCATCATTCTGCTGAGGTCCAGTTGGGGAATGTGCTCAGAAAATGAAGGATGATGTTAATTGCGCTTGGATGCTGATTAACGGTGCCATCCATCGACACCAAAAATACCCAGGCTCAGTGAAGAGACAACCATCAAAATTAAATTTTTAAACCACTTTAGTAGCACTCATGAAAGGGGCAAAAACATATATTTTGTTTGCCTTAATTGAGGTTGTTGTTGGGTTAAAGATCCATCTAAAAACAAATTCATATGAAGAGTGTGTCATTTTTGTTGCCATGGTGTAATTATAGTAATTATTTGGATCGTTGCATATGAGACTTCATTCGGGGGCTCTCATTATAAAATGTATAGTTTAAAAAAAACCTTCAAACCATAAATCATAGATATATGCTATAAACCACTACAGGGTTTTTAATGTGAGGAGGACAGTATGAAATACGGGGGTGCAATAACTAATCATGAAAAAATGAAACGTCTTTCATACTCGCACACAAATTATGGTGCAGTTATGAAATAAATTGCATCAGTTCAGTTTATGTATTTATGTATCTGTGTAGCACCTTTCCCAGCACAGCTGCCTCAACACACAAACAGACACGACACAGGCTTTGGTAAAGTGCTTTACAGGAGGCGTTTATGCAGTTTGTGTGAATGGAGATGGAGGAGACTTTCTCCCGTCAGTAAAACTGGCAGCGCGGATTAACTGAGAGCTCAGTACCGTCTATTTTTAGACCGTAGAAACAGGCAAAGCAGAGCCATGGGCATTGCGGAGATATGGGAGGGGATAGAAATCACTCAACTGGCAGGGAGATGCCTGGTAGGGTTCGTAACGCCAGCTTCTGCCGCTGGGAATACACTAAACCTCACAATTGTGTCTTTCAAGCTGTCCTTCCTCCAGGTCGGTCTAAAACAAATTAAGGCAAATTCTGTCATAACACAAATTAGCCGCGGTGGAGGAGACAGGAAATATTGTGCGCGTGTGTGTTACTGAATATTAAAAATAATCCATGTCGTTAATTGATTATCCCATCAGAATCTCACGGGAAAACGTGCGCGTGGTAAAATAGGATGCAGAGAAAGGCAGCCAGGTCTTCCGAGGGTGCAGGCCTGCACAATGATGGCAAATAGTAGTCAGTTTTTGAGCTTAAGAGCAATACCAAACAGGGATAAGAGGCGGAACTTGAAACATGCAAATACGATAAGAAAATCATAGACATAACCATAGTGACAATACTACGATATGAATCACTTTGATAGCCTTTTGATTCCCTAAAAACAGTGAGCATTTGGCTCATAGGAGTTTTACTTAGAGGAGGTGGGACCAACCAATCAGACGTCTTGGTCCCGCCTCCTCCAGTCGCTTGGACCCACCTCCTTTACAATCTGATTGGTTATCTCTCTGAACCAATCATTTTTGTTCTGCCCTCAGAACATTTTTGTGCAAGTACAATTCCCACAAACAATTGTTTGATTCTTGTTATTATACCTCTCATTCTATAGTTCAGCTTTGCTCAGCTCCTGCCTGTTATTAATTAAGCTTGCCATTAAATATACTAATTGTGTATTTTCCAATTCTATAAACATGCTGTGTTTAGCCAATCAAAAATGTTTTCATTACAAAATATTAATTTGAATAGTCCATTACCTCCACCCTGTGACTCTTTAAACTCCAACAAACCGTATGCCCTGCAAAAAAACCCTATTTTCATTTCCATGGCTGGTCCCAATTACTCACTGTGACGTGAATTGCCCTCTTTCTAGATAAATGTGATTAAATGTAGGTGTGCTGTTTCCCACAGTAGTGCAAGTTACTAGTTTCATTTTTAGTGTAGAATCATTTATGGAGCAATGTGACTGATGTTGCATAAGACGCATTTAAATACAAATACACAAAATGCTTCTGTAGACAAAAAAGGCAGCTTATTTGGAGAACAAAATTATTATTTCCCACCCAAACCACATAGTCGTATAAAAACAGACTGGAAATTGGGTTGGAATGGCTCCCCATTGGCTCTATAATAATGTAGAGAACAGCAAAAATGTTAGGACGATGTTCGAGCCAAACCAAGCTGACATGTTCTGCTTTGCTGTGCGATGGCCATGTCAGACTCATATTTGTTTACATCAGTTTATTTTCTATGTGACAAAATGCCTGCTTTGTCATAAAGTTAGTGTTTGACAGTTAAAGAATGTTCTGGAAATGGCCGAAAAAGTGCTCCCCTGCAGGAGTGCAGACCTGCCGTCATTATTTTTTTTTACTTTTCAAATGCTATTAAAACGTTCTAGCGGTATCTTACAGAAACGTTCTAGCGGTATCTTACAGAAACGTTCTAGCGGTATCTTACAGAAACGTTCTAGCGGTATCTTATTCAAAATGAAGCAAAAACAAAGAAAGGACTGGCACTGCAGCAGAAATTACAATTTAGTTTTTTAAATCATAAACACAATGACATTCTAACGAAGCAAGAATAGATGCTAGAATTATTTTTGTCTTAGTTCATTTTACACTAATTCTCAGCTAATTAGCAGGACTGATATTTCCCCTTACACTGTCACTGATAGACATATTGTGCAGTTTGACTGTAAAAATAATTTCAGTCCCTCCAGGTGAATCCAAAATCAGCACTATCTGCTGGTTACATCTCTGGGCCTCCCGGCCTCCTTATCCTGTAACCCCTAGACAATGGTAATCCATAAAATACCTTCATTATCTCACCTTTTAATCCTGTTTTTTTTTTTTTATCACTACCCGAAGCATATTATATGAAATTACAGTTTTTTTTCCTCTCTTCAATATTCAATGACCAAAATAGAAATCATTAGCTACGTATTTGAAATGTGTTCATTTCAACAGCATGTTGCACTACGCTAATGACGCTTTTATGTAATTAGCATATAAGTGCCATGTATTGGACATTGGGGTCATCAAAGGCCCCCATCTTACTAGCAGACTTGTAGGCAGATTTTTATTTTTTTTCTGGTTTCTGTTTACTGACTATTACACAACCTTGTTGGTATCTCCATAAGAACAGGGCTCTGTACCATGAAGCTGGGTGTTTGGGGTAGCCAGATAATTTGTCAGATTTAAGGTAGTCCGGGCTAAATGTAAGTGAACAAAGATATAGTCCATTTAAACTGGGGCACCTTTAATCCAATAAGTTATCTAGCTGACCAACAAATCTTGCTTCGTGATACAGTACAGGCCTCAGGTGCACAATGCATCACACCTGAATCATAATGAGGATCTACACAAGAGATTTTGGGTCAAAAAATTTAAAGGCAATTGGCTTGTGGAATGACGTGTGTCTACTTTTGTGTTAAGGGTCTATTCACAAAAAAAAAGAATCATTTTGATGCTATTGTGGCTTCCATGTCACTCTCTCGTTAATTGGCTGCATAAGGTAAAAAAAGTGAACTGACAGAAAGTTCCCCCCCCCCCTTAAAATAGCCCCAAATATGGTGCCTGGCCTGTTGGCATATATTTCCTTCAGAATTCCACCCCTTAGCTGTGTGCCCATGTCAACATTGTCAAAAAATCACACACCCATCAGTCAGTCACTGGTTTCCGGTTCAGCGAGCAGGACGTGCCCACAATAGAGCACCCCCCCCCCCACCCCTACAACCTCAGGTCTGAAGTAAACATTACATCAGGAATGCTAAAGTCGGTTGACAGCTGTATACAAATCCTCCACTGCAAAGTGTTTTTTTTCTTCTTTTTTTCCATATGCAAATATGTCCTGAGGTAATCACTATCCAAAATTCAAATTGCACTGAATACATGAGCAGGTTCCTGTTGCACGTTCTGCACTGCTGCCTCAAACAGGAAATTGTGCTATTACTTATATTCCTTGTGTTCATTTGTATAGTTTTCCATATCACTATACCATATGTTTTATTACAATAACAAACTGGTTTGGGATCCTTTTAAGCCCCGAAGTGTTCATTTAAAAGACACATGCATGTGTGAAAAGAAACCTTTTTAGGACTAATAAAGTACAGTGATTTAAATTCTGCTTTGCAGATGGTTGTCATCGGATAGAAAATACAGAGAAAATAAAACTTATTAGGGCAACGCTTGGAACAGCCAACACAAAACTTGCATATTTATGATGACAAATGCACCCAAATCATTGGAATAGTAATGATGCCAAACTTAGCTATTAAACTCAGGGCAAGATCATTTCCATGCAGCTGTCCAAAAAGCAATCCATTCATCCATCCATCCATCCATCCATTTTCCAACCATTATCCACATTCTAATTGTTACCTAGTTCAGGATCACTGGGTCCAGAAATACAACACTGTTAAATTAAAAATTACTGACATTAAAACAGGGCAGGCACAGTGATTAGCGCTGTTGCTTCGCACCTGAGGGACCAGGGTTTGAGTCTCTGCCACCTCTCTGTATGTGTGGAGTTAACTGGAAGTTGCCAAAGGTTAACTGGAGTTACCAAATTGCCCATAGGTGTGATGGGTCGGCTGGGATAGGCTCCAGACCCCTGGTGACCCTGAATAGGACAAGCGGGTGCAGAAAATGAATGGATGAATGACACTTAGATATCTGAGAGCATAACTTGCCATATAGTGTTCCTGGCTGTAAAACATAGTCTACTTAAGTTAATACCTTGTGATGTTCTACTCACAACGAACCAGATGGGGGGGGAATCAGGCATTCTAGCAGCTTCTGGGCTAACTGTTAGGGTTTTAGTCCAGATCTCTTCCAAGCACATGGCTACCAGGTCTGTTACGAGTTGTACCTCATTTGTTGTCATAAGGCCAAGGTGTCAACATGGAACCAAAGTGCTCCTAATTATTTTCAGCAATTCAGCAGCATTGAACACAAACCAGACTCCAGGCACCTCAGCTCTCATCTGTCAGCTTCTGTGAAGAGAAGAACCTCTGACAGCCACAAAGGTCAAAGTTGAAATGTTCCCCTGCAAGAAATAATAAGATCCCGAGAGGAAGCTTCCGGCAAGTCAGCGAGCCAGCGAGTTTTGAATGACTGTAGTGGAGACGGTGATGGACGTGTTTCTCATCGGCAAACAGCGAGAGAGGAATCCTTCTAAGATCATTTCATTACACCTTTTCTACGTTAGGTCTTAGAACTTCGCTTTGCTGAAATTTTGCTTCATGCCACTTTCCGACTTGTGCTTTAAGAAAATTCATTACAGTTAGTTATTGGGGTTTATGTAAATGATCATTTCTGGTACTCAGAATGAATTGCAGTCCTCCAGCCCTGTTGTGACTGAATACAACATTTTTTTTTACTCTGAAAACTGGAATCCCTTAAAAATATATTCACCCTGAATGAAATTGCCACTTGAAAGAAACATTTTGGACACAGCGCTCTGCTCGTTAAAAGTCGGCCTACCGCAGGAATGCACAGTGGAGCACTCAAGATAATGCATAATGCAACAATGCATAAAACTGTGATTGTGCGGGTGTTAACACAAGTCATGTTTTGAATTTGCTGTCTGTATAACGTTTTTGTTTGAGGCTCATAGTTCAGCCCTAGCACTTGAGTTTTATATAACATAAATGCAGTTTGAGTCCGAATATACGAGTGAACTCCTGAAGTTATTGGTGGAGATTTCAATAAAAAAAAATATACTGCATATAATTCTGGGGATTTATGGCTATTTTGCCTGTTGAGTTTTTAAATTACTCTTGGATGCTTCCTACAAAATTCTGAGATTAATTTATTTATTATGCATCACATTGATTTGGACTTGCTCTTTTTTTATCTCCACCCTGCACACACCAGGAAAGGAAATGTCTTATAAGATTTTCTAAAAAGACAAACTGAAATTGTCATGAATAAAAATATTTTTGGGGTGAGGATGGCACTTCCTCTATCACTTTTTCTGTTGATTTCTGCACATTTGTGCGGTGTCACACTTTAAACAACCACCGGGCTTGTGGTATTTCCATCCCATATGTTTTTCAGTCATCCTCACACGTTTGAAAATATCCTGTCATCCCAGCACGTGCAGCGTGCTCCTCCGAGAGACAAGTTGGACGCCCAGGTCAGAAACGCAAAGGTGCATGATGCCAATCACAACACTCTGTCACTGGTGTGGAGACCAGAACGAAAGATAGTGTCTTACACTTAAACTGCAGCATTTACAAAACGGTGGCTGTTTAATTGGCCTTGCACCATCTCACCATCTCACTTCCAAATGCAAAAGATTCTGAACAAGGCATCTGTGAGGACGGCCTGGAATACTCCAGCAAATATACTCACGCGTGCTAAGACAGTATCTTTTTAATGTTATTTCACGGCTCTTGCATCTTTTTCAGACCATGGAAGCAGAGGCAAGGCGATTGTGACGTTTTCTGCTCAGGTTGGTTTCAAACTGCCATATAACAAACTCTAAATGTGCCCTTAAGGCAGATGACTTCATTATATTGGCATGGAGTCTCTTCCATGTAATATGTTGTATTGTGCAATGCAGTTGTGAAATCTGCTTCTCTAGTGTAATTGTATTCACCTTAAGTATGTTGTAGACAGACAGTTACGCTCCCAATATTCTTAAACTCCCAGGCAGATGCAGAAGATAAACAATCCAGAGTATAAGGCAGTGTGCCCGCGTCAGTCAGCTACCTCAATATGGGAGCAATACTTTCAAACTTGCTTTGCTTTACAGTAAAAACTAATTAAGGATATTGCCAGGAATATGAGCAGGATTCTTGAACTGTGTTTAAAAGGTAAAGTCGATTGACCTCGGAATATGGCTCATCGGTTCATCGAGGTCTCCAGGCACTGACGGGAATAAATGAGGATAGGAAATAAAAGACGACCTGGAGAGCATAGTGTCAAAATGGAAGGAAGCAGATTCCTGTTTTAAGAACGTGGCACATTCAAGCCATCTGCAAGGTGAGGACAAGAACATTAGAATAATAAATGAATAAAATATGATTCCCTGGGACTGTAGCCAAGTTCTGAAATGAAATGGGAAGTAGCAAAATGCTTCTGGCAGCTAAAGGAGGAGGGAAGTAAAGGCATGCACATGCGTGTGTGAGTCTGCATGTGTGCGGTGCATGCGTGTGTGAGTCTGCATGTGTGCGGTGCATGCGTGTGTGAGTCTGCATGTGTGCAGGGTGTGGATCTGCCGATTAGGGCGCCGTGTCTGTAATCGGAAGGTTCTAGAATCGGTAGAGCGATGTCACCGTTGGGGCCTTGATAAAGGCCCTTAACCCTCAAGTCCCCCGAGTTCTGTCTGACCCCTGCACTCTCAAATGTACGTCACTTTGGATAAAGACGTCTGCTAAACAAATGCAATGCGGGCACGCTTATGTGGGTGCGTGTTTTCATCGTCTGACATTATCTGTAGCTAATAAATAATAATGAGGCATTAAGAGCATGAAGCATATCTCATATTTAGGTAGCATTCTGTAGATGGCGGTTCATCTGCATTGTGTTTTTTTTTGTCGTGTGTGCAAAGAAAGCAGCATGACAGAATTTCCGAAAAGCATTAAAAGTAGAAAACAATAAAAAAAATAAATAACAATAATGGAAAACAGGTGAGCACTTTTTTATGGGGATACTTTAGTGTCTCACTTATTGTCAGGCTGCTAGATTTTTTTTTGGCAGTGCCGCTGGCTCTGATTGGAGGAGTGGCGCATCTCCGCCTCTGCTGTGCCAGCTGGCACCTTTTTCCCGCTGCCTGAGAGGTCCGCAGCTGGCATTTGTCAAGCGCATTTTTACTGCGGCGGCCAGTCAAAATACGCTGCTTCGACTTAATCCCTCCCACCGCAGGGGAAAACATTTCAATTATGCTCTGCTGCTTTCGGGCTCCTGGGCACCAGCGGAGAGCAGAGGAAAAACCACAGACTTCACTTTCCCCAAAAAACCGGCATTAGCAATAAAAATCTGAACGTCAGACTGGTGAAAATGCAGAACATGGTAAAAGTGTGGTACCACTTTCATGATCATTTAACCCCTTAAGATCCCAGTCTCCTGTGTCTGACGCTTTGAATGCTTATACTTTACTTTTTATTTAATTAGCGATGTATATATTTTTATGAGAAGGCAAGGATAGACAATTGAGGGAGCAATTAGGGGTTAAGGGCTTTGCTCAAGGACCCTACAGTGAAATCTCTCTGGCAACCATGGGATTTGAACCAACCCCCTTCCGATCGCTGGGACAGTCTCCTACCCACTTCCTTGGTTCCACATACATACAATATCTCAGTCTTCTAACAACATCTATCTACCTCAAATAATACTGATATGATTTGTAACAGTGCCCTGGGAATTCTGTCCAATCAGGTTCCCTGCCTAGTGCCCTATGCCGCGTAGGATGGGATCCAGACTCACGTTCCTCACCATCCTAACCAGACTCACCTTGTACTGCATAAGCGACTATCGGTGACAGCTGCTGAATTATATGAAATTTGAGTTTGCAAAAGTTTTGTTAAATTCTCAGGTATTCTTCATTTGTTTTAAAATACATAATTCATGTTATCAAATACGGGTTGAGGTCAGGAGCAGGAGTAGCCAAATTAGACAACGATCACAGGAAGCGGAGTGAGAGCTGACTTTGCTGGCTCGACCATAACATTTTATTTATTCAACAAGAGGATCGTTTATGGAAATAAAGGGGGAAAAAGATTCACGGGTTATATAACTCTGGAATAATTTGAGGGAAAGAATGCAAAAATTAAGTGAAAAAAAATATCACAAGAGTCAGCTGAGAAATAGCTAAGGGAAAGCTGAAGGGGAAAGCAGCTTTGAATGACGCTGGGTTTAAAGACCAACAGCTCATCAATTACCAGGAAGGATCACTTTTCTCCTACTTCATATTTGGAGTCGAAGTGACTGGGTCCATTTTAATTTGGCCCGCAGATGTTACCTTGGGAGGTGGGGCAGCTGCTCGACAGATCAGCCTAAGTGGTCACATGTCTGCTCAGCCCAAACTGAGACTGAGCTCGGATTTTAGATTTTAGCGTCGCTATAGTGATCCCCTTCCCCCCAAAACAATCAAATAGATTAGCTGGAAAATACGTCGAGGCAGCATGACAAATATGTGTCCAGTATATGTATTAATGATGATTTGTGGCAATCTGAATGCCTGTCCTAATATGTAGTAGATTGGTTAATAAAAAAATACCATGTCGGTTTGTCTCAGTGCTGGAACCTTTTTTTTCCTTCTTTTTGAATAGTTAAAAAACAATCATTCGCCAGATATTAAGACACGCCTTGAAGCACCAAAAGGTTTATGACCAGATGCATATTTTAAAACAAATGTATATATCTATTATTAAAAATATGAATATCAGCATTGCGAATTATGTTTAATGTACTGTATAATATATCTTTAATTTACAAAATACAAATACAGGTAGCTGTTTTCTTGAAATTGTGCAATGGCTTCCTGTCTGTGTTATCAGAATATCACGTTAATGATTACTATTCTAATAAATACAACTAACAGTTATTGGGTAAACAATCATTACCAATATCAGCTAGAGCTCAGAATCTGATGTGAAGAGCATCATGACTTTGGCATCCTATCAGAATACTGTAGATGCTGCTTCCCCCTGTTAAGTCACAGGTCGATGTCAATGGTCAGTAGCACTCAGTTTTGACAGAGAGGGATCGAGCAGTTTCAGTAGCCGCGGCCGAAGCCCCGCCCCTATGCACCACGCTACAGTGGCGGACGCTAACTGTAGCGCAGCCAGGTACCAAGACTGCGAGGTCTCGCTAACGATTCTTCACCGGCTCCCAGGGTACATGATATCGTTTGGACCTTCTGTCCATACACATGTCGGCCCATCTGCCACCTCGACCTACCCCCCACCCTTCAGGCTGAAGTACAGTGAAATCTTCCCTACCAGCGTGCCACAATGCTCAGCCGACGTTGATCTGCTTATTTACCTCCATCGATCATCTAAAAACTGCTCTTGGTGCCCCCCGGTTCCGGGGTCACAGCTTTTGAGTTACTGACCTTTAGAATAAAAGATTTATTTTTGGAGTCGGAACAGAAAGTACAGCCAAAGCCTTAGCTACAGTTAATTTATAACACTCCACTTACAGTCATTCCAGACCTATTTCATTTAATCATTTGACAAATAACTGACATTTAAACATAATTATTGCCATTTACAAGAATCATAAGATGATTAATGCAAACTCACATTTTCATGTGTTTAGGTAAGTGTTGTAAGCTATTTTCCCAAAAAAACAGGCCAACAAAACCTCTGACATTCAGAAGTGTTTGCATCGCTCTCCATTATCAGTGTTACAAAACTAAGCAATGAAACGCTTCAGGAGAAACACTGTCTTTATTACGGTGTTAAAACTTCATTTCTGTCTTTCCAGAAGCTATTTTCCTCTGACGCGTTCTTTGAAGAGGTCACGGTACAATTTTTAATTTTTACCAGTATTGGTATTTTGGGCTTCTATTGCATTTTTTTCTTTCCTGCTGGAAAATATCTGTGAATTACTGGAAACAGTTTGAAACAAAAAAAAATCCTGATAAAAATCAGCTGCACCCCCCCTCCCCCCCAAAAAAAAAAATATTGCCTGATACATTGGTATTGGGTTCTGTTCTCCCCTGTTTCTGATGTTACTTAATATCCTTCCAACAATAACAACAGCGATGCTTTTGATTCCGGGTTGTATCTCCTTAAACCCTTTAATTGTGAGTGAAGGCAGACTCTGTTTACTCTTTATCGAAAAAATATTGACTCGGTGAATGAGGTTTAAAAAAAAGCTATAACCTGAATAGTTCTGGTTGACATTCCGGAAAACGAGCCTAGATGATGGGTTTGGCGATAAGAGGCCGGCTCTGCGGCAGCGCGGGATGAGCTGACTGGCACGGTTGCACGTGGCAGCGGAGCAGAGGCCAGCGTGGTTTGGGCGCCCTGCCCATCCCCCCCCCCGCCTTTCACTTCCTGCCGTTACTCCGCCCTCGCTGGTACCAACTGAAATCGTTAATCACTTCCTCCTTGCAACTGAAAGTATCTCAACATCAAATCAGATTTTAGAACTGAAATCAGGCCGTTATTAGTGTGTAATATTTACGCATTGAAGGAAGCAACATTATAACTTTATACTGTAATTATAGCTATATCTGTTAAGCTAGAAATCTAATAAGTAAAGTAATATCACATAATAATTACATAATAATAAGTAATGTACAAATCTATTGTCCGTCTTTGTTATTTTCCATTTAACATTTTCATTCATGCAACAAACTGAAATATTAAAATGTGAAATATTAAGATGTGGTAAATGTAATTGCGTCGCCGTATTGTAACCCCTTAATGTTACATTGTTATTGTCCGGAAAGCAAAAAGAACAATGGGACGCAGAACAGGTGCTGGAATGGGCAAAGGGGTTTCCCTTGTCAAATTACAGGGCAAAAGACATTTGGAGAAGAAAAAACCGGCATGAGGGAAAACAAACCATGGTCACATGACCAGCGGGATCCAGGAAGGCTTACTGGGAACGAGAGGGAAGAAAAAACAAACATTTATACTGCCAATGAAACAAGAAACATGGGGGGTGAATTAATGCCAGCTGACTCCCCCATTCTGAAATGGCCACACCCCTCCCCCTCTCACAGTTGTGTGTGTGTGGATTAGGTTTATATTACATTGTGGGGACCAAATCTCTTATAGTTATGTACTTATGGTTAAGTTTAGGGCTGGGTAGGGCTTAAGGTCATATGTTTTCCCCATAGAAATGAATGGAGAGTCCCCACAAAGATGTAATTACAAACCTGTGTGTGTTTATGTATGTATATATATATATATATATATATATATATATACACACACACACACATCATCTATAGAATTTTGCACTGACTAAAAAAGTATTAAACAAAAAAATATATTTTCTGGGGGGGTTTGGGACTCAGAAGGCTGCCGACTCAAATCCTGTAGTCGACAGATTGATCCCCCACCATTGGGCCCTCCTGTATATACGTATTTGTATGTATGTGTATACAGTATGTATTCATATATACACACACAAACAGTATATATCTATATATAACAGCCATAAAATCAGCCATGTAATTTCCACAATGGTACGGACAAAAATATAATTAAATGCCATTATATAACCATGACTGTGCTGATGGAAGCCTTAAAGAAGTCGCTGCATTTCATTGCGAATTTCCAAGCCTGTAATACCTCGCCACCAACTCAGGCTCCACAAACCGTGAAACGACAGCAGTTTTGTTGCTGAAGGCGGCTGTGCCGGAGCCACAATACACCCACTGTTCCCGGGTGATCAGACAAAGGGCAGTTTCCGATGACAGCTACGGGCGGCCCCCACGATGCCATGACAACAGAACAAGGTCAGGGGAAGGAGCCAGGTCAGCTGATACGAGACAGTCACATGGAGTCCCTGTTGATTTAACTGCATGTGACAGATCCAGGCCATTTCTTAGCTGTCATAAAAGACCAGTGATTGCTATTGATCCCGGGATTATTGTTGGGGCTTTTCTGCCTCGGCTGATCGGTGGACGTCTCATAAAAACAGCGTGTGAGCTTGAGTGTGAGGGGGACGAGAGAGAGAGTCAGAGAGAGAGAGAGAGAGAGAGAGTCAGAGAGAGAGAGAGAGAGTCAGAGAAAGAGAGAGAGTCAGAGGACCATTATAAGCTAAGAGCAGCGATTCCCTCCAGAGCTGTTTGACTCATCATGCTTTATAGTTTTAAAGGACCAGGTTACCATTAAAGGACGTACACATGTGCAAGTAAAATCCTAAAATAAGCATTGTTTTTATATATATATAGAAAAACACTCCCATTAATTATTTCTATAATATGTTATTTTACCAAAGCAATGAAATGACTCATCTGAAGGCTTCCTTAACCCTGACTCTGTTTATGGGAACCTTTAGAAGTTAAAAATGTGCATTGGCTTAACCTCTTGCCTGTTTCTAAAACAGAGTCTGCTGAATGTAATGATCACTCTGCCAAAGGCTCTGAAGCACCGCTGGATCCGCCCGCGTCTCCTTAAAGATGCCGGATCCATTTTTATCCAATGAGATGCTCGCAAAGCAAGACCCTCACAGGTCACCTGATGCAAGTCACGTCTGATAGGAAAGCGGGAGATAAAACGAAACACACTGGTATTCAGGTGAGCCGCTTATGATAAAGCGTCTCGATCTACCGTAATAGGCCCGGATCCTTAAAGCATGTTCATCTGCTGCCTTATCTGTGACATAAAGCGTCTCGATCCATCGTAATAGGCCCGGATCCTTAAAGCATGTTCATCTGCTGCCTTATCTGTGACACCTGTTTAATTGCTTGCCGTTCTGTTGTGCGACAAATGCTCTACAATAAGGATGACATTAACGGTAAGGACTGCTGACCAAGCTCTTCTGATTGGGCAATTTGAGAAAATGGACTACTATTTCATCCTTGACTGCACGCAATTAGAGAGCTGTTTGAGCAATTTGTTTATCTGCCATGACAGTTCAATGGTATGTTTCTGAAATATATGGGATTCAGAACTACCACCATCAAATGAAGAACTTAAGTTGACGTTTATCAATAGTGAGCATCAACCAGGGGTATGTTATCACTGGTTTATATCCATGACCTTCCTGTTTTGAATCTCTCCTCTTTTTCTATTGCAAACGCCCACATGCTGTGGGAGGGATGTAGCTTATCATAAAATACTGCGGTATGCATGATAATTAAACGTGTATTATTAAAAATGAGTCATTTAGAACAGAATCCAGCACTAGCACAAACAAAAAGCTAGGAAAATTTTACGAAATAGAGAAGTTGCTTCCTCAGCGCCTCTGGAGTCGACCTGCTGCAGAAACTAGGATGCAATTTAATTACAAGCAACAAAATGTGTTTCTTCTCGAGTATTGATCAGATACCTCTCTGGCCCAACAAACAGACTGGCCTTGTGGAGCAAGGATATTATCTTCAGTGAAACATGGCCTCTTCCCAAAACACCAGGTGACCAGCTGCTGTGGCTGAAAGGGTCATTTGTGCTGTTGTCTCCTGAAGGCACAGTCCAGCCTTCATGTTCCTCTACAGTGGGCGTTGTTCTCCTGCGACCACACCAACCTGTGGATGAGTCCATCAAGCAAGCAAATAAGAACCTTCATCTTAATGCCCCAATTAGCCGCACCAGTGGCCTCAAGGAGCCTACAGAACAGAACATTTCTGGGAATCCGGCGATTCCGTGGAGTATTTCCTGGAGATAGGCGGAAAGCCAAGGCTACTGGCTTTTGTCTCGAGTTACAAAGACGTGTTGATGTTTTCGCCACATTCATAAAAAGAAATGGCCACGCATGCTAATGCTGTCAGACTTGATTTTGTACAGTTGCATCCTAAAATGGAGGAAAGGAGTACAAGATTTGTAATTAGTGATTAGCAGATGGCTGTCTCTTTGATATCCAGCCAACGGGGGCATTAATTAAAAATGTGTGTTCCAGCTAATCTGAAATTCTATGCATATTCAAAACAAGAGTGTTTTTTAAAAACCTTCTAATATTTTTTTATTGCTTAGTGAAGGTTCATGGATTAATGTCTTTACTAAGGTCATTTACTGATTTTTTTTTGCCCATCTGAGGCATCTGTGTTGTATCTTTTGTTTTCTTCTGTGCTGGAAGCACTGTCACCTCACACCTCCAAGGTTAGGGGTTCGAATCACACCTTCTGTGTGTGTGTGTGTGAGACAGACAGAGAGAGAGAGAGAGAGAGAGTTTGTAGTCACTCTGTTTTCCTCAGTGCTCAGGTTTGTTGGTATCTCTTTTTTGCCAATAATATAGCCTGTATGTGTATGTGGCCTGTGCTGGACTGGAATCCCACCCAGGGTGAACCCCAGCCTTCTGCACTGTGCTGCCTGGAACAGGCTGCAGGCCTTCCTGTGACCCTGACCAAGATAATCAGCTGGAGGATGGATGGATGAACGGAAGGATGGATGAATGCATGGATTGTGAGTGTAGTGGACCAGCCTCGTACCCAGTGTACCCCAGCCTCGTACCCAGTGTACCCCAGCCTCGTACCCAGTGTACCCCAGCCTCGTTCCCAGTGTACCCCAGCCTCGTACCCAGTGTACCCCAGCCTCGTACCCAGTGTACCCCAGCCTCGTTCCCAGTGTACCCCAGCCTCGTACCCAGTGTACCCCAGCCTCGTTCCCAGTGACTCCTGGGATAGGCACCAGGTCATCCTAAGATCCTTCTGTTGATCCTTCTTCTATTTCCACCCACTGCTCCATTGTGCTATTTGTTACCACAGGATAATAACGTTGCATTTGCACATAAATTCTGCAGCTGATAGAACGAACTCGCCTCCAGGGTCACATCGGCGAATCTTGCATGACATACTGCAGACTGAGGGCTGCATGGACATCACTGCAACCTTCTCAGCCAGCCCATCCAGTGTGACTCACAGGCCACCTGCAGATCTACTGCATGACTCAGACCAAAATGTGTCATGCAATTTTGGTTCCAGGATCTCCTGACTATGCTAATACCTGAACTCATATTTAATGTCTATATGGTGTATTATGTATCTATGTATATTTGCATCTAATATATACACATACACACCCAGGCACACACATCAATCTCCATCCATCACTTCCTTTTCCTGCTTGCCTTTTTTCATGGTGATTGTCTCTGGGTCATTGATCCGTTTTAAATGAGTTTTAACGCTGCTTACAGGATGGACATCATGCGTGTGGCATAAATCTATCAATGTAAAGTACTGTCATGAAATGCAAATGAAGACTCTCTGAGAAATGACTGAAATATATATATATATATATGTGTGTGTGTGTGAGTTATGCACACTCACAGTATAAATAAGTGTAATAGTTGTGCACACTCACGGCGTAAGTGTAAGAGCTGTGCACACTTACAGTGTAAGTAGGTGTATGAGCTGTGTACACTCACAGCGTAAGTGTAAGAGCTGTGTACATTCACAGTGTATGTGTAATAGCTGTGTACACTCACAGTGTATGTGTAATAGCTGTGTACACTCACAGTGTATGTGTAATAGCTGTGTACATTCACAGTGTATGTGTAATAGCTGTGTACACTCACAGCACAAGTGTAAGAGCTGTGTACATTCACAGTGTATGTGTAATAGCTGTGTACACTCACAGTGTATGTGTAATAGCTGTGTACATTCACAGTGTATGTGTAATAGCTGTGTACATTCACAGTGTATGTGTAATAGCTGTGTACATTCACAGTGTATGTGTAATAGCTGTGTACACAACATTAAGTTAAGCAAGTCCTTAGACTGATAAAGCCACAGACTAAGTGGAGAATCAAGTTATGCAAGTTATACATGCAGAGACCGTCCTGGTTTGAAAGTTTACAGCAGAAAAGTAGTGGATCAAGAATCCGGATGCCTACCCTGAACTATTTTCCAGATAATTCTGTTTTCAATGGATGGATGCCTGCAGCATCTTTACATTTGGGGTTGGGTGTGGGTGGGTGTGTGTGTGGGGGGGGGGGGGTGGAACCTGCCATAGGAATTCAAACAATTGTACTTAGATAGCCTTTAAGCCAGCATATTCCCCCTCAATCTGCCGGTTTAAATGCCAGCTCCGTGCTTGGAATTCCAAATGCCTTTTGCAGAATTGTTTATTTGCTTTAGAGTCTGAAGCCCAGAAGGACGAAAACCCCTCATTTCCCATTAAAAGTCCCCCGGCTGCTAGCTCACCATGCAAAGGGGGCTAATTCTGCTAATGGCTCGCTAATGGTGTGTGGTTTCTGAATACGCTTCTCCTATAACCGGCCATCTGACACTTGGCAGGATGTCAGGTGCCTCCGAATTGACAGTTTTCAGATGGTTGAGAAATTTTTAATCTCACGGGTCCTGGTCTTCAAGCACTTATATGATATTAGACAGAGGCAGTGTAGACTTGGACACCAATGATGTATTTCTCTAAAAAAACGGGCAGTCAGGGATCCAAGGCCTTTGAAGGATCTGGTTATGGAATTAAGGGTGATTTTACTCACGACACAGAGTCATGCCAGCCCCCTGACTCCTGTAAACACAAGCTTGGACCCGAGGCACAGCAAACCACAAATAACGACCCTCGGACTGAGCTTAATCTCTGGCTGGCCAGGGCTCAAGGCCATCGGATCAGCCGTTGATTTAATGCACTGTATGGTTTTTCTCACTCTCCTGCAGACTATAACAAAAGTGTGATTTTCAAAAGTTGGTCCGTGTCTACCAAAGACCCCTTTTTACAGGCTAGTCTGAAGAGACTCTTAAATTTCCTCTTTAAAAGTTTATTCGACATTTTACAACCTTATTTGACTTTTTTGTCACCAGACATACAACATAAGAGGCTTGCGTGTGTGAAATTCTCACATATCTCCTATCATTTGGAATGCAATGGCACGTTGTGGTAAGTCTGAGAATTCTGTTTGAGTTCCTGTTACCATACCTAGACTAACATTAAATTCTTTAAGAATGTGGCTCAGTGGCTTAGGATGGTGTGATTAGAATTTTGCTGGTTTAGGTCCCAATATCAGCAGAATGGTTTCTCCATTGGTCCCCTGAGCACGGCCCTTAAATCCCAACTGTTCCATGGACAGTCTGACCCTGCTTATGTCATAGATGTATGTATGGATGAATGCATTGGCTAAATAAGCAGTGAGGACACTCCAGTCCTTCCCACAATAACCACGGCAACCCCCCAAAAAATGTGGTAACTTTCTTTCCTTGTAAAATCTGTAACTTACCGAAACCCCGAAAGGCAATAAAGTGTCATATTTTTTTTATACCGTTTCCTTAACGGAATCATTGACGATATTGCAAGTAAATGAATGACGTTTTCTCATAACGATGGAAAACTTTTCGCAAGATCTCAAGAAGGACTGCAGTGTCTGTGCAGTTCATTTTGCAGTGAAGAAGGTAACCTTTGATACTTTGACATCATAGCAATTTTTTTTTCATTTCAGATCCAGTGATGAATAATTAAATAACACGCAATTGTCGCTGTCGTATTTGCTCAGGGTGAAATTCTGGTCAGATCTGGTTTGACACGGGGAATGGGAGGAATAAAATGGGGCTTTACTGTGTTTTGGGGGACTTAGACTGGGAGAGAGGAGTGAAAAGGAGGGAAAATGGGCAGGGAGAACTATATGGGAATATGGGGTACAGATATAGATGTGTGATCTGTCTGCAGCGGGAGAAACAAGGAGAAGAGGCTTTCATTCTGGTAGAAATTACCTACAGGTGGGAGAGCAGCTTGTGACCCGCCCTGAGACGTCCATCTCCACCCACAGCCCTGTCCTACAGATGTCGGAGCCTCAGAAAGCAGATGGATTTCCAGACAATATGTGTCAAGTTTGTATAACAAACAGCAATAAATACGCTATAGCTTTCCTCGGCCGTTCTCGAAACATCCATCACCGAAGCCTTCCTTTCTCACTTCCACCTCTCTAGCTTTTATGGCACACGCCCCATATGTAAATCACATTTATGAGACCTGCATGTTTTAAATAAAAACATTATACCTCATTAAAGTTCCATCTTCAGTCATTCAACCCTTTTTGGGAGACTCTCTGTACAATATTATAATGCATTCATAAAAATATGTTAGCAATTGTCTGCTTGGGTAGCAATGTAGTGTGTTATGTGCAATATGTTTAGAATGTAATTCAATAAAGACAGATGTTCTCCACATGGGGAGGCAGCGGCTCAGTGGGCAGCACCGTTGCATCACACCTGCAATTTTGGGATCAAATCCCGCCTCTGTTCTGTGGGTGGATTCTGCTTACTTCCTGCTGCAGTCCAAACACTAGGCCAATTGGACTGTAGTTATGCCAACTGGCATGTCTAAATTGCCTGCTCTGTAGCTCATGGGGGTTTTACTTACGCAAAAGTATTCTGAGAGCAGAGTGAAAAATGATTGGTTCAGAGAGATAACCAATCAGATTGTAGAGGAGGTGGGTCCAAGCAACTAGAGGAAGCAGAACCAACCAATCAGATGTCTTGGTCCCACCTCCTCTAGTTGCTTGGATCCTCTTTCATTAGTCTTGGGCAGGTTTAATATGAAGAACTTTGTTTACCAGGATGACAATAATGTTTTTCTACTTTTGTGAACCTATTTTGAATCCTATTCGGTTCTGGGGACCTGCACTTCACAGCTGTATTTCTTCACAGCAATATTGACGACTCAGTTAACTTAGGATCAAAATCCCATAGCGAGCAATTAAAGCAACTGCTTGCCTAAAGCAGTGCCGTGCCTCGGCCTTGTGGGCCCGAACCAGCCGAGATAGGAACAAATGCAGGTCGGGGAGCCAAGTCTCCGATGAAATGGCCACCGCTTCCAGGAAGACCTATGCTGATGTCATGTGCCTTTGAGTAGTTGAGCTAGCAAATCGAGCCTGCATCAATGGCCGGGGCTAATTAACGCAAGCCTCTCCGGGGTTAGAGAAGTTCTCCGAGTGAGCCTGCTAACATACGCCCAACCTCTCCTACTGCCACAGCTCTCTGTTCCGTCTCTCGGAAGCTTCGCGGCTTTGCGGTGGGATCCAAACGGGGCACCTCCAACACATCCCAACTAGATGCACTGAAGTTTCCGCTCGACAGCTATCCTGCGTCTTTGCGTGGAGCCACATGCTTTATGCTTCGAAGTGAATAGGTCCCATTGTGCTGCATTGTTTATCCCATAATACGAGGGCAGATATTTATTCTACGCCGCTAAAAAGGATGAAGAATCGTGGCACTTTATAGCCCTAATGTTATCTGCTGATGCCCCTTTAATATCCCAGCCCCCTCTAGCTCCTTAGAGAGATTCAGCTCTAATTAGGCATTTTGCCCCATCTTTCAAACAGCCTTCTTCCTGTTGACTGCTGTAACATTAAGAACGTACCTATTACCTCCTTGTTATGGTAAATACCACCTTAAATAGAGGCATTCATATCCATTTTAAGCACTGTGGTGTCCTCAAGGAATCTGCAGTTAAATAAAACAACAACAGAAATCAGAACCTATTCGTTTTGCACAAGGGGAAATTATTTCGGGAATAGATTAATTATACTTTCATAATAAGGGTAAACATGTTCTGTTTGAATGATTTCCATCCAGAAAAACATGCACCCAGATTACAAGATTCCTGATTATTGGTATTTCAGCAAATATGGACCAGCAATGAAATATGCAAACGGTGCAACCTGAAGGTTGTTCTCAACAGGCTAGATTTATGGAATAAGAAAGTGACCAGATATTCCATAGCAACACAATTTTCTCTGCAGGCAGTGCAGTAGGGATCGCCAGGATCATAAAAACACTATTAAACGAGATCAATAATAAATTTAGGTAGAATTACTTTTTGCTGCAGCCAATTCGACAAGCTAAGCAAGATGAAAGCACATCCTTTAAAGTCTCAGTGTGCTACCTTATTTTATGGATTGCGAATTAGATCACAATTTGTCCATACTTCAGCGACCCATGGACATCCATTTAAATTTGTAGTATTCAGAGAATAGCGCTGTCGGTCACGACAAGGCATAAGGGAGGAAATGCTTAACGCTAAAGGGGATGTGTGTCAAAGAAGAGTGCAAGAGTGATAGACAGTGCTACTGACCTTTGATCATATTAGACTATTCCAAGATGGCCGCCTCCCAGCCCAGTGTTTTTTCTCTCAGTACAATCGCCTTTTCCGCAAAGTTTGGGGAAGCAGTATTTTAGGACATCATGACACAACAAGTTTACACAATATTTCAGTCCCTCCACACTCAGCATAAAGAAAATCTTTCTTTCTTCTTTTTTTTTTAACCCGATTAGGTACAACACAAAGCTATAAGAAGAAGCCAAAACAACGGTAATGTTAGTCTTTTGAGGCCTCAAAATAACCTCCCTTGCTGGCATCTAGAAATGTGGTGCTCAGCCAGGCCAGCAGAGACCGGTATCTCTGAAAATAAGATCAGCATTCGCCTCATACCTCCTGCATCAGGGTCTGGGTTTTGTGGTCCAACGGAGGCACAGGGTGGCATAAACACTTTGATCATTTACAGTATACCTGAGACCGCAGCTAAGCCAGAAAATACTGCTGATAGGTACTAGGTTTAAAATTAAGGTTTAAAATGAGAATTTCAGTGTTCAAAGGCTGGAAGGTTTGTAACCAATCACTGCATTTCAGGTCTTAAATGGTTAATCTGGTCATTCCTATTTAGACTGGAAGGTTGCCTCTTTTGGCGTTCCTGTAAGATAGTTCTTACTTTTCGGAAAATAAATTGAAATCTATGGAACTGCTTTTATGTTTCTACTTAAATGGCTAGATGAGGCCCAATCAAAAGAGCAGATTTGAAAAATCGTAACATAGCGAGATGACAAGTAAAGGAAAAGTAAGAAGACTGTGTAAACTCGATTTCGATTCACAAGTTGATATTTAATTTCCGCCCTCAAGTTTGACAAGCTAACAGCGTTTCCGTGCCAACAGCTCCGTACCAACGGTTGTTACACAGCTGGAAATTGGGCATGTGGAAAAAAACTGGTGGGGTGTGTGTGTGTGTGTGGGGGGGGGGGTGGTCTGACGTTGATGAACCACAGCATGAAAAAGGAATCATGCCACATTACCAGGGCAAGGTGCCTCTCATGTTAAGAAAACCGCATTAGACTAACGGCAGATAAATGACAGGAAGTCCTGAGGGTGCAGAGTTGAGCTCCTAGTGATTCTGCCAGGGCCTGGGTTGGTAACTGGGTCAATACCTGGGTCAGTACCTGGGTCGGTAGCATCTTACCGCTCCCGGCATGATGGTGCGTCGGGCTTGCTAATTGAGCTTGTGGGAGTTTTACTTATACAAAACTGTCCCGAGGGCAGAAGGAAAAATGATTGATTCGGAGAGATAACCAATCAGATTGTAGAGGAGGTGGGCCCAAGCAAGTGGAGCAGGCGGGATCAACCAATGAGACATCTTGGTCCCGCCTCCTCCACTCGCTTGAACCCACCTCCTGTAAAATCTGATTGGTTATCTCTCTGAGCCAATCGTTTTTCGTGCAGAACATTTTCCTGTAAGTGAAACTCCCATGATCAGTAATCGAGTACGGGTACAGTGACCTCACACATCTCCAGGAATCCCCAGAAGATCATGCTGCACTTTCTTCTATTATTGTTTTTTTTATTATTATTTCCACCTGTGATGAGCCGCGCGTGAGCAATGTGAAAATCCAAAATGACCTGCCATCCGCGGTGGCCGGCAGACATCATCCGTATTTACAGCTCAAATGAGGTGGGGGGTAGGAAGTATCCCCACACCAGCCTACTGCGTTCCGGGGGGACCCGGGGAGAGGAGAGAGGAGGGGAGGAGATTTATGTTCCAGTTACAATTAAGGCACCAATCATGGCTTAGCGATACCAGTGTCATCCGTCCCTTTAAGGCATAAATAAGACATATCCTGATTTACCTACATGTCCAAACCGCTTCACAGTTCATCTCCAAAGCTGAAGATTTGAAATGAAATGATTGGGCAGATGATGGATAGCAATTGTCCATTTAAAAGGTCTTTAGCTTCAACTGGGCCGGTATTAAAGGGACTGATAAAACGACACAGCGATACACACTGGGGCACCTTTATGTTCGTCAGGCTTATCCCAGAGGGACTAACAGGTCTGCATTATTCAGAGTGTCGTAACGCCGTCTGCTGCCTGGTATCTCAGCCACACACACGCTGCCCTGTTTCTCTGCAGGGGGCAAATTATTCTACTTGAAAGACAATGCAAAGATTATTCTGAGATGTTTATGGCGGCTGAGTGTAAATAGGAGCTGTCAAGTCTATTTACTGATCGTTCTATGCATAAAATGACCATCCATCCATCCATCCATATCTGAAATGGTGACAGAAAGCCTACAGTCCATCCCAAAAAACACCCAAATCGAGGCAGGGGGGGTCCCCAGCAGGATTTTTTTTCACCACCTGCACACTGGCAAACAACAAGGGCAATTTACCAATATAATTTTTACCAATTATTTACCAATAATTTACCCTACTACTGTTTACATTATCACTGTACTAATATTTAATAATGAGTAAGTGCTTCATTACCCGTCCATTTTCAATACCAGTTGTCCAGTACAGAGTTGCAATGTGCCTGAAGTCGATCCCAGTAATCAATGGGGACGAGGCATGGGGGGCACGCTGGACAGGACAGTAGCCCATCACGGGGGGCACAGACACATAATCATACCCTATGCACAATACAGAGATATTAGTTCCCATGATTGTTTACATTTTACATTTGATTTTTTTCAGCAGGTCATCAATGTCCCCTTTATATCCTTTGGGTTGCAGCTGCCATCCCGGGTCTATGAATTTCCTCCAGCAGATTATTATTATTAATATTATTAAGATTATTATTAAGAAAAAATATTAATAGAACTAGTGGCTCTGAATTGCCCATTCGCATTGTACACTTGCTTATATAGTGGACACTTTTATCTGAAGTGACACACGATTGAGAAAACAGGGTGAGACAGACCCAGGAACAATTTGGCAACATCACCCAGCTAACCCTGGGATTCAAACCCTGACCTTCCATTTACAGCCACAGTTGCCCAACCCACTCAGCCACATGCAGGAAACAAAACCACACGTGGAGGCGTGCAAACACAAGGAGAACACGCAAATGTCACACGCAGAGCAGCGGCGCCCCATCTTCCTCCAAACCCTCCGTTAGCTAGCTGCTACGAGACGCACTGGGCTGTGGGAGCCCGGGTATCTTAGCCTGGATGTCGAGGGGTCACATCCCGGCTGTCTGGGCGCTGCTGTCCATCACTCATTAGGACACAGGGAGGACGTGGGATTCTAGTTTCAGCGATAAATGTGGTTTTGGGGTGATCCATGCTGTCTCCCACACACCAGAATCCTGCATGCTAATGCAAAGAAGCTCACCCTATCGTTAAATGCTAAATTATTAAGTCCAATTGTTTCAGTTTGGACAACGAAATCAAAATATTTTCTCATTTTCTCCCGCCAGATTGTCAGCTCATTAATAATACATCCAATTATTTCTTTTCACTGTTGTTTTTCTGTAAAGCGCAAGGATCCATAGCAATTGTCATAGAAAATCTGCATGACAACAAATAAGTGGCACAGCCTACTGTCTGGGTTTATAAAAGTTGCTTGGTTTGTAAAAAACCAGTTTGAATTTATGTTTTTTTTCCCCTTTATTGCCTTGATTGTCTTTTCATTGCAAATGCTACAGGAAGGTAGCTAGCTTAGCAAGCCCTACACTAACGTATAATGATGATTATGATGCCCAAGCGACTTACCGCGGCTCAACTGTAGCTATTTATTAAAGTCAGACAAGGTCAAATATTTAACAAGGCAGGAAAGTGGTTTACCCCGGGATTCAGATCAAAAGTCACTTTTAGCGTCAGATCGATGCACACAGTTAACTAAGGGCAGGAACTCGATGACTTACGAAGGACAGGAATTAATTCACCGCATGAGTGCTTTCATATTACTTAAGCGTAATTTAGAGTTTCACCACTGGTTATTTTCTAATTTTATTTAAAACAGATACGTAAAAAAAATATTGTGAAATACATCATTGAGGAGCTGAAATTGCAGTTGAAATCAAATGAAAAGGTTTGATTTTAAATAGGCATTTAATCCAGCTCTGCAAAGGGTCCAATTCGGTACATAAAAACATATTCATGTGGTAATTTGCATGCCATATAGCAGGAAAGGCAAGCTGTGGAAAGATTACACTGGGCTGCATTTAAACAAGTCCATCTAAATTGGAGTAAATCTCAGTGAAATGTTTTGCCTGTTTCCATTTCCTCCCTCCAGTACAGATGAGAGAGAGGGGAGAGACATTTCATTGAAAACTAGGTCAGTTAAACAAGCAGGCAATTATATATTGTTTGAAAAATTACTCTTTAGCAGAACATGTACTCTGGAGGAAAAGGGGTGGTTGTTCTTTTTTTTTTGTGGGGGGGGGGGTGTGTGTGAAAGGGAACAGTCACATTACCAGTCAGGATTCAATGTGATGACAGTCACAAAGAGAAATTAAAGAATGACAACATCAGTGGGCTTTTGCCTCAGGAGAAGAATAAAAAAAAGATAATTTCAAAAGGCCAGGATCTATTCACAGACCATGTAGAAAGTGTATGTGAGTAGACAGGGACATCTAATCCCATCTGAAAATACTCAGTTATGTGATAACAGCTTTCAGTGATAGGACAAAACAAAAGGCTTTTTTTCTGATTATTAGATTATCTGGACTGGGGGGGTTGCTGGAGAAGAGTAACAGCTAGTTCTGAAATTTAACCTTTCATCATATGAGTGGCTGTAACCATTAAACCAAGATTACAAGGGGTACGATGGATTTGTGTGAACCAGGAATCCACACCATTCCCATAGCAACCGGTCACATGACCTGCCTGAAGAGACAGTCTGGACTGTGTGCTGTTTTATTCCCGAACAGACTGCTCGCCTGTCCAGACTCCCCAGGGCTCCCCCACTGCAATTACCCGTCTATTCATCTGCTGATGTACTCATGAGAAATTGCCTCCTGTAATATATATGCATTACTGTAGTAATTGAAATCGACCCTTGGCTTCAGGTTAGCCTGCATTCTGTGAGGAAATGGTCTTTGCATTGGATGTATATAAAAATAACACGCATGAACTCGGCCGATTACCTAATCGCTTATTGGCTGGTTACAGGGTTTCTTTTAGTATTCACCTTCCAGGGACTGTGTTCTTATTTAAGTGCAAAGGTTGAAGAGTTTAGCCAGCGGCTGCCTTCAGTAACCGCGTCGTAAACAATAACGGAGACTCGCAGATATAATGATCGCAGAATTACCTCCCCCGCAACGCTGTGGCCTTTGCGTGGCGTTCCACGTGAGTTGTCATTAAGGAACACATATTTTTTAAATTTGATGATGTCATTTACAGGCTAAGGAACAGCACGCGGAGTCAGTGGGTAACACTCTCTCCTCACACCTTCATGGCTGGGGGGTTTGAGTCTTGCTCTCGGGCTCTGTGTGTGGACATGCACTCCTGGTGTTTCCTCCAGGTACTCTAGCTCAGTGTTTCCCAACCCGGTCCTCAGGGACCCCCCAGAAAGTCCACCTTTTTGCTCCCTCCCAGCTCCCTGTCAGACAGTCCACATTTTTGCTCCCTGCCAGACAGTCCACGTTTTTGCTCCCTCCCAGCTCCCTGCCAGACAGTCCACGTTTTTGCTCCCTCCCAGCTCCCTGCCGGACAGTCCACATTTTTGCTCCCTGCCAGACAGTCCACGTTTTTGCTCCCTCCCAGCTCCCTGCCGGACAGTCCACATTTTTGCTCCCTGCCAGACAGTCCACGTTTTTGCTCCCTCCCAGCTCCTTGTCAGACAGTCCACATTTTTGCTCCCTCCCAGCTCCCTGTCAGACAGTCCACATTTTTGCTCCCTCCCAGCTCCCTGCCAGACAGTCCACGTTTTTGCTCCCTCCCAGCTCCCTGCCAGACAGTCCACATTTTTGCTCCCTGCCAGACAGTCCACATTTTTGCTCCCTCCCAGCTCCCTGCCAGACGGTCCACCTTTTCGCTCCCTCCCAGCTCCCGGTAGGACTACACTGCTCTAGCTGCAGTACAAAAACAAGCGGTTAGACAAATTGGCTCCTGTAAATTGCTGTAACATGTTTGAGTGTGAGCTCTGCTATGGACTGGCGTCCCATTCTAGGGGTGACTCTCAATGCCGCAAACACAAACGTCGCAGTTGTGAACGCACTTGGGATGCAGTGACACACAGGATTGTTTTCGTTGGTGAGGATGCAGCCGATGCATTCTTGATGTTTGGTGCAGGGCAAAAACATCAGCCGGGGATTTTTACCGTCTTGCATATTTCAGTTTTTGACTTTTGGAACTGTGCTTCAGCAATGTAAGATGACGGCAAATGGATACGTGAGAACATAAGAACGGTCAAGTACGCATGTTGAAAAATAGCCCTGCTGTTCTCTACCTCAGACCATATACTTCTGGGGCTCCATTCAACCAACCATTTGAGTACAAAGAGTCACAGACACAGGATACTCAACTGATTGGTTGAAACAAAACCTTCATCTGGATTTGTCCTTTTTGGATCTGAACTTCCCCAACACTAGTCAGGAATTAGCTTGCTGTGGACCGCAAATCAGCAATTATCAGTCATCATCATTGCGGTCTGCCTTGTCTGTTTGTTTTTTAATTGGCTAACTGATTTTACAGATGATTGCCCTCATGGGACAAACCGAGCTACAGTGTCAGCAGACGTGTGTTACGGCAGCTGCTGCTATTCTCATAACAGCAGGACAAGAAACGTTACAAAAACAAACAGATTAACAAATAAATACATCCAACACTAGGTGTTTGACATCCCAGAGAATTTCTCGGTAGGCTGTAGGCCAAATTGCCGTGCTATGCTGTTCCTATAATATATTTTGCATGCAGTTACTATGACAAACTTAATAGCCACCAACATTATATGGATATCTGTGAATTGATTAATAGGAGTCAGCATCAATACTCTCCATATTGATGACATTCCTCCAGAATGTCCGATCTCCTGTCTACATCTTTGGGTCTCCTGATAGCAGGTTTACTGCCGTGATGATTGAGGTCACCCGGCATGACGTATTCCTGATTTACCTCCTGCTTTTGCGAACACTCGGGTCTTCTCCAATGCACTCAGTCTTCTCATAATGCTCCCAAAATAAGATGGTCTTTGCTTAGGTTTTTCTTTTTTGCTTTAAGTGAAAGTTTAGGTTAGATCTGACCAACAATATACTTCTTTGGTTTCCTTGAGGTTCTCGCTAAGGAAGTCCAGATACGTCATACGATATAATTTTTTTTAACAAAATTCGTTTTTCGCTATTAGTTCTTTTCAGTTGTTTTTTTTGTTACCATTTTTATGATATTTAAAGATCGTTGACTCGGCTGGACATCTACAGCCATGGATCAGTGCAATCAGCACATTTGATATCACGTCGAACAGGGTCTCAAAACGAAATAGGGGTGTGTGTGTCAGTAACAGGCAATTCGGAAAGTGGTTCGAGATCAAGTTTAACTAATTAATCAACATAATGAAGCATGCAGCGGGCGATCTGCTGCCTGACAGAACTACACAGCGTGTGATGTTATTTATCGCAAGAAATCATGGAGACAAAAAAAGTAGCAATAAAACAACTTTTGGGGAAAAATGCTAGAAAAAAAATATAATGCGTGGCCTTTGCGGACTAAGCTACACAAAGCATTCTGGGAAAATCTGACGCTTGAACTGAAGGATGTCTCCAGGCTCCCCGCGACAGTGTTACAGAAGATGGACGGATAGATGTCTTTATATGTCACATAATGCTCGTAAACTGACACAGTATCAAAATTTTACTAAACTAACTGCATAAAACCGGGAGTGAGACTTCGGAATGTATTGTTATCTGGTTGTGTAATTATAACGAGGAATTTGGGAATGTTTTAAAACCATTGCTTGTCTCATCTGAGAGAGAATGGGGTTATAATTAAAAAGTACATCAGCATAACAAAACATGATTAGTAACTGTTATGCTTTAGGAAACAATGGCGATACATGGTGAAAATAAGTTAATTATCCATCTTTATCTGCAAGATACATAATTAGAGCTCCAGCCACAAACAGCAGTTGGCTCCAGAGCAGGCTTATGCCATTTTATCATTAACTCTCAAATGTTAGCTCCTGCAGGAAGCCAAATGATGCATTGTTACTGGTGTCCATCAAAACTCGTTTGGCTGAGAATAACACTGCCGCTGCTTCCTGTTTCACTCTCCAGGCTACATGCCACATCTACAATCCATCCATCTTCCATACCCACTTATCCAGTAGGGGGTCAGTGTGAACAGGCCAGAGGGAAGCCCTGAACAGGATATCAATGTCATTATTTTAAAAATATTTCAACATTATAAAACTCCGCTTTGAGAGAACAAACAGCTTTATCGTGGTTAAATTAATGTTTTTTTATGAAGGGAGGCATGTTCCAGGGCCAAGAACTACTGCAGAGAAGGACCACTGATATCCCATTTAATGAACATATTTGAGGAGCAGGTCCTCCAGCGTGGCAAACTAGGCATGAAGGACCTCCTTGAAGGACCTCCAGTGAACCAGGTGGATGCTCTCCTGGACCTGCTTCAAGAAGCCTTCTTGTACCCGAACTGATCGAGCAACATAGTAAAGATTCTCTTCTATGAGTTCTCCAGGATGTTAAACACCACTCTGGTAGAGAAGATCAAGATGAGGCAGGTTCACGAAGCCATAGTTGCGTGAATCATTGATTACCTCACCAATCAGCCAGTGTGTCCACATCACTAGTCATGTATCTGACGTAGCTTTGTGCAGTAGAGGAACACCCCAATGCAGTGTTTCCCAATCCGGTCCTCGTGGACCCACAGACAGTCCATCTTTTTGCTCCCTCTCCACCAGAAGCTGGAAGTGAGCAAAAACGTGGACTGTCTGACAAGGAGCCTGGAGGGAGCAAAAACATGGAGTGTCTAACAGGGAGCCAGGAGGGAGCAAAAACATGGACTGTCTAACAGGGAGCCAGGAGGGAGCAAAAACATGGACTGTCTAACAGGGAGCCAGGAGGGAGCAAAAACATGGACTGTCTAACAGGGAGCCAGGAGGGAGCAAAAACATGGACTGGTTGTGGGTCCCAAGGGCTGTATTGGAAAGCACTGCTTTACCCCACAGCCTTCAGGTGTAACTTCAGATCTTCAGATTCAGCTTAAGATTCTCTGATGATCCTGAAATTGTAGGACGTGTCAGTGAAGTCCGGTGGAAAGTGTCCACCTGCAGCTCAGAAAAAGGAGCCAGTGGTGGACGTCAGGTGGAACACACTGTACTTGGCGTCTACATGACCGGCTGGACGGGCAACACAGAAGAAGCCTGTAATATAAAGGGCAGAGGAGACCAAACCTATTTGTGCCGTTTGCTGGGGTACTTGAGGCTGGTGGGCTCAGGCAGACATTAAGGAAAGATAACCAGCACTCATACCCCCCATACGCATGACGTTTGGGGCCCCCCTGTTGGTCAGTACATTAGGGGTGCAGGGGGGGTCTCAGATTTACTTTCTGAGAGGTGGAATCAAGGACAACACCTCGGGGGGGGGGGGGGGGTAGAGTGTTCAGGTCTCCACCTATTTTGTGATTCTGTTGGCGGGGGGGGGGGGGGTCGTATTGGCTAGTTTTGATTATTGTCCTAGTCCTAACACTGGATTACGCCCAACCTGTTGTCCACTCAGAGCCTTGGCGCAGCTGAGGAGCACGTTCAGCCTCAGGTAGATCTCCCAGAGTGCATTAGGAGGTCCTTTGTGCTATCTGGCAATGCTTCCTGTCTCCAGCCCCCACAGCTTGGAGGACACTAAGCAAGCTCTCTCTGAGTCATTGCTGTGTTTCCACCGGCACTAAATCATGCCCCTTCCATGTTTCTGCTTCAGTTATGCTCAACACATCCTTCTAGGGTATTTATTATTTATTTCTCTGGGGGCGACTATCGTTCCATGAGTTATTTATTTTGTAATGATGCTGGACAGGAAAAAAAAATGTCTTTTCTTATCCTAAACAAAGAGACATACAGACAAATATGAGAAGGCCTGACACACAATAGCCTATCAAGGCTAATTTATCAATTCTCACCAGTGTCCTGGTTATACCGCAAAAAGGAAAGAAAATAAAATCCTTAAATGTAAAATGAAAATGCCACAGTTCAGGTAAAAGACAGCTTCTAGACAATCACCATTAAGACATAATGATGAAACTCTCTTTGTTTATAAAAAGGGTCTGATATAAGGCTTCATTGACATGGAGGACAAGCGGAATGATTTCTCAAGCGTAAACTGTCTGAAATCTCGCATGAGGGCTGCAGTACTGTTACATAAAACATGACTAACGCTTCTCAAGGACTTAAATCAGTTACTGACATCAAAAAGCTGACCACCATGTTCTCTTTCCAGAAACAAAACAAGAAGTATTTTATTCATCCCTTCACAATGTTTCTGGAAGCGATCCCACATTTTGTCCCGGAGACACGCGTACGCCTGCGGGGACCCGCTTCTTTTCTGTTGTCGTTCCGCTGCCTCTGCGTCGTCAGTAATCACAGCCCCGGCGCTCCTCGGGATCTAGGTCATCCGTTCCGTGCCGTGGCGCGTCGCCGGCAGCGCGGCCATGTGACAGACACCTCTGCGAGACTCCTCCGCTCCCGTGCCTTTCGGAAACGCGCGTCGGCTGGGAGACCGACAGACCTGCTTTTGATTCCTACGTGCCCATCTTCCCTTTACAGGCTGCTCTACATTGACGTAGCCATTAGCGAGCTATAATAACAGCACATTCTGGCAGCTGCGAGGCTCAGGACTACAAGGTGCTGGGTCTGAATCTGGGCCACTGTTCTGAGAGAGTTCTCATGCCCCGACACCCCTCCCCCTGCCCTTGTGGCTCTAGACACTCCTGCTGTTTGGTGACTCTCCATTGTCTTTTGTGTGTGACTGTTGACACACCCTTCTAATGTCTTTGGTGCCTCTGGATCAGCAAGGTAGGAGGACAGAATGGATATTCAGCCATAGAATCCTCATACACCTATACAGGATGAGTTATTTCAGGGACATGTATTGGGATACAAGTGCTTAGTTTTCATTTTATTATCACTTATATTTCACTTCCGGACACTCGACCCGTTTAAAGATGGCTACCATGGTCATTTTGTTTTTACTTGTTACAAAATAACCATGGCACAAAAATTGTGCAACTTTGTACATATATTATAATAAAGGTTTCTTGTACTGTAACAAGCCGTTTTTGGTTGATTTTGTACATTTGTTTCTTTTATTGAACGTCATTTTTCTTTGTTATTGAAAACTCGGACGTATGCGTCCGAACCACTAGAGGGCGTAACTCTCTTGACACCCATATACAAAGCATTGTTGAATTCACGCCACCAAGCCATCTATATCCCAGTGCTTTTCCTTGGTTGTGGTGCCTACCTTTGTCCTTTACCTCATGAAGGTTTTTAGAAAAACAGAAACAGAGCAGAACATTATGTCCTGACGACGGGTAAAGGGTGACACGTCGACCACGCTAATGATGGATAATCAGGCTCTTGACAACAACAACAACTTAACTGAACACACTGCTCAGAGTCGTGCACAATGAGACGGGGTTGCTGTTATTCTCGTACGCTGACGCTGCTTCACCCACATCACTGCCGAGAGTTTCTATGGTGAAACCCATATTTTAGGAAGAGCCTCAGTACTGCCCTAAATACCTCATGTAAGGTTTCCCCAACTCCCACATGGGTGTCCCAGGAGTCAGCAAGGGCATTTTTGGGGAAAATTCCTGCTACCTTGGTTGCTGCCTCTGCTGACGTGCCCTACCCTGTGGGGCAAATGCCCATGAATTTAGGACAATGACCATTTCCCTGCAAACGAGGAAACTGGTCCTTCATCCACCTCTGTTCTGCTACCTCACCATCCTCTTTGCCATCCCTCTCACTCTCCCTCTCTCTCTCTCTCTCTCTCTCTCTCTCGCACTCTCATCATTTGAGCTGCAGGGCTTCGTACACATCTGTGAGCAGAGGTGCACTTCTGCCTTGACCCTCTCCGAGGAGAAAAGAAAAGCAAGCGCCGTGCATGAATAGGCGCTCGCAGCTCAGAGCCCGTTTCAGAGGCCAGGCTTATAAATATATTTCTGCTGCCAGAGGAGCTATAACGTATTAGCTGGTCCACATGGATCAGTGACTCTCCATCACTGTGACCTCCGTATCCCTTTAGGGCAGCAGAAAAAACACCCTGGAACAAAGACATAATGTAATTTATGAATGCATTTCCTAGATATGCAGTAGTAAACAACCTATATTTTGCCCTAACTTTCCACACAGTTACACAGATGGATTCTCTACTGGAGCAATTCGGATCCTTCTAGAATGGTGCTACAGCAGCAGAACTGCGGTCATGACATTATCATTAATTATAGATTTTTGGGCCAGCATGGTGGCACAGCGGGGCACACAATGCCCTCACACCTCCTGGCTTATGAACCTCATGCCACTGAATGCTTGGAGTTTGCAAATTCTCCCCATATCTGTGTGGGTTTCCACCCACAAGCAAAAGAAATCATGTGATTGGATGAGTTGGTATCCCCATATATGCCTTATTATACAGGTGAGTAACCTGCAAAGGACTGGCATAGAATCAAAGGTTCCAACTTGTGCCTTGTGCTTCCTTAAATAGGCTTAGGTAACACTTTACTTAAAGCACCCATGTATAATGCATTATAGATGCCTTCATAATGCATTATAATGCATTCATAAAGTATTATACATGCGGATATGACTATTTATAGAAAGGCATAAGACATTATAGCCATGTGTATTATGCATTATGAATGCTGTATGAAGCTCTCATCCCTAACACAATATAAATACCTCTAAATGGCTTATACTGACCTTTATAATGCATTATGAAGGTATTCATAGTGCATTTTAGAGGCGCAGTATGCAAGCTGGATGGATGGAAGTTTCTGGAAATGCACTAAAGCAAACAGGAGTGAGCAAAAACAAATTCAAATCATATAGCAATAGCTAAAAATGGCATCTACAAGACCCTTCATCCACAGAGAAGGTATCTTTCATAAAATAATGAACAGAAAATCAATATAATCATAACTGAAACAGCAAGCTTAGCATTTTTAACCATGGTCATATTTGCTGTTATAGTTTTCTGGTAACAGCGTGGAGTATTTTTTCACACTTCAGAAAACTTACATGCTAGATTAGTGCTATGTAACTTCTCTGTTAAATGGTGGAATTTAGATGTAATCATTTCTGCATTTTGATCACTTTGGAGTTGTTTGATGGATTATTCATTTCAAAATGCCAACAGGAGAATCGTTTTCATGCACATTTCTAGATTTGAATGGGCTTATTATTATCAAAACTGAGAACATCCTTAATCATGGCTGAGTGATTTGGTTTTGGAAATTCAAGGTCTGTCCCAGGAGGGGTTGAAAAAAAGCACAATTGTTTTTGTGCAAATAGAGACACCAAGTGGTTCGAATTAGAATTGCACCTTTGCCCATGAGTTATGCAATAATGTGACCTTACTGTGTCATGCGTAGCAATCCCGTTTTTAAGGTGTTGATGCAAAATAAAAACCATAATTTACCATAACATTCTGAACATTTAGGCTTCACAGGCTGTTCTGTCTGCTTTTGAACTCTCTGTCCCTCATAAAATACGGTCATCTCTCTATGCAACAATATTATAACGTATTAATTTTGTCCACAATATTTATGTCTAAAAAATTGGTTAACATTGTGTACCATTGTGTAATTATCCTTCAAATAAGCATACAAATTTATAAAATGCTGGATGTATCGTTTATGGCTAACACTATCATCAATCCTATCAATGTCCTTTAATTAGTAGGGATACTTTACGGGGAATGATTCAAAACTGTTTGTTTCATACAAAATAAAAAGGCACAATTTAAGCAGGTATTATTATTAATAATAACAATAATTCATTGTGGAATGAATATAAGTAATGGCATCAATAATAATAATAATAATAATTATTATTATTATTATTATTATTATTATTATTATTATTATTATGACTTGGTATCCACAAAATGCGGGGGAAATGCTGTAGATAAACAGGAATACTGGTAAAACAAGCATATTTTTCAGGTAAAACAAAACTTTGAGATATTGTAAGAGCACTGCTCTGTCTTTATTTCTGACAGAAGGGCACCTCCAGGATTTTATCACAAAGTGAGACCTGCCCATTGCGGCAGCACAGATATCCTACCGGACTAATGTGACATCGTTGTTTTATAATGTGGAAAATGAAAGACTGATCCAGGAGCCACACTTAATATTGAATTATAAATGTATATAATTGTAAACGGGCCGGTACGTCGAGAGCTCTCATAGCCTAAGTGGTGAATGAGCCGATGAAATCCCTTGTCCTCCACTACTGGAAATGGCTGATTATCGCCCAATGTAATTATCTCCCTCTCTTTAACTCTGGTACTGCTAAATCAGAATACTGATAAAGTTTAAATATCACCCGGCAATTTCAGTGCGTTAATAGATATTCCGTGTATCTGTACAATTTGTAATGCACCATAATAAAGAAAGAAATATACTGCCCTATTTTACATTTGCGATACAGATATAACGAGGTAACAGAACAAGCAAACAAAGAAACATCACACATCATGTTCGCCAGATAGGTCGAATCACAGTAACAATGCCAAGGGCATGCACAGGGCGTACAGGTGTACAGCTATACGGGCACCCACGACTCTCCGCGAGGTTCTATTTGAACATCAATGCATTTCCAATCGCTCTAATAAGTTTAGCTAATTTTTTCTCTTTACTGTTGACGAGAGAAACACGAGTAAGAGGATACTCTTTGTTTTTTCCAAGACTCACTAATATGACTTAGAAGAGAACCATCCATCCATCAATTTTCTATGCCAGCTTGTCCTCTGCAGGGACGCGGGGGGTCCAGAGCCTATCGCAGAAGCTACGGGCACAAGGGAATAACCCAGGATGGCGAACCTATAGCTCTCCAGGAGATCCGAAATGTAATTCTCTGTCAGTGTAAAGTGTTTTTGCCCTCTGCCTTTTGATCACTTCAGAGTTTGATAGATTATTCGTTTCAAGACGCCAACACGAGAACCGTGTACATGCACACTTCTAGATTTCAATGGGCTTATTATTATAATCAAAAACTGAGATCATCCTTAAGCATGGCTGAATGATTTGGTTTCGGAAATTCAAGGTCGGTCCCAGGAGGGGTTGGAAAAAAAGCACAATTGATTTTGTGTAAATAGAGACACCAAGTGGTTTAAATTATAACTACATTAGTTATGCAACAATGTGACCTTACTCTGTCATAGAGTAAGCGATCCCATTTTATTAAGGTGTTGATGCAAGGGAAAAGCCATAATTTACAATAACACTGTACATTTGCTCCTCAGAACAGAAAATGCGTTTTGAATGTCTCTAATAAGTCCTGCCGAAAACTTTCTTCAATGCTGACGGGAGAAACATGAGTAAGCAGTTATCTCGTGGTATTCCCATGACTCACTAACAGGACTTCCAGTAGAAAGGAAAAGTTATTCCCCATCAGCGTAAAGCATATGGTGCCCCCTAGTGGTCATATCAAATAAATCACAATGGGGAACGTCTTCTAGTGGCCTTACTGTAGGTCATAAAACTATTAAAACAGTGTAAATTAACCCCCCCTCCCGGTTTTTAAAGTCTCATACTACCAAGTGACCACTTCAGGCTTTAAATTAACATACATATGGTCTCTAGTCAGTATACATTGTTGTTGCTTAAATAATTTAGAGAGAACAACGTGTCCAATTAATGGATACAATTTTAAATACGCGTTGTGTTATTTTCAGACGTGGTATTAAATGTATTTGCTTTGAAACTTTTTAGTGGTACAATTGCACAATTTCAATTACTATTTATTTCCTGTAACTTTACGAACAGCGTCCCCCCCCCAGGAGCGCGCGTCCTTGGTCCTTTTCCTGCGGCAGAAGCACATGGGAGCAGAGATCCAGGGGAAAGTCCGCTATGCAGGGAACAGAAAGCTTCAGAAATTCCCGTTCGAAAATGAGGTGAGATTTTTATCCTTCGGTTTATTTGCTGGTTGTTTCCCCCTCTTATCTATTCGGTTTATATCTGCTCATCACATATAGAAATTCCTTAATCTGATATCAGCATCTAGAGGCAGAGAGACGTGATTGTACAACATTGTTTAAGGAAATTAGTTAGTAGTTGGACGGATTAGTTTTCCAAAACCCACCAATATTAATAGACAGGGGACTATAGGTAAAGTCACCCATAAAGGTTAAAGAGCACTTAACAACAAAAGCATATTATCTACCCTTAAGATCTGTATTTTAACAATACAGGTAAGTTATTTTATGCAAGATGGTTATTGGAGAAAAGTGAGCCGCTGCTCTAGAACTTTATTAGTGACCAAGTGTAGCGATACATTTGTTATTAATCTACAGGCAGTATTTAACAGTACAGTGATCACTATAAGTTTATACACAATTATTGGTGGACGCCTGAGAGCTGAATAATACTTAGCATCCATTCAGAACTGATTTTTCTTCGCGCACAGTGTTATAATGCATATTCTGCTATAATAGTCTGCTCACTACTTATAGTGTCGTTCTAGTTTATTCTGCAAATTGCCATTCAAGGCAATGCTGTCTGGGACAGGGAACGGTGCCATGAGCTCTTACTCAGAAGGTACACGCTGCAGTTTGTTAGCATTACCGGCATTTTCCCCCCTCACATCTCTGTACAGTATATTTACATGACGTAACAGTCTACAGTGCTGTTTCCACTTACGCGGGAATCCCATGATTCCAAACACCTGCATTACGATCTTGGAAAATAACACGTTGCCGCAGTATATGTGCAGAAAGTTTCAGGATTAGACCGAAGTTGCATAATTCGAAGAAGTCAAACAAAATTTAGATAGATAGATAAACAAACAAATAGACAAATTGTGTAGCAAAAATAATAAGAAGAAGAAGAATGGGAATCAGCCCATTTCTTGCTATGTGAGCTCAGCCCCCCAGATGCATTCAGGGAAATCAACAGGATGACCATAGCCACACTACAAGTTTCAGATGAGCTTAACCAAACAGAGGAGGGAGAATGCCGTAGTGTTTCTCTCTCCCTGCCTTCTCTCTCCTACTTTAATCACTTTTTTTTAAGCTTCATAAATATTTCCTTAGTAGAGCACAGAGAGTGCCGGCTTAAATCACCAGAACTGGTGTCCTGCATATTAAAGCTTTATTTTAAACAGCAATGTCCCCTGATTTCTTTCAAAAGACTCACACAGAGTCGTTTAGTCATTTTAATGATCTGAGCCCATTGCACACGGAAAGTCTTCTGGGGTGGAACATCCCTGACACACAAGCAGGCCTCAGCAGAACTACAGCCAAGCAACTGTTAAAACCAGTTAACTGGTAAATGGGTTTACATTCAAAGGTGATGTGGCATGGAGACAACACTGATGGCGAGCTCTGAACAGGCCCCGACACACTTCTCACGTTACAGTGATTAAGATTGTAATTAGTTTTCTCCGGTTTGCGAACGCTGATGTTTGTGTTACGCCCCACACATGCAAATAATGGGGGGGGGTCTTGCACTGAGGTATTCACTGAATTTATTTCCTGGCTTTGGTTTCTTGTGGCACCGTGGGTTTTCTCCAATGTTCCAGCTGGGGTTTGACATCGGCTAAGGTTTAGAGAGACCAAACGTGGATGGAAACCAGAAGAAAAGAAAAAAAAATTCAATTTTATTTCTCCAAGAGAAAAATGAAATTCCTGCAACACAAAGATGATACTTTTCTGCTTAGGTTCAAATTTCCAAGGGTTTTCTCTTGGGGAATCACTTTGGAAAATCTTACAGAACACAGTTGGATCTAAAAATAAATGTCTACTGGGACTTGGGGAACACTTTATCTCCAAGTTCCTCTCTTCTGAAGCATCTCCGAACGTCTTAAAATAGGATTCCTTTCTGCCTTACACCATCGATCACACATCCAACCCTAAAATCTCGATTGTTTCTCATATGCCTCTGTGATGGTTTGTTTTATTGTGGAATTTTATTATGCTGCCATTTGTCCAACGGCGATTTAATCCAGATGAAGATTCACTGAGTTAAAGCCAGTTCTTGTGTTTTTCAAAGAGATAAGGAAAACACATTTATCCCATGTAGGATGTTTCCGTGCCCAAAGCTTACTGAGATACCCTCCAGGCAAGTCATGACCCTTCACTGGAGAAGCGGTTATGGGAAATAGATGGATGAATGAAACAAAGAGAACCTTGAGTGGTAAAGTATCCCTGTAGGGAGAAGGAAACCTTGGCAAAGTCTTGTCTGTTATGAAAGCCTTTGGGTTACACCTGTGTGTGGAGTACAGTACTATTCTGCTGGTGTGTGTGTGTGTGTGTGCATGTGTGTGTGTGTGTGAGCGGGTTTACCTATCCTTATGGGGACACAATGTCCCCATAACGTGATAAATATCTGTTTTTTTCCCCTAATGGGGACCGGTTTCCTGGTCCCCATAAGGGAAAACTCTATTTTATAAAAATCGGTGACTGCTATGAAAAAACTAAAAATGCAAAAACTCTTGTATTTTGTTAGGTTACTTATGGTTATGGTTAGGGCAGGGTATGGGTTAAGGTTGTCATAGTTAGCGTTAGCATTTTTCCCATTGAAATGAATGAGTGGTCCCCATAAGGATATGTTTACCGTACATGTGCGTGTGTGTGTGTGTGTGTGTGTGAGTGTGTGTGTGTCTGTGTGTGCATGTGTGCGAGCATCACAGCATCATAAGAATAGGAGCGACCCACACTCGACCTCTTGATCTCAGGGCGAGAATATCTAATTCCCCAGAGTACTTTGGACATGACAAGTAACATGACTGAGAATACTCTGGATATGACTGAAAGTACTTTTGGGCATGATTTTTTTATAAAAGAATAGGATTTGTCATAAGTTGGTGCTGCTGCCCCAAGTTGTGGTGACACAAAGCATTTCGGACAAATGACTTGCTTTTGCTCAATATTGTCACTATGGAATCCAAAATATTTCCATACAGTGGAAGACAAATGACTACTGGTGACCAGCTGTTATTTGCTTTCCTGCTTCTCAGTCATTTTTGAAAATGTCTCAGAAGTGTCGCACCCTGTCTATGAGTGGGTCTGACAGCCAGCACAAGAAGTGTTATGCTGGCTTGGGGAACGCCTGCAGAGTGCAGAGTCACTTTATTGATCCCCATGAGGAAATTCTCTTTACACAGCTTGCTCTGAGGACACAGAGGAAACTCACCCAATGTGGAGTGAAAGGGCATAATCGAAGGGGATTTGAACCCACAACTCTGTGGCATAAGGCAAGGGTACTACCCACTGACCAACTCTCAATTGTGTGCAGTAAAGGGTATATATCTCACTTTGGAAATCTAAAATGACCATTAAATTGATTTATAGAAACGGCTAAAAAATGTTAATGCAGAAATAATAAGCACACACTGGTGGAGGAAAAATTCATGGAAATTTATTAAAATGAGCCCAAGTTTGCTGAAATTTAAGTAAAAGCAAAAGAAAGATGATGCTCATTCTGAAATAGCCATTTAATATTGAATTTTAGTCTGCTATGACTTTGCTTGATACTTTAATTTAGCCGGTATGAAGGCATAAAAAGTTACTATGAATAAATCTAAAAAAAGCTAGGTTTCTTGTCAGTACGTCTTTTTTTGTGGAAAGGAACTGATGGTGACGTATTGAAAACAATAGCAAGCCAAAGTTATGGTAAAAAAAATCATAAAATACAGTGTCGGAATATCAGTGTGTCCACTGATCAGTGTTCGAGTCGCACTTCTATATTTTTAAGCCGCAGTAAACACTGAGGATGAATCCAACTGTGCTTTTCCACTGCAAACCGCATCTACTGCATGCAACTCCTGTCTGTCTCACTGCATTTTATTCAAGAACAGCTGTCTAAGGACTTGTCAAAACCAGCGATTGATATGAAAAAGACAATGTGGCACAACACTCAGGAGTGCCACCGAGTAACAGTGACTATTGAGTATTGTTTCCTGTGTCCTGAGAGCGTTTCCTGTCGGCAGCACGAGGCCTTAATGACTTTCACTGATCAGATCGGGGCCCCGGCCTTGAACTTTAATCAGCTTAATGTTTGGTACATCCTACTTCATTTAAAATGTAAAAGATCATGCATTTTAAAATAAGCTGAACTCTACAGGCATTCATATAGGATGATTTTTGCCTTAGCTTACAATACGGTGTTTAGGTTTATGAAACAATGTGGCAGTGAGTGTGACCACTGTGAATTTTTGTAGGAACTGAGAGGTAGCTCTGTTAGCAAAGTTCTGAATCCCAACCAGAGTATACCCCGGTGTTGGGCCCTGTGTGGCCTGGGGGGGGCCTAGTCAGTCCCCTGTGACCCCGCATGGGATATCCTGGGGGGGTGACCGTACCGGCCCTAGCCTAGGCGGCATCACTGCCAGCTGGCACCCCTCAGAAGGTGACGCAGTAGACGGATGGATGGATGGATGGATGGAAGAAAAGAACAACTGAATTGTAGAAATGCAATGCATAAGTATTTCACAGTCTAGTGAAAACATATTAGCTGAATAAAAGAAACAGAAATGTCGAAGCCAATAGTGCAGAAAAAAACACAACAGAAAGTTATTCAGATTTTTTTTTATTCTGTGTATTGCTGGCATTGGTGAGAATGGGGGTGCATCTCGACGGCCCTCTCTTCAGATAGGTATAATCCTTTATTGACCATCACACAGGGTCAAGTGCACATAGGGATTTGTCTCCTTGCCTGTCCCATCTTGCTCTTCATAGCTTGGGGGTTGCAACACAGGGTCAGCCATCGTGTGACGCCCTTGGAGCTGAGGGCTGAGGGCCCGACTCGGGGGCCCGTGGATATGTGATTGTTCTGTTGAGGCTGAGGGCCCGACTCGGGGGCCCGTGGATATGTGATTGTTCTGTTGAGGCTGGGGGTTGAACTAGTGAGCTGCTGATCACAGGCACAGAGACGTGGCCCCCTGAGCCTCTCACCACTACCCCCCCTTCACTGTCCCCATATACACCCATAATTATTTTCTAGTGTAGATCGCATGACATTTTGAGGTGCTTTTATGACTGAAACCATAACAATTGGCTAAGACTTTTGTCTGAAAACAATTAAGCCATTTTTTTCTAGGAAATGTTTAATGGTCCAATAACGGAGAATACATTGCACTTTGCTTATAAACTCATTAGTGTATCTGTTGATTGCATGATCACATATTAAAAAAGAAAAAGTTTTGTCGACTGCATTGTAGCTGAAGGAAAAAACTATTTAAGTCTCTGATGATTTTTCATGATTTATGTTTATATCCACTAAAGCCACGTTGGGCTCCAGCTGCCGTCTCCTTGAGCCGGCCTCTGTCTTTCATTGGCAGCTAAAACCTGGGTCATAATCTATATCGAACAACTTTAAAGTAACAGCGGCGATGGCTCCACAAGGTTGGCTCGAAGGCAACTCCCCTCCTACTGTCCATTAAGTGATAATGGTGTTTTAGCGGCATGTCTGAATGACCTCCTCTTTCATTTACGCTACCCCTCCAAAAAAATGCCTCGTAGATAAGCGTGATGGGTCAATGCTAAGGGCTGGCAGCGCGTGAATTTAATACCGATACGTTTTTTTTCCGAGTACACTCCGTGGAGCATAAGAGCTCGAAGCACATATTAAAATAGAAGATAACGGTGAACTATTTGAAGAGGATGTCTGTTCCTGCAGTCGGCAGCATATACTTAAAGGTCCTCGGAGCAGTGAAGCGGCTCTTGAAATGACCTGGAACCCTTTTTCACCGGCTAGCGCTCATCCCTGGCGCTCAGTCAGCAGATAAAGAAGGACATATACACTCATAATTATTTCTCGGACGTGCTGGTTAGTGGGAAACACGCTGGGCCATTAATAACAGTTACCTTCTGCACCTCTTGCTACTTTGGCCAAGCTGCTCTGGCCCAGTGCGGTAATTAAACCCCAGACCTCTCATTGTCTCCTGATTGGTCACCTCTGCAGTGCGGTAAGGTCACAGTCCAATCAGGACAGTCCTTCCCAAAATGTCCATTAAGGACGACGTCTCCGGCCCGCTGGCCTTTCCACGCTTGGCGCCCCCCGGAGCCTGATGGGCCTTTAATAGGTGAGGAGCACGTCCCGGCAGAGGGGGTGCAGGATTGGAGCAGGGGAACACTAGAAAGGGTCTCGCGCAGATACGCGGCTCAGATCTTATTCCGCACCGGACGTAAAGTTTCCATGGAGTCGTTTTTGTTCAGCTTTGTTAATTAACGGCTTAAGATGCATCGTTTTGACGTTTTAACGCCAAATCGTGCACGCGATTGTGCCGTAAGTCGCATTTTAGCGGTTTGTTGGTGACAGTTGTTCTTGGATGTTACTGGTATTGGTGATGAGGTTTAGGGCGAAGGTCAGATTACCGATGAGGGAGACAGAGACTCCTACGGCTTCCCAGAGGGCCAGCTGGTGTGGGTACCTCTTCAGGTAAGACGGCCAGATGTTTATGTTGTTTCAAATCCTGCCCAGGAATCAGGAAGTTTTCCTCTCCTCTGAGGGGGTATATTATGGCGTTGATTTTGCTTTTATCTAATATAGTGAGATTTTCCTCATTTGGGTTAGTATATATTAAATGTACTGCATTGACGACTGGGTATGCGGTCATGATGCTTGGTAAACTGTGGATATGAGATATGTGAGGTTTGTTTTTTTGTTTTGTCTTTTTTTTTTTTTTAAATGAAAGCTTTTGTTTGCTTTGTTGTTTGCTCTGAATCACCCTCAGAGTCAGACAGCGGTGTGTGTGTGTGTGTGTGTGTGAGAGAGAGAGAGAGAGTCCAGGGTAGGGCAAAGATCCTGTCTGGAATCTGGTTCTCTTTACATTCTTTTTACCCTGGACTGATTCCGGATCACCACAGCCTTGAATGGACCGGCAATTAATGAAAGAATGTGGGACGGTGGAGCTTGAGTGGAAGCGAAGATTAGATGCGGACCGCTTGTGCGAATGCGGGCTAACAGCTGGGAATTTCCAACTTGCCAAACGAGGTTTCTAACTCGGGAAGTTTTCTTGATTATTTTTTCACGTTTGTCGTCACTAGGGGCCGCGATGCAGCTCTCTGCCCACGGAGTGCGACTGGCTCAATGTGTACGCGGCTCTCGGCAGAAAAAAAAGGGGGAGATATGCATCTATCTGCCCTTGGCTTTCCTGTTACATAATCAACAGGCATCCTCCATTTAGGAAACACAGCGCCACAGACCCCAGACTTATGGGGCGGCCGCTGACGGGTCCTCAGCGCCGCAGGGTGCTAATTAGCATTCCAACAAGTAGGTGGCGCCATTTACTTCAGTCGAAAATGAACTAGGAGGCATTCAACACTCCTTCTTAGGTCGGGGCTGCCAGGATTTACCTTTGCTTCAAGTTAGGAGCTGGAGCAGACCGTGGGTAAATCCTCTGTCACATCTTCACTAACACCTCTGTGGAGTTAAAGACGCTGCCGGTACGTAATAAAACTCTAGCTGTTTTGGATTAATGTGCTTTAGATAAAGGAACCGAATTTGCAAGAACCTCTTCCTTTAAAGGAAGGAACCTATTGTTTCCATACTGTTAAGATGAGATAAAAAGTGTGACAGTGCAACTTATTTTGTCATTAATATCGCAAAACAAGGTCTGCAGAATATGCGGTGTGCTTTCTAGATTCACGCTTTTTCCGTACTTAAGTGCCAATTAAACTGCATTGGGTCGTTCTGCATGTTTTCTGAATGTCTGTCACAAAGGGCGTCATTATCATATCAGCAATTCCAGCATTTTAATTTGTTGCATGAGAGTCAATGTGTCAATGTGTGTGATGTAGGCATGACATCATATGGCTCTTTAAGAACTTAAATCATACTGAGCATACAGCCTGAATGGGAAGAGTCATGATACTCAAGTCATATGTTTGTTACATTAATATGACCTATGATTGGTAGTAGAATTTCAATGACGTTGATAACAATGATAATTATACTTTGCCATTTGTACACAGGAACAAGGATGTTTTTGGTTTTCACATGTCCCAGCTAACTCGTCTCTGTGAATGACTATTTCAGTCGGAGTGTCTTACACTCAACTAACTATTCAAGATGGGAGGTAGATTAAACAGTATGAAGACAAAGCTTACTGATTTACTACCATAATTAATGACACATTTTTGTTGGCGAACCAAAACCCTGGACGATCGAATGATGACAGTAAAAAGGAATCCGCAGTTTCCTTTGCACAGCTTTAACCTGGAGAAGACCTGATGCAGTAATCACTAGCTTAGCTTCTTCTGTAGCTTAAATATTTCTGATTTTTGTTTGACTGTATGGTAAAATTGGCTGGTGGCTTTAATTACGAAGTAGAGGCCATCTCAAGCAGATTGGAGTAAAATTAGTTTTCTGCCACTGGAAGAACAACAGTTAAAATGATGAAAGGAGACTTTGCAAGAGCCAGAAATTAATACTGGGCGAAAAGCACGTGCAGACACTAGCAGACACTCAGCACACTAATGAAATTTCTTTCAGTAGAACCTGTGCTGTACAGAACGTTTTATTACACTTCAGGAGACCTGAGCTGTGGACCTATGCACTGGCAGGACAGTCTCATCTGACCTCTCCGGCCTGTGTCTCTCTCACTCATGGGAGTTTTATTTACACAAAAATGTTCCGGGCAGAAGAGGAAATGATTGGTTCAAAGAGATAACCAATCAGGTTGTACAGGAGGTGGGTCCAAGCAACAAGAGGAGGCGGGACCAACCGATCAGGACCCACCTCCTCTACAATCTGATTGGTTATCTCTCCAAACCAATCATTTTTCTTTCTGCCCTCAGAACATTTTTGTGTAAGTAAAACTTCCCATTCAGGAAGGTGTGGAAATAGCAGTCGACTTTTCCTAAACTGTCATCATCCTTCCTGTCATAATGGAAACACACAGACAACTATACCTATATACACACACTGTTACAGCCTTTTACTGTATACAGTCTATAACTACAGAAAGTTGTTTATATAAAGCCAGCGATGGTTTTAACCACCACGCAAACCACACATCTGTGTGGGGCCACCAAGGATTGGAGGCCCCCCGTTGGCCACTAAAGGTCACTACACTAAATATTAAATAAACGCGTCCCTCGTTCAGCGAATTCCAAAGCAGCATGTCCTGGTAACCAGCTGCAATCTTCTGACTCGACCTGTTAGCTATTTACTGAGTCTTGATAACATCTATTTATTTAATTTTTTTTGGGGTGGGGGGAGTCGAAACGACAAAATTACCTCTGTATACAGCACTATGCAAAAGTCTTAGCCAGTCAAAGAAAAAAGATACCAGTAATTACTGCTTGATTTTTTTTTTATTGTGTTACTGTTAATTTGCATATAATATATGTATATATTATGTTAAATTGTCAGCTTTTCTGAGGAAATATATACTTACTACCCAGAAAAATAGCTTTAAACATTTATTTTGAGTGCCTATGACTTTTGCATAGCTCCATATCGTGACCAGGATAAGTGGTTGAAAGATGGATGGATGGATGGATGGAAGATGGAAGGATGGATGGATGGATGGATGGATGGAAGATGGAAGGATGGATGGATGGAAGATGGAAGGATGGATGGATGGATGGATGGAAGATGGAAGGATGGATGGATGGATGGATGGAAGATGGAAGGATGGATGGATGGATGGATGGAAGATGGAAGGATGGATGGATGGATGGATGGATGTCTGCATCACAAAGCAAGATTTGTTGGTTGGCTGGATTAAATGGACTTAATCTTTGTTCCTTACATTTTTCCCAGACTACCTTAAATCCGACAAATTATCTTGCTAACCCAAACATCCAGCTTTGTGATACAGGCCTCAGATCCATAGATCCATAGTTCTGGTTACCAGAGACATGGATGGTTACTAATAAAAAAAACAAACTTCAGGTTTGTTTAGGGTTCGAAAAGCTTTGACACACTTCAGGAATTCAGTAAAATCTGCCCTAAATTTTTAAAGGGCCGGATTTACTAAACAGGGTGAATTAGCGTGGGAGTGCAATACAAACACGAAGGCACCAATGGGAGTGGTCACCTCTGTGGGTGATCTACTAAAAATGTGCAGATTTATGAACAGGGAGGCAATTGGTTCATTTCGAAAGCCTGACCTGACCTAATCTACCAAGGATAGAGCAAAATAAGACATTATTTTGCTCTATCATTATGCAATAAGCATTTTTTTTTTTTGCGTTAAATAATGGCGCAACTTACAGTAAATTGCCTATCGCAAAACCTAGAAAGACACGTTGGTGATTCATTTAAATGCTCTCTTCCCCCAAATTTGGTATTTTGAAAGGGAATTCCGATGAATCAATATCCAATATGGCCAGTCGTGAAATTAACTGTCAACCCCTGTCTGCCGCTAACTTTTCACTGCGCGTCTTTAGTAAATTCCAGTTGCGCTATTTTAACGCCAAAAGGTTTGTGCTGCTGCAAAACATTAGTAAATCTGACCCGCAGTTTCAAATAAAAACCTTTAATGCAAAGAAGATTGAATGCCGATGCTTTTCTTAAGTCCACATGCCTTCAATAAATAAAAAAGAAGGTATGTTAATAATGCATGAAAATAACAAACTTGATAAACATTATTGATTTTGAGGGTATTTTCATTCTCATTTTAAAGCCGACTTCCAAACTTTGATGCATTGTAGAGCAGTTTTCCATAAGATCTCTTCAAAATCCTTGCAAAGTCTTCCCCTAGAAGTACATCACTCGGCAAGGAGATCGGCCACGTTTTGCGTCTTCCGTTTCCCCACTGAGAACTGCTGCTGCCGTAACTTGTTTCTTTCAATTTAACGACGACGGGGACCATTGGTAGCTCATTAGAGCCTAAATGAATTTCATGCTTTGCAAAGAAGAACATGACAATAATGGAAAACATACTGAAACTGAGAAGGAAATCAAAATTACAAAATGGCTGCAACAGTATAAAAAAACATATGAAAATCTATATTATTTGCGTGCATGAAGGGCACTCCTAACCACACAACTCAAGAGGCTACAAATCTTAATTTTTCCAGGAAATAGACTACATACAAAGATCAGGAGGACCCAAAGCCAGGCGAAAGGCTTTTTTTTGTGTGTATTACATGTATCAACACCCGGCCGGTCGAAGCCACGGCCTGAAAAGGAAAACACACAATGATTTGACAGAATTAACCTGATATCCGTGACTCAAAGTGTGTGTGTGTGGGGGGGAGGGGCACTGAACAGTCCCGGACAGTTTCATAAAGAATGTCCTGCTCGTGATGTATTTAGAGGGTGTGTCACCCCCCCCGCCTGGTGACCACGACTTGTAACATTCACTGAATTTCAGCTGACAGCCAAGTCGTTAGGATCCCTCAGCTTGTTTACCTAAATCTTCAATGCACTGAACACCCTTTGTTATCATTTCTGATTTTTTTCCCCCTCTTACTTAATTAAATTTTCCACTTAATGGGAGTTTTGTACTTTTGTTAAATTGTAGTTTTGTAGTTGCTGCACTGATGCTGGGGGGGCGAGGCGGATGGGGGGGGCGAGGCAGAGGCTCTGATTGGAAGGTAATTAGCGGGCCGATGAAGGCTTGTCTTCGGCTGAGAGGCCCCACGATGACCCACCTTTTCAGCTGATTCATTAAATCACACAAATGGCTTTCTCGCCCCCCCCCCATACCCCTTTCCGATGTTATTTTTCCCTCCCAGGGTAATTTGCACTCAGTAAATAATTTACGGGCTACTGAAGGGCTTCTTCAGAGCCGCCCCGATTGCCGACCAGGAGATGTGTGACGGTCAGTAAAGCACTGCCCACAAGGACGCCCCCTAATGGTGGGTGATGAGAACACTAGCCAGTCAGGGTTAAGCAGGACTCCCTACTTAACTCTCTGGTGCCCGTGGGGTAGAATAGAAATCTTGGCAAACCGCTTAAAAAAAATAAAAAAAAAGAGCTAAAAGCTTTTGTCATGGAAACATAAAAACACTTTTCAAATATATATGTATGTGTACATGTGTGTATATATATGTAGAAACTAAATATATATTTAGGGATTTGTAAGTGATGATCCTGCAGATGTTACTGGGTCAAGAAAACATGAAAAGTCCCATAAAGAAGAGCACATGTCTGGGGTCTGTTTACACTGACTGAGGAGCTTCCACCTTTTATTGTGTGATGTGAGAGAGTTTTCACTGAGGAAACAGTGTTTCTAATATTGATTCGGGTGTCCAGCATGTGGCGACGAGGCCCAGATCGTTCTCAGCTTGTCTACGACAGCTGAGAGTTTCCGCTTGGGGCGGCACGGTGGTTCACTGGTTAACGCTGTTGCCTCACACCTCCAGGGCTTGGGGTGCCCCCCCCACCCCCCCCCCACCACCCCCACCCCCGAACTGCCATCTCTATAAACTGCCCTTAGGGTTAAAACTTTCCCGTCCCCAGGTCTGTGTGTGTAGAGCTGGCTTGTTCTTCCGGTCGCGTCCGGGGGCATAAGCACCTAAACCCAGCATGCAGGCTTCTGCAGCTCCCTGTCGGACATGCTTCAACTTGCCAGACAGACCGTCTCATTACCACTCGTTGTATAAAACAAAAATGCCTATTTTTAGAAAATGTAAATTGTATTTGGAGATAATCTTCCATAAGTGATCGCTCACCAAGGCATTATGTAGAGCAAGCAGGGCTTGAGGATGCGGAGAGGAGAGCTTTGTGACCAGCGGCTCAGACTTACAACATTTTTCATTTAATTTCCTGGCTGTTCTGTTATTGTTTCATTTTTATGAGTATATGCCGTCGCCGGTGTAATTGGCATCACCATTACATGCAAGATTAGGCGTGTAATCAGGTGTTAAATAACAATGTGAGCCAGGCCGCTAAGAGAAGCGGGGCTGTGAACGACACCACGAGCGACACCGCATGCTGAGTGATGCCGTGTGCTGTGTGACTCTGTGAATCAGCGCCCTGCGATCCCCCCAGCATCCTGCAGAGGGCGCCTCTGGCGGCTGGCGTGCGGCTGGGCGGGTTCGGCCTCTCTGTCTGTCATTGTGAGGTCGCTGGTTTGAGCCTCGGCAAAATAATCTCGCCTCTGTTGGGCCCTTAAGCGAGGGCCTCTGAACCTCAGATTAAAGGCTTGACCCTGCATTCAGACTGCAAGCGTTGCTCTGGACTGTGCGTCTCAACAAAAAAAAAAAGAGGTATTTCAATGTACTTTTGCAAATAATCAAATCATCTTTCTTTTTACCAAACCATGACCATTTATAGTCATATAAAAAGTTCTTTGTACAACGTTACATATGCATGACATAGTAGAGCCCTGAGACGTTTAAATAGCTGCCAAAAACATCTGTCCACTTTAAAATAACAATTTTACACTTTAAAATAATAATAAGGTCATAATAATAATGGCACTTGGAAAATGAAAGAGAAGCAGCAGTAAACGTGTGGCGGGGAGTGATCTGTGCTCTCACTGGGAGTGCGTGCGACATCAGCTGGGACGATGGATTTAAAGCAGGCCAAGTGAGACGCTAGGACGGGATTCAGTATAGCGAATTTAGGGTGAATGGCCTGGGAAAAAAAAGAATCACAGACTACACTGGGTTCGTAGCCTTTGCCTTTATTTGTTTGTCCTGGTTTTGCAGCTTATCACACATTTGCAGAAATGTAATATGTGAAATCCAGTCACAAGTGGCAGAAGGAGATTCGAATATCCCCCTGCACACCTGGATGCTCTATGCCACTGATTTTCTTTTTGTTTTGATCAGTAAAGAGCCGTTTCCTGCAAGCCTCTGCGCGCCGTCCTGTGTCCTGATGATAGGGTTATAATTAGCTACTCGGAACAGAGCAGACTCTTCGCACTGATGATGGATGCCGCAACCGGTCTAATGGTCCAGATGTTGGCAGTCGCCCGCAGGTGTTACGGTGGGGTGACGGCGGGATTTCACGGCAGGGAGGCGGCGTGGCCGCTTGTTCTACGGGCCGATTAGACCAGAGGCTTTCTGCCACTAGTAACCCAAAGACTTGGCTGGTCTCCGCGTTCGCATTCGCACTTGAGGCGCTGACGCCGCTCCGCGCCGATGACAGCCGGTCATTAAGCGTCTCCTGACGTATGCTAACTGGGATCTGGTCAACGTCAGGCGACTGAAGCCGCTTCAGAGACGTCTAGGTCCGAGTCTCTGAGGAGCGACCCAGACAGGGGTCCAGCCAACTGACAGGTGAGGCATCTTATCCAACCTGCTGTCATTTCCTGTAGGGATCTTTTTTAATCATGTGTGCCATTCCAAGAGGACACCAGTTGCAAAACACAGATTACTCATCGGCGCCGAATACCGCCAAACGCTGCAGGGATAAATATGTTCCCGAAGCAGCTCATCCGTTGGGAGACCATTTCTGGGATCCTTTTTAACAAGCTGGAGTAGAAGATTTCTTCTGTGGCGGCTGTGATGCAGTGGAACAGAGAAGCAAAGAATGTTTACCGGGGTTTGATTCCGGAGCTGGATTCTGTGGCGTCCAATCATGGCTGGGGAGGGCGCCACGTGTTGAAATCGAAACAGGTGCCCGGGTGCAGAAGCTAATCTGCTCTGTTTAGGCATTAGCCAGCCTCTGAGGCTCTCCGAAAAACACCTGTGCACAGCCGTTACCATGAGCCACCCCGGCGAGGCCAATTATCTGGGGGAACCAGGGAAGCGTTTAAACTCGTCTCCTCGCAAACGCCAGAGTCCTTCGGGGAGGATCGATGCCTTTTCTTAGCCTGCCTAATTATCTACGGCTTTTCCCGATGAGTAGTTAGTTGGAAATGAATAGGGAGGGGAGGGATTTGCCAGCAGCCAGGCAGGTAGGAGACAGGCAAGGGGTTTGCCTTGCGAAGAGGTGCCGTTCCTTGTCTGCGGACGCAGCCGCCGGTGCTCGACCCGCGACTTTCCGCGCTCTTCTGCACTGAAGCGACAAGGGGGAGTGTTTACTCCCCTCCTCGGAAGCCCCGAGGCGCACGCTCCGTCTCCGAGGAAACACTGCAGGCCGCCCACTCGGTCACTGTCACCGGTCCGCCTTCTCCTCCCGTGCGACAGAGTTCCTGGCCCGTTCCAGGGCTGGGTCACAGGGCGAGGGGGGTAACATGGCTGTCAGAGCAGGAGGAGAGGAGGATGTTGCTTAACAGACATCTCCTCCGGCAGGTCGGTCCAGACCACTGTGAAGAGACCGCCTGACGGGGCAGACGGAGACATGTTCCTGTTGACCGGGAACAAGGGACCTCAAAGCAATGGAAGAAGGTAGGGAAGTCAGCCGGACCCGCACCCTGTACCATTCGGAGAGTTAACAGCATGTTCTCATTGTCTTGTATTTGATCCATATACATTTCTGACCCTTTTTCCTTTGATGTCTGTGTGAGTGATACATTCTCATTGAGGCAGTTAGACAGCATTGTTATGATGAAATTAAACTCAGAAGCAAAATGCACTGAGCAAATGAACACTTAATCAGTTGTTGTGTAACAGAAAAGATTTGTTTTTTTGTTTTTCTCTTTCCTGACAGTTACCTTTTGCAAGTGAAAACACTAGTGGAAAAATAACTCACTATGTGTTTTGTATGCAGTTTACAAAAAACCTTTTATACACTTCTGAATGCAGCCTGACGATTACGTTTTGTTTAGATTCAGAATAAAACAAACATATAAACTTCACTCTACCTCTTTTTAAACATAAAGGGAAATAATTGCTCAGAATTATTTTCATTCAGTTAATTTAATCTAGCTAATTAGTGTGAATTTATGAGTGTTGCTTACATGTCGGCCAGATTTTTCCTAATTTGCTAACAACTGTTCTGGAATGGAATATCATAGTGATGGATCAGTATCCCAGCCATGAAGTTCTTCTGCTCCATGTGCTTCTTAAGATTTTTTGAAAAGGATCTAGATCTTATGGAAAACGAAGGATGGCTGGTTAGTAGGTCTAGTTAGAAAACTGCGTTGTGTAGCTGTAGTGATCAACAGATTGATCGACTGAAGGGCATTACTTTGGGTTGAACAATGGGGGGGTTGAGGTCTCCAGCCATCTAGAGGGCTCCAGGGGCATGCATTGGTCTGTTTTGATTACTGGGGGGTCACAACCCCCCCCATCGCCCCATAATTTACACCCGTAGATTGACTTGCATCTCAGAAATGAGAAACCAAAGTCTTAGGTTAAAAAGCAATATATACAGACAATACAGCAGATGTTTTTGACCGTAAAATCTAAGGTAATAAGCCAATGACATTTACAAAATCCATTACTACAGAACCAGAAACCAGCCATATGTAACCCAGCAAAAGAATCACTACATCAGCATTTTATAGAATTTATACAAGACTAAGTGGGAGCCAAATGTTGTATTTCTTAATAATGAGAGTTATACTGAAAGATTAATATTTTTTTAAATTTCACATGAAATCTTTGCAGCAAATGGGGATTTTAAAGTAGTTTTTATGAATTGTAAAAGGTTGTGAAAAAAATTCACATGCTACATTAGGAGAAGGCAACAGTTTTTTTGAAAATGGGCTTCACCGGATTTTGAATGACCTTTCAGTTAGCAGAAATGCCAGATGTGTAGATAGGTGGATGCCTCATTAATCCCAAAAGTGCCAGAAATTCAGGAAGGACGGGGGTGTGGCGCTGGTGAAGCAGGAGGCGGCAGGACAAAAGCCAGATTCCTCTGTGACACTTCCGGAAGTTCTGGAGTCAAACGATTCACAGTCATGGCTAATCCAATAATGGGCTCTTTAATCAAATTTCGTGCATGTATGTTTGTTTCGTGCACCAGGAAAATCTACCAGAAAATCCATCAGTATGAGCTGAAGGACAAGAGGAAGGCGGTGAGGGCATATAAGGCTGGAGAAGATCGGGCCATCCTGCTGGGCCTCACTATGGTCATCTGTGCCGCCATGATGTACTTCATCCTTGGGGTCACGGTGGTGCGTCCATACTTAGACAGGTACCACTCGAACGCTCCTCCCTGACCTCTGACCTCTAACAAGCTCCTTCACGTGCAGAATCCATGCACCCTCAATTAGATCAGACCTCACTGCTTTTGATTTTGTCCCTGGATTTTAAACATGCAATAGTGATTCAATTATACATAAAATGCGTTTTAATAAAAACTCATCTCTAACAATTAGACTGGTAATTATCACTTACACGTTACTTCTATTATAAATAAAATCTGTATTGTTCGTGATATATTGATACAATGTAATATATGAAAAATGAAACATTCGCGGACAACTTACTCTACAAAGAGCAAGTTGAGGGAGGCGTAAAGACAATTTCCCCATGTGGATTAATAAAGTATCAATTATTATTATTATTATTATTATTATTATTATGGAACATTTGAAAATCCCAGGACAAAATCTAATCCCATAAGGATCTCAGCATCTTCTGTTACTGTAAACTTGCATGAAAAAGCTACATAATAATGTAATGTGGCACAATATTTCCTGAAGGAGTGATTCTATCCCTTAAGTGATTACTACCCTGCAGACTGGAAACTGCTAATCTCTCCTAACTACTGCATTAATGTGTTTGCCTACAGTTTTGTTTCATAAATAAAGAATTAATAACAGAATTCATCCCGTTCAATAATTTCATCCATTCAAATAAGAATAGAATTGCATACAGTAACATAACACTTAGCACACACACGATCTAATCTCCCAAAACTAAGCCAAGTGCTAATCCTTGTCTAGACATGTCATCATTTCACATGTCGTGAGAGAAGAGGCCGGTTTGAGCGTGTAAGGATATAATTTCTGTGTTGCCTGCTAAGCCGCTGTCTCTTGCCACAAACTGCAAATCTTCCCTAACAGCACTAAATATGAAACTGAGGACTTATCTATTTTATTTTAAAGTGTATTATTAAAATCACAGAGTGCAACGTTAAAGTCAGTTCCTCAAGCAAGTCATTTCGGATATCGCTCACTGCACAGTTAATTTGTCTTTTCCTTAATTTTCTCAGTTTACTTCTGATAACATGTAACTTTTAAATTTATCACTACAAACTAAGCCATGTTTCATACAGTTTGGTCAAGTGATAGACACGTTGGTCTCATTGGATCTGCAGAATGAATGATGAGATCCGTCCCTTGGTCTCTTGAGCAATAAATGAACTGAAATTAGCTACGTAAGTCACATGACGTCACCCTGCCCCTCATATTCCCCCCACATTATTACTGTAAGATACATCCAAACTTTATTGAAAGGCTGAGACTTTAGTGCACTGAGAGGGGTAGCTGATCTCCTGTGGGCTGTGGACATCATTGACCTGACAAAGTGATCCCACCCACCACTGAACACTCATGTCTACACCACTGCTATATGGGTTGTCCTCCTATTCTCCATGCGCTGCATGTTCTGCCCCTTTGTGTTGACATCCAAGTCAGCTGATTCAACCCTCCAATGTTTTTTTCCTCTCACCTCCTCCCCCCTTCCCTCCATCCAAGCGTGTGGACGGAGGAGTCCATTTGCACCGTTCTCAACTCCACAGTGATAGCGGAGATGAACTGCAGCTACAGCTGTGGGATCGACTGCCGGGGGGTCGCCAGGTACCCCTGTCTGCAGGTGTTCGTCAGGATCAACGCCTCTGGGAGGATCGCCCGGCTGTCCCAGAACGAGGATTCACAAGAGCTGAGCTCACAGGTCAGCAGAAATCCTCACCTAGCATACAGAATGCCGTGCTTACTGTACATTTAGCTTACTGGCTCTATAACAGCAACTCAGTTTCCTACAGAGACATATTTACCCGCAGCTTTGCTTTTTAAGAAAAATCTTATAAAGACAGAATCTCCTTCAAATCAGTCCTTTGCAAAAATACACAATCAATATGCACAGCAGGTAGCACGGCGTGATTACATTAAGAGAACATGAATCTTAATTATTTCAATTATAAGTATGAATTATAAGTCAGTTGTGACAGAAAAACACTGAATATTATTACTAAGAATTATATGTTTGGAGTTATTAACAGTCGACAACAATCGTTTAATCAGCTTGAATAATTACAGAATTAATTATGGTAATGATACGACGAAGAGGCACATTCGACATCCTTAAACGATGATGAATATGAACTACTGTGTTTCCTAACTTGCCCCCCCTCCCCCCACCCCCCCATCAGTGTTTTTACATGCCAAAGTGCAACAGGGACCAGACAATGGCACGGGTGGTGATCAGGAATATCACAGAGCGCCTTAGGGTCCGTCAGCGCTTGCCCTGCTTTCACGACCCCAGCGAGCAACAGGAGAACGTCCTCCTTACGCGGCAGCACGGAGACGCCGGCGCGCTGCAGTCACTCCTCTGGCCCTCCTGCGTGCTGACCATAGGACTGATCATCGTGCTCATGGTCAAGCTCACGCAGTACCTGTCTACGCTCTGCGACAATATCAGCAGGGACAAGAGGTGAGGGCGCCCTCTAGTGGCATGGAGGATCATCGGGATCGTCACTTCAAAGCTTTTAAAGGAATCTCCGTGTGCTGCTTTAATCTATTACCTTCTCCTCCTGTGAATGAGCAATCATCTGCATGGATGACCCAGGGGGTCTCACTCAGCGTCCAGCAGGGGGCATCGAATCACTATGTCAGCCAAATCCGATCTTCACACATAACAAGCACAAGTCCTGTTTGGAAGCTAAACAGAGATACGTGGGATACAATGAGTAGACTATAGCCTACAGAACTTGTTGGACAGTCACGCAAATCTATCACAGTTGGGTCAAGAAGGTAAATCGCTTTACCCGAAGATCTAAGCATCTGTTCGACAGTTTCTAACACCATGTCTGTCTGGAGTAAGGATCAGCTCTCACAGTTCCGGGAGAACAGCATTTCACGCTGTGCTGTCAAACACGTCAAAAAGAGCACAAAGCTTCATTAAGCGTTTAGGATGCTGATGTGTGGTGGTGTCGAACGAGGACACTGACTGGGGAGACATAAGGCTGGAAATAGACGGGTGACATTTGATGACCCCTCACAGATTAATAATCATCAGAAAATGTGTCTTTTCTGGACGCCGCGGTGCAGCTGGAACGGTGCTGATGTTGTCTGTGGTGATCTTCAGACGCCAGGGCGTTGGGACATGGGTGGGAAGAAAATGCTATGAGAGCAGAATAAGCTTTCGTAGCAGGAAGGCCAGAAGCACAAGCACGGCTTGTGATGATGAAGAGTGTTACGGTTTACATTTTTGTCGCGGTCCGATGAAAAACACGTATGTCCAAAACTCTAATATTTCAGCAGCGTCAACAAAGGCATGTTCTCAGAAAGTGCTTCACACAATCAACGTAGAACAAAGTAATAAGACACCCTTAGCAGCAGAAATAGAAACCGATCTTTACTCAGCCGCCAGTGAATGGTCTAATGTTTTAAATGTATTACATGGATTACTGTCAGTATGGCTAAAATGTCATCAAGATGGAAACTACTCTTGCTTTATATTCATAATTAACAATGACGTTAGTTAGCTAGCTATCTAGCTGTCAGTGGTAAGTTGTTAAAATCAGTGATATAAAGTAATCCATGTAAATCATCTTGGGTATGAGGTGCCGGTTCGAATGCATTTTCGGCAAAATCGTCACATCTGTGGGCCCTTCAGCAAGGCCCTTAACCCCCAGCTCCATGGGCATCCCTACGGGTGGCTGCCCTTCGCTGTCAGGCTTGCTGTCACCTACACGTGTCTGTGTCACAGAGAGCAAGATGGGACCAGTGAAAAGAGAATTTCCACACAAGGAGTCAATAAAGTCATATTAATATATAACAAATGTTAACTAGTACAAACAGAAATACTAGTTAAATAGATGACTTCGTACAGCATCATCATACTTCGTACAGACAAAACATCTATTTGTTGGTCAGTTTCGATGTTAAATGCTCAAATCAGAGGAGAATCAGCATATTCCATTTATAACGAATATGTCAAAAAGTGGACATACGTGGTTTTCATCAGATATCAACATAGTGTCAAAATATAAGAAGGGACAGGTTGGTAGCTATATCACATGTTGAAGACATGATTTATTTGTCCCTGAGGGACATTTTCTGTGGCAGTCTGGGCACAAATACCAAAAGCCAATCAGTCCTCTAATTAGTAATGTAATTAGGGAGTTGCGGCGAAAACCCGCATACACACCGGCCCTTTGCGGATAAGACTGGCTAGCCCTGGTCTAATGTATTAGGATGCTGGAGGAGGAAATTTAAACAATGAGTGTGTCAGGTGTCAACTAAATTACTAAAATGCCATTGTATCATTTTATCAATTTTTTACTTTTTCTGTTACTTCAGCTGCTAAGTACAGCTGGTAGAAAATGAAACCAGTGTGAGGCGTTTGCATAGCATGCTGTGATTGTGCTCTCTCAAAGCGGTCAGCTATTTTGTTACTGAAATAAACATTGGGGCTTATAAATCTAATATGTGCACATTTAAACAACACATTTTAATTTTATACCGGAGAAATTTTATACAGGAGAAATTTGGTATCATATGCTCACGCTCTGCACAATGATTTGTCAGTCTGCCCCCAAAAGTCATTACATTGGCTGGGAATCTAAACCAGGTGGCAGGCAAGAATTAAACCACTGAGCCACCAATGGCAACACGAAACCTGATCTTCTTGAGAGTCCCTCAGTCATATTGTGCTGTACACTTGAGCAGCTGTGACCATTAGAACTTACAGAAAACAGATGTTTCCCGGCTGCTGTGTGTATTTCCCTACAGCCTCGCCTCAGGACATCAGAGGTAACAACACAGTCCATCAGCTGTGTAAAAACCCACCCACTGCCCGACCTCCCGGGTATGTCGACCACCTACAGGTTCACTGGACGTGCATTACCTTTCTACCGAAGTGGTGAAGATTATCTAGCAGGATGCTAATCCTTCATTAGCACGTCAGGAGGCTGTATGTTAGCAAGAACTAAACGATGCATCCAGTATTGGCAAGAATTCTTTAAGTAGACATTTACTGTATGATCTCAGCTGTACCATGAAGCCTGATCAGGGACAGTGGTGCATCAGGGGAGATGGTCAGGGAGAGCTGGATGTCATCAACATAGTAGTGGTTATGTGACTTGATGATTGTAGGTGACCAAAAACTGAGCCATGAGGCACACCATTTCTCACCTGATGTGACTTGGATGCCCCTGCATTCCGAAACAAAGAATAATTTACGTGACATGAAAGAGCCACACTATCTCAGAGCACACGGGTGATTTTACCGAGGGTACAATTGTACCCCCTACTGGTCAGATGAAAATGCTATTTGAACATATTATGTAAAATAAAATTTAAATATATCACAAAGTTATATTTCAAAATGTTGTTTGCGTTAGTCATATCAACGTGTGATAATAATTTATTGTAAATGAATTTATCTGCATGAAGGACTGGTTCGGTTCTACCATGGGTCATTCCCGGAGGGGGAAGCCCTAGAGCCCCCGAAGTCAGAGCAGTCCCTGAATTGCCAAGTTGAGATAACATGAACAGGTGGATCTGGCAGTACACATCAACAAAATTTTACATCCCTACTTCATCATTGAAATGTTCAGCAAGTTCTAAATCATTTGAATCTATGTTTTGCAGCTTAGATTAAAATATATTTTGTTTAGATCTGGCTCTTTGGGAATGAAAAAAACACAAGCCGAATGATCTTTACAAAATGTGTTGAAAATGTATCAGACAAATATTCATTGCCATCTAAATTCAGTCCATGTGGTTTCAACATGTACAGGAATACAGAACTGAATATTCATTTTTGCTAATGCGTCTGGCTCAACGTCAACGGAAGACTGTATGAATGTAGCACAGAACGCCGAGTGTTTATACCCAGAGGGCTTTTAAGCACCAGGTCATCCATGATGTCTGAACCCCCACGATACTTTATGAAGGAAGCGGTATGAATGCAACTGAGTTAGGGGTGAGTGCTAATCAACAAAGAGGATGTAAAACTCCGACACGAGCGCCCGACTGAACAGGACTGTTGATAGATGAGCACTTCCCCTCTTACTCAAGCAGGAAAGAGATGGAGTCCTGGCCAGAGGCCTCCGCCAGCCCAACACTTCCTCTTAATTCAAATTACAAAGAAGTGCTTGTCTTCCACGTAGCAGCAGGTCCAAATGCTCTGTTATCGGGCCCTGAAGTGTTTTTCTTTAAGAAAACAACGCAGCCTCAAGAGAGTTTCACTCAAAACCAAGCATTTCTCCAGGAAGGAAAATAATTATCGCAATTAACAAAATAATACAGTTTCATCGGACACTTTTATTATGAAAATCATCTGGCAGCATACGGAATTCCAAAAGAGTGAAACCCAGGCATGCTCCATGGGGAGGAATAATAAAGGTACAAACATTATTGAGATAAACAAAGAACAGTCAAGACAAAGAGTAACCCAAATAAATAAAAATAAGCAAACAAATCAATTATTTCTTAGAAGTCCTGACTTGAAAAATGCAGTTTTAATCGATCACAGCACTGACATGAGAAGTTGTGCCATATGGATGAGTAATGAGCCAAGGCAGCGTTGATGAACACAGATGTGATGGCAGGATGATATCACGGCTTTAATAACAGGCAGCAGTCTCTCTGAAGATGACCACAACCTGTCCCGATACAAAAGTCAAACATGGTGGCATGGGGCCCCCTGCTGGCCAAATAGGAAAATGCAACTGCCAACCCCGAAACCTGCAACGTATCATAGAAATCACTGACATAGCACTGCAAGAAAAAAACTTTGTCCCGTGTAAGTAACAGCCCACACACACACAGAATCCAAATTTGCTCCATGCTCAATGCTGACCCCCCACGATTCCAGGACTTAACCCTTATGCTCCCATACTACTCAATAATCCAAAGGGGGGTTAGGGTCCCCATGACGCAGTTGGCTGAGTAGGAGGGCAGGGGTGGAATTACGTGGCCACCCCACAACAAGATAAAAAAAACTAAATATGCATCATTTTTATTTTCTAAGTGGAAACATAGAATATACAGGGTGTGGTGCAGCCACCCCCAAAAACACAACTGCCCCCCAAAGGGCGGCGCGATCACCAGCAGCAGCAGGGAGGATGAGAAGCGTGAAAGAAAATACGGGAGAAAATCACAAAATGGTTTTACAAAGATCATTTTTCAGGGTAGATCAGACAAAAGAAACCTGAAGCCACGCCAAAATACGGCCTAGAACCGGCTATGCTTTATGCAACAGACTGGAACCTGTTCAGCTGTTTACCCAGAGTGCACTGTGTCTACTGCTGTTTCTCTGACTCACCTTGTGCTTCCTCAGGTCTGACCAGAAATTTTCAGTATAATTTTGTCACGTCTTAATCATTTCTTTTCCTGCATATTTACCGGTTCAGGCCTAACCAGATGATCAAGCCATTCGTGAACAGTACACTTCGGAGTATTTTTTTGAAGAAGACTTTCAGTACTATTTAAAGCTTATTCATTTCCGAGTTGCCCAATACGAAGAATTTGCTGCTGCATATTTTCAGGGGCGGCAAAGGGGAACAAAGGGAATTAAAGAGAGCAGATGCCAGGATATATCATGTGTCTGATACTCTGATACTGAGCAGCTGTTCAGATGTGCCTTTAGTGGTGCCTGATTAAGCTCAATGTGTCTCTGCTGGGAAACACCCCCAAATCTGACTCATTTCCTCTAACCGGTCACTGCTCATTTCGGCAGAGTGAAAAATTGGCAAAGGAAAGTTATCGCAAGCCATTTTGTGGGCTGATCTCTAAAATAACTAAGACTGCTGGACTGAACAGTTAAAAAAAAAAAAAAAAAACAGAAACTCATTATAGTAAGTGCATTTTCAATCAGATATATTTCTGGATATTTTTAAAACAGATGTGTCTTTAAAAGCCATTACTCAGAACTTCAACGTAAGGGTCAACCTCCCAGACAACAAAGAATGTATTATGGTTGACATGAGGCACAAAACGATGAGTCATTTTTAACACATGACAGATAACAATAAATTACAGTGGATATGAGGTAAAGAACATAGTATTCTGATGGTTAAATCTTCTTCAGGATAGCAGCTGAAAGCACATTAAAGAGATTCATTGAACCAAAGCATTGCATTCTGGATTGTCAAAGAAGAGTCCATGGCGGACAACAAAGCCGACTGGCTGCTTCATTCAAAGGATGTAAATGTTCCAATGAAGCCCATTAAAAATGGCAACTGAGAGTATATTTCACATAATGCAGTCACAATTAAAATGAGGTAAAGCCGAATTTGCTTGGAAAAAAACAGAAAACAACAATGACAAAATATGTGCACCACCTCACATTTTCACACATTACAGATTAAATAGTGAACACTATCACATTTTAAACATAAGGCCAACACCTATTATGGGGTTCAAAGCTGCCTCTGGTAGCAATATATGTGCAATGTATTAATAAGTCCGGGTAACGTGCAACACTGGGACTTTAATGAGCTTCTTTCTGAAGGATTCCCAGGTGACCTTTCAGCTTCCCATGACAGGAAATCACACTGCGTCCTGGGCCTAACAGTCCTGGAAAGGGCCTCCTGCCCGAAATAGGAGTTCTGTGGAACGTTGCCCAGAGAAACACTGCAGGACACTTTAAAAACCCATTTTTAAAACCCAAGAGCACCTGGGCTTTCAAAAATAAGACTCTTCTTCTTTTTTTTTTTTTAACCATAAAAGTGCAGTCAGAACTAAAAGGTAGCTTCACACAACACAAGAGACAGGAAATAACTAGAATGTCCATTTCAAATGCACTAAAAAGATTGGCCAGAAGACCTGTAAAATGCTCAAAAACAGATTTCCAGATACTGTAGGTTGCATAAACTTAAATGGACAACAACAACAATAAAATAATAATAAAATAATAATAATAAAATGATAATTATTGTAACATATATTTACTTAGTAGGTACTTTTATCCAAAGTGTTGTATATGTTCTTTCTTCCTCAGTGGAAACAGGGTCAGAGCAACTGGCAGTGAAGAGTTTCGCTTACGGGCCAGAGTCACATACCAGACCGATTACGATAATATTTATTGTATATTAATTGAAAAAGTAAGAAAATGACGACAAAAAGGACAAGTGTTACGCAAAATCGTTTCTGCATAGCGCTCACATCACCTTCCATCCAGGCTCACAGAAGATCATACAATCACAATGCTGCCTCACTTATTTCGACCATCTTACTAAGTCACTTAGACGCACGGAGCCGCGTTAATCTGCAATACTGAGACTCATACAACGATGCCGATCGAGTGACTTAAATGCACTGAGGACGGAATATTCTGTGGAAACTTCTCACATTCGCCTTTTGACCCCTCCCACATTCATTACGGTAGGGAAAGATTGGGTGCGCGGCTTCCACCGTAAATTACGTACTAAATTTCTATTGCTGCAACATCTGCTTTAGAACTTCCTGCTTCGATAATTGGCATGCACAGAGGCGGTTGATTCCGTGCGTTGGTGCTGCGAGGCGAGCCTCACGTTTCGCCTGGACAGCGCTGACTGACGGCGACCCGCGGACATCTGCTTACGTCCTTCGGACATTGCGGCTCGAGACAGATTGTGCAGAGGGGAAGGCTGCTCCCACGGCCCCCGACCCAGCGACAAACAGATGTGCTGCGAATGAGGGACACAACAGGAAATAGCATCCCTATAAATCTGAGAAGAAACTAAATGTTAAACAACTCGCTTTGGTCGGATACAAACTCTAATGTAGGCATGGACTGTCTAAGGCATGTACAGTATTTATGGTATTTCTATAAAACTCCCCGGAATCTGGAGTGTAGTAACATTGAATTAAGTAGTTGTCTGTACTCAAACTGGCCTGTGTATTTCTGAATCTATCTGCATAAATAACAAACAAGAACCACGCAACCTGCACTCAGACCCTCACGACTTTGCAGGTGTCTTTGATAGAAGTCTTACATCGCAATGAATAAAATAACGTGTTTAACATATTTTAAATAGGTATTTAACATATTTTAATATTTAAATTTAATTGCACTGACAGGCTTCTAAAATGTATTTTTATAATTGTCCTTGCAGAATTACATATCAACTGACTTGCAATCTGTGTTGCAAAGTAAGATTTGTTTTCTGGAACTGGGTATATAATGCAGAATGTGCCACATATCTACCAGCAGGTGGCGCTTCTACACAGATTGCAATTCTTCTCAGCAAACCTTTGGCTATATGGTGCATAATCCACTCTCTTTATGCTAATGCAAAAAAAATCCCACAAGTGTAATATAAGCATTTATAAATAACACAGCCTCCTCACTCCTCATTATATAGCTCTGTTGCTCAATGAGTAACAAAATGCAACAGTTCGAAACGCCAAGAACACACACATATTGTGGCCCATCCACGGACTATCAGTTGCGTTGGACAGAATTGGCAAGCAGGTGGTCAATGCATGTGCAGGGACTAACAAGTAAGTTAGTCACACAAGAAAGTGAATGACGGGATGGTGTCATATTAAAAACCAGAGAGGGCCACACTGTCGGGAAGCATAAACTTTCACTGGGGCCTTTCAGCCACCTGACGGAGCATGTGACGTTCGTGGGGCCGTGCCAAGCTTCCTGTGGTTTGGGGCTCAGATGACCCCCACCACCACCGCAGCGGCCTGGGGCTGGGTACTGGCTCCTCAGGACATGCTCATCTGCCAGACGTCAGCTACAGAATAGGATTCGCCCCGGTCGCTGTGTCCTTCAGCTGTTTCCTGTAGGGGACACATGACTGTCACAAAAAAAAAAAAAAACACAGTGTTGCAGTTTCCTGACATGAAATCACTCTAAAAATGAGCGTAACCACTCCACAGCCATTTCTTATGGTGAAATTTCAGAATTTCACTCATTTCTAACTTCTTACTGAAATAGTTTAGTAATCGTTTATTATGTTGAATAAAACTCAAAAAATAATAATGGTAAATGTTTATTTTTACCTTGTGACATTGATGTTATTAATTTGTCTTCCCTAGGACCCGGAATCTTCTTGAAATTTGAACCAAAAAACACATTGTCTATATTTAATATCCGGTGACAAACACAGTTTACTTTTGCATACGTTGAATGGGCTTTGTGGCAGTCAGGGAGTTCACCACTGCAAATAGCTTAATTTTCCTTCCCTAGAAGGTGGTAGAACGTGATGCCTTACAAAAGGCTTTACAAAACATGATGTGTTTAGGGGAATGCTTAAATTGTCTTTAGGAACTGTTCTTCAAACCTTAACCACTTTGTAGTACAGAAAGTCTGTAAACGGGAAGGAAATAAAAAGCTATTGTTATTGCACTTACTTGCAACTGTAGACAATTAATGTTGGAATATATACACACACACAGACGTGCTCGAATATATATTTCATTTGCACCTATATAACCCTATATGCTGTCTGAACAAAGAATATATTGCATTTTGCATATGTACACCCACTGCAATAGACTGGGATCTTGTCTATGCTTTATGTTACCTAAAGTAGGCTCTTGTTATTACATTTATTTTGGTATCTTATGCATGCTAGTTTACTCTGAGACTTTGCGGTTTGCAACCAACACCAAACCCAGGTTTCGGTGAGGAGACGGTGAATGCTTCTGGGAACCACAATGATAGCGAATCACACAAAATGACACAGCAGCAAGCAGGGTCCCCACCAATCAGAGTTTGTTTTAATGGAGAAAATAAACTAACTTCCAAACTAGTCTCTTCAGACGAGTCAATGATGACAATGGCAAACTAAATGTTCAAACTAAAGTATTGATTCAGAGAGAGGAGTTATAAAAAACCATTATTGTGTTTCTCAAGTCTGTTTTCAACATCTGAGTTTGCAAGCATTTTATATTTACTTTGAATCAATTCAGACATTTCTATTTTAGGTTTATAAAGGGATATTTGTCGTTTCCTTAAACCTTGTATCCTTTTTCATAATTTATTCTATTCATTATATTTGTAAATATTTTACTTGCACTTGGTTACATGCTAACTGCATTTCATTGGCTGTATACCTGACAACAAAGTTTAACTTAGTCTAATCTAAACGCTAAAATTAAAAGCAACTGACAGGCTATAAAAAACATTGTTGTTTAATGTTGTGCTTGGTGCGTGGGTTTAGCTGCAACGCTAAACAAGCCCTACTCAGAGTGAACAGCCAGGATGGAAGGGGCAGTTATAATGAGGTTTAACAACATGGTTAATGGCCAAACCCCAGAGCGTGCAGGGTTATGCGACCGGGAGGGGATAGTGCAGATTACTCACAGCATGCAGCGATGCAGAATGCCTCTGGATTTATGAATACAGCTCTGATTATTTCAACACTGATGCTGGCAGTAGAGACTGCAGCCGGAGGTGGGATGCAGGGGAGGGGGGCAGATTAACACCGATGCCACCAACATCTCTGCCGATAAGACAAACATGTTCTCTCTGGGCTACTTTAGATGACATTGTGACCCAGATATCCTGACATATAAATAATTTCCTCAATGCGATGTTCCCTGCTAGCAATTCAAAAAAAGCTGAATAAATAAATTTCTTGCAAAAGTGCTGAACCACCCTTAATGGCGGTGGCAAGTCTCTGTGCTTGTGATCAGAAGGTCGCCGGTTAGAGCCCTAGCCTCAACAGAGCAGTCACATGTTTTTGGGCCCTTAACCCCCAGCTCCAGGGGCACCATATGATGGTTGACCTTGTACTGTGATCCCCAATCTATGAAGAGCAAAATGGAGTAGGCAAAGAGACAAATTCCTATGTACTTATGGTCAGAAAAAAAAAGGATTATTATGATCAGATTTTCCTGGATTACAAATGATACACACATAGATTCTTCCTGCCAATATTATTGCAAACTCACAGTCTCTCACAGTAAATCTTGTGTCAAAATCAATCATTCAGCAACAGATATTTTAAAGAAAAACAAAAAACTGAGAATTGTTGTTTGTATGAGTATTCAGCCCCAACACATTAATATTTGCTATAGCCACATTTTGCTGCAATAACAGCTCTGTGTAATTGGGCGTAAGTCAAAACCAGCTTGTTAACTGGTTCAGGAGTGATTTTTTGCCCATTCTTCATGGCAGACTCGTTCCAGGTCCTTCACGGTTGGTTGGGTGCAGTTTTCAAAGAAAACCACAAGTTCTCAATGGGATTTAGGCCTGGACTTTGGACTCTTTCCCTTCAGGACGTTCACCTTTTTATCCAATCACCCCAGCATTGCTTCAGCCTCCTGTTTAGGATCATTGTCCTGCAGAAAGGTTAACTTTCCCCAAGCTTCTGTCGTTTTGCAGACTGAAGCAGGTTTTCTTGTAATATCTCCCTGCTTGTTACTCCATCCATTCTGGCTTCAATTTTGACAAAATGCCCAGCGCCCAAAGATGAAAGGCATCCCCAATGCAAGACCCCCCCCCCCCAACGTACTTCACTGTAAGGTGTTAACTGAGGCACAGTCCGTATGACATTTGTGCCACACACAGCACTTTGAATTTTGGCCAAAAATCTCTGTCTTGGTCTCTGCAGACCGCAAAGCCTTGACCAATACGTCAGTTGGGTCACTCTCATACTTCCTGGCATACTGTAGACACGCTTTCATGTACCTCTTCTGACTGAGGTCTTCATTCTAGCCTCCCTCCCATGCAGGCCGGCAGTATGCACTGCTGCCGTATGCAGTATGCGCTTGACATGGCATCTTCACTTCACTCTCTAAATCCTGCAGCTCCTTCAGAATGATTGTTGATCTCATTTTGGCTTCACTCCCCAGTCTTCTCTTTGTGTCGTTGCAGAGTTTGAGGGATGGCAGGTTTCCCGTAGTTAACCTCTCTCTCAATATTGATCCAACAGTGCTTACCGACAGGCCCAAACTCTTCGATATTTTTTATACCCTATTCTAAATGCATGCAATTTAATGAGTTTATCTCCAGCCACCTTTTAATGCTCTTTAATCTTCATTTTCACTCCTTTCCTTCACATTGACAGTATATAAATTCAATAATAAAATTCATGCATGTTCACATTTTCAGAAATTCCATATCCAGCTAGAACTTAATGTAAACAGTAGTATTTTGCATATTACTACATGCATGCATATACTTTCATGAACCACAAAAAAACAAAAAGCTGTGAAATTGTCTGTTTCCGGTAATTTATTTGATAACGGCATCATGAAAGAAAAAAACGAGACCTTTAACGAACTATGTAATATCTCCTGCACCCCCCTTACCATACAACTTGAATAAAATGTCGAAGGAAAAAATTGGGAAAAACTGAAAATCAGATCGTGCTTTGCCATTTAATCCTCCAAGCATATTCTTTTACAGCTATTTTGAAATGTGTCTTTTCTTCTTAATGCATCCCGTTAAAACAGCGTATCCCCACACTCAGTGTACTACAGGGTGGTATGACATTTCCGTGAACATCATATGACAAACCAAACTGTCACTTACATTATTATTATTATAGTCATTCATCATAATAGTTTTATTGTAAAATAAGATATTAAGCAATTAAGAGTTCTTATAAATTATACATCTATAATATAACTCAGGGCAACTTAAAGACAATTTAAATCTTTAAAACACTGATTACCTTCCGTTTAGGTACCCTATTTTTCTAAATATACTAAGCTTTTTTGAGATGCACTTAAAAATACTGTCTCGACTGCAAGATGACAATAAACCAAAAGATAACTTTGTATCAACTGGAGATATTTATAAGATCATCTGGCTTCAATAGATTTTAATTTTTGGGTATTGCCTTTGTAATTACACAGTGGATTATATGCTGTTGTTTTTGTCATGCCAAGGAGTAAACAGCATTTTACAAGGTCATTAGGGACGTCCGATTACTCGGGGCTATAGTGCCAAGTATTTTAAGCCTAGCCCTATAGTATGCCAGTATTCAAAATAAATAAGCAAGCAAGCAAACTCAAAGCCCAGGAAAACTTGAATTAGCCCCTGATCTCTTCAATAGCCAGAAACTCCCCTGTGTTAAGACACTAAAACCCAACCACAGGGTAGTCTACTTTTACTAATGAACTAGCGACTGGTGTGGGGATACGGGACATGAATCGCTAATTCGGGTAGCGAGACAGATCAAGCCTAACAATTGTACATTATTGTAAATTATTTCTAAAGCTGATCTAAGCTAGAAATGGCACCACACAAGACTGCCTACTGTATAACATACGCGTGTGGCTTATCCATCAATACCGCAGCGTCAATGACTGACATTAAGTAACGTATAAAGTAGTGCCGTTTCTATGTCCCCATCATGAAATGTTACTCAATATTTGTCGTATTAGGCTAATACCACGATCATTATTAACATCCATCAAAGAGTTATCACAGCAATCGATCTAGTCTGCGAGTAATTCAAGTGAGATATTACGTTAAGTAATCTAGCATTCCTAAAGGAGCTGGTAAATCCTACGGGCGGCATAGGCGGCCGCCTAGGGCGCCGACGTGCCGCCCAATTTCACTTTGTCTCGGAGGCGGGCGCTGACACTGGCGCTCGCCTAGGGCGCTCCGTCGGCTAAGCGTATTGAGGTAAATGAGTAAATAATCTCAATTGTTTGCGCTGCTAGTATTTATTTATAATAGGCAAAACATATTGGAATGAATGGTCATCTCTCGGCGTGTGTGTGTGTGTGTATGTGTATATATATATATATATATATATATATATATATATATATATATATATATAAATAAATAAAATATAATATCCGCAGGGATGGGGACTCTGCCGAAGCGGCTCTCCGTATGCGCGGCTAGCAGGCTAGCGTTTACAAAACAAACGTTGGGGTGGGAGGACAGGGGAGGGGAGGGCGTGTAGCATGCCTGCTAGCCAGCTAGCCGCTCGGCACCCAGCGCGCCGTGGGACACCGCGGCTTCCCTCCTAGCTGGATGAGTGGAAACGGCGCGTATTCCCAGGACATTTAAATAAATACTGCCTGCCACACGCCTTTGTTTTCCCCGGCTGTCACTTGCTTCCCTCTCCCCACACCGGGCTACGCTACGGCGAACAGCGGAGCGGCAGCGGCGGCGGCTGCCATGGAGAGGCTGCGGCGGTCAGGCCGGGGGTAGGCCTGAGCCTCGGGCTGGATACATTGGAAAAGCCCCGGAAAAGGGGGGGGGGGAAAGGCGGCGGGGTGAGTAGCAACGCGGGATAGCGGCGACCAACGCGGGCAGGATGTTAAATATCTCATACGGTTATGGGTTTCTAATTATTTTTAGCTGCAGCTGAAGCTGTCATAATTAAAAAGCGAGCTGCCGGCAGTATCGGCGGGATCCCAGGCGGTTATCCGGGCGGACGGAGCGTGGGAAACGGGGACGACGAGCTCGGCAGCGCCGCTCTTTCAAAGCTGAATTACGCTGGAAAAGTGTACCGGTTTGCCTTTTAAAATATACAATTAGGCTTTTTAAAACCAAATATTTCAATCGTAATTTTGTACGTTAAATTAGCGATACTATAGTACATGGAACCACATTGGCAACATGATTTAAAGCCGCAGACCAGCTCGAGAGGTAACGTGGTAACAGAGATAAACCAGACAACACGATACACTGATTGTTACTCTTAATAATACTTTACATTTCTTAATGCCACCCTGTACGAAATTACTGGTATGAGCTGAGCAGGGTTCTGAACCGAGCCGTAATACTGTATGTCTACCGTTCGCAACTAACTAGCTAGTTAACGATTCGACTCCCGTCTAGATTTATAGCGTGACGGTTAAACCGGCTAATCGTTTAACAGGTGAAATGCGTCGTAACTAATTAGATATTATGCTAGTGTGCGAACGAGACCTGATTACTAGCCGCTACAGCCGGCCAGTACTGTGCCCCATTTTGAATATTATTATATTACATATTCCGAATGTTAAATTCAAGAAAACGCTCCCGTTAATAAACATAAAAGTAATTCAAATAAAATTTTCTGTTATAAGCGGCAACGCATGCTGCAAATCTATTTTTTTCTAAAAAAGGATTTTTCTCCGTTTTAGAATAACCAGAAACCACTAACTGTCAGTCTCGGTATTAGGGCTTTTAAAGTACTTAATTATTTTTTTCCCAGTACCTCGCGTTGTCAAGGCTTTAATTTATTTTTGTAAGCAGTACATGACCACTGTATTTTTTTCTGAATTTTTGTAGTAATTAGTTCACAGATGCCAACTTTTTATATTTACATTTACACAAACAGCATGTGTTTTTAAAAATAATTGGAAACATACTGGATTCTGGTTTGGTGTCTGACCTAAGTGAGCTGTGTATTAAAGTCAGCTGATAAAAATGGCATTGTGTTTCCTATATGTTGGTAAGCCATTCAGGAACAGTGCTCTTACTAAATTTAATTGCAATTTTTGACCTTGTCAAGTGTGATTTTCATTGTCTGTTGTTAAAGAGAGATGCTACACATTGAGGGTCATTTAAAGTGATACAAGATTGGTCACCCAGCACCTTGTTGTGTATACAACATTGGTAAATCGAATTGTGTACATTTTCACATCTGCTGTTGCCTTGTAAAAAGACAATCCGAGGAGAGCTTTCAGTCTTAGGGTGATACAACAATATTGTTGGAAGAGAAGATATCTAACAATCCTTCTGTTGGTTATCTTGCTTCTGTTGGGGACAGCTTGAAGAGGTGTGACTCATGAACTGAATACGTCTTGTATCCGCTCTTGGGGAATTAAGAGTAATACGCATGAGGTCATTTCAGCCCAGGAGATGTGCGGTCATCGATGTTTTTCCACATTTTAAATCAAGTAATCAGTGAAGAAGCTTGACTTGGAGCTTTTGTGAAACTTTCTTCTCATTTTGACCTTGGCTTTGTTGTTCTTTTTGAAGTTGCATGGATAGTTTGTCTTCTGCGAGGATATATATATATATATATATATATATATATATGCACATTCATTTTTTGTGCCTTTGGAACTAGTGTTGTATTGTGTTTTCCCAGGAGAGGTGTTTCAGCTAAACTGGCAGACTTTTGACTAGGTGGGAAGGATGCCACCACGACCATCATCGGGAGAGCTATGGGGTATACATTTGATGCCCCCAAGGATTTTGGTGGACTGTCTTCTACCAAACGGCATGATATTGACACTGGAGTGCCTCCGTGAGGCTACTCTCATTACAATTAAACACGAACTCTTCAAGGAGGCAAGGAAGTACCCTCTCAATCAGCTCCTGCAAGAAGAGACGTCCTACATCTTCGTTAGCGTTACCCAAGAAGCTGAAAGAGAAGAGTTTTATGATGAGACGCGGAGGCTATGTGATCTCAGACTTTTTCAGCCATTCCTAAAAGTCATCGAACCAGTTGGCAATAGGGAAGAGAAAATTCTGAACAGAGAAATTGGTAAGCTTCACTTCTCTTTTCTTTTTTTGGTTTATGGAGTCTGCAGTGCTTGAGTCTGTCACACCGTGAGCTTTCAGACTTGTCTCCCTCGACATTCATGATCTTTGTTTTCATATATGTGTTTTCACTGCAGTTTCAAACCGTTCCTAAAGACTGTCTTCATTGTTGTAGGCTTTGCCATCGGCATGCCCATCTGTGAGTTTGATCTGGTGAAGGACCCCGAGGTGCAGGACTTCAGGAGAAACATCCTGAACGTCTGTAAAGAATCTGTAGACCTCAGGGATGCCAATGGAGCCCACAGTCGGGCATTATATGTTTACCCTCCCAATGTGGAATCATCGCCAGAACTTCCAAAGCACATATACAACAAACTTGACAAAGGTCGGTTGATCGAATAAGTACGCCAAGTTACATTTCCCTCGAAATAATGATGCCTTTGCAGTACGTTCAAAGACACAGAAATACCCCAGGTGCGCAAATTGCACCCATCTGAACACTGCCTGTCTTAACATGTTGCTATGATCAATTTTTCAGGTCAAATAATTGTGGTGATCTGGGTCATTGTGTCACCCAACAACGACAAACAAAAGTACACACTTAAAATCAACCACGATTGCGTCCCTGAGCACGTGATAGCTGAAGCCATCCGTAAGAAGACCAGAAGTATGTTGCTATCACCTGAGCAGCTCAAGATGTGCGTGCAGGAGTACCAGGGAAAGTATATCCTCAAAGTCTGTGGCTGCGATGAATACCTCCTGGAAAAATATCCTCTCAGCCAGTACAAGGTACGTCCTGTAAGTGCTGCTTTTTAGCACATGAATGTGCGTGTATGTAACTAAAGTCCACCAGGTCCTCTTCCCCAACACCGTGTGCGTTATTGAGCCGTGGCATCATTAAACGCTTGTCCACATGCCTCTGGTAGGTAGTGTGTCATCGCCGTTGACATACCACCCTACAGAGCTTGCTTACATGTTCTGAAGGGACTTATTCATAATTAAACAAGGCAGTGCCACCATTGTGGTGGCTGGCTGGTAATCCTTCTCCTAATGCAGCCTTGTGAGACTGTGAAGGTTGCAGTCACCTCCGGGCCTTCAGGCATGATGGTTAGACTGAAGTTCAATTTCACCTGTATTTAAGGACAAGCACTGTGACAGGAATGCATCGTGCTACATGTATACTGCTCTTCGTTATGGGGAAGACAGTACTTGGTAGCCCTTAAGGGAAAACAAAGCAAATATGATATGTATAAGGACACTGCGGGTCAGTTATAGAGTAAAGCTTGACCAGTTCTCCGTACTTTTCACTGTGGTCGGTCAGTAGTCTGCAGTGCAGAGAAATAGCGTTTCCTAAATCAAACTGTAGGGACTTCAGGTTTGTAAAGATGGCAGTCTTAATGTGGCCTTTTCAGCAATCTTGATAACACAGTAAAAGCTTTTGTGTCCCGCATTCAAGTAACCAACACGCTTAAGTATACATATCAGTATAAAAATGTGTAAGTAATGTTTTACAATTCATTTTGATATCGGGGTCTTCAACCGTAAGATCTTGTACAGTTATCTTACAATATTTACCATACTTACTGCAATAATAGCTCCTTAGCATCTCTTGATGTCATACTTATTTATTCTTATACAGAAATCGTTGTATGTGGTTCTGTATACTGTCTAGTTCTTGTTGCATGGTTGTGTAGCGTCCAGTCTAACAAACACCTTACCTGCGGAATAACAAAAACATTCTGATTTTAATCTGTTTCCAAGAGTAACATTCTACTATCTGGCAACCTGCACTACCCGACAGTGCCTTGCTGCAGACGTTGCTGGATTTTACTGGTCAACAGTAAAGTCCCTAACATGACTGTAATGAACCTCATGCTGCTTTCGGCACGTGATCCTCGTGATCTGGTATGTGTCCCACCCTGCACGTGGCGGCCATGTAAATGTATTCCTGAATCCGTCATGTGTCCCCTTCAGTACATCAGGAGCTGCATCATGTTGGGACGGATGCCAAACCTGATGCTGATGGCCAAAGAGAGCCTGTACTCTCAGCTGCCCATGGACACCTTCACCATGCCGTCCTACGCCCGCCGCATCTCCACCGCCACGGGCTACATGAACGGCGAGGCCTCCGCCAAATGCCTGTGGACCATCAACAGCACCTTGCGGATCAGGGTTCTGTGCGCCACATACGTCAATGTGAACATCCGGGACATCGATAAGGTGCCCAACTCTACCCGTAATGAAGTGGAACCATTTTTATATGGCCAGTGTCTACTACTTATGAATTAAAAAAAAAACAAGTAGTGATTTTTAGAAGATGGCAATTCTTCAGAGCGTGGGGCGTGACTTCTTTTTCTGTTTTGCTCTAGATCTATGTTCGGACAGGGATATACCACGGAGGAGAGCAGTTGTGCGACAATGTGAATACCCAGCGAGTACCGTGCTCCAATCCCAGGTACTGTGTAATGAAAGATATAGCTAAGATGAAGAATGCATTTCAATGCTAAGGGAATCAAGGGCTGCTGACAGTCGTCTCCCTGCATTTCTTACTCGGTATTTCTTATCTCAAAATGTGCCTGTGCATTGTTGGTGTGTAGGAACATTCTGCATAGACATCTTGAGGCATTATTGTAACAGAGGGGCGATTACAAGGTGCTGGCTGCAGATAGGGTGGTCTTCGTGCCACTATCTGTGTGCAGCCATCCGCACTGGCGCAGAAACATTTCACGCCGCGTCCTCGCCGAGCGCAAGATGGGCGCCGTCGCGTTCTTAGGAAAGCCGGGCGTGATGCGGTCGTGTTCCTTCACAGGTGGAACGAGTGGCTCAACTACGACATTTACATCTGTGACATTCCCCGGGCGGCCCGCCTCTGTCTGTCCATCTGCTCCGTGAAAGGCCGGAAGGGGGCGAAGGAGGTGAGGCTCTCACTGACCGCCAGGGTCCCGCGGGCAGCGCAGGGGCAGCTCGGTTTCTGTCCTTCACCGCCTGCCTGTTTTCCAAAGCCCCCCATATGCGTGCGGATAACACGCGGCGATAACCCGCAGCGGGATCTCCAAGCCAATAGCGTGGGCATGGGTCTGTTTTGGCCCTGTTTCTCTGTTGTGGTCACGGGCGTGTAACCATCCAAGTGTAATTCTGCTGACTCCGAGGTGACCTTGGAAGCAGAATTTAGGGATGAGACTTTTTTTTGTATGAAAATACAATTAAAGACATGGTTGGGAATACTGTTTTGTAATTCAGTTTAAAAATACTCATTTTCAAAGCTTTTATTTTTTCCAAGTTCAATAAGGAAGGCTTTTATGGGTCCTGTTGTGTTTGGCTTTGTTCTATGTACTTATGCTAATGTTGTGAAGGTATTGGTCTCCATTGGACTCTAAAAACAACACCTTAAAATGTAAAATTCACCAATTAGTTGAGCAGCAGGCAGGCTCAGCTGTAAACTGAGCTCACCTTTGGTGTGATTTTTTTTGTCAGGAACACTGTCCACTGGCTTGGGGCAATGTGAACCTTTTTGACTATACCCACACCCTCGTCTCGGGGAAAATGGCACTCAACCTGTGGCCTGTGCCCCATGGACTGGAAGACCTGCTCAACCCCATCGGGGTGACTGGCTCCAACCCCAACAAGGTCAGAATAACCTCGCGAGAAGATCCCCTGTTGTTCAGCTGAAGCTTCGCTCACTACATGGCCTGTGGCTTAACTGTGCTTTCAGGAAACACCCTGCTTGGAGTTGGAGTTTGATTATTTCAGCAGTCCGGTGAAGTTCCCAGACATGGCCACAGTTGAGGAGCACGCAAACTGGACCATTTCCAGAGAGCTGGGCTTTAATTACTGCCACGCTGGCTTGGTAAAGTCATGGATTTTTTTTTTCCACTCTGAGTATCTCATGTTCCTGCTTTGCAGCTAAAGATGCATATAATCGGTTTTGCATCTCCCTGTGGAAGAAAGATTTGAATTGTTTCATAATAGCAATTTTGAAGACTGGACTTTATGGAATTAGCGGTCATATTTAATTTAATTGAATTTCCGTTCTTGGGTGGTGATGAGATTCACTTGAGGAAGTATGTATTTTTCTGTGGATATCTGTACTGCATCAGTGGTTGTAAGTTGTGTTTTATGGGGACATCAGCTGGTGATGATGGAACATTGTTAAAAAATAGGAATAATCTACCTGAATGCAGGTGGGGATTTCTGTTGCAGAGAAAACATAGTCCTCAGTTTGGTTATCTTTGTTTTTATGGTGACACTCGTGTCGGTATTAAGGCTATCTGGCGGAATGTGAAAACATATACCCTGCTTGAGTGGGCTTGTAAATATTTTGTTTGCGATGTTGTTTTAGACAAAAAAGAAAATCTACACGACTCCCAGTAAACAGCCACTGAGTCTGAGCTGCGCTTGTGTATCTGGAGACGCATGAAACGAAATCTCAGGAGAGCGTTTTGCGCCGTTCAGCCATTTATCTCTCCCAGTGCAGCTGACAGCTCCTGCCTCTAATTGCATCTCGGGTCCCGTACGGCGAGGTGAACGAGTTCGAATCTGATCAATGATAAGCTGAAGCCAGTAGCTCTTTCCGGGCTCTTCAGTCGCATCCTCTGTAGTCAGCTGAGCTCTGCCAGCTAATGTGCAGCGGGTTTAAAATAAAATAAAATAAAATAAAATAATAATAATAATAATAATACATTTTATTTACATAGCGCTTTTACAAGATATCTGACGTTTACATTGAATGAAGTAAACAAGTAAAACAAAAATGACTAAACATATTATGGGTAGGGGAGGTTATACGCTTGAGCAAAGAACGAGGTTTTTAGCTAGATTTTGAAATATGAAGTAAAGCTTTTTCTCAGCAAGGCTTGTCATTTGTTTTGGCCACCCAAAACGTTAAGTCCTTCCTACGCAAATCCCTTTTCTGCCCCCCTCCCCCCGGTAAACAGCCCACTCCAAATCAGTATGGCTTCAGTTACGAGCTCAAGGGCCTGAAAGCCTGTTATCCTCGGCACATTGCACTTTAATGAAAATAGTTAGGGACAGGCTCGTATAAGGGCCCCTTTGTTCCGAGGAAGGTCTGCTTTGTATTACGGGGTGTTTCTGGCCTGGAACCTGTCAGTGGCGAGCGCCGTAGCGTAGCGGTGTAACACGCAGCTGTGTGTGACCGTGTGTCCTGTTGGGCCCGCAGAGCAACCGGCTCGCCCGGGACAACGCCCTGACAGAGAGTGACAATGAGCAGCTCCGCCTGGTCTGCAACAGAGATCCCCTGTCTGAGATCACTGAGCAGGAGAAGGACTTCCTGTGGAGGCACAGGTAGAACGCACTCGCGGTGGGGAGATGGAGAGGGAGAGGGTGGGAGAAGGACATGTGAGATCACCCGGCCAAACCCTTAAGAATTAGACATTCACTTTAGTGTGTTTTTTTCCCCCCCCTCCAGACACTATTGTGTAAATATACCTGAAATTTTGCCCAAGATTCTCCTTGCAGTGAAATGGAACTCCAGAGACGAAGTGGCCCAGGTATGCAGAAGCTTGTTTAGCATGATCTCTCACGTTCCTCTCCTGCGGTCCTCAGAATCTGGCCAAATCTTATGTTTTTTTTCCCCCTTTCGAAGATGTACTGCCTTCTGAAGGACTGGCCGGCTATAAAGCCGGAACAGGCCATGGAGCTGCTCGACTGCAACTTCCCCGACCCCATGATCCGTGACTTCGCAGTTCGGTGCCTTGAGAAATATCTGACAGATGACAAACTCTCGCAGTACCTCATTCAGTTGGTGCAGGTACAGTAGGTCTGAGGGTGTGTTTGGGATGCCCTGCGTACTCCCGTTGAATCGTAAATCGTAACGGCGCTGCTTTTTCTCCTCCGTAAAACTTGACGCTATCTCAATGTCAGGTCCTGAAGTATGAACAGTACCTTGATAATCCTTTGGTGCGATTTCTGCTGAAAAAAGCGTTAACGAACCAGAGGATCGGACACTTCTTCTTCTGGCACCTGAAGTAAGTTGATTTTTATTTTTCTTGGAGTGCGATGAAAAGACACACTGAATTCAGGCTGCAGGCTGCAGATCGATGAGTTTTGCTTCCCGGTGCCGACCGGCCTGCGGAAGCCAGATTGACGTCCGGAAAGGGGAGCCCGTGACGGCAGGATTTTGCGTAATCCGAGCGTCTGACTTTCGCTCTCCAGGTCCGAGATGCATAACAAGACGGTGAGCCAGCGCTTCGGGCTGCTGCTGGAGTCGTACTGCCGGGCCTGTGGGATGTACCTGAAGCACCTGAGCAGACAGGTGGAGGCCATGGAGAAGCTCATCAACCTGACGGACATCCTGAAGCAGGAGAAGAAAGATGAGACGCAGAAGGTAACTCGCCAGTGGCCGCCCACGTGGCGCAGTTTACCGTCACACAAACCGTGCATCTGCTTGGGGCCCCAGAGGTTTGGGGGTCCCCTGTTGACCACAAACCGTCACTACACCGGAGGGCCCTAAAGTGACTTTTGAGTTCCCCTTACAAACATAATTCACCCATGTTTTAAGTCGCTTTCATGATCTCTTTTGTAGATGGTGTGATTTAATTTTTTCCCAAGAAGAGTCGTTATTCTACTTGAGTTTAAATAGTTTTGCTGAAAGACTGAACCATAAGAAGCTGGTGTTTGTAATCTGTCTATTTTTAATAGCTGGTTGTCTGGTTGTGGATGATGCATAGCCTATCCCAGGAAACACTGGGTGTAAGCAAGGCACACCCTCGCCCGTATGCTGCTACATTTGCGGATATTAACACATAGATTGAATTAGCTGTAGGGAGTGAACTAGTCACCAGTGAGCCGTAAACCTGTGGGCTGTGGGAGGAAGCTCGTGTGAAGTCAGAGCTGGGGCCTGGCCGAGATCCCTAGCCCTGGTGGGGGACCCGCCATGCAACGGGGGCTGTCGTCCTTCTCTAAGTGAAAAGGAGTTTCTGCAGAGAACATGACATATTTCTTAGTTTTAATGCACGAATATTGTTTCTTTGCTGAAAATAACAGATTGGGAAAGTAATTTAACAAAACGTGGCATGTGCGAAACTCCTCTAGTGTTATTTCTTGTGAGGTCTCTGAATTTAATTCATGCACCCTGCAGAGGTGTTAAATTTATTTCCCTTAGAAAACTAAGTAAATATGTAAGTTCACCAGGACCCCAGACGTTTGCTTAAGTCATAATACCAGTGGAGTCGACACTGTTTTCCCATGTTTATAAAACGCCACGTGATATAAGCCCAAGACCAGGGGGCAGCGCTTTCTCCATCGGCCTTCTCTAACTTGGACTCTTTTTCGCGGCTGTTCCTCCCCAGGTGCAGATGAAGTTCTTGGTGGAGCAGATGAGAAGGCCAGACTACATGGACGCCTTGCAGAACTTCACATCTCCGCTAAACCCCGCCCACCAGCTGGGCAATCTCCGGTCTGTGGAATGCACTCTTGTTGACTGCCTGATTTTCAGATAAACAACAAATATGTATCAGGCTTCAAAGGATATACGTGAGATTGTTCTGTAGGAATATATAAGGAGAAATTCCAGCTGCATCCTGGTTTTCTTGGGAAATGTTTAGTATAAAACCACCTCAAGTATGCCCAGAAATATATTACTGCTTTAAAACATTTAAGCAAAAGTATAGTTCTGCCGTTTTTCCAGTAGAAAGATGTAATTTTACAAACTATTCATTTAAATAAATTGATATAGATTGAAATGAAAAGCCATAAATTATAAACGAACAATTTGTGTTTTTCTAAAGGAAGGGGAAAAGGTTATTCTGTTCATCGAATTCACTTAGAAATTAGGAAAAATACAGAATGAATGGGAAGGGATGTTTAGCAGAATCTCGGTTGCACTTCCGAGATGCTCAGAGTTGCTCTTTGAACTTCTCCAGACTCGAGGAGTGCAGGATAATGTCTTCCGCCAAGCGACCGCTTTGGCTAAACTGGGAAAATCCGGATATCATGTCGGAGCTCCTCTTCCAGAACAATGAGATCATCTTCAAGAACGGCGACGGTGAGTTTCACAGTGATCGGGGCGTAGTGACGCGTTACGCCGCCGTCGGCCAGGCGCGCAGCCTCAGAGGACCCCACTGCACCTGTCTCCATCGCTTAGTCCACTCTCAACTGTCTCATAGATTTACGGCAAGACATGCTGACCCTGCAGATCATTCGGATTATGGAGAACATATGGCAGAACCAAGGCCTCGATCTCAGGTACTCTTCATATCTCAATCACTAATCTGTCCCGACTGTCCATCTTCACACCGATGATCCAGTGCAGGGTCACGGTGACGTACCTGAAGACTGTCCAAGGTGGTACCGGAAACAAGGCGTCATACGCACACTATGGGGAAATTTCGAGACACTAGTGAACCAATCTGCTGATCTTTAGACTGTAGGAAGAATCCCAAACTTCACGGAGTCAAAACGCAAACCCAGATGGTGTGAGACTGCATGCTGTACTACCTTCCTGCCATATTTGTCCCAGCTAATTAATAATTAAAAAGAATTAAGGTAACGTCATATGTGCGAAAACTTGCTTTAAAGGAATCCTTTTGCAATCAGTGCAGTTTACACTGTAATACTGAGAACCTGATTTTGTTTTGGCCGACTGAATCCTAGTTCCTTAGCAGGTATGTTCTAAAAACCATCCAGCTTACGGCAGTAGAGTTTTGGGTTCTCCATCTGCAGCTCTTCGCCCACTACATGTCCCTCCTTTGTTTTCCTTGGCTTCATTTATTTATTTTTTTCATCTCTCCGCTCTGTTTTGGGGAAGAATGTTGCCCTACGGCTGCCTGTCCATCGGCGACTGTGTGGGTCTCATAGAGGCCGTGAGAAACTCCCACACCATCATGCAGATCCAGTGCAAGGGCGGCCTGAAGGGGGCGCTGCAGTTTAACAGTCACACTCTTCACCAGTGGCTCAAGGACAAGAACAAGGGAGAAATGTGAGTCAAGATATTAATGAGTAGATTTCACTAGTGAAGACATTCATTTTACGTATCTGAATATCAGCGACATATTTTATTATTTTTTTATTCTGTGTTTCACTTCGTTTTGTATTAGCGTTTCCCAACACATTTGTCTTTTTATACTGGAAACTGTTGTTTGTATCAGATTGAAGTACATCAGTGATTGCTGCACGTTCATTGGCTGAATCCACACAGGTATGACCTGGCCATCGATTTGTTCACGCGGTCGTGTGCTGGCTACTGCGTGGCTACATTCATCTTGGGAATCGGAGACAGGCACAATAGTAACATCATGGTCAAGGACGACGGGCAGGTAAGGGTGTGTGTGTCATTCGCCAGATAACCGGTTTGTTAACCTTTGTTAATTTACACTGTGGTGTAATTCTCTCTCTTTGAAGCTGTTCCATATAGATTTTGGCCACTTCCTTGATCACAAGAAGAAGAAATTCGGCTACAAGAGAGAGCGGGTGCCGTTTGTGTTGACGCAGGACTTTCTAATAGTGATAAGTAAAGGAACGCAGGAGTGCACGAAGACCAGAGAGTTTGAGAGGTATCCCCCCCCCGCCTTCTCCCTTCCAGTACAGCCTGTCCTTTTCACTTGATGAGGATCTTGTGGGGTTTCAATATTATGATTATTTGCAGCAACTTGTACTACGGAATGAACACATCCTTCCCTGATCCCATAACAACGCATTCGCAGTGCTTATTCCAGGAAGCATCCCACCTCCCTTCTGTACTGCTTAGGTAGAGATAAAAACCCGATGGACGGCATCCTGTCCGTCAGCACTTAGAGGTTTTTAAAAGGCTACTGATTTCCTCTCAGTACATAGATTACAATATAATGTGTAACATATCTACCCTGCCTCACGCCCTGAGTTTCCTGTGATTGATCCCTGGGTCACCAGTCTAATTGGATTAGTGGTTATTGAGGTTATAGACAAGCATGGATGAATACGCAGGTAATGCGATACACGCGAAAGGGTATAGGCTGTTTCTCAGACCTCAGGGCTTCCCCTCACCCCTTCCATGCTTCCGGCAGGTTCCAGGAGATGTGTTACAAAGCCTACCTGGCAATCCGGCAGCACGCCAACCTGTTCATCAACCTGTTCTCCATGATGCTGGGCTCCGGGATGCCGGAGCTGCAGTCCTTCGACGACATCGCCTACATCCGTAAGACGCTGGCGCTGGACAAGACCGAGCAAGAGGCCCTGGACTACTTCATGAAGCAGATGAACGACGCCCACCACGGCGGCTGGACCACCAAGATGGACTGGATCTTCCACACCATCCGGCAGCACGCTTTGAACTGAGGGGGGACGTGGCCACGAGTGGCAGACTCGAGCCTCGAGGAATGGCGGATGATGAACAAGCCATCCATGTAGCCTTCTAAACAACCCAGGAAGACTTTGGGTCGACCTCAGCATCGCTCCCAACCTGCTGTCGTCTCCACACTCAATTCTTGCCCCTAGGAAACATTTGCTGGGATGGCCAATGTTTTCGTTTCCCTCTTCTGTATCTCCTTGTCCCCCTGTGTCTATGTGTGACGGGAAAAAGTGTTCTTTATGGCCTTCGTATAAAAACGTACCTTTTTCCCCCCTTCCTTTTTCATTTGTTTTACTTGCGGAGGTATACGTCTTCCTCTAACTTCTATGCCTTTATATATGCAGAGAATGTGTCAAGAGTCCTGAGCAAAACAGGGTATTTCCTTTGCGTAATTGAAGTTCTCAACTTTTCTTTAGACAGCTTGTTTTTATGTCACGAAAGAGAATCGGCTGTGTCAGTCATCGAAAGCAGCGTATGAACGACACGATGTCGAATATGAGAAATCATACCCCCCCCCCCACTCCCTACCCCGCCCCTCCTGAGAGGATGTTGGGTAGCTATCGATTTCAGTCGCTTGTGCATGAGAGCGCAATGCGGGGAAGAAAAAAAACGGAACGTTCCGTGGTGAATGCAGTGCAGAGCCTCACGGAAGGCTAACGTGCAATAGGAGACGACTGGTTCCGTGCGGCGCCGGTTCTGGAGAGGAGCTGAGCAGGCGAGCACGGCTCACGAGATCGCCGGCGGTCTTCCTCCATCTCCTCCGACTATGGAATGTCGGACGCGTGAGATGCGTGTGATGCGATCAGGATGCCGATCCGAACAGACAGGACCAGTCCCTTCCGAAGCTGAGTCTGGTCCATTTCTCGAAGTCCGGGAATGTCGTTCTTTTAAAAGATTTGGCTAAACCAAATCGAGACTTAATTATGCTGTAAGATAGAAAAGACTGTAAAATGGGCCTAAATACATTTGCAAATATGCCGTTGATAGGCAAGTATGTTTGTTTACTTTTCATTTTGCTAATACAATTCATGGTTTATATAACTGACTAGACCTAACCCCCCTCCTCAAATAGCTTATACTGCCTAGTGACTCCCCCCATTTGTTCAGAATCTAGTCTAATGTTATGTAAATGGTTGTGGGTGGTGTGCAGAGCCGATGTGCTGTGAATCATGGCTACAGGAAGTTGAGTGAGTGCTGACCTAACATGAAAGCTCATCTCCTCAAACAGGACTCCCCCTAAATGAAGTATCTGCACTCTGCTTTGAAAGTCCCAGCCATTTACCTCCCACTGCACTTAAGATGTAGTGTCATGTGGCTATCAGCAAACTCCGAGAAGTAACTTGGCTGGACGTCCACATGTCCCGTTCAACAGAAGTTCAGAAATGTCTAGGCTATTCGCAAAAAGATACATTTCAGTTCAGTTTTGTCGACCAGAGCGAAGTATAACTGGACATTGAATCCCAGGTGGATGGGTGGGGATGTTTTTCCGCTGGAGAAGGACCAACTCAGCAGCTCTGTGCTACTCGATTCTGTCCTGTGAACACGCTTGTTGTAATTGGTGGTGTTACTTTTCGATGGTTCTTGAAAGTCAGGAGTGACCGTTTGAAGCCAAGTTGAGAAGAATCGACATTGTTGTTATTACATAGGCCTCTACATCAGAAGCATGTTATGAATGGGCAACACCTGCTGTTTCCTTGGTTACCAGTAGACTACCTTCCATGTCTCTGAGAAGACTTTTATTGTATTTGTCATACGTAATTAAAAACATGAAGTACTTACTCTGTACATAAATCTCTGAATTTACCTGTGTTTACTGAGCCAAAGTTTAATGATGGATTATCCATATCAAATGTTTTCCCATATCCTAACTTGCACAAGGTACAACTGTTCTATCTCTGAAAAAACCCTTGTGAAGCAAACGCATTATTTATATTTAGTGAGATTGTGTTTTGTTGTTTTTAACAAGAAATTGACTTCATGGAGGGTTACTGTTCACTTGCAGTATTTAAAAGTGCAGTTTTCATCATAATGGGTTTGTATAGAAATGTTGTTTGCTATGTAGTGTCTTGGAGAAAGTGCATGTTAATATGATGTGGAGTGCAGTTACATTTAGGCATTTTTTTAAATGAAGTTAAACTTAAGACCAACTGCAATATAGTCAAAGGGAATGAGACCATAGATTTTTTAGAATGCCGACACACACACACACACACACACACACACAGAGGCTCTGGGGCAATCCGTGTATAAATGCAGTGCTTGTGTCGATGCGTGATGCTGATGTCAGCATTGTTTTCGTGCTCTGCTATGATGAAATTAAGTGTCTTTACTCAGCCAGGACAGACCAGCCTTTGCCTGGACTTGCCAATATTCATAAGTGTAGGCCTACTAATCAATTCCAGAAGATGTATTTCAATGAACTAATGAGTAAAAAAAAATAATAATGTAAAATTGCATTATAAATGCGTCAGAAAAGAGGACCCGGAACTATTTGAACTGTGAATTTTTTTCCCAACAATACTAGTCATGTGGTTAAAATATACAATTATTCCCTACTTCTTATGCATTCATGCGAGATTCTTGCAATTTTGCATTTTTTTTAAATTACAAATGTGCTCTTATTTAGTAAATCATTTAATAGCTATTCAGTTGAAACTGAAGTGTATAGGTGTTTTTGCACTTTGTAACGTTTCCCCCGTCTTTTCTAAAATGCATTCTATCTAAAGGGATCCTGTAGCTAGTTATTTGCATGTTTGCTTAAGCGACATCAATCGTCATACGCCATGTCATGGGTCAGACACGTGGCAAGAGGTCATTGTACTCTCATTGTTCCCCAGTCCATGAGTCAAAGTAGTGGGTGTCTGTCTGTTTGGGTCTCAGCATTGGACTGAACTTGTTTCAAAGGTCCAGACTGCCTCAAACTATCAGACCCCCAAGTTCCCAAGACAACTCACTGAAGAGAAAACAGTAAAATACCCTGCTAGTTCTGAGAAGATACTCTTACTTGAATTTGACTGTAAACCACCTTTCCCCGCTTGTCACATGAATAAATGTTGTAACCTTGTGGTGACATATTGAACGTTTGTTTAAAATGCTATTTCATACCGATTGTGAATGTTTGAGGAAAAAAGAAATGAATGAGTAATCAAGTGTCCCAAAGCAGAGGGACAGTGTGAGAACTTTTACTTCTTTAATGCCAAACTTAGGCCAGACTCTGTAAGTGGAATAAGCATAATCTCCCATGAACACTTCAGGAAACCTTAACCAGCCACACAGGACATCGTTTGAAGAATATCGTTTGAACAGGCTTTATGAATTGTTTACAGCAGATGTCCAGAATGCCCCTAAGTAATGTTAATCATTTTTAAACATGATTGTACTGCTAACAACAGGCCAGAAACAAACAAAACAACTTATGAAACCCCTTTGCATGAGAGCGAAATAGCAGCACAATTTCAGTCTATTCTAATATAGAGCTGTGGATGATATTTGGCCTAAGGCAGCATTATGTAGTAAAACACTAACTACTACCTTAAACAGCTTTTTCATTCCTGTCTGTTATTCATTGCTATTTAATAAAACGATTGCTTTGTACCCAGTTTCTCAAATATTGTATGTTATATAAATGTACAAATAAATTTTATTTCAAATGCAGAGTACTTCCTAAGTATCCCTTCCTGGCAAAGCGTGAATAAGGCTACACTGGTTGAGTTTGGGTAAAAACTGCTAAAATTGAGTGCCATAAATAGATTAGACCCCAGCAGCCTGCCACAGCCACTTATAGTATAAACAGTTTGATGGATTTTCCAAGAAAATTTACAGTGTTGGTCTAAATGGCTACAGTCACTTTCAGGGCCTTTGCTCAAAGCAACTCACAGCAAAGCCTCTCCTGGAACCTAGAACTTTCAGGGTCACTAGTCCATGTCATTACCCAGCACGCTAGCCGCAGGCATTCGCCGTCGTTCCTCGCTCTCTGTTGGCGCCGGCCGGTACCTGCCTGGACCCTCCATGGCCTCCAGCCTTAGACACATGTGTGCCAGCCTCTGAGTCAGCTTCACCAGGCACACGATGCTAACCCCACCCAGCAGCATCAGCGTGGACCAGCACATGCACTGCAGCACCAGCCAGCCGTCGTACCTCCTGCTCAAGACGGCCTCCTTCGGGTGGTCCTCCACGCGAGAGTAGCAGCTGAAAAGTCCGTCCTCTTGCTTCAACAGCCAGCTCTGAATTCTCTGAGTCTCCTCTAATACTTCTTTTTTATTTCTCTGGCATTTGGGTACAAAGAAACACTAAACAGAAAACAGGAGGCATCACTAGTATAGAACAAGTAAGTACATCAAATAAAACGTGGATGTAGTTTGCATTCCATTCCCATGCTTGCATATGTGATTTATGATTGGTATCTCTAAATTACCCTTAATCTGTGAGTATCTACCCTGTGATGCACTGCCATTTCATCCAGGGTTCCTGACTCGTGTTCTGTCCTGGATAAATGGTCATGGATGGATGTCGCACATCAAAACACAGTATATGAAGATGTAAGCCGTAGCGCACCTTGTGGGCAAGGTCAAAAGCTGCTTCCTTGTAGCGTAGCACAACCTCACGTCCAGAGTGAGAGAAGTTCACCAGCACCTTCAGGCATGGGTAACTGCACTGGTCTCTGCAGTCCACCTGATCACTCAGGAGATCCACCTGCATCAGCTTGCATGTGGACTGCTTGGTCCAGGGGCTGAACCATCACAGGGCGAGAGATTGTTCTCATAAGCAGTTTCGTCTCATCATTCTCCATTTTCTGTTGTTGTTGTGCAAATCTGTGTCCCGCAGACAAGGCTTGGGTACTCTGGCAGATTCAGGGGGCCAGGAACTTTATAGGGACCCCTGAACACAAAAATAATACGCGGACAGTACAAGCCCCCACCACCCCCCGCGCCTAAACATTACATTTTGTTAGGGATTTGTATTTTGTTATTAGCTACAACCCCTGTCTGCAGAAATAAATTAGAACTTCAGAATGGGAGGATTCATAAGAATTTGAACAATGGTTCCCTCAAAGTAAGCTGCTTTTCTAATTCAGCAATTTTTCCAATGAGGAAAACAAAAGGCCTTTCGGAAGCTAATTGTGACCTGCCATATATGGGCTTTTGGTTCTGGGTATACCCTACGATGGAACATTAAAGCAAGCTCTACTGAGAGCGCCTTTGTGATTCTGAGAGTCCATCTTCCTTCTCGCACTTAGATGAAAATGCACAGATGCACGCAGGCTGGCCTTACAAAGTTCATTTTAAACAGACATATTCCTGTGGCGTATTTCAGCTGATCGGAGCTCGACCTGTTCAGGTGGGGTCTCACGATGGTGAATCCGATTAAGAAGTACATGAGCACGGAGAAGCCAATCATGGTGAAGCCCAGGATGACGGCCCTGTCCTCGCCCACGCTCGACGTGGGTGTCTGTGATGTCCACTCCCGTCGCCTGTTCGGGACATTGGTCTCTGCCATCGAGTAGATGCTCTGTCTGTGCAGGTAGTGTATAGGTTAAGAGAGTCTACTGTACATACAACCAGAAGATTGGTGAAGAGGCAACTGCTGTTTGACTCAAGAAATGAACTTTAAGTGAATTAATTCTGAAGATGTCCAGCTGAAAAATGGGAAATTGTAAATCCTTCGGCTATGCAAGTTTCCTTGCAATTATTTTTTAGTGCAAGAACTAACCATTAAAAACAATCGCATTTAGAGTCACTGTCCCCGATGGGCATAAAGGGTGAAAAGGTTCAATTTCAGCCACAAATTCCAGATCCGCAGAAAGATGTGGCACAGATAAAGAAGGTTAGATATGGATGGATGCAGGCTTATACCCCTGATCCCCAGTTAAATTGCGTGGTTTGGCTACTCTAGATAACCTTGAAAAGTAACAATATCTAGCTGCACATACACAAAGCGTACACCAGGAAGGAGAAAGTAGCTAACTTCAGATAAAAGTAGTGAGATCATACAGAGTAAAGTTAGAGGCTCCATCTTACCTAGCCTTGTTTCGGCGAGCGTTCAGGAGGTTGATATAAACGGGAACGCTGAAAGATCCACGGTGAGAGACAGAGTCCTGCACCATTCCGTGCCGCTCGCCCAGCTTAGCCCGACTCCTTCTAATAGAGACGACAGACAGTTCCAGTCTTCCCAGCACTCCCTTTACAGGTAGGGTGTTCTGGTGTGACCCAGAGCCAGAGGCCAAGGGCACTATAGGGAGTGGCGTGCTGCCATCGCCTGGGCAACGATGCTGCCACAGGAAAGGAAGGTAAACTCCCAAAGGATCTCCCTAGATCCCTGGGACTCCCTCCTGTGCACAACATCTTAAGAAGTCTGTTTTCATAACACTTCTCATTGCCCTTCCAGATAACGTAATGAGTGAAACTGAAAATTTAACCCAATGAGTTTGATTTCTTTCCCCACAAACCATTCCAATAACTGTTAATTAAATCCTTCAAAATATTAACTTTTGTACACTTTGCCGTACATCAACATCAGTAATATTATCAAGATAATAATTAAAAATAATTGAAATAGATGTTACCACAAAGGATGCAAAAAGCCACATGCCTCTGCATGGTCTTACTGGTCACTGAAGTCCTTCTGCTCTCCATAACCTCCAATCGCTTTAATGATTTGCTCCAGTGACACCAACTCAGATGTACATTGCAGCTACATCAACATATCAATTATGCATAACTTTCTAATCAAAACATCCCTTTCGTTTTCTGTATTCTCTGCACAGACAGAATAGGCAGAAAGTAAAAAGGAAGGCTTGGTGCTTTATAAATGATTATACATATTTTATGGCATCATAAACATACAGGCAAATTACAAGCAAAACACAGCTTCCATGAAATCATGACTCAAATTATCTAATTCTTCCAAATGCTTGTGATAGTTTTGGTATTTCAATTATTGATAAATGATGACAATAAATAGCAGTTATAAATAGGTTTTATGCCCCATCTCCATCCATCCATGCATTTTCTGTAACCACTGGGTTCAGCCTGTGGATGCGCACATATAAATAAATATATAATTATTCATATTCATATTAATAATACTGACAATAATAATAAAAATAATATTCCACTCAGCAGGGTGGGCTCAGTTGGAGCCTCACAATATTGGGGTACACCCTGTACAGGATGCCAGTCCATCCCAGATACACACAAGCATACACTATTTACCCAGTACAACTCCCCCGCCAAGACAGCGTAAAGAAATGTAGAAAAAAGCAGAAACAGTGCCGTCTATTGGGGAAACATTGCATAGACATTGCCGTAATACTTTAATTACATACACAGTTGAGCACGAAGCAGTATTAAGGCTTCCTAAAAACAATCAAAAACAAGGTTGGATCAAAAACATACATTTGCATTAGTCAGGCAGACTGCCAGTATAACCGCGAAACACTAAATCAAGCGGATGAATGTCATGAAACAGCGTAAATGTACTTTTCGATTATCAATAGTACTCGTAAAAACACCAAGAAATAAACACATTTAAATAGCACGACGAAAATTAAACTACGTATCATTTTCGAAGAAAAATCTTATGTCATTTTAGTCAGTGTCAAATCTAAATATTTGCTATAAGAAAAACCACATCTTCCGGAAGTGAAGGTCCCAAAGTTCTTCCGGTTCAAAGTTCAGGGGTTAAACACATGTCGGCGCGCAAGCAATGAATGGTGCTGCTGTACATGTATAATCTCATTTTGGAATTCATTTAAAGTATATACAACATTTTGAAGGAACGCAAAATTAGCATAAAGAAGGAAGGTAGCCACTGGACAGCTAATTTAGCGAAAGCGTAAGTTAACTTAATCATTGTATTGTGCAAATTGTGTGATGGGAATGATTGAATTGCATTTCATTTGGCAAATTATTTACATTCTTCTATGCGTGTTTTAATTTGGATTAATACAAAGTAATTTCGTATAGCACAAACTTTGGTAGTAATCTCATAATTTTCGTTTGCTATCTATTCTTTGTTTTATGTGTCGTTTGATTAATACCATTGATCGAAATTGATGCAGAGGTAGTCTTTGATGAATGATTCGACATTCTGACGTGCTCATGATGATATTTGCATAGTATGTATTTTCAAAAAGTACAGGACGATAAACATCTCTATTTGTTTTTCCCCTCAGGCAATATAATAAGTGTCGAACGGAACGCCTATCTTGTTCTGGGTGACAAGTTAAGGACTGAAACGAAATGGCAGGGATTTTGTTTGAAGACATATTCGATGTGAAGGACATTGACCCTGATGGAAAGAAATTTGACAGAGGTAGGGAATTCTAGAGTTTAACTGAATTACAGAAATGTGCTGGAAACGCCTGCCCACTGACGTGTTTTATCAGCAGTCCGCAGCTTGTTCATATGCAGCCAAACGTGTCCGTGGCGATGTTTTGATTGAGAAAAAAAGAGAACTATGTAGACTACGTTTTTAAATACTATGTCCATGGGAAGCATCAGAGTATTGACCACTGATTTTATCTTTGCAGTGTCTCGTCTACATTGTGAGAGTGAGTCTTTCAAAATGGACCTCATTCTTGATGTCAACATTCAGATATATCCTGTGGACCTTGGTAAGACCTAATGTACATAAGAGGTAGCACATACACTATATGGACAAAAGTATTGGGACACCTGGCCATTGCACCTACAGGAATTTTTATGACGTCCCATTCTACATCCATAGGCATCAATATGAGGTTGGTCCCCACTTTGCAGCTATAACAGCTGCCACTCTTCAGGGGAGGCTTTCCACGAGACTTTGGAGTATGTCTGTGTGAATTTTTGCCCATTCATCCAGAAGAGTGTTTGTGAGGTCAGGCACTGATGTTGGACATGAAGGATTGGCTCACGATATGTGTTCTAGTTCATCCCAAAGGTGTTCGCTGGGGTTGAGGTCAGGGCTCTGTGTGGGCCAGTCAAGTTCTTCCACACCAAACTCAACGAACCTTGTCTTTATGGGCCTTACTTTGTGCACTGGGGTTCAGTCATGCTGGAACAGAAAAGGGCCTTCCCCAAACTGTTCCCACAAAGTTGGAAGCATAGGATTGTCTGAAATATCTTGGTATGCTGAAGCATTAAGAGTTCCCTTCACTGGAACTAAGGAGCCCAGCCCCACCCCTGAATAACAACCTCATACCATTATCCCTCCTCCACCAAACTTTACAGTTGGCCCAATGCAGTCAGGCAGGTAACGTTTTCCTGATATCTGCCAAAGCCAGATTCATCCATCAGACTGACAGACAGAGAAGTGTGCTTCATCACTCCACAGAACGTTTCCACTGCTCCATTGGCGGTGTGCTTTACACCACTCCATCTGACGCTTGGCATCGCCCTTGGTTATATGAGACTTGCATGTAGCTGCTCAGCCATGGAAGCCCATTCCATGAAGCTCCTGGTGCACCGTTTTGTGCTGGAGTTAATGCCAGAGGAAGTTTGGAACTCTGCAGTTTTTGATTCAACAGAGTGCTGACGACTTTTACACAATATGTGCCCCAGCACTTGGTGACCCTGCTCTGTTACATGTTCTTGTTCGTAAAAGCTCCACCTTTTAATAATAGCACTTACAGTTGATGTGGAATATCTAGCAGGGAAGAAATTTCATGAACTGACATTGTAAAGTTGGCATCCTTTGACAGTACCACGCGTGAATTCATCGAGCTCTTCAGAACGACCCATTCTTTCACAAATGTTTGTAAAAATAACCACGTGCCTGGGGGCTTGATTTTATACACCTGTGGCAATGAGTTTGAATGAAACACCTGAGTTCAATGATTAAGAAGTGTGTCCCAATACTTTCATCCATGTAGTGAATAAATGATACAAGATGTGAGGCCTAAATTGAGAGATGATATTTCTTCCTTTCTGTAAAAGCATGTCATTACTCGGTAATGCTTTACATTAACTGCACCCATTCATACAACATTCAGTGTACCTTCATCATGCATTTATAATGCATTCATATGACATTCATAGGCAGCATGTAAGTATACCTTATCCTAACATACCTCAACAACTTCAATATTCATTAACGATGAACATTATGCGATTATTAAGTTTGTTATTGTTGTTTAATGTTACTAATGTATATTAAAACTGTTAAGATGTGTTAGGATGTTGTGGTATATTTACATGCTTCTTATGAGTGTTCTATGAATGCATTATAAAGGCATTATGAGGGTACAGTTAATGTAAAGCATTACTCGTATGACCAAACTGCCGTTACCTTGCAGGAGACAAGTTCCGGTTGGTCATAGCGAGTACTCTCTATGAAGATGGCACTCCGGACGATGGGGAGTATAACCCCCAGGATGACCGCCCCTCGCGGTAGGTTCTTCTTTCTCGACCCGCTTAAGACTGCCCGTCTTCCTCTGCATTTGGTAGCACGCTTTGCATCTGTGTTTTGGGTAGGGCGGACCAGTTCGATTACGTGATGTACGGCAAAGTGTACAAAATCGAGGGAGACGAGACGTCCACGGAGGCGGCGACGCGTCTGTAAGTACCCTGCCACCCCTTTTCTTTTTCAGGCTGTTGGTCCGTAGTTCATGTCTTCCCCCGTGCCTCTGTTCCCCCCCCCCCCCCAGATCGGCGTACGTATCCTACGGAGGCCTGCTGATGAGGCTGCAGGGAGACGCCAACAACCTGCACGGCTTCGAAGTCGACTCCCGGGTGTATCTTCTTATGAAGAAGCTGGCCTTCTGAGAGCACCAGCGATTAGGCAGCTACATCACTGAGAAGCGAAAATTGCTGAGAACATTCAAGTGTTTCACACCGACGTGCAAGAAATGCTGCTGGTGCTCAGGGCTGTTTGTTAAACCATGTAAATAAATATGTTTTATATATATATATAAGTAGGGGTCTGTTTATTGTATGATGATATTTTATTAATCCCCGTGGGGAAATTTTCTTGTCTACCCCATCTTGCTCTCCATGACACACATATGTAGGTGAGAACACGCTTAGCAGTGAACGGCAGCCACATGTAGTGGTCGGCATGGAGCTGGGGTTCACGGCCTTGCTCAAGGGCCCAGAGACATGCCAAGGCTGGGCTTGAACCAATGACCTTCTGGTCACGGGCCAGGAGGCTTAGCTCCCTGAGCCTCATGCCGGCCTCTGAGTTGTGTATGAATATCACACAAAGGTGGATCACTCTTAATTATGCTTCTGATAATGTCATATCACTTTTCTGTAACTGTTCTTGTTTTACGTGTAACAAGAAATCAGTGGCGAGTTTATGGGCAAGTTATGCTGACGATTTGCTCCGACGTCATCTATGGTCTTAAGTAAAAAATGCTGCACAAACGTGTGAGTTTATAAACTTGAAGTCAATAAAAGGAACTCGGTAAGAAGTGAAAAGGTGAATTTGTGCATAAAATTAGCCTGATATTCTAAATAGTCTGGGAATTCCAGTATCTTTGAGACATGGCCGACCATGGCTGATTGGAGATCATCTTAGTTTAACTTTATCGGAGTCACTTATTTCTGTGTAGTGGGTGAGGGACTTAAAGACTATGGCTGTACCGACAGTGAAACAGTGAAACTGGAGTGCAGCACTGATTACCCGATACCGTGACTCAGAAATGAGACTACGACTGGAGGTGAGAATGAAATATGAGATGGTTACCCATACCGATGGTGAATTATAGATTGAACTCAGAATAGCTCTATCAGGTGCTGCTATTCGGTAGGACAAAATACTAGCAACGGAAAAAATGTTAAAAGTTGTTCTGTGAGGTGTGAATCTATAAAAGAAAAAACTTTCGATTATACGTTATGTTGGCTCTTATTCAATAGACTCTTTTCATTCCTTGCTCTTAAATGCATAACTTCAGTTCTAAGTTGAACAACAAACCAATCTAATGAATCTATATCCCTTGATATCGCCGTCAGTCCGCACGAGGATGGTTATGTTACTTTAAGCATAATTTTTTTTCTTAGTCTTGTGGCAAGTACTGCTAAATTTCTCTCGCAACCACCCCCCCCCCCCCCCGATGGAGAAAGCTCATGCACACCTGCAGATCGTAACAGGACGCAGCATCTGCATCATTAACTAAGTGATTCAGTTGCAGGACGTGCGGTAGGATCGCGTCCCTTACTGCATGCGGCATAGGGTCGCGTCCCTTACTGCATGCGGTATAGGGTCGCGTTGCTTTTCCATAATTCCTGTACGCTGCATTTAATTCATACAAAAGGCTTTCCAGGCGATTAGGGCTGGAGATGATTTCTTGAGTATGGAGTACCGACAAAAACGACAGCTCACCTTCGTGACAGTTGGATTAATTTTTCTTATGAGCGGTATCGAGTACGGTACGTTTTAACATCGCACTTAATATCTTTTTTCTAAGCTATCCCATATTTCAAAGAATTTGACGAGGAGTATAATTCTCATACATAGAATAATATGTTATTTATATACCTTTAATTAAAAAAATGTCACTTCGTTTGTCATTGAGATCCCTAAAACCTATATGTAAATCCACAGGGGAAAATAGCATATGGTTATTGTCAAGTTCAAGGTAGTGAAAATGTTGAAGCAGGTTTTATGTAGCTTATAAACGCGAAATTAGTGGGGTGGCACTTGGCATAGAAAATTTTATTAAATTTTAGTCGCATCTAATGATGCAGGAAACTGCTGAAGTAAAGGTTGTAAAACACTTCTGCTTCCATTCCCGTTTTCTCTTTGTGTGAAATCAGCAGAGCTTCACCCATAACACCGTTTGGGCTTCTCCTCTGTCCGTTCTAGCTAGTTATTTTTGCTTAACTGATATTTAACAGCCTCACTGAAAGATTCTCGCTCATTATATTTTATCTTCCTTGATATTTTAAGTTTAAGTTGCCTTAAATCGGTCTCAGATAAGTTTATCACCTGGGACAGATCATAAGTGACACGTTTGCCCAGCTGCTGATCAAAGCCTGCTCGCTGCCCTAAAAACCTGCCAGAAGTGCAGTGGGCCCCCTGTCACTCTGCACTGTCACCTCCACGTAATTAGCTTTGCGCTAAGCTGCACTGGGCAGACAATTGTCAGCACATCTAGGGGAATTCACTGTACTTTCAAGTTTAAGATCCGAATCTTCAGCTTGTGATGTTACTCGTTACTGGGTTTGATAGATTTTTCGTTCTTTCCAAGGACCTACAGTGTAATGCTCAGTCACAAAATTTCAATTACCCAATAACACTCAGGTTGACATCAGTGGGCAGTCTCATTGTAACAGTGGGTTAGCGTAGATCCTGGGCTGCCAACTCCAACGCATCCGGCGGAACACTCACACTTTCAGACTCTCACGCTCAGGCAAGAAATCTTACAGCAAATCTATATTATTCTATTATAAACCTAAAATTAGCTACATCAGAAGCACTGGGGTAGTTTGCAAATCCTACAGACTATTAACAAAGTAATAAAACTGTCACATACATGTAAATGCGTGTGCATGTGTGTGCAGACTCGTCTCAAATCGAAAATCTCACTCCATCCAGCTAACAAACGTTGGCACCCCTGTAGCTCACAAGAGCTCTTGCTAAACTGAGGCTGGAATAATAATATCTCATAATTCTTCTGACTTGCAGCTGTGATCCTACCCACCATATGGAGGTACCTGCAGATCCTTGAGGCACCGCCGTACTTCCTGGGTCTCGGCCTGTCCGCGTTCAGTTTCAGCGGGCTGCTGTTCGGACCTCTGTTTGGCCACTGGTCTGATCGGACCCGTACCACCAAGAATATCATCCTCCTGGCCAACGTCTTCGAGATCGTCGGTAAGTTCCCATCTATCTTAAAGAGCAAATCTTTCATCAAAGCTATAGTCACTGGCCCCTAATTTTATCGTAACATTGGTGCAATGTTTTAGAGTATAGCATGCTGTTACTCTAGTGTTGTGGCTTTTAAATCCTCCCCTGGCTCCCCAAGTTTATGTGGGTTTTCTTTGGAAAATCAGTTTTTTTTTGTTTCCACACAATCCAATGACATCCTTTCCAAGTTAAATATGTAACTTTGTGTTTGTCCTACCATAACCTCGTGTTCCAACCAGAGTAAATCGCCATTTTATGTCCCAAAGTCCCCAATAGACCCCAAATATCTACGAACAAGATGGATAGGCACTAATTCAAAATGGATCAATAGGATAATGAGAATGCAGAGTATTCAATGGTCTTTGTGTGAAACTATTCAGAGTTTCTGAAAAGCTATAATTTGATCTCAACCCCACTGCAAATTTTCTTCCTTCACACAGAAAAAAAAATGCACGATAAACCAGAATTAATATTTTGTTTATATTGAAACAATGTGCCTTATCATGGCTGCACAATTTAGTTGGGACTGCTCTGAGTCGGGGACTTAATAGTGTTTCATTTAAAAATGACAATACAAACGCGGGCATGAGATTGCTATGGTCCTCAGCTGGTCGCTCGTCTTTCTTAGGTGGAACCATGATGGTAAACAATAGACTTCTTCTATTTGGCCTATATAAATAAACTGTATGGTAACTCTTATAATCGTATAAGCTCAGACTCTGCTCCTTTCTCCTTCCCAGGTAACTTCATGTATTTCATGGGCTATTCCAAGTGGCTGCTCCTATCGAGCCGGCTCGTAGCAGGTACGCATTTCTAGAATTGCCCATAACAGCCATATGCTGCCATTAGCATTAGCTTCGGGGCCCAGATATGGGGATCTCTGCTTAATCTCACCGCACAGGGATCGGAGCCGGGGCTGGTTCCTCCATATTCGGGCTCCTCACACGGATCACGTCGTTAGAGAATCGCGCCACAGTCTTCGCAACCGTCATGGCCTGCCGCCAAGCCGGACTCCTGATTGGTCAGTTTCCCCTGCTCTGTGTCCAGATGGGAATCGCTTTGCTTTTAGGTCTGTCTTCTCACTCCCGTTTTCCCACGTTGATCAGTGCTCTTCACGCCTGTTTCCTCATCTCTGTAGGTCCAGCGTTCAATATCTTTTTGAGGCTCTGCGATTTCCAGCTGGGTCCCTTCATCGTGAACAAGTACACATCCCCTGGGGTAAGATATAATACAAACTGATAAATTACCAAACATTAGTAAGTCTGCCCAAGATAATTTATACAGGTACCACACTCAGGGGAGTTGCTTACACAAATACATTCTTAGGGCAGAAGGGAAAATGATTGGTTCAGAGAGATAACCAATCAGATTATAGAGTCAGATGTCTTGGTCCCACCTTCTCTAGTTGCTTAGACCCACCTCTTCTACAGTCTGATTGGCTGTCTCTCCAACCCAATCATTTTCCCTTCTGTCCTCAGAACATTTTATGTAAATAAAACTCCCATGAACAAGCACTTTGTCGAAGGGAACAAGTGTGCTGGATCTCTTGAGACTTAAACTTGCCTCATTCTGGTCATAAGTCCAACTCAATAACTGCTACGCCACCTACTGTCTTCGCGCGCATTTCCCTATGCACTCCTGCATCACTACTAATCACCCCTGATGCAGGGTTGGAGGTATGGTGTACTCTGTGCATAGTTCACCTTCTTCACACAACCTTGTTGCTTGTCTGACTTCATTCTCCTCCTGCTAGCTCTTCATGAGCATCGTGTGGGGCCTGCTGGAGTTGGTGGTTCTGTTCATGTACTGGGACCTACCACCTCTCGACCATGGGGGCCAGGGGATGAACATGGAGGAGGTGGAGGTGGAAGAGGAGGCACAACCCCTGGTGACCAATGAAGAAGCAGAAGACTCTGAGTTCAGGACCTTCATCAGTACCGAACAGCTGGAAGTTCAGGGTGTTGCCGGTGGCCCATCACCTCCTCCATCACCTCCTTCATCACCTGCCCGCTCTCTCCTTCTAAAGGATGAGCTCCCTAACCCCTTCCTGGATTTCAGTGCCAGGAAAGGTGCCCCATAGATCTGGCTATAGGAGTGACAGTGTGTGTGGGTTTTGAAAATGGTCTCTCTTGCATGTTGATATCTTGCATGAATTTTAGCATCAATTTGACAGCTGTCATTGGTATGAGAGAAGAATCATGTGGCCAAAACCCTTAAACTGATTAAAAATAAACTACAATTGACCCTTCCACATTGTGGGGGTTAGGGGCACAGGCTCCCTGCAGATCCCTGTGAGATATCGCATAAGAGGCTGTCATAAATACACTTGACATCCTCCAAACCAGCACTGTACATATATTTAACGCATTAACGAGTTACTGAACTTTTTGCGCGTCGTCTGCGGCTTTCGTAAAACTCCCAAAAAATGCCCATTGAATTTCTTATGGCGACCTCGCAAAATGTCGAAACCTCGCTGGGGAAGGTTGCCATGCAGTAGGGTCGACTGTCTATCAACAGTTTGTCTGCTAAAAATAAACACACTAAGGATGCATAGTGACTCCCTGTCTGAATGCATAGTGACTCCCTGTCTGAATGCATAGTGACTCCCTGTCTGAATGCATAGTGACTCCCTGTCTGAATGCATAGTGACTCCCTGTCTGAATGCATAGTGACTCCCTGTCTGAATGCATAGTGACTCCCTGTCTGAATGCATAGTGACTCCCTGCCTGAATGCATAGTGACTCCCTGTCTGAATGCATAGTGACTCCCTATCTGAATGCATAGTGACTCCCTGCCTGAATGCATAGTGACTCCCTATCTGAATGCATAGTGACTCCCTGTCTGAATGCATAGTGACTCCCTGTCTGAATGCATAGTGACTCCCTGTCTGCAGGGATGGGGGTAAATTCCTACCCCTGGCTCTGTGTGTGAGGTTGCACACCCCCCTTGTTCTTTTGGGCTCCCCCCTGGTGCTCCAGTTTCCTCTCACCATCCCGAACGTGTTTTTGTTAAAAAAAAAATTGCCTGTAGCAGGTCTGCCCTGTCCGCATTTCAGAAGAAGCATTTATGGAAGATGGATTGATTGTCACAATAATGATGCTTTGGTCCCTTCCTCCGTCCCCGTAGAATTCCTGAGGGAGGAGGTGTTGCTGCTGCTGGCTGCCCAGTTCGTCACGCTGTTTAATCAGACGGCGCTGGAGGTGGGAGCCTGAAGCTCGTTCCTGTCGCTCGTGCCGACACCCATACAAGCAACCCTTTCACCCTGTTTACGCTACACCAGTGGGACAAAAACACAGATTATCACACTGGTCATCGTGATTCATGCCACATAACTACATCGTTGGGGAGTTTAAAATGATGCAAAGAATCCTGCCCTACAAAAATTAAATATAGTAACTACATTGACACTGCAACTGAGAAAATGGGCTTTGAAGTTTTTTGACTGTCCACCTATATGTGTAATATGCAGGCAACTGATAGAGTTTTCTGTTTAAGTCTAAGAGACCTGACTTTGGTCATAAGTCAATGTTTATGAAATAGTCAGTAGAGATCATATGTTGATATGTAAATTTTAAATTTGCGTACATAACGCTCACAGAAAGTCTCAGGAGACTTAATTCAGTAACAATATTGCAATTTTATGGGTTTAATAACAAAAATCGTTACTCTATTGTTTTTTAAAACTAAGCAATACATCATATTAAAAACAACCAGTAATTTTTAAGTAAAACATTCAAGTAGTAATAAATAGAAACTCAAATTATAGTTCTAAAAGAGCTGAGAGTAAAAAAAAAATCATATGTATTCTTATTGGGTGCTTTTTAATTAGTAACACCTTTGCAACAACAACAACAAACATCAAACATTGACGTTTAGTATCCCTTTGGGAGCCAGTAACAACAATTTCAATTACAGTAATAGCAAAATGGCAAGAACAAAACTGAATGAGTCAGTCAAACAAAAATGACACTTAAAAAAACAAATGTCTATTCAGTAGGTACGTGCAGATATGTTAATCATTGCATTGTTTTATGAAACCAATAAATTAGCAACATTTTTACAGAACTCTACAAGTGTCCCAAGACTTTCTCTGAGCACTGTTATACAGTATATATATATATATATATATATATATATATATATATATATATATATATATATATATATATAAATAAATAGTAAATAATATAATTACATAAACGATAAAATGGACACAAAGTGTACTGAATTAACTTGCTTAATATACACAGGCACTATACTGAGAAATCAGGCTCAGTTTGCAGCTGACACTGGAGCTTAAGCTCTAGTCGGGCTTTGTTGAGCCCATGTGGTTGTCTTACAGACCATGGTGACCCCCCTGACACAGAAGTACTTTGGCTTTGGCGAGCTGCAGAACAGCATGATGTACTTCCTGTGCGGCGTGGAGGTCATCGCTGGCTTCCTGCTGGTGCGCGGTCTCAGCCGCTGCCTGGCTGACCGCCTGGTGCTCGCCCTGGGATTGGCCGTCTGCAGCATCTCCTGCGCCTGGTGCCTCGTCTTCCTCACTGATCCCCGAGGTCAGCCCGATAGAGCAGTGTTTCCCAATCCGGTCCCCAGACGGCCCACGGATTGGGAAACACTGCAATACAAGAAGACTTATATGCCTGCCAGTACCCATGTGAAGCATGTCAGATTTGACCTTTTATTTTTGAAATAATTCAAGTAAAATTTTTTCCATTGCAGGTCTGGAACACTATTACTTTATTCACAACCCTTGGTTGAATAAATGTTTATATTTTTCTGCTATGCTAGGTAACACATGCTAGTTACGGATACGGCCTTGTACCCTAATGGCTTCCAGACCCTGGAAGGGCTGAGTACTTTGGATAAACTAACTAACAAAAGCGGTCCCTTTAATGCTGTACACCTCCTGCCGCTGTCTTTCTTTGCCCCCGCCCCCCGCCCTCCCGCAGGTGGGTACCCCTGGCAGTTGGCGAAGTTCATCATGGGGGTCTTCCTGCAGCTTCTGGGCCTCCCCTTTCTTACTGTATCCCAGGTGTCACTTTTTTCTAAAGTTACCTCGGCGAAGACGCAAGGTGAGCAGCGCTGCCCTCTGCTGGCTGGCACAATCACCGCGGAGCGTCACGCAGGGCTGAAAAATTACGCTGGAAATTGAAAACAGACTAATAAAATGAAATTTAAAAATGAGAACAGTATTTTCATATTATTACTATCCATATTATTTAACAATGGCAGTACTTCCTTCCAGGTCGTTAATGTAGCTATAGACCACTACTGTGAGACATAAAATTCCTAAGATTTGTTCAGCTATTAACAAATGTCTTATATATAATGCCTTCTGCTCAGTTTAGGAACTGGGAGGCAGCACAAGAAAGCATTCCAGATACGCAGCTAATGAGACTTACTCTGCGTTAACCTTTTACTTATTACTCAGCGGTAACATATCAGTCTGTAAATAGGGCAGAAAGGCTGGCATTAAATAAACAGTCTTTGCTCTGTGAGGGTTATTTTCCACATTAGTGCTAAGTAAGTCTGTGACAGCAGTTTGCTGAAGGAAGCAAGAGGGAGGTGTCATTGTTAATGAATGTAACCAAATCCCAGCCTGACTGTGTGTGTGTGTGTGTGTGTGTGCGTGTGTGTGCGCGTGTGTCACCAGGGTTCAGCCAGGGCGTGCGGCGCTCAGTGGGGGGACTGGCCACCATTTTGGGCCCCCTGTGGGCCGGGGGCCTGACGGAGAACCTGCATTTGATGCTGGGGCTGATGATGGCCTTGCTGGTCATGGTCTCGGTGAGTGTGCTCATTGTGTGTGTGTGTGTGTGTGTGTGTGTGTGTGTCCCAGAATACCCTGCTCCCTTATACTTGTTTTGCTGGAGAATTCAGCCCTGCATTGGGTCGGCACCCCTTCCTGGGTTATTTCCCGCCCGCGCACCCGTGGTTTCTGGAAAATGGGAGTTCTTCCTTGCAACTGTTGCCTCTGACTTGGGTTTGGATAATGTAAAGTGCTTTGAGACAATGTAATGTGGTGACAATGCGCTATAGATATAAAATTTTATTGAAAATTGAGCTGAATAGGCTCCAGGCTCCCTCAGCCTCACATAGGACAAGTGGGTATGGAAAATTGGTGGATGGATGGATGGTTGCTGATTCCACTGTAATCATGTGTCCTTTAATTATGCTGCAGCTGCTTGTATGGCTGACAGTTTTGTCCAAAGTCGTTTTCACTTGTTTGTACGCCTGCATTTATTACTGGAGCTGTTCAGGATAACTACCTTCACTCCCGGCTACAGCACAATGGTCCTTCTCGAAGGCAGCGTTTTTAAACTTTGTAGATGACGCCTTATTTTAGATTATGAAAAACATGTCAGGGTCAAAGACGAACCCACTTTACAAATTATCCTTCCCTCACTTTGTAACAGATGTCAGAGATCAGTGACATATGCTAGTGACACTGTCTGTCCTTAGTTTTCTGTCTGTTCTTAATTTGGTTTAAATCAGAACGGTCACGGAGCCTTTGTCAGATGCCCTGGGCTAGCCGTGTCTGGGAGGGGCACTCCGTGGAGTATAATTGAATTGACATGGGCCGAATTTGTCACACTCAGGTTGTGACCGCACTCTCCTACGATCGTCTGGTGGAGCCGTGTGCTGCACGGCCCCCCCGCAGCTCTGAGGTCATCAGAACGAGCAGGTGGGGGCACCCATCCAGTCGCCGTGGAAAGAAGGAGTGGCTACATTGGCAGAATGAGAATCACTGTTTATCAGCTTATACAGATACATTTAAACAAAACAAAAGAAACTTGTTAAACTTTTAAATGATAATGGCGCTCTGTTGTTAGCTAATGAGTGTTTTGTTTTGTGTCCCGATAAATTGTTTATATTGTCTTATGGTGTTCTGCTTCAGTACACACTGTTAATGAACAAGTAACTCCAGCAAATAGTAATGAGTGACCCCGTCGCTCTCTCGCTGCAGGGATGAAAAGTAACCCCCCATTTAAGGGCACGGCTCTGCCTTTGTCTCCTCTAAAGTGGGCTGCACATGTGCTTGGTGGGGGGGGGACCCTGTGGATGCAAGCAGGACCGGCAAAGCAGTGGGACTTGCTTTGGATCAGCATGCAGTCTGCACTGATTCCCTACACCCCCCTGTCCTGGGTAGGCCCTCCCAGATTTGACTGACTAGCCCTACTTACGAGCCCAGACACCGTGAGTGTAGTCGAGTGCAACGTGGTTTATAACACAAAGTCTGCAGAACATCTCACATTCCCAGGTGAGCAAAACCCTATGACAACCAAATAATAAATGTATAAATAAATATATTTAATGATAGTCATTTTAAAAGCTAGATGAACACGAATAACACGACAACCAACCACGGACCAATAGCGTTTTGCCAGCTTGCTATTTCTGGTTTCAGCACTAGATGGCAGTAGACTTCAGGTATATAGACATATCCCATCTGTTTCACTATGCACTGACGTTTCCTCTTTTTCGAAGAATATTATATTAAGTTGCTTAGCTTTGTTTTTTATTTTACCTTTGTTTTTTTTTTACTGAGGCACTTACAGTTTTATTTATCATGTAAATCCAGTGCATCCAGTTGTAAATTTTGTGACACTTCTAGGATTAAAAGTGGAAACTTTATGGTTGCACTGTGTTTAGCACAAGACTGTGCTTCTTACAAATCAGCTAATGTCATGCAAACAACACAATACTCTGATTAGTACTCGTATATTTAGTACTCATTCAATAATATATAGGGGCATTTAATATGCTAGTGGTATCTTTATGTAATTAAAAGATATTTCAGTTAACTAATGTTAATTAACAAAAACAGTAAAATATTAGTAGAATTACAAATAAAAGATTTATACATACTGTCATTGTATTTTTTTTACTACTAGCAAATAGATCAAATTAATATTTTTCCACACTTGACATTTCTGAATAGTATTATTTTATCTGTAAGCAAGACCTGCTTTCGAAGCTATATTTAAGGGTTTGACTAATGTCTCATGAAAGACATTGGGATGCATGGAATAAAGCTCTTCAATAAAGCTTTATATACAGGATTTGGTTGTTCAGATTAATATACTGTTATGAAAATATCATATCCATGTAATAGTTGATATTGTTATTATATACATGTGTATTTTCACTGTATTTCATGCATATGAAAAAACAAACAAAAACAATATTCTTTAATAAAGAGGATTCAGGTGTAATGTAATGTTTTTCTTATTTTATGCACAAGTGCTTAAATATGTACTAGTTATTTACTCATATACTTATTATATATATATTATATAACATTACACAAAATTAATATTTTTAATGCATGTGTATAATATAGACATAAATATGTAATGTCTAGATAAACATTGTATATGTAATATGATATATTGTTTTTTCTATAAAATACATCTGTGAAAATTGTATGTGTGTGTGTGTGTCATAGAAGTAGCATATAATTTATAAATTTATATATTACAACAAGGGAAATAATAGAATATATTTTGTTCAATACCTCACTTTGGTTTTGCTAGAGGTGAGAATAGAGTAAATCAGTCTTGTAATTTTTTATATCCCAAAATAAAATGGCAGTTATCACCAGTCTTTATTATTTCTTCGCATTTCAGACTCATTTATCGGAGATTGTCGACAAGGCCTCGCTACTCTAATTACGTGCTAGTGAGGAGCCGCATGCCGATTAGTAGCTGCGGAAATGGAAGTCTGAGATGGCTGAAAAGTCAAAAACTCTTTCATGATAAAAACGCTTGTCCTAATCACTGTTAGGGTAGGTCATGGAAATATGTTAAGCTTTTTTATATGCAATTTATATGCAAATATGAATTAATATGCAAAATAGAAAAAATAACGTAAATTAGATTTTTATCATGGAATGAATTGAACGAAAATTGAACGGTTATCTCTACGTTAAAATGTATGTGGGACATAGTTACAGGGGGAAATTTTTTTTAAACAGCTATAATTGTGACAAAGGAGTTTAACTTTTTTGTATGAAGTAATGAAATAAACAAAACTGAGAGAAGATCTGTCAGTGAAAAAGTCTTGCAAGGAAGGTCATTTCAGCATGAAAATTATGCTGTTTTAAGCTGAAAGTAACTTTATTCTGGACGTCACATAATTCAATGAATTCATCAGTTATGTAATTACTCCTTATCATCATGCCAAAATCACGCCAGTGAAGACTGTCAGCCTTAACAATATTGGGCTACAATTTGCCTTATCCATTAGCGGATTCTGTCAGAAACTGAAAAATATCATGTACTTTTTTTCACTAGACATACAGACAAATCATTTATCTTATAAAATTAAGGTAATAATATTTTGACTTTCACAAGCATCCAAGTAGATAATTTTTTTTAAGAACGACATTATAAATTTTGGATAGATTGGCTGTAATGATCCAGCAGCATAAGTCACGTATCCATAGAATTTTCACAAAGACCGGAACGTGATCTTCGCTCATCTACTACGAGAGACACGTGCGTAAGATGGCTCATTTTTCCGTGCCCCTGCTTTGAACTTTGCTCCAGGCCCATGGCTGGGACGGGGGCTGCCAGCTGATCTTTGTGTTGTGTTTCATTGGCCATGAGCGACGGGTGGGTATTTGCGATGAAGGCAGGGTGTCACCTGACAGGGAAGGGCAGGAAGATTTGCTTAAGGGGGGGGGGGTCATATGCTCATGACAGTGGCGGCAATAGTGTGAGTATATATAACTGAACTTTTGATGAACTCAGCTACTGGTACATGCGCCATGTGATGGATGGTAACGTTGGGCATAAGCACCAAATGTGAAGCAAACACAATAATTTAAATCATTTTCTCCTTGCTGCTGTTCCAGTATTATGGCCATTTTCAAGAAGCAGCTCTCAAGTAGCTATGGAGTTGGGAAGCTACAAATTCTAAACCCTGTTGGCCAATGCATTCATTTTTCATATGCCTTCCGCTGCACAAAATACAACTTTAAAAACAAATCTTTCAATAATACCTAGCAAAATTACTAGCAGCTCGCTTTTATGAGCTGCTGAAATGTTATAGCCTTTTGAAGTAATAGTTTTGGAACAGTGTTTTGGAAGTAACCTTGGAATCGCTTGTAAAAGCCCATTTTAATACCACTCCGTAATCCCGTTAAGTGAATAGACAGAATTGCCAGTTACCTTATGCTAGGAATGACATGTAAGATGGTAGACATGTTAAGCAGTAGCTTAATCAAAAGATTAAGTGACGGGCGCAGTGGAATTTATATATTTTTCGTCAGTGTCTGTGTTCCTGTCTCTGCTCGATTGTCAGTTCTTTTTAAGCGACGGTGTCATGTTTCCTCTGTGACACGCGACGTGTCCCATTGATAATCTGCCATGACAAGGTAACACATTTTGTGACAAACGTAACATAGGGATGTGCCCAAAATGGTGCTTACCCATAATGCTCTCCAACTGAAGGCACCACCATCATCAAAAAAGTAGGACACATTTCGAAGTAAACAGCCACGTGAAAATCCAGTAAAGCTAATGGTATCTGCAAGATTCCTCGCTCCTGCCTTTCTCAGCTGCCTCATTCCCCATCCAGCCATTTGTCCAAGATGGCCGACCTCCTTGTCCAGAAACAAGACGATGTTGCCTTGCACGTGGCAGACTTTGAAGACACCGACAGACAGGCCGGCCATGTTACTTCATTCCAGTATTCCAGTATTCCAGTATTCAGTGGGAGCTGCTGATCACACCCTGTCCTGTCGAGGCCGCCTCTCTGCACGACACCCCCAGTGCCTCTTGAAGGTGCCTGGATTGTCGCCCCATCTGTGCCCCCCGCCTTCCCAATGCGCCTGCCCTCCATTGTTAACCCTGATTAACTTGACGTGTTGTTCAGCCGAGGAACAGTGTGAAAATCAAGTACATGGCATGACCCACTGCCCCGCCGGTGAACTGAGCATGAATCTGAGAAGTGAGCGATAGTTTGCTGCAAACCCATACGATGGAGGCAGGGAGGCAAACAGCAAAGGGACCTTTACCATCCTCCGAGGCTGTCTGAAGGCCAAGCCAGGTCACTGTGTTTGGTTCCTGTTAGAAAATTGAGGAGAAACATCACCCCTACTGGAAGTCCATGGCACATAATGTCATCTCTCTTGTTTGGGGCAATCTGTTGAAAGAAGAACAATCCCCCCCCACCAAGACACACACATCCACTTCCAGAAGCCTTGCATCTGAAAACATCATTGACTCCATCCAATCAGTTAAATAATGTGTTTTCTGGCTTTTGTGTTTACTTTAAATAAAACTGTTAATCAGGGATGAGAATTTACGTACAATTAATAGTGTTCCTGTTTCTTATGGGCCGATGGCTCTTGACTTATTAGTCAAATCACCTCATCATTTTTTAATGGAACGAATAACATAGCAGGACCTATTAATATGAAAATAGAAAAGTAGTTCCTTTTGTCTTCCTTGCATCCCGGTCTTGTGTGTGGCCCTTATTAAATCCCAAAAATAACCGCCAACAACTCGCTGAGGAGTAGAGTTACAGTGTACGCTGCATGTTTATGAGCTTCGAGGTGTGAATGCTGGATCTGCACAATGAATCATTTTCCGAGTTCATTTGAAGGGAGTCAAGGAAACCCAGGAGGAAGGAGAGGAGATGCAAGGTTATCTGGAAGGTCACGCAAAGGCTGACAGCGATGGACGGATTGGGATACATTTCCCATCCAAGAGAAGGGTGAGCGTGGAATAGCGAGATCAGAGGGGGAGAAAAAGAGAGAGATGAAACATCAAGGGAATTTTGGGAACTGTTCCAGGGCGGTTCCAGGGATGCAAAGCAGTGACCTGGGACTAAAGGCCTCAGACAGCAGCAGTTTGATTTGTTCGAGCTGGGCTGTGTCGTAAAATCGCTCAATAAATCCAATTAGGCGACGTTTTAATCTGGGGTCCAGCGTTTGGCTGTCCAGCTATGGTAAACTACTAACCCCATAAGAAAAAGGAGGAAGGGTATGTGGATGTTATTTCTTAACTGTCTTATAGTACAGGTCAGTTACCTCTCTTAGTGATATTATCGGTATATTAAGAAAGTTAGAGGTTAACTATCTGTAATAGTTGGTAATTTAAAGACAGAATTCAAGGTTCTTACAAAGACCTATACTATGCACATTTTGTACAAAAAACAATTAATTATAGATTGATGGCTAATGAAAATGGAATAAAAATTTATAAAATAACATCATGATAAATATAGCTCTTTTACAGATAATGATGATGACTTTTGTGTAACAGTAAAACAGTTAGAATACTAAATAGACTTTTATTTTATTTTCTATCAAGCTTTTGAGGTTAAAGAAAAATAAAAGTAAATCTAAAAAAAAGAAATTTCCTGATAAAAATGACATGCTGTTTTTTTCCTTGGAAAATAAAAATAATATATATATATATATATACACAGCTATATAATCTGCCCATATAAAAACCTGAGAATGGACATTTTTCGTCAACATTTTTTAGGCATACTTGTCCGTAAAATTGTGCCGCTGTTATTTTATCAGTTTAGTTATGTGTTAAATACCATTTTAAATCTGAGTACTTTATGGTGGCAAGTGCTGTTAATGAAACAGGAGATTTTTTTTGTATCCAACACTTGACTCTCTGGAAATTAAAAAGGGCGTTTGGTGTGAAATCATGAACATTTTCCGAGTGTACATGCGGCAACTCGCAAGCTCAGAATGAAAGCCAATATCCCCTCTGGCAGCGCCATTATTATGTGAAAAGAGTTCTGCTATAACATCTTTGTTTACCTTGTATGTACATTTCTCTAATACTCAATGAACAAAGCATGGGTGTATTACTAACTTGTTAAATATATTAAAACATTTTAAATATAAATAGGGGACCACTAACATCATAGTATTTAAGCTTTTATTTAAACTATGCATGTAAGACGAGAAGGTGGGACCATTCATTCTGTTATCAGATCAGTATTATTTTTACATTTTTGTATACAAATCATTACCAGTATTCTTCTCATTATGAGACATTAGTAAAACATAATTAAATTGAATAGGAGAAAATCCCCAGGGACACTTTTCCAAAGTATGGTAATGGAGCAATAACTGTATCTAGTCTCTCAGGAACATGCATTGTACTGGGAATTTCAGCACCTTGACTAAAATGTTTAAAAATTATCTGAAAATACTGTAAGCTTCATAATTAAATTATCTACCCACGCAAGTATTTTTGTAATTTTTGGGAATAACAAACAATTATATGAATTTTGTTGTATTTTCACTACACATAAATCAAGTGAATAGTTGTGAATGCTTTTATCCAGATCATCTGACAAGTTTTATACTGGTTAACATTTTACAGACCCTATGTATGACGAATACTTGAGTATAAAGGACAAGAACAAGGTCATAGGGGCTGACTGAACGTTTCCTCCCCACTATGCCACCTGCTGCCCTTTGTCATTTGGGTTTATATTATTCTTGAAAGCTGCCATAGACAATAAGGCCAGTGGCCCTCTGCACTTTGTTCAGGGGGAATGATTCTTTTTCTCTCCTGTCAAAAATTCAGCAAGGTGATGCACAAAAACACTGAAGTCCAAGGCTGAACTTTTTACCCTGGTATTAGTTGTGCTTGGTGGCACACTTATTAAGCTGTGGTTGGATCTGTGACCCCGGAGGCTGAAGGCCTTCCACTGCTGGCTTACCCTCAGGGAGCACACCCTTCTCGTCTCTGCCCAGCCGAACTTCCTGTGGGAGATCAAGCCCCTGGAACGCCGTAGAGTCCGAAAGGCATGAGTCTGTATCGGTGCATTCCAGAAATATATAATGGCGTCTCCTCCTGCTGTCAACCTTAATTATACCAGCATTCAGAATTTCTTCAACGTCTGCTGATAAATGATGTGAGCTGGTTCTAATGAGTGTTTCAAAGTAGCTGGCTAAATGGTTACATTCCATATGTACTGCAATGAGAAGGTGGTTCCGTTTTCTTGTAGCCAAAATTATTTATATTATTACTGTAAACATAATAAACTATTTTATAATACCAGTATTGTAAAATCATCAATCCATCCATCCATCCATCCATTATCTACACCCATTTGTCCTATGCAGGGTTGTAGGGGTCAGGAGCCTCCCCAGGGAGGGGTTAACCTGAGATGGTCACTAACCCATCACATATTTAAAAATGACTCAAATTAAATTATTAAGTATATAAAATTCCTCATTATTGTGCTCAATGTCGACCTAAATGTGACCTTTAAATATTTTGTTTTCAGCACAGTACCATAGATTGCTGAGTCTATTTACAGGGGCTTCTGGAGAATAATATGGACAGTCGGGTCGATCTCCTTATTATCTTATGAATAATCCATAGATGTTTTCTTTGAAATGTGAGAAAATATGCAAAATGGAGAGATTCTAGCAAAGTGTCCTCAGTCATTTTCAAAGGTCGCACTTACACTTACAAATAATATTCAAAAACACATTTCACATTTGTGTCCAGGGCCGTTGGGAACCAGGGGAGGTGTACCCCCAAATATTTAATTTGACTTAATTTGTCCCGCCAAAAAACAGACCTTTATATTTAAATGATTAAGTTGTTCCCCTTTCCCAATATCAAATTCTCTCTGTGCCATTGTCTCTGCCATGACAACCCATCTTGTTAACAGTTGCAGTTTTGTCCAAAAATGGACACGCATGGATGTGCCCTTTGTTTCCAGAGTGAACTCATAATAGTCTCATGAAATCTTCTTCTCGTACCACAGAGGAACTGACCGGAGGAGTTTACAAGACTCCCCTTATAAAAGGCTGCAAAATGAGTTTAGCAGACGCTGTCAGCCAGAGTAACTGACGGCGCAAATGAGGGTAAATAGCAGGACGCAAGAAAAGCCACAACATAAGAAATTTGTTCTACAAGATTGGTATCGTGCGTCCTGGAGCGGCAACAAAGGCTGTCATATTAATACGACGCTTGTGAGAAACTCGGCAGTAACACAAATAAGGTTAGATGAACGAGAAAATTTTGAGAATTTGTAGTAGGGAATTTTTTTTGTAGCAGGGCGCAGAAAATCCTTACAGCAGACACAAAAGATTATTGAAGATAAACGGAGAATTCCTTTAGTATACATGTGTTTGATCCACTTTAACAACATTCTATATCTTATATATATATATATATATATATATATATATATATATATATATATATATATATATATATATATATTCCTTCCAGGGCAAGCATTATACATTGTTTCGTTCACCTTTTTGTTTTGTTTTTATCAGTAAATATATATATATATACACAGTATGAAATCCAGCTGCATGGTCCATATAAACAAATTTCTTTTATTCCAGCATAAAAGAAAACGAAAATAAAAAAATGGAAGGAAATCAGAAGTAATGCGTCATGACAGATCAGACAAAATCTCTTTGTGACTGAAACGATGACATTCCATTCAAACTAAAGAAAGCTTTACTCTCCTTTTTGACTTTCTTGCCTTAGAACAATTTTCCACAGGATTTTCTGTTTATGAATGAAAAATAGCATCAGGCAGGATTTCTGCCGCATTTATGCATGGATCACATTATAGGAACAAAACATTGTCGTAACAAAGACCCATTAATTCATTTCTCAAATTGGTTACTTGTAATTCAATATTAATAACTAATATATGTAATAATGTGTAAGAACGAGTCTGTGTGTGTTAATATATATATATATATATATATATATATATATATATATATATATATATATATATATATATATATATATATATATATATATATATATATATATGTTGTATACGCAATATGAACATGTACTAATTTTATCACAAACTGCGTCACATAGCAGTCTGGAATGTTCTAAGAGTTTCTTTTCTGTTCTCCATAACTACTGCACTCCATAACTACTCCTAAAACCACATAATCTATTTTGTGGATCACTTACATCACATCAAAGCTTGTCGGTAAGTTGATAAATACCACAGCAGCCTCCATGTCGTTCTTTTCTGTCACTCTCATTTACGTAACATCTTGAGGATAAAAACGGCTGTCAGGCTGAATAGTCGTCCCCGTGTTCCCCCTGCCTTACCGGCTGGACGCGTGACCGGCTCAGCGAGTCACGTGCGAAGGGAAGTGGTAAGACGCTGAGGGCATAAACGCACACGAGGCTCTCTCAGGTGGGCCTGAATGTGTTAGCCACACACTGGCTACACGCTCCTATCACCCCCTCCCCACAAGTTGCAAGTTGGAGGAGGGCCTATTTGGGTGGTACAAGCCATCGTTCAGCTTTGAACGCAACTTCCTCTCCGGCCCTAACGGTCACTCCCCCTCCCCCACGATTGAAAAGCTGTTTACTGTCATGGTGAGCAGCCCTTTAGCCTACGGTGCGCGTGTGCGATGCGGCTAACTTCACCACCCCTGCTAGGACGTGTGCTGCCGAATCCTAATCACGGGCACGCTGTCCCCATGAGTCTTTCAGTATAAAAATGATGTTACAGTGGCTTGATGTTCTGTCTTACAATGTCCCTGGGTTACTCCTGGTAGCCGAATGCGTAAGGTTAGGTATGTTTGTGTATGAGGACGGAGACTAATTGTGAACTGGTAGAGTCTGGAACAGGTTTGCGGATCAGTGCTCGCAGGAGACTGAAAAAATGAGCAAGCAGACTCCTCCAGGCCCAGAGGGACCGTGGGTCTTAGCTGGAATGCGTTTCTGCTCCTCATCGTTAGCATGGCCGGAGCAACTGGACAGAGCGCGACACGACGTAAGCAGAGGCCGCTGTATCGATTTAGCCTCTCGACATTTTCAATCCATCAGTGGAAGACAAATTGTTACCACCAGCAAAAAAAAATAAAATAATGAAATATCCCATCAAACACAAACGACGGCAGCTCGCATACCACGGGCACCTATGTCCGGGGCAATATGCGGTGTCCCTGCGCGTGTCGTCCACTTGGTGGCAGTGTGTCACCTAGGCTGGCTGCTCGAGACAAAGGGTTTTGTTGCAGCTAGAGGATGGAACGACGAAGCAGGGCAGCAAGAGATGGCGCAAGCCAACGATGACCCTCTGATGAACTGTGGATCTGCCTGGACCGTAAACAGAAGACAGTGGGCGTCGGAAGGAAAAAAGAAGAGAGCGATTATAGCTCGGAATAGATAACTAAAAAATGTATTGGAATGGTAGGGGGGCAAAGGATGTGAACGTGGCAGTGTGTGTGTGTATGTGTGTGCATTGGGTGAGATGCAAGATTCCCCATCGAATTGTAACTGTGTGACAGAGATTTTCACAGGAACCTAAGAACGTCAGACTAAGTGGATGCCAACAGCCCCTGATTCACATCCCACCCATTGGTAGACACTGCAGCAACACACACACACAGATAGACAATAAAAACACTCCTTTACAAGCTGTAATAAAAGGAGCACTGAGTGTTTTCTTTCCAGATTCAATTAGGTGCGTTTAACCCTCACCAGCAGTATGGCTTCTCAAAACATTCTCCCATGCAGCTTCTCTGCGCACCCCCCCCCCTCCCCCATTTTTGCTCTCATTCTGGCCCTCTTCCTGCACACCCAACCAGGACTGCAGGGCACACCGTGAAGACGCAGCTAATTGGACTCAGATTGGCTGTTTGGACTTGGAAGCTGAGAGGCGAAAGCAGAGAAGAGTATCTCAATGCATACCCCCCCCCCCCCCCCAGCATGACGGGTGTCAAATAAACATCCCTGCTGCAGCCCATCTGACCCCCTGGCAAGGTGAAGACAGGTCAAAAAGTAAAGGGCAGGGAATAGATGGTCAGGGCTGGTGGTGGCGATCAGGATATCGGAGTGGGATACGGGGCTGTCACTGTGCTCCGTCAGCACAGCATGCTGGGTGTGTGTGTGTGTGTGTGTGTGTGTGTGTGTGTGCGCGCTCCTTAGAAAACTTGGCCCGAAATGACACTTTCAGTTTACCGGTGAACGCACTGATTCATCGCCGTGAAATAATGTGTCAGATTTACAGTTTGCGAGAGACTTTCCCTTAACATCCCGGGGGGGGTGTGGAATTTACTGAGACATCTGCTCGGAGATGCATCTCCCAGTCTTAGGAAATAAATAAATAACGTAACATAAATAAATGAACGGAATGGCAACCTGCAATCACCCTCCAAAATATAATAAATTATAAATATTACGTCTCGAAGATATTTTACTGGACTGCCACGCAGTTCTTACAGTATTTCATTTAGGCTGCAGTGAACTGAATTTTCACGTGCACCGTTCCATTTTGGACCTGACGTTATAGGAGTTTGGGGGCACCGACTGGAGCACCTCCACCCTGAAACCAAGACCCTTGCTTCCTTGGCCAAGGACAACACCGACCCGATCCAGACTAGACCAGATCCTTCCCCACCGTCTAATCACATTAAAGCGAAAGCTAGTTTAAAAAAACTATATATATATATATATAAAGATGGTGAGCCATCTTAGGGAGGGATGCTGTTGAGAGTGGGGTGTAGGGGGGGTTCAGCAAAGGATTCTGGGAGATGTACTGATAGCAGTCCGAGAACCCAGGCCACCCTAATCCTGCGATGAAACCGGAGAGAGGAAGAAAAGGGCCTCAACCTTTGTCCACACATGCGAAAGCTACAATAACAACTGGAAAATCCATAAAGGAAGCCTAATCTGACTGGTGCTATATATCCTGGGACAGACACTGCCACTGGTTGGCTCCCAGTTATAGACACTTCGGAGGACTAGGGACAGATGGAGCCTTATCGCAGGCTGGGATCACCAGGACGTACGCATTCTTAGACATCACAGTCATGGCACACACAGAAGCTTAATACTGAAACTCTTCAGCCAGAACCCCACATGTGATTAAGACATGAATGCATTCCATTCACAGTTCTGCAAGTATCAATGGGAAACGTCCAAACGCACTTCGGCATGTGTTCCCAAACGGCATAAGTTATAATATCACTGGAATCCGAATCTGCATGAGTGACTGCTGCTGAATAATGAAGAGATAATTTGATTTGGTCTATTTTAAGGTAGCTGCTCTTAACCGATGTGAAAAAATACAGACCAGCTAAATTATTGATAATGAAAGAAACCCATATTTGTAGATAAATGCAGACTAGATATATTTGCCTTAGTTTCTGAATACTTTAGTTTTGATCTAAACATAATATTTTGATAAGAGCCATAGCGACTGAAATGCACATCAATTCAGAGACGCTTAAAAGTGAATATAACAAACTGGCTGTTGATTTTCTCAGGGAAGTTCTGGAGCCGAGGGGCGGGTCTTTTAAGCAGCGCGGGGGTGTGTGAATTCGAGGCAGGCCATCTTCAGCTTTCCCGATGGGTCGTCACGGCACACCCAGAGGTGCTCTGAGTCATAGGCTAGGCAAGTCATCAGCTGACACGTCATGCGACGTACCGATGGCAGGGGTCTGGAATAGTCCAGAATGTTCCATTGGGGTGGGGTGGGGGGGGGGTTTGGGAAGAGATCCAGCCGGCGACGCAACAGCCAACACTGAGGAATAGACACACCTGCCAGGAAACGGAGCCCGGAGCGATGTCAGAATGGAGAGTTGTGATCAGGTGTTTAGAGACACAGTGTCTTATGAGGGATTAGGAGGATCTGTGTGATTCTGGCTTGAATCAGGGACCTCGGCCAGCCAGCGTCTGTCCTCTCCCGGGTCCTCACTGACGCACATGGTCTCTGCTACGGGAGGTCCCCGTGCTGACCTGGGTACCTGAGATGCGGTACAAAGCACAGCCACTTACCGGCGTTTTGTACACCGGGCCATAGGGGGTTGAGGCTCGGGTAGAAGAGGAGCACGGGAACGCCGAACGACAAGGTGCAGCTGTCCCAAAGGGAGAATAATGAAATTATATTAAACTTGTCAAACAATTATTTTGTTCTTTAAACAGTAATTTATGAGCTGGAGTTTGTCACTTCATAAGAAATATCGGTAACACTTTACTTGACCAGGTACAAATACTTAGCAATAACTCAGTTACTACTGAAGCGCAAATCGTGGACAAATCGTGAACAAAAATAGTTGCTACCTGAGATAAGATGCGTCACGATTCATTATTGATGAACAAACATGATCAGTATTTCACACGTGTTATTCATTACTTGTTTCTTCAGTCGTTCACAAAGGTTTACAGAATTGACAGATATAGTAACAAATATAGTAACTGCTTGGGATAAAGCATGCATCACGATTGACTAATGATTTAAGTTTAAGATTTTTTGTATTAATAAACTCTGCTGGGCCGATGGTGAGTCAATGCAACGTAATTTTGCTCTGATGTGCCGTAACCGGTGTATGTTCTGAATGACAATAAAAATAGCTATTCTATTCTATTCTATTCTATTATTCATTAACCCTTAAAGCACAGTGATACCAAAATACCTATTATAACAACAAATGCCAGCAATTTAAAGAATTATTTTTATTTTTTCATCCATCCATCCATCCATGAGAAGATGAGTGGGCAGTACTAGGTAGTGAGGCATGTGAGGTAGCTGCTGGTGGCAGGATGCCTGTCCATCATGCAGATGCACAATCACACACTATCTGCATGGCTTTAGACATACAAGAGGAATGCACTGTACCCATGAGACACCAGTGAAAAACAGGGAGCGCGTGCAAACTCCATACATATAGCAGGTGCCTGTTTATTCAGCTGAATGTGGAGTCCCAGTTATATAAAAAGGCCAGATTGTCTGGCTTTGAAAGGTTTAGATCATTTTTAAAAAGTGTTATACTTCAGATGACTGGTGTCTGTTCACAGGCGGTGAAGCATCTGTATGTTTTTAATGATAAGCTAGTTAATTAAAGTTATTGTAAAGTAATGAAATTGTAGTATCATATTATATGATATGTTGCAATTCTGGACATTGCTGATTTGCTTTAGAATTATTTTAAGCAGGTGGTTTCTATTTGGGATTGGTGTCTGTGTAGCATTTTTAAGCGTAATTTATTATATGCATTAATAAATAGAGTCTTTTGTGTAAGAGAAAGGCCAGTTTACTAATATGATCTGGTATTTAACTGAAGTGAACTGACCACTGAAAGTGAGTAACGATGGATTAATGTAAAAATCCCCGCATCTCAGGTGCGCACTTCTCATTCTGAAAGGATTCAGGTATTTAAGTCTTAAAATAGCATTTTTAAAATTTCTTTCTCTTTTTTACATTTTCACTTTATTCTGAGTACGAAGCTGAAAGTATAAAGCCGAGAACAACAAATAGTGCCCCCTCTCGGTTTAGAGAGGTGTGATCGATCTTTTAATAAATATACACCCCCCCCCCCACCCACACGCACACACATATATATATGGACAGAAGAATCTCCCATCAGAAATACATTTCATTGTATCTGTCATAACATTTGGCATCAATGTGCAATAACTCATAACGGTAACAAATCTAACCTATTAGGTTACTGGTTATGTAGGCTAGATGAGAAAACAAAACTTATATGACCAGTTTATCCAAAGTCCATTAGGCTACATTTTAAATTTTTATTTATTTAATTTTTATTACATCATACCATCTTAAATTTTACATACTGTAGGCTACATATACATATTATGTCCTGATACAACACAGGATAGATTCTCCTAATTAAACCGCTGTTTTATTTTCCACCAAAGGAAACCGCCCGTTTCATGGATTGATGCTGCACAATACCGCAAAAGCCGGGGTGCCTGAATACTTTATGACACTTTGCTGTCACGGAAGTTGTCTACTGCGGTGTTTTATTTACCCGGCCGAGGGATCCAGATTAAGAGGGAGGAGACGCTATTAATTTCTGCGGCTCCAAATTGATTTCACTGCCGTTGTTTTTTTGCACGGTGCCCGGAAAGTATAAAACACGGTATGGGGCGGTAGGATGCACCGATCGCCGACAGCTCCCGGCGATCATACCGGCGGGCTCCGTCTGCTGCCCGAGCCGCTCAGGGATCTGCCATAACGCCGGGGTTATGAGCCGGGAGAAGAGTTAACCTGTCACATCAAGGCGCCTGGAAGAATTCGCAACTGTCCGAGACGACGGGGTTCGGGACGGGTGGCGGTGGGGCGAGATGGGGCTGCATCAGCAGCAGCTAAATCCGGCTGGAGACGGAGGGTCTGACACAGCGGGGGTCGCCGAAAGACGCGGCTGCGCCCTCAGGTGTCCCTCGGAGCGTCGGTGCAGGCGGACACCGCCGCACTGTCTCTCTATACTTGGAAAGAGCGAGCTTCTCCTTTTTGGCAGCGACCATGTGAGGACTTTAAATTTAGCATCTCGGCGAATGTCTCATTATTAGTATTAATCATAACCAGATGGTGCCAAAATAAATATTATAAAATACTAAAAAACAACCTTTAATTATCATATACCATTAATTTAAAAACAAGTTTAATTTCAGTGGACTGGAGACATTTTTGAATTCAGTGCCTTATGCTGTTTAACGCGTCTTGTGGTAATATACGTAACCTCAAAACAGGCAAATTGCATCCATGTATATTTACTGACATTAATTACAATATGTTACATAATGGAAAGGTAAGGGTATGTATTTACTTCCCATCCTTGTATGTATGGAGAAGAATAGAAAAGGTGCAGGCAGAGACAGATCTATGGCGTGGTGCTAAGCTTTGAGTGAAACCAATAAATTGGGTGTGGTTGCAGATTTGGTGCGTGGAACCCAAATGGAGTCCCGTTTGGTAGGTAGAAAGGAAATGGTGGGAGGTGGGCAGGGAGGTTGCAAAGATTTGGGCTATGGTGTCATGGAAGAACTTATCAGACTGATGGGGCAGCTTTTGTAAATACCCCAGCCAATGTTCCGGAAGATTCCGCATTTCCTAAACGGCAATGTGTATGTGACAGGATCTTTTTCAGTTGCCCCTGATCTGTTGGCTGTGCTCCCTCTCTGGCGAAGCGGAGGAGATGGAAGCTGGATAGGGGCCTCAGGGTGAGACTCTCTCGCCTCGCTCGGGCCGCGAGACGGGCACCTCCATCTGCGGGGGCTGCCAGCGCGGCACGACTGGCTCTCGCAGGACAGAAAAAAAGAGACCGTCCGCCCACACGAAACAGCATTTTTAATTAATCCTCAAAACCTCAAATTATGATCGCAATCTTCAAAAGAAACCATCGCAAAGCTTTTAACCAGATGATGGGTTACACATGAGCAACACAATCTTTAATTGAGAGGCATTCTAGAGAAACTTGATAATCTAGTTTTAATTTTAGTTAACCCAGGACTTAGAGAGCATCTCTGGTGTAAAGTAGTTATAAATTAAAATATTAATAATTATTTCTCATGTGTCAGAATATATGCATTTAACCAACATTCTATTCTGTGGCAAAAAAGATCTGAATATCTGCTAGAAATACTGCATTAGTCTAAAATAAATAATAAAAACAACGCTTTAAACTCTACTTTCTGGTATTTTCAAGGTCTTTTGAGATGAATAAAGCTAAACCCACACACTGACAAAACTCTCCATTAATTTTAATTGCTAAGAACGTGTGGCTGAAACATTATGTAATATCATTCCAGCTAAGCGAAGCGCTGTAGCTCACCTATGAACACACTGGACCCCTTGTACAGCTTCTGTTCGGGCATGGAAGGGACAGCTCTTAGACGCATGGCAAGCTGACCTTTGACCTCTGACCCTTCAAGGCTGGCTGATTGGATGATGATCCCCCCCCCCCCACCCCCGGAGGAGAACGGCAGGGTCTGTTTTGTGTTTTAGGCAGGCGCTGGTGGTTGTGGTGGCTAGCGGGGTTGGGGTTGGGGGGGAGGGGGGCGGGGTCAGCTGTGGTTTTCTTTGAACCACTCCACCAGGCGGTGATCAGCATGGCTGACAGAGGTGAGTAAAGGGCACAGACGGTTCCCCCCAAAAAGGGGGGATTACACCTTTCCAAACAAAGCTCCCCGTATCTGCAATTCATACGACAGCCGGTTCCGCACACAAGGGCACCTAACCTATTCTGTGGCGGCAATGCAGAGATACTCAAGAGTTATGGACAGATATGGCCATTAAGATGATAAGGGCACTTTGCCCACTCACACTGACCTGACTAATAGGGAACTAACTGTGAAACTCATTCCCTGCCACTATGTAATAGACACACATCCCTGCATTTTTTACAGCTTATCCAGATGAGGGCTTCGCTATGCATAAACACATGGCAGCAAACTTAATTTCGGACTCATCTGGTAAAGCACTCTGCTGGAAATAATTTAGAGAGCTGTTATAAATGGAAAATGGTTAACTTTCCCCGTTTTTTTTTTTTTGTGCCAACGCTGCTATGAAGTATTAATACGAAGAGGTTTGACATGAAAGGTTTTCTAGCTTATCATGTGGCATATTTCGTAACACAAAGCATCCGCGTTCTCGGCCAAGGGGCCGCTTTCATTAGCCGCGTCGCTCTCTTGCCTGTGGATGCGTGACCTTCAACTGTCTCAGCCCGCTGATGTGCAGCTGTGTGGGTCATGGGGAGATTCAGGGTCTGGCAGCAATCAGGCATCTGGCTGGGCCTTGTGCCCCTTCTACTCCTCCTTACCTCTAGGCCGTCAAGCAGCAGATTCCACCCCCCCCTACGATCTTTTGGTGGATTCTGCCCATCTTATTCCTGTAAGGCCGGACTGCAAGGCTGATGCACCCTTCGGGCAAGTTCTGGTGAAGAAGATCTCACCAGCTGAAGAGCAGTTGTGAAGTTCTGAAAGGCTTTATGTTTTTGGGCAGTTCTTAGTAAATAATCCCTACAAAGTCAATGATATCTCCAGTTTACCGGCACATACCATCTGCTTAAAGGTCTGCCTCAGCTTGATCTAACAAAGAGTACCCAACATGGAAAGGCTATGATGCAACCTCTTGTAAACTAAGTGTACCACACATACCTGATTCAGTTATACCACAAAGCAGCGTAGATACAACGCAGGTAATGACAAGGCCAAGGACATTGTCACATGACAGGAAGTAACCAATTACCAGCCAAAGCTAGCGGGAGACTTGACTATTCATAATGTGTAGGACAGGGGTGCCCAAATCCAGTCCTGGGGGGGGGGGGGCGGGGGGCAGAGCTCTGTATAGCTTAGTTCTTTCCCTGCTCCACCTTAAATGATTCAGCTCAAGAGCTGTGTGTTAATTACAAGCTGAATCTGGTGTGTTAAATGAGGGGAAACCCAAAAATGTGCAGGGCTCCAGCCCCCCAGGACTGGATTTGGGCACCCCTGGTGCAGGAGAACGAAATAATCTTTGGCTTGGAAACAATGACAGTATACATATTCAACATAGAATAAGGCAGTTGATTCTACCAAAGGGAACAACCTGTTAAGGAAAGTGTCTTTCTGAAATATTTAGAATACTCTCAACAGCTGACCACCCAAGCGAGCGAAGGGGAGGAAGACGAACCATGACTGATTCGTTCACTCTGAGTTTCTATCTATGTAGGGTGACAGGGGGTCCAAACCTTTCGGCAAGAATCTACAGATGGAATCTTCCTCACGTGGGTCACATGATCACCTCAGTCCATCTCCCACATGCGCTTCAAAATAATAAATCTTGTATATCATATTTTTTTTTTCCTCTACCCCCATAAGACACCTCCCTACTAATGTCTGTGCAAGAACAGCACGTGAATTTCAATCAGTTTTAATCTTTCCGTAATGAAGAATTTCCATGTAATCAATAATTTATAGTTGTTCTCTGTAACCTCGAGGTCTAATGTCACAGGACTGCAAATAACCTCGGTGCTGTAAAAATAACTCAACGGCATGGCGAGGGCCCAGCTGCGATGCTTGATGGATGGATAACCGCTCACGTGAGAGCCGTATCCGGGACGAGAGCTCGCCGAGGTCCTCACACCTCCGCTTTCACCTACGACGGTTACGCTGATTGTCTTCATGCTCGACAGAAAACAGCAGCTGTAACACCACGGTAAAAACCAGGTGTTCAGATTTCTTTACGTTCAACCTAAATTGTAACTAAACACCAACAGGGCAAAGAGAATGAATGAAACAAAAACGTATTTAGAAGATATATTCTTTTAATACCTTTACATTTTAATATGAATACCTTTGTAAAAATAAATACATAATCTCGAATCTCATCAACATAAGTGCATGTTTTATTGAATTTTCATGCAATTCAGTAATTCTTCAATAGCACCATTTACAAAAAAATTGACTCAAAGCAATAGACAGATTTTTAATTGGAACAGCATTAAAGTGTTAACATTATTAAAAACAATGACATTGAAATAGGAAATACGTATTTTTCTATGAGTCCTTGAAAAAGTATCTATCTATCTATCTATCTATCTATCTATAGATTTTTATAACATCTTATACAAAAACTATAAAAGTGGAATATGTGAGAAAGAAAAGTCATGGCCAACCTAAAGAGAAAATAACATAAGAGAAAGACCAATTAACCTGAGTATGGAGTTAATCTGATTGATTAATTCACTTTCATTTTATTAAATTTTTTTTTACATGGAACCTTTGGAAGAGGCAAAGCTGCCAAATGGAATTCATAACCAATAAGTGAAGGAAGAAAAGAAGAAAAACAAACCATTGACTAAGTACTCGAGCTGGGAAAAACAAACAGCCAGTCTCCCCACCCGCCGCCTGTTTAGCATTTGTGAGAAAACAGAGTGAAATATGCACTGTCAAGGAAGTATCAGGCGTTCAAAAACACTCTGGATTCTCAGCCTCATCTCCTTGCCTTCAACTGTCCTCTAGAGTATGTTTACAGAAGAGCGCTTTTTATTTTTTTTTAAGTGCTAGTTTTTACAGTAAACAGGCCAAACCCATCCATCTCCAGCGCCGAGCTCTCAAGAACACCCTTCCAAGGAAGTTAGAAATACAAATGGCCATTTGGAAGACAGTGCTCTCTGCCTGTGGCTTCTTGCGTCGCTGTTTTCCCAAGACCGCTTTCAACATTCCAATCTCGTTCGCACATTATCTCTACTGTAGACATCAGGTGGGTGGGCTTTGGTTTTTTTCGCCTCCGCGGGCAGAATAGTAAAAAAGAAATTAACAAAAAACCCAGTCTGCTTCCGCTCCAGCGCCGTGCTGAAGTGTTCGCCTTCCCACAAGCCCCGTTGGATCACACTCGGGCCCGGAGCGAATCCCACGGCCAATCTGCTGCACATGTTCAGCCGTGGCATTAAAGGTCCCACTGAAACCAGCCCCCGATCCAGAAGGTCTATAAGCTCTGTCTCGTGGCCCGGCATGCGGGGATTGTTCCACTTGGCGATGTCGTTGTCCGTCTGGTGGTTGTACGAGACCTTTGAGGTTAAAACGGACATGGATATGCTGTGCTGGGGGGGGGGGGGGAAGGACAATAAAGGAAACCAACTAGAACTTTCTATGACCTTCTGTTGGATTGTTCATCACTTCGGCTTGGCCGGTTGTACATCCCTGCAATTTCTCCAATTGTCAGTTTTTCCTTTTAGCTAGTCTTACACAGCTGTGTCAGTAAAGTTGGCGGATAACACTGTGTGACTCCGAGTAGCTAGTCCGAGTAGCTAGTCCGAGTAGCTAGGCCTGATGGAGTTCTCAGTGTCGCGGTTTACCCTTTGGACAGGAGGACGCACTATCAATGCCTCAGCCATGTGTAAAACGCCACTGGATGGACATGGGGCCCTGTGCTGAAGCCAAAGGTTTCAAGCCATATAAACCGAAAATATATTCATAATTTAAAATCACTCCCCATTTAATGTGGATACGTTAGGCTCTGATATTGTTCTTTCTTTCCTTTGTTCTCTCATACTAAAATCTCAGTGCCGTGGAGATTTCTTCGGGAAAACTATTAAACCATGGTAGATCAATTACACCTTTATTGTGCTTTAAATAGGTCTGACATTTGCAGTGTCTAGCACTGATAAACCAGAGTGAGTGTTTCTCAGTCACTTCCTGAACCAGGCTCCTTGTCCCTTCTTACTGTAAATCTTTTATCTTTACGGACCAAAGTGTTCATCCTAAAACAAGCCGATCTCTCAATGGGGCGTGGCTGCAGACCGTCTGCATAGCCGTCGCTTTGCCATCCACCCATCAACAACTTTTATCCTCGCCTGAGACTGGGCAGTGTATCGAATTTTTACACTATACTGATATATTTTCAAAATGAGATACAGTATGACACAGTATCGTGTATTTCAATACACCTTTTATCGTGTGTTAAAATTTGGGCTCTATTAAAGATCGTTAATTGAAACCGGCAGCATCACATCCTGCTTGTAAACAACAAGAGACCTTCCTGTCATAACGCTGCACAGAATCCCAGAATTCACAGCCAAAATCAAATCGCTCAGTAAGAGTCGCACGGGGAAGTCGACAGAGGTGAAGAATCACTGTTACTTGGCTCGTATCTTTTAATTCCAGTTATTAAGCTAACATTTGATAGCTGCCAGGCTTTTAGAGCCATTTCAGAAATAGGTTTTAGATTTAGATTTTTTTGTTCATAAACATTAACCTTCTGTTTTAAGAGCAGTGTCATAAACTTAAGAAAAAAAGAGTCCGTTGGTGGACAGTGGAGCGAAACGGTTTTACGTCGAGGCGCTTTATTGGACCCATGCAACATAGGCATAATTTATTTTTGTCGTTATTTTGAGACTTCTGTTTGCGCAAATGAAAACGTCTGTACTGAATTGCCATAGTTGTCATTTGCACACAGGGCAGGAAGCTGAGTTTTGACCACATTGTTTAATAAAAGTGTTCATGACATCAAACATGTGGTTTTGTCTGAAAACTGAACATTTATCCCACTTTGCAGAAAATACCGGAATATGTTGCGTATGGCTATTCTTCTTAAAAATATTGAGATATGGTTTTTGGTCCATATTGCCCAGGTGCCCCACCCATGAAAATCTAGATCAGCTCAAGGAAGGACGTAAGGCACAGTGAGTCCGAACACACACATCGGTCCACAGATCTTTGCAGGCTGACGTTGATTATAAAATACGTGCAGTGATTTCACTGCTTCCCTTCTGACAGTTGCACTGCTTCAGGGCTGACTGTAAGAGTTTTTACCGTGGGAGATATAAGAGGGGGCCATGATTCATACAAAGGGCCCAACCTTATCATTAGCCAATGAAATGTTTTGAAATGTGAGTGACAGGGCCTAGGGTACTCTGGCGGCCAATCAGAAATTTCAGCTGGGGCCCGCCCCTGTACTGATTCCACGCTCCAAACACCCATCAAACATAAGGTCCTTTCTTATCTCTACAACATCTACAGGATGTATCAATCAAAACATGTCCAATTACGTTCTATGAAATATATATGAATGTCAAGTATATAAGTGTTTAACCTACCATTATCGACAGGTAATGCATTAAACATGTTAAACTAATGGACTGCACTTAAAAACAATCTACACTGCATCTAACTACATCGGTTGAAAAACTATTGCACTTCTTGAAATAAAATTATTGAAGCATGCAGCATGCAGTATAGCTGAAAAGGCATGACCGTAGGCAAATGAAAGACCCCAGGAAGTAGAATAATTGGAACAATTCATTAACCCAAAACTAGATCGTATTTATCTTAAACTGAATTAATGAAACATATTGTAACTTTCAAATGATGTCCAAGGTCTTAATTTTTTTTTAGCCAGAAAAAATCTCCCAATTAACAGCAATGTGTTCAGTCCTTATAGCGAGTGTATTCCAGAAGACGGCTGAATTCATCACCTGGACCAAAAATATGGCAATTTGGAAAAAAAAAAAAAAACATCCCAAGGAGGATTGATTCTCTCCAGCTGTCTGACTGACATGACTTTACAACTTGGGTTTTCTTTAAAAAAAAAAAGAAGGCAGAAAGGAAAAACAGAGAAAGAACGAACATTTGACACAGTGCGTTTCGCCCGCGGTGTGACGTAGCGGTAAGACATTCTGCCAGATCCGAGACAGCGGACCCAAAGTAAACAGCCACCTTAGCGATTTTTCTCCGAAAGGGAGAGTATTAACTATCAACCATGAAGAAGACACGCACTACACATCTCTATTTATTGATCTGCCCTAGTGGTTTAAAATGTCTTTAACAGAGAAACGTTACTACGCTACTTTAAAAAAAAAAAAGAAAAAAATTGGCAGATCCAAGCCATTTGCTCTCCCTGTAAAGATCGAGTGTAAAGCAGAGCTTGTTAAACGTAAAGATGAAACTTTGATAACATTTTTAAAGAAACTGTCACTCAGTAAATATAGAGATGTCCGATATTTAAAGTAAGCTGTGAACTTCATGAATATTCATGAATATTCTTAATAAAAAAAGGAGCTAATTGGAGTTATTTTCCATAATAAAAAATTCTATTCAGAATATGTCACGCTGATAATTGTCCTTTGGTTATCATTAATCTATTCATTGTGTTTTGTTATATATACTATATAATCAGGGGCGGATTAACGCACAGGCTAGATATGGCTTAAGCCTAGGGGCCCCACGTGTGCCTGCCTGCAAGGGGGCCCCCATTGGCGCGGAGGGGGGCGGGGTTGGGGGGCCCACAGACTACTGTAGCCTAGGGGCCTCTGTGCACCTTAATCCGCCCCTGTATATAATGATGTAGCTTCACAAGTATTTCTAGGTTCTGCCTAACAAATAATGTTATTTATGGTTATACAGTTGGGGTTTAGGTAGCTAGTTAAAGAAGTAGGTGATGTAATTGTGCAATGGACTAAACAGAAGTTTGGAGGGATAGAGCTCACATTCAGCAGTGTGTATTCATTTTATCAATTTATCTAGTGCTTTTTCCCAGGCAGCTTACAGTATAGAGTGAAAGGATACAATTTCTGTGTGCTCCTTGGGATTCGAACTCACAACTTCTGTCTGCATTGTTGGTGAGCTACAGGGAGAGGGGGAAAAAAATGGCAAACTGCCTTAGTCCGCTGCAAGGCTTGTGAGCATCTGTGGAGGAAATACGTAAAAATAAACAGAAAAACAGAGACACATGGTGACCCCTTCGGGCTGGATGATGGGTAGAGATGGCGGCTGGTGGGAAAAGCAATGAGGCGCTCAGAAGCCAACCCACCTGGGGAGAAAAGTGAGATCGTGGCGTCGGGGAGTCCCAAATCCGACAAAGCCACCCATCTCCTAGATCTGTTCCTCTGGAGAGCCTTTACCCTCCCCCAAAACCACCACCCTAGTGGAATTGATCTGACCTTCTTCCGCTATATGTCTGAGCCAGCGAAATCTTCGTTAACCCTTTTCCAGACCCAAGATTGCCTCTGAATAATTTACCACCTCACAGTGTGGTTAAAATCCCCTTCAATAATGGATCAGCTGCGCTTCTCTTAAGGTGGAAGCACCTGGTAAATAATTCAAGGTAAAAGTCCTTGTAGAGACACCTGTAACATGGAGGTAACATGTTTAGCGCTGACTCCTAGACACCTCTTCCATGGACTGATGTAATCTTTTCACGTGTCTGTGCCGTGTTACCGAACCCATCTGAAAAATACAATTGCTGTCGAGTCATTAAATTACAGTATAGGAGCGTATACTCAGCTAAAATGGTGTAGAGTATTTGGCTTCAAGCAGCACGAAGGAGAAAAACCTTCTTTTTTTACAGCGACGAAAAATCATAATTTGAACAGAAACGCTCACTGGCTCTTATTTTAACTTCTCACATGAACAAAATATTGAATTATTACTTGGTCTGGCTGGTAAGAAAAACAAATAAATCGATGGTTCCTGCTTTCCACTCAGACCTCACGTTATTAGGCTCTATATTAAACAGGAATTTTAACAGCTTTATACACAAACATTTTTGACAGGTATAAGCTGAAGGTATAAGGTGAGAGAGATTTCTAACATTAATGCATCCTGTCCCTGACATCAGGATATCATGGAAACAAAGGTCAGGATTTTTATGCTACTGGGGAAAGAGCGTCACCACCCCCCACCTTCCTCCCTCCCCGACCCTGACCAGGGTAAGCAGATGATGGATGGATGGTACTGTGGAAAGAAAATGGATCGTTGATTCAAAACTACGCATGAATGCATGATAAAGCAGTTTATATCATATCAACAGTTACTATCATTGATTATTATGTCACATTATATAGAGTTGATGTAGCGTAAATGTAAGGCTAACTGGGAAATAAATGCGTATACAGTACATGGGTGAATGTTACGACTTTGGGTACGAAATAAATAACGCAGGAAGCTGGTGCTGGGTCCTCTCGGTCACCATCCATGTCGATTAGATAGATAGATAGATAGATAGATAGATAGATAGATTCAAGATTTATCGTCATATATATTAAGTACAGGTTGTACTAAAATAGACATGCTTCATTAATCCTTGAAGAAACTGCAAGTTAATAATAATACCACAACACACGTATTTAGACAGTAATAAACAGTAGCTGTACAGAATGTTACACCGAGTAGCAGTGCAGAGAATGTGACAGACGCCTTGCATGGTATATTGGGGCCTGTGGTTGAGCAGGCTGGTTGGGGAGGGGGGGGGGTGTGGTTATGCACGCATTCTCATTTGTAATTGATTAGGGCTCTGGGATCTGGGGTTTACAGGCTGACACATTAAGCAATTTGATGTATGGAGTGTGAATCCCTACCATCGTTTGGCTTAATTGCATAGATGATTCAGTAGTATTACTGCCAGCTGTAAAAGCATATACCATCACTTTGACAAAGTTATGACTTGCTATCATTATTAATATTGGATTAACGGCATCGTAATACCGGGTAAATCGATAGTACTGCAGGGTCTGGCAAATGTACTCTGATTCCAGTGCATTACTTGTTTACAGATTCCCAGTACTTTCGGTTCAAGTACTGGGTGTGAATAATTTCATCCGGTACGTCTGTTTGTCTAGCAATAGCCCAGCTGTGAATGTCAGCTTCAAGCTTTACCTTTTATTAAAGCAGTTCAGGCACTACAAGCCCAGCCAGCGATGTTAATGGCACCTGGGAGAGACGAACCAAAGACACCAAAACGGGAAAACGTCGGGGGGTGGGCGTGGCTAAATAACCTGACTGTAGACTAGCGAGCTCACATCACCAGCTAGAGAGACGACACTGTTTACTTTATCGAGGGACTGACTTATTTATTCAGTAGGGGATTTTATTTTGTGACCTCCCCAGCTATCAAGGCAATGGGACAGTAAGTGGATAAGAGGATCACGCGTACTCTGCGCGTAACCAGTGGGGGAAAACATGCTTCATTCTCAAACCAAATTGATTTCCTTTGAAAAATATCCAGCGTAAAATAGACAAACTCTTTGACTTCGGTTTTAAATCACTAGAAGCTCAGCCAAATAGTGCATTTAAAGTATCAGCAAGATTTAATGAGTCTATTACCGAGAACGTAACCTCTTTATACCTAAAAGGGGAATATATCTTGCACGGACAGCTTTGCACCTTCAGGAACATGGACTGTATCAGCGCGATTGCTTCAGATGTGTCTGTACATAGAAGATTCTTTCAGAGAAATATAAAAACACCGGCTTGGTGACAGCTGAGATTTAAACGAGACACATTAATAGTGTACAGTCAAAACAGTCTACATCAAGGGCAGTTAAATATCCAGTGAGGATTTTCTAATATATACACCAAGAAAACATGAAGGCAAATTTAAGGGACTGAGCACAAGTAGCTATAAAATCATTTTGAACAGGCATTTGCATAATGACTGCCTTAGATGTTCAATTACGTCAGTTTTTACTGCCAAGTTAAAGCCCAGGCATTAGCTAACGCTTTAAGTAGAAAATTACTTATGTTGCGTTGGATACACTTGACCTCCTCCTGGTCCTCACGTTCCTCCGGCTCTGAGGCCACAACAATTAAGCAAATTTCTGGATAATTTATGGATCAACTACCCTTGTAACTTTAATATTTAATGAAAGTTGTGTCAACAGGAATCCAGCTGATTTGTCTTTGCACGATTATTCAAAAAATCTGCAAAGGGTTAGGGTTGGCAAGTCGGATAACTAATTTTAAGTTTAACCATGACTAAATTACTCAACAGATGTGACCAAAAAAGAGGGGGGGGGGGAATCACACATAGGACCTTCTGGACAGTCAAACCAGCATCGTTCGTTTATATATTTATGTGGGATGAGGAATATTTCACTTCAAAGCGAACTTCTAGTGAGCTCATTCTTCCAGTCAGGAATGAATGCTGACGATTAGTTTTATTCAGTCTCTCATTTTTCAAAAATTTACCTCCATTCACTTTCAATCAATATTAAATTCATAAACACAAATATCTACTCATAGTTTGCATAATGCGTCTTATAACGGCAACCTTGCTATCTAGTTTTGCCTTTACAGATAACCGTGAAATGATTCAGGGCCTGGGTTTGAGAGAGGATGGCGCGGCCTAGAGCTGGGATGATGGCTATCGCTGAACCTCAGCTCTTAATTGCTTTACTGAAGTTGTTATTCGGACACTGTGAGGCCTCACTTGCAGCCCCGCGTGTCAGCAAGGTGCTAATTAAAACGTACCCTCTAAATACGCAGGAGTCCTCTCCTTAAGGAGCAGGATTGGACGCCTTCGTAAAAATGCTTATTAAAGCTGAGGAACTGGGACTCACAGCCCAGGGAAAGTGTGACTGGGTGTACTGGAGAGGCACGGTTGTGTAACAGTGTGTAAATGGGGCATTTTGGGGACAGGAATGAGAGCCCTGAGCTTATCTTTAAGGGTAATTCACAAGTAAAAAGGTAACTAGTAAAGATGCAGCTTCCAGCCTCCGACTGGGAGTGTCCAAGGCTGTCTTCATCTGCATTCTCTCTCAGGAACCTCTTTCTTTCACTCGTCTCTCCCCAGCTTCATCCCTCTCTCCCTTCCTCCTCTATGTCCACTTCTTCCCATGACACTTTCCTCTCCTCCGCATCTCTCATCCTCCTTCAGGGTGTGTGACGGACCTCTCGTTCCGCTTCACCGTTCTCCTCTTCCTCTGTCATCACCTTCATCTCCATATGCTCCTCACTCCCTGTAAGAAGACATATGCGATGGACCCAAAAGATTCAGGCATCTGACATTTCAAATTGCATGGGGTGGAGGGGGGGGGGGGGGGGGGGGATTTTGAGTACTCACCCAGGGCAGGGTTTTGGTCAGTCCAAACCAAATTATAGGAAACTCAGGGCACAAATTAGGGGACATTAACAAGGCTATTGAAGGCAAGGGGAAAACATGCAAACCAGTGCAGGAAATGACTCTGTAAAACAACCCTTTGTACTACCATGTATTTTAAGCACACATTCTATTATTTAGTGCATTTCTATGTAGAGTAAAGCTGTATATTTGACCCTGGCTAATAAATAAAATCAAGATAGTATTTTTCATTTCAAAGTGACAAAACCATGTTTTAATGCTGAAATTGTTTTATCACACAGAGTGAAAAGAAATGGTTACTTGTTCGTTAACATGTCGAATAAAAGCAAAGCCAAGATTACTAAACAATCCATTAAAGTGCTTTTAAATCATAGCCAATGGGCTATTAACTCAAGGGTGTAAAATGCACATGTTCAAAAACAAAACAAAACAATGCTTCTTGTTCCATTTTTACCACATCGATTAAAAGACATTAAAGAGGAAAGAACACTACTCGTGTCAATAAGTGATCTGGGATTCTGGTATAGAGAGAGAGAGAGAGAATCAGAGCAGAACAACTGATAAAATATAGACTTGTACTTCAGGGCTTGACAAGAAAATAGATCTCATTTCGCACGACAAGGTCATTTCTAGCCCTTATGACTTGCAGCTGCCTTAGAGAATAAGAAAACAAATAGGAAGGACATTTATCTTCTTTTGTTTGGCTCTAGTTCTTCTTGTTCAGTGGCAACAAAATGGATGCGTTAAATCGATACCTGTTCACGCCTTCCGTCACGACCAAAGTGCGATCCGGTAGCCAACAGAAGTCTGCTTCTGTCTTTCCCGTCTGAAACGACGACGACGTCTGCTTCGGCTCATTGACAGAAATTCCGCGAGTAAATGGAGGGGTCGTTCTGGTTTCCTGTGCCTCTAAAAGTAAATTTTCAGAATTTCGTATACTTCCAGAAGCTATATGACATTCAAAATAAGTGTTAGTCTACATTACGTTTTTATTCATATGCTTGCTTGTACAGTTGTTTTATTATCAATTCGAATTTTATCGGAAAAAAGACTGTAACGAGAATTTTATTTCGGTAAAAGAAATCTGCATTGTAGCAGCTGGCTCAAATCAGGGCCTATTAATTCAACTTAGAAAGAAACGTCCATAAACAGCATTGACCTATATGTTTACCCATACACACCCCAAATGGCCTTGTGTTTATCCATAAAGAGATCTCCAGAGCAAGGAAAAGAAGAGCATGTTGCTATCTTTGTGTGCTAACAGTCCCTGGGTAACACATACATTCCTGTTTCCTCCACTTAATGGTTGATGCTGTCTTTCACAATGTATATCAGGATATGTAAATCAAGACTGTATACTACCCAATCTCTAAAATCTTCCATGCATGTGATTGCAAAATAATAAGGACAAGAATTGCTCGGAAAGAACTCTGGGCTCTAAAACTCCTTTTATAATTAAAACAGAACATTTTAATATAGCTTGTCATATTCTATTAGGTCATTATAAAGGCAATATTTGCTATAAACCTATGTTTATTCAGTAGCTAATCATGTTTCTAAGTTTAAACACCCACGTCATGATCAGGTTTTAATTCAATGCAATTATTGAATTCCTTACTAATTAAATAATTAAAATGATTTTTCCTGTCAAAACAAAGACGTAGGCTGAAAACGTGGATGTGCTAAGAAGGGATGGGCCATTGCAAAATCTTTAAATAAACACTTGAGGGTAGAAGTGGAACTGGAAGTTTTCCAGCGGGTCGTTAATCAGAATTCAGCTCCAAAGATGCCTTTTTTCCCCGGGAGGAATTTTTGCACTTTAGCGGCTGCTTGACTAGTGTGCGCCAATGAATTGCGCCATTGTGGGCCGGAAATCATCGCTCCATTATACCCGGCTGCCATTAAAGCGACAGAGTTATTTATGGTGATGTCGTTTGCGAACTCTCCCTGTGATTCTCTCCCAGATTATGGACGGTGTTTTTTTTTTTATTTTTTTATTTTATTTTATTTTCACCAAGCTGCACGGAAGCTTGTGAGACGTACGATGACAGATCTGATGTTGAAACGCCATGCACCGTAAAAAGAAGCACCGCCTCATCGGCTGGTATTTTTCGGTGCCACCAATGCTGTTTTCTGTCTACGTTTTCTCCGCAGCCCTTTGATAAGTTTCTGAGAACTAGTGGAAGAGTGAAAGTTATTAAAACAAAAGTTAAAAACACTTGCTGGCATTGTATCCCCATTGCCGGAACATTCACGGGAAGCGAAATCAATACACAATCACAAATCCGTTAATTGTAGCCATAGCAAGCAAACCTAATTTGTATGTGTTTTATTGTTGATTATTATTGTCATTAAAAACACACGTGGTACGCTTTGGGTCAAAACTGAGCACAGTGCGTGGCAAATGTACAGTAACAAATAACAAAATGGGTTCCTGCTGGATGCGACTCTGAAAGTGATTTCCAGCCGCAATGGAGGAAAAGTCATTTCTGACTTTAATTAAATTCCTATGGCTGATTATGGCGACCGATGCAGGAATCAGGTCAGGTGTGGCTGCGTCTACTGAAGGGAAAAGGGGGATTTCCGCTTCACCAAGCCGGCTCCCTCCATTGAATTCAGAGTGCGATCGATTTGGCCCCAATGACAGTAAAGGTTTCTGGAGCCGTTTAGTTACGTTGGACTGTAAAAGCGAAAGATTTCCTCCGGAGAAGCTATTTACTTCGGTGACATGGATAGTGTACTGGCAACTACTAAAATCAGGTGTGGTCCTGACATGAGTAACAGACAGCGGTGGCAAAACACACGTAAATACATTTCCGTTTATTTAACATAATAGAGGAAGCATAACAATATGCTTTTAGTCTGGGCTTAATTATGTTCTGTTGCATCCTTTTTGTTCTGTAGGTCTCCTATTCATTTATTTTTCCTGTCACCTCCGTTTAACATGATAAAAACAGCACGGAACGAAAGTACTTTTATTATATTTAACTTAAAACATGTTTAAATATCAAAAGACGTTAATCTGGATAAATGGACCTGTTCCTATAATATATCCTCTCAGACTCTTCATCCTGTGCTCCGTCTTGCATCATATTTTAACCACACGATTCCCAGTATATTTTACATCCAGTGTCTGCCTGCCTCTCTAGTTCAGGATTGCAGTTTGCCTGGAGCATATACAGTATGGGCAAAAAGAAGATGTCCATGCAGAGTTGAGTACCTGGAGGAAACCCACGTAAGTGTAGTACCCTGGGTGTATTGGGTGTATTGGGCGGCTAAGCAGCACACAGAGAGGAGGTGTTGACATGCACACTTGAGAGCGGGACGGGAAACTCACCTGCTTTTCCCTGTTACATCTAAAAGGAGACCCACCCCCACCGCGAGGGGGTAGCAGCGGCTACACAGTTACATAGTTGGCACGGCGATCTCTGAGTTACAGGAAATTAGCACAGACAACGGTAAAAAAGTAGCTGCCTGCACATGGGTCAAACAACTGTGTTTTACGTTGCAGGGTAACTACCAATAAATGAGTTTGAACGTTCTCTGGAGAAACCTCTCATTACCCAGCGTGTGCTACATACTGTAAGCACAGGGAGTGAGTCTGGGGCCTATTCCCTGCCACATGGGGCCCGAGGCAGGGGGCAGCCAGCACAGGATGCCAGTCTGCTGTGGCATCTAGATTTGCACGGTGTGGGCAACCCGGAGACACCACAGACGGATGGATGGATGAATGGATGGATGAATAGTGTGTCACACATAGATAGGCAGCAAAGCGCCATGCCGATGTCTCGCATAGGTGGATTGATTGTCTTACTGAGCTGTGCATCTAATTGTATTATGAGGTTAGGGTTAGGGTTAGGGTTAGAACGCAGGCCGGTCTCTATTCGGCTGGCCGTTCTATGTGCAGCGACTCACGACACGTGAAAAGGTGCTTAGACAGGAAATCTGTGTGAGAGGCACATACACCTCAAGCAAGAGGCGGCAAAGCTGTAGGATGTCACGTCAAAGTTTGGGTCGCGTAAGGACACCCACGCGGCGTCTCTGCTTGCCTTCCCCTGCCCTTTCCTCCTAGCAGACTCACTCACGAGTGACAGGTTTCGAAAACAAAAGCCGTGGAGGTCAGAGTACCTGTTCCACCATAACAGAATAGCCTTATCTGAGAGGATCCATCTTAATGTTTGGGAATTGGAGCACTGAGGTAGGCAAGAATGTGAAGAATGAGAGAAAAGACATTTTTTGGCATGATATCAGAGGGGCTTCAGGATGGTTGACAGCATATTGGGTCAGAGAACCATAAAATAAAGACCACACCCTTCACTTTCCCACGTTAGCAAAGTCATGCTACGGTGCAGCCAATTAAGGTCCTCTCTGGATGTTTTGGTTTTATGTTCAACATATCAGGTCTTCCATCGGCATTTGGCCTTTAAATATTAAGCTTCAGATCTAGACAGCCCTGCTCGACGTTCCCTTAAAGGCATCGACTATGTCTACAGCATGTCTGTCCACCGCTCCAGCGATAATGGTCAGACAGAGTGGCATCTGACCTGTAGGTAGGTATGCATGATGAATTATATCTCACGCCTGTCAAAGCACCAGATTCCAGGGCCTGTAATGAAGCTTTGTATTTCCATTTTAGAACCTCCTAATATTCACTTCACCCTAATGATAGAACATCCAGAGTACACTACTATAAAGAGTATACTATAAAGAGTATAAAATGGAGAGTATACTATAAAGAGTATAATATGGAGAATATACTACGGAGAGTATAATATGGAAAATATACTATAAAGAGTATACCATGGAGAGTATACTGTGGAGAGTATACGATAAAGAATATACTATGGAGAGTATAATATGGAGAGTATACTATAAAGAGTGTAATATGGAAATATACTATAAAGAGTATACCATGGAGAGTATACTAAGGAGAGTATAGTGTCAGAGTGGTGAAGGGCATTGTGTAATATGGAAATATACTATAAAGAGTATACCATGGAGAGTGGTATATGGATGGAGTGTGAAGGGCATTGTCATTAACCAGAGTTATCAAGCTACTATGCTTACATAAAAGTTTTCATGAAATTAAATGATTGTTAGCACACTTCCTCACGTATGAAGTACGTAAAGAACTTAAATACTTAAGCACATTCGTACACACACTTCAAAATATGCACTTAAGAATAAAGTTTTTGCTACCATTCAGAGCACTGCATATTTGACATTCTCTTGTTCCTCCCATCAGCTCCCTACCTGTCCATCTCCGCTCCCCACCTGGACCTGCCCCCATCCCCCTTAAGGGGGCTGTCAGATCCACTTGAGCCAGTGCAGACAGCTTAAGCCCCCCCCCCCCATCCCCCCAACCTGCATGCCGGCACAGCTTGACTAAAACCCGGCCGACCATCAGCAGCCCGAGTGTGCAGCAGTCAGCCCCAGGGACAGACAGCCGTGAGCTGGGTTTCTCATCACCGATAACTGCTACCCCTCCCATCCTGTAACACATACTGGTCCAAATTAATTCAGTTAAAGCAGAGTCGTTACCTCAGTCCGGGGCATCGGAGGGGCATGGATACCCTGGCAGATTCAGGACGCCCAGCACTTGACTTTTACACTTGAATATATAAAATCATATGTAAGATTGGGCACGGAGCCCAAGGTGACGTTTTGTCAAGGGCCCTGGAATATCTAGGTGCACATCTGACCTTAGTTATGACCGGCGCAAAGGGCCGGTGTGTGTGCAGGTTTCTGGGATAACCTTCAGGTCAGCTGTTCAAACCCAGGTGTGAGGACTCCTCACCCAATAAATTCACTGATTAGTAATCCAATTAAATCCCGCATACACAGTGGCCCTTCTGGATAAGATTGGCTACCGCTGTGCTAAAGAGTTAATCAGTTCTGATTCACACCAGACCGTCCTTTGTAACGAGTCGCTCTTCGGAACACACTGGTGTAGTTAAGTAACCTGCAAACATTTAGGGCTCCGATGTCTTTAAAGTCCTGTGGATCCCCACTAAAAGCCCCCACCACCCCCACCCCCAAGTATAAGCATTAGCAGTAATGGCATGTTTGAAAGACTCAGTGGGAGCCAGCACTATTTACAATGAGACCGTCGCCCTGATAAACTTCCCGCGAGGTGACAAATCGGAGGGAAGTGGAAGGTCAGCTCACGGCTTCGATTTGAACTTCCTCTTGCCTTTTAGGAAGAGCCCAGGAACGGGTATGAAAGGCGGAACCTTGAAATGAGTCAAACCACATGCTCGGAGCACAGATAAGCAGCAACACATATTTCCATTAAGTTATTGTGGACCTACTTGGGTCATGCAAAGTCAACACAGTGAAAGGAGGCTCAGATGTCTTTAGTCCACTACAAACCAAACAGCCAAAGACCACCCTTGTTCTCTATCCTTCCCCTCACTAACTGCATTGCCGCTCTGATGGTTTTGGCTCAGGGATTTTAAGTATGTCTGCATAAACCACCCCAGTCTGTCCCTTCTTGTCTCCTTGTCTCCTGCCCCCTGGCCAGTACCTCTGCCAGCTCTTACTTGCCATTTGTGTCTCGTCGGGCCGCCGTGTTAGAAAAACATTGACCTTTACCGTAGCCGTGTGAAAGGTTCTCCAGCTCTGGATGGAATCCTAATAAGGCTCCTGCCTTGGAGCTTAAAGGACGGCTGCTCTGTCTGTTAACCGGCTCCCATCTCACATCTGGGAATATCCCAGTACGTGGACGATCAGGGCCGACCGCTCTGAGGAATTAAATCCGGACGGGACCCTCTGCTCTCCGCCCCGTAAACAACGCCGGCGTTCGGCAGATTAGCCGAGGAACGAGATGACCCGTAGCAGGGTCTGAAGGACCGCCTGAGAAGCCAACACCCGTGTTGTGCTGCTCGGATATTTGATCTTATTTGACATCCCCTGGCAAACGTTCCCATGCCCAAGGCGGTAAAGAGGCATGCAGGGAATTTTGTGTCTCAATGTAGTGCACAGTGAAGCATAGCCAGGTATTGCGATAGGATCTCCAAGTCCTGGTAGGTAATTGGGCTTTGGAGGCGAGTGCATATGTGTGTGTGTGAGGGCGGCTGACTGAAGCGGGGCCCACCTCCAGACTAACGAGGAGTGGATCAGCATCCCTGCTCCCGGCTCCGGGGAGCCAGCGGCACATAGAGCAGCCGCCGTCTTTTTCCAACTCCCCAGTGAGTACGGGGGTGGTTGTGGGAGAGGCCGGGTTGTGGATGTTCACAATAATGGATCCCGCCCTTGCAGACATATCCCGAAAGTACCTGTGCCCACTCTCTTCAGTGAGGCGCCCGCCAGACAAAGACCGTACCCAGGGGAGCAATTGTGGAGTTAAGGAGGAAAATACCACTATCCCTGCCTTGTTCACTGCTCTGAGATGAGACTGCAGTATGTTCTCAGCCGAGCACCATGCGGGCCCTTTAATCACATGACATGACATGTGACTGGCACTCATTTCCTTATTGGTCAGCCCATCTACCCGCCCCCCTACTGCAGCATGCTGCCAATATCACCCTCGTTAGAATTCCTATCTGTCCCGATGTTGCAGAGTATGTCAGTGCCGGGAAACAGGATACAACAGGACTGATGGTGCCGGGAGCTGGTCATGTGACCAGGGAACGTTGGTGAGCACACAAACACGGCGAAGCCCTGAAAGATCCTCGGCGATATGAGGGGTATTGGCGCCAATTCAGAGCTCTGTTTATAAACTTCCTTACAAAGATTCGCTTTGATCAACAGCCCAGCATTGATTAAATCTGTAAGATCATCATAAGCTGGTCAATATTTGGACTGTTCTTTTAATCCATCGCTTGAGTGATGGTTTTAACCAAAGCAAAGTTCAGCTTTACTTATTTATACAGCTGTTTTTTTTTCCAAGTGAGCAAGGATACAACATCAAAACCTTACGGCTATTTGGTCCTCATCCTTCGGGTTTTACAATCCCATAACCTTAACTACAGCCCTATCGCAGGTCTTCTACATCTCCAGATTGCTTGCAGATTGTTCCTCAAGGCAGCCGCGATCTCAGATGATGGGTTTCCAAACCGCTGCCTTTGAGAGGAGTGGCTCTGACCTGCAGGTTGAGGCGCGAAATCTTGGGATTCGCGTTGGCGTCTAATGGCTGAGCTGTAATTGTTCTTGTCCAGGGAGGAGATCCAGCAAAGACAGATCGAAGCGGTTCAGAACGTGAGAAAGAATGGAGATGACTGCTGTTGGATGCTTTAAGTTCGACCCACTAATTGCCCCTGATTCTTGTCCATCTTCTCTTTTGTTTGTCTTATTCCATCAGACCAAGTCTGGATTAGCAGCTCTATCCCAGTGCAGGTTGTGGTCTGTTTTATCTCCTCTAACTACAATTAGAGTCTTTCTGCACCATCTCTGCAATGGCCAGCTGTAGTTTTAAGCTTTGACATTCTTGAACCATTGGCTTAACATTGTATTATCTGGGGGTTGAGGTGGCACTTCTAGATATATATCATAAGTGGCTATTTTCATGTACAGAGAAACAAAACCAGTTATAGCCATTTTTAACCAAGAACACTTTTCTATATATGTCTGTTTTCGCCAGGGCCTCTGTTCCTTTACACCTGTTTCACAGTATTGAAGGATTTGAAATTCATATCAAATGAGGCAATACCATTGGGTGAGCTCTCAAATAATCCAAAATACCCCAACAAACAAAAACTTGGTTTTACGAGAGAAATAGAGAGTGTGTTATCTTTTTATGCTGAATTGGCAAGTGCCCTCAGGGCAAAGATACGCTTATTCTCATTTGGCTTTCCTGAGTAGCAGAGCACGGGGTTTTGGAATTAATCACCAGCCTGCAAATTTCAAGAAACCAGGCCTTGCGCATTGACTGTGAGCCCAGGATCTGCTGCAGAATTTAAACACTGGGTCATAGACTTCAGGGTCTCCGCTCAAATGTGTGAAAAATGCAGGTGAATTACGGTTAAAAAACCCAAGAAAGTTGAAAATAGCTTAAAGGTAAAGGCTTGTTAGTGTACACACATGCCGAACGCGCATTAACACATGGGGGGACATGTTTTTAGCCAGGGGCTCCGTACATACCGGAGCGATCAGCTCCGCATGTGGTGGGCTGGGGGGGCGGGGGGAGGTAGGTCTTGTGACTTTCAGCACACTGGATGACAGGACAATATGTAAGCTGCTTAATTGCAGGGAAAAAAAAATCAATTAAGCACAGCCGGGTCGCTCTGTGCTCCCAGCATCCTCTGGGTGTACATGTAGTGGAGGGCGGGCTGGGGGGGGGGGGCGTGGTGTCTATAGGTGAACATGCACCCCGGGGCAAGAGGATCTGGGTGTCGTCGAATCTGCGCATTTGTTGTTATGCTGAAGGAGCGGAGCCGCGGATCACCAGCTGCACAGACGCGTTGCCCGGCGAGGCATCGTACCTGGAACGTAGCCTGAACTGCCCACTAAATTTATTCAGCCCACTTGTTGGCAGAATCCATGAATAGGGATCCCCGCCGTTCAGTTGGTTGTTGGACCTTACAGGAGATGTATTTCTGGCCACGGACCTGGATTGTGCCCCCAAAAATAGAACAAATATGCAGGATTTGATGCCACGACACACCATGAGTTTTAACTGGTAGCTCCGTAATAGTTAAACAGTTTGATGTAAGAAGGCTGCTGGTGTGAAACAACTGGAGCAGATGAAGGCCTGGTCCCCTTCCAAGGGAGCAGAGGGATATCAGAGCGCTCCTCGGCAGGCCTTCCCGCTGCCACGGCAAAGCGGCGTTCTGATCCTCGGCAGGCCTTCCCGCTGCCACGGCAAAGCGGCGTTCTGATCCTCGGCAGGCCTTCCCGCTGCCACGGCAAAGCGGCGTTCTGATCCTCGGCAGGCCTTCCCGCGGCCACGGCAAAGCGGCGTTCTGATCCTCGGCAGGCCTTCCCGCTGCCACGGCAAAGCGGCGTTCTGATCCTCGGCAGGCCTTCCCGCTGCCACTGCAAAGCGGCGTTCTGATCCTCGGCAGGCCTTCCCGCTGCCACGGCAAAGCGGCGTTCTGATCCTCGGCAGGCCTTCCCGCTGCCACTGCAAAGCGGCGTTCTGATCCTCGGCAGGCCTTCCCGCTGCCACGGCAAAGCGGCGTTCTGATCCTCGGCAGGCCTTCCCGCTGCCACGGCAAAGCGGCGTTATGATCTGGCTGCGGGAGCAGCGTTCTCAGCAGTACTCTTCAAGGATGCCGTTCTCTCTCTCTCTCTCTCAAAGTCGGCCTATTACCCGAAACCAGATCCGACGTGGCTTGGGTGACAAGAGCCGCAGCCCCTCCGCTCCCTCCGTCGCTTGGCTGTGCCGCAGCCCATTGCATTAAAATGCCTGTAAATCGCTGTCTGCATCGCCTGGTGATGCCACCTATAAAATATGCCACATGCCCCCGAATCTTGACTCGTGAAAACATCATCTAGGCTCTCTTTTAAGCGAACATATATCATCTGCACCAGGTTTAATCTTAAGTTCTTTACACACACACACACACACACACAAACATACATATACACACACATACATAGTCGCCTCATTTGTTGGTAATATCTTATTACGGCAGAGGCATTGGCCCCAGCGACATCTTCTGGGGCTCTCTTTGGATGCGGCCAGTCCGGACCAGCCGGCTGGGGGGGGGGGGGTCATGCCCAGAGCCTGAGGTCCATGCAGCAGATCCGCGGACCCTCAGTACGATCACGTTTGCAGAAAAACCTTATTTGTGGGCATTAGAGTGTGACCGTAACACAAAGCCAGTGAGACACAGAACTCATAAATCGGCATTACTGACTCGAAACCTACTTATTCGCCTGTAAAGCCACCAAGTGCGGCCCCCGCAAATGCAATAAGTTGGGGGGGGGTGTAACCTGTGGTCCCTGCCCCCCCCTTTGTCATACCTGCTTCTCTCCCCCAACGTTCGTTTGACTCAGCTGTGACCTCATTAGTCCAGCCGCTGTCCGCTGCCATCAATCGATCCAATCAACACATAGATAAGGGCATTTGGGGGCGGGATCCTGGGTTTCGGGTGTCAGGGAGGTGTCTGGAGCAGCTTGGATAACAACCAGGATGTGTTTAGACTCTTTTAGCAGCGACGGAGCGTGACTCCATCCCGACTCCTTCCAAACACGTGCTGAGTGACCAGGCAGGAGGTTAAACCCAGCATGCAAAATCCTCGCTCGATTTCAATGTGCTTCCTATTGACAGGACCGCTGGACCAGAATACCAAACACAGCCAGACATCTCTAGGAATCCGAGCTATTCCAATATATTAAAGATCCTCCTTTCTGGTCAATTCCATTTATTCCAGGTGCTCGTGTCGATCGTCGCCGGGTCTCAGCTAGCCCAGCGTTGGATGGCAGACGGAGGTAACAGGATGGATTCACAAGACATGAACCTGGTGCAGGTTTAGAAATTATGGCCCCATGTCCTGTCACGTTAACAGTGCACCACCACTGTCATGTCGACCAAACGCATCGGTACAACTGAAATCTGATGCCGCTGGTAGTATTCTTAATATGAGTCTTTTGATTGAAAACAACTGCAAGGATTCTATAAAATGCTCATCACCTTGAAGGTTCACCCCCTGTCGCTTCTGCATTCCATGTAAAATTCACTTTCCTTAGTGAAGTTTCTTTATAAAGGAGATCAGAGACACTGTAGGGCCATACCAGGGGAACGATTTGCAGAGTGAGCGCCAGATTCGACACAGCTACCCCGAGTCCACGTGGGGACCGCAAGGGTCCAGATCTGAAAGTTTAATCAGGTGGAACCGGTCGAATGGGATGTGGACGTTCTGGAAAAGCTGTCGTTCCCTGGGGCTCCTGTCCGGGAATCGCCGAACCATCCAGCTGTCTGGTCAGCTGACCCAGGGCAATGCAGCCAAGGGGCCGCCGGGGCAGAGCGGAGGAGGGCCCCGGGCCAGGAGAGTCCCCCAGGCTACATAAGATCACCTGGGTGGGGCGGCATGGGGGGAGGAATTATGTCATTAAGCACTAGAGCACATGTAGGTGGGGGCTGGGGGGGGGGGGGGTGTATCACTGGGGACCACTAATGCGAGCTGAAATGGAGAAGCAGACAAAGACTTTAATAGGAGAAAGAGATTTATGATTTCTATAAAAAGGAAGGAAGGATCGTGCTGTTTATTTTGGGATGGCCCAGGGATACGTGAAGACGGGAGGCCGTCAGATGGCTTAAGCAGTACAGCGAACAGCGTCAGCTTGTCAGTATTTTAATTTGAATAACACAGAGGGGACTGGCAGCAGATTTAAACGCTTTAATGACTTAAAAAGGGGAAAAGCCACCCATGTGGAAGGTGTGCTGAGTCTTTTCTGTTAATAACCGAAAGGTTAGTACATTATTATTTCTAACTAGATAAATATTACGCTGGGTGACATGGTGGCTCGGTGAGTAGAGCTGTTAGGTCAGACCTTGTGGGTTTGTAGCCCACTTTTGCTCTCTGTGTGTGCAGTTTGCATGTTCTCCTCATATGGGGGTCTGTGGGCTGCCTCCAGTCTCCTCAGGCAGTCCAGACACATGCAGTGAAGTGCACTGGCATCTCTAAGCGGCCTGTAGGGTGTGGGCATGTGTCCTGCAGTGGACTGGTGTGTTCTGCAGTGGACTGGTGTGCCCTGTACTGGACTTGTGTGCCCTGTACTGGACTGGTGTGCCCTGTACTGGACTGGGCGTCCAGTAATGGACTGGTGTGCCCAGTAATGGACTTGTGTGCCCTGTACTGGACTGGTGTGCCCTGTAATGGACTGGTGTGCCCTGTAGAGGACTGGTGTGCCCTGTAGTGGACTGGGTATCCTGTGCACTTTGGGAAAGGCTCCCTAACCAGGATAAGTGGATGGATGAAAAATCTCCTGTCCTGATTTACCTCTTTGAAATTTGGTAATTGAATAATGTGTTTATAAAACGTCTGTCTGCTGCTTTTTAGCACTGTGAAGCCTTTCAGTACCGACTGCAAATCCCAGACCTGCACGTAAATGTCAGCCACACGGAATCGAGGGATGCGGGGGGGGGGGGGGGGGGTGCGTGAAATCCGTTTGCCTGTGAATCTGTCCGAAAGCTGCAAACCCCAGTACAATGGCCTCCCACATTCCGCCGACGTCGCCGTAATCCACAGGGGATCGGGGGAGCTGCTTTTGTTCCAGGGCGGGACATAGCTGGGAGATTAGCATGGAGGTGTCCGCCAGTGTGGGCAGCACTGCGCGGAAGGAGGCAGCAAAAAGGAACGCCGGCAATCCTGAAAGAGCGGCAGCCACTTATTGTGTGATTTCCCTCAGCGCAGGAATTACCTGCAAGTGCAGAGATGCAGTCCAGTACTATCCCTGCTTTAGGGCTTTAAGGCCGTCATATCATTCTTTGCAAAGGCTTCTGGGATATGCTTCTCGTCTGCCTCTTTCTGGCTGCTTTTCGCTTGAAGTGGCGCTTCACACTCTGCCGGTTCATCTTTGAGCACAGCAAGACCTGTAAAACAAGTATGAAATTTGCAGAAACTCATTCATTACCCGTCTGTTATGGGAGTTATCTCTCACCAGGCACTGGTCTCGGACGTAATGGACCTTTTGATGGCAGCGATCTATTACTGCCACACCTGCGTGCCGTTGGATCAAAGGCATTGGCCTTGGCTGCTCGGGAGCCCCACCCACCTCAGTGTACGGGGTGGGTCTGCCGCTGGCGATGATGTCGTCACTGTAGTAGTCACATGGGATAAGCTGCCGGCTCGTCTTTTCGGCAGTGCATAGACACTTGTCGTTCTGACTGTCCAGTGCTTTATTTTATGAGTGGTGTGTGGCTTAGTGGTTTACGATGCTGTGATCTGTAGGTCGCCGGTTCAAATCCCAAGCTCGGCAGAAAGATTTCACTGTTGGGCCCTTGACTAAGGCCCTTAACCCTCAATCACTCCAGAGACTGTCTGATAAAAGTCCTTGCTAAATAAATAAAAGCCCAAAACTGGCCCGATCCTCATCTGGACAGATGCTTTGTCGAAGACCCCGAAGCAGCAGGTGAGGGCCGGACATGACTTTCCTCCAAGTCAAAGTGCTTCAATGCTCATGGCACAGGAATGCGGAGATCAGGGCTGGGGCTCCTTTTAGCATGTAAGTAGCAGGACTCTCCTGCACCTTTCCAGCAACATGGAGCACAGGAGAGCCGTCACGTGTAGCCGGCCGCCGGGCCAAGCCGACGGAGCACAGGCGGGTTGGCTGGGCCTCACCTCACACATCGCTGCACTTCAGCTTATCATGTTTCCCTGGCTGTTTAGTACCATGAGACATTCCCAATCTCAAAAAGCCTCAACATTCCCATTTCGAGTCTCATTCCATCGCTGTGTTTTTCTATTAAAGAATTGCAACAAAAACACCATGAAGACGGAACGGAACAATTGGTAAAGATGCTGATTAGCCCAGGTCAGGCCTCCTTAGGAAAGCAGAGTCAAACAGTCCCTGGAGCAATTAGGGCTTAAGAGCCTTGCTTAAGGGCCCAATGGTGACATCACTCCAGGAATTCGCCTGGAGACTCATGCAGCCTGCTCTGTATGGACAGTGTAGCAGGTCTGGAGACCCGGGCGGCCTGCCTGCTCTGTATGGACTATGTAGCAGGTCTGGAGACCCGGGCGGCCTGCCTGCTCTGTATGGACTATGTAGCAGGTCTGGAGACCCGGGCGGCCTGCCTGCTCTGTATGGACAGTGTAGCAGGTCTGGAGACCCGGGCGGCCTACCTGCTCTGTATGGACTGTGTAGCAGGTGTAGGCAATGTTGGCATCAAAAGGGGAAAAGCCAATCCATGGTTTGCTACATCTTTGTTGCATTCATTAAAATACTGTGACGCTACGTGGCCAGTTGACTGATTGCCTCCATACCCAGCATGCTCTGCAGCATCGAGAAGGGCAAAGGACTGTTCTAAGTGTTAAGTCATTAATTAATGCATGTAATTGTTGTACCGTGAGTTTAAAGGAACAATTGTTTTATAGCGTTATGTGTTACAGTGGTGTGTCTGTATTGTAAATGTTCCCCCTGAATGTGTTGTAGTTACTGTTGACTACTCCTGTTATCTCTCAGTACCCCCCCCCCCCCCCACCCCAAAAAAATTGACCTCATCAGACCTATTTGCATAATACATACTTGTGCTGTCTGCTCTCAGCCTCCTGTTGGGAAAACCCTTCCAGGGAACAGCGCCAGTGTCATAGCAGGTCCACAAGGGGAGCTGTCAGGGAGGCCTGCTTACCTCCGCCAGTTGTTGGCACATCTGGGTCCCGGGTCGCCAGGGGAAAAAGCACGTATCCAGGTGCAGGAACACTTAACCCCGCCTAAATATTTCACTTACATTCCATTAGACAGTAACACTTTCGATTTGAGTGCATGTGACATGAAAAATGGTGGGATAAAACCTCTATATCACCATCACCATCAAACCTCTGTCTCTCATGGGATTCGGCCTCTGTCAGCTATGTGATATTTTTAGCTCACTAAATTGTGTGCTTACCAGATGTCGTTACCCAAAGCCATTAATATTGAATTTTAGCCATTTTTTTTAAATCTAAATTTGTTTCGTGAAACCTCCAAACAGAAATCGATGTACTGCTCGACTTCTGAAAATCTGAAAATCACACGCGACATAAACATTGCACAACGTCAGAAACACATGACGTGACAACTCGTATGCAGCCAACCCCGGCTTCTGGAATGTTCCAGTTGAGTTGGCTCATGGCACAAGAGTTTCTTGCTGCTGACCTTGCAGCTGGATTTGGTCAAATCCATTCTTAGCTATGAGCGGAGAAACTGGTTATGGAAGCCTGCCGTCCCTCTAGGTTGTACTTTTCTCATGACTCTTGCATCAGCAAAGGTTACTGTACAGCCCTTTGAAATTGTACGATATGTTCGCTTATGGATAGAGCAGGGTTGAAACGAACGAAGAGTCCATGCTGGAATGGTAAACAACTGATTAGCGAACTCCTTCCCAGACATAGATCTAAGGTATCTGTCTAGACTGGAAACATCTCTGTCACTTTCCCATGCGACGCAGCTCTATGTCCAGGCAACTGGAAATCTTTCAACCAGAGGGAGAGCTTGGGAAAAAGAAAAAAACAAACGTGTGTTGTTTGCAGCACAGGACGATACAGGTAAATCCTCCGAGCAGCTAAACGCTTGTTGTGGCAGTGTTGATATAATTAGGGCACCGACACAAAGGCGCGAATTAAGACATCGGCGTACTGTGAGGAAGCAGAGACTCAGCACCGCACTTACTGAATAATTGTCAGAGATGATTATTTGATTAGCGGGAGAAGAGCTGGTGTGAAGCGCACAAAACCTGAGGCAGGGGGAAAATAATTACTGTTGTCAGTACGCGCAGTGAAAATGTTCTCAGTCTGCATCACCGCAGTAAAGAGACTGCTAACTAAAAAAACAAACCTTTCCTCAGCAAAACCCAAAACCGGTGGTTTTTGCAAATACATATTCATGATCCTCATTTAAAACAATATAATCTCATGCTTGCTCTTCTGTATTGCGATATTTAATTTATGCCTGTATTAGTTCTTAAATTGAGCAGTTGAGATTTTATTCTACACACTGGAATTAAAACCAATCCGGGCAGGAGTTTGACCTACTCAGACCGTTTTATTTTACTATTCAGGGCTGTTTTAGCATTGCGTATTTGACTGGGATAGACACATAAAAAAAAAAAACAGATTTCTATGATTAAAATTGAACAACAGATGTGTCAACAGCTAGTTAAATACGAAGTAGGGAGCTGAGGAGGTTAAGTATTGACAGCTGCTTTGTGTCTCAGTGGGCGGGACCAGTCTTCCTTTTGTCTGGAGTCATGTGATTTATGCCCCAACTTTCATTGGCCTGCCAAACCAAGGTGGACCTAAGCGAGCGGATCTTATCATGTGCCGCCATCCGTGTAACGGCACAAGAAGCCGGCCGTGTCCATGCTGACGGATACACCTCCTGCAGAAAAGGCTTGGGGAGGTTTCCCGCTGGTTATAATCTGGATATGCCCAGCCCCCCTCCCCATGTCGCGGAGACTCCAAAGACCTCCCACTTGATCAAGACCCCAATGCTAAAGAAAAAAGTCAAAATGGGAACACTTTGTTTTGATTAACTACCAAAGGGCAGACAGTGTATCGGAAGTAATCTAATATTCATACAAATACCATAGTTTATAAACCTTGTCAGAAATGTCCCCTCAGAGGATTTTGAAAGTATTTTTCCATCCACTGCGAGGAGAACATTGATTCCTTTCTGTTTCGTGAAACATTGTGGGAGATCCGATGCTGTCCGAAAACAAAAAAAAAAAAAAAAAAAAAGAGGGAGAGAGACAAAGACAAGCAGATATTTGCACAATCACGAATCGCCTGGATTCTTTTTGGGCTGATTTTCTACCGTTTGGCATAAGATCCAGCAGCGTAACAGAACTTGGCCCCCTTCTGCTTAACCCCGGTGCTCAGAGGAGATGGAGAAACCGCGAACAATCGATAGCTTTAATTTTTCCGTAAGCGAGATGGCATGCCTCATATTTAAAGATTAGGCCCCATGAATTCCCATTTCACATTCCTAGTGATTATTAGTATTCCTGTGCTTGGCATGCATTCTAATGCGGCTCAAAAAGTAGAAATTATTCCACTATTTTAGGCACGGTTCTGACTGAATGCACAGGCTGATTAAAACAGAGAGGTTCTCTCGATGCTGAGCTTAACCCGACATGCTGATAAAACGTCAAGCCTGACGTTGATGAAGGCGGACTAACCCCGCACATTAGCCAAACCCTTCAAACGTACGCCAGGCTCCTCTCCATCCCAGCTGCTAAATTGCTCCCCATCAACCTGCCTCTTTCTGGATCTCCCAGGACTTGGAGAATAAAATGTGCTTTGCGGCGAATCAGCAGAACTGCTCTGCGGATCTTAATTGGACGTGCGTTTAACTAGAGGTGGGCTCACGTCTCACGTCTGCGTCGAGCTAATAGGAGCTGCCACAACTTCTCGGTATATTTAAATGCTTCTGCTCAAACAGGATATGCAACGTTTAGGTGTGAGGCTAGATCGCTGATCGTCTATTCGAAATATTATTGTACAATACAATATATCTATCTATCTATCTATCACCTATCTATCATGACCCTCCTCACCCTCTTTGTAGTGTTTGTTTCAGGCTTGTATCCTCATCAGAGTCCCTCTCTAGCAACACGTTAAACATGATTCATCACACAAACGTTGGATCACATTGATCTTGAAGACTCGTAGCACTGCAGTCCAATACTGCTGAATAGTACATTTCTTGTAGTAAATGATGTCATTTTCTTTATATATGATGTCATTCTCTCTATATGTATGATGTCATTCTATTTATACATGTATGATGTCATTCTTTTTTACATGTATGATGTCATTCTCTTCATATATACAATAAAAAGAAGAGTCATTAAGCTCTTAGTGTTTCTGTAGATCCAAATTTTATTATCGACTTTTAGGAAATCTAACCACAGCACAGACCCCACGCTGGATACCCAGGTTGACGCTAATCCACTTCAGCAGCGAGAGAGGCGATCCATTTGCTGCGATGGAATAACAATGCGTACTGCAGCCGGCATAATTGCCCATTTGCAAGCATCGCGTCTCAGACATGGCCAGCAAGCCTGTACATGTCAGGGTGACAGGGATGGCCTCAGAACAGAAGAGAATGATAATAATGTCCCTTCGCTCCATCACTCAAACATCACCTCGCATTTCAGAATAACAGGCATCTTCATTTTCAGACTTTTGTTTTTTTTTTTTTTATCTGCTTCACCTTCAATAAGGAGCAAACATTCCGTGCTAATTAAGTCCAAGGTGGCTTGACGATTGTTGTTTCTGCAAATCTCTTCCTCTGTGACTTGCAAATAATCACCTGTGAAAAGAGCGCTATTCCCAACAAAGCTACTCTTAGTTTGACTTGGTGTTAACTTGGTTCCTAATGACGTGTTGTGGCGGAAGCCGCTGGAAATCTCAAAGGCTTCGTGCACAGTGACAGTGCTCCTTCAGGAACATGAGGATGAGGGGAGATTCTGTAAAAGGTCCTTCGGTAAAGCAGACGGTTCATGGCAGCTACATCCGTGGGAGAGAGCCTGTCCTTACTTACGCTCAACCAACATTTTTTTAGTGAACAATGTTTAAAATATAGTTATTTTTTAAATATATTAAATCAACAAGAAGCCTGTGGGTGAAGACTGGTGACACGTGTAGATCCTGTATATTTTATCTCCCAATCAATTCCCAAGAAATAGGAAGGAACGCAATACCGTGACGTGGGATGAAAAAACAGCCGAGTTCCTTTTGGACAATGAGCGCCCCGGAGGCGACGGCTTTATCAAAAGTCGGCGGCTTGAAAGTGCCGAGTCTGGGCTCCCGGTGGGGCGGCCGCCTGTGGATCTTTCTCTTCGCTGGGTGTTGAAACAGGACCCCACGCCGAAATATGGAGCATCCCGAGCAGGAAATATCGAGCTGGCCACCCCCTTCGCTGACAGCTCTGTATATCGCGGGATGGAACTGATGTGTTATGTGATTACATCTCCTTAATTGATTTTTGGGTGGTGCTAAAACCTCGGATAGTATTTCCCCCTCATGCATTTTGTACTTCTACGTCTAATCAGAAAAGATGAATCTTTGGCTTTCCTGCCTCCAAGTGCTGAAAAAGAAATTGATACAAATCGCTTCTATAAACGAAGCCAAGGAACCACATCTGTAGACTGAGTATAAATATCTGATGTCCAGAACTGCAAGATCAGGCGCGATTTTGCTGGTACTCGACCCCGCATGGGTGGTCTTGAGTGGCAATCGGGTGACGTGTGATTCTGTCATTGAGAGAGATTCCAAGAGCTGAAGGCTACAATTACCACTAGCCCCCTTGAACGTTCCCGCTAATACAAATCCCCCCCCCCCCCCCCACCATCAATTCCTAGAGATCAAACTCTTGCCGCAAATCCACAAAGCTATGACACGCAAAAGCTCTTGAAGTGACAAGCTGTGTTTTTTAACCCCCCCCCCCCCCAAAAAAAAAAAAAATGGAGACCCCTTTATTCATGGCCCCCTTACTTCCCAGGTGTCCTTTTCACGGCTAATGAGAGCTGCTGACGTATCGACAAATGGCAGGCGGGCGGGAGGATGGCTGCGTAAACGTCGTGCTGGCAGACAGCTTCCTGTGTTTTGTGTACCTGTATTCCCTCCCCCACCCCCCAAAAAAACACCTACAGGGTAATCGTCTCCCCCGACGGCCCTCGCTCTACCTGTGTGCAGTCACACCTCCATCCCCCCCGACCTCCCATGCCACTGGGGAGACACTACTGACAACAGGGTAGAATGTACCACCTGTCTGGCTGGGAGGGGTGGAAAGGGACCCTGTAAATACACACAGAGCAAAACTTTAATTAAAAAAGCTGGGGAGATGAAAGGCTTTACCAGGGAACCGCTTTCGCCTTGGGGGAGAAGAGGAAAAAAAAAACAAATCCCACCTGGTGCGTGATGAATATCACGGGCTGTTGGCATATCTGATGCAAACATGACAGGGGAGCCCCTCTCTTCTCCATGCCCCCCCCCTCGTTCGGTATGTACGTGTCATCTCCTCGAGTGCGTTTAATCTTAGCTATCACTCACCTCCCTGCTTTAGCAAGTGGAATGCATGCTGGACAGCTTGATGATCTGCAGGATAAGGTGGCCGCCTGCTCCGGCCTGAATCTGCTCCGGAGGATTTCCCCACCCCGCTCCGACGCGGCTCAGCCGTTGAATTTCTTTCGGTATCTTTACATTTGACGTTACAGCTTTTTTTCGCTCCTCTTTTCTCAGCTTTGTAACTCTTTAGAATAATTTCGTACATGCACAATTTATACACCCCAAGATGCACCTTGAAAGCCAGTCTATTCCTCTTAACACACGGGGACCCACAGACTGTCCACGGCTGTGCGTCCCTGAAGATCGGATTGGGAAACAGTGTTTTATCAGATGTCACCGAAGTTATAATGAACCATAAGAGTCAGGCATGTTGACTTCACTTTAAGATCAGTCCGCACAGATACACAAATAGATCAGTGGATGAGTACATTTGTTTTAGCAATTAGTATGGGACTAACTGCATTTTGCAGTATTATTTTCTTATTAATCGATCAACTCCTAAGTTGCACATGACAACAGCATTCTGGCAAAGGGTCTCACTTGTTTATACAACCAAACACTCATGTAAAAAGCTTTTCCGCCATTATGATAAAAGGAATCCATTGTAACCCAATAACTGTATGTCAGTCCGCACAAGGATTAAAATACAAAGCTAGACAGTAGATGCCCTGGGGGTTGATGAACTGTGGTGTGTTTGTATTTGCAGGGGTGTTTTGAGTGATGGTTTTTAATGCCATCTGCGCCTGCCATCCGGACACAGGCATTGGACCCTCCGTTACACCCCATGTCATCCCGCACCGCGTCTCCACGACTGACATCAGCCGGACTATGGGTTCACCGTCCCATGCGTAGGCTGCCGTTAACACCAGATCAGAGACGGCTGTGTTTGGAGTGGAACCGTAACCGGGAGGCATGGACTCATGATGAGTGGCGTCGTACCACGTTCAGAGATTAATCTCGGTTCTGGATTACTACGGGTGACTGCCGTGTGTGCATATGGCGGCGTCGAGGGGAGAGGGCCAATCCTGCCGATGTTGTGGAGAGATACTCTGGCGTTACTCCTAACATCCTGGTGTGAGGAGCCGCTGGAATAAATACATAAATAAATAAATATATTTGCCAGCAAGTACAAGCATCTATTTAAAAGACCTGATGGAATGAACCAATAAGGCACCTGGACAAACCAAAAGCCAAAGAGGGGGAAGGACATAAAAAAAGAGTAGAGAAGGAGAAAAGTCTTTGAGACCAAACCTTCTTTGCCAATCTGTGGAAATATAGAGCTGCATAGGTGAAGGCTCGCTCTGCGCTCTGTCTGGCTCTCCGGGACCGACGCCCCGAATCGCTCCGCGCTCCGTCTGGCTCTCCGGGACCGACGGCCCAAATCGCTCCCCGCTCCGTCTGGCTCTCCGGGACCGACGGCCCGAATTGCTCCACGCTCCATCTGGCTCTCCGGGAGCGATGGCTCAAATCACTCCGTGCTCCGTCTCGATCTCTGGGACCGACCCCCGAATCGCTCCGCGCTCCGTCTCGCTCTCCAGGACCGACAGCCCGAATCGCTCCGCGATCCGTCTGGCTCTCCGGGACCGACAGCCCGAATCGCTCCCCGCTCCATCTGGCTCTCCGGGACCGACGGCCCGAATCGCTCCGCGCTCTGTCTCGCTCTCCGGGAGCAATGGTCCGAATCGCTCCGCGCTCCGTCTCGCTCTCTCTGCCCATGTTTATTTGCACCCCACTTTTATTTTGGGCCTTGCTGTACTTATTATCACAGTGCCGAGCCTCAATCAGCCCCCCCACCCCACCCCACCCCCTAGCCACAGACATGCTTGCCAATTGCCAGGAATTTCTACTCTAAATGTAAATGGGGGGTTTGGTCATTTTTATCTTTGCAGAGAACTGCTTTCTTATTCTGCAGCTTTTTAACTAATTCAAATTGAATATGAAACAGTACAGGTAGATTAAAATACACTGACCTTTTTTCTTTTCTATTATTTCACTGAAATATGGAGAATATGCAATTTGGACTGAAAAGTGAAAAAAGGTATATGCGATATTTAATTTTTTGCTCTGCCTAGCCATAAAATGTTCAGCTAATTGGAAATAATTCACCCGACTGGATTTTGCCATTACACGTTTACGTAAAATGTACATTTCCTGCACATTCTCCGCTTTTATGTTAGTTTTCCGGTGTTGGGTCTATAGGTTTGACGGTGGAGGAAGGGGGGCAAAGGCAGAAAAAAGATGCTTTCCTGGTTTGAACATCTTCTGAGGAGAGATGGACCAGGAATACTGTCCTTGGGTCACTAGCAGGGAAGAAGGAAGACCAAGTCACAGCTACAGAAGCAGCTAACGAACCCTACCTCCAGCACCCCAGCTCCCGCTGCACAGCTGGCCCGAACCAAACAGTAGGAGACTTCAGGGCCTCTGATGTTCGCAGATCTGCTACATCCAGGCAGGGCTCTGTCGACTTATCCCCCTGCGAAAGGCCAACCTGCCCGCAGGCCAGACGGCAATGGGAAGAGGAGCTCATAGCTTCTTCTTGCTCGAGGGAGTCCACTGATGAGGTCAGAAGTTTAAAAAAAAAACCCTGAAAATCCTCCTCTTTCACTCTCGAACACGCACACGGGACCAGCGCTGATGCAATCAGCTCAGAGACCTGGCTTCGTTTGATCTCCCTGAGATCGGCTGCTGTGTGATGTACAGTAACGCGTGCCACAGCCGTCGACGGCAAATAGCATCGGTTAGCATCAGGTCGAGACACAGGCTCCATAAAGGTCTAGCATCGCTGCGAGTGTGGTCGGCGTGGGAAGGGGGCGGAGTCCACGCCGCGAGAAGGTGCTAGGTCGCAAGTGTGAAATGGAGAAAAGTCCAATGAGATCCATGCTTACAGCGGCGATTCATTTCCAATCTGAAATCAAAGGTGCCTTTAATCCCCGTCTCACTTTCTCTCACTTGTGCACAAGTGGCATTATTAAGATTAGTGGGATTTGAAGAGTGTCCGGGATTTTAGCAGACCCAATATCTCATTTTTGGTCACGATCAATAGATTGGATTCTTGACCGACCTGATTGATTAATTGATCTTGCTTAACGTCGACCTTCGCTCAAAGCAAATCACGTAGGTTGACATTTAACAGCCGGCACGATAATGCTGCGTTTTACCGCAACGTGATTCACTAGAAGGTAACAGAAGGTCCCTCCTGGAACTCAAGCCCATCAAGTCACAAGCCTCCTGCAGCTCCTCAACCACGGCGAGAATTGCTGCCCAGGGTGATCTTGATTACAAATAACAGGGAGGAACTAAAAATATGATGCACAGCTACAAGAGGAAGGTAAGTGTATTTTCTCGTGTTTTTTTTTTCTGTATTGCAAAAATGCTAAATAACCTTTGCCTATGCCTGCTCAAGAAAAAAAAATTAAAATTGCATACTGCATACCATTTAATAATGCGCAATTTCCCCTTCAACGTGTTCCCAAAATCGATTATGTTCCCAGAGGGAAGGTATATTTTAAATGAAGGAAAACTATTTTTAGATCTTCAAATTAAAGGAATAAACAGCTTAGTTTTCATGAGGCATCGTGCTGGTGGCGACGATGAACCTCAGAATGTATGCCCCTTTTAAAATGCGACACTTTTCAACAGTCTCTCAACTTTCCCCACTCCTACAGAAACTATTGCATCACAAGGCTTTGTCTCATAGCTCCCTAGGGACAGCCTAGCCATCCAGGGGGAAATAGTTACAGATCAGTTACAGATTTTTGCCTAATGCTGTTTAACAGCCTTTCCCATCATCCTAAAGTGATGTCTGTATTGTTCGTAAATATCTCCTTCATAGATACATAAACCGCAGCCAATCAGAGTCTTTGAAGCTCTTACCATAATAAGGTCTCATTCATAAAACTTTCATGGAAACATAAAAAGATGGTTGATTAGCAGACCCTTATGAAATATGTCTGTTCACAAAGACACAAACACGCCTGTGCTGCAGAGAAACTGTGCCCCCCCCCACCCACCCACCCACACACACACACACACACACACACACACACACACACACACACACCCACCTGGCCTGGACAGCGACTCTGCCAGTGTTTTGACTCTGCTAGTGTTTTGACTCTGCTAGTGTTTTGACTCTGCCAGTTCCAATCGCTTGTCATTCCAGGATGATCTCAGTCGAAAACTTTGCACGTCTGTCCATTATTTTTCATATATTTGCCCCCCCACCCTCACTGTCTGCCTCTGAGCCTTCATTATGCACCAGAGACCAGTCAAACCAGACCGTGCATTACAAGAGCGTACGTTCCCGTCTGCTGTATCTTGTTCTTGGTCCAGCACAAACCCTACCATTATGTCAAAGCGTCTTATAAATATTGCATATTGCATACATAAAACTAGCTTTTTACTCTCTCTCTACCCTGCTATTCTGTATGCTTTTCCTTTTGCAGCAGCAAGGTTTCATTTTCTTTAAGGGGGAAGACAGTTTATGCAGGATGTTTGTTTCGGCTATCCGGCTACCAGGAGCTCTGAGGTTTGCTAACTGCTCGCAGGCTACGGCCCGAATGCATGGCTGCGAGGTATGGAAAGCCTCCTTTGATGGCACCTTGAAACAGAGCTGTAGAGCGCAGCGGCATGTAAGGAATAGGAGTAAAGGATGCCACAAGTCTGTTTCATATGTATCAAGCCCCTCTGGGGGGGGGGAGACGACTACTACCCCGCTCCCGGACTTGAATAACACGCAGTCTAGCAAGCGCTGTGTTAATTAGTTTATCGGCTGCTTTTATCGAAAGTGGCTTTTATGTTTTTCCCGTTAGCGCAGTTGGGTGTTTTTGCCGGACGGGTTCTGCATAAGTATCCTGCTCAGGGGAACTAAAGCAGGGCTACCCTGTCGTCTGAACCAACAACTCTCTGGCTGCAAGGCAATTTCCTTCATCGTCACGCTACCTTCTTCCCCATAAATTCAAACAAAGACTCAAGCAAATGTAGCTGTAAGACTTACACTAAGAGAATTAAGTGATATAAAACTATACATCTTCAAACAAACTGACTTCTTACTTGCTATTAGTTCATTACTGTACCTTTTGCAGAGAATTAGTAGAGTGTGTTTGGAATCAGAAAGGGAATACTTTCATCTTTTAATGCCGCAGAGAAATTCATTCAATTTCTCGCCCTTAATCCAAATGTAAACACCGCAGTGTTTAAATGCTACAAAGCTTACTGTTCTCTTTACTTTTCGACTTAAGTTTGTATCCCATAGTCGCTCGCTTATGTAAGTGCATCACATGTGATGTCGAGAGGAATCGACAGGCACACACACAGTGTTTGCGTACTTAATATGACAAGCATATGGCAGCTCCTTACTTTTCAGGTTAAGGAAAGCACATTAACCCGGAACATTCTTTAGTTCTGTGATTAACGGCAGGATACACCGGAGCCCTGATGTTCTGGAACCTTCCTGGAGGAGTATGACGGGTGTCTCACACTAACATTTCCAAAAGAGTGTCTCTTCTGGACGCAGGTGCCCAATAAATCAATCAGTGAAATTTTGGGAGAGTGTTTTAAAGGTATCTGTTGTCACTTTCCAGAGAGGAGCCAGGAGCAGAAGAAACCCAACTGGGCCGGTTCTGGGAGAGCTGAGGAGCAATCCTGAGCCCCCGCAAAGGCGTCGATGGAGGAGCACTGCTAGGAAACAGTGGGTGTACATTGTCCAGATAACAAATGCGACTGTATGTGGTTTCCATGACGGAAGGAAGAACCGGGGGGGTCACCGGGGGGGTCATGGGCTGCCACTGCAGCTGCTGGAATCTGGTGCCCGAAGCTGCTTTTATACCTGCGTCACAATGCTGGGTCACGCCAACACCTGCACCCGCCCATTAGATCGTGCTACAGGACGGCCTTTAAGGCTCTGCGTGGAGTTTGCATACTCTCCCTTATATCATATCAGTTTGGTAAGTTAAGGCTCTGCGTGGAGTTTGCGTACTCTCCCTTATATCATATCAGTTTGGTAAGTTAAGGCTCTGTGTGGAGTTTGCATACTCTCCCTTATATCATATCAGTTTGGTAAGTTAAGGCTCTGCGTGGAGTTTGCATACTCTCCCTTATATCACATCAGTTTGGTAAGTTAAGGCTCTGTGTGGAGTTTGCATACTCTCCCTTATATCATATCAGTTTGGTAAGTTAAGGCTCTGCGTGGAGTTTGCATACTCTCCCTTATATCACATCAGTTTGGTAAGTTAAGGCTCTGCGTGGAGTTTGCATACTCTCCCTTACTGTATATCATATCAGTTTGGTAAGTAAAGGCTCTCCGTGGAGTTTGCATACTCTCCCTTATATCATATCAGTTTGGTAAGTTAAGGCTCTGCGTGGAGTTTGCATACTCTCCCTTATATCACATCAGTTTGGTAAGTTAAGGCTCTGTGTGGAGTTTGCATACTCTCCCTTATATCATATCAGTTTGGTAAGTTAAGGCTCTGCGTGGAGTTTGCATACTCTCCCTTATATCACATCAGTTTGGTAAGTTAAGGCTCTGCGTGGAGTTTGCATACTCTCCCTTATATCATATCAGTTTGGTAAGTAAAGGCTCTCCGTGGAGTTTGCATACTCTCCCTTACTTTTCGTCAGTTTCCTCTTGGTATTTTTTCTTACAGTCCCAAGACAGGCAGTTAGGTGAATTTGCGTCTCTAAATTGCCTATATTATGTGCTTATGTGTCCCCTGCCTCCCGCTTCCTGGGACGGCTGCCAAGCCTGGACTGACCCCTACACTGGATAAGCAGTTATGGATGACAGAAGATGGATGGATTGATGATGTGTTTAAGTGACAAAGCTAACTGTTTAGCGCACAAACAGCTCACACTGCCCAGCACTTTTAACTGTAGATGTAGATTTTAGCTTTAACAGGCTTGCGGTCTTTAATCACATGTACTTTTGGGCCTGTTATTGAGACAAAGCCGGTGAGGGCTGCGAAGAATATGAATGCATACGGCTCCCTTTAACATTTCATCTCTTCCCAGATGGGACTAAGCTGCAGAAATAGCAGGGAACGAATCGGTTTGGTTAACAGACGATGCCATTTTCACGGGTCCCCCGGGCCTAACTGCTGGGTCGGGCTTCAGGGACCCTCGGCGACAGCATTCCAGATCAATAAATCCCCCAGGCAAACGCTTATCTGCTGGCCTGTTCACATCCGTACCCTTTTCTTTTGTGCCTGCGCTGTAAATACAGACCGCACAGGGATCTGCTCTCAATCTCCCCTCCCGTGAAGAAAAACGTGATGTGGGGGTCACACTGTTTGTCAGTCCACCTGTGACATCACACCCGTGACTTCAACAAACGTGATTATGATGTCAGCATCATAAAAAAAAAAAAAAAAACGATGAGCAAGAAAAAAAAAACGATGAGTGACACGAAATGGAAAGCTCAGGCTCGGGCATCGCATTTTCCTCTCCCCGAGAAGCTCGTTCAGCTTTGGGTTGCAGATTGAGGCGTGTAAGGTTTCGCTGATTGAGAGATTGCACCGTCCAACATGCTATTACGAAAGGCAGGCCCTGCCATTTTGGGTGAAACTCAAGACGGGCCGCAGGTTAATTACCGAGATTAAGAGAACAGGTGTTTTTTTTTCCCCCATCTGGAGACAATACAGAGTTAGACAAAACGCTTTCAAAATGCCTTTTAGTATTTGTTATACAGGCAGTGCTGGGAGACTCCAGTCTGTGTCACGCAGAAGCGATGTGGGGGTGCACCGGAAGGGGTGGGGGAGGGTTGATTTATAGGTTTCTATTTATCTTCAGATTCTGAGGATCTGGCCAGGCTGTGACCAACAGTACAAAAAAGGTCTGACAATTTAGTGCATCTTGGGAAATCCCACAGGGAGAGCCTATGAACTGCAATATAGCATTTTATCACTGCATGTCCAGCTGCTATCGAACAGCACTTATCGGTGAATCCAGAACTCCTGTCATCTTGCTGTAATCAGCTGTGGACTGTCATGAATCTGGGCGGCTCGGGCACGAGAACGTGGCATGGTGCGGGCACAGAAGAAGGGTGGACGACCCACTGGCGTTTAATGGGGTTTACTAAACAAAACAGAAAACACTACAAACACAACAAAACCAAAAAGACCACGAGGGGTCAAACACTAAAAGGGGATAAACAAAGACTAAATAACAAAAACCAAATACACATCTAACATCAACTATGAAACACACTCAACAACAGCACACACACACAATGAACCACTGGGGAACTGAACAGAAGCAGGAACTAAAATACTAAGGGGTAACGAGACTAACACAGGACAGGTGAGGCTAATTAATAAAGACCAGGAAAACAGGGCACAGGTTAAACTAATGAACTCAAAGGAACTAAACAGGGAAACTAAGAACTAACCAAGGACACAGGGGAATTACAGACAGGTAAAGACAAGCAGGGGCACAAGGAACAAAACCAAAACCCATATACAAAATCACCAAATACAATAACTAGACAAACTCAACTGAAACACTAGGGAGCAAAATACAAAAACAGGAGGTGGGATTCAAACACAGGACAGAAGGTACAAAGACAACCGGACGCTCAAGGTGTTGAGCCATGAGGCCAACAAAACAGGGGAAACTCAAAGACAAACATGAAGGACGGGATGACCAGCAATGCCTGCTGGTCAAACGGGGAAGGGACACAGAGTGACAACAGGGGCTGACCCTGACAGTGGACATGGAACAACATGAAAATAGGATCAGATTAGTGAGAGAGAGAGATAGATAGATAGATAGATAGATAGATAGATAGATGCCCACTGCACACAAACTCCCTTAGAATTTCATTGCATTCGTTTTTTATAGCAGATATTGAGGTATTCATTATGTATATTAGACTTTTACTTCTACTCTGTTCTGCATCTGTAGCACAGTTCTGGGAATATTAGTGCAGGACCTCTGCTAGTCATTCTGTAAAAGGAGTCAGAATCCAGTCGATATGGTTGTTGTCATCGTTGTGCCGCGAGGACAAAGAGGAGCTCAGATAGATGTGAGAAATCACAGTCAGCCTGACACATGTGCGCACACACGCACACGCGTGCGCAGTGGGGATTTCTGAAAATGCACCTTTATTCCACATCTGACATGAGAGGCTTCAATAGTTTCTGATATGGTACCTGACACTCTGCCCCCCCCCAAACCATGTGCCCCCACTGCTGTTTTTCTAAAGCACATTTAAGCAGAACAGCTGCCAATCCCACTGCTCCCACCTCCCTTAAACCTCCCCCCCCACCTCGCTTGACTCCCTTGACTTCCCTCCCTTCTCCTCGCCAGCCTTCCGTGACTCCTCTCCTCTTCTCCTCCCCCTCTCTCTCCTTCCCTCACCTGCTCTTGTTTTCCCAGTGGACAGATAATGATTACGGCGTCTGCCGGACCGGTGTCCCGTTGGCCTGGGCGATGGACACCCCCAGGTCTCCAGGTCTGGGGTCTTAAGGGTTTTAGGGACCTGAGTGACAGCTGAGACGCCGGTTGAGCTGAGCCCCTGTCCAAACAGTGACGGCAGTAATGTAATTAAGACGGAGGGTACAGCGAAAACACGGCCGCCGTCTACTGTAAGCGTCTAAGCCACACTCTAAGTTACCCCCTCTGCCTGCCATCCCACTCACTGTCACGAATAAATATCCCAGGTGACCTTTTCTGCTCTGTGATCAGTTGCATTGTGAGTCTGGCCCCAGCACATTCTGACAGGGGCTAGAGAATGAGAAAGAGAGAGAAAGATTGAGAGAGACAAAGGAGGGAACAGTGAGTCCTGCTTTTCTCCAAAACAGCCATCTCATATTCACTCTTCGCAACACTTATTTATAATATATATTTATTATGTTCTCATTACAGTATATGCTCCATTGCACCATGTCCATGCATTTATAGTTATAATTGTCAAAAAAAATTTATAATTGTGATTATAATTCTTGTCATATGGTAACCATGCAATTGGTCTGACTTGTGATGTGTCTGCGATGAGTTGACCTCCTGAATTCTTCCCTGCCTTGCGCCCGTACCTTCTGAGATGCCCGTGCCACCCCATAGGACAAGCAATATAGATGGATGGATGGATGATCTGTGTTTATCAGTGGCAGGAAGGACATGCAGAGTAAGATTTTCACCACATAGTGGCTGTGACTGTTTACTGTAATAGACTCTTGAATTGTTGAAGGGTCTAATATCCCTTCTCCTCTTACTCTCCTCTTTTACTCTCTCGCTCCCCCCTTGGCCCGCAGATGCAGACCCCAGGCCAGAAGACGCTATGTCGCCCCCCCCCCTGCCTGGTGTCCGCGTGTGGTTTCGATATCAGCGGACGATATACAGGCTACGTGTCACTGACTGCCCCTTTCGTTACTGTGTCGGGCCGTCCGCGAGGAGCCATTAAATCGTTGTAGAGGGTTTAACAGCAACCAGATTCATTTAACATTACAGTGGGGCCTGGAGATCCTGATCCAAAGTCCTGTTAACCTGAACAGGGACGGGACAGGGATTTAATCCGCCACTGTGTACGGCTTGCGTAACGCCCGGCCCGCCGGGACGGTACACGTGTGCAGCAGGCGTGGTTAACGACGTGGTAAAACTTAAGCTGCACTGCTGCCTTTGGGAGGTGACATGCGGCACGGCGACAGTGGTGAAACCGAATATGCACTTTGACGTTTCTGTAGACACCCACACCATATGTCACACATCTTGCGTTTCAAAGCCCCTGTCCTTTAATGGAAGATGGCAGAGTACAAGCGGTTCGTTTTAAGCTGTCGAATACCCTAACCGTTGTTAGAGAAGGTGGCCAGGACCACACAAGCTCCCCGCTGACCGAGAGGGCCAGCTCTCTGCCAGGACCTGAGAAGGATGGTTAAAAAAAATATGGACCATTTTATTTATGAGAAAAAAAACTGTTAATGTGTGCACTGGCAGAACAGATGCAAAGGGGGTGACGGGGAGGATGCCGAGGATTCGGAACATTCCGTCAGAGGCGGGGTCTGGAGGTGGCAGGAGGCCTGAGTGGCTGTCCGCCGAGGTCCAGATGCGAAGCGAGCGTTTCGGTAAAAAAGAGTGATGAGCCGGCGTGAAACTGGCCCTGAACGCGCGCCCGGACGCCGCCGTGTTTGGGGCCTACGGTTAGCAGGCAATTTCACGGCGGCTCCCTGCTCCATCTCGCCGGGAAATCGAGGGAGGTCCTCCGCCGGTCTAGGCAGAGAAGAGAGAGAGAACGAAGGAGAGCAAGGGAAGGAGAGCGAGGGATGGAGCGATACAGCGCCATCTTCATTGGGGTTCCGGCCCATGTTTTGCTAGTGTTCTCCACCAATTCTCGATTCCTAAAATAGGCCCGCTCGTCTCCTCAGATCTAGGCTGCCGCCGCACTCCATCACGGCGCCATGTCATAACAAGACCTTTACGTTTCTGCGATCCGTCCCGCTCCGCACTCCAAAAAGTGCCGTGAGCGGATGGGGCTGTGTCGAGCGGCCCACACTGTGTCCTTGCTGGAGCTGCGACTCGTTAAAATGTTCCAGGGTCTTCTGGGGGGTGCAGGAGCGAGAGTGCTGGGAAGAGAGAACTTGCCCCCCCCCCCCCCCCCCCCCCCCGCCGCTGTAGGAGACATTGAGGGGGTGTCAAAATAACAAGCGTCCAGTGTGTAGGAGTCAGGCCTACACAGAATTTACCAGATTTACAGACCTCTGTCTTTTCAGTAATCTGAGATTAACTTTAGCCGCATTCCGCTGTAGGTAAAGAACATAAGAATTAGTGCCTGTTCTTTACGTACACTAACCCCCCATTGTTAAAACTAACAGCACAATTTTAAAAGCATTTCTGTCTCTAACCCCAGCTTAGACCCCAAGACTAGCTAGAAACCTCACTTTTTCCCTCGTATTTTTGAGATATATACCAGGAAGTAAAAATGAGTATAAAAAAGTTTTTTGCAGTCTCCATTTGTTCAAAAAATAAAAAAGTTTCATTATTCAAACCCCAAGACTTCATCTCAAGGAGTATTTTCAGAGGACACTAAACAGAGGTCGTACATTTTTGATCACTTTCATGTTTTATACTCAGATGGCAAAAATATGTCTGTCCTTTTTTGATGTTTTTGATCTGCTCACACATTTTATCTAAATGAATCATGTAATCAGGACCATGTGACCCTGCCATTCCACCAGCGAGCCTTGCTGGACCTGGGCCAGGGAGTCTTCACCACACAATCGGACCTGGACTCGGGTCAGTGGCTTAAAGGTACAGGAAGTGGCTTTCCTTCTAACTGAAGCAACAGTATCATGGATAAACAGAATCACTTTCTCACCATGTAATTTTGGCTACAGGTATTTTGATTTTAATTAATGAGACTCAGAACTCAGAAGTTTTATTGGCCAAGTAAGGTGGCACTTAGAAGGAAAGTGACTTGATGTTTCACTCCAATACAAATGAGATAATAAACAGTGAATAACTAAAGTAGCCATAAAAGAAAATATAGATATGCGGTAATAATAAAACTATACTACAACACTGTAAATTGCATATATATATATATATATATATATATATATATATATATATATATATATACACACACACACACATATTTTAGGTGTCTATCCACATGGGTTAGGTTTAGGGTTAGGTTTAGGGGTTAGGGTCTATGATTGTATGTGTGTGGGGTTTGCCTATTCTCCCCCTGCTGCATGGATTTCCTGTGGATGATCCAGAACTTTCTACCCACAGTCCAAAGTCATGCTGTTAGGCTAATTTGTGCATTGTCCATAGAGTATGACCAAATGTGTATATGTGCCCTGTAAATGTCTGGCGTCCCATCCGCTGTGTCCCCCAGCCTTGTGCACTGTACTATCTGGACTTCAGGCCCTTCTGCATCCTTAACCAGAATGGTTAGTGGTATGATCAGGGGGGGGGGGCAGCATATATATATATACACAAACACACATTTTAGGTGTCTATCCACATGGGTTATGGTTAGGATTAGGTTTAGGGTTAGGTTTAGGGGTTATGGTCTATGATTGTATGTGTGTGGGGTTTGCCTATTCTCCCCCTGCTGCATGGATTTCCTGTGGATGATCCAGAACTTTCTACCCACAGTCCAAAGTCATGCTGTTAGGCTAATTTGTGCATTGTCCATAGAGTATGACCAAATGTGTATATGTGCCCTGTGAATGTCTGGCGTCCCATCTGCTGTGTCCCCCAGCCTTGTGCACTGCACTATCTGGATTCCAGGCCCTTCTGCATCCTTAACCAGAATGGTTAGTGGTATGTTCAGGGGGGGCAGCATATAGCTCAGTGGGCTAAGCCTCTGTGCCTATGATTGGAAGGTTGCTGGCTCAAGCCAGCTCTGGGGCAAATGGTTGTGTCTGTGACTCCCTGAGCAAGGAAATTAATCCCCATTTCCATTTGGTGCCATTGAACATTTCCATTTAATCACGGAAAGTTGCACTTGAACTGTTTCTGTGGAATCAAGAAATGAAACAGATGTGCAGACAGCTCTATCTGTGTGCCACTAGGTATTCAACCCTGACAACATCTTCATGTAATGATTAAAATCCAGTTTCATGCGAAGCAAGGTGACGAAGTATGTAAACAAAGTGAAGGCTGGCCTTTTTGTGCTTCACCGCGCCCCATTCTTCATAAGTCCCTGGAAAAAACTGTCGTCCAGCCCACCGCCCCCCTTGAGGTGGAGGGCCATGTGCGTTTGCTCACTGCAGTGTCAGCATCTTCTGCACTACGCACCCTCCTCCCCGACCTTCTCCCAGTGAACATCCACCAGTCTGCTTCTCACGTCAAGTCAAAGCAAGTGGCCTTTACTGGCATACTATCCATATAGAGGTATACAAAGGCATGAAGTAATGTTCTCCCAGGAACATGGTGGGACATACAACAGCAAGTGACAAGGGGAAGGTTTTCTTAGTCCATAAAGCACACAGGACAGTGCGAAACAGGGGTGGTTAGACACAATGGTTTGTATACAAAATGCAAGAAGTTTAACATTTTATTATGATTAGGGACATGCAGGTAGGGGGGGGGGGGGATCTGAGCATCTGCCCCCTTCTACCCAAACGATTAAAAGTGCCCCACATTCCAGGTCCTGAATGCTCCATTTTGACCTCCGATGATCACCGGCTTAGCCGATTGCAAACCAGTTGAATCTGTGTCATGCTTTGCTGAGAAAGGCAATTTGGCAAAATTTCCCAAGACCCCCCGCCCACCCTCCCTCCCTGCTCTCCCCACCCTTTGGATAAAAATAACCAAAAAAATAAGCCCCTAACCGAGCACCTGCCAAGTCTCTGCTCATGAAGGCGGAGGGGGGGGGGGGGGCGTACCCTGTGTGAGCAGATCCATGAGGAAAGGAGGCCTGATTTGGGAGCAATCCTCTAAGAGCGAGATCTTCACCATCCCTTATCCTCTGTGGTAATGTGACAATACCAATCACATGTCCGTCCATTTTCCTACACCGACATAAGTGCTTAAGCACTTTTACTTGTTTCTCTGCTGTTCAATTTACCCAGTTTGATTGCTTGCATTGCCCCCCCCCAATTCTCACATAAAAGAAAAGGAAAAAAAAAACACTCGTCGATAATTACAGGTTGCACGCAGTCAGTTCATATGCATGATCCTTGGGAACGGAGATGAATGGCAAATGGAGTTGTTATGTAAGATAAGCAATGCTCCATTTCACTGGGAAACGTATCAATCCGCTTCCGGTGGCGCGATGGAGCGGCCCCGGAAAATTGTTTTGGGATCCTCAACGAATGGGTGGAGACTCTCCGAGCGATGTGTTAATTACCCAGGCTGAGAGACATTGTGATGTGGCGAACAGGCAGCGCCGGAGGGTGGGGTGAGCCTGGGGGGGGGGGCATATAAATGAAAACATCTCAGGCTCCATCAATCTTCCGGCCCGGAGACAAGAAATCAATCCCAAACTCCGCTTAATAGACTCTTGAGCAGACCATCCTGGATGCCCACTTTGTACTGTGGAGACAGGAAGCCAGTATCAGCTCTTGCCTGCGATGCCACAGATCCGATCCAGGATCCTCCACCCAGTCGGCTCTCATTGCTTTTGAAGTTGATCCAAAATCCAGCATGGGCCGGGTTTCTCTTCTGATGCCTGCAGAGGGACCTTGCCTGCTCAGAATGGTCACCTTCCTTCGCTGTAGAGAACCACGTCACTCCCTCTCTCTCTCTCTCTGTACAAAGTCACTGGGTTCCTTCAAGGACATTAGATTAAAACCTTTCCCTTATGCACGCAGATGTAGGCCGGGTCCCCTTCCATCAGAGTACAACCTAATCAGAACAGACGGTCAGCAGGTGTGGAACTAAACCGCGTTTGACCGTGTGCCGGTAACACTCTTCTGTGGCGTGCTGTTTCGGTGACACTCTCTGACCATGTCCCCAAGCACCAGATGACATCAAGGCCGGTGTCTCTGGCTTATTTTGGCCATCCACCCAACAGGACCCCTGAAAAAATCAGCTAAAGCCCAACCCCATTGCCCCCGAACAAATAAAATAAATAAATAAAAATAAATACTCCTCTCAGGGAGCGCCATATCGCCCGACATAATCTCCCGTGTGAGTCCGGAGCTGGCGCATTGGCCCAGGCCACGGAAAAGCAGATTATCTCCTTTATTGGTCAGTCTGCCCCTCACTGGGGTCAGCCAAAAGATGAACAAGTACGCAAAGATCCTTTAGAGACTCGATCTGATTCTCAGTCCCGCGTTCAGAACCATCAACGCCACAAGCTTGTCTTTTACGCAATACGTTAAACAAGTGTTACATTGATTTTATTCCCAGCTTTCATGTGCATCAGACAGTTTATTATCCACATATTAAAGAGCCTTTTATCATGAGCCATTTATCAACCAATAAAATATGTTTGGAATGAATACTGAGCGTCTGTTTTTGAATACCTGAAATTGGAGGGTTTAATTTGTTCCAGAAGACAGTCATTATAGATTTGAGTATCCAATTAGCAGTGTTTTCAATGAAACTATTGAAAGTTATCTTTCTTTAATATGCTGATGTAATAAATAGTGAATCATTCATTGACATTTGACAAACTAATTTCATGTCAGAGTGTACAATGGCAGCGGCGGAGATATCTGATTTCCTGGATGGGTTCCCCAAGCCGGAAAGATGGCGTTAACAGTTAAACTCATGAACCGTTGCGGCAACCTGAACAATTGGAGGGGAATAGCTGGTGTCTGGTGTGCAGAGGTGCACATATAAACACATACAGGCATATGCGCGTCAACTTTCCCTCATGTAACAAGCCAAGTTAGGATGGTTATTAGTGCAGGATGCAGGCTGGCGCGAATTACAAAGAGCACGATTATTTATCCCCACCTGCCTGCCTCCTCGCTCCCAGGAAAAGCCGAATTTAGATGCAATTCAGGGGTCAGCTGTACTTTCACCGGTATAATCACAACAGAGACTAGTTGCTATAATTCCATCCTTCCTCTTCTGCATGTGTGCGTATGTGTGTGTGTGCGTTAACTTGTCCATGCTGTTTGGCACGGGGCCCCATCTTAGAGTCCACAGAACAGACTGGCAATTTGCCTTAGGGGAGGATGGGGGGGGGTCCTTTTAATGCAGTCTAAACCATGGTTTTATATTAAACAAATATATGACAGGGAGAATAAATCTGTCCGGTTTTCTCCGCTCTGGATCAAACAACCTGACTGCTGAGACAACGCAGAGGCGGTGAATTTAAAGCCGACCGGGGGATAGGGGAGAGGGAGCCTGGCCCGGCGTGCGGGTACGAGAGCTAATCAATAGAGTCCACTGTCAACAGACGCATACTTTGGCAGCCCGGCAGGTCGGGCAGGCCAGGAGGCGAGTCAGTGAGGGCGGGGAGCGGAGGAGGGGCAGGAGGGACGAGAGCCGGATGGCACACGAGATGAATACCTGGGGTGAGAGAGGAGCTAATGCCGAAAGACGGAGTGGGAGGGCACTACCGTGGAGGGACATGCCAATCCATAGGCACTGGCCGCGGCTACGGGATTATTCATTTGCAGATTAGTTATTTCTCTTTAAAACAAAATGACATACATGTTGTTTTGAAGGAAGCGGGGTCAGAGAGTCTCTGGGGAAATCTGCGGCCGAAGGCCTTGCTGAGGGGCCCATCAGTGACATCACTGTATTGACCGTGGGATTCAAACCGGCAACCATCGGATTGGAACATAAGGAATTTTTCAGACGAGAGGAGGCAATTCGGCCCAAGCTCAGAGTTGTTAAAATCTTATCTAGCTCTGATTTAAAGGAACCCAGGGTTTTAGCTTGCACCACATGAACAGGAAGACTATTCCATACTCTAACTACACGCTGTATAAAGAAGTGTTTTCTCAAATTGAGTTTAAAATTTTCTCCTGCTAATTTTCACCTATGGCCACGGGTTCTAGTATTTGAACTAATGCTGAAGTAACTATTCGGTTGAACAGCATCCAAACCTGTTAGAATCCTATATACCTGGATCATGTCTCCCCTTAATCTCCTTTGCGCGAGGCTGAGCAAATTCAGATCAGCTAACCTCTCCTCTTAAGGCATTCCTCTAAGATAGGGAATCATTCTTGTAGCCCTACGTTGAACCTTTTCCAAGGCAGCTATGTGCTTTTTAAGGTATGGTGACCAAACCTGCACACAATATTCTAGGTGGGGTCCAAGGAATTGTATAATCGTAGCATCACCTCCCTTGACTCCACACACCTAGAGATGTAACCTAACATCCTATTGGCCTTTTTAATTGCTTCCCCACACAAACTGAATTCTAGGCCCCTGGCAAAATGTCATCTTGCCCCCGCCCTGTGCAGTTTGACATATAATTTTACATAGGATTCTAACAGGTTTGGATGGGTCTGGTTCCTCCCAAGGTTTCTTCCTCTTAGGGAGTTTTTCCTTGCCACCGTTGCCTTTGGCTTACTCAATGGGGGGTCCTTACGAGGCAGAAATGTAAAGCGCATTGAGACAATGTAATGTTGTGATAATGCGCTATATAAATAAAATTGAATTGAATTGAATTGAATGTACAAGGGCCCCTGCTAAGTGAATCCTAACCTGAAGAACTAAGTCAGGCTTACAGTACTGGGAACCAAAGTTCACTTTGTTGTCGGAAATTTTCACAGAAGCGTAACCCGCGGATGAGGGAGTTTTGTTCTTCGATCGTCAGCATTCGTAGGCTTCACGGTGGATGCGATTTATTAGCACAATGCGATGCTATCAAAGTCATTTCAAAACAGCATTACAATCTAATGCATGTGATGCGAGACCAGGCATCAATGCCCTCCCCACATGGATGGAGGCCATTTTGTAGATATATAGTAATAAGGGCCCATTATGATAATTAAACGTTGAGTTTGACCTCAAGTCGACAGATGACATAGGTGGCGCTGAAGCCGCGGACTGTAGTTCTCAGGTCTTATCGCGTTTTTTCCACTCCTGTCCAGTCCCGCCGCCTCGTCAAAGGGAGGACTATCCCGACATCGCTAAATCCATCACTCGCTTTTCCATCGGATAGCGATAAAAAATCAATTTCTGCTCGAAGGAGCCGCTCGATGAGGGAGCTCGATGAAAAACCTAATGTGAATTTTAATGGCCCAATAAACACGGTTCTGATTAACTCGCGTAGCCGTAGTGCTGTCTGCTACGGCTCAGATCCCATCGAGCAAGATTAACAGCGGCTCACTTTCAAAAAGATGGCCACCTGATTCAAATATACAGCATGACGGAGATACACCGGGCATGTGCGTCTCCGTCTACCCAGCCATGCCGCGTGCTTGTTTCCGTTCGGAAGCCGACACTGTTTCCCTGCTCCTAGCTATCAACCGCTACGTTATTGGTAACGTGTGAAGGCACATATGGCGGTACGCCTGTCCGCTTCTTGGCCAGCAAGAGCGATGTTAAACATCTGCGAGTTTTCGCGTGACTCTCCGAGCCGAGGTTTTGGGAGGTCGTGAGCGTGGCGTGGCTCAGGAGGCAGTAAGTCTTATCAAACTGTGAGCTTCTGGGACGAGAACACACCATAAATTGCCAGTTCACACGGACGTTCCGCAGCACACTGGACATTTGTGCTACTCTGGCACACTTCCACCTCAATTCCATTAGCCTGTCGTTATTTTCCATTTTAGCCGCACTCCGTGCTGCGAGTTATTTTAAAAGCGTAATTTTATCATCATTTTCGCCAACACATTGACTCTGGCTGGCTCCGGTTTATTAAAAGCAAGCCTCGTCCAACTCAGAGGCACTTTTCTTGCACAAACAGCCATTTGATAGTGAAACGTGAGGTTGCGTTTACACAGGTAATGAGGCCTCACTTAGCCTGACTAATAGGAGACAACAACACAAACAAATCCCATAACGGGCAGATTCCATTTCACCTCATCCCCAGGATTAAAGGACAGTCTGCAGCCAGCGCTAGGGCATTGCTGGGTGCACTTATTATAATCCAAGCCTCTCCGAAGGAATACTGAAGAAATATATTCCAAGGCATCTACTGTATCTGTAAATTCATCCCTAGTATGCAAGCTGTTAGTAACTTCCGACTTACGATACCAGTCAAAAGATTGGACACATCTGCCTATAGAACGATTTCTTTGCCCTACTTTCTACATTTTAGAATGATTGTAAAGACAGCAAAACTATAAAATGACATATTAAACAAAAAAATCTGTGGGTTGGGATTCAGAAGGTTGGTGATCCCTAGGTCCGCAGAATGACCCCACCGTGGACAAGAGACTCTTGAGCAAAGTCCTTAACCCCAGTTGCTCCAGGGATTGACTGACCCTACAGTGTCCTCTACTCCAGTTCCATGAGGTGGCCTCCTGGGATGCTCTTCCAGCTGTCCTGAAGAAGGTCCCACATATGCTGAACTCTCATTGGCTGCTTTTCCTTCACTCTCTGGTCAAACTCCTCCAAAACCATCTCTACTGTGTTCAGGTCAGGTGGCCAGGTCATGTGATGTGACACTATCACTCTCCTTTGTAGGCAGCTTGGTGTGTCCAAACTCTTGACTGGTACAGTATATGGCTGGAGGTATAACTGAGGCTAGGAGCCAGGCTGAGGGTTTGTATCCTCCACACTTTCCCATGGTGGGAAACACAAACAGATCCACTTGGAAAGCCAGAAGGGCCCAGTGGAGATGTCCCTTGTGTCTGCAGCTTATGCGAGATGCGAGTTGGGTCTGTTTCCCTGTCTCCGCTACACGTGGCATGAACTGAGATGCTGGAGATTCACCTGATAGGTTGTCGAAGGACTGGTCTGAATAAGAGTCTTGTAGATGCAGGGGGGTAGGGGGGTGAGCGGGATGGGGGGGGAGGGGTGAATCAAAGGGAACTGCCATCATGTGGTCCGTATTTATCACCGGCATAAATGAGCAGTGAGCTCATGCTCTTCAGCTACATCTGGGATGCATTTCAAGTGCTTGAGCCCCCCCCTCCCCCCCCCCCCAAAAAAATGCACACAAAATAAACAAAAGTGAAAAAAAGCTGCAAAGCAACTGTTTGTAGAACTAGAGGTGGTTGACATGTAACTCTGAGGGTCGCCAGGCCCTATGGCGGCAGGAACAGTCATCCATCCAGGTTAATTTCATGTTTATCGTGCTAAAAAGACTCGGGCTTGAAGAGGTGGCCTGGGTGTCACAAGCCCCCCCTCGTGTAACTTCTCGAGGGAAATCAAAGCCCCCAAAAACACATAAAAGAGGCGAAATTGGAAAGCAACCAGTGTGGCCAAGGAGGTGTTTAACCTTATTTCGAGAACATTGATTTCGCTTTGCCGATCGGCTGCCGACTCGCATGTGGGCAGCCAAAGTTCCTCGTTAATGCAGTTTTACCTTCATAATTCTCAGATGGATTCTGCCTGGGGGGCTGTAAATAAGGACTCTGTTGCATGCTGGGAGTTTCAGGGTTAGGGGTTTGGTACACGTTCAACATGTAACAGCTCTTTGGTCTTAGTGTGATGCCTCTGTGGACGGAAACACGGTGGAGTGGGTTAGGGCACCATCATCGTTACCATGGTACATTACCACTTCAGAGATCCAATGCTGCATGCCTCACCGTAGGATTGTTGCAGGACCAAATCCGAGGCGAGATCAAATGAATAAAGCCTACACAACGTATGGCCTTTGGAGAATCTGCTCTGAAGAACTACAGCATTCTGACATTAGCCTTGTAGCGAAGAATCCAGCCTTTTATTAAAACATGACTCGTGTTTAATGATTAAATTATTATCCGTTGTGTGCGGAAAGTACAGAGCTTTCTAAATCCTCATATCTATTTACCCAGCATCCTTCAATTCTCTATATGACCTCACTTTTCTCTTTCTTGGCCTGGTGAACTAAGGTGTGACAAAAAGACTTTGAGCGAACGGCGATTTATCAGGACTCACATGAAACTCGGTTACGTTCATTTTTATAGCGCCATCTGCAGCAAGGATGAAGAGTAGCGACGTCTAACCGGCAGGTGGATTCAGAATCTGCGGTGAGGAAAATTCACCCACGACTGGAAGACGGAACCACTTCATGATCATCAGTCAGGGACAATCAGCTTAGATGATATCCACACCTTACAGGTCATGTGAAGATGAACAAAGCAAAGATCAGAAAGTTACATCAATAACCATCTGTTTATATGGCTGCTGAATCTTTTGATTTATTGTTAACTGCAGGATGAAGATGTCCAGGTTGTAGCTATTCAGTACCAGGCCAATTTCACATCTGCATAGCTTAAAGCTAACAAATAAACCCAATGGTATTTCAATGCCCAAGTATAACGGACACAGAGGCTTGCAATGCCCATCTCTAGCTTATAGAAGAGAGCTTATACAAGAGAGATTACGGTAGGCAACTGTGATCGGCTCCCACTTGTCTCATCGTCGCATCCAAGGGGGGGTGTTTCGCAAGCAGTTGGAGCCCCACGCTGGGGGGAGCCCCAGTGTAATCAGCAGGGCTCAGGCAGAGAGGAATCTGATATCGCCAAATATAGAGCATTTCATGTTTATCCCTGCACTTGACTGGCAGCACCCGTCTTAATATCGGCCTCGTTCTTCTTTTTTTTTCCCGAAAGCCGCTGAAATTCGGCCGCTGCTGGGTTGGAAACATATTCCCCGCGGTTCGGAGCCTCTTTATGCCTCGTCACTCACAGGGCCGCTGGTGACATTCAAAGGACCGATCGCTCTGCCCCCCGTCGGCTTTGTGCAACCTTTCGTCGGTCCCGGGGCTCAGCGACGGATTTGATCCCGGTCTGGAGTCTCAGTCCCTTGGGATGGGATTGCGGCCCGAAGCTCTGGTCCAGTACTTTCTGGATTAGGGGCATGTGTTCAACAAGAAGTGATGTGGAGTTACAAAGCAGCAGCACTATGGGGCCACAGAAAGCTATCTTCAGTAGGAATTCAATCGCCTTTGTGGGAATGTTGTCTTGCCTAAATTGGGAAACAATTGGATTCTGGTCATCTGGTAAAAGATGGCTGAAAAGAGGCATCTTCCAAACACAAAAGAATTCATTTAATTAAATGATATCATCTATAAATGTACCTTAATACCTTCAAATACAAAAAATCAAAACCATTTCAAGCAGTATAATAAAGTATAATAAGGTATTTTAACTGTTCTATAGACTAAATCTTAGAATCTCATATAATCTTCTAGCAGTCAGTTCCTCCTTAGTTTCAATTTCTTTACATTGGTTTTAATTCTCAGTTTTTATCTTTCCCTTCTATATCTCATCCTGCACCTTCATGTCAGTCTGTTCTTTTTCACATCTCCCCTTCAGAATTCCTCGCCGATCCTTTTTTTTTTCTTTCCCTCCCACCAACTTACATGCAGCCACCTGCCTATAGGGGGAGCCCCAACACCATATTCTCAGTAGTTACTAGTGCTGTCCAAGATACTGCTGGAAGCATTTGCAGAGGCTCCCCTTTAACTCTATGATGGATGAGGGCTGAATATTCAGAAACTTTTGAATGAAAGAGAAAAAAAAAAAAAAACTTGGGCAGCTAATCAGGGGTGGGAGGGGTTTGTGGGGGCATCTAATCAGAATGATAAATGTTCAAAGGAACAGAAACGCCATAGTCTTCTTGGAGGTACTCAAGACGCAACGGCCGTGACACAGAAAAAAAAAACATGTGACTTACTACAGAGCATAGATCACCGCAACATCTGACCTGGTTAGGGCCTGGGCATCTGGGACTGGGGGGGGGGCTATTTTTATCAGGGCGGTGGGAAAGGATTAGACCACTCTGTCATTTAGGGCAGCTTTTCCCAAACTGCAATGCATGCTCTAATAGTTAACTTTTGACCTGTTTTCCTTGGACACTCCTAAGTATGCTTGAAACATGAATTCCAACCAAGATCAAACCCTAAAATGCTGTTTTATTTTACTTGAAAAATTTGGTGCATATTACATTGCAATAGGCTTGAACTGACTTTCGTTCCCTGGCTTGGGAATTGGTAGCTGGACCATCCCTGTGATTCTCATCCCTATTCCTCTTTACATTCACAGACATACGTACTGTTGAGAAATCGACTAGCCGTAAGTGCAGCTTCTGCTGCCTGCCCAGCTACAAGTGCGAGCAGTATTGCAGGAGGAGCTACACAGGGGAAGTCTGTCCCCCTCCTCTCTTTCTCGTTTTATCTGAAACAACACACTCTTCTCCAAAATCCCCACACAATGGTGCGCTGTTCCTCATTTTTGATCGCGAACGCAGTGATGGATACGTAGGTTTGAAGAGAGCAGATCGAGAAGAGAAGGGGGGTAGATCTTGCGGAGGAGGATGGATGTGAGTCCCGAGATCGAGTAACGGAGGGAGGGGGCTGGTCTAAGGGGGGGGGATCAGCGGTACCTCCGACACCACAGCACTACAACAGAAACGGTTTTGTGGGGCTGGAAGTCTAAATACACAGCAGATGGCTGCTGAAGTGGACAGAGGTGCTGTTAGGGACAGGCGGCCCAGTGCCGCGGTTCTGCTCGTCCTCTAAAGGACGATAACGTGCCGCGAATCTGTCAAAAGACTCCTACACTGCTACAGAGGGAAGCAAAACCAGAATCTCTGTGATCTTAAAAAGATGGAAACACACACACAGACACACACACACACAAATGCACTCTCTCTCTCTCTCTCTCTGAGCTGTACTTTGTAAATGCATGCCAGACTTCATAAGCCACTGGTAGAAAACAGCATCAGCCACATAAATAAATTATATTGCCGCCAAACATGGACACTGAAATGTATGATATTTAGAAAGATAAACCAGCTGGACATATGTGTGTGTGTTTATGTGTGTGTGTGTTTGTAATTATTACATTGAGGGGACCAGATCCCCCCACAATGTGATAAAAACCTTTTTTTTGCCTTTTTGCCTGTTTTGAGTCCCGACAAGGATGGCTTTAATTTTATACAACTCTGTGACTGCTATCAAAAAACTAAAAATGCTCATGTAAGGTCATGTTGGGATGAGGGTTTTTTCTAATGAAATGAATGGACGGTCCCCACAAAGATATGAATACAAATGTGTGTGTGTATCCAATGGTGTCCAAATGATTTCAGAGGACCTGAAGGGGTCCCACTGCCCCTCCCTCCTCCCACACACTCGTCAGACCATTTCAAACTCACGCGAACTGGCAATTACACAATATTCCCAGTGCATATTTCTTATGACTGGGGCAGGATTTGTATCTGCAGTGGCTGGGAGCTCATGCACAAAAATGCCACTTTATCAACTATCTGGCCTATTTAAAAAGGAGCTATTTTTAAACACGTTCATCCACCCAGGCGAGTTGGAGGGATAGCCATTACGTCTGCCCCGACCCCCCCCCAGCCTGTCCACGCTGGCCGTCCGCGCGCTCCGTTCCCTGCAATTGACGTCCGTCTGTCCGCCGCCTCTCAGCGCTCCGCTTTGTTGATGATTCTTTTTTCCTGTTGTTTTGACAGCCAGGCCTCTGCCAAGCTGTCAGTTGCCCGGGCGACAGATGGATGGATAGATGGATGGATGGATGGATGGACATGATGATGGTGATGAGTGTGGTGATGACTGTGAGAGTTCAGTACAATGAACAGCCAGGCATATACTGCCTTTGTTATGTATTAATAATGGTGGTTGTGTCCTTTGCTGTGTCTATGATAAGAATTGTATCATTCAAAGACTGAATTCAGGATTCAAAATTGTCATATGTAGAATTTACAGTGTATAGTGTACAAGCAAGGAAATTCTTACTTGAGAGCCATCTCTACACACCATAGGCAATTAACAGAGCAGGGCAACGTTACAATACGATCAATACCAAGTACAAAATAGTAAAGACTATGAGATATCCAGTTTCCAGACTGCTTGTGTTGTTACTAGGGATGAACCTCTCCATCACTAAGGCCGATGCGATACAAATCTCTATGCACTGGCAACGATCTGATACATCGCAGATACATACGAAGCAACTACTAATGTGATACGATATGATTCACACCATCGCGATGCGGTGCGACTCGACACGATCTGATTCAGCACAATGCAATTCAATGTGACACGTTGCAATGCGAAGAAATAAGATCCTGTGCAATCCTATACGGAACAGATACAGAAACAGTTTAAGAGGAATCAGTCTAAATGTAAAATTATTGGTCAAAAATTATCCGTCACATTTGTAAATAATAAAAGCATTGTGCCTCTACTAATAATTATATTGGCTTATTAATGTTATAATGTTACAAACGATGGATCTCGAGTGCATCCCAAATTGTATCCGGTGCAGACTTTTTTTAATCGGGCCAATCACACCAAGAACTTTTATACTGGTGCACTGATGCAAACCAGTGAATTTTACCATCTCTAGTTGTTACAGTGAGATCCTACCTAACACACAGTGTTGTACAAGGGCGTAGATTTGGGTATGGATGTTTCTACCAGTACTATATAAGTACCGTGTGCGTTTGGGCGGGGGGTTGGGGGCTGATTTGGTCCCTACCAATGTTGAAACCAAAACCAAACCTATGCCAGCGTGGGAGAGGACACTGTATAAAACTGTATAAAACTGTATAAAAATAAACTGTACTGAGCTGAATTCTTGATATCTGTGCCATGGAATTCAGTGATGACTTCGCCTTGACTGAGATGTGCTGGAATATGGAGGGGATCTTTAACCCGGACCGGTTAAGATAACATAATGCTTACGATGATCCAAAGACCGCGCATTCCCTCGCTCCCACCCTCCCAGGCTTCACACCCTTTCCCCACATTCTCCTCCTCCATCTGGTTCCCTTTGTCTTTCCCCAGCAAGCGAGGATCTGCTTTTTTCTTCTTCACGAAACACCCCCCCACCCCCCCCCACCAGTCTCTGCAGAGCAAGATATCTGGCCTGCACCCAGTTCCCTGGCACTGTGTCATAATTGCTTTTGGTCAGTGGGGGGGAAAAAAGGCCGCCTTCCCCCGCCCCACAAAGAAAAAAACAAAGTCCCGGGGATGCCCCCCCCCCAGCCCAGTCCTGTTTACATGTCTGCTAAGGGGAGCAGTGGTTGCGTCTGGCTGGAAGCTCATTAGGCCGCCTCTCTTCCCCGGCGTGGTTCCCGCTCTCTGCGTTTCACGCGCACGGTATGAATCCCCCTCACTGCAGCCGGCTGTCTCTCTCCCCGGCTGATTAACCCCGTGCGGCTCAAAGCTACACGAACCCCCACACCCCCATCCCAAAAAGCGTTATCCCCTGATTTTCGACTGCCAGGATCCAACCCCCCCCCCCCCCCATTCTCTTGTATCCTGTTGAGGAGAGGCTAAGAAATACACACTAGACAAAGAAGAGGTGTGTTTGTGGGGGGGTGGGGGGTGGGGGGTCAGTAAGGTCAGGACACTCCAGCCTTATCCTATAATAAGCAGCCGATCATCAACCTGTCAATCACCAAATTCTAATTTGTAATGCTCAGAGTGGCCTCTGTATTCCATTCCTCACGCCAAGTTTTATCCATTCCCCTACCCTCGGTTACGTACCCTTTCCCATAATGCACTGCGTCGTGCTGCCTTCGCCTCCGTCTCCTTCAGATGGTGCCCTCTGGCAGAGCCATGCTTAATGGGGCCAGATTCATCTCGCCAGCCGGAGCTATGGGTGCTGCATACGTAGGCCTGTGTAAACAGTAACGCGGAGCCAGTCATCGACACCAAAGCCCACGTAAGCGGCACACATTACTCTGACCTGTCATGGCGATTCGTGGCCTGTCCCTGGTGCTACTTTGCTGATCTGAGTCCCACTCTGATGATCTAGTCCCATTTGAAAAGACGGGAAAGGCGGGGGGGGGGGGGTGATGTTTGCATTATGCTTTGGCTGAAGGCCCTGTAGGCTATACCGTTAGAACAAGGTTATCGATTCAGCTCCACTAGAGCGGAGATTTACCAAACAGTCAGCCGGGGCAGGTTCCTAGGCATCAGCAGGTCCGTTTTCTTTAGTGTAATTTACATAGATAAAGCACTGTGTTATTTAAAGTGTGTGTGTGTGTGTGTGGGGGGGGGGGGATCACATCATCAGACCTTTGACCAGAACAGCACCGCTGAAAAGCTTGAGCCCTATCTAAAAATATATTTTTAATCTAAAATGCCTTAGTAAAATGCAATCAATGCAAATTCAAACAGCTTTATAAAGTCAAATGTAAATGTCTACATCAAGAGATAATGAATCGATCTTTCTATCCATTTCCCATAATGCTAATTTATTATAGGATCACAATGAGCATGCAGCCTATTCCGAGAACGACAGCGTACAAGGCAGGAGAACACCCCGGACACCAATAACTATAATTAAAATATGTCAATGTTTAGCAAATTGTTGTATTCAAAAAGTTTTAGTGCTTCTACCTTTGAAACTTTACGACCCATCGAACCCTTAGAGAGTATGACGCTTCCAAAATAGAACGAGCCGTATCATTAAAAGGCAAAATCAATAGTCTTTTACTCTGAACATCAGGATTGGAATCAGTTAGAGAAATTTAAATCAGTCTCTTCATTTCTTTATCTCCCACCCCATTTTAATTTTATCGATACGCACATGGAAAATACTATCAGGGATTTATATCAAGGACCCGCAGATATTCTCGTGGAATCGAGATCTAGGGTCACGTCAGGGTGCTATCCAGCAGGGGACATCGATTTCATTAGGGGGATGTGTGGAGTGTATTACAGCATGATGACTGCTTCATAAGAGGTCAACAAGAAATCAATAAGAAATTATATTAAAGTCTCAGTCTTCGGGGCAGGGGGACTACAAGGTGTTCGTTCGAAAACAAGGGTAGATTAATTTCCCCCAGAACGAAGGCCAAAAAGAAGAAAGATGAAAGCGAAACGCAGGACCTTTTAAATCACAAATAGGTACTGGATGCGATCGTGTAATTCACACTAGCCAGTGGGTGGGTAATAACATACAAATTGACATCTGCCCCTTTGTGCAGTAAAAGGGCAGAGCGAGACACAAGACGGACTCTCACTGTCCATGACGGTATGATTAATAGAAGACCCCCACCCAACCACCCCATTCTATGTTTAAAGGCTCCGATATGCACAAAAAAGTAAAAAAAAAAAAAAGGTCTGTATTGGACTGGTGAATAACAGAACAAATGTTTGGCTTGATCACAAAGACAGAAATGCAACATCATTACGTAGGTGGTAATATCATACAGACAGCTGAGATATTTCCTCCAGGGTTGTCTCGTACTTATAAATGGCGCTGGTTTTCATTTGCAGGCTTTCGGTAATGAAAAGTCAATGTAAGTCATACACAAGACATGCCTAAAAGGCATCGGGAAAAACAGGAATCAAATAAATAATCGCTGCTGAATGCCGACCAAGCGTTTCCCTCACCCGGACCATAATGCAAAGCTTTCAGCCTTTTTTTTTTTTTAAATTTACCTCTACACCTAACCATCCAATTCAGGATAATAGCACAATGCACTGCCTGATTGCCAGCGGGGCCTGGAATTAAGTGAGGTGAATCTCTAACATTATCTGCAAGAAATGTGTTTACTGTAAGTTCAGGTGTCTCAGCACACCTACGTCTGTTTTTTTTTTTTCTTTTCAGTGAGAGGCAGAAAATGAATTTGGCCTGCTAACTGGAAAAGCTCGAACTGAAAGCCAAAGTTGAAAGCTCCAGGCCTCAAACCAAGGCCAAGCTGAAAACATCCAGTCCCATCCATGTAAACCGCCGCTTCGTGGAGCAGAACTGTTGAGATGTGCTCCGAAACTGCGCCGTGAGACGGACCGGGTCGGGCAGCTGTTACGTGTTGATGTCCAGCTATTTCTTACTGGTGCACTGCTCCCGATAACTGGAAATCCACATCAGAGCAGTGGTCCGCTGCCGGTTGCCTTGTGCTGAATGGCACTAATGTTGAAGCTGCTATCAGAACCATGCTAATGATAAACACAAGGCCATTCATTTTGTTGTGCATGGAAGCGCAGCTGCTAAGGCTCTAGACAAGGTCTCACCACTCGTTTGCATAGAGGTAAACTCACCATATGGTCCCGGACTGGCGATGCCGTGCAGTGAAAGCTTTCCTGTGCAAAGGTTTGCGAGGTCATCTGGCAACCAATGCAAGGGGAATCGCTTGGCATTTTAGCCTCGGGGGGGCTAACCTGGGATGTAATAGTAAACCTTTGCAGGGAACCACTGGGGGTATCATTCATCAATTCATCACGCCCCACTGTTTCCTGAAGCAGCGAATAGTCCTGATGTCCTTTGAAGACGTCTGCATTGGGCTCTGACCGTCCAGGAACTGGTTCCCATGTAGCCCAGTCTGCAAACTCCATGGGGTCATATCCGCCCCACACCCCCCACCCACCCCCTTACACATCACCTCCTCCGAAATGCAACGGATATCTTAATTGACCAGTGCACCTTGCTGCCGGAATATCGCTAAATTGCCTGGGAATACTGTTAAGTGGCGTGTCACTGCGAGAGAAGAGCTAAAGTCACTTTTCACTACCGCTGCTTCCAAAGGATCCATAAAATCCTATTAGGAAATGAAATGAGTGACAGGTTAATTAAGGGCCCGGGACCTGCAGAGAATTCAGAGGAGAGAGTAGGGTATCGCTAATCCCCTTTTGTTAAGTGGTCCTGGCTCTGGTCTGGCCTTGCAGGGGGAGCCCAAAAAAGAGTAAACATGAAAGGAAAACCACAGCCAGAAAAACTCTCTTTACACAGCCAACCAGGCACTCTTTGTGTCCCACTGGTATTACTGGTGAGCCTGAATGGATTACCATTATCAGGTATTAGTGCTGGAACCAGACACGTCGCAATTCAGCTATGCCAAATGAGTTGTCTCAAGGAAGACATCCTGGTTTCCAGGCACCTGTGGAGTTTGCGGAAAACAATTCCGCCAATTATTATTTTGGAATCGTCTTGCCATTTTGCTACATGGTATCTCAGCTCTGCCACTTAAAACCCCCTTTAATTTAGACTGAATTAATTGCAGATGAAGGGAATAGTTTATCCTTTTCATTGAAGAAGCATAAAGCATGCGGCAGGGAATCTTTCTGTTTGCGGTTTAGAAACCATTTTGATGCTAAAAACAATCTAGGACTTGAAGGACAATGTCAGGAGGGGCATTAAAGGGACTGTTTCTGATTGACTGTCAGCTCCTAAAAGTTAACTGAAGATGAATCCATTTTTGAATGAATGATATTCATATAAACAATTAGGCGCAGCCTAGAGGCTCAGTGGGCTACATTGTAGCCTCACACTAGGGGTCAATTCTGGCCCATGGCACTATATTTGTTGTGTGGCTTCTCCTCATGTTTACACGAGTCTTATCATGTGCTTTAAGGCACCTGGTGTCTCTAAATAGCCCATAACCTGCGAATGGGCGCCTTGCTATGATCCACCCCCTAATCCCGCTGTCCCCCTGCCTCAGGCCCAGTGCATCCTGGAACAGGCCACAGGCTCCCTGCCTTCCTGGGGTCTTGCTCAACATGCGTACTTGACCGTACTTGTGTTCTCATGGAGCCATTTTACGTCATCTTCCATTGCCGAAGACCAGTTCCAATACTCAAGAACAGAAGTACAGAGGACAGTAAAATGTCGTTCTTGCCCCGCCCACAGATATCAAGGGTGCATCAGTTACATGATCTTTGCATTATTGGTGCTGAGAAACACACACATTCTGGATATCCAGTCATGCAAGATGGATGGGTACAAGCAATTGATCACTGCTGAATTTCAGCAGTGGATAACCATATTAAAGAACAACAAATTGAATTTAAATTTATACATTTTCCCATCTACGGTAATAGAGAAAACATATCGTCATTTCGGTAGCTATCCAGATCATTATATTGCCTTTTTTCGTAATCATACGTGAAACTAGATGCCCACCGTTACATTCAGACTGAATAATCGCAGAGGAAAATGAGAATAAAGGCCCCATTAAACTTCTAATGACAGAGAAAAAATACGGAGAGGCGTACAATTAATCTATTTTTTGACAACTCACATTTGTACTCGGCCTACTTCAAGAGTAACTAATGTTGAGCATTTGTGTTTATTAAGAGAAAACAGGAAAGAAATAGAAATGAACGACACTGTCTGCAGCAAGTAGACATCAGAACCATGCGACAGACAGAGACAGACAGATACACAGGGGTGTGTTTGGACAGAGGGCAGGATCAGGGTGTTAAGAGAGCGATAGTGACATCTGGACATGGACATGTATGACAAATGGCCTGCCTTTATCTAATCAAGTTCTTCTGAGCACTTGATTTTGCATAGTCTCCTACATCTGGCCTACATTTGGAACGAAGGCTACAGCGGCTGCAGCTTGCCCCCCCCCCCCTGCTCTAATGCGATGCTGGCACCATCCTGACGGATCGCATTTTATTCATGCCATCTAAATCTACGCCGAAATCCACCTTAATGGAAAGAACATTTTTCATGTCTTTATACTGTGTTGAAAAAAAGAAGTTACAAAGATAAAAAAAATTAAGGCAGAGGCCTTGTACTGGGCTTGCGGGGGATAAAGCAGAACGTGAAAATAAGAGAGGGGGCTGCTTACATTTACGCAACATCGTGAGCTGCCGATCGATCAGCACGAGGACTGAGCTTACGAGCACGTGCCAGATAAACAAAACCATTTTCCTCTAATAGCTTTACTGATGGCCATTTCAAGTGAGGAGAATCTGTCTAACCCTGATGAGGCAATAGAGTTCAAATAATTTACTGCCTTGTAAAGGCTCATTTGCTTATCGCCACCTTTAATTTACCAGGCAGCGTTTAAGCGAGCATGCAGCTCAGGGATTAAAAGTCATTCAAATTTTCTTCTCTTTCTGGGAGCTTCCATTTATATGATTTTTTATTTTTTTTTAAACCTTGTCCCACTAACATTTGGCCTTCTAGTTAAGTACCTGGAAACCGCACAAATGCATGCGTTCGTCAGTGTATTCCGCAGGGAATTAGCCCTGTCATGTCCACGTCGATCCTATCTGTTTCTTGGGGCTACATCCTGGATTTGCCTGCAGTGATTTATGTCTTCCAGTGATGCGTTTCGCCTGTCTAGGCCAAGGATCTCCTGATACCTTCCCCCAAGTAACATGCCAACACCCTTTGGACACACACACACACAAAAAAGTTTGCAAAATACTTCAGTTTCTCTCAAGCAAGACAATGGATTCGGTCCCCCAAGTGCTGATAGAAAATGCTCCTCAGTTCTGCCACACGGTTAAAGAGAGAAGTGGCAGACTTGGCTATTTGGGGCGTCGAGCAAAGGAGCCGGACTGTCAATGGGCAGACATGATACTGGGTGGAGCAGAGATCTGGTAGCTATTTCCAGTCCTTTGGTGCGATATCTTTACCGGTGCTTCTCATTCAGCTACTGACACGCTACTTTGAATTACAGGGGTCAGTGGTCTGGAAACCGGAGACATTTTGACATCATTTACAAAAGAGGGAGGAGCTGGTGTCAAGCAGCAGCTGGACGGCGACGAGGCGGCGCAGAGGAACCTGGCTGCCATTTTTTTTGTTTTGTTTTTTTTTTTTGCAACGTGGTGTCCAAAAAGCAGCGAAGCAAAGACGCTGCTAGAGGAAATGCAAATGACAGACTGTGTCAGCGCTGCCACTTTCCAGCTAACGAGGCCCTGCTTGATTTGTTTAAATTACAATATTTAAGTACATGCAGAGTTCTCGAGGATGACAGGCAAACTTCATCGCCGCATCTCATAACACGATCCTTCAGAGGACCTTTGAAAGACATGTGATCCGTGTTATAAAAATGAACATTTGACAACACATGAAATTCCATTTTTGGCGCGTTACTCTACGATTCCACTGCTGCATGTAAATCACTGTTATCCTGGGGAGCAAATAGGATCACATCCCAGGACATAAGTGTGAAAGTATGTGGAGCCATTGGAACGGCTGCCATTGGACGGCATGGAGATCGACATTCCTGCGGAATCAGCTCACTGGGAAGGCGGTGCCATTAATGCAGGACAGGACCGTGTCTGTAATGCCAGAAAAGGGTCTTCCCAAGGCCACAAACAAAGAAACCAAGGGACAGAAGGCTTAAGTTTTATGCGTGTGTGTGCGCACGCGTACGTCTGTCATGAAACTGGAAGCCAAAAGTCACAATCCGTCTGCCTTCCTAACACTAAACAAAAGACAGGCCGGCTTTTCAGTCGACGCCCGGTGGCCGCTGCTGGACGGACAGTAAAACAAATGTCATATTTCCTCAGCCATTTAGCAACCGAGAATGCATTCCTTTATGTCTGGGAATAATTCATCGACCCCGGGGTTAGGCGTTCTCGGGATAATCCTTACCCTCTGAATCCTATATATCTACTCATCTTGTCATTTGGGATGGGCTGCTAGTTTATATGAGAAACAGATAACGACTCCATGCACCACAGTAGCTGAAGAGCAACTGGGCCGCTATGAGTTATTTAACTGCTTGGAGGTCAGGCTGTGGAGGGATCCAATCCTCAAGGGCAACTCGGACTGCAGGCATTTGAGACAGATTTCGGCCAGTGAGCGATTTGTACCTGGAACGCCAGGTGACATAAATTCCTGTCCAAAAAAGTTTCGTGAGAAAAACTGGGAGGTAGAGTAAAGCACAATATCCAACATGGGCATCGTTTGGCGTGAACATGTCAACCTTGCTGGCAGGGACCAGACCTCACACCGTAAGCAGGAGCGTGATTGGTCATCGTATTGCTCTTATGCCTGATCATTGGACAGCTTCCCTCTTTGACTTTTGCTCCATCCATTGTGTTCCAGTACTGGCTCAACAGAGCCAATGATGGTGAGTGACTCTGACATCCTGCCCCCCCCCCCCCACACACACACACACACACACACACATACACACACATTGAGAGCATACGAAGACAGTGAGGTCATCCTCACTGAGCTCCCGTTTGGCCTATGAGAACACCATGCCTTTTGTCCAAAGTCAGATCAGAAGAGTGCGGGTGGGGGTGGCATGGGAGAGGAGGCCTTGGGGGGGGGGGGGCGGTTAGGGTAGGGACAGGGCGTCTAAAAGCAGACATGGCTGGCTCCGTCTCCTTCACACCCCCGATGCATGCTCCCGCTTGCGTGCGCATGAAATCAGCCACACTCCCGGAGCAAATGTCACGCAGTCCCAGCGCCACAGGAGCGGCGGCTCCGATAACGAGGGCCGCTGGTCTGCCGCGCGGTCTGTGGGGGGGGGAGCCGTGGCCCCGAAAGACAGCCCATCTACCCACTTGGAATTCCTCCCGCGCTCAGAGATAGATGCTGGGCCTGGCTGGAACGGGCTCAACAAGCAGCACCCGGTGTCACGGAAAAAAACAGGCAGCAGAAAATTCCCAGCGAGAAAAAGGGACTGGCAGAACGAACAGCCCGTCAAAGGGGGAGGCCAGAAACCCTGAGGTCAAAGCCTGAGCGGAGAAGGACACAGAGGGATGAGGACAGGGAAGGTTCAAAACAATCAGCGGGGGAAAATCTCTCGGAATGAAGGCTGATTGAACTCCGGGACTGACGGGTGTCTCCTTGTTATTGCAAATACAATACGCCGCTCGCCCCTGACAGTGGAGATAGGTCATGCACCGCAGAGAGACGGCGGTTATGGTCTGCTGAGCGGCGCTTCCATTAAGGAACGGGGACAACACATGCCCACCAAACAACCCGAATCTTCATCAGTTCTCCCTCACAACCTCCCTGACATGAAAATAATCAAATAAGAGAAGTAACTAAAATAAGATGCGGGCCGTCTTTAACCCTTTTGCCATCCTGCCGGTATTTCCTTCGCTGTCTGATTTCGGTTCTCCTTCTGGCACAGCTGCACCTGTTCCGTGGCTCTCCGTCGCCGTCTCCAGCCCCTACTGGGAGTAATGACAGACCTGTTATCAGCGGGACAGATGGGCTAGCCTCGATTACCTGACCTCACCCCAGTGGAGCTCTGTAGCTCAATGAACCCTGTCTGCTTGGCTATAGACTCATCTCGTACCACGCAGCTCTTGCATTCCGCATCCAGGAAGCTTTCATTTATACATATTTATATTGATTTGCTAAAGTAGCCCTTACCATTACCCTAAGCGTTAGGTCAACAAGTGCGATAAGTGCATATAAATTCCATTTGATGGCCCGACTGCAGCACTCCAGTCATTTGACTAAATTGTTGACAGTTATATCTCTGATTTGTATATGCTGTACATATAAAAATATTTTTGTTGCTCAATCACCTTCAGAAAACAAAGCTTCATTTGCCAGTTGTCCATGTCCGAGTAGAGGTACATTGGGATGTTTATTTTGTGCATATCCCACATGCTCTCCTACAAGACATGCACACATATACAGGTGAGACTGAAGCATAGAGTCATAGCGCAGGGTCAGTGATTTATTCGGTGCGCCTGGAGTAATTTTTCTGAAGGGCCTAATTAGTGTCGTGCTCAAGAGCCCAATAGCAATGTCACTATTTGGTGACCTTCTGATCACAGAGGCCTAACCCCCTCACACATCACTACACCCCTGATACTGGCTATATACGCTTCGCAAACTCCTGGAAATAAAGATCTGTCTGTCCATCTATCATCGACAATTTGCCCCTGGACCAATAAAGTATATCCTATCTGCTAAAAGTTTTGCCCTTCTGAAATCGAGAACATCAGAATCTCTAATTAGTATGGTGGACGTAAGCGGTCGACACTGCTGCAAATTCTGATATACATTTTCATCAGTATTAAATTTTTAGCACAGATATGCAGCTTTTTAACTACGGACATACACGTTTGTTGACGGTCCCTGATAAGGTGAGGAAGCATCAGCTGCACATTGCATGAACATATGCAGAGTTTAACCAGTAATCATGGACTGCCTGCCCGTGTTGAACCTTCTGACATCTATCACATGGTATACTGGGCTCGAATCCTGCTATTTAGGCATGAGTTCGTCTAGTTGACAGATCTACTCCCTGCAATACACAAACCCTGTTTAGGCAGAATAGGATCTCAGCGGCAAGCTGTAGGATTACACTGAACACTGCATATTCACACACACATTGCTTTGGGGGATTGCGGGGGGATTAAACGCTGTATGTACTGATACACATATCCTAACATCTTCAGTATGGTCCAGTAGCCCGCATGGATGCAATGCATTAGGGGTTGACGTTATGGAGACTCACAAATGATACATTCAAGCATGAATATTCAAATTGGTCCCAAAGAGGCATGGCCTGCCGGGCTTAGAGTCCACGTCGGGGACTTTGGGCTTGGGTGTGGGTGTGTGTGCTGTTTGAAGCCCTGGAGCTCAGAGAGAGCCGGCTGTGGGGCGTCTGATTCCCACAGCCAATTCCGACCCTCTTAATCCCTTCTAACACGCATGCAAATCTCAGCTTGGTCTCTTCACAATGGCCGGCCTCTGTGCGCAGTGTGAAGCGCAAGGCAGGCCGTCAAAAGTGACAGAAGAGTGGACCGTAGTTTCCAAGACAGACAAACACTGGCAATCTCTATATACTTCTATTCTCCCAACCCCTAACTTGTTACACTTCCCTTTAAATGCGTGGAAGGCAACAGAATCCCCTACTGTTAGCACCAATACACTGCTTCAGTGATCAGTGATATTATCTTCCAATTGCAAAGAAGGTCTCATTGTCTGATGTCGCGAGAGCTGAACCATGGAAAACTGTCCTTTTCTTTTTTTCCATACAACTGCATCTGCAGTCGTTAAAAAACAAAGCCCGACTTTGCCTAAGTCGCTGACGACACCTGAAACGCTAGAGGTTTTGCACCCTCTGAATAGCCGGTGGACCCCTCTCCCAAATTGAATTTCAAGATTTCCTCGAGACAACTCCTACTGTGAGAGCAAACACTTTCCGGTATCGCGACTGGCCAGAATTCCACTGATAGCAGAGGCCGGGCTACTTAATGTGCATGCCAGGGCTGAAAAATACCCAGAACCTTATCAGAAAGGTTATCAAAACATTATCCGACAGGAGAAGTCGTGAAGCTGAAAAAGCTTATTCACACTGACAGCTAATCTTTCCACTTTCGCACAACAGGAGACAGGCTGTTGTTACAATCGTATTACATATCGTACAAGAAACGCTTCCTGCTGTTTGGCGGAAAAACCAGTCCTCAGAGGTGCCCGTGAACTTCTGCCAGTAACTGAGGGAAGAACGAAGAGACCTGCTGAATGGTGCGTATGCATGCCACAGCCCATGAGCTGACATCGAGATCTGGACGTCTTGGTCTCACCTTGAGATGAATTCTCAATGACAGATGGGCAGAAGCCATTACTGACTATTCCGACATGATGGACCAATCCGGAACAATGCGACTTGCTATGCCACGGGATTCTTATCTCGTCAAAGGGACACGATTGCTACTTTAAGCGTCAGTCAAATGTAATGTGCTTCCCTTCGGCCTTTCTACGGCCCCCGCATAGCTGGCTGATAGTATCCCGACACAAGATCACGGAGGTTTTCAAGGCTAGCTTGGATAATGACTTCCTAATCATCAAGTGCTCAGATAAAGACCCGAATAATCTACTGAACCCCATAATTTTCACTTCGAACCCAGAGCGTTCATAGCAATATGAATTACTACAATAAACAGCACTGCATATACTCTATTGTATCTTTATTATAAGCCATTGGTATTTCCCTTGCTTTTAGAATAACCAGTATGAAACAATTCTCGAATCACAAATACAAATAATGTCGAGTTATACCTTAGAAAACTGAAGTTTTAGAGGACTAGTTTAATTGATAAAATAAACGCTTAAGGTTAGTAAGGGGAGACATTATTGGTGAGGTGTCATAATTAAATTGATCATCTTTTCAATACAAAAATAACTTGAGCCTACATGAGGAAAGTGGCAACAAGATGAGAACATAAATGCTTCTGTTGTGAAAGGGCCTGCTACCCTGACCAAGATAAGTGGTTAGAAGATGTATGGATGGGTGGATGAGTGGGTGGATGGATGGATGGATGGATGGATGGATGGATGAGTGGGTGGATGGGTGGATGTTTTATTAGGGAACATCTTAAGGCAGTTAGAAAACGTGAATTTTGTGGAAAGACATCTTAGAAATATTTTTCATAGAAAAGCTAAAAAAAAACTCTTACAAGTCCTTACAAGCAGTTTTCCACAGCATCCAGTGTGTAGTCCACAGTGAAAAGCTAATGGCTTTCATCTTCTGTGAGGACCATGGATATCATTAGCTATATCTCAGCACTGCCAATAAAGTGTCCCTACATCTAGGGAAGCCATGAGGAGCTACAGATGGATCCGTAATTTATGTTTTTTTTTTTTGGAGAGAGACAGTAATTAGTTTGTACAAAATACACAAACTGCGTATGGGGTCTCGGCCTGTGTGAGATCTGCTGATGTTCATATCACCGCCTTCTGGGACTCCTGGGCCTGTAGCAGGCATGATGTCAGAGGATTCTCATAGTGCTGGCTGTCATTGTCATTCAGGGTGTTGTCTCTTTTGTCTGTCAGTCCCAACGGAGGATGGGAAACTTTTTTTTTTTTTCCTCTTGGTCTTTGAGGCTCTGCTCATGTATCAAGAATGAGACCACACTTTTGTCGACTATGAGAACTTCTGGTAAACTAGTTTCAATTAGTTTGAATCTTTGTGCGACAGCAGGAAATGAATAATAAGAATTATATACATTATACATTGGGAATTGAAGGATACTGGCACTCTTGATGCGCTAGGCAGATGTATGCGTGTGTCTGTGTGTGGAATTGAATTCTTGCGTAAATTCGTGCCATTTTGTGGGGGCTGAAAACAATAGAACAAAAATCACTATGGGAACACTGCCACAAGACTAAAGCAGCAAAAATGTGTATATTTTAATGCCTTTTTTGAGCTCTTTTGGGATAAAGGTATAAGACATTAGTGAAATGCAAATTACTTAAAATGGGAATCAATGGAAACTCAAAATAAAAAACCCAAAATACTTGTGCTGCTTACACTTGCTCCTTCTCTTCTTCTCAAACGGACCAAGCCCTCAATTGTCTGGGATTCGAGGGTCTCAAACACTTCTCAATAATGATTTGACGACAGCAAATAACCAGTAATAAACATTTAGGACAATAACAATTTTTTGGAAATGTAAAAACTATAATTTTAACACATTTCATTTGCGAGTCAAACTGCGGCATGAATTCAGATAATTAAAAATCAGCCTAATTGCACAAAGAGGCTGTCTAGGGAAAGTTTCATGTATACTGATGTGATACACTTATTTGAATGCAAATAGATTGTTAAAACTTAAAATTAAAAAAAGAAAATTATGTACATATAAAGTTTTTTGTACATATACAATTTATTCCATTTATAATTGTTTTATTTGTTATTCTGTGCTGCACCGTCCTTTCTATTATATGTGTACTTCTGTATACTAGAATGACAATAAAGTTGCATTGATTTGAAATATTCCTCATTAAAAATTCTCTTCTGAAACCTCAGTACATTAAGAAAGATTGAAAAAATAAAATCTGCATTTAAAAAGTGATTTTTCTCCATGTGCGGAGGACTTATTTGTTTCAGTGTAATAATTTTGGAGCGCTTCGGCCAGCTCTGAGCAAGGATATGTCGTGCGGTTAATACAGAACAGAGTTTGGGCCTTTCAGACGATCTGGGGCGGTTTGGCCTCTTCTACACTGGGACATATGCCCGCCTGACAGCTGGCACGCACCGGAGTGGCGCAACGGGCCGCCGGGCAGGACGGCAGGCAGAGCAGCTCCCGGGCCATCTGGACCTCGCCGGGCCGCTGCTCGAACCGTTGCCAGGCAAGGCCCTGGGAGGCGCGCGAGTCAATCAGCGGTGCCCCCTTCGCCTACCGTGCCCAGCGTGTGCCTGCCTCCCCGTATCACCCAGTCCAAGGTGCCCTCCCCTAACCACTCCACCCCCCCAGTGATCACCCTTGGCTCCCGATCCTGCTTTTTCTGGAACGCAGACTGCAAGACGCAGCTGTTTATCGGCACAATATGGGCATAACAATGGAATGAATTCCTTGACTAAATTAAATAGTCTGAATCCGGGGGGGGGGGTCGAATCTGGGCCGGAATCAGAACCAGCGGTCTTTCGGCAGCTGGGAAGAGCCGGGTGCGAAGAGGAAGGAGTTTCCACCTGGAACCCATCATAGCCAATCACGTGGGGCGATTAAACAATTACACCCAATCGTTGCTGACTGCCTCTCGGCCGGGAAAACAGGAGGTCGCTGCCCGCTCGAATCCCTTGGTCTTTGCCTCGTCACACGCCAGTGTGATGATTAACCCGGATCATTTGCGATAATCGAACCCCAGGTCACTCACCACCGAGTCATTTGTAGTTCACGCGGCCGGTTAATCAAACGATCTCATTAAGACAGGGGGGCCCGCGCTTAATTTCTTGGATGCATTCGGGATCCGCTGCGTGTGACAAATGACGACGCACTAGCGAATGCTAACAAGCGTGTCGTTCCCGGGATCTGAAACAGGGATGCTCACGATCATGTGGCTTTCCCGGTCATCTGCAAACTGCCAAGGTATAAACACGGCATGCTGTGTCCGGGAATATCCAACCTGACTGGACTGGAATCCCAGTCAGAGAGGGACCCCTCAGGTCCAGCACAGACTGCAATGTGTGTGTTCCAGCAGACAGCGTATAATGCTATACACAATGGCTGATGCAGAGCTGAGAAGGTCGTGTGATTGGCTAGTCTGTGAGTGTGTCGGGTGGGGGTGCACCGCTATTGTTATTTGTGAAAACCCCCTCGACACTAGTGGAACATTCTTCTGGGGCATTCTCGACTTTTCATTATAAACCATTAAAAGCTGAGAAACTGAAATTTCTAAGTTTGTCGCTGTTACTGTTGCTGTTCATTCTAATTAAACTAAACATTTTTTGTCAATGTTAATTAATTTAAATTTAATTTGTTTTTTTTAATTATTATTTTGGGTTTGCAAAGACATTAATAGCATCAAAATGAGACCCCATCCCAGTACAGAGAAGCAAATGTATCTGCTGATGTGTCATTCATCATTGTCTCAAGTTTCTGTTTTTGGTATTTAACTGAACTCATTTAAATTCTGTTCGGAATCCTCTAGACTGGGGACATAAATGTTGCTTGCATTATCAGTGATGACCACATTTTGTTTTGTTTTTTAAATAATCTGCATTGGGAAAAGACCACCGAACACCCGTCTGATCGTCCCGCGTTTCCTCTACCTTCCCTTGATGTACTTTGTTTTTGATTAATTTAAAATGGGCTGATACGAAGTGGACAGATTTTCAGGATTTGGAGCAACTCCATACTAAAGGAACTTCATTACTTAAATAGCAAGAACAATTTTCAGATGGCCGTGCACTATTAGCCAAGGTTATTTAAAAAAAAAAACAAAAAAAACAACACACCTTGTTTTCCAAGAAAATTTCCAGCCTCAAACAACAAACAAGAGTATTGAACTGCCTTGCGTGTACAGAGCAGCCTCACAAAACAATTCCTCTTAATCTAATCCCAAGAACCACTCTGAAGATATAAGAGAAACCAAATTAGTTTGTAAAATCCCAGTGTTTTCTAGGTATATCCGGGAGAGATTTTATTTCCTCCACAGATGACCAGATTGAACACCAAATGAAAATGTTTGAAAATTAGCTTGCAAGAAATTTTACCATCGCAAAATACCACGTTATACGATATTACCATAATATCGCCCAAGCCTTGCCGGCACCTCACTCTCGGTTGTCCCTCATCCGCCTCCCTGAAATCAATATGCCTAATGTAGGGTAGTCTTAGATAGCTGGAACTCACACATGATCGCATGGTTCACAGACCTACTACGCGGGTTGAAAAGTGCTGGTTACTTTGGTATTCTACGCAGACAGTATCTGCACGGTAATATTCTTATAATCCATATAGATTACTTGTGGGCACCTGTGCAAACCTGCCTGGGTTACCAATGAACCAGCATCACCTGTAAAATATCCCAATAGTGCCTTTGAAGGTTCTGGCAAAGTCTGCTCCCTGTTCTATGTACTGGACTGTAAACCAGTGTTTCCCAACCCAGTCCTTGGGGACCACCAGACAGACCACATTTTTGGTCCCTTCCGGCTTCCTACTGGAAAAAAAAAGTGGACTGTTTGGGGTCCCTAAAGACCACTTTGAGAAACATTGCTCTAAACCAGGGGTGGGGAACCTGTTCCTTGGAGGGCCGGTGCGGGTTTTTGTGATGACCTCTCAATCGGCCAATAATAAAGCAGTGGTTCTCAACTCCAGTCCCAGGGACCCACTGTTATTGGCTGATTGAGAGGTCATCCCAAAAACCCGCACCGGCCCTCCATGGATCAGGTTCCCCACCCCTGCTGTAACCTATGGCCACCACCCCCAGACCATCTTCTAACCTGTATGGTTGAAAGCTGACTTGTGTACCTGATGTGTCTAGGGAGGCACATTATAACCCGACTGATATTATAACCCTTTGCATTTCCTGTCTCTTTGTGTGTTTTCAGTAGGCCCGTGTGACAGAGCAAAGGAGAAATACAAAGGGCAACTGCAGAAAGCCATTAAAGCTTTATTATTATTATTATTATTATTATTATTTTCCTAAGGACCTGTATCACAAAGCTGGATGTACGTACTTTACCATACTGTACTGTATCATACTGTATCGCTCGCTGTGGCGCTGAATGAGTGGACCTGAGTTCCTTCTGGGTGTTCTTGGCACGACCCACTCCCCACCACCCCCCCCCCCCCGTGCCACCACAGTACATTCCAGGTAGTCTGAATAAAGATAAAGTCCGTTTAAACTGGGGTACCTTAAATCTGAGAATTTATCTAGCAAACCAACTATTCGGTCATTGTGATGAAGGCCACATGTACTACCAAAATGCATCATTCCTTTCAGTCATCTATCTATCTATCTATCTATCTATCTATCTATCTATCTAATCAATTTTACTCCCAAAGTTGTACATGATGACATAACCACCGTTACAGTTATATTACAAGACACCACAGCACAGTGCTACATGTAACCATAGAAATAGTTCTCCAGCCGTTTCAATCTAACCATATTTCCTCCCCATTATTGCCCCTCCCAAACCAACCCCATTCATTTTCTTAAATCAGCTGCAGTCCTTTAAATCACCAATTATTGTCTCATATGCACAATCCTCAGCGACCCCGGTTTCCTGGTTACCTTAACCCTAATCTCCAGCGCGCCCCCCCCCCCCCCCAACTTCTCATCAGCGATGCCTGCTACATCCATTGTTCAGGAATGACACCACTTTGAGATGGAGCCTGTGTACCAGGCCTGGCCTAAGTGTGTGTAATTAGCACTATTATCAAAGCAATTATGGGTCACAGGTATCATTCTGTCTCTTCTTCCATCGTTTAGGGAGTATCTGTTTCTAAAAAGTCCGCAGTATAGCTATTTAGAACCCCATGACAAAGTACAACTTGACCTCTGAGGGCAAACCCCTTTAAAAACATCTGAAAAGCATAAATTCTAATATTTGTCCTTTTATAGAGGGCTATCTGTCCAAAACTGTGTTGAATTGGACACTAGGCCACCTTGGGGATATAAACTAAAAACCCAGAAACCTGAGAGAGCTACACTCCACTCCCTGCCCAAACCTTTGTTTTTCTTTAGTTATTTTTAAGTAAGAACATTTGCTAAAGCTTAAAAAGACACCAAGGACAACACCAGGCCTCAAATCATTATTATAAAAACTCCCATGTGAGGCGGCCAGTAAAGTCCCAGTTAAACAGCTATGACTGCATATTCAGTTTAAATTACACAATTTGTAGCCCGTGAATGAAAGAACCATAAATGTCGTACTTGGTTGCCATAATTCTGCCCAGAATTGAAAACATTCCCCCAGACATGTTGTTTAAGGGGCAGCAAATTACAAAAAAAAGTGTAATTATAGTGTTATGGTTGTCAGACCCAATATTTAACACAATAAAGCTTGCTCATCTCCACAAAAGACAGCACCAGGAACCTATCAACACTTGCGAACTGCAAGTACTGAGATACGCATGCAGGTTGATGGGATCAGTAATCCCACGGGAAGAGGAAACACCAACTTTGGAACTGCAGAAACATTTTTTACTAAACTGTTTCACCACAGAAATTTGGGCAGAAGGAGGACGGGGGAAGGAATGGGGGTAAGAAAGGTAAAACACAGAGGCTGCTGGGAACAACTGATTTTTTTTTTTGTTCTGGAAGAAAGAGAATCTGAACACCAAGAGGAACATAAATCTGAGAGGAACACTGGAACGGCTTACTCTGTAATCTGCTCAAGGCCAATCCTGGAAGTTCTGTAGTTTGCAGCAAACAACTCAACATGACTTATTATGGGTGAAGAATGCAGATCTCATGCAGCTATTGGGTATGCTAGTCATGTGACGCTAGTTTGCAGCTGTCACATTAAAACGTTTGTTTTTCATTGGCACTGTGAAATCTAAATTAAAACAATTACATCGAAAATAATAATAAATTAAAAGCCTGCTCCCAGAGCTGCTGTGTAAACTGTCCAGGGAAAAAAGGAATCGTGGTGATAAATTCCAGCATTTTGGTTGATTTGACCGCTCGTCCTGTCTGGCGATGAGCGATCGGTGCCGCTTAATACCTTTTGTATCAACTTCAAGAAAAAAAAGACTTGCAGAAAATATGAGCTGCATGAAATATAGCAGTGCTTGAAATGCTTTAATGCTTTACGTCCTTGTTTCGAAATTTCCCCCGATTCATATTGGGATCTACTAGCATTATAGCATTTAGCTTGAGAAGCTTGTGAGAAGAGACAGATCAGAGCGACAGCTAAAGCTACATCTACAGCGTAGGCTTAGCATCAGGTCAGGTTTGGCTCAGATTCATCTGCTAAGACTGGGGATCCACTCGCCCCCCCACCGGTATTTTCCTTAGGAATCATACTGATACATCTGGAGCAGTATACAGCATTGAGTTGGCAGGGACTGAGCTATCGAAAATTTCAGGAGAACATAATGGAAACCATTAGCATAACATTAGGCTGTCCAATGGAGATTGAATCAATGAATTACATGATAATTAAATGTTAGCTTCTGCTCTTGATTGCAATCGTCATACTAAAGAGTCTTGTAGGTCCTGATTTAATGGATCTCTAATCTACAATCAATTTAATTGCAGTGCGCCGTCTAAAACATCTCGAAAACGTTGGCCCTTTTGCCAGTTATTTATTCAATAAACCCCCTTCAGTGACACGACAGAATCATTTCAGCAGTGAGACTGGGTAGTGTATTGAAGAACAAAGCCTGGAGGAGATCGATTGGTTGTCTTCCCCTGAGCAGGCTAAGGAGAGAAAGGGTTCATCTATCTATGTATGTATGCTCACACATGTACATGCAATCATGCAGGCCCTCTGGAATATTCCACTGGACCGAATTCAAAACCTGCCAGTAGTATCAGTGGAAGCTTTTCAGCAAAATGTAGCAATTTTTTACAATAAGCATCTTGAATATCACTGTGCAAAACATTTGTCATTGCAGGGTTGGGCTTTTGCATGTCAAAATACATTCAAAGCATTTTATATCATAAATTTTAAAGAATAAATATACTGTGGAATATACACATACATTGCATCGCAAGTAGACTTCCAAAAATTATGGGCTGAGTCCTTAGGGCTTAACTGTAAGACCCACAGCCAAGAGATAAATTCTGGTTGGCACCCAAGTGTGCAGATGGGTGAAGGATAAGGTACACAAGTCACTTTGGATACCCGAGAGATGTTTTACGTTATAGGTCACGTCTGAAAGAGATCGCACATTCAGAAGAGCGCAGAAATGCCACGGATCCTGTGACTAATCAGCCACAAATGAAGAGTCCGCCTTGGTGGTCAGGGTGATGCTTCTGTGGACAAAGAGCCATTCACATGCGATGGATGCTATTCGAAATGCCGTCCTCCAGAAGGCGTCGTTGCCGTTGTTTGTTTGTTATTATTATTCATTCAGGATAAATTGCGTTGAAAGACTTGACAGGGCGTTAAGTCAACTGCACAGCATGCTAACATGCTCCATTACACAGTACGATAACTTCTGAATAAATTTGTTTTCCTTAGAAATGGACCAAGTTTGATAAATCACCACAATAATCTGAAGCTTCTTACAGCCACGTCGATACTCCAAGGTCAGTTCTGACTGCACCAGAGTTTCCAGGGAAAATTTCATAGTGACATCACAGAGGTCAATCCATTCATTCAAATGGGATGATTCGATACATAATTATGAACAGGCTGAATAGTAACAATCGCAGAACCTCTGCAAACTTTCTGTCAAGCAGTATGTTGGCATTACCGAAAATAATCTCCATCCAGCCTAATAGACTCCTTCTGAGAAGTTAAAAATGGTTAAGGATTTTAATAATTATGTCATGACTGCCTTTGTGAATTAATACATATCCAGCTAATTAGCATTATTAATTTACAACCAGGCTGCTCAGATCCCCAGCTCTAAGTAGACTGAAACTTTTTAATAAGACTGGAATATAGTACTTCATTTATGTAGTTGGGCAGCTTTGGGGACTTGATTCCTCAGCACAGATTACGTTCCAACAGAATCGTCTATAAATGTTTAAGTCTAAGTCACCAGCCACCCTGTTCCAGTGCTTGGCTGAGGTCCACCGAGAGCAAAATAACTCTCCCATAGGAAGAGGGATCTGTCACTTTCTTATTAGCACTGCTTGGCTCCCCATGTTAGTATTGATGTCTGAGATGATGCCCACCCTCCCATTGACACTGATGCTCACAAGGCAGAATCGATGCTGGGAACTCAGAGGCGGACTGGTCATGAGAAGCAGGGGGAATCCTGTCGGTCATTGTTCTCCGGTCTTGTTCCCCCGTCACTGTTCCTTTTTTTTGGGGGGTCCGCAGACTCCATAGGTGGACACAAACTGGGTCAATCAATCCAATTTTCCCCTCGATTTTAAAATCCCTGAGAGATAAATAGGCTGAATGGTTGCAGTCTTGCAAAGAAGAATGTAAGTGCTCCATGTAAGTGGGATGGAGCATGTTAGATTAAATGGTTATGAAAAATATGTTTATTTTCTCTGCGGGACCGTAAGCTCATAGCTCGCAGCAAAGAACCCGATAAATGATTAAACCTGAACATGCCGATGGCTTTCTCATCCTCACCATGAAAAGGCTTGATGTATTTGTAGACTAGGACAAAAGTCTTTTCAGAGCTCTAGTATGTTAGAGGGCTGTCTGCATAACATAAGGCTCCAGGTCATGGAGTCACTCTTAGGGCTGAATGAAAGGCAGGTTAAATTGCACGTTTCTATAGCAATTAATACTTGGTGTTTTGTGTTCTCTTTTAGTCTGACATCACTGTGAATGCATTGAGATTGTCAAAGGAGCCCATCCTCATGTAGAACATGGGGAGATATAGTTGTCTACAGGCGAGAAATTGAAAGGGTACGGAATCAATATCAGCATGGCAGACGTCCAGCACGAACACGTCTGGAGACAGCGGGAAGCAGACACACCTGCCTGCAGCCTGTCTGGGGTCAAGCCGGCTTAGGTGCCACTTATTTAAAAGTATCTCTGCAGAGCTGCAGGGGAGAAACAAAACCAAATCATCAGGGCTTAAGCAAGAAGGAAAAAAACATTTCTAGGCTGAATCTGAAATTGTGTTTTTTTTTAAAAAAAATTACGTTCTTGTTTATTGCTGATATGATCAACTAAATCCTTCAAAGGGATGAAGTTTCTAAGTTTACCGAATCCTAATCCAAGCCAAAACCCTGTGCATCAAAGCCATCTATCTATCTATCTATCTATCTATCTATCTATCTATCTATCTATCTATCTATCTCATTCTGGAACCGAAAGTTCTCGTCATTTGATTTTAATGTGACATAGTGACTTCCCCCTGTGCCAACGTCGTTCAAAAGACACGACCAAACAATGCGCACAAGTAACAGTCGGAGTGTGATGATGGCAAGGAGGCCCAAAAGACATTTTTCCGCAGCTCAAATATGAGATGATACAGCACTTCTCATCTGGGAAGTCAGATTAGTTTCTCATGAAAGTATTTATGACCTCTGTTATTAGGCGAGCGAGGGAAATTAATTGCTGGGGTGAGCTTGCCGCAAAGCTCCGTTATGCGCACGGTTTGCTCCGTGTGAAAAGGGAATATTTAATGAATTGTAAGAACCACAAACCTCATAGTCAACAGCGTAATGGATGTTGGGGGGGGGGGGGGGGGGTAGCAGTGCGTGACCAGAGATTTGGGGAATGCGAGGCCAGATTCTGACTCCAAGAACTGCCAAAAACTAAAAAAACAGGACAGCAAGCATACAGGCCCAACATAACTTAATCCCACTAAAAAGAGAGACTGCCAGATCTGTGACATAATTGCATAGAAAAACATATTACAAGCCATAACAGTTTTCTATCAGGTTAAAACTGTTCTAGACGCAAAACAACTGGTGTCAGTGGGAAATGTGCAAAATGGATCCTTTAAGGCAGATTCATTAAGCCTGGTGTCAAAATATATGAATGATTAAATTTCCCAGGTTTCCAAATCAACACTGAGATAAAGCCGTAGTGCTGTGACTTTTACAAAACACAGCCAATTTAGAACATGTATTAGTAATTGTGCAAATGGATAACAGAGCCTGAAAAGGGATGTGTCTATGAGTTCTGGAATGTCTTTCTGGCACTCTGGGCATGTAGCATAACTGTTGATTTGCTTATTTCACTGAGAGCATAATACCACAGTATGGACGTGTTAGAGACTGGGCCTGCATTAAATCAAAACCGAAATCAAAACAGAAAAGATTCCTGTTTGTTTAGCTGTAGAACCGTAAATCTTTGGCGAAATGAGGTTTCAGGAAGACGTAAACCTAGACGGTGCTTGTTGTGCTGATTGTATATGTCATGTTGGACCAAGATCTGGAAGCAGCAGGGTTGTCGACTTCGTGCGTAAGAATCTGTAAAATCCCATATTTACGATGTAATATTGCTGGGCTATTGGTTGCTTCTCTTGATTTGGTTACAAAAAAAACACACGTACTGGAAAACATCCAACCGAGAAATAAAAAATTGTTATACTGCCTGAATTTTGATTAAAATCTGAAAGCACTATTGACTCATCGCCCGTTTAACTGAAGCTAGCTTTTCTTACAGGAGGAAGAAGTTTATTATGATTTCTTCTTGTTATACCAGCAAAAGTTTCTGACTGGCAGTGAGTGTTTTAAGCATGCTGACAGCCACATCAGTACTTAGTACTTCTAATTCTGACTAATGAAACAAAGCTTACGTATCTCTATGATTATTGTCCCTTAGCAAGCGTGTCTGATGATGGGGGCTCTTGGTCCATCCTCTGCAGTCCTGCTCTCTGCAGGAGGGTAAAGACATTAGATTGGTAGATCGTTTGACCCTAATCTTCCTTCTTAATATTTTCTCTACTGCACCGGTAATAATTTCTTGTTTTTTTTTTTTTTTTTTTAATATATTTCAGTGCTGCTGACAGAGGTAAATTTTAGTAAAATTGAAAGCGCAGATGACCAACCTTTTTCAACTTGGGGAAAAAAAGACAGTATAGAAAATATATATATAAAAAAAAGCTGTCAAAGTCCAAACTCATTGTTTAGATGTTTCAGATCTGGGATGTTGAAAATGTACTGGGTCCCCCAGCAGGGGTCAGGGGGCTGGCTGCTGCGTCAGCGTGGGAGAGATGGAGTAGGAAGGTTGGCTACAGAGCAGTTGGGTGGGGGGGACATGAAGAGAGATTCTGACATGGAGAGAAACACAAACCTGCACCTCCTCCGACTCTCAAAGCCCACGTGCTCCAGGTCAGAGTTCAGGGTAGGGGAGATATAGTTCCTGCCTGCCTACGCTGGGGCACTTTTAATAAGTGTGAAGGTTCCCACAAATCCTATAAATCATAATAAATGCATTTCATCAGCAGCAACATGGAAACGGGTGCTGCGCAGTCCTTATTAGTTTCGGAGAGGCAAGGAAGCGAAAGACGGAGCTCAGAAGTAATTATTTCAACCTGGTCTCGGGTTGATTATTTCATAGTTCAAAGCGCCGATGAGGTGTGAGCAGATGTTGTTCACTACAGCATCTTGTGCCAGCCGCTTACTTGGCCCCGGAGGCAGAATTGGACGTGCTGCTGGAGGACATTTTCTCCTCCCCATACACACACACACACACACACACACACACACACACTCACTCTGAACCATCACATACCTGAAACATAATGGTTCAATAAAACTTGCTGGAAAATTCCAAAAGAAGCAGAAAGTAGAACCCTAATTCTCATTGAGACATCATTTCATTTGCCTTCTTCGGCTTACAGTGGGACTTACTCTGCAAGCTAACTGGACATACTCTGCAAGTTAACTGGATCTACTCTGCAAGTTAACTGGACATACTCCGTAAGCTAACGGGACATACTCTGCAAGCTAATCGGACCTACTCTGCAAGTTAACTGGATCTACTCTGCAAGCTAACCAGATCCACACTGCAAGCTAACTGGATCTACTCTGCAAGCTAACCGGATCCACACTGCAAGCTAACTGGACCTACTCTGCAAACTAATCGGACCTACTCGGCAAGCTAACTGGATCTACTCTGCAAGATAAAGGGACCTACTCTGCAAGCTAACCAGATCCACTCTGCAAGTTAACTGGACCTACTCTGCAAGTTAACTGGACCTACTCTGCAAGCTAACCAGATCCACTCTGCAAGTTAACCGGACCTACTCTGCAAGCTAACCGGACCTACTCTGCAAGCTAACCGGACCTACTCTGCAAGATAAAGGGACTTACTCTGCAAGCCTCATACTTTATTAACCAAACACCAGTTTGGTGAAGCAAATCTGACCCCAGGACAAACCTCAGTCTGTTTCCTCCTTTGAAACTGTCAAGATCAAGAAACATGACAGTTCTGTCAGACAAATTTAAACCGATTTGGAAGGTGCCCAACAGAAGTTTACAGGTTTTAAATTAAGCTGTCATTGGACACAGCTGCAAGTTGTTTTAAAATCGCAAATCACCACTCCCGGTCAAAAGTCAGAGAATTGTTACATGAAAAAAGATACTTATTTTCACTGCTCAGTTAGAATTTCAGAGTGAGTTTTCATATAAGTCTACTCCAATCAAAATTCATTGCAAATATCAGCAAATATGTTTTTCTTGTTGGATTGCAAGTTATTCCTTGTGCTTCACAGCTGTAGCCTGAATTCCTGAACCCTTTGATAAATGCATCAACACATTAAAATCAATTAGCTAGACTCCCCTGGATGACCCAATCTTGCTCATGCTGTATACAAAATGCCTGAAGTGCACAAAATACTCATTGTTAGTTAAGGCCACATTTACACTATTTCAGGCCGAAGCAGGAGGGCACCCCGGAGAGACACGGAGCTGTTGACGGTCTATCCATCAAAGCTCAATGAACGCTCTACTGTCATACTGTTATACTGTCATTAGCTTCACTTAAACTTCGAGGGGTGAAATGCTGTTTATTCAGGCTATCTCCATTTTAGGTAGTGTAACACTGGACCGCAATTGCAACACAATGTGAAGTAGCCCAAAAATATGTGTGTATGTATGTATATAGACACACATACAGTATATGTATATAGACAGTGTGTCTATATATATACACATACACATACAGCTTGGAGAAAATAAGTAAGTTAAACACGCAAAAGGGCTTTAACTTTGACGTAATTAAATCACAATTACAAACGAACCTACAAGCGTGTGTCATATTAAGTTGAATGCAAATGAGCTTTGGAAAGACCCAAAGAGTCGTGTTTTAATTTCCATTGTATCTGTCTCAAAAACTGCTAAATCGTTTAATGTGTCAGTCACAAGGATTGTAGCAGCATATCCCAAATGGGGGGGAAGGGGGGAGGGTGATTTTAATGGCGAAGAGGAACAGTGGTCACAGGTCAAAGCACACTAACATAGACAGACACTTGCTAAACACCACAGAGATGCCGCCTCAAAACTGAACTGAATCAGCACTTCTGTGAAACAGTCTCAACAAAAGCTGTACATCGTAAGCGTCATAAAGCTGGGATTTATGACTCAGCTGCAATTTGGATACCTCTTATAAACAAAGCCAGGGCACAAAGATGTATAATCTATTGTAAGTCGTACAAAACTGTTACCCTTGAGTAATGGAAAGAGCAATATGGTAATATGGGCCACCTTTCACTCTTTTTTCGGAATTTGGGTGGCTTTACCTTTGAGGAAAGCCAGTGGATGCTTCCAATCCGCAATGCGTTTTGAGATCCCGTTTTGTAGGAATCATCAGGGACAATTTATTGCTCAGCGTGGTCGTATAACAGCCAAGGAATATGAGCTCATTTTACAAGACCAGGTGAACCTTACTATACTAGGGATGGTTTTTTTTCTCAAAATGATAAACCCCCCCCATACACTCTACTAAACAAATTCAAGAGAACTTTCATTAACACTGGGATAAACTCAGACACCTCCCGTGGTGGCCCAGATCTAAGCATTGATGCCATCTTTTGGAAAGCAGAGAGCACCAGATATTTCCACTTCCTTCGACCCACAAACAACTGGAAGTTTTTCTTCATGAAGAAAAGTTTTATATCCCACCACTTACGGTTCAGGTCTTACATGCCAAATTCCTGAAGATATTCTGAAGGCATAGTCCTTCTTAGGTATTTGATATTAATATATTTTTAGCAGTTTTACTTGCCAACCGTACAATTTGGGCAATTTAAAGACACCAATATTCTAATTTAGAGACACCAATTTTTGGGCTATGCGAGGAAACCAGAGAACCAGGAGTGAATTCAGGGGAATTAGCGGAAGATGTATCAAGGCCACACGTAGACCTAGATTCAAACCCTTACAATTCTTCTCAGAGGATTCAACATGAAAAAATAGGAAACGCAACATAAACATAATCGTGGAGGTGAAAAATGTAACCGTCTCAAGCAAATGACAAAGTCATGTCGAGCGTTTCAGCTATCCATTATTTATTCAGATTACCAGCACATTTCTTCGCGTTTTCTGCGGGAACAAACACATCTGCTTCTTAATTACCGTGTGATCGCTTGATTACACTAATTTACAGCTATATGAAAACAGGCTGATGAACACAAATGTGAAATCCCCCTCAAATTTCATTTTTTCTGGAACTCGATATCTATTCAAATGAAGGTACAATTTTGAATAACATCCACAGGAAGTTAACGGGAGATTAAATATTGATGTGCATCCTCAAATTAGTGTGACAAAGGATGAACATACTGACTCCAGAAACATTTGACTTTGCGATATGTGTTTACTTGAATGTAGTCAGCGACAGGACATGAGCCTTAATTCATACGTGACCTTATTAAATTGCGATAACATGCTGCATTGATCAAAATAAGCTGGGTCAATCGTTAGATGTTTAATAAGTCATTTCTCCCAAGGTCAGCAATTCAGCTCCCAGGATCCTCTTTGTTCAGTGACATATTCCCTGCAGCAAAACCCCATGCGGCCTTTGTGAGTGTGTGACAGCAGAAATTTACAGCCAGACGTCATTTCCCACCAGACAATTTCACAGCATCTCCGACCGGGTGTTTAGTTAACAGAACATCGACCCCACATCACATGACTTGAGAATTATTCAGCATTGTCATGGTTGATGCTGTTGTTACTGTAGGAACGATCATGAATAGCGAATTGGCATCTCGAAATTGCTAATAGCGTGTGATCGCGCGTGGGAATCTGTGCCCCATGCCTGCCTGGCGTGCCATCCTGAGTGTTCATCTTCCCTCTGCTGTATGATATAAGCTCTAGGCCCGACTCCCACGACAAGCCATTAGGAGACTGATGTAAGGTTGGATGGATGGAAATAATAATGGGATCTATTATAAAATGCGTGTGCAGTCTCTAGGCACGGTGCCTATGCATGTTATCGCAGAGATATTTGCTTAAGGTTTCTTTCAGTTCATATTCTGCTAGTGTACTCTCAGTGTTACGGTAGGTAGTGTTGTGGCCCCAAGCGAGTGTTCAGAGGCTGGTGTCGGCTTTGTGCCAGAGCTCAGGAGCTCGCCCCCCCCCCACCCCCCCCCCCACCCAAATCTGAGTAGGTTTCCTCTAGCTACTCTGCTTCCCTTCCATAGTCTGAGGCAGGTCAGGTGAATCGCCTTCAATGTGTGATTCTGTGTGTGTGTGGATTATGTCTATATTATACTTATACTCATATATATATTTTTTTTTTTTTATTTTTATTTTTTTTCTAATTATTTTATTCTTTCTTTCTTTACTCCTAGCCTATAACTCTCGCTGCCTTTTTTGACAATTGGAATTTCCATTTATTTTAGTTTGATAGTCTGTGCTTATTGTATTGTATTCATTGGTATGTTTGTATGACTTTAGGTGTAAATATTACAAGTGTGTAAGTTGTTTGTTTATGTTGGAACTTTTGTAGCTTATTGCTGCCACCTTGGCCAGGACTCCCTGGAAGAGGAGATAATGTATCTCAATGGGACATTCCTGGTAAAATAAAGGATAAATAAAATAAATAAATTACATAGCGGGGACCGAATGTCCGCCACAATGTGATAAAAACGTGTCGTTCCGACGTTGTGGGGATCATTTTCAGGTCCCCACAAAGATCTGTGAATGCAATGAAAAAACTAAAAATGCCAGAAGTCTTTTGTCTGCTTACTTACGGTTAAGGTTAGAGCTGGGTAGGGGTTAAGGTCGTCATGTTGTGTGTGTGTGTGTGTGTCCAGGTATACGGTACCTTTTGGGGACCAAAACTAAACTAAAACTAAAAATTCCAGTGGTAACCTTACCCATAAGTAACCAAACAAAATATGACACTTTTGGAATTTTTTGTTTTTTGATTGCAGTATAAAATTGAGGTGAACCTTGTGGGGACACACACACACACACTCGCACACACACACACACGCGCGCGCTTTTATACCCACGTGTTGGTATAAGTTAACAGTCTGGCTTACAGCAGCTATCCAACATCATCCACTACATATCTTAAGTGAATCATCAAATGACTTAACTGTTTAAATATGTAAAAATCATAAGTTTAGCAAATATAAACATAAACCTAGGAATAAAAAAAAAAAAAAAACAGTGTGCAATTATTATAGAAATCATTTTTTTTTTTTGGTCTTTCTTGGGTAGGGGATAACCAACTATGCACATACTGCAGGTTATCTGGGGGAAATTTCCAGAAAGCCTGAGATGCTGACTTCCAGTCCTGTCACATCAGCAGCTATATTCCTCTGAGGTCAGACTCTGGCTTGGCGAGATCCCCCCCCCCATCCTCCTTGACATTCCCAGCCCACCAGCCCCCCGACTCTCCTGATCTTTGACCCTGATACCACCACTTTTCCAGATTTAGTGTCTGGCTGGATTCAGCTTTAATGGCTGGATTTGGAGTAAAAAGCTATTTTATAGGTGATATTTACGATACCCAGCACTAAAACAAACAGAAAAAAAAGTGCACGGTTTGAGATTAGGTTAAAAGATATGTGTTCAGTGTCCACTTTGAAAGTAACTTTTAAAGGACAATTAAATTTTATGCATCTAAAAGAAGATCAATATCCAGGTATAAACAAGGTGCAATGAATCTTTAAGTGCCACTGATATCAATTCAAAGGTTGGCCTCGGCCGGGACAGAGACAGGGATTATATATGGCAGTCGTTAAAATTTTAAAGTCTTAATGAATTAATTACATATATGGTGTTACTTAAATAGTTTCAGTGGTGTTATCTGCTCTCAGTGACATGTCCCCTGGTGTTCAGGCAAACTAAGCCGATCGATACGATACAACTCACAGTAAGATGCAATGCAGAATTAACACAGAGTAAACAGCAGATCGGGGGAAGTAAGTCTGTATTTTATAAGATATTTGCCCCTTACTACATTGCTGTCCAAGGGACTTAATTAGAATGCATCTCACCTTTATACATGGCACTGATTCTGAAAACTGCGTCCATCTCTCTATGCATTATCTTGGCATATGGGGCCTTTGGCATTTTCTGGTCTGACAGGCTTGAAGTCATCCACAACACAACCCTGAAGGACACTAAAATAGGGCAGGTTTTTCCCCTGAATGAAAGGTAGGCATTACAGGTCCCAAATGCTTCCTGTGGTACTTTTAACAAAAATCCGCCATTTAATTAAAAAAAAAAAAACCTTGCTAAATTGTCCAGTTACCATTGTGTCCCGCAATATGGATTCCATCACAAAACCGCAGTTTTCCATCTCTGGAGATATCAAAAGCTTCTTTTTTGCCCTGTTTAGTTTTAGCTGCATGTCTTTTCAGCTACTATCATCCTTTCATCTCTGCAGTCAGGAACGAATGATAGGATCAGGATGGACAAAAGATCTCTGTCCAGCTGCAAGCTACACCTAGCCAGTCATGACAACATGGCAGCGTTTGCAGATTTCACTGCTTTGTCTAGGTTGTGTCAATCATTCATTTACTTTCAGGCTATATTTGTACAATTCCTTGTCTCCTTCTTGTTCTAACAGAGTTTTTCAACGGCTTTGTAGTATTTCCAAAGTGCTGTCTAAAAATTACCACTGCAAAGATGTTTTTAGTGTTTTGCCTAATGTAATTAAGGATTACCCATGCTGAATAATATCTAGAAAAACATCAGAAGACTTTAAACCGTGCTGCGTGCTCAGCATAGCATGTCAAACAGAGCCGCCAAGTCAACGTTGTGACAAACTGACAGTGTGATAACCTCAGTAAAAAAAAAAAGTGTTTTATGTTTAACAGCACAGAAAAAGGGAATTCCCAAGCCATACCGGTGCCATTTTAGGAACCAGTTCCCAAAGGCCTTTTAGGTGCCGCACGTGGCCAGAGTTTCGCAGCAAATTGACTCAATCAGGATTAGCTACATCACAGGATATTAGTTGAAATTAGTCTCCTGTTGTAAAAATGAGGAACACCCAGGAGAGACATCTGTGTCATTCTGCCTTCAACGTCCTTTTTGGTTTCGACTCTGAAAACGTTTATTCGCGGTATCATTTTTGTTTCTTCTTCTTCTTTTTCCCAGAATGCAACTGGAATGCTTTTCCTTTCTTTCGGCTAAGCCTTCAGACGCAAAGGATCAGTAGGGAAATTTGATAGAACACGGGCCCCGGAGCAAGGGCCTCAGTGCTGAGAGCGGCTCCCAGAGGGGCCCGGTAATTGGGCCTGGCGAACAGGTCGGCAGCCGGACACAGCAGGTTCCTTGTTCCCGACGCAACACGGTCCATTGTCTATGCAACAGAGAGGGACGATTTTATTCAGGAAGTGGGGCCAGGGTGTGTGGGGCGGGGGGGGGGGGGGAGCGACAGGCCTTTAATTGTGGCCAAGGTAATTGAATATAATGCAGAGTAATTGCAGGTATGCCCTCGTTGGAGATGGAGGTGGGCCACAACACAATGGCTAAGTGTCCTGCTGAAAGAATTGCATTTGTCCAATTGAGGAAACGGCCTTTCAGGATATCAGTGCCAATGAGAACAATATATATCTCCTAATTCAACGTATACCTATGGGACAGCTATTAATGATGGTACCTTTAGAGACATATTTAAGGCTGAGATGACTTTCTAAATATTAGGAAACTGAAGGGCAAATTTCCAAAACAAACTCAGTATGCAAGACACATTTTCCCCCAAAAAAATTATGTGAACAGCTGAATTTCTGTAAGTTTTGCAAGTTTACTAAAAGCGCTTCGTCGGACTACATGAAGATTGGGTTAGTTTTGGTTCCTGATACAGTAACATATGATGAGGACACCTGACTTTAGGTCTCACCTCAGAAACGACAAAAAATGGACTGAGAGTTGTGAATATTTCTAAAATAAGCTTCTTGAACTCAACACCAAATCAGTTTCCCCCAAATTGTCACCAAAAACCTGAATTAACTATAACTATAATGTTAACTAAATGGGTCATTGTGACAACAGCCAACACATTTTTAAACAGAGGATAATAGTACCATTATAGATTGTTTGTCTGCCTCTTTTTGTTCTCATTCACCATCCTCCAACGCAGATTAGTGATTGACTTGCTTGCTGTAGAATAAAGAATGAATTCTTCACCAAGGCATATTCCAGCATTCATGGAGGGAGTGGGCGGGGTCAGGGCGGAGTGGGCGGGGTCAGGGCGGAGTGGGCGGGGTCAGGGCGGAGTGGGCGGGGTCAGGGATAAGGGGCTGGTGGGTGTTTTGTAACTGGAGGGCATTTTTATATGTCATTTATTTTTCTGGCCTTAAAAGAACCACAGAGGAATTTGGCATGGAACAAAAGCCCAAATGTCTGGCCACAATCACGCCGGTGATGAGGCATCATGCAGGTAGGCTGGGGCGGGGAGGGATGGACCAGGAACTGCAGAGACCACGGGCTTGTACGGTTCGCTCTGAAATGTCGTACCATGTGTTTGTACCCTTAATAAGTTCCATTTCAGAAAGCATGCAACTCTTGACCTTAAGGCCACACAGCGCAAATAAACTGGTACAAGCCTGTTTCTTTGGCTTTTACTGCATTACACACCATATTTCAGGCAACATGGTTGAATAAATAAGTGTTTACGTGGCATTTGACAGATTGCTGTATACTGTGTTAGATTACATTCAATCACACCTGACCCTTTGCAGCGCAGTACATAAGCAAGGCCAATTGCTACAAATCACCAAACAAAACAAAGGCTGCTGCATTATCCCTACAGTGCAGAAAAATCACCTGCCTCTTGTTTGATTTTCAGCATTTTTACGCTGGATTTGCTCAGATGTTTTGTGGATTGCAGATCTCAAAAGTAGCTGAGAAAACAATGCATACGCTCAATATATATTGCTTTTGGCCTTGTTTTTGGTGTTCAGCATGAACGTACAAAAGTTATGACCTTCTCCAAGTAACTTCACCCAATTAAAGGGATGATCAATTGTTTTAATAGTTAGGTTAACAATCAGGCCTGATTTTGGCCACCCCTTTAAGATAAAAATCCATAAAACTCTGGCCTATATTGGTGGGAAGGTGCCAGTACCAACTGGATCTAAAACTGCATCATGCTCCAGTTAAATAAACAAACAAATAAACAAACTGGATAGAAAGTTTGTTGATGTTCATCCATCTGGGACGTGTTACCAAGCCATTTCTAAGGTTCTGAGGGCAGCGGTAAATCTGCCCAGGAGTGGCAGAGAACGGGCTTTTAAACCATCCAGGAGGCTAAAAATCCGGGAACAAACCAGGAGCTTGCAGGCTTCTGTGCCTCTACTGAGGTCAGTATTTATGACTCACACGTCAGAAAACCCTGAGCTAGAACAAATTACTCAGCAGAGTAATAAGACCAAAACCCACTGCTTTCTAAGAATATAAATGCTGGCCATCTGTAATGTCCTCCAGAACAATATTCTATACACAGATTCACCAGAAGTGGGACTTCTGGACTGAGCTAAACCCTGTTATGTCTGATGAAAACCAAAGTCACGTCAAGCAGTATGAATATACCATGGCTGCTTAGGTCGGGGTGGTGGTGGCAGAGGTTTGTGATGCTTAAATGCTGCAGGACTTGGATGTCTCCTCAATCGCTGCTGGGGCAATGAATCCGACTCCGCAGCAGAGAATTCCACAGTCGGATATCAGGCGTCCTGTCTACCGAAGCGACACTAAGCTACGCGCCAGGAAATAATCCAGGACCAAGCTGAGTCTGCATCAGAAATACTGAGGAACAAAGGAAATTCAAGTCCGGGACTGGCTTAGTCTTCTTGTAGCGCTGAGCGAGGTGTTGGAGATCTAGAGCAAGTCGTTCATACTCACAAACCCACAAGTGCCAATCAGTTCTGCATGAAGAACTGTGAGAAAATTCCTCCACCAAGCTCTGACAGGATCATCTATAACTACAGGATGCGTTGGTGTCAGCCATTGGCAGGGAAGGGGGCTACGCGATTCACTTTAGCAGGGGCAGATCGGGACACGGGGAGGGGAGGATGGGCCAGGGAATGAGGAGCGTTTAATTATCAGGGAGTTCCACAAATGCGGGGGTGAAAAATGAACGAAAGATTCTGCTTTGGGAAAGACACAAAATGGAGGGAGTAGGTCTTGGGGAAAGTGTAACTTGTCCTGGACTATTGGATTGTGTGTTTTATATCGATACATAGATATTTGTTATTAATTTCAAAGGAAATTTCAGGTTTATAGTAGTACAATATACACATTTAGAATAGGCAGTAAGAATAAGTAATAGATAACAGCAAACGGTAATAGTGTAAAGCAGGGGTGTCAAACTCCAGTCCTGGGGGGCCAGAGCCCTGCACAGTTTTGGGTTTCCCCTCATTTATCACACCTGATCGAACCCCTTGTGCTAATTACCACACAGCTCTTGAGCTGAATCACTTGTGGTGGAAAAGGGAAAGAACTAAGCTACACAGGGCTCCGGCCCCCCAGGACTGGAGTTTGACACCCCTGGTGTAAAGAATTCAGGCAAAGTAGAATATTATTAAAGACAGTACTGGTCAAAGACCATGTGGCACCCATGGCAGGCTTGACCACCCCCCGTCTGAAATAAAGCGAAATTGTCTGGCTAAGTGGTTCGGCCCAGAAGATGGTGCCCTAGGCGGCCGCCTATGTCACTTAATGGGTTGACCGGCAATGGATCAAGGGTAATTTGTGAATGAAAGTTGGTCTTTTATTTTTTGCCCTCCCTCAGGTGTTCATACGATGGAAAAACAAGTGATCGCCACTTTAAAAGGGGTGTTTCCTTTTTGAAGTTGCGCACTAAGAGTTGTGCAAATAAACCTTCACCCAATACCAAATTTCATGTTACTTGAATATCAAATTTCTTGTTGCCCCGTCTGATATTCGGATCTGATAACATACAGAATCAAAAAAAACATAGCCACGCCATCAGATATAGGGTGATTAATTTTCTCCCCATGGTTACTTCCTGCCGTACGTGAAACAATTCATTGCTCCTGGCATTCAAAATTTTGAACCTAACTTGTTCCGAGAAATGATGAAGTAAAAATAGCTGCCAGTTTTTTTTCCCATGCAAGAATTTTTGAGTGTTAAACATTTGACACGGTGAAGCAGATAAAAGACCATCGTGTTTCATGAAAGCCGAACACATTTTTGGGATTAAAATGCATTCTAAAGAGTCATCGCAGGGTCCTTTATGCCATTACTGCGAAAATGCGCAGCCTTTGTTGAACCAGCAACTCCGCAGCACTCATGCACTCCTACTTAAATCTTCTCGCCAGGTTGGTGCTTTAAAGGACTATGCAAATGATATTCTTCTGTTGCCAAATTGCGCCTATTGTACTTTACAATGCAGGATGCAAAAAAAAAACTTAAGTACTTGGAAGGGCTCTTGTGTCAAAACTGGTACTGGCATTAGCATTTGGCTCGAGCACTAGACAATACCTTCATGGTTCCTGTAAGTACTCCAAGTGTCACATTTAAAACACACTACATTGGCCAAAGGCAGCAGAGATATGCACCTTGGTAGGTTCTATATATAGATCTGCACCTTTGTAGATGTATGTTTTGAACCAAATTGCTGCCCAGTGAACAGCTCCATGTGACATAGACATTAAAAAGATTTAAGTGGGATTTTATTAAAGGTTGGTTTTTGACAAGGGGGAGGAGACCCAAACACCTCAGAACCATCTCTCTAAAGCAGGGGTCTCCAACTCCGGTCCTGGAGAGCTACTGTCCAGTAGGTTTTCTATCCTACCTGGCTTCTGATGAGCCACACCTGTTCTCAGGTAAATACCAGGAACAGGTGTGGCTCATCAGAAGCCAGGTAGGATAGAAAACCTACTGGATAGTAGCTCTCCAGGACCGGAGTTGGAGACCCCTGCTGTAAAGGCTCTGTTTTATACCTTTCACACATCCTGAATGATCATAGGTCAGTGCTAAGTATCCATAATTCAATTAACGGTCAATAGACTGCTTACGGCTTTGCCGTGTGGGACTCCCCCCCCCCCCTCTAACCCTCCACCCCGTGTCAGTGGTTCTGCGGCATGAGGTTCCCATTGGTACTTTTGTACAATCAAAGGTGGCCCCAGTAGCCAGATTGGTTTCTGTGAGAGTCACCCTGCGATGAATGAGATGATTGACGGCGTCTGTGAGCGCCGTGGCGGCCACCTGGCAGAGCACAGGAAGCTGTTTTAAGAGTGCGGCGCTTTTTTTCCGAGCGCAGGCGGAGTTAGAATTATCCGGCCCTCGAGCTATGTCACACATCGGTCACAGGTGTCCGCGGGTATTTTTTTTATATTTTTTTTTTTAACTCATTAACACTGGAGCTTTCCATTTTGCTGAGGAGGGTGGAGGGGCTGCGAGAGAGAGAGCCCTCTGGGGAACTGCTTTAGGAGAGTATTTGGGGAGAGGTAGCACACTGTGTTGAGTAAGAACTGGCCTTTTTATGATGTCATCCTAGGAAGTACTTCCCTGCACCTGTACGCTATCACCAGCACTAACAACAAGGGTGGCACAAACGTGCGATTACCGAGTTACCAAGCTTAGCTTATTCAGGCGGATATTTAGGACCACAAAAATTGAAACGCTAACACTTAAAGCAGTCATTATAATGCATTATAGATACCTTCATAATGCATTACAATGCATTCATAAGGTATTACAAAGATGGCTATAACTATTTATAAAAAGGCATAACACATTATAGCTATGTTTATTATACATTATAAATACTTTATGAAGCTCTCATCTATAATGTGTATTTTGTTCCAATGTGTAACATCAGGTCCCATTTCGGGATTTACCTTCAGGTTAACTCCTTGGTTACTAGTTAAGGTTTTCCCTTAACTAGCAAAGTGGAGATTCTACTATCAGCCGGGGCTCAGAAATCCACAGTGGCTCAGGAAGAAAAAACCTCAGGCGGCCGCAGATCTTTGAACCTCGAGCTGGAGCGGGACCTGCCTCATTAGTGAGCGCGGCTCCATGCCGTGGAGAATGTGAGTGTGAGTAGATTACTTTAAAATGGCAAGATATAACACTGTTGTTGTTTATGGTGCTGGACGGCTGCCTCTATCCCAATCAGCATGTTGTGAAGGACAGCCATAAAAGTCAATTGAGTCGAACCTACTGATCATACTTTATGCGAACGGTCTTATACAGCTGATATGCTTTGTTAAGCAATGATAATGATGCACTTTGCTAGAACGGCAAAGAATCTTCTAGAACTGGAACCTACAACTTTTATAATTGCTGCTGAGGGTTTACAGTCAGAGCAGTAAGGTTTGGGAGTGAGAGAATAAAGAGAACTTTATTTTATGTCGCTAGTAATTATGAACAGATGACTGAATAGGTTTGTCACATGACTTCGCCTTGCCAATAACACGTTCACTTCCTCCCATGTGTTAAATCATAATTTACAGTTAAGAGAACCCCCTCTCTTTTGTTATTCATTTATGTGCCACTCATTTCCTTCACTTCATAATCACGACTGGCATGCACATTTCCAAAACTCAGTCCAGTTTTTGTCGTTTTTAAGAGGAGACCACCAATGAAGTCAAGTCAGGCTTCCTCATCATATGTTACAGCACTGGGAACCAAAACTCACTCAGTCCTCATGTAATCCATTGAAGCACTTTTGTTAAATTTGCCAGAACCATAGAAATGGTACCTACTTACAAACCATACTGAGTGAGATTCGTGAAATTTGCTCTTCAGTTTTCTTGATCAGACATTGTGGATTGTAACAAATAAGACATGGTTATAGTACAGCCTGATATTCGCCCAGCAAGGCAGAGTGTATGACTTGCCAAAGTGAGCCAATTTAATGATCACAAAACACAGTAAATGGTAAAAGGCGCTAATCTAGAACTCGTGGATTTCTGCTGACACCGCTTGGACTGTGCACTACATCTTGTCACACCTGTAAGTGCTTCACCTCCATGCTGGGTCGAGTCCGGTGCATCCGAGAACCATTTGTCATCGTTCAAGTGGCCTGGGAACGCCGGGGCGCAACGAGACGATGGTAATGGAGAACATGTGGGTCGTAAGCGAAAATAACGAGAAAAAGACTGTAAGAATAAATAGAGAGAAAAATAAATCACGGAAAGCGCTGAACGCTGAACAGCAGATAGCCCAAAGAATGTTCGATGTTTATTTCCATAAACTCCGAAACAGACGGTTTACCGGATTCGTAAACAGGTTACGGCTGTTCGGCTCCATGATTTCGCCGCACCGCTGCCAAGAATTAACTCCTCAGCAGAGGTAACATTTCAAACAAGCTTCTCTAGCGCTTTGTTGGTTCCCGTCTGCCTTGCAAACAAAAAGCCTCACAAATGCATGTCTGTTTATTTACAGAAAAGCGGCTTTTAAAGGGCGGCATTCTTTTAATTTCTCCAGATAAACTCGATGTGGTCGAGAACGTCAAATTGGGAACGCGAGAGCCTGTGTTCTTGGGTGATAGTTTATGTTCCACATCCTTTAAGCTGCCAGGTTTTTAAAAATAACCTCTCTATTCTCTCTTACTAATTGCAGAATAATTACCATCGTGGGAATGGAGTTCCACTTATACAAAGCCTTATGTTACAGCTGACGGGAAGGATATACACTAACTGACTCTGCATAATTCTGTTATCATAAAGTATTTATATTCTTGTTGTGATTTTGGTTGGTCTGTTTGCATAAAGGAGTGTGCCAAATGAATAATTGAAACATCACAGCCCACTGCAGCGCTAATCTTTAGGGGGAAAAAATAATTTAAGTTTAATTAAATGTTCCCAAGTCATTGTATATAAGCGGTGCTCCAAAAATTCAAAACAAAACAAAAAAAATGCTAGCATTTGAAGTCATTTTTTACAGAATCCCTGACACTAAGTTTGCAAGTTTAAAGAAAAAAAAAATACACAGCAAAGTTGACTTAAAATGTACAAAGGAAATTTAAATTAAACTTAAATTGCAAACTAAAAATAAAAAACAGGTCACACTATTTTCAGCAGGGTGACACTAGAATGAAACTGAAGGGGTTAAGGACTGATTTTATTTGAGTCATTTTAATCGGGGCAGTCTGCTATAAAAGTTAAATTCTGAAGCCTTTAATGAAAGCTTCAATCTTAGCTTGAAGGTAGTTGGCCGCTGTAAGTTCCTCACTCATCGCATTACTTATATTCTCGTCCTGTGTCACTTTCCGACAGTCCAGGAGATGCAGTGGTTGCATGTTTCCTGACTCTAGTTACAAATAACAGATAAAAACTGTTTTGTTCTTTTTTTTTTTACAGTCTCCCTGTCAGCGTTGATGAGAAAACAGGGCATTGATATTTCTGCAGGACACTGAAGAATTGAGTCCATCTGGAATATCTCTGTAGGTACCTCTGCTCTCCTCCTGTTGTTACCATGCCCGGCAAAGAGCAGAACCGTGCCCCCTTCGTTTTGCACAACCGGACATCAATCCCCTGCGTTCGCTTCACTCGAGGCTAACACCATTGCGCCTCCTACAGGCGGCCCCAAGCATCACACGCACACGAATGGCCGTGAGTGAGAAGCAAGTCAAGCCATCCTGTTAATCAGGCACGTCGCCAAACTCGAAACATTAACCGCAGATGTAGAAATCGCAATAAGTGGCCAGGATGCACACTTCCCAAGGAAGGGATCCGATTGCTGTTCCTTGGCGTCCCTTGCATTGGTGCACGGTCAGAAACGATGGCGCCACATTTGCTGCCGTTTAAGAATCTTCAGCTGCGAGTGATTAATCTCACGCATGCCATGCCGTTCTGAGGCAGCCGTCCTCTTTCCTGAATGACACAACTGTGGTGGAACAAACGTCACCCCCCCCCACCCTCCCCAACACGCCTCGTCCTTATCTCCGTCATTACGGAAGCAGGATCCAAAGTCGCACAAAGAGCTTATTGAACACAAAATGACACGGCAGAAGAAAAGCAAGCACAGACTGCCCCCCCGCTCATTAGGAGAGGAGATAAAGGAAGAAAAAAGTGCCAAATTAATCCCTTATCTCTACAAGTTTAATGTAGCGGGAGGATTATTGATGTTTGAATGTGCAACTGTAACTCATTCCTGAGAAGCCCAGGCTTTTATTTCTGGCAAGATCTCCTTTTTGATCATTTTTAATTAATTATCCACTTATATTCGTATTGCTGCAAAAATATCTTACAGGTAAATTCTGATGCCCTTCAAAAACAGTCTAGATAACACCATCCATCTGGTGTCCAATCACTCATCTTGCACAAGGTTGCAGAGTAGATCAGCTGAAATTATGACTCTTTTGTGATGCACCGTGACACTTGGCGAGAAAAACGGAAAAACAAAATTCCCGGTTTCACTTATGGTAGCGCTGAGGTGGTAGATTATCAGTGATGTTGTGACACATTGTGACACTCCTGTCACCCAAGTGAATCTGTCACTCTCAAGTGCCCCTCAAAGGTGACACTGTGTGCATGAGCTAGTGCATAAAGGCTCAGCGATGTCACAAAATTAAATATCAAACAGCATCTGTTTGTGTGAAACGTCCATCTAGAGACAGATTCCAGTTTGACAGGAACCTTGGTTATTGAAAAGATACAGGTTTGAAATATCTAGGAATTCATTTTCTATGCACAGTTGTGTAAAAAGCACTGCATAAAAGTTTATTAATGAGACCATCAGCTGATGCGTGACGTATATGTGTTTTTGACTGTGTGTAGGGGTGCGTTGGTGAAGCAGATTGTTATAGACACATGCAGAGCAATGTAAAGCAAAAGTACAAGTTTGTCGGTACTTGAAAGAGATCGGAGCTGCAGAGTGAGTGCTATTCCATATATAAAATAACATCAGGTTTTATTACTCAAGATAGAAAAAGTCAGAAAATTAATGCAAATGTTTTTTTTTTTTTTCCCATTCATTACGTATATATTTTTTTTCTCTCAGAAAGCCATTATGTGAAAATGTAAAATATTCTGATTGTTTACATGGTTAATGGTTACTATTCGGGGCGGCATGGTGGTGCAGTGGTTAGCACTGCTGCTTCTAGGACCCGGGTTCGAGTCTCCACCTGGGTTACATGTGTGTGGAGTTTGCATGTTCTCCCCGTGTCGTCGTGGGGTTTCCTCCGGGTACTCCGGTCTCCCCCCACAGTCCACAGACATGCTGAGGCTAATTGGAGTTACTAAATTGCCCATGGGTGAGTGAATGGTGTGTGAGTGTGTCCTGTCATGGACTGGCCCCCCCACTTTGGGTGGTTCCCCACCTCGTAGCTTCCAGGATAGGCTCCACACCCCCTGCGACCCAAAAAGCATAAGCAGGTTGGAAAATGGATCGTTAATATTCTTAACCCCATAATTTTAAGTATTTATCTCAGAAAAAAATATTTGCTAAAGAAAAGAACTGGTGCCTCTTTTAATGCCTTAAACAGGTTTACATTGATCCATTTTGTATGCTTTGTGGCATTAATTACTGATATTTCCAGAAAATTTACTCAGAATTTTATGCACATAACACCTCATATATGACTACAACTTTCCCTTTTCCCTCTGTGTAAAGCTCCTTCTTGCCTTCTGGATTTAATTACTGTCCAATCTGGCTTATAGTGTTAGATATCGACTCAGACTCTAATCTACCATTATGCAAGCTGTATTTTTTATTAACTTATTTTCAATTTGTTCACGCGAGGATGGTGTTTTATATGCTATTTTATGAATATATAAATGGTCCCAGAGCAGAATGTAATGTGTTTTTTTCGCCTTTTTCGTAATGTCTGTTCTCCATGTTCTTCTCTGTCAGCTTTGTCTTGCTTATAAGCTGGGAAAGTTCTGGATGATGGAGTTAGACATGTATTATACACATGGCGACTAACAAAATCTAGCGACGGGTCACGTTTGTGTTCCACTGGAAAGGGAAACAAACAAATTTTCTTCGTACACGCCCAGACTCCGACTGACTGACAGGTGAGTCGACTTCAAAGATCTAGGTGTGCCATCTCTCTTTTGTCTTCACCTTTCTGTCTTCTTTCATTCCTTTTGCCATAAAATTGCAGTGTGAACAGTTGCAATAAGAAGGATAAAGAGTCATAAAGCAAGTTTTGTGTTTGTATATTATTCTCAAAAACACATAAGGCCTTACAGATGTAGGCCGCTCCACACACCAGTACATCCACAAAAGCACAATTAATTTACAGTTTTAGGATTATTATGACAATGTGTTGGCTTATGATCAACTTTCACAAAACAAGGCAGCTTCATGAACCACAGTAATTTGTAAAATTCTAAATGACGGTCTTATTCTAAATGGGAATATTGAGTCAGGCTGTAACCAAGTTTCTCGCAAAATCTCAATCACAGTTTCCTAAAGGAATGCCGCGGATCCTCTGGAAATTGAAAGAAACATCTTCTTCGCGTTGCTGCGAAATTACTTCAAGAAAGTAGAATCTTGGCCTAGGAAGACGTTGATGATGACAAACTGGTAGCTATTAGCATCAGCTCTCCGATTCCCCATGGTGAACGCTCAGGGGCACATGCATGTGCACGATGGAGCAAATGTTGTCAAATCTGGAGGGAAGCCTTCCGGAAGCCATAGTGGGGTTAAGGAGAGTAACCTTGACCACATGGGTACCCTTTAGCTCTCTGCTAACCCCACCAACGACGGCCGGCTATGGTGATTGATTACCGAGGAAACTTTTCTCCGCTTACAGATGCGTGACAACCTCAGAGCCTGGATAAAAAAAATAAAATAAAATAAAAAACGTGAACAAAACAAGCTTTCCCACTAATCCTTAACACGCTAGTCTTCAGCTTAAGAAAGGGTGCGGATCGAATGTTGCTCAGGGCTCAAATTACAACATGCGATCATGCGAGCAAAATGTCTACATCTTCCGTTTGAAAATACAGCTTAACACAAGTCAGGAAAAATGGGCCGACACACACACACGTGATTGGAGCGCGTGCGCCAAGCCAAGCCCCCACAAAAGTTCAAAACAGCCCCTTGCAAGGCACCTTGTCTGTCAGACCCCCATCACGGTCTCCTCAGCTCTTTGAAGACTCTATTGACGCTAAATGAGGTGAATCCACTTGCCCGAAAATGCGAGAAAGCAGCCAGGCGACGTCTCCGCCGGCCTCAACGTCAGCACGAAAGCGGCGGGGCGGAGGGCACGTCATGCCCAACTGGCGGTGTGCGGTTTCTGTGGGTGCACAGAAGAGTGAAAAAACACACAAACAAACGGCAGGCCCTCCCGCGACTCCGCACGGACGTTTGCCGGATTCCGCTCGGATGACGAGACGGCTCCCAGTGCGAGGGCCCTGTCATCACCTGTGTTACGAAAGGGAAAACATGCTTATGCAATGATGGGATTTTAATGCTCCAAAAGAAAGAAAAAAGGAGAAAACGTGAAGACACGTGGAGCTAAAGTTAACCGTTAATAAGAAATGAACACATTAGCTGCGCCATTGGAAATTTTAGCATGATCATTATCGGAGCAATTCTACGATGTGACCACTAGGGGAGGTCAGCTAGAAATATGGGATTCACACCCCCCCACCCCCACCCCCACCTTGGGTGTATGAAAATATAGGATAAATCGCTAAATGGATTTGGAAAAATAACTTTCCATGGGGGCTGGGACAACAAAAAAACAGGTAGCCAGAACATCCTAAAAAGGGTCTTGATTCACCTATGATCATTATTCTAATTCTCAATATCTATTCCTTTACCCCATTACTTTCATCCAAACGCTCAATGCTCCAGTATGTCGGGTAGCACATTTTCTCCTGAGGCGTGGGGGCTGATTACTCACCATTGGCCTCGCAGAGTTAGCCTTGGCTAGCTCCAATGCTAGCACACTCCTTTGGCAGCCTGTCCACCAGAGCGCTGCTAAATTGGGCCTGTGTGCTGCCAAGACTGGGGGCCACATCCAAGAGAAACACCACTGCTCTGATTGACTCCTTTGGACTGTCCCGTAAGCCAGTGCTGGCCCTGATTAACTCAAGGTGTGCTATGACTTAATTAAGGCGCACAATACATCTCAATAATCATATATAGTATAATTTTCCTCGGTTAATTATGTGAACGTTGTATAATTTATGCACCTCCGCAGTCTGTCTTGATTCATTTAAAAGATCCTTTTGAAAACATTAGTTCCCTCCAGTAAATCTCTGCAAAGTATTTCAGTTCCTGACAAGAGTCTGTGCATGTCTGAGTGTCCCAACCAAACGCAGAGAAATGAGAATGACAGTTTAAAGCTACTTTCCTTCACATAGCAGATAGTTCCTTTGTAGCGTTTGGACTGAAAGGTTGGAGACATCGAAGAGGATAACAAATAAAAGCAGGACCTAGTTTGGGGGGGGGGGGGCGACAACATCTGTCTGTCAACGATTTCCATTCAGTGTCTCCAGGATCGACAGGAAGCTCATTGCAGAGCACCCAAGCAAACAAAAAAAATTGGGTCCGTCCGTCCCCGCGGCCTCAGTTGACCGTAGTGACACACGTAACCCGACACCACATGACGCGCAAAGATCCACCTCGATCTCCTTGAAAAACAACCAGTCAGATGGAGACTGGATTAGAACCCAAAGGCTGCATAGCAGAAGATATGCCCAGGTTTTCTTCCCAGCTTCCAGTAAGTTCTGTATCCTTTCCTACCTTGAACACTGTGGTTTTTCCCTTCAGCAGGCAACTCCCACACAAAAGGTTTCATAATTCAGGGCAGCTTAGCTTCCAAAGAGTCCTGCACACCAGCACTCCTCTCTAAGACCGTCATGGATCCAGGGAAATGGAAAAAAAAATTGTAACTTTAAAATAAATCGTAACTTTACTTAAAGCTGTCTTGTATAATGCATTGCAGATACCTTCTTAATGCATTATAAGGGTCAGTATAAGAAAGTGTTACAGCATCTTCTATTGACAGTCATAAGGCATTATAGTGTTGATTATAATACTTCATAAGCTCCAATGAAGCTCTCGTCGAAAATGCACTATAGATACCTTTGTAATGCATTGTAATGGTCAGTATTAAAAATTTTAAAAGCATTACTGCATCTTCTATTGACAGTCATAAAGCATTACAGTGCTTATTATAATACTTTACTCGAAGCGCTCATCTATAATGCATTATAGATACCTTCATAAGTGTTACCAAAAAGTCCTCACCATATCGCTAGCCAGCAGTTCCGTCATTAATTTATTTGGTCTGACACCCTTGTCTGGTGGGAGTTGCATGATTATTGCATCCCAGGTCATCAGAGCGATACTCTCTCCAAACCCAGACCTCAGCGCCGGCTTCCAGAAAGCGATGGAGCCCATTTTGGCATAAACAAGAACTTCACAACACTTTGGGGATTTAGTCAGATAATTGACTTGACAAAGGTCCATCCCCCCGGCTCCACGGAGTAAGTACCTGATGTCGGGCGGCGAGGATCAGAGGGGAGACGCTGAGACTGGGACTGCAGATGTGCTGAATTCCTCGGGATGTGGAGTTTTTGATTATGGAGCGAGTGGTGAACGGTGAAGAAGGCCGACTTTGAGCCCAGCATGCTGTGTCTCCTGTACGAAGCCCACGTGAGCTTCGCATGAGAAGAATGCATGAGAGCATCGCATGAGACATCACGTCACCCTGTGAACCACAGACCGTGTCGGCCATGCAGCACGCTGTTTCAGGACGTCATTTCAGAGAGGATGGTCTTCATTTTTAAGCGACTGACACTTCACAACTAAAAGGTCATTAAAAAACCAGGTCAATAGTCTCTAGTTCCTGGATCTTGAAGGAATACATGAGATGTAACTTCAAATAGACAGTCAGCTTTGATTGTTTTAAATACATATACAACGTTAAAGACACCAAAAACTGGAAAGACATCATTTTAATTGAAGGGTTAAGCTTATTTGGTATTTTTTTAAGATAATAATATACAACGAAAGCCAAGCAACTTAATTACTTTAAAATTTGAGTCTTATGTAATTTTCCATGTTTTTTCATAACAATACCATACAGATAAAAAAATACAGGAAGTGCTTTTAATCAAGGGTGGCACAGCGGTTGGCACTGCAGCCTCACAGCAAAAAGGTCCTGGGTTCGGTCCCAGATTCTTTCTGTGTGGAGTTCGAATGCCCTCCCCATGTTCGCGTGGGTTTTCTCTGGGGGGCTCCGGCTTCCTCCCACAGTCCAAAAGCATGCAGGTTAGGTTGATTGGTGAGTCTAAATTGGCCCTGTAGTTGTGTGACTGTGTAGGTGTTGGTTCCCACCTGCACCCATTGTTCCCAGGATAGGCTCCAGTCCCCCCCGCAACCCCAGTTAGGACTGAGCAGTTTCAAAAAATGGATGGACTTTAAATCAAGTCAAGCTGGACTGTCTGTTATGAATGACAAGGATTGGCTGTTTAACTTTTAGCCAGAAGTCATTTTTATACTGACAGTCAAACTTATCTACTAAACTTTGTCGACAGTTGCTGCTATAATGTGGATTATTGGATGCGCAATAGTCTTACAATATAAGTCAGACTCTTTTTTTTTTTTTTTCCTTTAAACCTGCATTTGATCAGAAAATCTGCCAGACGATATCTAATGCCTTGAAATGCGGAGCGTCTCCGGGGCCTTAAGGCGAGAAGCCCCCCCCCTCCTCCCACCCATGCGCCTCGTGATAAACCATCTCGCTCATCAGGAGGACCCGCCGGAGATGCCGTTCTGCAGATGGACCCGGCTGATCGGTAATAACCATAAAAGCCCATAATCTATGACAAATTTTTCAAGGAGGATTTAAAAGTGAGAGTCGGAAAGATAGTAGGAAAGCACGTGATTTTTTTTTATTTTTTACAGGGTGATACCTTGGGCTCTGCATCCAAAGCTCCTGACAGGAGAAGCACGAGGCTGGCAATTGGATTTAAAAAGTACATGTTTCTTGGCACAGAGAGGTATCTACAGAAGAGATAACTAATCCTCACAGAGGGGAACTCGTTTTTTTTCTTCTTCTTCTAATCCTCCCCCCAAAAATAAAACCAAACTTAAAAGCAAATGGCCCGTGATAAAAGTTTGCTTTCAGATTAAAAAAATCTACCACTGAGGAGAATTCATCCATGGTGGGGTCCCTATAGGCACATGCAGCCAAAAGCACCCCCCCCCCCCCCCCAAAAAAAAAAAAACATGCTGGTAGCTGCCTGTGTGTCCCCGGAACCTCCCCCCCCCCCCCCGCCCCCCCCCTTTCCTTATCCGCTCACCTTCGTCTGTCATGTCGCCACAGACCGCTAAAACTAACAGAGCCTGCCGATGTTTACCATCAGAGAGGCCAAATGGTCCGTTTACTACCCAGGGCCTTCAGGGGGATGGAGGGGGGGGGGGGGGATTTGAGCTGGGAACAGTCTATCACTTCAAAATGAGCCGTTACGGGGCGATAGCTCTCAGGTGGAACCGCTGGGCCAAATGCAACGGCTCCCAGATGCCACCCACAACACCACTTTGACACCCGTGCTGGATGTTTACGCCTATTGCTATAATTCCTTCAATGTCATTCCGGACCCCAGTGGAAGGAATTCATTATCCCAGCCACACACATGCTCAGGCAGTCAGAGTAACCTTACCAGGTATCAGATCTCAGGTATTGCACTTAAGCTCCCGCTTAGGTATTATTTTAATGCTAATATTGCTTGGTGAATTGCAGTTATACTCCCAAGGACTGAGTTTGACAGAAAAGCCACAATATTTCCTACACTGACGCTCTTAAAGCTGCGGGAACGATTTTTTTTTTTTTTTAGCCGAGCTTGTTTAATACAGGATAAAGCAGAGCGGCGTGCATTAAGCTGTGGTCTAATCAAAGCGGAATGCCAGGACAGCCAGTGCCAGTCTGCCACTTTAATGATGTCTGAACCCATGATTGATTTCAGGCATCTGTTCGGACACCCCCACCGCCCGAACTGCTTCGCCTTCTGTCAGCCGGGCTCGTGAAACGTTTTCTTAATATTGCATGAAACGCAACAGAATTTTTGTTAAAAAAAAAAAAACACCCAGAATAATGCAGACAATACATTATGTGCTTAGCTGCTGTTTGCTAAAAGCTACACGATAAAAGTAAATGATTATCTGGAGATACTGGTACAGAAAAAAATAATATCATTATTGGTAAACGCGATTGTAATCTGACTTCTGTCGAAGCTCTCATTTCTGTATCTGACTGTCATTGTGTTCTCAGATTTTGGGGACAACAGGAGTAAAACAGGGAGATAAAGTGGATCAGCAATGAATAAAAAGTCAATTTTCCTGGTAAATAAGCAAAGGAAGTACAAAGCAACGGTACTGAGTTGTCTGCAAATATTTACTATTTGGGCCTGGACTGGGGTAGGAGGAGTAGTGCACCAGGCGAGGTGGCAGGGGGTCAATTAAGGCCATTAAACGGTGTCCCCCTCCCCACATTTGGCCTGCCTAGCAAAACATTTCCTTTTTAAAAACCTGTCATTCACCCCCAGTTAAGAGTACCCACTCATGAAAGGCCACTAGAGGTCAAGGGTCAAAAGCTAACTGCTGCAGTCCGGGCTGGAAGGAACTTTGTTAACAGGTCATTAAAATTGCTTGTTTTTTCAGCGGGGTGGGTCAAATGATGGAGTACAAACGTTAACCCTCCCGTCGCCGTAATTGTTAGCAGGGCAATCAATTTGTCAAACGGCAAGGGGCAGTGAGGGGACTTGCGACAGGCTAAAGAATGAGCCGCATATCAGCGACGCACCATGGGTACAGATGGGTGTAGATGGATGCATCATTATTTACGTTCTGTCTCTTTAAATATCAGTGTCAAAGTCTATACCTCAACAAAGGGCAATTTGAATGTACACTAGAATCTAGAACCTTGATTCAAGATCCGAGATTCTTCATTTGCCTTTTGTACGTCTGTATTTAAATATTCGCACTGTCAGCTACATACATCTAACAGTGCAATGAAAAAGGTTGGTGTTATCATCGTTTAGTCGACTTGACACTGGTACTGCGAACTTCAGGGCTTCGCTGTAGAAACTCAAGTCTTGCAGTCTTTGTTGACTGTGACCTTTTGGTTTACACGTGTTGGAGAGAATTAAGTCCTTGCTCTGCTTAGCGTTGCGAGAAATGGGAACTTGCATGAGAAACCAGCCCCCGGCTCCCATCCTAGTACCCTACATAACTTACTCAAGGCACGGCCAAGTTGCACATATATGGTATAACTAAAACCGGCTTGAAAAGAAAAGCAGTTATTGAGATCAAACTTGGGCTTGCTGTTGGATTTATCATTGCAGCTGATAGCATCATGAGCACAAAGGCACTGTGCTTATAAGGTTAGTTTATAGGGGGCTGATTAGAAGCACATTAAGCCTGTTCAGCTGTTGGATTTTCTCCACAACCTCCCAAGTTTTCCCAAGCCCACCCAGATACTATATTTATTTTTCAAACCGCCACACCGGTTTGTTGGATCAATTCTGAAATGTTACTGACTTTTATTTGCGTGTGAACATTTGTGATAAAGGCGTTTCTGTATTTCGGTCCTCCTCGGTAAAAGGTCACCGTTGTTATACATGTGCGCATTATCTCCGTGTTTACGTTGTATATCACCAGAGTGAACGCCATCATTGTGCTTTAATTTTGACTTGAAATGGCTCAAATTAAATAAAAATCCATTTACATTAATGGGCAAGCTCAGAAAATGGCTTGTGTCACTTCTGAAAACATTTTTAAGAGAGTTTAAAAAGCATATAATTTGGAAATAAAAATAACAAGCAAAGCTATCTTGAGTGATCTACTAGACAGTTTGGGGAAGCCACTGCCGGTTGGGGGGCCACATTGCGGCTGCTTCGTCTACTTATCCTGCCCCCGACCTCATTCTGACTCAGGAGCCCCATCAGTCAATGGCGCAAAGCGAGCGAGTTTTGGGGAGGACCAAGAAAGAGGCAGCCATTAGCCTCGGAGTCGCATAAACCTGCTGCATGAAACCCCACCAACGCTGGTCAAATATTAATGCGGCACTGAAATAAACATGAAGTGTCACAGCTACAACAAAGCAAATGTAAACACATGTCTTTAGGTACTTTTTTAACGAATAAGCATCAAAATGTAGTATTGGTGATTTCCATAAACAACAGCGATGAACACTATAAAATAAGGTATATATTTTTATGAGGTAATAATCTGACCCAACAATGGAATATAATGAATGAAGACTTGCTTCTGCCTGTACGGAATATATAAATTGGTTATTATCCATATTCCCAGGAGTGTCCCGGACCTACAACATGTGAGTTCAAACACCTCCCCTCCCATTCTGAAGTATTACACCATTCACTTAAATTGCTATTAAAATGTGTTTCCAGAGAGACCTTTGTCAGGATTATCTGAGGTGGCAGGCCTTACTCACCAGCCCATAATTGTAGTGGCAGGTGGCCCCCGGAATAAGGCTTCCTCTGTCTCCGGCCAGGAGGATCGCCAAAATGGGGCAATTACGGGCACCCCACGTCAGACTCGATGTTGTTATGTCACTAGCGGGCTGAGCCGGAGACACGCTTGGCCTTCTGGGAAGTGAGCGGTGATTTAGGGGGGTTTTAGCCCGCCGCACATCCCCCGCTACGGCCACGTCCGTTTCACAGAACGTCGCGTTTCTCTGCAAGGGCGGGGTCACTCCTGTGAATTCAGGTCAACTACCAGTAACAGCTCCTGCCTCTCCCTTGGCTCCGGCACGTTTTTAAATGGACGTCTCGTTAATGGGGCCCACACGGCTTCACTGTGCGGATCTTTGGATGGGATCGAGGTGACCTTTCGACATTAACATTTATCAAAGCGCGGGCTCACAATTAAACTCTCGTCGGAGCATGCGGATGATCCTCCGCCCTTTCAGATGACTGGCGTTGCAGTGCCTCCATGGATGGCCTCAATATCCGCTCCACGAGATTTGAATCCATGTGGAATTTGCACGTTCTTGCCATGTTTCTGCGTGCTTATTCCATGTGTCATGTGATCCGCCCACTATCCAATCACACGCTGTTCAGGGCAAACTGGGTGACTGTAATTTTCTCAATGTGTTGGTGTGTGTTTGCATGTTTGTGTGTCTAATTCATAACCCTTGCTTTTAAAGGGTAGGTTCTGGGTCACGGTGACAGTAAAAGCATCTGCTGAGAATGTTTGTTTTATTTTTTCGCAATTTTTTACTATTACCCTGGCTGCCAGATAGAAGACCTGACTTTTTGCTGTCATTAGGACGCGACAAACACTGGGGGAAGGCAAAGATTGCCTGGTGTGAGAGAAGCTTCAGAAGGTACTGGAGAAGGGATGCTATGTTCTGGGTGACAGGGAGGGGGACAAAAGGTGGAGGAAGAGTGAGCGTGAGTGGGGACCCTGTAACCCTGCTTGTGAACTCCCTTTATGACTCTGTCAGCACGGGGTCAACCATAGTGCCAACCAGGGATGGCGCTTTCGGCTGTGGGGTTTGCCCGTGGAGGGAGGGAGAGGGGCGGCAGTTGGCTGGTGGGGTTCAAGCAGAACAGGGGTTTGAGTGCAGAGGAGATAGAGAAGCGGAGGAGCGTGGGAGGCCGGGAGAGGTGGCACGAGGAGTAAAAGAGAGAAAGAGATGAAGAAAAGCCACGTCTGTGAGTGTGGGTGTGGAGGGGAAACCAGGCTTCTGAAGGTGAACAGGAAGTGAAAGTCGCCCGAGAGTGTCGTCCTGCTAGACGGCAGAGTGTTCCCCGCCTCATCCAGCGAATGGTTTGGACTGGTGCCAGTATTTTTGTTTGTTTACGCCTCCATCAATGATGGAGAGTGACTTCCCTACAGTCCATGCTCTCCTTCCGTAAGAAATAAACAAAGAGGAAGCCATAGCTTACACTGCAGCGTTATATTCTACAGAAAAATATTATCTAAGGCATCTGTTACTGACAAGATTTCATACAACCACTCGACATACCGTTCTTGTGCCTTAAAGCGCCAAGCCCACATATATCTGACGCAGGGAAATTAAGACTTGCTTGAAGTCCTGTTATATGAAGGAAATATTTACGAGCTCCCACAGGAGATAAAGCACGTTTGTTTACCTTGCCGGGTGACGTTACGCTGGACTTGACCGAGACGGTGACGGAGAGAGAGTCGGGGAGATCAAAGCGAACCCGAGAGCTGTTTTTGTGAGTCACAGGTTATCGAGATGCTGCTTTAGCACAACCGTGTCCTCTGGTGGGTTGGGGGGGGGGGGGGGGGGGGCAGAGGCACGCAAACATGTTTTATGGCCCAATAAAATCACAGAGGAGGTCAAGCATTCCTCCGGCTCACTTCTCTTTATGACAGCGTCTGCTCAGACCCCTTGCCGACACGGTTAAGCAAGCTTTCGGGTGACTGGGGAGACGCAGCAAGCTAGCTGACTTTAGTTTCGGCATAGAAAAGCACAGCTGGTCCCCCCCCCCTCCACTCCACCTCCACAACGATACCGGTGAGAGTGGGAATCCGAAATCTCCTCCGCTAAGCCTTTGGCTTGAAGATGGCCATCATCCACCCACAATACAATCCTTATCAGCAAGTGGGGCCTTTCTGTCGTTTCCATTTTGTCCTTACAAAACACCTCTGTGATTTCGCACATCCTTCAGACCGCGGAGAAAAATCTCACAATGGAGCCTCATAAGTGGATCTGTCAACGTTGCAATAATTCTCGCGAATCGAGTACCGCCGGTGATAGCTCGCTAAACAATAGCGTTGATAATAACGGCGTCGGTCTGGAGCGGCCGTGAGCGGCACAGCGGCGACCCAACCGGTTATTCACATCAGACACATCTGCAGAGGGCCCGTTCGGAAGCCCAGTGAGGCCTCCAAACACGGTCAGGGAGATGTACCCAGCATGCCGTGCGGCCTCAGCGCATTGGGCCGAAATTACCGTCTCGTCCTTGGGGGAGGTCTGAACTGTGGCGCTGTCATTCCCAGGGCCCAAAGGCATGTCTGTCCCTTTTGCTTTTCACCACTCCATCCTTTCACTACGTCCTAACCGCTGGATGACATGACATAGCCACTTCAGAGGCTCTGCTGTTTTGACGCCTCCGGTGGCTCTCCTTCCCAGAATGCCATGCTGTTGTGAGTTGCCGTTAGCTGTGATGTGACTGAATCTCTAAGGAGTCATTTTAAGACGACATGCCCGGTGCAGATTTTCCCCATTTATTCGCATCTGTGGATCGGTTTGCCCTGATTTTAAGTAATTTAATCACCTAAATGACTTAGTGACTTTCATTTCTGTTCTGCCAGTTTCGTGTGCAGTATTCTTAAAAACCGTGTTTTCATTTCCATTTTCATTTTATTATATTTCTTGCAGATCTAGTAGAATGCTTATAAAGGCAGAAAAAAACAGATTATATTTGTTATCAGTTTTTTTTTGGCATGAAACGACAGTCCGCACTGAGAAAATGCTGATGAGCGCATTTGGCTGAATTATGACAGTTAGGGGTAAAAGGTGGAAAACAAATACAACTGGACTCATGAACAAACGAGCGATTCAGAGGACGACCGCCGGCGTGATGGGGCTCACCCAGGGATGATGAGGGAAACAGAAAGGGTGATTTGGAGAAGCATTTTCTCCCAAAACTGTGATGCCTTATCTATCTATCTATCTATCTATCTATCTATCTATCTATCTATCTATCTATCTATCTATCTATCTATCTATCTATCTATCTATATATCTGCTTGTTTATTTATGTGTTTATTTGTTTGCTTGTTTATTTGTTTGTTTATTACAGGGGAATGGACAAGAGGGAAGAGGACTATCTTGTTTCACATACATGTATTGTGTAAAGGTCTTAGGCATATTTAAAAATTATATTTATATGATTTTCATGTTGCTGGGATACATTATTTTGATGAAAGTCTGTCAGCTTTGGCATTTCAAGACCTCTCCCAAAGTCACCTCAGTTTTTGCAATAACCATCCAATACACCCGTATATTTGTTGAGCCGACCAGTAGCATACCATGTTTGGCCAATCAGTACATCATCAAATGATTTAATTACGCTGAAAAATGCTGTGAGTTTGTGGCGAAATGTAACAAATAAACGGATCGGCTGTGGTGCCCCTGAGGAGAGGTTAGGGAACCGCAGCGTGTTCCTCTAGCCATCCAACAACACATCAGTAACATTTTGGAGAACAGATGAAATTCTTGTATTTTTTCTATTGTGTCGCTATTCGTTTGCATATATTCTAGTGTTAAATTCCTTTTTTTCTGAGCAAATATACACGGACTACCAGAAAAATTGCTTTAAACATTTTCTTTGACTGCTGGGAAACTCAGACTTTACCAGCAACTCAATCAGAGGAATCAGTATTCAGGCAGCGTTTCTTGCTCATCTAAGTATGTATATCCTCCGAAATCCTTGGAAAACATCATTATTTATATGTATTGCGTTTCTATCTACCTTGTCTTTTCTATTTCACCTACAGCTGATTTTACCTCTCTGTAGGAGGCTACTGCAAATGTTATGGGTACTGTTAGTATTCATGCTCTTAGTTTTTATGTGTAAGAACAGCAGTGGTGGAGGGGGGGGGGGGTCGCAGTGACCCCAAATGGCAGATCAGCACCAGAATCGGGGCCCCAGATAACACTATAGTCGAAGCTGAAGGATTGGCTCAAAATCATGGCGTGAGCATCTGCTGATCAGGTTTGCAGTCCTACCATTGACGGTTCGGGGGAAAAGGTAAGTAGACATAGATTGGATTGAATTTAGCAACCAATGGACAATGTGTAGGACTACAGCTTCATGAATATTTTAATATTGACTGTAATATTTATAGTAATGACTAATATATGATCAGGTCTGAAATTATGCCCGGGGGGGGGGGGGGATTGAGAGGTCACCTCAGGTCGAAGATCACAGGTTTGAGTCTGCTAACCCAAAGCCAGCGGTAGCACAAGTCCCCGCTAGAGCGAGTCACTCCTTCCCACAGTCGCCACAAACCCCTTAAATGCTTCCAGGCCTGTGGCGAAGGGGGCGTCCACCTTACATGTCCGTGCCTGGAGATGGATTGACCATCACCGTCTCTGCCACGTCTGATCAATCTGTGCTGCCCACCCGTGTTTGGACAGGTGCGTACGGCTTCGAAGGCAATCCATGGGGAGGAGATTGGGGCCGGGGGGGGTGTCCGTGCTGCCTGAGGGGGCACGGGTTATTTTATTTCAGCTGCAGTACACTTCAGTCCAGCTTTCTCTTACATTGATGTAGTGTGGATTAAAGCCGCTCGAAGAATTCAGGGTCGTCTCGTCTGAGGAATATTGCTTATCTTGCTTTGTGATACGTGTTAGCTTCCCTCACATCCCAGCCAACGCGAGCTCTGCCGGGTGGAGAGCGTTGCTCTTCAGTGGACCTACAGGAGGCGTCTGGCGAGAGCGGTGGATGAGGCACCCCCCCCCCGCCAGCCCTGACAGACGGTAGGCAGGTGCGCACGGATTCACGGCTGTTAAGTAGAGAAACCGCAGTCTGGCGGGTCACCCCCCCCCCCCACCGCGGGCTACGCTCTGTTAGCACTCCCGGGTCTGCAAGTGTGTGCTGCCCCTACAAACCCCACCCCCCCAACCTACCACCTCACCGACGTGTTAACCACCAAACAACATTTGTTCATCGGTGCAGCCAAAGCAGGAGACCAATCTCGATACCCAAAAAAAGAGCACGACTGGAACACACACCTCTGCCGGAGCCGGGCCATTTGACGCATATCCACTACAATGTTCTGCACTTTACCAGACACAGCACACCACCCCCCCAAACCCCCCCCCCCCCCCCCCCGCCTCAAGCCCCCACCTCCTCCACAGGCTCTCTCCCTCTCCACCGGCTGACTCACATCCACGTGTTAATGGATGGGAGCTCGATGCCTCTGAGGCCACAGGGAGTCATCAGTCTCGGAGAAGACACCCTCAGACCAATCACAGACAGGCGCAGGGGAAAACACGGCCCCTAAAAATAAATGCCTGGGAAAAGACCAGAAACATCTAGAACGTTATCCAAACCGAGACAGTCGGACAAATTCCTTGACAACCTAATTTTCTTTTGTTTTTTTTATAGATCTGACTCCCCACTAAGCAAACCCATCCTCTGTTCTGCTCTGTTTTACAGACGTGGAAAATTCACAGTAAAAAAGACTTCCTGCTCGCTTCTCAGAAATCCTCCTTATTGTCTTGAAGGCAAATAGCCAGAGGCTAATATAGCTGAGGGCTAATGGAAGCTTTCTGGCAGATGTTTCTGAGCTTATTCATTCAGGCATGACGATTGCCGAGCTTCTCTCCCCAACACGGCATCTGCCACTCCCTCGCACTGGTTCCTTAATATTTCCCCCTACCTTCCAGAAAGAGTGGGCCGTGTGTGTGTGTGTGTGTGTGTGTGTCGAGGGGGAAGGGGGGCAGGGAGAGGTTCTCCATTGCCACCTGACCTCTCTCAGCTTAGTGGTGCACTCCCAGCGCGAGGCACAGGAGAACAGTGTTGTAAGACCGTCGCCCACCGTGTTAAAAATCACCCTGGAATTTTAATCCCCTTGCTACCCCACTGCACACTTTAATAATACAAATAACAATCTTTCCCTTTAGGGGATTGTGTTACCTCACTCCGGGTAAAACACACACGGCAGAGGGGGGGGGGGAGCGGGACTCCGCTCAGCCTGTGCTGAAGTGACTTGGGTCGCCGCAGGAACGACGCATCGCTCCCGGTGACGAGAGCAGCCTCGGAAAAGCTGAACACCGCCGCATCTCGAAATACTCAGCCATATCCAAATGTGCGCGAAAAAAAGGAAGAAGGAACGCGTGGCTTTCTTACGCCAAAGCGTACACAGAAAATCGGGATGCGTCCGAACAGATTTATGACTCCTGATCGATAACATGGATTATTATAGTGGTTCTCAACTGGATCGACTTCCGGATGGTAAAGTCACAAGCCAGATTCACAATAAGAATTGGAAAGTTGTTGATTATTTTCTACACTGAACTGATACTTTTACATTAGAGGAAAGGGTTACAGTTTACATGTATTCCTTGGGATTGGAACCCATGATAACCCGTGGAACTGCAGAAGCTTTTCTGAACCACACTCTCAGCAATCCCAATGAAATCGGAATCGCCAGCTGAGAAACCGGCCGATGTCCCGGCCTTCAGACTGATCAAGCCTGGAATTCACCAGGAATCACAGCCTTCCACTACAGCCTAGTCCACTCCAGACAAAGAGTCTTAGACCAGCACAAACCGAATCAAAATTCCCAAGTCACACGGCGCTTAACAAGAAGCAGTGCGGCCATGGGCCTGTACCGGAATCGGCGGCAAGTCTTACTCACTTACTGACCTCCATCACAAAGACAGAAAGTTCCTTCTTGCCGTCTTCCCGATGGCAGCGAAGTCGCCGCACTCCTGAGCGAGGACATCGACTACCTGGTATTTAGTTTCCTGAGGGATGGGGGCTATCGCCCTGGCTGCTGGTCCATGAGGAGGTGGCAGGATAAAGGTGCCTGTTTATGGTGGAAGATGACAGGGGCATTGACAGCACTAACAGCTAAGAGACTGAAGTGAACAGCTCAACTACACATGGGCCGCACAGCAGACACAGAATTTTATCCTTAAATCGTGGTCACTCTCTCCCTGCAGGGGGCGATATGAATCTAAAACCAGCCCATTTCTACGATCTGAAAGGTCAGGCTTCTCATTTCAGACAGATCCGGAAGGGGCCCGGGTCTCAACCAGCCACCATACCGTGTCTCCTTCTGCCTCTCTCTCCTCTGGGCCGGTGTGAGACTGGACCAGCGACATTGATCGGATTTTTCTGTCTACAAGAAACAAATAACAAACACGTTATGGCACCCAGCGCTTGCCTAGAGTTTTCCAGATTGATGCTCTTGAGATCCTTCCAGAAGGAGCTTTGTTTGTGTAGCGACCTGCGGCACGATGTGTGTAATACTCATTCACAGGGTAGGGATCATTACCCGCGACCTGCCAGACATGGAAATCCAGTGGTTTCATGCCTATTATTTTTTTGCATTAAGACACATGTATCACTTCATGGGTAAAATCAAACACAAGGACTCAAACTTTTTCTTTTCTTTTTGCAAGTCTATCCCGCATCCTCTCCGCGCCTTCGGCAGAACGTCAGAGGGCCTCCACCAGCTTATTAACGTGCAGCGACGGAGGAGCAGATGGCTGTGGAGACCGGGAGGGCTGCTCCGCAGATGTTTACCTCTGCTTGGGCGTGTGGTGGCTGACGCTGGCCTCCCCCCTTGTCTTTGGATGTGCCAGTTAGGGAGGAGAGGTTGAGTCACGTCGGAGCATCGCCGGGTTCACCGGCCGCTCCCTGAACTGACCGAGGCTTCCTCAGCTTGTCCCGTCATGGCTGCCCTTAAGTCATCCTAATTTACCTTTATCGAGTTAAAGACGTTTTTCAAGAACAGAGCTGCCGAAGTTGTCCATATGTGGGAATGGTGTGTGTGCCCTGCGATGGGTTGGCACCCCATCCTGGGTTTTTCCCTGCCTTGCACCCGTAGCTTCCAACATAGGCTCCGGACCCCCTGTAACCCTGCACAAGACAAGTGGGCATAGAAGATGAATAGAATACATAAGTTTTCCTTTAAGACAAACACGGTCAAATATATGGAAAATAGTGGCATTGCTTTTAATTTGATCTAAGAGAAAGAGACATTTGAATAAACACATTTTCAAGTGCCCATTTATTCCCTGTAAGCAGGTAACTGGTTAGTTAATGGTTATTTGTGATCATTTAGGACGTGTGAAGGGTATGAACCAGGCTTCCTGTTCCTTGAGAGAGCTTTGGGTGTGTGTTGGTTCATCTTCCCTAATTTTAATAAAACAGCAGATCTATTTGTCGTGCATAAAAAGCGATTTATTGCATTGTATAGACGTGAAGCGCTTTGTTTGTTTTAAGTCCTGATCGCAGGTCCCCTGTAGAGCCCACCTGCCTAATAGCATGTGTGTGTGTGTTTTTTTTTCCAAGGCGAAATGTAAACACTGTGAGTCCCATTAACGCGCATCCCCTGACCGACGCACTTTGTGTGGTGGTGCCACGGAGAGTGCAAATGAGCTGAGGTTCTCTGAGCGATGTTGCACTCGCTTTGGAGACGGGGATCAACACTAAGCAGGTGGGGACCTCCGAACATATACGGCTCGCCCAGCCGGAATCGAGGCACCGGAAATCCATCCGGAAGCCTTTGAGCTTTTCAAATGACTTATTATGTTTAACTGGCTTCCCCTCGTTTTGTGCAAAAGGTCAAACTCTGCAGCGACGACACCGACCGCAGGAGCTACCGTAACTTTCACATTAACCGTAACTTGAGTTCAGAGGAATGCGGCTTGTGATCTGAGCGGCTCATCGCCGCCGCACCCACTCAGCCGAAGACACATTATAATTTGACTCAAACCTTTCTCACTTTCCTGTTCGGCAAGATTTATTTGCAAAACTTCTGACAAAGCCGGCAATAAAAAAAAAGTCTGGTGCTAAGAAAGCTTTAGAAGAAAATAACAGGTAGAAGTGGACCATCAGCCCCTTCCCCTGAGCCGTATGTTATTACATGACTTGTACGTACATGCAGACAAACTCCATCCTTGTGCCTCACTGCTAGGCTTCGTCATGCATAGTTAGATAATTGACCCTAATAAGCTCGAATTAGGCATTTATACGGTAACAGGGAGGATTACTTGGCCTGCTGACCAAACTCAGATCCCATGGGATGGACAATAGGAACATTGGATGCAATGAAAGCCATTGGCATTGTGGGACGGTTCCTATGACATCATGAGAGTGGGCGGGGCATCATCCACACCCCACACTTTTGAGAAGCACAACTGAGAGGCCCAGCCCATTAGGCGAAGCCTCCATTCCTAAAGGTCTGACCCGGAGTCCTTTTAAAAGGTATCGGCTGGAAGATTGAGGTGTGGTACCGGGAAATTCCGTGAAGGCCACGCCACGCCGCAGAGGCCGTGAGAAAACAACGCGGCATCCTCAAAGACGAAACGGCGGAACGCAAAGAAAGAAATAAAGGAGAGAAGCGGTCTGAAGCCGCCATGTCATTCCCACACCAGGCTGAATACCATGGCTATAAAAACATTAAGTTCAGCAGTCTGCTCACTCAATGTTCCCAATGAGAAGTTCAGGAGATCTTCTGGAGGCTGGAGAAAATCTGCTGCAAAGGATCATGTGACAGATCGCTTGTTAAAGTGCGGTATTGAATACGCTTTGTTTGACCGACCTAATGTTTCTATTCAGAGCTACAACTTTACCCATTTATACAGTATAAACGGTCTGCGTTTAGTGCGTTACTCAATGATATGACTTCCTGTAGCTTAAACTGTCAACCCTCTGGTAATGACTATATATTCTTGGTCGCTATACCACCAACTGGGCAGACTCTGTAAACCTTATATGGGGAATATGGGAGAAAATAATATAACTGGAAAATTATATAACTAAGTACAAATACAAAACAATAAGTATATGTAGATATAAATATTATGATTAAACAAATGAATTAAAGATATCTGGTTATGTGATTATAGAGCTAAATTATTATTAGTTTCACAGCAATGCAGCCTGGATGCTTAAGAGAACTGGAATTTTTGGAAGGTGCATGGGGCCTGTTAGATAGGTATCATGTGACTGTCCTGGGGGGGGTGGGGGTGAATGAACATCCCCTCAGGGCGGCAGTAGGTAGATAACGTGCTGTGGACGTGTTTGCCCCGCAACAACGGAATTCTCCTTGGTAAACATGGCTTGATGGATCGGTCGATAATGAAGAGGTGATGGATTCCACTTGCTGAGTGCATCCTGAGCTGAGGGGGTGAGGGGGTGAGGGTGGAGCTGGGGGGGAGGGGGGCACCCACTCTGCCAGTGAGTCCAGAGACACCTTAATCACGGTCTGATGGGCACATGCAATTATGGGCCCTTCCACGATTCTCAATGGGGTCTGAGATAAAACCTCAGGAAAAAAATTAGCTCTGTTTTATCAGATTCTTCACTTAAAATCATAGCGAAGAAAAATATTCCAGCCAAGCCCCAAAGCGCAACTGTAGCCTCATGAAATGAATGAATAAATACGACCATAGATCCATATAAATAATTTCCGCGCATCTTCGGTACAATTTAGGGCCACGCTTCCAATGAAATTAATAAATAAGTAGGATTTGTAATATAAACAGATGTTTAAAGATGTTTAAATCTGCAACCTGAAAACAGATGGTTTGAGACTGGACTACGCTGGGATAACTATATGGGGTAATGGTAATTACGGTAATTAAAGTTACCTGCACACTAAACGGATTAATTAATCGGGCTTCTCGAGTCCACCAACTCAATTTAATTTCATAATTATATATATATATATATACGCACACACACTCAGATTGACAGCTCAGTTAAATCACTCTGCTGATCAGTTAGTGTTCAGGGCATAGTTGCAGGTAGCGCCGTCATTGCGCCTTTCTGATTGGTTGATGGACAGATACAGACAGTCCATTTATCCTGAAGACACAATGTCCCAGTATAGCCCGCATGTTTAACTAGACTGAAATTTGGGATTTAATCGGCAGAAGGAGGCTTTTGGTGAGCGCACAGCAGGCATCTTCCAAACGGCAGCAAAGAAAGGAAACGGAGCTCCTTCATTTGTTGGCATATTTATTCGGTAACTTGCTGATTCAGTGCGGAATCTCTCATTTGGCAGGAGGAACACAGTCAGCAGGACCTGGGTTTGCAGGAATTCTGCTGCTGGGAGAGGGATTCCTTTCCGAACACAGGTTCCCAGACGGGAGGCTAGAGCAGGGTGAGTTGCTGTGAAGTAGCGGCGAGTCCTGGCCAAATTCAGCCCCACCTTCCCTGCCCTGCTATGCTGTACATCCGTCTCATGTGTGTGGGTGTGTGCGTGAGAGCGTTCGTATGTGTGTCCTTTCCGAACAGCGGCTCGCCTAATTAAAGGCTGGATCTGCCCACGGACGCACGCCTCCTGAACTTCCGCCGTGACCCCATCTCTTCTTCAGGCTTTCGATTAAAGAAACAAATTGCCGGATTAGCGGTTTTGGAAGGAGCCAGTGTTCCGGGATGGAACTTTCGCCGCTGGTGTCCTAGCAACATGAGCGTGGAGCCGTTGCCGGGAGTTTGGGGTTTCGCCGCGGGTTGGGCTTTCGCCGCGTTACCCGACGTCACATGAAGAAGGGCCCGAGCGCAGACCGAAAACTCAGCGGCGATTCAGCGCGGCCCAGAATGCACTTCAGCTCCAAGCCTGAGCCTCCTTAATTCACGACGAGGGTCATAAGGTCCTTCGCTTCTGCACATACCTCCCAATGACGGCCCCACTACTTTAAAACCGATGATTATATATGCCCCCCTAGCTGTATATGTCAGGACTCTGCATGCTTTCCCAGTGGTCACACGGGTCCTGCCCTGCGCCGTCCTGGGATAGAGTCCAGGCATTAAATGAGTGTTTTTTTTTTTTAATCTGTATGGGGGATGTAATTAACCTATGGATCTTAAAGGACTGTGGGATTCTGGGTAAATTCATGGTTGGGTGGTGGGGATGGAGGGGGGTTGGTGGAGGGGTGTGATGTGTGGGAGCGTGACATTTGTTCTGTCAGGCAGGAGTCACATGACCCCAAAGGGAACGGATGAGGTCACCGGCCCCAGTGCACCTGGCTAACCCCTCCTGCTCCTTCAGTTTCTCCGAGCCTCGGTGGCCGGGGGCCGGTGTCGTCATCGCGGGCCGCTTCGGTCACACGGCCTCCCGGTCCCCTTTTCTAATAAAAGCGAAAAACCAACGGCAGAAACGTGACCTTTGTCCATATCTTTTAATGAAATGCGTCGCGTAATTCTAGCATCCTGTCCCGGGCCCGGCTACTGGCGTGCCCTCCCCAGCGAGAGCGCCTCGCAGTCGGCCTTTCAGCTGCAGCTTGGCATTAAGAGAATGGATCTTGGAATGGCATCAAAAGAATCTCTATTCGAGCGACGTACCGCTGGCAACGATTCACATACAAACTGTCGTAATCAGATGTCCACGGCCGTCTGGCGAACGCATTAGCCAGCCGCAAGATGGAAGTGCTACTAATCGCATTTAGATACGCTTACAGTCCCATACATTACGCCGGGTGGGGGGGGTGACGGAAACGGCATTGAGCTCATTAGCTATTACCATTATTACTGAGCGCCGTATTTTTATTTTTTTTGTTCTTGCGCCGGATGACATATGAAGTAACGCGGATCTCATTAAAGCGAAATTATGGGACGTCGGCTGGAATGGCGAAACGTTTAAGTTCAGCGGCGTTCCGAGCGGCAGAACGGCCACGGAACGTCAAGCACGGGCAGAGAGCTTCCCACACGGCGCGACCGGTGTGAGATGGGCCCAGCGTAGCGTTACCGCCGGTGACTGGGGATTGAGCGCTCGCAGGAAATACCCCAAGCTCCCCTGCGGGTTCGAATTCTATTTATTTAGATGGCTGCCAGATCGAGGTGACATTATGGCTTTAGTGAGAAACAGACACCCACGCTTCACACACCCGGGAGAGCAGCTGCCGCTGCTCGATCTGCTCAGCCTCAGCTCACTCCTCCGGGAAGGCGACTGTTGCCGTGTCCTCCTGACTTTCTAGCACTTTCTCGCCACCAGAGGTAAACGCGCCGCGATCTGGCCCCGCGTGACTGCAGCGGCGTACCGGCTCGTGTCTCCCGCCTCACAGGATGTCTGCACTTCCCAGAGTGGTGACACGGTCTCTTAGAGCGAGACCCACCCCACAGCGGTTGGGAGAACATTCCGGAAAGGCTCCTTATTAGTTAACCCAACCGTGGTAAAAGAGAGGGAGGCAGCATGGTAAAAGGTTAACAAGCGGGGGAAGTGGGTGAGGAGGAGGAATGGAGGGAGGCTTGGAATTCTCAGGCGCCGGAATGAAACCCCAGCACCAAGCTGGAACTGTGAGTCTCCTCAAGTTCCCCGTCATTATTGGAGCTTGGGGGGTGGAGGTGTCCTGTCACGGGTGATACATGCCAGCGGAGGTCGCAGGCTGACACGACTGACTCATAACACCCAGTTCTACTCTGGCGACTCAGTCGGACGCTGTTCTCTGCTGGCGGCCGTTTGACTCACTTTCGCTTACACCCCCGAGATCCAGCTCACGCCGGCCGTCGAACTCCATGCGAGTTGGGGAGGGAGGTCACAGAACGCTGCCCGTCACCCGCCTGTCACCCTCCTACCGCTGCACAAGCTCCACGCAGCTTATTGTGACCCCGTGACCATTGTTACCTCCTCGCTTCTGACAGACTCAGACAAAACAATTCTCATTTTTTCCCCATTACAGTCAGTTGTCAGACATCGCAGTCCACTTCCTCATGCTTTTACTACCCTCGTCCTCGTAGAGATTTATGTTACTTACACTTATTTGTTTAGTGCATCATTCAAGGCGTTCACGTGTCGAACATTTAAACGGCTGCATATTTTCTTAAGAAAAGTCCCTTGTTCTGGGGATCAGTTCTTTAATCGCCTCAGAATACTCTCAATTTCCCATACAGCTGAGGATGATTCTGTCTGCGTTTGTTAAACTAAACCTGACATAATATGAGACACAGGATATAGGATTTACAGGAATCTTTTTACATCGATTCATTTCTTTCCGACTTTGCTTTAACTGCGAAATACAGTTCTTTTTTTCCCTGCATCACTTTGAGCCAATCGTATTAGAGCTCACCTTTGTTTATTTTTTTAAGTGCAGCGAAGTCTCATGCACTCCAACCCAAAATGCCAGAAAAACGAACCTGCAGCATGTTCTGGAAAATATTCATCAGGCCCGGCGTGCGTCTGAGGCCGAATCGCTCAGGTGTCGCCTCCCATCGTCGTCAGGTCGACAACTAAGACAGCCAAATTACCGGAGTTAGCAATGTGCCGCGTATTCCATTCCTCCTTCTATCTCCTTCTCTCTCCCATTTTCCAGATCAGGCCTTCCCCTCCGCCTTTGCCTCTTTCCCCGTTCCGAATCTGTCTGCAGCACTAGGAAAGATTGCTTTCTCTCGACAACCACACACAAAAGAAACAAGTTGACAGTAATAAAGCGGGAGGAAAATGAGGATAAAAACGGTAACAGCGGACTCTGGGGCTTGTGGGTACTTTATCAATAATAGACAGGTACTGAAAGAGAAACTGTATGGACTTTTTAATCTGTTTGTGGGTGCATGGTTGCGTGTGTGTGGTCGTTCACACAGAACCTCAAGTACTTACAAAGGGGTTTGGGGAGGTAATTATTTTTCTTCTCTGTCCCACCAGGCAAAGTTATCATTGGAATTCAAATTCTGGAAGTATCTGGTTTGACTTCCAGTTACTTACTGATTGACTGTGCGAATTCCCCAGCTTTAAGATTGTGCCTTAATTATGGAGGAAGTCTGCCCAGTTAAGCCAAACACGTACGGCCGTTAAGATGAAGCTTGAAAATAAAATAACTTAGGTAAGGCCAGATCAAGCTGTGTTTGGACTACAGATCAGCTATTTTTAATGCTTGAGGAAACACTTGTCTGATTTCAGAAGATGTTGAATGAATGTGAACCGTCTGCTGAGTTCTAGTGTAATGAACACCGGCGTGTCTCTCTTAGACGATCCCGTCATTTCTGTGCTCATCAGAAAAGTGGTCAGGTTTGGAAAAGATTCGATTATCGGCTTTGCTCGATTTCATCAAATGGCTGGAAAAAATACATCTGGATTTAAACCAAGAAGGGGAAATAAAGAAGTAATTTCAAACTGTGAGCTGGGTTTGCACTCTATACTAAACCAAGCCCCAAGCGCTTTGAATCTTGAACCGGGCTATTTTTATCCCTGTGCATTGAAGTTGTCTAACTGAAACACAGCATTTCCCGCTAGATCCGGAGGGTTATTGTTGAAAACATGCTTGACAGTGTCGGTAGGCATACAAAAAGGACAAATTGTACACCTGCTATTTCAGGAGAAGCTTAAATGAATTGATTTGTTAAGGATGTTTGTGGGGGTGTTGAACACAGGCCACAAGGCTGTCTCCCCTGATGCCAGTGAACAGCTTAGTTATTTATGTATGTCCATACCTGCTCAGTCTTGCTCTTTGTCTTTTAATCTCCTTTTCTAATAATACGAACTATACAATATTTTCAGATTTTCGCGGAGTCGACGCTGGCAAGGTCTGAAGCTGCCCCCTTCTGCTGGCGATTGGCACACGGGCAAACGCTGAGTTCATCTCACCCGGTGCTGCCGACAGCCCGACAGGAAGCATTCTCTAACGAACCCCCCCCCCCATGTGATGCATCATTCTGTCACTGCTGTCGGAGGTGCATCCCTGCTCCACCCTTTCCCTCTCCACTCCATCTCTCGTCGGTGTCTCTCCCCTGCCCCCCCGCCACCCCCCACGCTGCTTTGTCGTCCCTTCCCCTTCCAAACTAATAATGTGCTCTTCCGCTTTCCTCTTTCAGATCCAAAGTGCTGATTGCAATGTGAGGCCTTCGGTTATGCTTTATGTCACTCACACAATAAAAGGGGATGCGATTGCACTATGGAATTACGTTAAATACTCACTGAATCGTTATACGAATGGTCTTTTGTTCGAGATAAACAATGGAATGCCTGGGAGTTTAATGTATTTACATATGCTGGTGAATTACTCTTTACACTACGCATTAAGCTAATCCTAAACCGCCTGACCTTTGCTAAGGTCATTAATGCTACAATTCAATTAAATTAATACAATAGCTTTACCAAGTCCTTTGTGTTGCTTGTAGAGGAATAATGTACTCAATTGTATTACGTGGATTTTAAAAACCGAAAGCTGCTGAATTGCACACAAAAGTCATATATGTTTGAGTCTTTTCCTATGACTCCTTATCTTCCAACTGCTTATTAAGAGGCATGGGGGGGGGGGGGTCTGAGGCATCATAGAGCAGTGGTCCCGGTCCCCCGCGACCCCCAGAGGGCCCACATTTTCGAACCCTGTCTGAGGCAGCTGGGAGGGAGCAGCAACCCCAAGGACCAGGTTAGGAGACACGGCCATGGATGGATACCCTGCATGGTGTGCCAGTCTGTTGGAGGGCATACCCACTACGGGCAATTTATAGAGCCGAAATCAGGGGTCACCAACCTTTTTGAAACTGGGAGCTACTTCACGGGTACTGAGCCATACGAAGGGCTACCAGTTTGATACACTCTTCTTAAATAACAAATTTGCTCAGTTTACCTTTAGTTATATATTACTATTAATGATTAATGATACTATATAAATGCAAATATGATTAAAGAAGAATAGCAACAGGATAAAATTAAATTTTAGACGCTGCTCACTGGTGAGTTGTGCTATATTTAGAACAGGTCCGCGGGCGACTCGTGTGGTCCTTGGGGGCGTCCTGGTGCCCACGGGCACCATGTTGGTGACCCCTGCCCTAAATCAACTGACTGCAGGGAGAGACTCATGCAGACTCGACACACATTGCAGTGGTACAATTCAAATACAAGGTGTGTGTGTGTGGGCGGGTTTACCTATCCTTATGGAGACATAATGTCCCCATAACGTGATAAATATCCATTTTTTATCCCTTATGGGGACTGGTTTCCTGGTCCCCATAAGGGAAAACTCTATTTTATAAAAATTGGTGACTGCTATGAAAAAACTCAAAATGCAAAAACTCTTGTATTTTGTTAGGTTACTTATGGTTATGGTTAGGGCAGGGTAGGGGTTAAGGTTGTCATAGTTAGCGTTAGCATTTTTCCCATTGAAATGAATGAGCGGTCCCCATAAGGATATGTTTACCCTACATGTGTGTGCGTGTGTGTGTGTGTGTGTGTGTGTGTGTGTGTGTGTGTAGCTCAGCACATTAGCCTGCTATTCCCATGAGCTGAAGGCTGGTGATTGAAATCCCAAGGCTAGCAGAGAGATCTTACCGTTGGGCCGTTGAGCAAGGCCCATAACCCCCAGTCGCTTCAAGGACCGTCTGACCCTGTCCTGTCAATTGTACGTCGCTTTGGATAAAAGTCTCAGCTACATATGTCAAAATGTGATGCGAAGTAACCCTGAAGTAGGCAGTTGATCTGCTCAATAAGCTACCGCGCTACTATTTCATATATTCATGTGCATCTTAACCTCAGATGTGAGGACTTTCTGTGTTTTTTCTTATTAACAACAATTTAGAAGGGTGTGCAGAAGAAATTTCCAAAAAAAGTTTTCCCAAATCTGACATAGTTGAGTGTCTGTGCATCTAAACACTATTAAACTACCTCAAGTTAAGTACTTTAACTTAATTTACTTGGTGAACTGCAAAGGCGTTTTGTACTTAATAAAACAAGACAATACAATTTAACATACTAAGTGTAGCTTTAACGTCATGACGATCACAACAGTCTGACTCCAGCACAAGTTCATAGCTCTGATTTCCGTAATTTTAAGCTCATGGGAGTTTTACTTTCACAAAAATGGTCTGAGGGCCGAAGGAACAATGATTGGTTCAGAGAGTTAACCAGTCAGATTGTAGGCAAGGCAGGACTAAGACATCTGACTGGTTGGTCCCACCTGCTCTAGTTGCTTGGACCTACCTCCTCTACAGTTTGATTGGTTATCTCGCTGAAGCAATCATTGTTCCTTCTGCCCTCAGAACATTTTTGTGAAAGTAAAACTGAGCTAATTTTAAGCCAACAGGAACCTCCTTATATTGCTGAATGGACGGTGATGGAAGGGAAATGACAAAGGAAATGACAGCCAATCGACTGCACCCCACAATTCTTGTACTTTCAGTGCATTTTTATGTCCATCTTTTTTGAGTTTTTTTATTGACAATCACATACTGGAATATAGCTTAGTACGGTTCCTCAAAATTGCGAGGTTTATATGCTTAAAATCCTTGGCATTGCTGAGATGTTCTAATGATAAACAAATGTCACCATAATAGCTCATTTTCCGTCATCCACATAATAAGCTGTCAAAATTTCACACCCTGTTTACAATTATTACAGTTGTTTGCATTGTGGTGGATATTAAACACTATAGGACTGCTTTGTAATTCAGTTAAAATTTGAAACCATAATTATTTTAACGTATTTTATGAGATATTACTTACTTTTTAATGCGTCATGCATATTTTTTTTCTTTCTATTATTTTTAAGAGCCAGCAGTGTGAGCCAGAAAATAAGCCTTCCATCTGACCTCTATTAAATCCAAATTTTTGGCAGGCGGTTACCTCAGGCTATCGACAAGTGGCAGAAAGCATTTAAATCACCAGATCTGCGCTATTAAAATGCGCCATTTATGTAACGTGCGAGCACAGGCCTGACTTATAGATTAATAATGGGAGGACACCAAGGATATGGGAGACATTTAGCCTCAAAAATCAAGGTGCTCGGTGCTGGGAAATTGGAAGGATGGAACTTAGAATGAAAGGGAATGTGACAATGCAAAGAGAAGCAGCAATGAGCAGCAGACAATAGCCTTACAAACATAAATCTGCAGCAAGGATGCGATGGTTCCACACCCTGGCCTACCTTCTCACGCAAGTAAAAAATTCAACTTCAAAGTCAAAAGCGGGGTTACAGTTCACTGGAAACAAACATACAGAACCCTTAATCATTCCTCACCTCTGTATCATTCTGATGTCATAATTATTGTTTTTGATTCATCATTTGTCATGACCTCACCGGCAGAGTGGCAGCGCATGGCGCTACAAGAAAATCCAGTCTTATTCCTAACCCCCCCACGCCCCCACCCCCCCCACCACGGGATGGACGTTCTCGTGATGCTAATGATTTCCAAAGGCTATCTGCAGCTGGCTCAGCAGAACAATGTCATAATCCCGTGACTCGACTTCACTGCTGTCTGCACTGTAAACAAGGCTTTCTACAAGGTGATCCTCAAAACACTTCTACCCGACATGGGTCAGTACTGCTACAGATCAGCTGGCAGTCAAAATGAGCCAAAACAAATCATTATCTAATTTCATATCATTCCACTTTTCTGTCAGCTGCTTTACAAAAGAAAATAAGAATAATAATAATACTAATAAAATCCGAAGCCAAAATGTGCCCGTAGCCCAGCTCTCCATGTCTGTTTGGTGAGGCGGCATGTTTTTCAAACAGGCAAATGTTTATCGTTGCCCTGACAGAAGAGAAAGACAAATGTAAATTGTTTGACCAGTTGAAAGGTAAAAAGGATTTAATGAGATTTCATATATCGCCCCTTTGGAGAACAGACTCTCTGATTAACCAAGCGTTTCTTTGTTTTGATAAACACAAACTTAACAAGCTCTGGGTCGCAAGATGAACCCAAGGCAATGTGACTTGTAATTGACATACTAGGGAGGAAAAAAATTGTTTCACAGCACATCGCAAGTTCAGGGCTCTTCAAGGTTATTTATGAATTGCCAGGCGAAAACAGAATCATATGTTTCTAATTTATTTTTTAGTTTCGAGTTACAGCATAATAAAATAGTTATTTAAAAACAATTTTACTTAATTTTAAAGACCTTTAAAATGACAAATTTAAAAAGTAAAGTGGTGCCAAATATTTCTGTGACACGTTTAACAAATAAAACTCTTTGTGGAGCAATCGAAAGGACAACGCCCATTCCTGTGACATATGTGTATTGTGAAAAAGCTATTTGTTATGCAAAATGGGATTTTACCATTCAAGGAAGCCCCAGAACAATCAAGACAGTATGTTGAAACTGTCGTGCAATTATTCAATGTTTGCCGGAACAAAAAAGACCAGATGTGTGACTTCACTCTGCAGGTATTTCTGCGAAAGACCCCCCCCCCCCCCCCGGTATACATAAGGATTATCAGATTTTGATTTATTTAAAAAGAAATATTTGCGGGATGAGTGAGAACTCAGCTGACCTGAAGAGTCAAAAGGAGCAGAAGAATGTCCTTCGTGTCGACTTGTGGTCCATTCTGAACACCACCATCTACCCTGCCTCAATTAACCTTGTGGCTGATCTTTTATTCCGTTTATTTTTTTAAAAGCAGCTCTAGCCGCAGATGTCTTTATTCCCGCACGCTGTGATGGATTCACACCTCAGCAGTTCGGGTGAGACAGGTCAGGTGGGTGTCCGTCTCTGTGAAGAAGCTGAGAAAATAAAGGCCTACCACGCTATTTTTAAACTTTTTTTTTTATGTCCGTTGTGCTTTGAAAACGCGGTCATTGTGCCACTGTATTGATCACTTTATACTGAGCGGAGAAAAGACTTTCCAGTTATGTAACCAGAATGCAAACAAATACACATAAAGCAATAAAGCAAGAGTCCTCCCAGCAGCTGTTAAATGTCAAAGTACTGGTGTGTTTATCCCAGGCAGCACTGGGCATAAGGCAGGAGTAACACACTCAATGGCACACCAGTTTGTCACACGGCATACAGTTACGTATATGCACACACAATTTAAAGGTGGGGGAATATAAGAGGGGCCAACTGCATCATTAGCCAATAATATGTCTTGAATTGGTGAGTGATAGGGGAGGGGACCAATCAGCTTTCAGCTGGGGCCAGTGTCCCTGTGGCCCCGCCCCTTTATATACCTCTGCACACATTACAGGCTATTAGAGACACCAGTTAGACTAGCTGCATGTCTTTGGACTGTGGGGGAAAATGTGTGTCCAAAGGCAACCCCCCCATGGAGAAAATATATACATCTCCAAGCCCGGAGGTGTAACAGAGCTACCCACGGGAGCCCCCATGCTGGGAGATGTGCAGCACATGACTTCATTATTACCCGTTTCCTTACATTTTCACGTCACAAGAAATGTCACAAAACAGCGACAAAAGATAAAAAGGTGAGTTATCATGCGATTCTTATTATCGAAGATGTGGGCGAAGGTTTGCCGGTGTTTGAAGTGCGTCCCTTAGTCTCCTAACGAGCGTGTGCCCCCCCCCACGAGCGTGTGCCACCCCCCCCACGAGCGTGTGCCACCCCCCTGTCTGCCTGTCTGTACTCCGCAGTTCGAAAATGCAAATCAAAAAGGCCTCAAAAATGAAAAGGGTCGCATTGATAGACTGTAATTCCTCTCCCCGCCTTTGAGGGGGCGCCGTTTATTAGAGGGGCTTTTTCTTCACCTTATCTGCATCCCATAATGGTCTGCACCTTGTCAAAACAACATATTAATCCCCAGGTCCCTTCCATCCAATCCCAGACAACCGCCCACCCACCCGTGGATTCTGACAGCCTTCCTGTTAAGGCATGTCCCACTGCTGTTGCTGCTGACAGGACTGCCCAAAGCAGACCACCAGGAGTAAGAGAGAGACAGTGATTCGCTCTCCTTCTCAATCTCCTCTCACAGTCTCCTTCCCCTCCTGTCTTACGAGCTGTTTCACTAACACTAAGACAATGGATGCCAATAGAGACGTTGGCCATCAACCGCTCAAATTGACATATAATAGCGAAAGTAAATCCTGCGCAATATGGCAGCGAGGCCAAAGGCATAAAACCCGATGTTAAACTGACAGCATCATTGAGGACACGTTACCCTCGACCCAGGGCCGAGATGGTCGTGTGTACGGAGGCGTGGCACAAAATGAGAATACGTGTGGGGGGGGGGGCAGATTTAATAACATCCTTTGGCCTATGAAGGCTTGCGTGGCCTTTGCAGTGAAACTGAGGACATTAAATGCAGAGATGCTAACAGCTCCATCCCAGTGCTTACAGCTCCATCCCAGAGCTTACAACTCCATCCCAGTGCTTACAGCTCCATCCCAGTGCTAACAGCTCCATCCCAGTGCTTACAGCTCCATCCCAGTGCTTAGAACTCCATCTCAGTGCTAACAGCTCCATCCCAGTGCTTACAGCTCCATCTCAGTGCTAACAGCTCCATCTCAGTGCTAACAGCTCCATCCCAGTGCTAACAGCTCCATCCCAGTGCTTACAGCTCCATCCCAGTGCTTAGAACTCCATCTCAGTGCTAACAGCTCCATCCCAGTGCTTACAGCTCCATCTCAGTGCTAACAGCTCCATCTCAGTGCTAACAGCTCCATCCCAGTGCTTACAGCTCCATCCCAGAGCTTACAACTCCATCCCAGTGCTTACAGCTCCATCCCAGTGCTAACAGCTCCATCCCAGTGCTTACAGCTCCATCCCAGTGCTTAGAACTCCATCTCAGTGCTAACAGCTCCATCCCAGTGCTTACAACTCCATCCCAGTGCTAACAGCTCCATCTCAGTGCTAACAGCTCCATCCCAGTGCTAACAGCTCCATCCCAGTGCTAGGCCTAAGCGAAATAAAATAATAGAAATAAAACTCAGCTCACACAGAAGACCAGTTAGTGCGCCGTTAGCATTGCTTGTGTAAAAAGCCACGCGCCCTTCATGAATATAAATACAACGTGATTCTATCACCCTGCTACACGTGTAACACTATCCAAACAGAGGTTTAAAACAGCTCAGATATACATGCTTTTTGCTGTACTAATATCACGTAGTTACAAATTTAACATAAATAAATGTTTATACCGCCTGGTATTAAACCACGTGCCCTGTATTTAATAGCCAACGGGCCCCTCAGACGCTGTGACTCTGTCAGATTACTGTCTCTCGCTGTTTTATCCTGATTCTCAGCTTTGAAGAAGTGCTTCCATCTTTGCTGTAGTTCAAAACTTTCCTTATGAGGAAATAGTCACATTCTGTCTGTAAATCTTCAAAGAACAAAATGAATTTATAAAATTAGAAAATTAATATGTAAAATTAGAATGCTGAGAACAATTGATCTCTTTAAAGGGAAAGCACCTGTCAGAATCGTAGTTGATTAATCTACCCTATTCATGTACTAATTGCTATAGCGTTAATAAGAATAATTTGGCTGTAGGGTTGGCGTAAGTCTACAATTAATTAATGTGTCTAATTTGTGCTTTAAATGTATGAGTTATTCCCTGTTTGTCTGTACGGGTGTCTTCTGTATTTATGTTTAAGTGGAGGCAAACTATACCAAGTGTATGTATATATATATATATATATATATATATATATATATATATATATATATATATATATATATATATATATGAATGAAAGAAAAGGAGTAACTTAAAATTTGAAAGTATTGAGAGACTGGTTTCCTTGCTAAAATGCCTGGCACACGTTCTGAGGAGTAAAGAGTACACACCCCTCTCTGGAAAGCGTTATTGTAATGAATCGGGCCGACGTAGCGCCTTGGGGGGGTGGAGGCGGAGAGGAGCTCGGAATTTTCTTACGCGGGCGGCTTTTTAGACGCCCCAATTCGTCATTCTCTCACCTTCCCAGACGGCCGAGGAAGGCCAGACCTAAAGCGGATCGGCTCCTCTTAGTGACGGCTCAGTCCCGGCCGCATATGTCGGCCTGCGTGACACGGAACACCTTGCCTAACCCCCCCCCACCACCACCGCTCCTTCACTACACACCCACGCACCACCTTCCACCAACCTGGGACATGAGACTGAGGCTTCTCAGCTGGGTAGTTCCACGAAACCCCCCCCCTGTGTTTCACACGAAGCCAGAAACCTGAGGTCAGAGCTGGGACTCAGTCGAGATTAATTAGGGGTGCTATGATATGCCCCAAAATGAAATGAATGATGTGTATTCGCTAAACAACATATGTTACACGCATAGTCAGTGTCCTGTCGCTGTCTTTGCGGATTCAGCAGCCCTGCAGTTACTCCTATCCACACGACGCACCGATGTACAGGCTGCTGAATCGGAAGGCTTCACGTGAATGTGGCCACATTGGAGCCACGGAGAGCCCCAGACAGCCAGAACCCCCCAATGTGTGAAATAAACACCCCCCCCCCCCCCCGCCCCCGCCCGCATTACAAACACACAGAGTGAGGCAACATATTCTCAGACCTTAGAGTGTTAAATCTTATTTTTTTTCCGCGTTGCCACTTTTACAGGCAATGAAAAGTCTCCCCTCCTGCCCACAAAACGCTGCCCAGAATGTTACAGCCACCCCTGCCCCCCCCACCCAAAAAAAAAATAATCTCCCCGGAATGTTTAAGCCTTGTCGACCCCACCCATCACTTTGCTTAATCCATCCATCCATCCAAGCGTTTCTGCTTAAACCTGAAATATCTTCCTGCGATATCAGTGTTCCTGAGAACGTCAGTGTCTTCCACTGCCAGGTGTTTAAGGAAGTCCTGACACCCACGTAAGAAAACAAAGGCTGCCGTTCTGGGGCGTGCTCCACAATGCCGAGGGTGTTTGTCTCTGCCCTTAAGGCAAAGTTACAGTTTTTTTTTTCTGAATATTCAGTATCATCATTTGGAATTTCCTACAACAGAAAAAGCATCTGCAGGGTAAGGGTTTCACTGCCCTGTTCCAGACATGCAGGCAAACGTAATACTATTTGAGTTATAATTTACAGTTCTCATTTGGTGCCAAAACTTTTTTGTTTTTTTTAGATATGAACTCTTGCTACAAGTACCTTTGTGGGTTTTTTTCTTGTTTTTAGTTGCAGTAAAGTCACACTGGTGTTTTTCTGGAAAGCTAAAAAAATAATACAGTTAAAAAAATTTAACTTTTCTTATGGCCAAGGCCAACAAACCGTCTCTGATATCCAGTTGTGTTTTTATAGAAAATACGCCCAAAATGTGATTCATAAGCTGATGGAAACTACTTCCCACTGTACCGAGGGGACCAAACTCATTAAACGTGCGGTCGGGATCGTGCAGAGTGTTCCCCGAATCTCAGGGTCCATCTCGGCGCTAGTGGTCGTTACCTGACGGCAGTGCTCTCTGGTATATGACGTGTGACGTGCAGCCGGTCTGGCCTGGAGATTAGGATTGGTCGCCGTGTAGGGAGATAATTCCGCACGTTCTTAAAATAACGAGCGAAGAGCAGCGTCCTAAGCGGCCCAGCAAAGGGCGACGCTGCCGAGTATTTTAACGAAACTCTGCGTGGCTAATTCGGATACCCTGGCCGAACCTGAACCGCAGAGAGAAAGACGTTTCCGGAAGAGTGCTGATGACTTCTTGCGGTGTCCTGTCAGACACAGACTTTTAAAGGGGATGTGTATGGTCTTGTTTACCCTGACAAAAAGACAGAAAAGGCCTTGATTTGAACCAGGAAGGACAAGCAAAGATTAAGAAGGCAGAAAGGCAGTGTGTGGTCGACAGTCCGGTATGGGGCTGACGTCTGCACCTGCCCCCCCAACCCAACGCCAGGGCAGATCTGTCTGGTTCCCCGTCGTCCTGAATCCTTCACGTCAGGCCTAAACCCAGCCTGATGCCAGCATCGTAGATGCCAATTACCGACTGACAAGGTGCATGGTGGCATGGGGCTGGCAGGGTGTAGTTACAGCACAGGCGTGTAGACATGTCTCTGCTGTCGACCACGCCCACAAAGCCCAGGACTGCGATGGCCCTCCATCGTCACGGACCCACGGATCTGAGCCTCTCAAGTAACTGCCATCACCCTGATCGAAACTGAAACTGCTGTATAGTGTACTTGGGAAATCTTTTCTTGAGATAAATATCAGCATATTACATGTCAGATACTGTGATGAAGTGGTTGTAAACTTGGCAGGTTCTTTTCACACCTAAATTGGCTCATTGACAATATATACTTCTTAAGATGAAGTAGAGTGAAATTCGTCAACCTTATGGTGGCCGGTCACTGTTTTAAGTTAAATGTGACTTTTTTTTTTTTTTATTCACTATTGCTACGTGCCTGTAACTGTCTTCAGATGTTTATCAAGTCTTGCTTATTCTCATTATTATGGATTAACATTTATGCGGGTTGCCTGACATCTACTACCTCCCAGGAATGATAATCGAGGGGGAGTGTTCTGGGGTATCTGCATGCGTGCGTGTGTGTGTGTGTGTGTGTGGGGGGGGGGGGGGGGATTGCTTGTTTCTCACCTCCAGCCTAATATAACGGCGCAATAACAAACGGCCGAAAATAGCTACGCGTCTCGCTGATTACATGTGGGCAAATGGTCGCGAGGCTCCATTTGCCTTCAGTCAGATGTCTGGTTGTCCTTGAAGCTCAGGAAGGAATGTCCTGCATTTCATTACTGCAGCGTTAATAGTGGGAATGGCGACATGTCACTGCATCCATACAGCTGTGCATTAAATCACTGTTTAATATCATAACTACTTACTAAACATGCATTTAAATGCCAGCAGTGCCTCTGAATGATTATCGAGTATTGAGTATCGAGTATTGAGTATCGAGCCACAATAAAAATGTCACCCAACAATATTTATTCATTTAAATTACAAAATGTATTTCATACTTCTTATTCAAATACACTGCCCGGCCAAAAAAAAAAGTCTCCATTTGAATTTTTCATTGGGCCGCCTTTAGCTTTGATTATGGCGCACATTTGTCATGCCATTGTTTCCACAGGCTTAAGCGACATCTCACCCTTTATTTTAATCCATATTTGCATTAATTTCTCACCGAGATCCTGTATTAACAAGTGAGTTGAACCACTCCGTAAAGCCTCCTTCAGCACATCCCAAAGACCTTCAATGAGGTTAAGGTCACAACTCTGTAGTGACCAAGTCACGCGTGAAAATGATTCCTCGTGCTCCCTGAACCACTCTTTGACAATTCGAACCCATTGAATCTTGGCATTCTTGTCCTGGAATATGGCCATGCCAACAGGGAAGAAAAAAATCCATTAATGATGGAAGAAGGTGTATCCTGGCCATTCAGTACCTTCAGGTACTCAGCTGACTTCACTTTATTGCTGCATAACGTTGCTGAGCTGTAATAATGATCCAGTCATTGGCTCTTAAGTATTTGCTGATATAAATTCTTTTTTAAAATTTTTTTATTGCTCACCAATTGCTGATATAAATTCAAATGGCGACTTTTTTTGGCCGGGACGTGTATTTTCACTGTATTCTCATTTTTCCTTTCGCCATACTGTCTCGTCCGATGAGATCTTACGTGGTCAATCCACCTTGAATTTGACCAGGTTTCCTGAATCGTTTAGAGATTATAAGTAAATTCCCATCGTGGGATAGAGTGTGGAAGCTTCTGGAAGATGTACTTTGACATGGTTGACACTGGATGCCCTCTGTACTGTTTTTGTCAATGTGCTGATACATGCGTTTCAGAATCACAGGCATCACAAGTCAGGCCCACAACCTCTGGCCTTTTTCGCCCAATAAATATTGACATTCTGAGGAGAAAGAGGCAGTGAAATGTATTATCTGTACAATTTTATTTTAAGGACTGTACACTCAGCAAGTGAACAGTGATCACTTCAATGATGTTGGACCTGGTCATTTCGTTCCGATATTATAAATGATGCCACTTCTACCAGCATATGGGGACCTCGACAGAAATAAATAGCCGCTTCAACACAAACGGCTCATCCACTTTATTTCTAGGTTAATTATCGCTCACTTTCTACGCGGCCAAACATGTGCTCTGCGGGTATTCAAGGCAAAGGAGCAAGTAGACCTAGTTTTTCATTAGACAGTCTGGCGGAAAACTCTAAAGTCTTGTACAGCAGTAAGTTCCTGAAGGCTGATGGAAACTGGCACATGTTACTCATACCATATGTTGCCAGTACGAGGTCCCCTTCAGAAGAACAAAAAAGATTATTGGGGGGTCTTTTTGTTCGGTTTTGCTTAGCAGCAAAGGGGTCTTACTTCCATTTAAAGGAGGGATGCATACAGGGGGCGGAGCCACAGTGGCAAGCTGAAAGTTGATTGGCCGCCAGCAAGCGCCTTTCCCTGTCAATCACCGGCTCCAAACACACAACTGGCTTATGATAAGGTTGGCCCCTGAATAGGAAGTATGGCCTCTGTTATGCCTTCCACCTTTAAAAATTCTAGAATCACCCCGGAATTAAAGCGATCCATTGCATTACATCACCAGATCATGGTAGGTATGTTTATGTATATGTTTGGGCCTGTTTCCACATGTCGGACATACTCCCGTGGAATGGGGGATGGCGGGGGGGAGGGTGTACCCAGACCTAGAGGGGCAGGGGGTGATGCAGGCAGCTCGTGCCCAATCTCCATATTTAGAAGGCATGCAACTTTGCTGCGTTGTTTTGACACTAAAGCCATGGTCTCTATGATCAGTGGCGAAGGGTCAGTCAATCGGTACGGTGATGCCGAGACGAGGGGGTTGAAGGTGTGGCCCAGACACCGTTAAAGGTAGACGAGAGGAACACGTGCTGCCCCAATCACCTGTATTCACGTGGCCTGTTGCGTACGGCGGCCCGCTGAATTACAGCCAAGTCAGTCCTTTGCGGCTGAATGATGGTTGCTGTGATGACCAGTGACAGTGAGTAATGGGCAGAGAGCCGACAATCTCCAAAGCAGCACTTATCAGAGGAGAGAACACCTTGTCCCCAAACCTTCAACCTTGTCTACGTCGCTCTGTCCTTCCCGCTTATCTAGATTAATGTGCGGAAATGACGTTAGCGGGACATTATTTTAGAAACGTTCGGCAAATCTTCACAAAATCTTGCCACAGATTTTGCTCGCCTGCCAAAAAAATGTATTGATGGTGAATTTAGATGTAGTGAATTTCGATAGTTCTGTGTACATACAGCGTCACGCAAAGCCTTCTTTTCACTGGTATGTTGTCACTGGTAATAAGTCACCATTCAATGCTGACAAATATACTTCTGTATATGTTATAGGTTGGTGATGGTAAATTGCAGGTGGGGGGTTGGTAAACCCCAATGCTAAGGCACACAAACAGCCGCACGTATAAAAACACACGCAGTCCCTCACAGAACAGGCAAGATCACCCCGGTCACGTTAGTTCCCAAAACAAAGATGGAAGATTATGACCGAAAAGTGCTAGCCCAATTCGTTAGGGTTTTATGACAAGTTGTTATCTACACTCAGTCATATTCTCCAGCCCTTGTTTCAATAAATGTCCTCGTTAGGTCATAATTACCCGATTTCACTGCAAGAATTAGCTTCACTTAGGAAAAATAAGGTTGACGGCGCGTTTTAGCACATACGCGGGGGCGCTGCCACAAGCCCCACATATAATCCGAGGCAATTGCAGTTTTATTTTTCTCATTTGGGGCAAAACAATTATCTGCCCAATAAAGTGTAATTGATTCCTTGATGAGGCCTGGCACAGAGGCATGCGGATGACAGGGCCCGCAGGGAAGGGGATGCAGCGACGCTTTCGTTGCCGTGGCGCCCGCTGCAGAGATCTGGCACCAGCGCATGCGATCACTCAAATATCACTTTTAATGTAGCTTCCAGGCTGGATGACCACGCAGGACAGCGACAGACAGGCTCCGCCCCCCCGCCCCCGCATGATTCGCCGAAGCCCCCAACAGCCGTGTGCCGTTAATGAGCTTTAGACACCTAGCGAAGTCACCGAATTGGAAAGCGCGATGCAAACCAGCATGCTTGCTGGGTTTGCGAGGCCTCTGCTATCCTCTGTGGAATCTTCTAGAATCGGTGGGTTTACTTGGGCCCACGCTAGAGTGCTGGATTGATAAACCTGTCCAGTGGGCGGTGATTAAATAATATTTTCCAGCTATTCTCCCAGGAGCTTCCTTGCTGTTGTACCCTTGAACAAAGTGATCAGCCATCCCCAGGCTACCCCCCCCCCCTCCCCACTGCGCACTGCACTATTGAATGCCTCTGGTTCACTAAACTGTACCACATTATACCTATATAGTCTGTCTGTCTGTCCCATGGTACATTGTATGCATATTGTACATATGCTGTACGGTATTGTGTATTCTAATGCAGCATTTATGCATCGGTAGAGTTGTATATTGTTGGACTGTTGTTTTATGTACAGTCCTTATGTACAGTATACTGTTGCACTGATGTTTTTTCATACAGTTCTGATTAATTTAACATCCTGCACTGCGAATAGGATCTCATGACCCGAGACTTTCACTCACTAGTTGACCCGTTTTAGTGATGTGACAATGAAAGTGATTCGATTTAAGGTAGTCACGTGATGTGTCTATTTGCACCCGCCGTCCTGTGACGGTGACACATCACCGCGGATGTCACCCGACTGATCCTTCACGCCTAATCTGCAAACTGTACAGCAGCAGACCCGCTGACAGATGGCTGGGTGGTTGGTTGGGTTTATTGGTGAGTGTTTTACACAGCTTCATCAAACCGAGATGGGGAGGGGGACGTTTGATAGAAACCAGAAAGTGTTCGAATATGCATTAAAATACAGGGGGGGGGGGGGGGGGGGGGGGGACTAATCCCACGAGTGAAAAGCGAAATTATGGTTTTAGTTCTACCCAGAAAATCTAAAGAAATCAATGTTCAACTTCACCAATGAAAAGCTTAAACCATCCACTAATTACTGGATGTTTTAATTAAATCAGTGACTTCAATCAAATTTATTTTACCCAGGCTTACTATTCTAACTTGGCACAGACTCAGAACACACCACTGGCACTGGCTATGGCACTGGCTATGGCACTGGCACTGGCACTAGCTATGGCACTGGCACTGGCACTGGCTATGGCACTGGCACTGGCACTGGCACTGCAATGGATTGCTGCGTTTTCCATTCATTAATATCTGCAATCGTTTTTATCGTCAAAATGCTTTTATTCATTTGTTTGTTTTATTTATTTAATTGATCAACCATAAATATAGCAGCACTTCAGATTATGGTTGTTATGGTTGTTATGGTTGTTATGGTTGTTATGGTTGTTATGGTTGTAGTTCCCATGATGCTGTGCTGGATAATCAGGCAGAATACAGGTGGATGATTTTCAAAATAAATGTCTCGGCATTCTATTATTTTTTGTCCAAAATTGCATCACTATGCCTGTATAGTTTTTCCTGGAGCAGATCAATTATATTAATTACAAGCCACGGAACGAGGGGAACTATGGAAGCTTTGCTTCTTCGTGGTGTGGGGAAAAAAGGAAAACAGCCCACTTACTTTCAGAAATTTCAGCTCAGCTAGTCTGGAATTACTTTTATAATGTCTTAAAATGTGGAAACTGGTGAGATAATGTATTACCCTCGCATAGCTAGGTACTCTGACTCCATATGTTCTAAGCAAGCGTAACGAAGAGCGCAGCTGACTAAAGCGAGACTTATCGCTCTGGAATAAATGCGCAAAGTCGCAGCTTCTGTACGGGCGCACAGCTTGCGTGAAATCACTGTGCCCTGTTCTGCTCCCTGAATGTCGCGTTCTTGGTGGGAGACGTGTCCCAGCTCAACAGGCAAGGACCTGGTTTTTAGCAAGGGGTCAGTCCTCCACGGGGACGGCCAGACGCCTGACCCCTATGTCCCTCAGTCCTTCCTCCCCCCTATGACCCTGTCCCCCGCCATCCACACGCCGCCATGGCAACAGCACAACAAGCACAAGAAGAAAAAAAAAGGCTGGAACTATGGGGATCCGCTCCATCCCATCTCCCTCGTTCTTCCCCCGATTCCCGCCCATGGCTCCATTTCCAGCTTTCCGACAGAAACTGACGTCTTCTAACTTCCTGTTTCTCGTTAAAAGGCATCTAAAAATGCCGTAAATGTTGGGGGTCCTGCCAAAAAGAAATTAAAATCCTTGGGGAGGGATTAATATGGTAACTGTGAATATTTATTTGCAGCTGAGGGTTATTAATTATAGCCCAATTACATTAGATTGGATTCAAATTTATCGTCACAGTGCTGAGTACAAGTACAGAAACGCAGTTAGAATTTACCCAGGTGGAAATAAAATACAAATGATACTTCTACTAATAATAATACTTATAAATACAATAATATTTTACATTACATATTATATAAACAGTATATATATATATATAACTAAGTACATATTATTCAATTATTATAATAAATTACAATCGTGCACAAAATTTTATGGGAGGTCGTCTGGAATATAAGGTGGAGAAACGTATTTGTATGTAGACAATGTTTGTACTCGGAAATAATGATACACGATACTATGAGAATGCTGGTGTCATGACAGTGAGAGATACAGGCCTAACCGCGTCCCATTCACATTCAGGGAACCCATTTGGCTTCCTAATTCGCCCAAAATTGGGCAAATATGCCCTCTATTAAACGTCAGTATTAAAATCGGATCAGACGGTCGGCCGGATGTATAAAGAGGAGGAAATGGCAAGGAGAGGAGCGAGGCAGAATGCGTCCACATCGCGTGGGACTGGTGGTGGTGATCAAAGCCGGGAGGAGAGGAAGAGGCAGAGGGGAACCGCGGGGAGGCGGACGGTGGGGGGGATCAAAGGGAGGATGAGAAGGAGAGAGAGGTGTGGAGAGAGGAGAGGTGTGAGGTCTTCAGGGAGTCCACCGGCTCCAACTCGGAGACGTCCCGCAAAGTTTCCCTGGCTACCTTCTGCAACCTTTCTAACTGCTTTCCAGGAATGAAAATGAATTTATTTGGTGCATTTTTCTTTAAGAAGACAGGGACGCAATGAGAGGGGAACCGGCGTGACATCGCCGTCACGTGCCAGGTCAAAGGTCAGCCAGGGAGGACCAAGCACTCGGATGAACATTTGTGGTTTGAAAGCGACACAGGGAGACGGGAAGGGGGGGGGAACGAAGGGTGCGACAGAGCTGGGCGAAGATGATGCATGAGAGCCAGGATTGGACTGGCAGGGGACGGAAAATAAAAATACGAGATGAAAGATAAGGAAAGTAATCTGGCAAAGAAAGAAAGGATGAAAAGAAAGGAATGCGATTAGCATAGCCTTGGATGGAACGTTATGAAAACCTCCATAATCACTCCAAGCTCGGACTTTAGAAATCCCCTAAAAATGGTTATCTTTAAATTAATTTGTTCCATTTTGTTCTGTATAGAAACATATGTCTGTGACATCTAAACGTATGTTTAGAGCCAATTTTGCAACAAAGAGAATAAAAATTTGAAAAAAAAATGTCCCTTACAATCTCTCCGCAACACAGAGCTGTTTACACAACAAGTGGGGAATGTACCCATCTGTTTTGTGTCATTATTTACGGTGTTATAAACAGGGACGCGCAAGCTGGGACTGTGTAAACACATGGGGGGGCTGCGTGCTTTCCTAACATTTGCCTGGGTGAAAATATAATCGTAAGGTGCATCGTTTGCAAACCAGTTTACATCTCCCCAAGAATGGGTTTGCAAAAGATGTGCTTTGTGATAATCCTTTTTTTTTGTAAGGTTGAAACTCTCCTTAGAGCTACAGTGCTGAGGGTGAACGGCGTAGAAGAGAGTTCTTTACTGGGGGGGCACGGCGTAATCATTTAAATAGAAAGGTATATTTATTGGGTAGGATGACTGAAGCCAAATTAAATATTGTCCCGCCCGGTTTCTGTGACCTTGGTGAGTGTGTTATTGGATTTAACTGGTGTTTGAACTGGCATGATTTCTCTCAGGTAACTATCTTTCACTGCTGTCTGTGTGACTGTGACTGTACCCAGAGCGGAGACCCAAAGCACACATTTGTCGGACTTTTGCTTACATTATTTTTTTTCGGGATGCACCTTGATTATTTTTTTTCACTTTTCCTCAACAGTCCTCCAGTCTGACTTCTCCACTCCTTTTTTAATTTATTATTATAATTTTTAACTAGCAGTGTCTTTTATGCCCATTTGCAATGCTGATTCTCGTGCTATTTGTGGTGCATGCATTATTCCGCGCACCTCTGAGACGACCGCGCTGGGAAAGGGGCACTTTACAGAAACAAACCAAATTAAAACGACATAAAAGCACGTCGCTTTCTATTATAAACAGTCAGGCGAACAGTTAAGAAGTGAGAGGTATTCTGGGAACTGAAAGTGCCGAAATTAAAGATACTTGATTTGAGCATGAAATCTCAAGGGTGTAGCGTATGAGAAGTTAAGCATCGGCCTATATTTTAGCTCTGTCAGTAGTGCTGAGGATGCAGCTTAATTGCGGGGGGGATACCTGCCACAAGTAAGTGCAGAGGATCACAGCTGTTACAGTAACTGCAATAAATTTCATTCGCAGATTTACCTGAAACACCTGTACTGTAGGTTTTGTATAAAGCAGCCAGCCGCTTTCCTACTGTGTAGACAGTAAACTCTGTTATGATCAATTTTCTTTGACTTGCTCAAATTTTTAGTGAGAGCCTGTACATGGCACCTTGCAATTCAACATACATTTTACTGCAGGACATAAACACCAAATAATAAAAAAAGCATATAACTAAAAAAAGTATTCTACGTTTAACCTATGACCTTCATGCATGCTATGATGCATGTGTTTTTTTTTTATAAATTTTGTATTTTTTCTGCAACTTTTGATCATTTGACAGGACAAATTGATGTAACTAAACCAAAATCCCTGTTGATTGTTTGACTGACTGATTTTAAGGAAAACGTGCTTGCTTGCCTCATCAAGCAATGTATTTGGGCAACACAGAAAAAAAAAATATATCTTCGAATGTCACATGACTTCCTGCTACTACTCGGGCTCTGCAGAAAGTTGTGCACCATGGGTGCATAAGCACTGTTGCTAGGATACAGTCCCTTGGCAATGATGGAGCTTAAAGTTTAAGAAAAAAAAAAAAATCTACGAATGAATCGGCAGCGTAACTGAAAATGTTACCTACAGTAATGTCAAAGCCAGACTGATATGCGTGTCTGTATGTTACAGTCAGATTGCTGTATGATTATAAAAGTTTTGAAACAGATACAAAGCGATATCAGCATAGGACATGATTTCCATGCAAACATCCTTTCCTGCTGGCACATGATGTACAGCATATTTCTGATTACGCGTATCTATGCACATGCAATCAGATTGTCTGATTTTATGACTTTAACTTAGTGAGACAGTTGGACACTATTCCCTCAACTTAAGAAAAGTTGATTTGGAACAAAACACTTTACTTTATAAACATGAACAGAAATATCAAAAAAAAAAGTTTAACACTGTACTGAAAGACCATGTTTTTAGTAATTTTCAAATGCATTCATAATACATTATAATGTATCCATAAAGCACTGTAAACATGCCTTTAAATATTTATAAAAAGGCATAACACATTATAGCCATGTTTATTATGCATTATGAATGCTTTTCATGTGTTTATAAATACTAAGAACGCAGGCTTAAGTAAAGTGTTACCAAAAGTTTTAATAGTTTATTATGTGTCTTTGCACCCCAGCATTGAAGCAAATGTTCCTTAGACAGGTTCAGACTCTAACTGTCACCCAAAACAGTTAAACGAGGACCCTCATGCTGAGGTGTGGAACAGGCCATTTGCTGGTCAGTCCGCTGGAGTTAGAAGGGAGCTTGAAAGGAACAGACTCAACTCATCTATCAGCCAGAAACCATTAAGCTAAGGCAGGGGCCAGGCTGGGTTACGGCGGAGGGGGCTGCCAGCGAACGCGGGGACGAGTTCCCACACTGGCTACATATTTAATAAGTCCTTCCTGGGGAGGGGAGGGGGGAGTGTAATTAGGATTACAAGTCAGCTAGACACCATGTGGAACAGGCTATACAGAGCCCCCAACTGGGGGTGAGACCTTCGCTCTCTGTCAGCTTGTATGACCGGTGCCCCAAATTTATTATTCAGTATGTTTACATGCACACTAAGAAAATCATATTATTGTGCTAGTCCAACTAAACCTGGACTCTTAAAATCAATGTTAGTCCTACTGAAATCGTACTAAATCACATTTCTCTAAGACAATCAGATAATTCAGATAGATTTCCACTGACGTAAAAACTGTTACCGGCGCCGAATGACATCACAATGCTATTCAGGGTATTTTGTACTGAATTCAAAATGGCTGCAGTATATTAAAGGGTTGGACGATGTGCGATATTAATACCAACATTGCATGTTAAGCATGTAATTCTTACATCACCAGTCAGCTAGATGAAGATCAGTCTTTTTCTTACTTTCAATTCTATATACAGACATTATAGTGCAGGGAGTTTAAGTTTTCCTAAAACATTTTTACTCTGTCATAGGAAAAAAACACCTAGCAAATTTTACAATTTTAATGATTATTCATATTCAAGATTATCTAGCATATGTTTAAAAATAAGTTTTACCCTGCTGCTGTGTGTTAGGTGCTGTTCCCAAAAATAATGGTGGTTAACTCAAAATGAGAAGTGCATGAAGTCTCCGTTGTGGTAGTTAATTTATCCAGCAGACCCTCTATCCGAAGCAACATCCACTCTTTGGTGTAAGTCCCAGAGAGTCCAGACTGTTGGGCATTCAGGACTTGCTCTGGGGCCCAGCTGTGAAATCACTCTGCCAAAGCTGGGATTTGAACCAGTGACCTTCTGATCACGTATACAGCCTCTTAACCCACGAAGCACAGGTGGAAATTTCCAGTCCAGAAAGTAAAAATCCAGACCAAGATTTTATTTGAACCGACCAATTAAGAACTCTGTAAATGTGACTCAACTGCTTGGTTGAGACAAATTCTTGGTCTGGATTTTTACTTTCTGGACCGGAAATTTTTGCCTCACCTGCATCCTGCATAATGTTTTGTGATTAGTGGCCATTGGTAACTTCCAGCTTAATGGCAAAAAGGCGGGTGTCTTGACTGGAGGAGGGAGAAAAATTGGAAGGTGGAGAGTTTTATCATCGACAATCACAAAGAGGACATTGTTACTCCCTCGTGTATTAATGGACATAATAAGCAGCTTCTACAAATAGTGGAATATTACATTAAAGTAGGTATGACATCAAAGCGTGGTTTACTGAGGATGTTTCCTGTCTCACATAAACGGCTTCAAAGGAGCATCTTTCTCCCCTGAATACTGTGTTTCTTAAACAGCTCCCTTGCTAGCGACGCAGTAATGTAATTCTGTCTCTTTTCGGCGTCAGAATGGCCGCTCTTACGCAAAGTGATTGTATTTTTTTACCCCTCTTCTGCCAAGTGTAAATTGGATCTCAGTTTAGCCTGGGCCTGGTGATGCAGGGCGGCCACAGGAACGGCGTTTAACAAGCAGCCCGTTCCACCTCACCCTACCCCGGGCGCATTTTCTAATCTCCCATACGGAGCAAGGTCAGGGGAGAATTTTCTGGGCACATTGGCGGAGAGTCATCTCTGATTGGCCAGCTGGCCTGGGAGGGAAAGGGACAGCCAATCACCATATCACATATGGGATTGTGGGAGGGGTTAGATGGCACGATCTGCCAGAAGCCCCACGTGAAATACAACATCAATAAACACTTCGAGGAAATATTGTTGCGAAATACAAAACAACTTTTCAAATTGTCTGATGAAAAAACGGCATTTCCCAAGCTAAAAATTCCCCATGCTAGCTGTGCAGTAATTCATTCCTGTTTCAGGCGAGAGAGCCCACAAGTGATTGTATTCTCACGCCGCTCTCGGGAGTGAATTAGACACGAAATGCGAAAGGCTCCACTGACACACATTGTCTCTCTGAGCGGCACATAATTTGCCCCCCGCCCCCCCCCCCCCGCCTGTTGGCACGCCACTGTGTCCAGGGAGGAGGGTGCCGGAAGAAACCCGTTTGACACAGTAATGTAGACGCTCATGAAAGTTGAGGTCTGTGACTCAGTGTGTTAGGCCTCTGTGACACTGTTTGGAAGGTTGTTGGTTCGAATCCCATCATCAGCAGAAGAGTCACATGTATGTTGGGCTTTGGAGCACGACCCTTACCTCATCCCCAAAACGCTGACCCTCCAGTCAGACAGGCACAGAAAACCTGCCCCGATTCAGGGCGGGCAGCACTTAACAGGGGTCCTTGGGTGGGGGCCCAAGGTGACATATTTTCAGGGGGCGCAAAATTTCTAAGTGCACCCCTGCTTTGAACTGTATACATATGATAACACTATGTATGTATATATAAAGATAACATATAGTCATACTTGTACAAATGGCAAATAAAGTATTTAATCTCAAATACGAAGCATCTAATGGCTGTTAGAGCTGGTCACTGCGAAAGACCAGGTCATTGCCCTCACACACTCTCCGGACAGGCCTGTGGCATTATGGACCGAACCCCATGTTTGTGGCCGTGTGGTTGGCGTGTTTGTAGCTAGCTGGGTCACCAATCGAGCTGAGCTCCGATCCTGCAGATATAACTTGGTGGCGGCTAACCGGGGAGTCTCAGCACCTCTGGCGAGTCTCAGCACACTCAGGGAGTCTCAACGTCACCGGGGAATCTCTGTGCCACTGGGGAGTCTCAGCGCACTCAGGGAGTCTCAGCGTCGCCGGGGAGTCTCCGCGCCGCCGGAGAGTCTCAGTGCCTGCTTTCGAACGCCTCTCTTCTAGCTCGTCCCCAGTTTCTGGCCAATGAGATGACAGTTAAGCCACGCTGAGGGCGGAGCCTTGTTTTGAGCCTGTTAACGATTTGCATACTGGGCCGGCTGTGCATTGTAACCTTCCTGTGCATTTTTTTGTGTCTCAGTCATGGCATAGAGGTAGGCATTCTAGCAAGGAGCCAGAACACAGCATGAAGTACATTCAATGTCCTTGAGTCTTGTAGCTAAAAATGAATACCATGATTGTACACATGAAGCACCAGGTTGATTCATTTACAGTTGATTAAGCCACTTGTCTTCCAAGTGCTTATCCAGCAGAGGGTCGAATGATCCTAGACTTTCATGTTTACGAGGCACCTGGTACGAGGCAGGACAACACCCTAGATGAGAAGCGATATTGCTGCAGGACACACACTCACACACTAATTAAACACTAAGGGTGATTCAGAGACACCAGTTCACCTACAGTATACTAGTGTTTTCTATTTATAACCTGTTAGAACACGCCGCACACCAGCTGTCCACAAACAACCAGTGGTGGGAAAAAAAAAATCTAGACTATCCACTGAACTCAGAAAAGACAATAACTAACGAACAAAAGACAACATGGTCATATTTTCTGGTGACTAATTGCCAGATCTGAATTCAGATTTGCTAAGAATGGGGCCGTTTCACAGAACATAAACTGGGAAGGAGGGAAAGGTGCCTTTTCTGCTCTGAAACATACGCAGCGGGGGGGGGGGGGGGGGGCGGAGCACCACGTTCATGACCATCAACCATTCTGAGGTGACACTGATTATGGGAGATCAGAAGGACACATTGTTAAGGAGTCTATGGGGCCACCGACCGGCATTTTCCGAGGTGCGGGACATTTTGAATGTCACTTGCATTCCCCTCTAATCGGCATGAATCCCTGAATCGTGTCCCTGTGTAAATCCTATCAGAGTTTGCAGGCCCAGTCTGTACACACTCTGGCACTTACTCACGGGGAGTGTTTTTGTCGGAGGCAGATGCGTGATTCTCCTGTGGAAAAGCTGGGAAAACGGGATCAGATCCCTCTCCACTTGTGTGCCGGAGCTCACCCTCTCCTCCTGCGTGCCGGAGCTCACCCTCTCCTCCCGCGTGCCGGAGCTCACCCTCTCCTCCCGCGTGCCGGAGCTCACCCTCTCCTCCCGGGCGTGCCGGAGCTCACCCTCTCCTCCCGCGTGCCGGAGCTCACCCTCTCCTCCCGGGCGTGCCGGAGCTCACCCTCTCCTCCCGGGCGTGCCGGAGCTCACCCTCTCCTCCCGGGCGTGCCGGAGCTCACCCTCTCCTCCTGCGTGCCGGAGCTCACCCTCTCCTCCTGCGCGCCGGAGCTCACCCTCTCCTCCTGCGTGCCGGAGCTCACCCTCTCCTCCCGGCCTTGTCTCCATATGCTGTGGGGCCCAAGCATGTTAATTGCTCCGGCAGAGAAAACACACAGATGGCTAATCTGGCCTTTGTTCTCCCACCCCTCTCCCACCCCCCGCCCCCACCAACCCCCCCCCCCCCACACACACACAAACAGAGCCCATTTCAGGTCGGTGTTAATTACCTCATTCTGAAATTTTTAATCCTGTTTAGCGACATTCTCGCAGTCCTGAATAGTCTTTTTTTTATCTCCTTTGTTTTTGGGGCTGGCGGGGGTGGTGGGGTAGCATGGGGGGGGGGAGGGTAAGGGCTGCAGAGAAGAAGCTCTCTGTCCGGCAGCGATCAGGAGGGGGGGGTGGGGGGGGGGGACCGTTAAGGACTGTGATTTTCCAGTTAATGAAGTTCCAGGACAAGGGAAGTCCGGCGCACCGTGGATGAGACAAACTCCACCAGCGACTCCTCGCCCTTCACTTCTAGCACTTTTCTGGGCTTGGGCAGGCGTCCCGCGTCGCCTTCCCACTCTATCAGTCACAGCACGCGAGGCGGACCGGGCCAAGCGGCTCTTTGTGCCATCCTCTCCCTCTCTCTCGCTCGCTGCTGGAGCAGCTTAACAGCATCACAGCACCCAAAATCCACAGTCCCTCTTTATCCTCTCTTATCACACCAGCTGAAGCTGGCCTGGCTTCTCTTGTATCCCCCTGTCATACCTCTGCTATTTTTTTTTCCTTGTCCTCAGCGTGAGAGTGTTCCCCCCCCCCACCCCCCGCAGAGGAGGAACACCTGTCTGTAAGGCTATAGGAAGACCCACATGGGACAGGACAGAGTCTTGGAGATGAGGGGGAATGGATTCTGAGGTGGAACAATGCGGACCGGTCGGACACCTCACGCTCGTCTATTCACGGTACAGTTTTAAGCTTGACAAATGAATCCACTTACCAGTTGTCGTCCCCCCCCCCCCCCACCACCGCCCTTCTGCCTTTTCTTTTCTCATAATATTGCTGGGCTCCTTCTTCTGTTGTGGCAAAGTGAGGATCAAATGGGATTGCGAGTCCGTGTGCTTCAGATATTGACACGCCGAACATCAAACGTGACCACGATGCTTTGAAGGCGAATCCGCTAAAACGGGAACCGGCCCGTCTGTCCTTGGGGTGGCGACGCAAGCTTCGTTTGGGAGGAAGACGTTTAGGAACCACACTGCTGGCCAAACTGTTCCTCGTAGAGCAAAAATGGTTCCAATGAATACCTAACAGCCTAGGCAAACAAACCCTGCTATTCGTTTTTCGCTGGTAGACATTTTAACTCTTTTACCCATTTATACATCTGAATGACACCAAAGGAATTCAAGTGCCCTGCCCATGGCGCCCATCGACATTCTAGAACTTTCAGCGTTTTATTGTCATGGATACATAGCGCCAGGAAATCCTGACTTACGTGCTTCTTTCAGGCTATAGTGCCAAAATACAAGACAATGATAAAGCACAATAAACAGGCAGCAAAGCATAACAGCACCGTAGACAAAGGCACAAGTGCAGATCTTATTACTGCATCAGAATTGGGCCAGGCAGTGCTTAAGAACGCCTTGGATAACAATGCGCTGAAGCACAATGAAATGACATTCTACGCAACGGTCACACCGGGGCATCGCTGTGGTCACATTGGGACATCGCTGTAGTCACACGGTGCTTTCCGGACAGTTCCTACCATACAGTTATGTGGAAAAAGTCACTTCCGGAAGGGTGACAGCAGATGCATAGAGTTTTTAATTATGTCATAGGTATTTTGTGATAAATTTGGTTTTAACAATGGAGAGGAGGAACAAACCTCAAAATTCTCTGTAAGAAACATTAAGTGTCTGTTTCACACTCTTTGCACATTTTAAATGATCACAGGTCTATAACAATTAACCATTAATCAATTAAGAGTTAATTAACAACAAAGCTCTTATAGGTGAGACATTTTGGGATTTTATCCTTCACCTTTCTGTTCCGCCCTTTCAGATTCTTACAGTGTGCATCAGGTTATTTTTAAATTCCCGAACATTTAATATTAGAAACAAGTCTCAGAACGGGTTTGTCAGCTCACAAACAAATATTAGGTTTCGTGTTGCAATAGTGTGCTCTCCGCTGAAATATTTCCCATGGTGCCCTGGAAGCTGTAGGTGGTACTGAGGGCCAATCAGATGAGGCGGTCTCGCGGAGACAAGCCCGTGCCAATGACACACGACCCCCCCTCCCCATCTTCCGGACCGCGTGGGTAGAGACGCCTGGAAATCAATAGGTCACAGCAGTCTTCTTGGGCAAACGGAGTCTGGCGGCCACCATCGACGCTCATCTGCCCAGAATGCTTTTCAGGGGTGGCTTCTCAGTTGGGAAATTAAAATGAGGTTGGAAAAAGAATGTAATTGGGATAAATGCCATTAGAGGGATCACATTAAATATAATTCTGTTATGCACACGTGCTGTTGCGTTTCTAAATCTGGAGTATGTTTAAGCCTGCATGCCCATGAACAGAAGGTCACTGGTTCAAATCCCGGGGCCAGCAGAATGATGCTGTTGTTTGGCCCTTGGACAAGGCCCTTAACCCCCAGCGCCAGGGGCGTTGCACGCTGTTCTGTGACCCCTAATCTTACTCCCTCTGATCTGTGTTTTTCACAGGGAGCAAGATGGGTTAGGGGACAACCCACCCCCCTACCGGACTGAATAAAGAATTCTATTCTATTCTAAAGCCCTGGCCCATAGAATGCTGGGAGTTTGTCATGATGGTGAGAACTGGGTTTGGCAGTGGAGTTTTTTTCGAGGCAGAGATTATAAATAAACTCTGACCTGTGACGTTGCCATAAAGGGCAATCCCTGTTTTTTTAGACTTCCCTTTGTTTGTCTTAGAACGTAAATCAGCAGTTAAGGCGTGATGAAAGGGACATTTCGGGGGGGGAGGGGTCACGACCCAAGTCATTCACAGCGCATCTGTTATGGCTGGCCGACCTTAAACTCTCGCATTCTCCACATCTCTCACCACCAGAAATCACCCGGCCTCGGAGCTCGTAAAAGCGAGGCTGCAGGTGCAGGTGAACGGTTTAAGGTCCGGTCCATCCTGATCTGATTTAAAGCATCGGGTTTAATTCGGGCCGTGCCAGGAAGAGTGTGGCCAACGGTTGTCAGGCGTGATTCACCCATCCCATAATGGCGCCTGACGACAAATGCACTCTGCTGATGAGCCGCGACCCAAAACAGCAGAGCCGTGCGGTGCGGCTTCTGTAATTGAAAGCATTAATCGTGTTTTATGTGCTGTTCCCGCTAAGTGCTCGGGTCTCTGTCGGGGGAGGCCGAGGCCCTCCATCATAGCGTCGCGTGGACGAAATTCGGGTGTTCAGCTTCATTCGCAAGGCGTAACGAGATCCCCGTAATGTTCTTACGCGTCGGAGCCCCAGTGTTTATCCCCCGGCGACGTGACTAATGCGGAGTTTACGAGAATCGCAGCGCCGGTGCCGTCCACTGAAAGTAGATCCGGTTTAAGAACGCTGGGGCCCGATGGCAAGCCTCCCTGTCTTTATGGAACACCGCAGGGAGTCTCGTAGAGTCTTATAATGTTTACATTTCGATTATGCGGATTAGCTATGAGAATTCGCTGAAATGAAAACGGAAAACGCTAAACAATGAACGTTATGGATGCTATAAATTCAACAAGCGCTGCTGGGACATTCTGTTCTGTGTCGATCGTGCTATTTATGCCTAAAGAATGTGTATAATGTATTTAAAATCAAGATCTGATCTTCCAAATAATGTTTACAAATACCACAGGAGAGTGCATTTTAACAAGCATTTGTTGCATTAAGAGACTGGAGTGATTTTATTTGTCTCATTAAGAAATCTGTTTAACCTGATTAACTAAACTGATTAGTTAACCTGATTAACTAAAGCGACCTCAGGCATTAAGCTTCTCAGCTAGCTGCACTGATTAACGTAATTCTCAAGCGCAAAAAAAAAAAAAACCCCTACATGATCCATAATGCAGAATCCAGCAACATTTCCGTGGAGTTCCCAAGGCGCTGTGAGGTAACAATCTCATAAACCTTTCTGGACCCTGGAGGTTCATGTAAACACCAGCATATCATTGTTTTTTGGGAACAATGAAGACCGAGTTTGCCGGACCTCTAATTCTGTCCAGCTGCCTCCTTCCTCACAATTGTTCATTAAGTTACTAATGAAGTTACAGTAGATATTTCCCTTTATTATTTCTGGTTTCGTTACAGACATGAAGGACAGAAAAGGAATGGAAATGACCATAGCAGTTTGTGTCATGGTTGTTATCTGAATGCCTGTGTTACATTTATGATGCATTGTTGTAATTTTGGTAAATTTGTGATGTCAGTGTGATCTGGATCTGAATCAGAGGTAACTGGCACTGAATCTTCTTTAGACTGAATACTGCTGACTCATCGTTTTTGCTCTCTGAGTGTAAGGCTTGGTGCTCACTTTGGTTTGCAGTTCAGCCCCTGCAATTTGCTGAGTTTTTTTTTTGTTTATGTCTTCTTTTGGGTTTTTCGGTCAGGCTTGCCGGGCGTCATCACTGGCCCTGTGCTTCTGCGCCCACATTTTGTTTCCGTGTCTTGGGAAGCCCGAGATTCATAGCCAGTGTGCCACGTGTAAGGCGCTAGTTTTTTAGTTTTGTTGCAGTTGTCCTGTTTTTGTGTTTCAGTCCTATCTCCTGGTTCCTGGTTTTTCTTGCATTGCGTACTGAGTTTGTTTTTCATGCAGCTCATCCTGGAGTCACCCGTCCAATCAGTAGCCCCAGGTTCTATCAGGTACCTGTTTCCTGCAGTGTGGTGTCCAATCAGCAGCCCTAAATCCCATCATGCACCTGTTTCCTGCAAAGTGCTGACTAATCAGTGGCCCCAAGTCCTGTCAGGTACCTGTTTCTTGTAGTGTGCTGCCCAATCAGCAGCCCAGAGTCCTGTCAGGTACCTGTTTCCAGCAGTGTGCTGCCCAATCAGCAACCCCAAGTCCTGTCAGGTACCTGTTTCCTGCTGTGTGCTGTCCAGTCAGCAGCCCGATTCCCGCCAGGTACCTGTTTCCTGCAGTGTGCTGACCAATGGCCTCAGGGCCCATTGGGCAGAGAATGGGGTATTGTGGGTGGGCAGCCCAGTCCGGCATGCTCTGTCTTGGACGCTGCAAAATCCCAATAAACATATTATATCTGAGCACTCTGAATCCTGGTTGTGACAGATGACTATAATATATTCAGTCCCTTGGGGTATTCTGCTTCCCTAGGAAGGCTGTTGCTGAGAATCATGCCATTAGACTTTAAAAAAGAATCCTCATACTTCTATGATTAACAATAACAACAGTAGTCATTTAGTAATAAAAGCAATTAGCCATGTTTGAATCACCTCAGAAAGCATGTTAGCATGACGCAACACTTACTGAACATCTTTAAAAAAAAACCATGAATGTGCTTTTCTAGAAAATGCTGTCCTTTCTTTAGGAGAACCTGGATGTCGTCACAAGAACATCAGTCACCCGCAAAGCCGTGCAGTCATCCTGTGAATGTCTCTTAAATCATGCTTTCCACGTGATGGGCAGGCGCTGACGTGAGCGTGGGGGACAAGGGTCAGCCGTCCTGCTTGGGGACCTCCGCAGTGGGGGCTTGGAAGGGCATGACACCCTGCGGGGTATTGATCAAGCCGACATGGTCCTGCTGTGGGTTTTAACAAGTCTCCTCTGTATCCGGCTGTCTCCTGTCTACAACTCCGACCTCCCGCGATCCCCACCTGCTGTGGGGCCAGCAGTCATTGCCGCCTTAGGTGAGGAAGATATTCTCAAACGTGGTTCCTCCACAATTTCCCCCAATACCCTTCTGTAAACAGTCGTGCCTGAGAAATCTGTGATACGGAAGGTGTACAGGTCAGCAATATGTGTCATGGTTCCGGGCGGCTCGGGCGCGAGAACGAGGAATAGTGCACAAAAAAAAAGGTGGACGACCCGCTAGCGGCTCAAAGAACACAAAAACGGGGTTTATTAAACAAAACAGAAAACACTACAAACACAACAAAACCAAAAAGACCACGAGGGGTCAAAAACCAAAAGGGGATAAACAAAGACTAAATAACAAAACCTAAATGCACATCTAATACTGAGAATATCTGACGTCACAACCATCAAACACAATCAACGAACCACTAGAGAACAGAACAGAAGCAGGGACTTAAATACAGAAACCAAAACTGGGTAATAAGACTAACACAGGACAGGTGAGACTAATTAACAGACCAGGAAAACAGGGCACAGGTGAAACTAATACTCAAAGGAACAAAACAGGGAAACTAAGAACTAACCAAGGAAACAGGGAAATAGAAACCAACACTAAGGAATTAAACAGGTAAAGACACAAGCAGGGGCACAAGGAACAAAACAAAAACCAACTACAAAATCAGACACAAGAACTGGAGAAACTCAAATGAAACACTAGGGAGCAAAATACAAAAACAGAGGAGGTGGGATTCGAACACAGGACAGAAGGGTAAACAGACAAATGGATGCTCAACATGTTGAGCCATGAGGCCAACAGAGAACAAGGGGGAAAACATAAAGACTAACATGAAGGACGGGATGACCAGCAACACCTGCTGGCCAAAAGGGGAAGTGACACAGAGTGCGACAACAGGGGCTGAGCCTGACAATATGCCCGTGTTCCTGTTCTAAATTTGGATGTTTTAGATCATCGATGGAATGTATTCTTTTTTACAACCTAACTGAAGCAAAAGTGAAAGTTTTAACAAAAGGGTTTTTAATTGAACAGCGAGACAAATCAGAGTGGAACATAAATACAAGCACAGCAGCAGCACACGGCTGCTATAAAGACCGCAGATTTGCTTTTCTGACTCAACAGTTTCTCGAGTGCATCGCTCGTGCATTAGATATGCAAATCTCTTCACAGCCAAGCCCTGGCTTTTTATGTTTTACGGAAACTTTAATTCCGTTTTCAAGAAGTCAGCAAGGTCTGAAAAGTATGCCCGGGGAACTTGGGGGGCAATTGCAGGTGCAGGTTTATCCGGTGCTCGGCTGAAGCAAACCGTCGAGTGATACGTCCCAACGGGGACTCCGGCGGCACAGCGGTGCCATGATTCTCCAGTCTCTCCTGGTGTGGCCTCAAGCTATCGCTGCATTTAATGGGTCAAGGCTGTACTGAGATCCCCCTTGCATTCCAAGGCATCTCCAGCATCATATAAAATCACGATTCTTACCTTCCACTTGTTACGCGTTGCCACCCAATGGTTGGAAGACTGATGACCGACACTCTGACTCACAAAAAAGGCAACCGGGCAATGGAGATGACTTCCAGATTTAAAAAAAATGACCACTAGGTATGGGGATTCAAATCCCACTCTTTGTGTCCATGCATCTATTCATCGAGTAGATGTTTTTAATCCAAAGCAACATGCAGTTTTTCAGAAAGCAGGATTAGACAGTCCCTGAGGCAATCGAGGTTAAGGACCTTGCTCAAGGACCTGATGGCAAAATCACTTTGCCAAGCACAGGATTTGAACTAACAACCTTTTGGTCATAGAGTCCTACCCTGCCGAGCCACACACCACATTACAGTCTCCTTGAATTTGTGTCATGAGCTCTAACTTCCCCCCACAGTCACAAAATCACACAGTTTATTAGAAATGGCATCTCTAACCTGCCTGGAGTGTGTCACCTGTAATGAACTCCCCCCCAGGCTGTCCCCTGCCTCGTGCCCTGTGCATACTGGGAGAGCCTCCCAACTCCCTGTAACCCTGTACTGGATGAGCAGTTATGGAAGACAGATGAAATGACCTGACGACCTGTGAATATTGATCCCAGTGGTTTTTGACTGAAATGTCACATTTGTCATTGTGATATTTGTGCCCTGGTTGACTATAAAAGCCTAAAACCTTTATATACTACATTCTCTTTTTAGGATTTATATATGTGACTGTGAAAAAAGTAAAAATCACACCATTATTTCTTCTATATCTAAAACATTTCCCACTATATATTTCTGTTTTGCTATTTTGTGACAGGGTGTGTGTATGTATGTTGTATCTCTATGCCAGTTCACACGCTGTGGTATATATTAATTTGTCAGCCCCAAGCTACTTCCCTCTCTAGGAGTCACAACATGAAACTTATTCATGTTTACCAGCCTTCCAGGCTAAAGAGAGAGAAAGTGACTCGTAACAAGACTTTTTGTACGGTTGCTCTCATTTCTCCCAGAATTCAGTTTCCATCATTAGCAATTAGCTTGCCAGGTTCCTGCTCTGAACGGCCCCCGAACTCATTCTACACTCTGATTGAAAGCTGTTTATCACGCCTGCTCATCTCTCGCTGCTACAGACCACCACTGTAAGATTCTCCCTCAGCCTGGGCCAAAATCGAATTTCTCTGCACCAGAAGTTATGCGGGGGATAAAGATTCGCATCCCAATTATTAATTTATTTACCTTGTATTTGAAAAATTGGGACCGTTTTAATTCTCTGGCCCATATGCATTTTAAATGTTGGTACAAAAGAAGCCCTAATGTCTGTCTGTGCATCCATCTTACACAGTTGACTATGCAGTATAGGGTCAGGAGAGAGCGAGGCCAAAGCAGCACGAAGCAGGGGGATTGCCCAGACAGGACGCCAGAGCATCACAGGTCACGTCAACCATCTATATAGTAAATTTCCATGTAGTTTCCTGCACTAGACATAGCATAATGCATAATTTTTGTTATTTATAATTGCCAAAACACATAACTGACCCGGGGTCAGTGTTTGGCTGGTTGCTGTGCTAGTGATCAGGAGGTTATCAGTTCAAATCCCAGTGTCAGCAGAGTGAATAAACCCCGCCCCCTAATTGCTAAAGAGTTTGTTTGAATATTCAGATCTGAGGTTCCTTAAGCTAATAGAATGATGGCCACAGATGAATTTCCTACTGCTTGCTGTCAGAACCTCATTATATCATATTTTTGGTGACAGGATGGGAGAGATATTGACTGTGTGTGAATCCGGAACCTGATACAGGTATGCATATTCATTTATTTAAGTTTCTTGTCTGGCTTACTTATGTGTGCATTTCGTTGGCAGATCTCCAGGGAAAAAATCAACATCTTGGGGAAAAAAGAGCAAAGCAATGTTCAAAAGGCAACGAATCTGCACGAGAAAAGGAAGAAATGGAATAGCAGCGTCTGAGAGAAAGTCAGATGAGCTTGTTTTGGACATACTGGAAAACGGTGATTAATCCTGATCTGAAAGGGAACAAGACAAAGACGGTGAGATAGAGGAAGACAGGGAGGGGGACACCCCCCGTTACCTGGGTTACCTGAATATACATACATGCTAGTTTAAACTCTAATGGTTCCTTCTCTGGCATTTTTGATGCAAACAGGAGAGGTAGATTAAAAGAAAGAATGACGAGCGAGACGGCGGTAGAGGAATCCGGAACGCGGAGAGTCATCGCCAGCGTTTTCCTGAGCGCTGGCCCTCCCGGCCCAATCAGAACGCGCGTTTGCAAAATATGACACGTCCCCTGACCTTCCAGCTGAAGCAGATGGCGAAGTGGATTAGTGGGTAATAAGCCTCGTGCATCAAACAGATAAAGGGGAGCGAAAACGCAGCGGCTTTCTAAACAGGCCAATTTCCATCAGGCAAAGTGGCATCCGCGTAATCGGCGGCGCTGGCTATCGGTAGAACGATCCAATTCCATTGGCTGCCCTCCGGGAGGGGACCTCATTACCTGGGTTTTCAAGGTGAGCCGTGAAGTGCGACTGCCGGCCCTGCAGGGGGTTAACTCCTCTGGGGGGCTGGGAGGATGCGGGGACGGACAAAGCGACGCGGAGCCACCTCGGCTAATGACATCACAGAGAGGGAGAATTCCGGCACGGGGCCTCCGAAGCCAGAGCGGAATTAAACTCACAGACAAATGACTGTGCATTCGTTTAGGTACCGGGATGATTAAATATGGAGCAATAAAACATCATGCTATTAATTAAGCATTCGTCTGGCTGACGCCGGCAGGAAGCAGGGGCCCAGGCGTGGGACACCCCCGAGGCTTCCCATTGGGCGGTTCAGCGGTGGCCGTTTTAAAGCTTGCGGCGGCCCGGTGCGCGCGGCTGTAACGGATGGTGCTGTTTGGCGGGTCGCGCCGACGGGGTCAATTAGGTTGATTAAATGCTGAGTCCCCTGATGGGCCAAAGAAAAGCTGCTCCCCGCACCGGAGCTTAGAGCACAGCAGGTCGGCTGTTTGGATGTTAAGTAGGAGCCCCCCCCCTTCCCGCACACACAGTCCCATACGCCTCCTCCCCCGGCAGATCCGCTCCAGCTGCATACAGGTGTGCCCAGACGGCCTGCTATAGAACTCAGCCATCTGTGTGGCAGAGGTAGCAGGGGGTGGGGGGAAGGAGAGGGGGGGGGGCTTGTTGTTTCCCAGAAAACCCCCGAGGGGGTGGGAAAGCGTCAGGCAGACGGAGACCGCGCGGTTCGGGGGTTCGGGGGCCAAATCTCCAACACATTACGTGACGCCGAGTGACACATGTGACTGTTGGGCTAATTCCGTGATCATCCCAGGTTGCCTCCGCGTGCGGAACATACGCCTCTCTCGTGTACTCCCCCTTACGCCCCCCCCCCCCCCCCCCTTGGCATGTTTAATTACTACTCTGTGTGCTTAAGCCTGACAGCCTCCTGCATCTAACGCAGCCGAACTGACCTAAATGTGTCAGTGTAAAGGCTGGCACTGAAATGCGGCGAGCGGGCGGGAGCGGGAGCGGAGCGGGAGCGGGAGCCGGCAGAATGGGGAACCGGGAACACCGTACCTCTTAACAGTGATTACGGTTACAAACCATAAAATGACACCACATCCTGCAGGATTTCGTCTTTAAAACATCCACGGGAGGCCATCTTATACAGAACATGGGGGCCTGTCTGTGTAACTATCCCAAATGCCAGTGTGCAAAATCACTATGTTATCATAACTGTACTGCATTATTATTAATAACGTCCAAGGTAGGGCAACGTTGTGCGACACGCCTTGGCTCTACGTGTGTGGGATTCGCACGCTCTGTCCGTGTCATCGTGGGGTTTCCTGCGGCTGCTCCGGGGTCCCCCCTGCAGCCCTGAAACTTGCTAAAGTGAACTGGAGTTGGCAAATTCCCTGCTGGTGTGAATGCCTGTGTCGGTGTGTGTGTGTGTCTGTGTGTGTGTGTCTGTGTTACATCATGCGATGGGTTGGCGCCCCATCCTGGGTTGTTCCCTGCCTTGTGCCCTGTGATGGGTTGGCGCCCCATCCTGGGTTGTTCCCTGCCTTGTGCCCTGTGATGGGTTGGCGCCCCATCCTGGGTTGTTCCCTGCCTTGTGCCCTGTGATGGGTTGGCGCCCCATCCTGGGTTGTTCCCTGCCTTGTGCCCTGTGATGGGTTGGCGCCCCATCCTGGGTTATTCCCTGCCTTGTGCCCTGTGATGGGTTGGCGCCCCATCCTGGGTTGTTCCCTGCCTTGTGCCCTGTGATGGGTTGGCGCCCCATCCTGGGTTGTTCCCTGCCTTGTGCCCTGTGATGGGTTGGCGCCCCATCCTGGGTTGTTCCCTGCCTTGTGCCCTGTGATGGGTTGGCGCCCCATCCTGGGTTGTTCCCTGCCTTGTGCCCTGTGATGGGTTGGCGCCCCATCCTGGGTTGTTCCCTGCCTTGTGCCCTGTGATGGGTTGGCGCCCCATCCTGGGTTGTTCCCTGCCTTGTGCCCTGTGATGGGTTGGCGCCCCATCCTGGGTTGTTCCGTGCCTTGTGCCCTGTGATGGGTTGGCGCCCCATCCTGGGTTGTTCCCTGCCTTGTGCCCTGTGATGGGTTGGCGCCCCATCCTGGGTTGTTCCCTGCCTTGTGCCCTGTGATGGGTTGGCGCCCCATCCTGGGTTGTTCCTTGCCTTTCGCACCTAGTTTTTGTGATATGCTCTGGACAAGCGGGTACAGAAAATGAATGAATGAATGAACGAACGAATTAATGAATAAATGAATGAATGGACTGATGGATTGATGGACATGCCTAGAGTTCCTCCTGTCACTGTCTCTTTCAGCCCCCTTGGGTTGGATGTTTAAATCTTACCCCCCCCGAGTGGAGTTGTTCTCATTATGTTCTCCTTATGTTCTCCTTATGTTCTCCTTGCGTGCAGTTCCAGTAAACACCTGGGTGTCCTCCCATGGGATAAAGACATGCAGTTCTGAGAATGGGTGTCTCTCCACGGTGTGTATGTGACGGCGATGGACTGGCATCCCGTTCGGGTTGCTCCTGCGCCCCAGGCTCACCGCGGCTGGATGAGCCGGCTAAGAGGAAAGCTCGTCTAAGCCGTCTCAGCTCAACTAATTAACTAGTAACTAAGAGGAAGAAAACTCCTGAAATTAATTTCACAGAAAAATATTGATTATACATGGAAAACAAACGTATGATCTATTGTCAACATGTGATTTATTACCACATTTAGGTAGAAATATTATGAAATCAACAAAGATTTTTTTTTCACCAACAATAAATCATGGCTCCATATGTGAATTTGTGAGTGATGGTAATTTTAAATGATACGTTCCACCTTCTGTGCGTATCACATACATAACAAACATGTCTGCTTGTTTTATTTTCTCTGTTTTAATTTTGTTTAATGAATTAGCCCGGGGCCCTATTGTATTTTCCAGACAATTAAACAGACTATTAATTTTATGCTCTAATCAATAAAGGGCTGCGATTGTTAACACTTCATTACTACTTAATAACAGATATGATTATGCATGGAAATAGTAACAGATTATTACTATTATTTTTATATCATTATTTTTGTGTAATAGTCATTACTGTAGTATTACCAATTATTTTTTTAAATGACTTTGACCCAAAACACTCATCAGGTCCCTATACTGCATAAGCAGAATGGATGGATGGATGGATGCACTTAAGCCAGAATGTCCCTTTAATCTCCTGTGGTGACTCAAATGCACACTCTGTACTTTTGAGATATTATTTGCTGACCCACATTAATGTCTGGTCAGAGCTTAGCTTTGGATGTTTGCAAATCCAGTATCATTCATTAATGCGCATGTCAATACTCTGAGTGTTGAACGAATGGCCCTCCCCCTTCTGCTTGGGCCCACCCAAACTCGTATTTTATACGCCACATATATGTCTGATGTCCATATAGGGAAGCTGCATAACTTCTGTTTTTATTTAAAAAAAATAAACTATAACTGAATAAAATCAGAAATGGCATCTGTTTCAAGTAAATTAAAGCGAGCTGGATTCGTGTCTCCCTTAAGACATGGTACCGCCCCCTTCCCCAGAATGCACTGCTGTGTCCCGCATTCGACCCCACAGATGTCAGGAATTTCACTCCATGGGCGGAGCAACCGGACGGTCAGCCCTGGCTTCATCACCGACTCCACTCACGATGATGACGGACGGCGTGACTCTCATCAAAGTCGTAGCCCCAAGACATAATAGAGACGATGAGAATGGCAAACCCGTTCCACTCAGGGCAGGTCTGATAGAGGCCCGTCTGCCATTCACTGTTGCACTTCTTCTTACATCATCCTGCTTCTGAGAGACTCGTGGATATTCTGCTGTTCCTGGTTCTTTCACAGGAGAGCACTTTTTTTTTGCCAGGTGCTGCATGTCACAACAGCTCTCCTCCTTCTCCCTGTTTACAGGTCAGCGCCGGCACAGAAAGGTGATGTAAAAGTCAGTAATGAGTTGGCACTTTGTTCCACTTTAAAACGCTCCCCCGCCCAATTCCCCTGGCTCACACAGCTGCCAAACTATGTGGAATGTTAAACATTACCCACAACCCCCTGCTGCCGTGCCCTTTGTCTGCCTGTCAGCTAATATTAGGCGGTCTCCCTCTCTCACCCTTGGAGGGCAGAGGAAAAGCACGAGGACACCTGGCAATCGGCGACTCCACGAGGATCCTCACCGGCAGGATGAGCTCTCCGTATCTCGGAGACGGATTTTGACTCGCATGCAAATTAGCGGTCAACCAACTGGCCCGGTCTGGCTCAGCCGTGCTAAAATATACAGGCATGGGATGTCAGCAGCATCCAGGACAGGAGAATAATGTTAGCGCAGATTTCCCCACTTTGTTGGTGTCCGTGTAGGAGTCACTGTTTGTGGATGCTGAGGTGAACGGATAATAGGCAACAGACTGACAAGCAGCGGAGCAATGTGATAAAAAATGACAAGTTTTCCACATCACTATCCTCTCGAGGTATGGACAATTGTGACAGCTTGGGGACCTCGGCGTTGTGGCCCTGGGCTTTAGCAGTAGAAATGTCCTGCCAGTTCCCTAACGAAGGTTCCTTCCTTTGCTGAAAAGGTCTGCTTCCTCCTGTCCAATAGGAGTACTGCTCTGGGTGATCACATGACCGTGGGTCTTCTCGCCCATGGGAAGGATGTCATCTCACGGGATGCCAGTCGTCTCGTCTACCCAGCGACTCTCTTCCGGCGGTATCTATAAGACATTTCCTCTGCCCTCACCCCATCAGTGTGCCGTGCAAGAACAACATGACTTTCCAGATGCCGGCGGATTTATCGCCATAGGCGCAGCGTGTCTGTACCTGCTTTGCTTCACATGTAGACCAAGCTCCTCGCAACACAAGGCTTTGTTTGAGCTCCAGTTTGGCTTCTGTAACCTGCCTTCTATACACCTTTCTCATGAATGTCTTCATTGTGAGGTTTGTTATAATTGAACTTGTACAGATCCACAGATATGAAAAAAGTAGTTCTTATCCATCTAAAGATATACCTAAGGACATCTAAAAAGTTACTCTCCTCAAAGAGCTTTTGTTTACTGAAATATAGGCAGCCAGATTTTGTACTGTTCTGGTGTTCAACCCTTCTTACCTGTACTGGCAATGGTGTGAATCGCCTCTTTTTTGTGAATTTGAGTTCCTGCCGCTTCTCCTGTGAAAGAGCTCACGTTTCGCCCTCTCAAGGACGGCCAGAAGGCCGCCGTGATTGCTTCCTCACCCAGGATATAATCGCATTGTTGCTGCTGCAGCATTGATTAAATATGATAAATATCTGCATTTGGCTAATGAGCTGTCAGCCAGAGCCAGCTCCCCCCTCGGCCGCGATTTCCACAGTCAACAACAACCTACCCTCTGTAATGTCACGACCGTCTTTCAGCAGCGCCGAACACACACCATTAATTATCGTGCACACATGACTTGGCTGGGAGATGGAAGCGAATTCGGCTGTAGGGACAATGACTCGAGGGTATGGAGAAATCAAGGGTATTGGTTTCAGTTTTACGCAGGGGAGGACTGCAGGACTAACAGGGATACACAGTAAACCAACCGCAAAGGGGTACATGGGGAATATAATGTCACGTTACATGCAGAACCGGTTAAACACGGGAGACACGTAACGCAGGAAGGCTACCATAGAGTCGCATGGAGAGCCACTACGGATACTGATGCTAATTGGCTACCGTGGAGGCATTTTAGCTCAAAAATGTAAACGTTAGCAGAAATGTGTAAAAGCGCATGCGGGTTCAGTCAGAAATATTTTCATGGCGTGGGAGTAAGCGACAAACAGGATTGATGGTGGAAACCTTCCGATTGGGTGGGGGGGGTTCGTATAATATATAATACAATGATTATCTGGATTCTCTGATTATCTGGATTCTCACTGTGACTATTGTACTTCTAGTAAAGAGATCAATACTATCCATCGTTACAATTTCCTTTTTTCTGCACCGTAATGGCAAAAGAACTGGACATGGCGAACTTCGTAATCATGAACAACAAGAAGCTAAAATGTAATAAAATCCACAGATTTCCATAAATCTGAGACAGACACCTTGTTCTGAAAAACAAGGATATTTTCCTGCTTCCTATGGATTCTAGTTATTTGCTTTTTTTTTTTAACATTCATGAAATGCTAAAAATCTGCACAGAAACCATTCAAACCATTTGTTCTTGCACAAAGGTATGGCAAATGGCCCCATCCTGAAATCAATTGGGGGGGGGGGCTATACCACCAGAATCCCAATTGCCCATCACTTACAGACAGACTGGAGCATTGTCTGTCAACATGGGTGGAACCTTGGCTCAGACCGCTGATTTATTTATTTTTTTTTTAGATGGGGGCTGCCATAATCCCTCAGAATATTCTCCCCGGGCAGGACCCATGCAGGCTAATCCCACTGGGAGGCCCACAGATGTGGCCAAGCCTCCCAACAAAAGGGTGACTGTCCCAACTGGGACCAGCAGGAGTGCGGCCGTCTGTGCTGGTCATGGTGGCTGTTAATAAGAGAAGGTCTTATCTTTGATTATAGTGTGAGGTAATCCCTGTGGACAGGCCCCCATCAGACGGTCCCCGGGCACACGGCTCGCTCGTTTGATGTCCTCCAAGACATGCTCTTCACATGTGACAGATCTAGAAATACCTTAAAGGTCACTTCAAACGTGCTCATTTTCTGCCTAAATTATAGTCTTCACATAACCCCAGAGGGGGTTAAAAATTTGCACTCAGAATTTAATATTCTTGTTGTTCCTGTAAGACCATCATTGTCATTTGGTGGGATGCAAACGGCCTGATGAAAGACTAACTTATAAAATGTTAATAACGCGAAGCTCTCGTTTCACTCCATCGCTGCTCCCATGCAGCCTCCGTAAAAGCAATTAGAGCATCTTGTGACAAACTCTCCACTCCGCAACTAAATACCCCGATCTGGTCGTCGCTCTCCCCAGCCCGTGTCGCCCTTTCCTACGGAATTAAAAAAAAAATCTGCTGCCAATTAACAATATTTTTTGAGCTCTAACAGTAATTAGGATTTCTTGTTAGCCCGTGTCCGTACAAACTTAACGGTACGGGCGCTCAGTCGGAAACGCCGCGGATCGGGTAATGACTCCGGGTCCCCGTGTCACGGTGTGCATGTGACCAATTAAGGCCAAAGCAAACAATGGATTAGAGGAGATACAAAAAGCGGTATGGAGGTGGGGAGGCGGGGGTCCCTGGCGGGAGTCAAGAAAAGTCAAACAGAGGAATAAGGGTTTACTGGAAAACCTGCGCCCGTCTGATGTTTTACTAGCTACACTGGACGAGTTTATTAGGAGGTTTGCAAACGTGCATCGGAGCCCCTGGGCTGCACAGAGGCTGCGGGAATCAATACCGCATCTGCAGGAGTCACAGCAGTAAAAAGGGGGTTTAAATATTGCCAGCCCGATTTGCTATTCTGCTGTCTAAAACGTTCTCTTTTCATAGATACGGTTTCGTTTAAAATGTCATTGCTTCTAATTAAAGGCCGTTCCCGAAATACCACAGCTTCATGTCCGTGATATTTGTTCATATAATTGCAATTGTCAACATATTACCTACACTGCTTTCAGTCTGGTGAAATTTATTGGCATGAAATCAAAAGTCCAATTAACTTCCAAAACAAAGAGCACAAAAAAAAAAAAACTAAATTAAGCTTGACGTAGGAATAAATACTGAGACACAAATAAAAGCTAAAACGGACAGGGAGAAGGATGGGAGATCTGCTGGCTGGGCCGGCAGACGGACACGGACTGTAGCCGCGGGTCTCCCGGCGCTGGCAGACGCACAAAGCGGAGCCGGCGGTCGGTGTCCGGTTGCAGGCGGAGAGACGGCACCCCGACGTGTCAGAGCCCCGTCTCCCGTTACGCCCCCCCCAGCCCCTTTGTAGCCCAGCGGAGACACATTCGAGCTCCGCGGTGCTTTTTTTGTATTTATTTTCACCTATCCCAGATCAAATTTATCTGGGGACCTCGGCGAGAAGGTAATCTGGCCGGGGAACGGCATCCCGGCGGCTCAGGTAAGGGCGCTGCTTCTGGGAGGGAAGGAGGGGGGGCACTATGGGACATGTGAGCGGGTCACAGCCTCGACGCCCAAACACCACAGCGTCACTGTAAGAAATCTCTGCTATCCCCCTACAGGGTATATGCTCGGCATATCAGTTGCACAGAGACTTTTCATTATTATGACCCCAGGGTGTTGAAAGCTTGTATTTCCCCAATAAGATATACTCGCTTTTTATTTTGAATCGTTGAATTACTTTCTTTTCCGTGACTGAGGTGACCCCACTACTGCACAGACATCCATCTCTCTCACCTATTCTGTTGCATGCCAGCCTGCATCATTCATGACAATAACTGTGAATATGTTACTACTTAAAAACAGCATCGGATGTCTAACTTTTATCTCCATGAAGGGTTACCTTTCATAAAATCACTGTGATGTCAATGAGTCAACCGGATTATTTACTTGAGTTACGTGATTAGTAGAACTTCTGCGTATAGAGATACATTTATGAGACTTTGAGGTCCGTCATCCATCCATCTTATAATCTCTAATCACGGTCATGCTCACCTGGAGCCCATCACAGGCAGCACAAGGCTGGGATACACCCTGGATGGGCTGCCAGACAATGATCAGGCTCATAAATACATTGCAATGATTTAGAGATGCTGGCTGACCTAACTGCATCTTTCTAACTACAGGAGGAAACCCACATACCCAGAGGAAGGGAAGAACATGCAAACTTCACACTCACACAAAGAGTAGAAGCCCAAACCTAGAGGTGTGAGACCACAGTGCTACCTGCTGAACCGTCATGCCACCCAGAAGACCTTAAGAGCTCCAACCAAGTGCTCCTGAAGGTTACCATGACAAAAAGTCTCATCTTGAGCAGATGATTCTGGTTTTATTTAAGAGAAACAGGAAGGAAACAAGATCCTTCCATCCTATGTGTCCTTTCGGCGAATGTGCGTTTTTAGCTGAGAGGTTCCCTTGAGGCCGCGTTATGCTGGTGGGCTAGCACCAAACGGAGAAGATCCTCAGCTTCACCTCCTAGAATCGCAGAGCACCTTGAAGGCGCCTGACACATCGGTAAGATATGCTGACCAAACCGGACGTCCGTCCATCTTCCACAACCACAAATAATTCACATAAGTCACAGAAAGCCAGGAGCCTATTCCTGACAGCCAAGGGCAGAAGGCAGGGGATGAACGCCCTGTACAAGATGCCAGTTAATGGGAAGAAAACAGGCAAAGTATGGACTCTGGTTCCCCGAGCAGAATGAGGTGGACCATCAGAGGAAAGAAGAAGAACTGGATGCATCTCACAGAAGAGGGGGAGAATTTCTTGGAGGGGGGGGGGGGGGCGAGACACAAACTTCCCAACCAACAGTGTTACAAACTCTGTGCCACCAGCTAGAAACTGCCTGTCAGTATCAGCGGCACCAAATCCCTGTGAACAACAATGCATGCCTTTAATTTTTAGCAACATTTTAGGCAAAAAGAAATTCCACAGTCTTTAAAGGGCAGTAGCACAATGCAATCTGCATATGTAATGTAACCAAACTGGGTACATCTTTTTACTGACTGTAGTTAATCCCTTTGTTTAACAAACACGTGTTTCTGTCGCTTTAGAGATATGCGGGAAATCCATCGCATTCGGGAGCGAGCGTAAATGCATCCGGAGGCTGTATCACGGTACGCTGTGAGACAGCCATTCCAAATGGAGACGTTCTCTCAAAGTAATAAAACAAAGTACACAGACACCAAATATGTATCATAAATTTCTTAAATAATTTAATTGCAAAAAAGGGTCTTTAAAAATATTTCTACAAGAATGCATCTTTGTTTTTAACCGTTTTTTCGTCTTCACCATTAAATACATCTCATTCCTATCCAAAAGTAAACCAATTCCATTTGAACTGTTTTTCATTACTATACACACACTACGAGCTTCTTTCTCTGAACTGGTTCTGAAAGTGACTAAAAGTTGTACAGTTTATGTGTTTGCTTACAAAACTCATAGAAAATCAGTAACAGGGAAGATAGCTGTAAAATATTAAGCCAGACAGCAGGTTGGGTTAGGGTTAGGGTTAGGGTTAGGATGGGAGTTGGTAACATGGGAATGAAACATCAGGGTATGAACATTTCACAGCAATGAGAAGACAGTGGGAATCAAGACTGTGGTGAAGCTGGACGAGTAGGACAACAAATGATAACGACAGCATCTTCAGTAGACCTCATCCCCAAGTAAACATTCACAAGGGGCTGTGGACTATTATCGAAAGGATGACTGATCAGTAAAAAAAAATAACAGCGATGAAGGAATGGATGTTGATTCTGCGTCAAAAAACATTTTATGTGGTCTGATGAGGAAAAATAAAACTGAGGATATGTTTTCATGTCAACACCACTAACTAAACCCAAAGATCATTGACCACTTCATTGAAATTATGCTGCACTGTTTGTCAGAATATACCGATACCACAGTATCCTGTAGATTTTCTGAAGGCGCTCATCTTTCAATGCCGTTAAGGAGAACGTGTTTCTCGTTAATACCGTAGACTACAAAGGCGATCTTTAAAACGTTTTATTTTACAATCACAGTTAAGTGGATTACGATTCTCCCAAAGTCGATAAACATGTTTTCTAAACATTTCCTACGGTGATACTTATGTTATTAGCTCATTCAAGAAACAGGGATGTTTCATTTCAATTAAATAAAAAAAAATGCTTTTTAACTTCTGCTGAAATATAATCACAGCAATGGTAAGAACGTACAAGGAAGCTATATGTAGCTGGACTGAACCAGTGGACTGAATTATTATTACCATTGGGACTTTTATTCAATATTGTAGGGTTAGCATGGGAAATAAATACATCCTTTTGTTTAAAAAAGAAAGAGTATGCCGATACTCTGCATAATACCCAGAATGGTTCTCAGACCAGAGGAAGACGAGGGAGACTGCAGACTCTCAGATCAGAACTCATACATCAATACAACAGAAGCGTCTCGCTCAGTGACAGCCACCGTGGGGCGCTGCTATTAATGTGCCTGTGATTCCCAGTGACTGCTAGCACCCTCAGATCAGGACGGGTCATGTGACAGCCCCAACCGCCCCATCAGTGGTACGGTACCGCCGCTGTTACTAATCTCATCATACCGACTACGTAGTCCTGTGTCAAGGCAGAGCCCCCCCCCCCTCGACAGACTGTGCTGCACTAATCAGGCCAGGGGCAAAACAAGAAAGGGGGTGATTACAGCCTGGGGCGGGGGTGGGGGGGGGGGGGGTAGACAGGTAATGATATGGCGGCTCTGCCTTCTCCCGCCGAAAATGTATTCCTACGGGGGCCGCAGACGGCAGGGTGCGTAAATCACGCTGACAGGCTGGAGAGCAGGGGCTAAGCGACCTGACAACAGACTTGTGCGTCTGCGTGTGTATGTGGGGGAGGGGGGGTAACAGGCACCCACACCACGTAGCACTGCATCCCTGGGGGCCAACTCCTCCGCTTGGAGCCCTCCGCCCACGCAAACGCAGCTCTGAGAGCCTCACCGGGAAGAAGGTATGAAGAGGCAGCTGAGGAAGCAGTGTCACCGAGGAGCTGGGGGGGGAAAGGGGGGGGGGCCGCATCCCAGGGGTACATTTCCATATCGGGCGACGGAGTACGAGCGCAGTCAGTACGGCGTGAGCTTCCCGGCCGTGTGTCTGCACGCACCTGAAGGGGGTTCAGGTTACCAGTGCTCTGTGGAGAGCTGAGGCTGGGGGGGGGGGGGAGTCCTCACACCTGCTTCTCGAGCAGGTGGGGGGTACAACTGGCAGTTGCTCACATCAGCATGTCATAGGTGTGTCCACAACAAAACCGATTTTCATTTTTTACCTCCGACACACGTGTGCCCTGTAAACGCAGAATTAGCGATGCAAACGCGGCCGTCCCCCACTCACCAAACTGGTTTCGTGTCGAACATGACTGAGCTCCACCACCGCCCTCCTATAGCAAACCCCCCCCCCAAACCACGCCGGGACAGGCGATGCCCAGACATTGACGTCTGCCAATAAACAAGGAGGAAAAAAAAAACCTTTGAAAACAAGCAGAGGGATAAAATAGGAAGGTATATTATTGAAGAGAGACATAAGGTCCTTTTCTGCAGTCACGTTTGAATTTCTGAACAATGCATATATATTTTTTATTTTAGAACCAATAAAAATTGCAAAATTATCAATAGAATAACAGCTATGCTGTCTCAGAAATAAAGTCTTCTGATCACAACTGAGTTCAGTCCATGCGCTGTGTGTCTGCTGTGACACGCCACTGCGGATCAGTGTCTGTGTGCCACGCTCACGCACAGGCAAATATCAAACTGGAAAGTGTCTCCGTCAAGTCTTTCGCTGTGATCCTTTTGCCCCCTCCATCCATGTCGCGATGAAGTGTTCTTTGAGTCTCACAGAGCGATCAGCCTCTAAGCATCCCAATAAATGATTTTTAAAATTGGCTGACACACAAATGAATAGCCACAATTTAATTCCTTAAAAAAAAGTCAGGATGATTGCAAAACTGTTCCTAATTGACCCCAGACTTCACACTTGGTTTAGTCTGGAAATTCAACACTAAAGTCTCACGGTGGTTCCATGGATGTTTCTGTTCCTCCCCTTTCCAGTTCTGGAACGTTCCGGTCCCTTCTGGCCTCATCTCTCTCAGGCATGTGCATTTAAAATTAAACATCTTCAATATGAAGATCGGAAAATACAAAAAGAGACAGAATGTGGGAGAGATTGTCTATTACACTCTTTTCCGCTTTACACTCATTTAGACGCCGTGTCCTTTGTTTGTCTCGTCATCCACTCGTAGTAAAGTGCTCCCTTCTTCCCTGGTTTCAGCCATCGAGTGGAGAGATCGCGTGGGGACAGATGTCATAGGAGGAGTCCCAGAAATGAACGAAAGTCCAGCCAGAAAAGTAAAATAAAACAAAAGAAAATGCTTTAAAAAATCACACACGCATGCAAACACCATCCAGGAAGGTCTGCACAGGTAATGGGACTCTTTGAAATACAGAACAATCTTAATATCCGCTAGGTGTAAACGTAGCATAACGTGGAAAACAGGAAGTGGAGGAAACAAACAAAAAATAATGTCTGAGGCACTGCGAGTCAGTTTTCTGATTGGCAGAGACAGTCAGGCAGCTGGGGTTTACATTGGCTCACTCTGGTGAAGTCCCTCCCCCTTTTTCGCTCACACCTGGATGGGCAGTGTTTGGTTCATCTGTAGTCTCATGTCCTGAATGCTGCCCAGAATCTTTTTCTGATGGCCGGCCAACGTCACTCCTATCCGAAGCAAATCCCTGCGGAGGAAGAGGGAGGCGCGGGTCAAGCAGGCGACGGGAAGACGGACGATAAATATGACATGGTTACAGTACAACTGCAGCTAAGCTGGAGACTGCCCAGAGGAGACAGACCGAGCCTGAACGCAAACAGCTTAAAGGGCTGAATCGCGGCCAAGGTCACACTCCGTCCGACGGACATGCGGGTCTCCTGCTTAACGCACCTTAACACGCTCCCACACAGAAAACAGGTGGTAAGCGGAGGGAGAGATCAAAGGTATGGGGGGGCGGCAGGTGAAGAGAAATCAATAACCCCTCCCGCCCCCCCGCCCCCCCCCCCCCCAGCCATTCCACACCTCCATGAAGCAGCTGCCACCGTTCACAGGGTGAATCCGATCAGGTCGACACCGGGCTGCTTCAGATCATGGGGGTGGGGGGGTGGCATCTAGGGAGGGCTCACCTGGCCGCCAGACCGTGGTGCAGTTAATTAGAAATGGGGGGGGGGGGGTCGATGATTCGGGACGACGTGGCACCTCTATGGAATGTCTTATGCGACCTGTTTGCTTAGTGCCACCCCTTGGGCTAACCAAGCCCCTGTTGTACAGGTTTACAGTGGATCAGCCCCCCCCACCCGACCCCCCCATGCTGTCACAGCCCCACGGGGGATCACTCCCGAGCCGTGTGGGGAATCACCATTAGCCGCCTCCGCACACTTTGCCCCCCCCCTGCCGCCACGCCCGCAAACCGCAGTTAATTGTGTCCCTCCCCTCCCCCCTCCAGTGGCCCTCTCATCACGCTGCCGGCGGACGCTGAAATGATAATGAACGGAGCCCATTACGCGGACGGCCAGGCATTAAGGACAGGAGGATTCTGCCGATTGGGCCGCTTGTCAGGGAGCCAAATTAAAACAAATTACCTGCCCCTCCATCTCCTGCACCCCCCCCCTCACCACCTCCACCGACTGGGCCCACATTTAAATGATTATTATTCTTATTCATTCATTTGATCCCGCATGTACGATCCATCTTCCTTCCCAGGCAATTTCCCGGCATTTCGGCCGCCGCGCTTTTCCCGTTCTGTCATGGCCGACATGAAACATGCTTGTATGGGGATCCTTGCAAAAAAAAAAATTTAAACTTGAGGGAGATGGAGGAGTGACTAAACAACTCTACCTCTAACCTCGAGCAGAGAAACAGCCCTGTAGGCCTCGGTGGGTGGGACTGCTGTGTGCTGTCAGTCAAAGACCGATTGCCTCTAATTGGTTTATTGTTTTGCACGTGGTTAATTTAGACAGTGACTGACAGCTCGCGATAGGTAGGATTATCACCCGTCTCACTTATTCTCATGGCTTAACCACCCACTTAAACCTGCACCCTTCCTAACAACGCCTATCCTCTGCTTAACTCTTCCTCTACACCCTTCTTCTGTAAACAGATGCCATATTTATGTTTATCTAGCAGCCACTTTTATCCAAAGCTACATGCATTTTATTTGAGGGGAAAAAAAACACTCTGGGATTTGAACCAGCAACCTTCGGATCAGAGGCACCGCGGCCTCACCCTCTGAGCTACACATCACCCCCTGACTCCTGCTTTCCCTGACTCGGGAGGCCCCGCCCACTCACTCGGAGGTCATCTGCGCCACCAGGTCGAAGGAGGCGAAGCCGGCGTTGAGGAAGTTGTCCCGGTAACGACTCATCTTTATTCCGTCCAGCCAATCGGCCACAGTGGAGAAGGCACTGTAGTCGGGGACGCAGCGACCGAGGAGGGGCTGGGAGGCCCTGCAGGGAGACAGACACAGAGAGAGGGGCGGTTAGGGAACCCCTCTGCGCCCCCTTCGGAAACCCCCCGCCACCTCTCCAGCCCTGCAGGGCCCCACGACTCCGCCTCCTCCTCCACTGTGAGCGAATGGCCTTGGGACGCAGGTCATATGCTCTCGTACCCAGAACCGGACGCTCTCCGTATTCATGACACGTCTGTCGTACATTCGTTGCGTGTCCTGTTCGTTCTTCCTTACTGTGTTAAGGTGGGTAAAAGCTCAACTTTAACAGTCGGGAGTGGACCTCCTGGTTTCTGTGGTTACGGTGGTTACCATGGTTACTGTGGTATGCATCTGGACAGGGTGGGGAGGGGCCATAGAGTCATATCCACTCGTCTGTTTGCTTTTGAAAAACTCAGATATAACCTTCTTCCTCTTCATTTTTTTCTCCCAAAATTGTTGAAGCCTGCTCATGACACCCGTGTTGCCTCGTGATGCATGCTGAGATTTGGATACTGCTGTAACATCAAATATACCAAAAATACAGTTAATTGGTAGATTTCAAATGGCAACTACATCTTTAGTCTTGCCTACAAAACACATTCTTGTTTATGAAAAAACATGGATATAATAATAATTTATTAATAAAGTTTTATGGCATTAAATTATTTGTAGATAATTTTCATGATGCTCCAAAGGTTCCCCGGACACGGGCCAGGTCGTCCCCCCCCGCGGTTCTGAGGTCCGTGACCATAGCGTCGCCGCTAACTGACGTATCCAAATCGCTCCGATAAAACACAGAATCCCTTTAGCCTTGAGTATCCCTTTGGATCGTCGTCTTACAGACGGAGTAATATGTAATTTCACACGTGGGGGGGGCCACGTACGGAAATACCCCCACTACACCAGAATATAATATCCAGTGGGTAAGCAAGCACGCTCGGATTGCCGTCCGGGAAAGCACGCTGACACGGGTAATCGGATACCATCCCGCTCTCCGTGGGGGCGTCACACGCCACATTCCAAGATGGGCCGCTAATTGCTACTCATTAAATCTTGGTAATTATTATTTAACAATTACGCAATTGTTTCGTGACATGGGTTTGGCTAAACACATAGGCATTCAATCCAGGGTGGTTCCCCAGGCAGTCTGGGATAGGCTCCAGGCCCCTCCACCACCCTGTACTGGATACAAGGTTGGAGAATGGATGTAGGCTGAGAGGTATGCCCTGCAATGACCTGGAGCCACACACGGGACAACCCTGTCATACACTCTGTGCTTCCTCACCATGACCTCATACAGGACATGACTACCAATGGGTATCAAAGCTTGGCTATCTTAGGGTGACGATACATAGGTCAACTTTTTGAGCAATGTTACTTTCCTACTCATAGTCAGCCACAAATTGGTATTTGAAAAACTGGGCAACTTTTCGTAATCATCCAGATCCAGATGAGTTGCCCTTCGTCTCACCTGGTTGACAGTTGCCTGGCAACATTGTGGAAAAAGTTGCCCCGTGTGTCGTTACAATTAGTGTGTCGATTGTATCGTAGCAGATGTTGCATCTTGTCCTTCTAAATACAAGTAGCATAGCCTAAGCTAACATTTCCTCTTCTATTCCACTGAAACATAAAGCTACTTCTGATTTAAATACTGCTACATTTGTGTGAGAAATATTTGATGTACCATTCATTTGGAAAAATACTATGCACCAAATCTTCATGGAAAAAAATACAGAAAATGAAACAACTAAATGCATTCCAAACGAATCACTCAAATTAAATGCCAAATTGCCAAAGGCCCACATTTTTAGCTACATAAAACATAAATAGACGATTAAAATGTTTAGATTTTCTGCAGGGAAATATCACACCCGCTCCGACATCAGACTTGCAAGCCCAGCGTGGTATGCGATGGCGTACATTGAGACCACGGTGAAATATGCCGGGTAAACAGTGGACTGTGCTATCACATTCGGCGGAAAATGCAATTCCGCACCAGCCAGGAATATTAAGACGGTGTCCCAGAATTCAAATAGGCTCCCCATGCTGTCCAATTGGGGGCAGGGTATTGAGGTATATTTTTTTGATGGTGGTCAAAGGGGGAAGCAGGTTTGGGAACCATGGGGTGGGGGGGGGGGTGTATCTAACAGAACCTCGTCTCTGCCCTATTGATCCCTGTCATATTTAGTTGGCATCAGATTAATCAACAATTAAGAGCAGGAGAAGGTTAATAAGTCTATACAGTGGTGCCATTGTGAAGCTGGGTGCAGACTGATGGATATAAGAGATTTTTAATAAGCCTGCCTTAAGGGCTAAGGCACTCAGTCATTAACCTAACAGACAAGTTCCTTTAATGGCCCTTTGTTACCGGCCTGGCTCTCGCTCGCAGCCACTGCTTTCTCCGACTTCAGGGCAGCCTCCGCTAACAGCCCCAACATCCAGCCGCCAATGCCGTCGGCCTAATCCGGGGGTCAAAGGTCAGTCGGAGCTGCCTGTCACCTATCAGAGCACAAGGGGACGTTGTCCTCGGGGAGAGCCGAGTAACGCGGTGAGATACTCAGACCAGCTTCAGCGCAAAGCCAGCCGAAGATCATTCGGGGGCTTCCGGAGTCCCCTCTGGGGGACACGTAGGCCTACGGACTATGAGCGGAAAGAGGCATCCCGTAACGGGTACGTTGGAGGTAAGGTGTTAAAAAATGGATTAGCGTGTCAGGCAGCGTACGTTAGCTTTGATCTCTTTAGGAGAGGCACGCCTGAAGGGGTTTCCCAGGGATACCCCACCCTGCTTACCCTGAGTTTGTGCTGGTGACCACCTTGAGGCTGGCGGCGTTGCGGATCAGCTTGTCCAGGGTGTTGACGATCTGCGAGAACTTAGGCCTCAGGTTTCTCTCCTTGAGCCAGCAGTCTAGCATCAGCTGATGCAGGGCGGTGGGACAGTCCATGGGGGGCGGCAGGCGGTAATCCTGCTCCACGGCGTTGATCACCTGGAACGGAGACGGGGTGATGAAGTAGAGGTGAAGCTTAGCAATATAGACAATCCCTGATACAACACTTCATGGTGCCTGAATGCCCTTAATCTTGCACTTTCTGCCGACTGAATAGTAGTCTTATTAAGTTCTTGCTTTGTTTGGAAGACATTTTGCAGCTCCTGCTCCAACACCACTTGCCTGGGCATTCATTGGAAGATTAGCTTAGCCGCACTTTGCAGGTATGTCTGCGATGTACAATTTACCTCACTTTGGACAAAAGAGTCACCTACATAAAAGTAACATGTAACCTAAGAAGGACCCAAAGCTAGAGAGAGGTACGTTATACTCACGTCTTGGTTGCTCATGTCCCAATATGGCCGCTCTCCGTACGACATCACTTCCCACATGACGATGCCGTAGCTCCAGACGTCGCTGGCGGAGGTGAACTTCCTGTAGGCGATGGCCTCCGGGGCGGTCCAGCGGATGGGGATCTTGCCCCCCTTTGGGGAACACAGGAAAAAAAGAGGAATGTCAGGCAGGCGGTAATAATAAGACAGGAAGGTTGCGGAGCGTGGGGCAGAGACCCACCAGCGAGCTGGTGTACGTGGGATCCGTCGAGTCGTCCTCCAGGAAGCGGGACAGGCCAAAGTCGGACACCTTGCACACCAGGTTGCTGTTGACCAGGATATTCCTGGCTGCCAGGTCCCGGTGCACGTAGTTCATGTCCGAGAGGTACTTCATGCCAGCAGCGATGCCGCGCAGCATGCCCACCAGCTGGATCACCGTGAACTGCCCGTCGTTCATCTGTGGGGACCAGACAGACGTCAGCCTAGAGCTCAGCTCGAGACGGTCCCAAGTCGCCATCGCGCTCTGCTTAAAATTCCAATAAGGTAGTGATTCATAGCCAGATGACTCCTATCTAAATGCCAAGGAAGGACGGGACAGGCAATTTGCAGGCGCCTTAGAGCGTTCGAGGAAGGACCTTTCCTAATGAAATGTGAAGAAAGATTATTTATAAATAGATTACGAAGATTAGCTTGCTGTTTGCGCTCGTAGCTGAGTCGCGGCCGATCCCACATAGTAAACTCGCCATTGGTCAGCTACCCATGCGGATACGGCTCCTTTAAAGCTGCGAGAGACATGCAGGCATATCAACAGGCCGCCCATGTTAGGACCCTGACCGCGGCTCTCTGTGACCGCCGCATCTCTGGCACGTCCCCGCAAGACTAAGCAGCACAGATGTCCGAGGACGTGTGCAGGAGAGCGTGTCCTGCCACAAGTGTCAGAGGTGACAGGTACGCCCTTGAGTGTGGCGTGTAAGCAGGTCAAGCCCGCCGTCTCCCTTACTCTGAGGAAGGAGTCCAGGGCGCCATTCTCCATAAACTCTGTGACGATCATGACTGGCCGACTCTTGGTGACCACGCCCTCCAGGCGGATGATGTTGGGGTGGTCGAACTGGCCCATGATGCTGGCCTCACTCAGGAAGTCCCGCCTCTGCCGCTCCGTGTAGCCCACCTTCAGCGTCTTGATGGCAACGATGATCTCCCGCCGCCCCGGCTGTTTGAGGCGGCCACGGCAGACTTCGCCAAACTCTCCTAAGGCAGGATGGCAGACGGGCAGAGATGGGGGGTTGTGGGGGGGGGAGGGTGGAGGCAGACAGAGGGGAGAAGGGAGTGTTACTGGCTGGAACTGAGAAGGGAAACACGGACTGGGGTAAGAGGGGGAGGGGCAAGATGGTGAGTGTGGAGCAAAATTATGGGGGTGGGAAAAAACTGTGACAAAATGGCAGCAGGAGGCACCATAAGGTTGGGGAGGTTGGAGGGGGACAGGGAAGAGGGAAGGGGAAAACTGGGGGTGGGGGGCACTAAGGAGGTGGAGCGGAGGGTGTGGTAGGAGGAGGGAGGAGTTTGACGGCTGGGGGGGGTGTGTAGTCTAAATCAGGACATGTGCATGTGTGAGGACAGAGCGGGAAGGGGTGGGGGGGACATGACACACTTGTCACTCAAGGCAAAGCTGGGCGAAAACCAGGAGCAGCAGAGAGATGTTAGAAGCACTGCCGTGTAGCGGGGGCGGGAGGGGGGGGGCAAGCCACACGGGACACTCCGTTACGATGCAGGTCTCCGAGTCGGAAATGCCAAACCCTGGTTCCTGGGGGGCACACTTCTGTAACCTTTGGAAACTATCATAATTACCAGCCTAATTTTTAGGAGGGTCAGGAGGGGGGGCTGAAGGGGTGGTAACAACGTAGGGCCTGCAGACTAATTTAGGAGGGAGGGAAAGGTGATATTATTATTAAGGGATGGTCCAGCACTATCAAGACTTATCCGCCTGTAACGGGACTGATCCACCATTAACAGGACAGTCCAACGGTAATGGAACAGTCCACTATTAATGAGACAGTCCACCACTTATGGAACAGTCCAACACTAATGAGACAGTGCAACATTAATGGAACAGTCCAACATTAATGGAACAGTCCAACATTAATGGAATAGTCCAACATTAATGGAATAGTCCACCACTAGCAAAGTAGCTTCTAGATGGTTTAAAGAGATATGCACAATTCTGGCCCTGGGTCCACCTTCAGGAGGGGGAGGGTCAGGTCAGCTGACTTGTCAGGGGTGGGGGGTTGTGGGGGTAAGTGGGAAGCGAATCCTGAAGGTGTCCGTGCCCCCCCCGGGACCAGCATTGTGAGTAAAGCCGACAGGGGAACGATTCCGTGGTCGAAGTACCGCTTGGGCTGATGTCCTTTAAGGGTACGGCCTGGCAGTGCCTAGCTGGCGTCCCCCCGCTGCTGAGATGGCTGTGTCGGTTACCTGCCCCGATGACCTCCTCGATCTTCACGCAGGAGATGTCGATTTCTTTGGCAAACTCGCGGATGGCCTCGTTCGGGTCCTCGTAGGTGAAGGGGTCAATATACACCTTCATCCCAGGAGTTACTGGAAGCAAAGAGAAAGCGGACAGTGCCCTATCAGCCGCTACAAGCCGCCGTAAGCTCCTGTAACTGGTGAGATGCAGATCATGCTTACTGGTCACCAACAGGAGAACTAAACCTGTATCCATGACAGCAATGAATCTAAGTGGCTCCACTTACAGAAGGTACTTAACCGCTGATGTGATATGACATAACATGCTCTAATAATTACATTCAGCATTGTTGTCATGATAAACCATGCAAACACAAAGTTAGTGCCTGGTCAGCTGACTAGGGTTAGGGTTATAGGGTGTTTTGCAATATAAACATATACGCATATATGTTTTATAAATGGGAAACCTACTGTACTGTTGAAGTTTCTCTGTGTATTCCAGTTCCGATCCACTACGCTGTTTCCTGTGGGGGTGAAAAGCATAATGCAGCCTCCGTGAGCAGCTCTAGAGTCCTCGGTGCAAGCCCCCCCCCCCCCCCATTAAAGGCCCAGGACCTGGTACCGCGAGTCATACGTATGTTCGAGTTGTCGAGGAAGACTACAGAGCAAAAGGGTTCCGGAGCTCTCGCAGGAGCTCACGGTCTCAAGCGAGTCGAGGGTGAATCTCTGTCATCCATTAAAAAGGTAACGGAGGCTGTTTCTAGTCGGAGACTGTGACTTTCTGCCATTTATAGCCTCTGTTTGACAGTGTCATGTGAGCCTATGCTTTAGCTACTAGTCCCACTCATAACATTTCCCTTGTTTTACCATTTCTCATGTCAGCCTATTAATATGTATGTGTGTGTGTCCGTGTGTGTGTGTGTTTGTGTGTGTTCATGTCCGTATGTGTGTATCCATGTGTTTGTGTGTGTGTGTCCATGTGTGTGTGTGTTGGGAAGGAGGGTGTTGGAATTAGATGTTAATGTGGATCCTTTGTTGTCTAACCAGTAACCGGGACAATAATGCCCGCTAGTAATTTGCATCTCATTTCCAATTCAAATGCGGGATTCTGGGATATGCCAAAGCCTTCTGTCGCAGACATACTGAGATACTGAGACACAATGTATCGATGAAAGGCGAGGCAGAGGGGGCAGAGAGATTATTCAGGCTGGCCCGACAGGACCCGGCTTGCGGGAGAAGAGCGTGGGGAGGGCTGGGGGTCGTGCCTGGGAACGGGGCCAGACCCTCCCCTCCCCACCCCACGAGATTTTCTTAGGCGCACAGGATAGGCACGGTGACCACATGCATGCGTCTTTCATCCCGCCGGTCTTTGGGGGAGTGGGGAATTTCTTTGGTGGGGGTGTTTTGTATTCCTACGGAGCGTTGATGACAGTTGCCATGGCGTGGTAATGCGCTCCGAAATTGTGCCGGAGAGTTCCGTGGGTTGATGTTAAACGGATTCACCAGCAGTGTCTACTGACTAACACACTATAGGAAGGTAATCCAGGACATACGGACTGATCCTGCCAATTTCCTGCTGCTAAATATATAATATGCATGTACAGCTGATAATGTAATGATGAGGTATTAGCCCCTAATGTGGCAGAACTGCACAAAAATGGCGATAAAGTGGATGGCCCACTCTGTGGCGTGTTTTGTCCAGTGCATTGTGGGAAGGTGCTTACTAAGCTGAAAATGGCTGGCAGCGCCAAAGAAGAAGCTGCCCAGGCAGCTAGCGAGTGATCGGGCAAAGGGGCACCCTCACCTCAGGCAGACGATGGCGATGACGACCAGGGCGATGACGAAGACCAGGCCTGCCGTCACCGAGCCCACGATAAGGGGAAGCTGCTCCTGCAGGGACTTCTCGGGGTCACCTGGGGTCACGGCCAATGGGGAGAGGGGATTAGGCCACGCCCATGTCATGTGACACACAACCTCTGCTGCCAGTGGCCACTTGTCCTCCCTCACTTCCAATGACTGCACAGAGCTTTAACTTGATTAGTGGTGCCAAACTGAATTCAAACGCTGTCATGTTTTTTTCGCAAAGAATTCATTAGACTAGATTGGATTGGATAAGATTAGATTAGAGGAAGTTCATTGGTTCACATGGCTGCCTCACACCTCCAGGATTAGGGGTTCGAATTACAGCTCTGCCCTGACCAAATGATCTCCAACGGCTGTATGGGCATTCTGGGTAGTCCAGTTTCCTCCCACAGTCCTAAGACAAGCAGTCAAGTTAATGGGAGTTGAGGGAGGATGGATGGATGGGATTAGATTAGATTAGATTAGATTAGATTAGATTAGATTAGATTAGGTGCCACATGACAGTGGTTTGGTGGAATCTGCTTTCAGTTACAATTAAAGGCTCTGATATGTAGGCTGTGAGGTAAGCTCTGTGACGACCGAACATCCTGCTCGGGACGTCCCCTGCCTGACCCTGTGCTTCCTCACCGTGGCCCCATACTGGATATATGTTTATGGTGGATGGAGGGATGGATGAGTGGGTTCATTCCTGAGATGTGTTTTTAGCGTAGCGTATAGCATATATGCAATGAGTCACATACAAAGGAGGGGCTACTACAGGGAGGGGGGATTGCGTACGCACTCTCCAGGTTGGTGCTGAAGTCCGCCGGGTTGCTGTAGCGCCCGTAGCCAGCCACGGTGCGTGCCCGCACCTGCACCACGTAGCCCGTCCCTGGCTTCAGCCCCTCCACCCGTGCGGAGCTGCGCTGGGCTGTCACCGTGTGGGCGATGGCCTCCTCGCGTCCCTGCAAGGCGATGGCCACGACAAGCCAGCAGTCACGTGACCTGGCAGAGCTGCAGGGGCAGTGCCCCCCCTGAAACACCCTCCCTGCCCCCCTACAAGGCTGCGTGGATCGGGCTCCTGCGTCACATGATCGGAAAGCGGGGAGTGCAGAGGAGTATAGGGGAAAGAATGAAGGACAAGCACAGGAGGAGGACTGAAGGAAGTGCAGAGGGGGTAGAGAGAAGGAAGTGTGTAGGAGGAGAACAGAAGGAGGCAAGTAGGGGGAGCAGCAGAGGAGCTGTGTAGGCGGGGAGTGGAGGAGGTATGAAGGTACAGAAGCAAAGGAAGTACATAGGGTGAGGAGTGGAGGAGGTGCCTAGGGGGAGGAGCGGAGGAGCTACGTAGGAGGAGGAGTGGAGCAGGTGTGTAAGGGGAGGAGCAGTGGATAAGGGGTAGTAGTGAAGGTGGTATATATGAAGAGCAGTTGAAGGAGGTACATGAGGGAGGAGCAGAGGAGGTGCACGGGGGAGGAGTGGAGAAGGCATGGGGAGAATAAAGCACCTTCACAAACCCCCTCCTGTCCAAAACATGGACGTGACCAGGAGTGACGTTACCCAGCAATGCTTTTATCATCTGCCCTCCTTCTCACCTTCTCATGGTATCTAATCTCATAATCCAAGATGATTCCGTTGGGCTTCTCTGGGGGGAGCCAGGACAGGCTCATGGTGCTCGCCGTCGCCCCCATCAGGTGGACAGTAGGTACTGGGGAAGGTGCTATGAGAGGGGAAACAACAGTTAGTACAGGAAGCATGTAAACATTACTGCACTGTTACTCTGTCAAGTAATGTTCTCAGAAGGAGTTTGTGGGAGCTAGAAAACATATACAAAATACATCCAGAACTTTCTTTACATCCCCTCAATCTATGTAACACACTTACCAACATTTTACAGTGAACTTCTCACCATCAGCTGAACACACACACACTATTCCCCCCCCCCCGTGCCGGAGCCCTCCCCGCCGACTCGACCAGCCTGCCGCATTGCTCCCCGTTCCCCCAGCCCCCCAGCCCCCCAGCCCTTGCTCCTCTCATTCTTCCCCCATTCAGGTCTTCCCATTCAGGCCATTCTCTCTCCTCCAGCGCTGTAGACTTCCCCTTTTCTTACGCGCTCTCCCTGCTCCATTTCTGCTCTCACCCCTTCACCCTTCCACCTCTTCATTTTCCCTTCCTGTCACACCGCCCCCCCCTTTTTCTTCCACTTACTTTGTTAAAAGATTTTTTAAGCCCTAAGGCTGATTCTTTGATCCCGGCCTTGTCCTTATTCCCCTAGCCTTTGCCGGGCTGCTAGGCCGCACGGCAGCTGCTCCTCCCCAAAGACAATGCTCCCTGGGCAGATTCCCTCATCACTTTAGCTCCAGGATTAAGGGGCCTCTTCCTGCTGAGACTGTGGGTAACCATGGCGTCCTATCGGCTTATACCCCCCGCCCACCCCGTATTTACTTTTGGTCTTAAAAGGTGAATGAATATTCAGAGCACCCCAAGAAAACTTGTGGTATAATCTGGTAGGGCAGACCCCCCCCCCCCCCCCCGGTCCTGTGACCGTGTACTCCTGTAGGATACGGCTTTGGGTCATGGGACGGTCCCTGTAACCCCACAACTGACCAATACACAATTATAGAGAATAGAGGCCTGGAAGGCCTGTCAGGGGGCATTCCAGAAGGATGGGGAGGGGGGCAATAGCAGACAGAGGAAGGATAATCCCACTGTTGTCTCAAGCATGGATCCCCTCCATCTCACGCACACAGGACCCCGTCGCGTTGGGGTTCCAGCCCCAGCATCATAAAAGAGGTTAACATCTTACGCCACATCTGCTGGGAAAAGGGGGCAGAGTGGGGGGTCCCGTCCAGGAGGTAAGATACGGCATCACTTTCCTAGATGCTGGAGGGGAGGCTCATTTGTCTAGGAAAATAGTGAGGATGAAGGCGGCTGTGGAGGGGCTCATGGAGGGAGAGGGTGTGGAGGGTGTGTGGGGGGCAGGGGGTACACACCGGCCTGGTTGGTGGTGATGTTGACGGTGGCGTAGTGCGGCGCTATGGGACTCTTGCTGGACACGCCGTTGACGGCCTGGATCTCGAAGCTATACTGCGTGTGGGCCTGTAGGTGGCGCACAGCCACGCGCCGCTGCGTCAGGCCCAGGCGCCGCGGGGTCATCTCCACGTTGTCGTCGCAGCGCTGGCACGCGCCGCGCTCTGGCGGGCACTTCTTGCAGATGACGTTGTAGAGCAGGTCGTCGCGGCCGCCCGACTCCCGCGGATCGCCCCACTCCAGCACCAGCGACGTCTCGTTCACGATGGAGATGACGTTCCGAGGAGATGAGGGCATGGCTGCGGGGGCGAAAGGCCCGTGAGGTCATGCTGTCCGAGTCCCCCCCAACTCCCCAGGGCATATCAGTATGAGACACGCCTACTACATCCATCCATCCATCCAACCAGTCATGTATCCATCCATCCAGACACGCTGATAACATAACTACACATCCTTTTCATGCATGAGGAAACCGGAGCCCCTGTACGAGACACAGAGACAGAACATGCAAATCCTCTGCACACAGAACTGGGCTGCATCCTGCGTCTCACACCCTCACCACGCCCCCTGGAGGGCACATCTATTTGTACCCCGGGCTGCATCTGACTGATTATCGGGGCTTATCAAGACCGAGTGGCAAATCGGGTCAGCTGGTGATGAACGCCAGTCTCAGGGATCCCTCTCATCTCCAGTTTCCTGATGCATCCCATGCTTACAGTTACAGCAGCAGGACCTCAAACCCAGTTTATTCCCTAAGCCCTGGGCCTCACAAACGGTCTTGAACACGTCCAGGTTCTCTGGTAACCTTTCAGAACTGCTCAGAGAGACGCCTCCGGCCCACGCTTACAGAATTATTTGTTCACTGTTTTCCGAGGCCGACCGACTGTTACCCTTCAGTAATATTTACATCAGACTAAAATTCAGCCGAACCGTCGACCTACTGGGTTCACAGTGGCCATGGCCCGCAAGGACGCGCGTTCCATAACTTACTGGTGCAGGCGGAGTCGGGCGAGTCGGTGTCTGCGCGGTAGAAGCCGCTGCGGCACGGACAGATGCTGGAAGCCCCAGAGGTGGCCCGGCTGTTGGGGGGGCAGGGTGAGCAGAAGATGTCCCCCTGTTTGGACTTGAAGGTTCCCGGGCTGCAGGCTGAAGAGCAACGAGAGTGGAAGGTTCTGGTCAGGAATCTCTCCCATCCCTCCCATACCCCCGAGATCCAAATTTCGTTTACGAACAACACAACCAACATTCCGGGCCTAAGAACAGCGAACACAATCAGTTTTTCCAACATCGACTGGGCGGTTCCACGAAGAAAGGTGCCCGGTACACATTCAATACACTATTCTGCACATTTGCCATAATTAGGTTCCCTTTACGTCTGCTTACAAAAAGGTGTGAAACACACACCGGTACTGGAAAGGAAAACACACACCTAGCTGTATAGAGGGAGGTCTACATTGTCTGCAAGTCTTTAGAATATGTTCCTTTGTGAGGTAGGCGGTATCTCGGCAACAACAGTGATGTAACTACGGAGTTGTATTTTATCATCATATACATGAACTTATTTTTTCCTATTTACAAACAAGAGGCTTCCTGGCAGCCGACAGATCGATGTTTTCATTACAAAAGCGAAGCCTAAGATCACTGGACAGATACGGTCGAGGAAGTAAACTGTTTTCTTTTTAAATAAGGAAGGAGCCTAACAAACCACAGCCTCGCTCCTCTCATTCCCCGTCCTACAATTTCCTCGTCTTTTGAATCCCAGTGAAAAGTTTGACAGAAGGTGTGTGTGTTTGGTGGGGGCGGCGGTGGGCGGGGGGGGGGCTTAAACCTGGCGTTCTCTATGTTTATTCAGATGTTTCTCGACACCCTACACGGAGCCTAATGAACTCACAGAACCTGGAACTGTGGGAAAAAAAAGCCAAAAACGAAGAGGTTACTAAACAGAGGACGGAAAAAACAATGGTGCCATCGATTAATATTTATGCGGCCGTCCTCGCTGCACTCTGCCTGAGAATTAATGAGTCCGCCGGCCTTCAGATTAAGGCAGAAAGCGGCTGCGCTGAGCCACGTCCCCCCAGCCCTTCGCCGGAGCGTGATTAGAGGGGGGTTTATCAGGCCCGTCGCTTGGGCTTTCACCTTGAGCCGCCAGGAGGAAACAAATGAGCTCCGGAGCATGTGCTGTAGTAGATATTTACCAGCGTCTGACCCCCCCGGCACCATCTCTCCTGAAAGTGCTCCTTTGGCACTGCAATAGTCAATGTTTATTCCTGCGACTACTTTGTCTTCCCCTCCCCCCCCATGTCCAAACCCCTGACCGCCTTGCATCTCCTAGCCCAGTGATTCTCCCAGCCCGGTTCTCGGGGACCCACAGACGGTCCATGTTTTTGCTCTCTCCCAGTTCCCTGTCAGACAGCCCACATTTTTTGCTCCCTCCCAGTTCCCTACTAGGACCTGTGGGTCCCCGAGGACCAAACTGGGAATCATTGTCCTAGCGTGTCTCATCTCTCCTCCACTAGGCCTGATGCCTCATTACATTTCCAGAATGTGCTTGATGTCGCACTTACGGTCATTGAATAGCATTATTAAGTTCTTGCTTTCTTTGGAAGATGTTGTGCAGGCCTTGTGCCTGGGCAGCCCAGCTGCACTTATGCCTAAGCGACTCCTCGATAGCATGTATGTGTGTAACGTGCTATTTGCCTCACTTTGGACACAAGCATCTGCAGCATATAAGTAAATGTAAATGTCAAAGGGTGCGCTATCGCCTCCTAGTGACACCTGAGAGGCTGAGCACCCGGGAGACCCCTTTTCCCCTCGGACCCGTGTTGCCACAGGCCCGGCTGGCCCGGCACCCCGCTAACGCAGAGGCGATGTCTGCTGCTTCCTCCGAAAGGGCTCAGAGCCTGAAGGACATTGTTATAAGTTGCTGAAATTCACAGTAAGTTCAAAACGAGTCATGCGACTCAGCAAACATCTCCAGCTGCTTCTGCGGCATCACGCGGGGGCCCGTCCGTCTGTGGTTAGCGGATATAAAATGTGGATATAAATGAAATGCATGTTCCTGCCGGGGCCTGTCTATATGGGCTCCGGGATGGGACCCCCATTGCTCACCTTGGCACTGGGTGTTCTTCATCGCAGGCTCGAACCCGGCCATGCAGGTGCAAGAGCCGATGGGGACCATCCACTCGCCATCGCCATTGCAGTAGAGCTTGATGGGGACGGACATCTCCACGGCGTTGGACACGCACACTCCGGGGGCGATCACCAACGACGTTGCCTCGGCCCCCGTGGCCGTTTCGGGGAACACGGCATAGTTGGCGATAGTGGTGGAGCACTTCTTGTAGAAGACGCGGACGGAGATGAGGGACATGCAGGCCCCCAGGTCCTGGAAGGCCAGGTAGAACCCGGCCTTGGAGAGTGGCCCAAAACTGCGGACTTTGGTGTTGACGCGGCCGGACTCGAGCATAGAGAAGCTCTCGTCGGGCGCAATGGTGTCCACCTTGACGTAAGGGTTCTCCATCCACGCCGGGCTGCTGTCGCTGGCTGTGTCGGCATCCGACTCGTAGTAGAAGAGGTTGAAGGTCTCCTTGCAGGAGCCCGGGATGTTGGGGATGCTGTTGCAGTCTCGCACGGTGAACTTGAGCTCCACGTAGACGCGCAGCACGTCCTTCCGGGGGATGAAGTCGCTACGCAGCCAGTTGTTCTGGTTCAGGTCACGCACGTTGCATACCTGATACGTCCGGATGGGGTTCATAGCGTCGTCGTAGCCGCTTACCTCCTCCCACTGTGGAAGGCAGAGAGAGGCCTGTTTTAGCTCAACATGTAATACATTCCACTAACAAAGCAAAGGTTGTGGGTTCGAATCCCTGGGAGGACATAAATTGTAGTCCTTCCTGATACATTAAGTAGTTGGATGTAGTTGATGGACAAATAAATAATTGGCAAGATGGATATACCATAAGGAGGCAGGGGAGATGTAAACATGGACCAGTAGGGTGTATAGAGGGGTGGGACCATGGGGAGACATTCCCCAGCTAAATTCTGATTGGTCCACAGAGTCCCCCCTCCCGTCACTCACCAATTCCAAACATACAATTGGCTAATAATAAGGTCGGCCCCTCAGTATGAATTATAGCCCGTCTTACGCTCCCCTAGATGTGCCCCTGCAGACCAGGATGCCGGCGTCTCCATTGGGCCTTTATCTGTTACACTGATGCCACGCAATCGAGCAATGCGCCCCAACGTCGGTGGTCGCCACGGCGACGGACCGGCATCTTAAACCACCATCCCTCCCGGTTTGTGGCGCAGCAGTGAAGAGGATGAAGGAGGGGTGTTTACCCCCCATCCAGCCGAGGGGGTCGCTGCGTCACTTCAAGACCAATTACATCCCATTCGGCGGCGAGACCCCCACCAGTAGTCGGCGAGAGAACAATAACACCCCCCCCCCTTTCCTCTATTATCACAGACAATTAAAAAGCAAAGCGTTGCCTTTTCCAGAATATTACGCAGAGGAAATATACGCGGTATATGCCCTTTCACTCGCATGCTCGCATGTCTGCATGCAATTACCCATAATCCCTCAGCATACTGGAGGCCCTTTCAACTGCACAGGTTGGAAGAGTTGAGAATTCCATTGTGTGTGTGTGTGTGAGCGTGTGTGTGTGTGTGTGTGTGTGAGCGCTCCATAACACTGTGACCCCCCCACCACCACCACCTATCTCCCGTAGAGGATGCCCCCCATGGTGTGTCTTCAGGCTAGTCTACCATTAAATGAGGCTTTCGGGATTTTGGCGCGGGCATCTGGGATCCACCTACGGGATCCACCTGGAGTCTTGGGGGATGATGGGTCCGGCTCATATGGAAGCCTGCCTTTTAAATGCTTTAATAGAGGAGGCGGCACTGGAAATATGACTTGCAATGATGAAGGATTGATGATCGCTGACAAGCACTGGTAAGTGTTGTTTCTTCACTGTGATGAACAGGCAGAGCAGCACGTAGATCCCAGCCTGTCTCACTGCACAGATCCCAGCCTGTCTCACTGCACAGATCACAGCCTGTCTCACTGCACAGATCCCTGACCATCACAGATCTCTGGCTTTCTCACCACGCAGATCCCCATCTGTCTCACTGCACAGATCCCAGTCTGTCTCACTGCACAGATCCCCGGCTCTCTCACCACGCAGATCCCCATCTGTCTCACTGCACAGATCCCAGCCTGTCGCACTGCACAGATCCCCGGCTCTCTCACCACGCACATCCCCACCCGTCTCACTGCACTGACCGCCAGCTGCCAAGTTTCCAGGGGCCGACACCAGATCCATTTAACTCACCTTTCCGAGCCACTTAAAAGTGGGCAGATGAAGTAGCCAGATGAGATTTGTGAGCTGGCTCTGTCAGAGTAATCCTGTGCACGCACTCCTGTCCCCCCCCCCCCCACTGCACGTTTTCCACAATGCTCAAGGCTCCTGCGTTTAAACACCCTTTTCATTTCTCATTTGATCCTGCATGTCGTTGCAGTGGCAACTGCAGGGGTATACCAGAGAGGAACGCATCTATGCTCGCAGCTACCGGCCCTGGCTGAAGAGACCGGTACCGAGGGGCCCGTGACGGAGCCTAATTAGCACGATTAGCTTCAGGACGGCGTTCATTTCCAGCAGCCCATCTGTCCCAGGGAGATAAAGGCAGCTTCAGATGCGCCGGGGCAAGTCACGTCCCTACTAGTGGCTAGCAGTTAGCAGAGCTGCCTTATCTTAGCGCATCTCAGCGTCTCGAGTCCCAAGAAATGTCCGCCTGGCTGACAGGGAAGCGTGACTCGTGCCTGGGAACCAGTCTTGGACCTTTTCAGAATGCCACAAACTCAAAAAGCAGCGCATGGAGAACGATCAAGGGACGGGTATATCAAAGGTGTGTACTGGGGGTGGGGGGTGTCCGGCGGGCTGGCTGGGGGGGGAGTACGAGGAAAAACAGGATGCCGAAAACCCGGGAGAGCAAAACGGCGCTCGACAAAGGACGACGCAGATGCTGAAAGTCATTAGAAATGGCACCTTCCAGAAACTTCCAGGCAAAGGAACAACAAAGTCAGGACCCCGGCAGTAATGAGGAAAGAGAGGCAGGTTAGGGGCGGAGCTGCAACCCCCTGAATGTGACATCTGTCAGGGTCCTTGGGCCGCCGTTTAGCCCCCCCCCGGGGTCCGGCTGGGTGGTGGATTACAGGGGGCCTTTCGTGGGCCAGAGGGGAGGTCAGGGCTGGGGCCGAGTACGAGCCATCATTTACCAGGGGAGAAAAACAGGCAGGATCCGCAACAGCTGGGCTAGGATGGGAGACCCGTTTGAGCGCCACCCGAAGGCCAAGGGGAGGTGGCACGGACTGGGATGCCATGAGAATGAGATCGTGTAGCTGGGACAACGCAGTGTGTACGGGGGCAAAAAGGGAGGGTAACAAACAGCGAATACGAAATGCAGCCTTGGGGTCGCAGCCCAGTGCAGCGTGAGAGGCAGCACGACTCGGGGCGCCGTATGGACACACACAGTCACTTTTGGAGGCAGAGAGACACACAGAGACACACATTAGGTATCTATCTTTGTGGGGACTCTCCATTCATTTCAATAGGCATAACCCGATTCCCAACAATGACAACCTAACCCTAACCCTAACCCTAACCCCAAACAAAATACAAGACTTTTGACATTTTTAGTTTTCGATTGCAGTCAGATTTTAGTGAAATTCAGTTTCCCCTTGTGAGAACTGAGAAAAATGTCCCCATAAGGTCAAAACACACACATACACACACACAGACAGACACACACACAGACACACACATACACCTACTCACCCCGCTTTCTGGATGCGCAGTCCAAGCCAGCTCCGTCGTAGCCCACTTGCTGTCCATCAGTGTTTCTGCAGAGTAACAAAAGCAGAAGATTTAATAACAAAGGATTTGTCAGGGAAGTAGGTGGCAGCACACGGGTGTCTGTGGAACCGAAGCTGTGCTCAGGGGGTGCGGGATGAAGGTCTCGCAGAGGGACACTTCACAGAAATCAGCTTTAATGCACCTCAGTATTCATGTACCTCTCCTCTTCGGCGAAGCGAGCAACACCTTTCCTAGACTGGACATTTACGTCCTACCAATCTGCATTTGTGTCTACCTCGTTCTGGAAACGTAGACTGCGGAGCCCGGAGTGCCGAGGGATCGCGTCCGGGGATCGGACAGGCTACGTGCGGTTAGGCGACCTGGACGTTTCTATTTGACAAAAAAACCACGGCACCGGGAAAAATACGGAGAAAAAGATCATCCGTTATTTCTACCCACGTCGGTGAGGTGGGACATGGATTTATTAAAAGCCCTTCTGTGTTATTACTGTCTGGGGTACACAGTGGGTGTCGGCCGGTTAGAGCGTCTCACATACTAGACACACGAGCAGCAGAATAACACTGTAGAATGAGGGAGGAGAAGCCCTTCCCTGAGACAGACCCGACTCCAGGCTATCTTCTCCGCTCCACCTTGCTGTTTCCCTCGCAGACCTGCCAGTGTGGGATGTTTCAGAGCTGCTAATTATGCCGGTCAGAGAGATGTCTTTAAGGACCCTCCACCCTTGTGAAAACGCAGACAGGAAGTCTGTCCTGATAGGCCCGTGTCAGGAATGGAAAAATTGTACCAGGATTCTGGGTCTGATGCTAGAACGTTCCCATAGCTGGTCTGTACCCCTCACCCGCAGAACAAAGACCTTCCCTCACATTTCTCATAAAGCAGGGCGAACAGGGATACTGGGTTAAAAAGCACAGCAGCAAGAAACGGCTTTGCCGATTGGGTGGGGCACATTGTATGTAACACAAGCACCGATTGGTCAGAAGGGCTATTCACAGTGCTGTCACCTCCCACCGTACAATACAGAAAACTTTGTGAAGACAATTGTATAGTATCAAAGGAAGGGACTGAAAACCACAGTAAGTGGGCTTAAATAATAAGTAAATAGACAATGTTCAGCTGACTCTCTCTGTAGCCTCCCTGACACACACACACGCGCACCCATTCGCACACACACACACACACACACACACACCAGCAGACTTAACTCGGGTGTGTGGAAAAACTGCAAACTCATAAGCAAGATAATCATCTTCAGTGTCCTTATGTTCACAAATTCTGTTCTGTGTAAGGTTTTTTTTTGGCAGCAGCCGGGGTAGTTGGGGGGGGGGGGGGGGGGCAAAGCCTTCTTTGTTTCGGCTCTTTCTTACTATGCAGTCTTGAGCAGCTGAGACCCCCCCCCCCAACCCCCCAGTCCCACCACTAGGCCAAAGGCCCTCAGACACAAAAAGCAAGAATATAAAAGTACAGCGCTACAGAAAAATATAACAGGAGGCAGCATGTATATCGGTGCAGCAAAACTCCGTGTCCCTGTCCACTGCTGACGATTTTTTTTTCTTGCTCCCTTGCTCACAAGAGGCGTTAAAAAAGAAGGGAAGAAAAAAGACGAGCAAACAGACACACCTGGGAATTGTGGCTGTCTGTAGATCCGAACGCGAGGAAAAACCTGACTGGCGAGTTATGAAACATAATATGTAACTAAAAAGTTACTCTTCTGCTGCAGGTACAGATATTATTACTCCCGAGTACTTAAAGACACATGGGGCAGCTTCCATCTCATCTGAAAGTAACTGGGGCCTCTGACAGTACAGATTGCAGAGATCTGATGAGGAAGTGATTGTCCTGCACCTTTCGGCATGCGGGATGATTACGCATTCACTTAGTCCACAGGATACATTTTCAAGAAATGGAGTGAGTGAGTTCTGGAAATTTAACATAAGCTGTCCAGCGGATTACATGAGGACTGAGTGAGTTTCAGGTCCCGACACTGTAACATATGATGAGGGAGCCTGACTTTAGCGCTGAATGAATTCGGGAAATCGGCTCTTCAGTCACGGGAGAGAGGCCGCTGTCGGCCACGAGGATGCGATCCGTCGATAAGCAGCATGGCACTATCTCACCATCGCTTATCTGCCCCCCTCCCTCCTACATTCCTGCCCGCACTTTGATTGATATCAAGCTCACGCCATCAGCTCCATTTGCATTTTTCCTCCAAGTTTCCCGAATCATTCCCTGAGCAATCAGCTTGTCTGAACCGTGTTGTAGCAAAGGACACACACACACACGCACACACACACACGTGCCCACATCCTCAGGGCATGACATAACCAGGCTGGTACACAGTGGCCCCGGCGTCTGTTACACACCGACAGGTAGGAACACGTAAGGGTGCACGGACATGTCGAGCTGACACACGGGTTAGGAGATGATGCTCTCGTCTCTCAGTCATTCACAAGACCGCCCCCTGGGGGCACGGAGGACTCATAGCAGCTCTCTAAATGACAGACAGAGCTGCTGGCCCCTCCCAAACCTCAGACAGGTGTGGGATTAGCAAGGATTGCCGTCTGCCTTCCGCGACACGGCCTCTTTTAACGCTAAAGCCACCCCCCCGGGGCGAGACATGCGGCAGAGAAGCCCGACGCCGGTAAATTGGCACTTACTCACGGCCCCCCCCCTCATTTACAATCGGCGCTGCAAGGAGGAGCTTCGTCAAGAATGACTGACACCCCATCGGGTCTTCAGGGTCGGGGGTGTCCGAGGGGCGAATAACTGCCCCCATTAGGGGAAAAGGAGCAGCGGATTTGCATAGATCTGCAACAGTCAGTCAGTCAAAAGAAAAAGGAGAAAGACAGAGAGACCCCCCCCTTTGAGTTTCTGCTCTTTTCTCCTCTCTTAATTGATTTCTCTCCTGCCTTTGTCTCCAGATCCTGCGTAGAGGCGTCCATGCACGGCTGCCTCACCCGCCCCTGCGCTCCCCCACCGGTCCCTGTGTCCAAACACTCCAGCACTGTTTAGCTATAAAACATGGAGGGGGTTATGGAGTGGTGATGGAGGCGAAGAAAGTGGCCCGTAAACTCATTAGGGCTATCAGGCCCGCGGCTTTGTTCGCCACCTTTTTACTGGCCCAGGGGGGCGGGCGGGGAGGGGGGGGGGCAAAGGAAAAAGAGAGAAAGGGAGGGGAGGAGGAGAGGAAAAAAAATGCGATTGGAATTTAAATAGACTGGGCAGTGGCTGAGTGCGGTGATTACAGCCAGTTTGAGTGGAACCGTCACCAGTAATTGGTGATAGGCCTGGTGTAGGCGGCAGCCCCCCCCCCCTGAGGAATTTCCAGAGAGGACCCCCCCCGCCGCTCCCTCGCCGCCGCTGCTGTGCACGCTGCTGTCACTCAGCCCACAATAGCAGGCCCTGTGGCTCTGTGTGTGTGTGAGTGTGTGTGTGTGTGTGTGTGTGACTGTGTGTGTGTGTGAGTGTGTGTGTGTGTGTGTGTGCGCGCGCTAATAGGGCAGCCTGTCAGCGGCCGAAGACAGGGAGGACATGGCCTCGCCTTCCTCCGGACTGGAACGGGAACTGGACTGGAACTGGATTAGCTTCTCGGAGCCCACAGGCGAGCCGATTGGCTGGCGGGGCAGTCGAGCACGGAGCTTTACGGACCCCTGACTCCCTTAACACTCCGCCCTCCGTGCATCACAGGGATTAACTCTAAGCCTCGAACCCAAAGCAGGTTTATGGGTCCCTGCCACACCATTAGAATTTCGGGGACGTACCATTTCACCTCAGCCCCCCACCAGTGTAGGGGTGGGTCTTCCCAAGAAGCAGGTCCCTCACCCTGCAGACCTTAAGGAGGATGAAAGGGGAGCGGGAACAAAGAGGCTGCTTCACCGCATTGTTTCCCAGGGTGTGTGTCTGGGGCGTGCAGCCCGGTCCGGATCAGCGGCGAACTGCGGATGCGGCACCGTGGGACGGCCCTAATTACAGAGCGGACAACACAGGGGGCCCCGCAGGCCCGGCACCCCCACAAACAGGTGTGTGCGCACGTCAGCGCTCGCTCCATTCCCACACGCCGCCACTCCCAAGTGGATGGTCACTCAATAAGACTTTTAATGCATATTAGTAACAAAAGGAGGAGTTTGTGAAAGAACGCAGTGAGGCTGTCCGGCGTATTGTCGCAATACACAACGTGCAACGGTGATGCGACGGATGCTATCTCAGAAGCTTCCTTTTTACCCCCCCCCGAGATAAACAGACGGGCCCTTTGTCTCACGTTTACCGGCAGACGCAGTTTACGGGGCTTCTGGAACATTCCGCAGACATCAGATTCAGTCGTGGGCCGAGCGGCACGCCAGCACGTGTGCCCGGCACGTCAGGGCCTCCCAGCCGGACTCTCGAGGCCCGGGGGGGGGGGGGGGGCAGACCCCCCACGTCACCCGCAGCAAGCTGTTGGGAATTGCCGGTGTTGTTGTTGCATTTTTTATTCTCTGCCCCCCCCCCCCCCATCCTGCAGGCCGCCTCCACACTGCTAAGCAACAACGGCAAGCTGTCCCATGGCCCTCGTCTCGCCTTTGTGCGAAGGTTTTTTTTTTTTGTATCTTCATGTCTGTGCTTGCTCCCCCCCCCCCATCTCAGAATGTAGGCCTCCTGCGTGTGAGTCACCAGCCCAACTTCAGCAGCACCCTGACAATGCAGGTATTACCGTCCAAAAACTCGGGCGCAGTGGCACATAGCGGGACGTAAGAAGCTGCCGCTGACGCCGGGGTCGATGTTCTCCTGGGGCGCGCGGAGACTCAAACCCCCCTCCTCCGAGATCCTTTCCACACATGTCACAAGTCTGCCCCCACCCCAAAAACTGTTTCCCCCCTTTTCTGCCTGTGTATTTACACCGAGAAAAACAAGATGGCGAGAATCGCGGCCAGGCTTTAAAGGCGAGGACGGCACCTAGAACACAAAACCACCTCACGCAGAAAATCTAGGCCTGTCTGCTCACAAATATCTGGGTTCCCTGACTCTCCTCTCCCACCTTCTCCTTACCTGCTGCATCATAATCTATCCGAAATAGAATTTTTTTTCCCACTCTATGGAGTGACCGGAATGATATTTAATAAATCCCAAATTGCTATGCAGTGTGTCCACGAGTTTTTCAGGCCAGATTCAGTTTCATACCTCACACACAGGTTACAGTGACGGCTGTGTTGCTATTCCGTACTTTGCAAATACACCATATTCCCCATGTCCTCATGCACAGATTGTAATTTGCACACTTCTAAAAAAACGACAACCAGCTCCAGAATATCCAAGAAACCAATCGACTCCGTCAACCCCGCCGTTAACATCCGGCTCATCCCATTTTTCCCTGTAAAGGCCCCCCTCCCTGCCTGTCAGGCGCTGCCGGCTCCGGCTGGAACGGGCATCATTAAAGACGACGTGTTTAAGGGGCCCTTTTATCTGAACCGCGTTCCAGAAGACAACTCTGCACTCGCCCATGAGCAGTGCACATAAAAACGTCTGGCTGCAGTGTGCGTGTGTGTGTGTGTGTGTGTGTGTGTGCGTGTGTGTGTGTGTGTGTGCGCACGCGCGAGAAATGTGCATGTGTGAGTGTAGCGACAATGTGTAAAGCTGCCGGTTCGGTTTCTAACGTTGACATGCCGTGCCCACGGGGCACGCAGCCGGCAAAGGGCTGTCCGTGGGAAATGACTCCACCAACGAGGAATCGCCGTGGCAACTCTCCACTTTCAGCCAAGGCCTTGTTAGGCTTCCAGTCTTTTCATATTTCCATTCCTTGGCTATTGACGTATTATATTACATACGTGTCAGTGCACTGTATTTTATTCTCGTCTTTGTACGGTGATGTTTTTTTCCTCCCGCCGCCTGACAAATCATGAAAGAATGTTAAGAACTGTAATCATGTGTTATGTAAAAAATGCACATCAGATACGCTTGTTTTTAAATGTATCCTGTCACTGACTCAGGGCTTAGTAAAGGGAAGCTATACAGGTTTTACATACGTGAGTCGGCACTCATCAGATAAGCGGACGCGCCTGACGGCTCGTCAGACCATGTGATAAAGCAGAGGCGGGGCTGACTGATGGCCCCACCCACTGCGTAGACGCAGGAAACCCCTGCGGATGGTCGGCCCGGTTCACAAAAGCCGGTCCCTCCAGATCACCGCCGGCCGCTTGCGTCGCAGGGCATCCTCCTGCGAGAGGGCGCATAGGTCGACCGTTCCCTGAGGAGACAAGCCTGGGGAGGGCCGTTCCATAGATGTGCCCACCCCCCCCCCCCCACCACTCTCCACATGCCGCAAGCCGTCACAGAGGGCAGGCGTGCAGCCCGTGATGTCAGAGCAGCACCACCGCAATCCTGCGACGCCTGACTGTAATGTATGCGCCTCTGAATATGCATACGTCTCACGGTCGGGAGCTGCAGCCTTTGGACCCGTTTCCTGCCAGTCGTGTGCCATAAAAAAAATTTAGATAAAGAAACGCTTCTTAAATATGCCCCTTTAAAATCCAGGGGAAGGTGCTGGTTGGACAGAAAACGTGCCACGCCGGAGACTCAGTGAATGCTAAGAGAGGCGTTAAAAGCAGGACCCTGGCTGTTCTCGCTTGGCCCTCTTGCCTGTTGACTCACTCTCCTGGATCAGTCTTCCACCTGGAACTCTTACAGACCCCCAGCATCAGCGGAGCGACTCCCGCTCTCTCTCTCTGCCTCTCTCTCCCTCTCTTTGCCCCTCAGGTTTTATGAGGTGCCTGTTTATAAACACGCAGTCCCAGTGCCGCAAACGTCACGCATCTTTGACCTCCCCAAGATGGTGCCAAACGCGCTCGCTTACAGCGCCACCAACAGAGCCATTTACAACAGAAGAAATGGTGGAAAAATGACATCATACTTCCGGCTTCGGGGTGCCATCCGTTCAGTATTAACGCCATGGGGTGGGGAGGGGGGTTATAATGAACTTGCTACGACGGTGATGAATGAGCAGCAGTTTCCACATACGCGGCCGCCCACTCCTCGAAACGGAGAGACGAGGATTTTGTCAGAAACCATAAATACGGACTGTGGTGTTTATTATTTTTTTTCCCTGCTGCAAAAGCAGACTCAAGCTGCTACCCGACACAGGCACAGCCGTGCACACGCGTGCACACGCAGCACACGTCACAGGAATTATTGCATGTTAGCCAAATTGGGAAATTTACTTGGTCCTGTTCGTCTCCCTGCAGAAACCTGGAAACACAGATTATATTTTTCCCGTTTTTTTGGTTCTATCTCCAGCAGGAACGTCAGCGTGTCTGAAAATGCTCTGAGCTTGTGTGTCTCTTTTAAACTTAATGCCAGGCCATTCAAACATGCCAGCATAAGTACAGGCAGGTACCATTCAAACACCTCTTTCTACACCCATAAATTATTCATTACAAACTGCCAGACTTGTAATATGCATTGCTGACAGTAATTCTGAAACTAAACTAATTCCCTCTGTTAACTTCAGTCCATTAGGGTCTTTTTTTAAAAAAAAAAACAAAAAAAAACCATAAACTATAAATAAATATTTGAAAACTAATAAGCCGCAATTACTAGCACTCAACATCCAATTCATTCAGAGCTCAGATCGTCTGCATCGGAGATGTGATTTTATATATTTATAACCACAATAATTACTCTTGGATCTCACCATGGGAAGATAAGGGAAGCAGTTGTTAAATTGCAAAATGTAAATGATTTCAATGACATTAATTTCCTGGGCATGTCGGGGTTCACCCCAAACAAATCCCACGTAACGGCTTTCGCATTCTCCGAGCGATTAGCGAGCGATCCTCATTAGCCTGGCATTAAGTGACGGGTAACATATAAACCGGAGGCCAGGGGGCAAGGTGGCGGACGGGCGGGACCAGGGGCCACACCCCCCGCTCGCCGTTGCAGATCCCATTCGTTCACCTGCTCACCCTTCGTTGGTATTTGGGTCAGGCAGCCAGACGAGGTTGGAGGTTTGGGTGGAGATCCGGTGGTTTGGGTGTAAAGCCTGCTGAAAGGTGGCAAGCCCCACCCCCACGCTACCCCCCCATCACTGTTATTGGTGGATATTAATCAGACACATAGCGGTGCACTGTCAGACTGCCAGACATGAAGTTCCAGTACTGCAGTTCATAGCACTATAGTTTCAGCGTGAAGATCTAACAACACATAATAGCAAACAGATGCCAACTCATTATTCACTTTTATTATATGTATTTTTTTCCTCTTATTCTTGCCCAAAAGTGTGTTTATTTGCAGTTCGGCACCTGGGATTTCGACAAGACAAGAGCAATAATAATGGTGATCTCAGCCTCCAACCAGTGCCGCTGGATGGATGATCGGCTACAGGGCAGAACCTCATCAAATGGCTCCTTAAGACCCCCCCCCCATCCCCCCCGCCCCGTCCACACAGTTCCTAATCGCCGCTCTGTTAATTAATCTCACACGCTGGTGATTGTGACTCATTAGACCTCCTTCCTAAATTGTTTTCAGCTCTTAAGCACTGGGGACCGCGCGGTTTTGGGGGGGGGGGGGGTGGAAAGAATTAGTTATCGAACGGAGACCGGAGGCATCTCTGAAATCAGCAGGGTCAGACGCCACCGGGTTCTGAAATTCCCAGGAAAACTGAGTCTCTGAGTTCACCGAATCGCCTAAATGAATAAAGCCAGAGTCCCTCCCACCAGCCAGGGAACATCTTCCCGGTCCCTAAAGTGTTCCCTAAACCCGCAGAACCTCCTGGTAAATAATTCACAAGCCAAAAAACGCAGAGGAGTGACTCACGCTTAATAACAGATGACACTGTGACGGAAGTGCGTCTCAGAGCAATTAAACGTATCGATCGATCGATTCACTGACATTCAAGACTTTGGGGGTCCATTACTGCAAAGGGATTAAGTGTCACCCCCTCCCCCCCCCCCCAAAAAAAAAAAAATGCAGAAACCCCCCTTTGCAGTAATACTTTGCCTCCATACTGCAACACAGGAGCATAAATGTGAGAAAGTCACGGCGCAGAGTGACATATTAACACAGGGCAGTGAGTTATGCATAATTCATCACAGCTGAATTTGTCACCAGTCAGTTCTGGGTTAACGGCATCCTCAATCAGCCAGTTACAAGCTGCGGCGAGTTCACTACCGTCGCTCGGGGCGCCGCGATCTCAGTGCTGTGATTCCGACGGCTTTCGGTCGTCACGACCAAAGCTCCTGACTGAAACTCAAACTCATACGACGGGACGAGACGGGAATTCTCATTTTGTCAACCCCTCCATCACCGACGGAGCCAGCGCTCGGCGGAAGCCTCACAGAATCCCAGGAACAATAGACTGTGACAGTGTTTATTTTCTGACACATGCCTGGTATGTGACGCCTGTCAGGAATTCAAGAAAAGTAAAAGTTTTAGGCCTGAAGAGAGGCAGGGAGAGCGGGAGGGGCGCGGGAGGAGCTGGGGCACGTCGCAGACGGCCGAGCCGGGGGAGATGTGTGCCTTGCCGGTCCGCTGGCGTGTAACCGGAAGGAGGGCTCGCAAAAAGGCAGCCGCCCGGTCCCAACTCACCGCCGACGGCCCACGGCATCAGCCGGGCTGCTCTATCTGTCCACGCTGCGGCAGGGAGGAACAGAGCGGAACGAAAGCGGGCGGCAGGCTGAAGCCAACCCAACTCCTGGGTGGTTTGGGGGTGGGGGTCCGGGGCCGGCGGGCAGGATTTGGAGTGGTGGGGGTGGGTGTTAAGGGGCTCTGAGCAGAGGTGGAGCAAGAGAAATGGGGGGGGGGGGGGGGTTGGTGGACTTAAGCCCCTGTAAAACAGCACAGGAATAAAGGCCTGACTGGGTCGCCATAACAGACAGGGATTAAAGGGTGAATCCCATTGTTGATGCCCGAGTGAAACAGAGAAAGTGAGAAAAAACAAAGAATGAAAGAAAGAGGAGAGTTCAGAAGGCAGGATGGCCCCTGGGATAGACCTCCCCCCCGTTCTGAAAGGGCTCCCCTGTCATTCGCTCACAAGTCATATGCACACAAAATATTCCCCAATTCCAATTAACCGGAGCAGTTCTACAAGATGGGGTGAGATTCCCAGTACAGCCTACAGGGGGCATAGCGTGGGGTCTCTGGACGGCACTGGCGGACGCGCGGACACTCTGCCTGCGGACACACGGAACACACAGCGGCGCCGAGCAGCAGGGATGGGTCTCTCCTAATTACAGACCCCATGGGTCACGCCCCCTGGGAGGGAGCGGGGGGGCTGCACGCCGCATTTCAAACCCGGCCTGGCTTTCACTGAGAGGCTTTTAATTGACCCACCGGGGACGGATTCCAAACCGTTTCTGTCCCCACCCTGTGAGAAGCCAGGCGGAGCAGCGGCTCTGTGAAGCAGGCGTAACATTCTGCGGGCCGCGCCGGCCATGTTCCCAGGGTGAACGTGCGACCAGGGACCACGAGCCGCCTCGCTCGGCAGTCACATTAATGCACTCGTGAAATAAAAAAGAAACAAATATTATTAAAAAATATAGACATAACAAGTAACTAAGAGTCACAAATTGATCTGGAGGTGCACATGGGAGCCTTATCTGCACACATCTCGCCAAACCGCATCGAACTTGAGCCTTTATGTGGAAATGTGCAATCTCAAAATCGTTCTGGTCATTCCTCTCTCCGTTCTAGGTGGATGACGACAAAGAATGTGCCGGAACCACGCTACCCATTACCAGGAAAAGACACGCTTCCGTGGAATTATATCGTAATTTTCAGACCCTTTTTATCTCACTCAATCGTCGCTCTACTTTAAGCTAATTACTTATTTATAGAAACTGTAAAATTAAAGCAAACTGATAGCAGTTTACTTATTAGAAGCGCTTGCTTCAAGCCTGAAGGGCAGAGTCTATTTACAATGCAGACTATTGTGATTAAAAGAAAACTTCTTTTTCTTTATAACTCGCACAATTGTCATGTTCAAAGTTTACTCATGATCCATATTTTTTTGTTTGCAATTAATTTTGCACCCACACCCCCAACTAGAATGACCTGTTGCATGGATGGATGGATGGATGGATGGTTGAATTCTGTACGCAAATTCTATGTTGCTATTAAATGCAAAAGTTGGATGACGTAACGATTCCCTGAAGTAGAAATGGCATTAGGGTAAATTCTGTAGGTTTCACACATCAATGGACACAGAAATAATACTTTTAACTCACGGGGGAAATGACCATATTCTGATCAGCATTTATTTTAATGATGTGGCCAAAAATCTTGTTTTTGTCTTGGGCGTCTTTACTCAGACATGAAATATTATATGCAGGTACACACAGTATGCAAGCTACCCTGGTACCTCAATCCTGCCCCACCCAGACTCGCCGTAAAGAAATCAGCAAGTCGGAAATGTGCTCTAAGCTCCCAGGGCATCACTGCTCTCCATGACTGACCAGCATCTGCAGACGTCACTCATCACCAAACTTATAATCTCCGGCATTCAGTCATCGACTGGGGGCCTCGTTCAATCCAAGTAACCAAAGTAATCAACTCCAAAAATGAGCTAAAAAGTCGCAGAAAACAGTTAACGCTTCACTTAAATGCGACTGACGAGCACCAAAGGCCGAAACCGTAACGAGTGAGCGGGCGAACAGAGCCGTTTGTCTTCTTAAAGGGAAAATTAAATGGGAAAGGAGATGGAAGTAAGGAGGGAAAGACTAGGATTACGGCCATCAGGCCCCGAAACGCGTGGATCGTCTACTAGGGCTGCCTGCCGTAATTGCCCGACTAATCAGTCAGAGCAGCGTCTGAACCCGATCGAAGCGCATTGCTCATGAATAAGTAAGCGGGCTGGCAGGCTGCTTGCTTAATTAACCAAAACCTCATATCCCATGGGACACCCACACCCCGGTGTGTTCCGTGGGGGGGGGGGACGGGCCGCTGTCAGAGGCAATCTCTCCCCGCCACTCGCACTGATTGATAGGGGACCAAATTGAATCCCTCGTCATCGCTATCCTTTGAGTGTTTTAGCGTCGGATCCCGAAGGAGACATTTCAGGGCACGACCAGCTCCGGCGCTGACACTCTGACACCCCCACCCCCCCGCCCGAAAATAAATCTCCACGCGGCCGCCGGGTCACCTGACACCGCTGGGCCCCCCGCTCTCCTGTTAATCCTTCCTGTGACCTCGGTGAGTCTCTGCCTTTATTTTCCCCATTTTGCTTACCTGCCTCCTCTTCCGTTTACTGCCACTTCCATCCACCCAAATATTTTCTATACCCACTAGTTCTATGCAGGGTTGTGGGGGCCTTTCCTGGAAACTACAGTAGGGGGCGCCGTTCCAGTTTCATTTCTGCTAACCCGCTTTGAAATTACAGACGGTGGCCGCTCGGATGTTCAGATACTCAGTCAAGGGCAAGGGGGAGAGCAGGGAGCCTGTCAGGGCTACACTCAGCAGCCTCTGTCTCCTTATGCATATTTATTCATTAATGTTTTTTCTTAGAACAGTTTTATTCATAGATTCCCACTCCCACATTGATCTCCCGCCCCCTAGAGCAGAACTGGAACTGAGTGCCTGAACCGCTACGCCACCTGCTGTCCGGGGACTGCACTGCTCACCCTTAGCATGGGGTGGGAGGGGACGGCAATCGACAACCCAGATCAGCGCCCCCAGGGGAGCAACAATGGCATTTCAGCGGCTGCTGCCGGGACGAGTCTTGAGTGCCGTCCTGAGATTTTACGGCAGTGACTTGGGGGGGGGTGATAACGGAGAAGGGGAACAATGCTGCAATTAGGAGCCATCTCTGATAAGACCGCATCTGAAGTGAGGGTCTGAGAGTGGCCTGGGTGGGGGTTGGGGGAGGAGGGTGCACTGGAGGAGGTGCATTGTGTGCAGGTCGAGCGGAAAGATAGCGAGAGAATAGGGTGTGGGAGCTGCAGAGAAGGGAGTGGTGTTTAATACTAATGCGCGTAAATCCACCTGTTCGGACCGGATAGGCAAACCTGCGACATTCCTGCCGCCGGCACACATGCCCCGCCCCCCCCTCCGCTTCACCGCGCCGCTTGGCTCACGTCGCTGCTCCTTTGGCACGGACGCCTCCGCCGGCTCGTCCAGGGTGCCGTTTATCCCAGCGAATTCATTCCGCCGTACGGCACGGGCATTAAGAGAGCGGATCAGGCTTCCGGGCTCTATTAAAAAGGCTTTCCAGCGTGGATCGCCGGCTTCTGGGGAGGCGCCAAAGCCTGATCGATATGCCACCGTCGGCACGCGGTACATATGGCGGACAGGACGGAGTCTGCGTAACGCTGGGCTGGGATTAGCCATCGCTAACAGTGCTTAAGAGCGATTCCTGTAAGTTAAAGCATTTAATTACAAATGCCTGGGGTCTTAAAATACCAGGAGCGTAGGGAGGTAGTTAAACGACGGCCCGGATTTGCCAGGCTTCCTGTCAGTCATCCGAGGCCGGTCAGGGGTGCTGTCCACACTCAGGCCCACAGAGCCGCCATCGGTCAGCGATTCCTTCCAAGGTGGACACTACGCTCCCTAAGTAAATCTGTCCTCTGAAAGAGAGACAGTGGAAGAGAAATAAGGGACGCTGAGTAAAAAGGTAAGGGACAGGGATGATTTTAAGTCATCATTCATACAGAGGGGTCAACCTTATCATTAGCCAATGAGTGACAGGGAAGGGTGCACTCCAACAGCCAATTAGCTTTCACTTGGGTCCAGTGCTCCAGTAGCTCCGCCCCTAGCATAAGACCCTGGTGAGAGTTCTGAAGACACGTTGTTATCCGAGATCGTCATAGGAACCCCCCCCCACCCCACAAACGACGCAGCTGAGGTGCGAACCAGGTGGCAGCCCCGCCCCCCCGCCGTTTCTCGACACCCTATCAGACGAGCTGGCCCATCGCCTTCCTGAGTATCACTTCAGCAAACGCTCTCGGGCGGCGTGACAACGTCTGTTTCCTGTCCCCCGCTTTGTCCCCCTTTCCACCTCGCAAGCGGCTGCCGCATTCCTGCTCCGGGACGAGTGCTGTGTTCGCGGGATACGCACACGGAAGGACTTTCCCCGTGGATGATGTGGAAATTATGATCCCACGGCCGCCCCCGGGGTGATCCGAGCGACGGGGGGGCGTGGCGGAGCTGTCCACGCAGGGCTCATGTGCCATACGGGCCACAGATGTCAGAGTCGGACAGGGGAAATCTCCAAAAATGTGTGAACGGGCCAGAAACTGCAGGAGCCTACAGAGCAAATCTGTCAGCAGCCGTGGGCCAATCTGCCTTATTATCCAGCGAAACTCTGGAGCTTCTGAAAGGCGAGACGACGAGCCGATCTGTAACCATCACGTCCGGCCAGGTGTGACGCCGCCGTGCCGCACGCGTGCTGCACAGATACAGCTCACTAGGGTTTCATCATGCACTCTAGAAAATTCCGGAAGCTTCTCATCACACAGATTGTCTTGTGCTCTTCTTCACAACCGCACGCGAAGGAAGCATTGGTCTCTGGGGGGGGGCATCAGGCTGGCAACATGGGGGAAGGAGAATCTGTTCTCCCGTTAGCTTCACCCACCATGTGCCTGAGCAACTGTTACTACCTCCAAGCCCCCCCACAATTCCTGCCAGGGTGAGTAACTGAAGGCTTGCCCCCCCCCCCCCCTCCCTCGAGGCAGACACCGACAAATCGGCCCCAACCCCCATGTGAATCCCAAACCACAGGTGGCATCCACCCCCATCCTGAGCCACATCTGTACGTCACCCATTCAGGCCCCTCCCACACTCACATTCCCTCCCCCGTACACTTAATGCCAAGGAACCCTGCACCCACCCCACACTGAATCGGTTTCTGGCCTTAATCCTGTCCCTGTCCTCCATCTCTACACCACTGTGCCTTCTCACGCCGAGGGAGGGGGGCCGAGAACGCAAGGCGACCCAAACCCACTCCCCTACCCCGCACACTCGTAATTAAAGCGGCTCACCGAGAAACTCAATTAGGATTAACCCCGACTGCCGCATGTGAGAGCGCCCCCTAATGTTCAGAGGACTGATTCACTTTACAGCCAATAATTTATTATTATTTTTATTATTATTTATTAATCCTGTGACACAAAACCCCAAAACAAGGCCTAACCCCAAAACAAGGCCTAACCCCCAAACAAGGCCTGACCCCCAAACAAGGCCTGACCTCAAAGCAAGGCCTGACTCCAAAACAAGGCCTGACTCCAAAACAAGGCCTAACCCCCAAACAAGGCCTGACTCCAAAACAAGGCCTAACCCCCAAACAAGGCCTGACCCCAAAACAAGGCCTAACCCCCAAACAAGGGCTGATCCCCAAACAAGGCCTCAAGCCCTGTATCTGGAAAGAAGGGGGACAAAACAGGTTCCCACCACCTGGGGTCCACTTAGACAAAACCTTGTTCGGTGGGGGTGGGCACCACACACAGACACACACACACACGCACACACACACACAGTCACACACAGACACACACACACACGCACACACACACACACACACACACACACACACACACACAGGCACACAGACGCAGCTGCATCGCAGATCTTGTCAGCATGGTAGGTGCATTCGTCATGTAGCCCAAAGCCTGGAGATGAAGACAATCCCGGCTCCCTCATGAGGAATGACTGTCAGTTACCCCCCCCCCCACCCCCCACGTCCCAGCCCCCCATGTGAAAGGCACTCTGACATCAGCCTGGGATTAATCACAAAAACAAATCTACGGAATGAATGACTTTACCTGTGAGTGAGCTCATACCACTGACTCACTCACAAACTTTATTTACAACCCCACCCCCCACCCCCCGCAGTCAGGGGGCCAGACCTTTTGAAGCTCTACACCTTGTCCTGGCACGACTTCCCTGACGAAGGGTGCCGTTAAAGCGGAGTTCCCGGACAGTCCTTGCGTGAGGCTATGGTACGGCACTCCAACTTAAAATGGTTAACGCTGCAAAAAATGACCACCGCTTTGGCCCCCTCACCCCTTAATCACATGTCCAGAACTTTCCGGAAACCGAGAGAATACCCCAGGCAGCCCCAGCGCCTCTCTACTGGGGAAAACATTTCTTTTTTTAAGTTTACAAGCTGGCAAGCGAAAAGCGGGCCGCTGAACTCTGAGCTCAGCGTACCGCCCCCTAACTTTGTTTCTCTTTATTTTGTCCTTCGTCGTTTAAATCGGGAGAGGAGGCCTGCCGTACCTTGCCCCGCCACATCTCCCGTTCTGCTCCGATAGCCACGGACGGCCCCTGTGGGATCCTGGCATCGGGCAGCCCCAGACACGACCCCCAGCAAGCCTCACAGGGGTGAGTGTCAGAGGCCTGGCCCACGGACCCTTCGGTAGCTGTGAGCACAGCAGTGTCATTAATACCCGAAAGCTGCTTACATAACCCACAATGCATCCATTTTTAAAGCTGCATGCTTTCCCTTAATAGCTTAGCTTACGGATCTCGCTCAAGGGTACAACAGCAACACCCTGTGTAGGAATTGCATCGCAAGCGTTTTTTTTTTTTTCTTGTTTATTTTTGTTTTCTTTTCGTTTTCAGGTAGCTAGAGCGTTCCTGCTGCCCAGAGAACATTGCTTGAATTTTGAGATACGTCGAGTACAGCCTCAAGCTGAAAATATAGGGGCCTGCTCCGTCGAAAAGCCGCAAGCTTAAATACCACGGATCTGGCACATCATGCTTTCGGACGAGGCGCTGCCACGATTCGAAGGGGTCCGTAGCCCAGGGCAACTGGAAAACCACCCACAAGTGTACTGGTGTGTACTGGCTCTGGGCTGTCAAAGGCTCTGTGAAACCATAATCAGATTTTTACATTAATACGACCTAAAGATGGCACACATATTTCTTCACTGGTTTTGGCATTACATTTCCAGCAGAGCTATTTATAACTGGCATTTATAATTAAGAACACATCAATAAGTTAAAAAAAAAAGAGAAAAAGAAAAACACGTCCGGTTCCAAATGAGTCAGGTCTTCAATTTCTTTGATTTTTATTTACATGAGTACACAAATACCTATACATTTTTTCAAATGTTAAAGACAATAATTATTCTCCTCATATTTGAAGACAAAATACAACCTGAATGTTCGTATTTCATTAAATATGCGCAAACCACTAACGGCGTTTCATATGAAAAAAAAAATCGCCCAGGCCTATATATAGACAGTCATAATATATCTAGTTAAGGCGCCTAGAAAAATATGTATCTACCCTGCATTAAAAATACGAATTTGCTGTACAGCAATTACACTGCTTTTTGGTACAAAGTTAAACAAGTCTGTTACTTGCTATGGCCTTAAAACTCAGAAACACTCAGAAAGCACTAGGAGATGTGTTAGATTTTCAGGCTTTGCAAAAATGTGCCTGTTTGTCAGGCACATTTTTAAAATAAATGAACCGGTATTTTATTTTAAACCTGTCCATAATCCGGATCGATATTTCGGATCTCGACCTCGATAATAAAAAGAATTTGCTGAGTAACGTTACCTTTGGGGAATCCGCTTCATCTCCGGCGCTTCAATGGTTTAAGGGACAAAAACAGCCTTACTGGGCGGTGTCTAAAAGTACTATTCTTAAAACAATAAAACTAGAGTTTACCAAAAGTTTAATAAATCAAACTGGTAATGAAAAGTCTCCACCCTGAAAACGGCCCGCATTTCGCCCCAGACTGGAGTCGCCGGGAAGAAAGATGGATCTTAAGAAGTCTATTGACGTTCCCATGCATTCGTTTACCCGGTGAAACAGAAAGAAATCACTCACTCCACATCATTGATTTCTCGGTTAACAGCCTCTAAAGAACGGTCTCAGAGCAGAAACACTTTACCTAATTTAGAAAACCACATCGACTTAGCATGCCGGCCCAAATACTTAATAGTAAATCTAATAATCAAACGCGGGTATCGGCTTCCGGGCGTTTTCCTCCCAGTCAATCTAAAGCACGAGCTCAGAGCTCAAACGATCTTTTGGATGAAATTATTGATTTATCTAATTGAATGAGACAACTGAAAAGCAAATGGGGAATCACTTATTCAGTAATTTAATTTGTTTTGTACTTATTAAAGAGTTATTAATAATTCTTGTTTTAGACTACTTGGAATAAAAATAAAACCACATCAACATGATCCGTGATATTGTTTCGTTTAGCAAATAACTTAATAGTTATTATAGCCTATAGCCTAGTAATTAAACTTTTGTATAACTTATCTTCCTTACTCATACAAAAACTACTTCCGGAAGATAATTTATGATAATAATAATAATAATAATAACAATGATAATAATAATAATTATTATTATTATTATTGTAATAAAATGATTACTGATTAGTTAAGATTAAAAATATCTGCACGGATGTTTCTACTTCATGGGCTGTTTTCTCCGTGTATTACTCAGTAACCCCCGAAGTTTGTCCCGTTTGTCCCGTTTCTGCACCGGCTTCCCCGCCGCGTCCTCCACCCGTCCCTCTCCGAGCGCCGGAGCCGCGCCGTTTCCTCGGCTGCCCTGCGGATGCCCTCACATTAGACAAGACAGCAAGATCTTATCTGCATAAAAATAGTCCGGGGCTTGACTCATTATTCATCCATTACCTTTACTAATTGAACTTCACCTTTCTGGAGGGCAATTTCCCTAAACGTTCAGCGTTTTGTTGTTAATTCAAACACAGTGCCAATCATTTTATCTAGATCAAAGTAATAACGGGCTTAATGATGTTTATAATTGTGTTACTACCCCCTTTCAAATAAAATATGTAAATTTCTAAGATCATTTCTTTACACGCAGTTAGTTACCGTTAGACCCCGTAAGCAACTCCCGAGACCCTGCCTATTTATCAAAATTTATTTAGCAATTAAACTGCATCCAAGTTAAGGCAGCAAGGCAACGAAGCCCGTAACTCATTTTTTTTTTTTTTACACAAACGCATGCGGTCGCTGCATAAGCCCCAGTCTATATACCACAGAGACGGGCGGTTTTAAAACGACGTTCTTTCAAACAGGACCAACTCAGAACTAATCCATAAAGCTGTAGAAATGTCATTGTCACTTTAACGGGGGACATCTCTTAAGTTGGGGACAGCCTGCTAAACAAAATGGCTGTCCCCCAAGGCTCCATTCAATGAGCAACTGTTCAATAATAATAATAATAATAATAATAATAATAATAATAATGCTGTTTCACGTTATAAAAAATGCTGTAGTACTGCACATTATGTGATAAACTTTTTCAAATGTTGTAACATCACTGGGCTCTTTCAATTTATTTGACCAACAGATTAACGTTGGGAAAAATGTCAGTTATGTCAGACGCCAGCGTAGAACGAGCCCCTCTAGACACTGAGTGAAGGGAGCCATTATTGGATGCTGGTATATGGATGACATTGGGCCATGTGACAGTAAAGAGAGGAGACAATCGGAGGGAGACACAGGTGCTGCTGTAACCACTATTTCACTTTGGATTTAATGGCCTTTGGATTTTCATGGAAGCCAACATTGAGACCGGCCCTGTTAGCCAACTGCTGCATTTATTCATGGAGCTAAGGGTCGATTTATGGAAGGGTTAGCCTGCACTCAAGGTAACCAAGACCTTGGAAATATCGTCTCCATCCAAAGCAAGCAGAGGTGCGAGAAAAGAATAATGGCACCGGCTGGCAGAGTGAGCAGAGGAGTGGGGAGAGGTTTGGAGAAGATCTGGCCGTTCTCCAGACGTAAATGCTTAACCTGGAGATGTGTACCGCTGACTTACCAGCGTGCAAATGTGCATAAACAACAAAGAAACATACATCCCCAGAAACCATGACATACACACACGCATCCCACTACAAAACAGTTTGTTCTTAACTTTGACTTACATATACGAGTCAGTCCTTGGCCTCTTTCAAAAACTTTGATTAACATCAGCTGTTGCCAGAATGAAAGTAAGTAAAAAATCTGCCAATTGAATTTGTTTACCGAGTTTAAAGGGAAAATGTTTAAAGTGTCCCATGATCTGTTCTTTGCACAGACATGAAAAAATGACATTCTGCTAAAAACAATGTTTCCCTTTAGTATGACTACAACAATATATAAATTCCTAATCCGCTGACTGAATTCAGCAAAACGTAAACAGCACAAAGACTACAGCTTACACACAGCTGATGGGGGTTAGCAAATGGATGTTTCTACTATACAGGGATTTAAAGATTTCTCAGATTTTTACAAAAAACGTTATATAAACCTGTATTAGTTTCCCTTTATTGTGAAGAGATGAGAATTATATACAAGGCAATTTAAAGAAATTTTATGGTGGAAAACTGGAATACACTGTGTTTTGTGATGTAAACACCACTTACAAAGTATTATTTTTAATTGAGACTATTAGCAAGAACGTTGATTTGCGCTAACAATTAAAACAATATTAATTCGAAAACTAAAAACATGACCCTACCTACAATTAATCCACTAAGAAACTGGCCTGCCACTTTGTTTTTCTGCTTTCTTTTCAAACACCAAATTCTGACAATAAATTGGGAAGAGAGACACCGAAAATCTGTGATGACCGTTTTCAAAATGAAGACAACATAATTCCGCTTAATTCATATTTCAACATCTGTTTTGTGCTTCGTCGTGCATAATCAGAAATCCACTTTTATTGCCGTAAAATATCAAGTACATCTTAAAATTTTCATCTAAGAAACATACAAGTGGACAACCATTTAACAGTCGAAATGTCGATTAAAAAGCTGGTTAAACGAAGCATTTTTAAAAGATTATTTACCATTATATTTATTGTTTGAATACGCTAAGCTTATGGCCAGCAGGACAAATGGCCTCATTGACTGCTTCGCTTGTATAGCTGGGAAGTGGAAACACTCGAAACTACCATCCTCACAAGTACCGGACAATTACCGCTCACTAAGTAAACTGTAAAAGTGATTGCCCGAATTGCAGTACAGCAATATATCTGAAATAGCCATTACCATCTGTATACAATTTAAACTCGGTTCATAATTATTCCGCAATCAAGCCTCGCAACAAAATGTTACATCACCGTTTTCTACAGATTCTGTCTTAGAGTTGCAAATTCATCACTAAACAGACGATAGTTCTTCCTATCTCATAGGCCTAGGTGGGATTCGCAACAAACATAATGTGGTAATTTTGTTAAACATAATTATAAAAGGGTATCAATAGAAAAACGCTCTAAATTTCATTTCTTTAAAATGCACGCTTAGATGAGGTGCCCATACAATATAGGGCCTATTTCGATGCCAGATATATTAGGTAATGTCGCTAAAATGCGCTTATCCTTATCATAATTCACATTATTACCGTATTTATATATTCATTCAGGTGGACAGCAGTGACCTCCAGTATCCATTATTGGTCTTTCACCGGCCCTCTCCAGGGACCCCACGACACCGTAAAGCAGGATTATTTGAGAACTTCATAGGACAGGCCATAAATCATACAAACATATTCAAACCGTAATGATTCGACCTTTGTGACTTACACCATTGTTTAAATGATATAATTTAAAGTATATCCTGGCCTATCAACTTGTCGCAATTAGAATAGTGATTTTGAGTCGTTTTGTGCATATCAAGCAATATCCAGTCCGTGCTGGAGTGACTGAGAGGAAAAGTGTACATATTCCGTGAAACTGGGGCCTTTTTTTTTTACAATTAGCCTAAAACGCAAAAAAAACAGGGATATTCTGAACATATGGTATAATTGGATTTTTTTGTAAGTAATTAAAAGTGAAACGCGTTCAATAAATTTACACCATATAATTCCTTGCTACATATTCACAAACCGTAAGTTATTAATTTTATTAAAAATGCATTATTTCAAAGTCACTGCTGTGTAACCTAATTATAGTCAGAATGGCAAGTGATTGGTAATTGATGATCGGCTTTGATTTAAGTCTGCGGTTTCAAAAAGTTTTGTTACACAAGCAGCGTATGCGGTATATCCATTAATATTACCATCTGTAACACACTGGCTTCGTTCATGTTGAGACTGTGTCTAAATTACTCATTTACGTAGTGAGTCTGAATAACACTACGAGCAAAAAAGCACGTTAACGTTGGACTCAGTGTGTGTGCATATATATATATATATATATATATATATATATATATATATATATATATATATAATGCTGCCATACAACAATCCGCCGTATTATCCTGATTAATAAAATTTGGAAATCAGGAAAATATTTTTGATATATAGGGAAACACCGAGTTTTACAAATAAGCAACTTTTGTGGTGAGTGACATAAGGGAATACGTATGTAGAACAGGTTATCTATACATCTAAGTCGTAAAGAGAGCCTGGTTTGATTTGTTACAAAGTGCCGTCAGCCCGCATACAGCAGGTCGCGGATCACTAACAGCGATAACAGCTGCAATATTCGGGGTCTCCGAAACCTTTAGGAAACCTGAAGTCTTAATGCTCCGGTGCTTCGCGAAGATTCGAAAAAACAAGCCTGGTTTGTTAAGCAGACGTCTCACTTGGAAAAGAGCGGCCGGTGCATCACGTCGCCCGCCCCGCTAAAGGAGACGCGCTCCGGTTAACTGCGACTCCCCATTGAGAGATCTTGTTGCGCTAATTTCCTTTGGGGGGGCGAGAGGCAAAGAAAGTGTGCACTTATGCAAAGCCGTCTTTTGGCATTTAAATGCGGTATAATCGCTGGATGTATATTCCGGCGAACTATTGTTTGGATTTCGGTGTAAGCCAAGCCAGGTGTAGACGCTCCCATCGAGCCGCAGTCCTGGACATTTTAGAGGATTTGATCATCCCTTTCGGTCCCCCGGATCCAGACAGATGAAGGGGGGAAAAGCAGAAAAAATTATGTTCAAACTGACCACAGCGATCACACCATGTGCCTGCGATACATCGCGTTTTCAGCCGAATCCACTCCGCTCAGCTTCGCGTAGCCGCGTCTCCGAAGCGCGTCGGTCCGAATTGCGCATAACATTGATCGGCACAGTGATCGGTAAGCAGGCAGCGACTATGAGCTGGTAATTAAAAAGCACATTAAAAGTAAGGCTACGAGGCGGACCGCGATCTAACTTACCTTCAACGGCTATAACCGCAGGCAATATGAAGCCGCACACAAACAGCAAATAATCCATTGTCATAAACCAGGGACTTCGGACATGAAAAAAATACGTTCCAGTGGAGAATCTTGGTTAATTCCCCGAGAATTGTGATCTTGGCGCAGTCGGGTACACTTGCTTCAGAACCCCCACACCCAGAGAAACCCCTTCCAAAAAAAAAAATACAGCCACAAAATGAGCACCCGACGCGGACAACCTTCCCGATCTGAGGAGCCTAAACCATCAGATCGCAACTGAACCAAAGTGCTACAAGGCGTTTACTTCTCATCTGTCCATTCAACTACGGGGCAAGTTGCCCCTTTTTTTTCCGCTACAGCACCGGTCAAAATCACTGATGCATTTAAGCAGGTCTTGCAATAGAAGCTGTTTTTCACAGAGCTTAGGGAGGTAACTCCAGGAGTCTGTAGGTTTATGTCTTTGTGCTATTTTCTTGCTGTATTGACACCATAGTCCAGTCATGCATATATACCACCATGCATATACGCGTCTGTGCAAATACTTGAAAATATCGCAGATCGCCGTAGCGCAAAGGCTGTAATTCCCTGAGCGAATTATAGGTGCAGCCTAGTGCTGTTGTTCGCCCGCTCCGTCTGCGTATAGGAATGAAGATTGGGAAAGAGAATGAGAGAGGATTTCGGGGGGTGAGGAGGAGGGGTTATGCTTAAGGGAGCTGCCATTCCTCCTTCTCTAATAGTCACACCTCCACGACTCGCTCTGAATGCAATGGTACGACCATATGATCTGCCGCTTTGCCTGCTATGTTAGCGCTGGGTCGCAGATCTCCGATTACAGCGGGGAAACAGCGCCTCCTTCGGGATGTTTGATTTCAGTGGAAAATATGGGTGCAGTACATCGTCTCGTTTACTATGTTAATACAATATTAAGCAGATCACTGATTGTTTCGTTTCTAATATATATAGTCAAATAGCTTTGTAAGGAAAACCGTGCGTGTATGTGTAAAAATATAGATCGTAGAGAATCGCCCTCTGTCAGAAATGTAAGCTAATATTAAGCAGGACTACAAGTCACGTATATTTCAGTTACTTTCTACGGGAGCCACATTAAAATGATGATAACAACAACAGCAGCAACAACAATAATTTTAATAGTCATAATAACGACAGCTGCTTATTATTTCAATTGAAGAATAATCGTTTTGTCAAATTTATAACTATATGTAGTACTACTAATACTACTATATTATTATTATTATTATTTATTATTATTATTGTTATTGTAATTCTTCTTCTTCTTCTTCTTCTTCTTATTATTATTATTCCATGGTGTTAGGCCTACTGATCACTCAGTCATCTATTCCCAACAATCTTTATTTACAATTTGTTACTCACAAAGACATGTTATTCAAATAATCTGTGACTGATATAAATACGGCAGCTTTGTTTGGTTTTCCTACCCACTCTAAAAATTAAAAGGGCACCAACTATCAGTCACACGAAACTAGGAAATACAAATTCCGTTTAGCCAATCTGTAAATGTCAGGCTTTGGTCGAAGCTTTCAGTAGCTATATATTTTCCTGCATCTGAGATATGAACTACGATGGAGTTAATCTCACACCTAGTCTTCTGAATCATTATATTTCATACTGAAATATAAGCTTTCGCAGAGCTAACTATCTAACTAGGCTTATGTATTTGTGTGTCACTTAATAGGGAACAGAGGAATGTGTCTGATTGTTCTCTTTGTAGATTTAAAAAATTTTATCGATGGGGCTTTCTTAGGCCAGAATGACGCGAGGAAAAGAACGATTCGGGGAAGCCCTAAAGCGGAATGTCTGCTGAAATAGAAGAGAATTAAAGTGGCTTGTTAAACCCTAAATGGCACATAGGCAGAAGGCACCACTCACAGGTCGGACGGCACGGCTGGAAACGCCAGCAAAACAAGACTCTGCGATCTGCTGTTTTTTTTTTTCTGAATTAAAAAAAGCAAGAGGCCTTTTAAGATGATACTTTCATGAGAGATGGAGCGGCACACACATATTAACATGCGTGTGCATAGCGTAGCGGTGCTCTGACATAGCCCATAGGATACTCCCACACCTGGCGTGCATTAGGAACCGGGTAAGTAAAGTGGCCAGCCTTTTATTGCCATGTGGAAAGTTCTGGAACGGCCTCCCCCACATCTCTTATCCGCCGCCTCCTCAGCTACCTAATAGCGGCACAAAGTGGTGCAGGCTTAGCCGAATGGCCTTGGGGCTGAAGGTTTGGGGGAAGGGGGGGTGCTGGAGAAAACCCGGAGACACAGCTCCCCCCCCCCGGCTGCCCCGGCCTCTGTTCGTCATACTCAGCCCCGCAGCGTGCAGTGAGATCTGTAAATCCTCTGCCCTTTCGTTCACTCTGACCCCACTTGTTTGCCTTTGAGGAAGCAGACAGGTATTGTTGGCCATTTCAGGTTGATGTATGGTCACACTAAAATAAAAGGGGGGGGGGGGCTCTAAATACTTCTGCCGTAGTAATACTCAACAAAAAAGGCAGAAGGGTGACATCATGTTGAAAAGATATATTAAGGTGTTTTGGGTGGGTCCTCTCCTTTGGAGGAAATAATGTTTGCTTGTTTTTCCTTCTTTTCTTTTTGCTCCTTTTCTTTTCCCTTCTTTTACTTTTTGCTGCACTAATTCCTTCCACATTTTGACCACACCGCAGGTACCAAGTGTGGGAAGCAGAACCCAGATACCAGTACTTCTCCAGTTTGAGGGCACTGGGGTATTTTTTAAGGGAATGTTTCAGAGCTGCCTACCGGAATCAAGGCACCTACATTCCGGTTTGATGTTGCATTAGGATGCAGAGACCCGAACCCAGAGCAGCCTCTGGGAAGCAGATGGCCTCCGCGCCAGGCAATTACAGACCTCATATATATTACCGAGGTTTTATTACACAAAAGACGGTTCAAGGAAAGGCGACCTAAAATGTAAGGAAGAAGGTAGAGTGTCTCCATGCCAATGAATCTTCATCAGAGTCATGTTTAAGGGTCTCCCCCCCTCTTCTCTTTTCTACAGTCAATGAATCTTCCCCGCAGAACCTCCCCCCCCCCCCACCCCCCACTGCCCTGGACACCTGGGGTGTAGACATCGCATGAGGAACGTAGTCTTCAGCGCTACAAATTATTGTTGTCGGGTTCAAAGGACTCCTGCGAGCCGACAGTTTTAGCGTCGGTCAAAACGCGTCGGGCCGGGGGGGGGTTACACTCCCCCCCTGCTACCGCAGAACAGCCATAACGCGAAGATTAGTATGGCGGCACGGAATCAATTCACTTTCCTGATGTTCACTGGAAGCAGTGGAGTGTCTATTCATTCAGTACTTTCCAGTTGAAAAAATATTACCTGCATTTCTCCATCTGAGGACTTCATACATAAATCCAGAGGACAGCAGTGTCTGAGAAAGCTTTTTGCGTTGCTAGTAAGAAGAAAAAAGATGATACCTAATCAACTTTTACCCAATTGCTGAAAAATCCAGTCACTGTTTCTGCACTGGAAGTTCCAGTGTAAAACAAGTCAAGGGAAGAGCCGTTTGTCTTGAGAAATATGGTCGGCAGGAACCTAAATCCTGCTTAGCCAAACACCAAACACTAAGTTTAATTATCTGGAGCCTTCTAATGCAAAGAATAGACATCGGTGTTTACTTAGGACCAGGTGCTAGGCCTTCAGTGGACTGGCAAAAAGTGATCGGTCCTGCTTTTGCCATTTTTAATTAAATTTATTGGAAACAAAACAGAACCTTAAACCTTTACATGTCTGGCTTCGGCCGGTTGGCTGAAAGTCATTCTGTATGTGATTTTTCTGCAGAAACCCCACAGTATTGCATACTCTCTTTCCAATTACTGCTCTCAACTTATACCAGAGGAAAAATTATTTTAAGTAGGACAGCCTGTGTGGTCCTTAATGCCCTTGTTTTGGCATCCCACAAAATTTATAGACATGGTCTATTTTATCCTTGGTTTACCTAAATGTCTCCTCATCATTTAGCTGCGCTGCTGATTTTTCCGGAACTCTCCACACCTCGTGTTTTTCGTAGATTCTGCGGAGAAACATCTAGCTGTAATTTACCCTGAATGTGCAGAGGATAATCACCGTTCAACTGCTCGCCGTCTATCTGTGGCATAATAAAAATATCCCCTCTGATTCATGCTGAAGAAGAGGGAGCTTTGTGCCGTACACGAGTGCCTCTGTATGTCGTGTTATATAAACTCATTATATGTACTATGCTGTCTTAAAATGGCTGACATGGGCCAACGTTAATTTTTATCCAGTGAATCTGGCAAAACAACAGTGATTCATCTCTCTGCAGTGAATCGACGACATGTGAAACCGATTTGATGGGCCGGACTTCAAATGCGTGCAGATTTCAGGAGCGGGATCAGTCGGCAAGGTGACAGGCAGGGCAGGAATGTTTCTCGCAGCTGAGTGCCGTGTTTCCCGGCTCTGGGTTCAACACGCATGGGACGCTCGTCCCTCAGCAGCCATTAGCCACTTCCTGTGCCACACTCAGGGCTAAATGAGCCCGACACAACCGTCGTCACACAGGAGCGGGAACAAATGTGTCTCTTTCTCTCTCCCCCGTTGGTGCCGACACGTTCCGGAACTCTCTATCAATGACTTGAGAAAGAGGTAGGGATTTGGCGGCAGAGCACCGCTGGTGTTGGAGCTCTTTGGGTGGTGGGGGGGGGGGGGGGGGTTTAGGGGGTGTCACTTTGGGGATTCACACTCGTTCCAAACAAACTGCCGATGCGCCATCGAGTCCCTGATCAAACGACTCCCCCCCCCCCCCCCCGGCAGCCCCTGCTGAGATGCAGGGCGTCAAGGACTTCAGCTGCAAACTCTTCAAAAGCGCATGGCGGCCCGGGGAGCCGGGGATGCTGGGAAGCGGGGGCTCGCCCGCAAAACTGGCAATTTGCATCGCAACTAAATGCAGCGGCTGTGGTGTTGCGGCACAGATAGCGTGGTGCTCATTTACCTTGCAGATTGTAGTTTGTCCCTTTTCTGTTACTGTCTCCCTCAACCACCCACCCACCCCAAACCCCTACCCCACACACAGGCACAGATCAAAACACACAGGCATCCACAATGCACCTCTCCTCTCCCATCTGTACAATATTCCCTGGGGTATTGTTAGGGTACGGAGGCTTCTGGTCGGCACACTGCACTGATCCGCGTTGCCAAGGTCACTGCCTCCTCTTCCTGTCTTTCATTTCATTATATCCTCATGAATTTCCTTCTGCAGACTCTGTGCTGCAGGCAAAGGTTCTCCAAATTAAAAAGTATGCAAATGCGAATTTAAATTTGATGTAGCAAACAAGGTCCGGATTGTGTACATAAGTGGTATGAAAGGCGATGCCTGGCGGACGCACGTGTCTGTGGGCGAAGGCGAACGTGTCGCCCGTTCCGTCGCCACGCTGTGGTCCTCGGTGTGGCAGGCTGTCTGAATCGCAAAGGCAGCTCCTGAGGGGTTTGTGCGGTTCCAGAGAGCAGAGAGACCCACCGGGCCGGGAGTATGGGTCCTCAGCCACAAGCGTCCGCTTTATTGTGACCCAATTCCGAACACGTCCCGAACCCGACAGCGCAGGAAGAGGCGTGGAGATGAATCGCGTTCCTTGACTGCAGGCAAAATGCAAGAGCATCTCTCCCCCCGATCAGTCCGCCAGGAGTCGGTCTGGGCTGCCGTGAATCTGACATGCTAGACTCCATCGGGTCGGATTGTCCTCATCAAGGTTGCAGTGTTGCCTGGATTGGGGCTGAGATTTCAGCGAAGGACTGCCAGCTTTTCCATATTTGTTGCCGATGTCTGGCCCAGTATGTTGGGATGCTGTATCTGTGATCAGAAGGTTGCTGGTTCAAAGTCATAGGTTGGCAAAGCGATTTCACTGATGGGTCCTTGACAAAGGGTCCTACCTCACACTTTCTTGAGTATCTGTCTGACTGATATTTCTTAAAAAATGTAAGTATTCTTGGGTAAAAGCATCTGTTTAATAAATGGCGCTGATGCAAACTAGGTCATGTGATCTCCCCCAACCTAATAACAATAATGACACTTTATTGATCCCTGTGGGGAAATTCTCATTTCATCTACCCCATCCTGCTCTCCATGAAACAGACACACATGTGGGTGTGAGCAAGTTGACTGCAAAGGGCAGCCACCTGTAGCGACGAAAATGGAGCTGGGGGTTAAGGGCCTCGCTCGAGGGCCCACAGAGGTGGCTATTCTGCCAAAGTCGGGCTCAAACCAGCAACCTTCCGATCGCAGGCGTAGAGGCTTAGCCCACTGAGCCACACAAAGGAGTCCGGCACCACCTTAATACCAGTCCAGCTCCAATTTACTTACTAAGCAAATACTGGTTTGAATGTGATCATGTCTGAAGTCAGTGTTAGTTTAGTCTAATGGAGTTTTAGTCACAGGGCCAATCAAACTGAAAAAACAAGGCCTGGATTCAGTGGAAACATCTAAGATGCTGGTGTGGTGACAGTGCTTGATGTGTAACCTCGACAAGCTGCTGACTAAATTTGATTCATCCTGTGAATCAAAGGTTGAACAGCCGTAGGTCGTAATGAATTATGGGTATTGTGGTCGAGACTCCCGCTCAGCAAAAATCGTTTGCCTTTTACTCATTTCGAGTTGTTTAACTCCATTCGCTTAATGTACTTCAGTGTTTTTGTTTCTCCTTCTTTTTTTTTGGAGAATCACCAGCCAGGGAATTACCGGCTGGATGTGGTTTCATGTCACAGCTGGGGCCTACAGCTCATGCCATCTTATCTCAGGTGAAGACTCAGATTCTGTTTCAGATGTAGAACGTCGCTTAGATCCCAATTGCTCAGAAATAAACTAAAGTCAACAAGTCTGGAAACACTATTGGTAAGCAGTAAACTTGATCGACAGTGTACCAAACCCTAAACCGCCCATTCTTACAATGAATTTGCGTCCGTAATCAAGTCTACACCACAGATTATTAGGTACATCACCCGCCAGTTTGAAAAAAAAAGGGAAAAAATCTTGTCCTCTTTTCCAAGTCTCCTCCGTGGAGATCAAGCTTCCCCAAATGATACCTTACTTAAACATACAAAGGGTGGCATGTGTGTTTTAACTTAAACAATACATTGCTTATTTTTCTGCTTATTTTATACATTAGATTGCCATATGCGTCCTGCTCTGAAGTTGGACACATAAACAGTCTCTTACTTGCATTTTTAGGGCCTTATTATTTCCATACAAGGACAGAAACAGCTGCGTGTAATTTGAAGTCGGTAAACAAAGAGCCACCAGATTCGATATGCCTTCGCGTTGCCTGTCGACGGTGTGCATCTCCATCCCAGGCATCTCGTGCCAAAATCCATTTGTTTGGTAAAGCATATATTCAAAAATTCCTATATATATCGGTATGAAATGCAAATTATGATTCTGATTGCCTGCGGGGATAGCAAGGCATCCAAGGATCAAAGGTTCTATGTTCCTGGAGAGAAGGCAGGCCCTACTGGTATATTTAGGCAAGATTAGCCACATGCTCAACCTGAATTAGTTATACGAATATGATGTGGGGCAGCATTTAAGATAAAGAAAGTCAGTTTTGGCTAGTTTGGAAAGTATCCTGTACTGCCTAGGATTGGATCTTGGTTGGCTGCGTCAGACAGTGTGTGGGGCAGCAGGTTAGGATCGGAAGGCCGCTGGTTCAGATCCTAGTGAGGGCTGAGTTGGACCTTTGAGCACGGTCCTTAACCCCCAGGTGCCCCATTCTTTGTTTTGGATAGAAATATCTGATAAGGAAAATAAGGTCTCGACCAGCTCCTGTAGCTCAGCCCAAAGGCTGTGGGTTCAAGTCCCAGGAAATGCACCTGAATTGTAACCTTTGCCTGTACTGTAAGTCACTTTGGATAAATGGACATAGGGAGACGCTATGCAGCTAGAAGATGGATGGATTGAAGTTAGATCTACCTGTAAATACGGCAACTTAATTGTGCTTCCTAATGCTATGTTTGCAATTGAGTTCACACCCATGGGCTGCGTTTTTTGTCCCCTAACCAGTGACAAACTGGGGAAGCGACAAAGTATGAGATTTCATGGTCGAACCCGCTCGGGGGGCGGGGCAGGGGGCCGGCACAACGACTTTGCGGGAATGAAGTGGAACGAGAGCCAAAGCGGAGATAATTAGCTTAGGAGGATCTGGGAGACGGGGAGTGGCCAATGTGGGCGGCGGCCCCCGGGCGCCAATCTTCTGAGTTGAAGGGCGCCTGCTCCGAGGGGTGAAGGGAGCGCCCCCCCTCGGCTCTCCCAAATGAGGAAGCCAAATTGAATTTTACACACCCCAGACTCTGACTCCTGCCCTGCCCTGATTGAATTTGCTTTTCCCCGTAATCGGGGGGCGGTCGGGGTGGGCCTCACCTTTTCTCATCCGGTGGGACCTTTTTGTCCTTGCCCTCCCCCAAGTCCACCGAGTCTCTTCCTCATTGGACAAAAGCTGCTCATTTACATACCGTAATGCTACCCTTGGGAGAATTTTGACCTCATCATTCTTCCAAAAGTGGGTAACGACTCACTACTTAATTCTTAGTTCCAGACTCCCCCCTCCCTCCTGCTCTGTCACTCTTATTTTTTGTTGTTATTTGCATGAAGGCCCTGAACATCTGAAGGTGTCTCTACACCAGGGCTATTCAACTCACAGTCCTCTAGGGCTGAGCCCTGCTGATTTTCCATCCTTCCTTCACCTGTGAGCCAGGTGTGAAGCCTCTGACCAATCAGAATCAGTAATTATTAAACTAACTACCTGGGAGAACTGAAAACAAGGCCTGGATTTGGAATCGAGGGCCTGAGTTGAATAGCCCTGCTCTACACTGTCAATCAATGTGATTCAGGCCGGAATTAGGGAATCTAATATGTGACTTGACCCACTGTCACATACTGCGAGCTTTACATTCAGTTTATGGGTACCACAGTGGTTTCACACTCTCCATGGCTGCGGGTTCGAGTTCCGCTTTCAGATCTGCGCGTATGCATCCCTGTTCTTCCCTCTCGCGATCCAGTGGCGTGCCGTCATCGGAACCGCCGACCGTGAATCGCCCATGTCGTGCGAGCGTCTTTGTGAGCTCTCGCCCGTGAATGACTGGTTTCGCCCGCACTGTGTTTACTGGGATTAAGCTCCAGACTCACCATGACCCGGCACTGGGTAAGCGGTTATGGAAGATGGATGGATGGGTAGATAAGTGTGAGTCACACGTTCGAGCCACAGCGGGGCACTGCATCAAAAGTGAGGCGCAGAGAACCCGAGTGTGTACGCCTTTCCTGGGTACTTCAGCATCCAGGTGGCGGAGAACCATTATGGGGGCTCTCGAGCCTCCCAATCGGAAAACACCCAGCTTTTATTTGCAATCAGTTGCCACACAGAAATCCGAACAGCACGCCATGTATTAAAGACAAATGCTGACGCAAAGATTGGTTGCACTGATTTTAGAATTCCATCTTTTTTGATAGGTAGGCTTCTCCCTCGAAGGGAACTCATGCTGCCAAAAACGATGCATGTTTTTCTCTGTTAGAACAATCTGGTTATAGCCTAAAATAAGGCGATTTTCCTCTGCCTCATTGGAAATAAAAATCATATTCCATCCACGGAGTGAACCCAAATTGAACTTTTCAGATTTATTTAAGGAACTGTGACAGATTAGAATTGGTCGGGAAAGTAAGACAGATTTGCAAAACAATGAAAACTAGCGATGCAGAATGAATCGTCCTTTCTCAAAGGAGTCGTCCCAGCGGTCAAAGACAACCTTGTGCGCCGTCGACCGATGCATGCGCTGAGCGATGAAAGAAGTGCTCTTTACCTTTTTATTCCTTACTACATAGTTTTTTTTGGATGGGTTTTTATTAATTTCCAGTACATTCAGAGGAAATCAATTCAGCCCTGAAAATGGATTTAGGGCTGCCTTTACAGAAATGCCAGGGAGCAGACGGGAACACTCAGTGTGATTTGCTGAATTCAACATATCAACTTTCGAGCTTAAAGATCCAACACCCTTATTTACCCTCTGAGTGCGGACTGCTTGAATCTGGTCAGATAGGAGAGGCTTTTAATTAAATAGAGTTTACATTCATTCATCTGTCGCTTTTATCCAAAGCAGCTTACATCAGAGGGAAGGGTTACAATTTATGTGTGTTCTCCCGGATTTGAACCCGTGACCTTTCCAATGCTCTACTTGTTGAGTTAAGGGAACATCCAATTAGATACTATTAAAATATTCTACAGTGCACGTGATTGGCCAAAATGGGTTGCCAGGAAACGGTTATTGTTCTGCGATGGGTAACAGTCAGTGTAGGTTACTACATTGGGTACAGTGGCCTGGCTTCTGCGTTGAAAGTTTATATGACACTTTTGCCACTGCGCTAAAGGCTGAATGAATCCCATAAAGTTGTTTTATGGTGATAATAGAGAGAATGTCTTCCTGGCGCCCTGGTAAGCAGCTCCCCGACTTTCTGGTGGTCTGTCTTAGGAACAACGTGGGAATCCGGTGGCGGTCAGGTCAGCAGGCGTTCATCAACCCCACCCCGCCCCCCCCTGACACGCACCCCCACCCCAAGTCGCCTCGCATATGGAGGGGAGAGTGATCTACGCCGTATACTTTTACTGATGCTCTGACCTTTCCAGAGAAGCAGAAGTCGGCCATTAAAAGGTCTTTAGGATTTCCTGCTCTCCCTCTAACTAATTTAATAAAAAAGGAGTTTCCAAATGGGCCGTGGTATGAAAACCTTGTTAAAGGAAGAAGGGAAAAGCTCCTTCTGTCATAAAAAAAATAAATGAAAAGAAGTTTCGGGCCCTCAAGTTTGCATCTGGTGCAACATATTGGCCGTGTAACTAAGAAAGGCTATTAACCCCCCCACTAGAGGAGAGTGTGAAAAGTCTGTAGCGAGCGGTGTGGTTAATTCAACCTTATGGAGCCACGGTCACATCCAGCACATGGTGGTGACGAATTCTGACTTCCACATCGTACAGGATGAGGAAAAGAACATTCACAGTGGAGATCTGGAGGAACTTTGAAGCATGTGCGTGAACTGAAATAAAGTTCTAAAGAAGAGCAGGTGAATCCGTTCTCAGATATGGTGATATTGCACATGGAGGCTGTATCCAAAGAGGGGGGAGAGTTATTCACAGCTTAGTTTTTGGGGGCAAAGAAATTTCACCCACATGAATGAAGAATGAATGTTTGTCTAACCTGTACTGAGATTCCTGATTGTGAAACTGGGCCACACAAAGGGACACTGTTTACCATCAAGTGCACTGGGACGGGCTACCAGGCCTCTTCTTTATGGGGCACGCTGCGTGTCTGGTACCGCTGAAAGGGCATCATGGGAAATCGCTGCTGAATTACAAGGCGGGGGGCGGGGCCAGTTACAGGAAGGATCTGGGTCCAGGTCTGGCTCCTGTTCAGCATCAGCTCAGTGGTGGCACCAATAGTGTGTGGTGCCCATAAAAGCTGAGCTCGTGAATGTGTGCACAGAACAATCTCGTTAATGATGACATAATCTCTCGCATGAGAATACTGACAAAGCCCCCCCACCCGCTGTAATTTGCTCATTTAGCTTAGCTGCCTGACCTTAACCTTCCCGTCATGGATACAAAGCCTCGTCATCAATAGTTATCCCAGTCCGTAAACTTGCTACTGGCCAATCAGGAACCGCAGATGACCGAAACGAGCTGAAATGTCACTGACAGCGGCCATTTAAGGCATTGCAGGTGGCATGAGGCTGTTGTCCTTTGTTGCTGAAATTCAGGGTTGACATTTATCCGCATTTAGAAGCAATTCAGGGAAATATTCTGAGAACAGTGTGGAATGTGTACGGAGGGTGATTTTGTGGATATTTTGAACTTTGATTGCATCCATTTCTTCCACAAAATAAGGGAAAAATATTCCCCCTTGGGCTATTGGCAATCCAGTGTATATTTTTTATTTATGCTGTATGTGTGTGTGTGTTCATGCGTGAGTGTGCATATACACATTAGCCAGTTTGCATACCTTTAGCTAAATGCCCCGCACGTCCTTGTGTATACAAAATGTTTTTCCGCATGCCGACTTCTCCCGGACGTTTTCTAAGCTACCCAGGGTGACGCAAAGATACGATTTTGTTTAGCCGCCGTGTGAAACCTTCTGGCTTCCTGCTGGTACCACTCGCTATCTCATTGCTCTCTAACGCAACACGCTATTCCCTTTCATGCATTATTCAGTAAGCGTTCGCTCATTAAGATGACACGGGAACGCATTCGTCACTGATGCAAGCCGGGCACGTAAGGCCTAGCTCAACTCAAAGTGCCCACACCTTCAGTTTGACTCCGTGTTGCATATAGAGGGCTTCTACATCACCTTAGCTGCTACACATTGGGCTTGTAAGTGTTTTTCACCAATAAACCCTAGATCACGCTGAACTTGTTCCTTTTGATATCTTAGAATAAGGAAGCTACCACGTTAGCAGCAGTCCCATGAAACACAGGGTATAAATTTGGGTATAACTCCGGACGCGATTTTCACATGCATTTTCTCTTGCAAAGTTTCCCACTAAAAGCAATTCACAGTCACCTGAACTTAGAAAAGAGCCCAGAGGAAATCTCATACACTAGCTACGGAACGGAAAGGCACTCAGCGCTGAAAGAGAAATCAAACGTGTTCTGTTATCCTCCTGATTGAGGCACTTTCTGAATCATTCCAACAATTAAAACATCATTCAAACATAGGGATAACGGTTGATCGTAGTGTCGCATGTCTCTCTGTGTTGTTTGTCTCCTTTGTTGTGATTTGTTCAGCATTTTAAGCATTTATGATATTCAGAGTTAATTGTACATTGTTTCCATGGACTACACCATATGTGAATGCCAGAGTGCGCCATGCGAGGGGACACTTTGCCAGTAAACATCTTTGGATGCTCACAGCTTTTGCTTGATTGTCGTAAGTGTTAAACGATTATGAATTTTATTTACGTGCTTTCTTACAAAGTGGAATCTTTTGAAACCGTAAAATCTATGTTTGAGTCTCGATATCCAGCAGATTGTAAAATGTCCTCCTGACCTTTACATGTGACACAAACAACTTCAGTCAATCAATTGCAACAAATTTCCACCATATGTCGGCCATGCACATTATACGTATCAGTGACAATCATTCAATTCAGTTATTTTTTTACGTATTTTCAGTCATAATAGTAGGTAAAGCTGTGCAAGTGGTTGTAGAGCAATTATATCACATGATAGCTAAGTTGACAGACTTAAACATGTGTCTAAGCACTATCTATATCATGTTTGTATACTTTTCCAGAAAAGCGATCTCTGCAAATGACAGTACTTGATTTAATCACACATTCCAGATCAATCATTAGCATAAATACTGTCCACTGGAAGCAATTATCCTAATTATGGTTGGTATGAAAATGAATTCATCCACTCTGATCTCACATGGCTTGTTATTTTACAAGGTTCCAAGTGTCAGGTCACCCTTTCTGTGGCATACACTTGGGAGCCAAAGCAAAAGGCAAAAATTGTGTATACTTTCACCTTATTTTAAAAGGAATGCAAGCTAATTACATCACCAGGGTGGGTGACAGTCACATTCTCAGTGTCACTCTTTTCAGGAAATTCGCTTTCATACTTATGCGCACACCTACATTTCACACGGGCGCTGAGTCTGACCTTTGTCAGGCACGTCAAAATCAATGTGATTTACAGAGAAATAGTTCGGAGAGCAGAAATGTTTCTGCAGTTTCAAACATGCCAATCAGCGACGCCTGCTCCAGATCATTGCAGAAATCCATCTCCATTGCTCTGTGATTAAATCTTAACAGAAGCTCTGTCTGTGTGTAAGCTTTCAGATAGGGGAACAAGGGACATGTTTATATTAATTGTGCTGGGCAGTCTGTTGCCCCCTTACCTCAGAATTCCATCCATTTGTTTTCTGAAACTGCTTGTCATATTCTGTGTTGAAGGGGGGTCCAGAGCCAATGGACACAAGGCAGGAAACAACCCAGGACGGGGTGCCAACCCAACACAGGGCACAAGGCAGGGAACAACCCAGGACGGGGTGCCAACCCAACACAGGGCACAAGACAGGGAACAACCCAGGACGGGGTGCCAACCCAACACAGGGCACACGCACACATGCACAACTATGGGCAATGTGGCACCTCCAATTAGCCTCAGCATGTTTTTGGACTGTGGGGGAGAACTAAAGGACCCAGAGGAAGCCCCAGACTTACATGAGGAGACCATGCAAATTCCACACGCAAGGAACCCGGGTCCCATAGGTGTGAGGTGACAGCGCCAACCGCTGCCCACCCTGCCACGCCTTGGTATTACGCTAAGTTCATCACTCCTCTTTTTCTTTCCCACCCTTTTTCCGCCCATTCTTCAGTCTCCCTTCCATTCTACCCCTCTGTGCCAGTTTTCACTCCATTCTCTCCCCGTTTGCCATCCAGCTGCCCTTCCAACTGCCTGAAAAAAAAAAATCTTCATAAGTGACGGTACTAAGCTTATCTTACACTTCCTGCGCTCTTTCCCTCATGGCTTCCTATCATTTTCCAATCAAATAAGCATTGTTGGTTAACCTGCTTTTATGGCAGAGCTGACTACAGACAGAAGGAAGGGAGGGACTGGCCTTGTTAGAGCCTCTTGAGAAAAAAGCCAAATAACAGTCGAGGAATTGGAAATGGAAATTGTGCAACTATCATTGTTTTAGTAACTTCCTCATACGTTGCGTATGACCTTTTTTGCTGCTTAATACTGACTCTGCAGGAAACCGTGCTAAATAGCACCCAGAACATTCCACTGGCCAGTTCATTAAATGCTCAAGATTGCTGCAAATAACCAAGCACGAAATCACGCTAGTTTGAAAAATAAATTTATTTTTTTTTGGTGGGGGGGGGGCAGTCTTCGGGCTCCTTCCTTTCATGAGTCAAAGTGGTAGATGGAGGGACAGTCATTCATGTGGTGGGAAGAGGAAGGAGAAGGCAGAGGTTAGCACAGGAAGGAGCACACACACATTTCACGCCGCTAAATGCCTGACACAGGACGCTGCGGCGGCCAGCTGCTCGATTAGCCCTCGCTTTTAAGGTGACATTTACACTCCGGCTAATGGAGTCCCAGGCTGTGTTATTTAGCTACTCTAATAAACCTCAAACTGCATACATTTAATTTCCCAGCATTGTCAGGGTCAGCCCCTGCTGTGGTCATCCCGTTCTTTATGTTAGTCTTTGTTCTTCCCAGTTACCTGTCTGGTCATGTGGCTCAATGTGTTGAGCATGTGGTTGTCTGTGTTCCCTTCTGTCCTGTGTTCGATTCCCGCCGCCTCTGTTTTTGTATTTTGCTCCCTAGTGTTTCATTTGAGTTTCTTTAGTTCTTGTGTCTGATTTTGTAGTTGGGTTTGGTTTTGTTCCTTGTGCCCCTGCTTGTGTCTTTACCTGTTTAATTCCCTAGTGTTGGTTTCTGTTTCCCTGTGTCCTTGGTTAGTTCTTAGTTTCCTTGTTTAGTTCCTTTGAGTTATTAGTTTCACCTGTGCCCTGTTTTCCTGGTCTTTGTTAATTAGCCTCACCTGTCCTGTGTTAGTCTCGTTACCCCTTAGTATTTTAGTTCCTGCTTCTGTTCAGTTCCCCAGTGGTTCATTTGTCGTTGTTGTTGCTTGTCTAAGCTTGGTTAGAGCTGTATTCTGTTTACCGTCCTAGTTTTTGTTATTTGTGATATTAAGTCTTTAATTATCCCCTTTAGTTTTTGACCCTCGTGGTCCTTTTGGTTTTGTGTTTGTAGCGTTTTCTGTTTTATTTAATAAACCCCGTTTTTGTTTTTCGAGCCGCCAGTGGGTCGTCCACCCTTCTTCTGTGTGCACTATGCCACGTTCTCGTGTCCGAGCCGCCCGGGTCCATGACAAGCATAATGCTAACATGACAACATACAGTAGCTGCCATACACTGCCAGTCAAAAGTTTGGCACACGCTGAGATTCTCTACATTTGCATGTTACTCAATTAACATTTACTAAAAATACACTCAATATTCTTTATTAGCAAGAAAATGTCGTATCTTTTATTCATCAAAGTAACCTCTTCTAGCAGTTATAACAGCAGAGAAAATTCGAGGAGTTCTTCTCTACAAGGGACATTACATACTGCTCTGTTTCCTGGGATGAAACCGTTAATTAGTACATTTAAAGTTAAAGGACTGCCTAGAATCTGACTATACCATCACCACACAACCAGTAAATAGGACGTCAGACACACTGTTACATGCTCTTTCCATGTTATAAAGGAAACTTGTTTTATTTGACTTATATTTTTATTTATAATTGTCCAATTCACAATGTTTAACAAGAATAAAAAATCAGCAGTTTCTGAAATAAATGGAAAAGTGCTGAAAACCCGTGGTGTGAAAAACTACAGACTGGTTGTGTATAATTTATATAGTTATTTTAACTACAGTCATTATCTGTCTGTGGTGTAGTTTCAGTCAAACATTTAAAATATAGGCATATAAAAATTATTATAATTAATATTGTCATAATGATATACATACACACACGCACACACACACACATACATATATACCCTTCTGATTATATATATATAATCTACCTCATCAATCACTTGAGAGGCTACAGAGAAATATTTGGTCTTTGTGCATAAGTCAGCAGACAGATTCTTGTGAACAGAAATATTTAGCTCTGACTTAATTATTTGCTCATTGCTACACAGGGTTTCTGCTACTTGATGCACTGGGACTTAAAATGAACAACTGAGAGCAACAATGAGTGCTTTATGTAAGTGAGGAGCAATCGCTAGCTTGGTGCTATCTGACAGCCCCCCTTGGCGTTCAGAGAGGCAGAGGCAAAGGGAAGCCGAGGGATTGCCGGGAATTTCCAGCTAGGTGTGAGGACAAATGGAGAACGCAGGGGTGTGGCATCCAGCGGAGACGGCAACAATGTGGGAATTCAGTGAGCCCTGACAGGCTTAAGTGCTGGGAGGAAATTGAACTGGACTCAAACCCGACCGCATTCTGGAGTGAAAGGCGGCCGCTCTGTCAGGACCGAATCGCGGCGCTCCGTAATTCCGGAACATTCCGACGACCTTCCACAGGCGCATCTTTTTAAAGCTACGTAATTCAAAGATAGTGATTCGAATCGTGCAATACGAACTGTCCGGAAATAAGGCACAAATGAAAAAATTAAACCTCTTAACAACTTCCCCTATGCAAATATTTGCTGTTCTCCTAACATGCGGAAACTTTATTACGGCATAGCGATTTTTTTGATTTGAATGTAATTCTTTTCCCGTTGCTCAGCCTCAGCTATCTGTGTTGAGAGCGATAATGTGTGATAACAGGAATAAAAGTATCGTTACTTTGATGTGAGGAGATGACGTCTGTTTACTTATAATGAGTCGCGCTGAGTGAGCCACTTGAACCATTGGGAAAGTAACACCTTGGGAATGGGGATTGGGCGTTGCTGTTGGGGGGGGGGCAGGGGGGGGGCATGCAACAAACATCAAGGCCCACAGGCACAAATGTTGACACTGTTGACTTGTTTGCGGTAGCTGCTAATGGCACTATTGTTTTGCTGCTCTCTCCATTTGTCTGTCTTGTCTTATAATGTTGTTAAACGACTGGAGCTAGCTGGGTCCTGTGGGACGGCAAACCATAAGTTCAGCAAAGACTGGAGAAAATAAGTGGGAAGTAACCAGCAGTGGTGGCAGCCTCAGCCTAAACAAACCTTCATTTCTGAAAGACAGGCACCCTCTCAGGTGACTGGAGGTGAAAGATAAAAACGAAGCGGAATATTCCGGGCTTCGGCAGCTCGAGTCGAGCCGGCGGAGGAGTTTGATCTCGGCCCCGAGTCGTGTTGTATGGGGGCATTTATGTAGTTCTCTTATATAAACATGTCTTGAAAGTGAGTTTTTAAAAAGTGCTTTTGCAGACTCGTTTTTGGAAAACCGCTAAGGTGGAACAAGGGGGGCTGAATATTAACCTTAAAATGCCGAGCGTTCCAGTGCAAAATAATAACCAGTGTATCCTGCACTGCGCCTCTTCAGCTCCAGCATCAAAACAAAAGATTTCACAGTGTATATTTCTGAGAGGAGTTCTCAGACTGCACCGCGGGTCGTATTTTAAGAAATTTTAAAATGAAGGCAGCTTATGATACAAAGTATAGTTTCAACATGCTTTCAGACTGGAGATTTTAATTAAGCCAATTTGAAGCGACAGCAGCCTCTTGCCAGGCCGAAGCGCAGTATTACTCAACAGGACCCATTAATTCAACTTCACAATTTCAAAGGAGGCTGGAAATTTGGATGGATAGCGAGCTTGAAAGGAGGTATCAATTTGGACAGAACAGCTGCTCAGCTCTGCTTGTAGAAATATATGGGAAAAGGCAAATCAGATGGACATATTTATATTTTTCAACAATCCCTTTCCTCCTAGTCTATTTTTATTGTGATACCCAAATACAAGGTGCAGAGCTAATTCATTGCGAAGGATATAATTATTTTAACTGGGTATATTAGGTAATCAACCATTAGTTGCACCGAGGTTGCAAGCAGCCAATGAGATCATTTGAAGTCGTGCTTGATGGCCGGTCCTGTAGCCAGAAAACTCAAACTTGCGTTTTTACTCCTAGGGACCTTGCACCAGAAAAATCACCAGCGGCAATGTTGAAGTCCCTGCTGGACGTCAGCTCGATGCATCATCCCGATCGGTCGAAACAGATGTTGCTGATTAGAAACCGCAGTTGCTCTCAGGCCGGCTAGGAAGCTGATTAGCGAACGGATCAAGTCTACCTGTCAAATCAATGTATCCACGAAAAGTTTTAGGAGCTGTGAATCGTGCACCGCGCAAAGCGCATCTAATCATGTCCTGCTTTTGCCGTCTAGATCCGCCTGCTGGATACGTATTTAAAGCAGCCTGACCGGAGGACATCTGTTGTATGGCGGCACACTAAAATAGTAATTACTCAGTTACTGGCACCTGTTCGTGGCACCGTAGGTGACCCTGACCTTTGGGGAAATGGACATGATCCCTTTCACCTCCCGCTGACCTGTGAGTTGTAAGGTAGGGAAAGTCTTGACCCACCATGACCTCGGGGCCACTGGGTGTTGGAAGGTCAGCCGTTCTTCTTGCATCTCGAAAGTCTCTTGAATGAAATATGGCCCCGGGCACCGGGCGTCGGTCCAAAAAGGAAGCACCGGGCTTTGTTATTGCCACAAAACGCTTTGTAAACAGACGGGCCACCCTCCAGAGCCTGAGAATACGCCGCCACACCCCCCCCCCCCTGCTGGGTCAGGAGCGACGGAGGAGGAGGTGCGGAAAATTTACGAGTGCGGCGAATTGTAGGAATTTTCTTGCCGCGTGATTGATTGGTGCCGGAGCAGAAGCTTCTGCCGTCGCCGATAACGCGGTCCAAAAGGCCGGCCAGCGCCGAGCGTGACTCCTTTCAGAAAAACGTCGTTCTCGTGCTAAATTTGTACGCGAGCGCGCGCATTCACGGGAATATCAGCACGCACAAACACGCACATGCACAGGCGTGACCTGAGCTCATTCCCATAGGAACAAGGAATCCTGCAAAAAACGTTTAAAAAAAACAAATGATCTTGAAATAAAAACATTAAAACACTGGTCCTTCCTTACAGCATAAAGTCTGTTATACATACCCTCTCCCCCGACACCCCCTTAAACAGCCTGTTCCTTTCCATATTATGCCCGCAGCCGTTTCACTCATCCCAAGCACTTCACAAATAAGTCCTTTACCTTACCGCTCACTGCAAATTGTTACATATTGCCTGGACCAAGAGGTATGACACAGCAGAGTTGAACTCATTACTTAAATAAATACCCTATTGTTCGTGAGCCGCAGGCGACCTCATAAACTCTGCCAATTGTCCTCCTGCCTCCACTAGGTCGCACACTCCCGGTATTGACCTCCACAGGCTCGAATCTGGATCTATACCCACTCTGAAAATTGGCTGAGCCAATGGGGTTCCATGTGCAAAGCCAAACTGGCCATTATTGACTATTACCGACGTCACCAGACCTCCCGTGACATAAGATTTATTAGGTTTCTTTCCACTGCTTTTTCGCTAATAATAAAATGTAATTTTCCCACTCGTCCATCTATCTTACAGCTGGGTATCCAATACAGGACCGTGCAGATGTAACATTTCCTCAATAAATATTTATCAGTTTATAAAGCGTATTATTACATTACGAACAATGGTACGTTATGTGGAGGATGTGTGGAGAGAGCACAGTTCTGGCACAGGAAAACAGAAAAATTCCAGTGCCGGGGCCCTCGAACTGCTCCTTGTATCTGAACCCAGTTCAGCCAATGGTCACGGTTCAATGCCTGCTACTGGGTCGACCACAAATCTACAAACAAGACTTTTCCTTGTAGATTTTCCACCAAAGGAGCATGAAAAGTATCCATATTGTTCGGCTTTTCAAGTCAGCTGAGCTCTTTAGCATATCTCAAAATGTTTTTTTCGTTTAGTAAAAAATCCTACAAATACATAAAAAGTCACATATATTAGAGAGAGAGAGAGAGAGAGAGAGAGAGAGCACTGTGGAAAAGACGTAGGCAAAGAAAACATCATTTAACAGTACAACTTATGCAAAATTAACAATGACACAGTGAAAACTAACAAGAATTTCTTCTGTTCTCCGAAAAGTTACTGATATCTTCTTGGACGGCTAAAAGAACACGCTTCAGTTCCTCTCCTCAGGGGCACTGCAGCCATTCTGTGTTTTTGGTGCATTTCAGAACCAGCTCACTTAACTAATAAATTTAATTAGTTAAAAAAAAAGTCAGTGAGGTATTGATTAGTCGAGTCAGAAAACTCATGGGTGTATTGAATGGTTTCTGTAAATACTGGGGTGACATTAAGGGAGGTTTGTGTATATTTGCACACACTATATGTAGTGTCCGGTATAGAGGATCTATGATCAGCTGTTGCCCTCCTCTGTTTTTACATGCGGCCACCTGACTGTGGAGGATGTTTCCCATTTCCTGTCACCTTCAAAATGCGACATTCCCATTCCCATGCCGGACACACTGCAGGAACTGCACCCACCAGGGAATGCTGTTTGACGATACTGAATTTCTAAAGTTCTCAGCTCCAGTTCCGTTTAGCTTTTTTATTCCCCCGTTTCGTCTGGAGAATGCCCCCGCCAAACAGGGAAATTAATCTCTGTTTATATTGCCGCTGGTGTGGGGGGAGCGCGATGGTGTGGGTCGGGCTGCTCAGTGCAGAGCGTCCTGTCACTGCTCCAGTGGACGATGGCATCCTCACTGCGACTATGTCTCTGAAATATTATCCTTAATGTTGTGCGAAGGCGAGTGGAGCCATTTGATCTTAATCTCCAGTGAGCAGCTGAATTATTCTAAACTGCAGCCAAAAGAAGTGTATTAAAAAAGCTTTTCAAGCAGATTAATGCTATTTCAACAAATTGTGCATCAATTGTGAAAGAAATTATAACAATTACAATAACATGGCAGTTTGGTTCTTCAGGCCAGACCAGTGTGTGTTTCTTAATCTTAGACCTAGTAACCCACTGTAAATGCTGAGTATTGTTCTCTAATGGATTAAGGAATGATTGCGACACAACTGAAGTAAAACAGGCTTTCTTTGAAGCTGAAGATCCTTTTGAAACGTGCCACCCATTCAATCGGCGGTTCCATCATGGCTAATCAATGGCACGGAACCCAGAAGATGCAGTGGATCACCAGAGCCAGGATTTCAAAATTCCCTTCTAAAATGTTCTAGAATATTACTGTAAGCCATTCGGCATCAAAACAAGTCTTTTAAAATATCTCTGAATTATTCATGTATGTAAATAAACTAGGCATATCTTTTTTATAACACTTAATTTAAGGTCTGCTCCTTATATATTAATGAACTGTTACTAATCTTTTGATTATATATATATATATATATATATATATATATATATATATATATATAATATATATATTCACTTATAGTCAAATTTTGAAATTTACTACAAAGATGTCTCCTGCCTCACAAAGTATTTACTAAAAAGCTTGTAAATCCTCATTACTGAGTATGTTTACTAACCCATTGTTTTGTATTTGCGAGTGATTTATAAGCTGTTTTGTAAATAAGCGGAGCAAGATATGATTGCACTACATTTGAAATTTGCTTGCAAATGAATGAAATGTTCTATCTATTAATATATGACAAAATGATGAGTAACAGTTTCTTAATAGTTAGGAGTAGACAAACTAAAGTGTTTTCCTTTTTCTAATATTTAATTATCCAAGAGTTTGAAGTGAACTAGCAGTTACCGATGTACAAGTGCGTCTCTAGTGCTGTGGGACGGGCAGCCCGTTTAATTGGCTGCTAATGGCTTATCGATTTGTTCAGCTCCGATTCTGCGCTGTAAGGTGTGTCTCGGGCCGGGGGCCGGGGGCAAGCCGGCAGCGAGTGTTCGCACGAACACACATGCAGTTTTTTGGAGGGGAGACCCCGGTGCGGTCTAAGTTTAGCTAGCGCGCCGTGAGAGGGGGACGGCGTGTCTGTGGAATCCAGCATACCGCCAAAGCCCACATAAGAACCTCATTACAGACTCCTCATTGTGTTCCGTTGGTGCCAAACCCCAAGAGTCTAGTTTTTTGGGGGGAGAGAAATAAAAGCGAGCCGTTGGGATTGAACTGGGGCCAAATGTTCTCGCCACTCTTCAAACAAAATAATAATAAAAAAAAATGCATAGAGACCAGTGTTAGCTGTGTTGCAGTACACACTGCCTTTATGACCTCTCCATAAGACATTCATAGCTCGTTTGATATATGGGACAGTTTCACCCAGAGTTACTCAACCCTTTCTGTGTAACATGAAGTCCTTAACACGTCTCCTGGCCTGTTGAGCGTTTACAGATCGTGACTTCTAGTTTGACTTCTGGCTCAAATAAATGTCCTCTTTGTAACATATAATATATCTACAGTGGAATAAACACGGTTTTTAAACACTTTCGGACTGTATATTTAGGCTGTGATTACATGGGGGAAGAAATGGTCATTACATCCTCTTTGTAGACGCGCGGAGGGGACACAGACATGCAGGAATGCAGATCCGAACGATCCCAAATCTCTTCATCGTGGCGGGCGGACTTCTGGAACACCTTACTGTTTAATAATGATGGTTTTAATCGTTTTCTCTCGAGCCTCAGCCAGCTCTGGAACAAAGGCTTCACTTAAGTAAATAGTGAGCAGGGAATGTGAGTTGAGGTTGCATCCTATAGTGGGGAGAAGGGATATGGCAGAAACTCTCCTGGGGAACGATGTGGTCTCTGGAGATCCGTGGCAAAAGGCGGCCCTTGGGTCAATGACGGTCTCGCCATCCCGTCCCCTCACCTGCCTCTCGACCACAGAGAGGAAACGTTCCCAGACGTTTATGAATCTGCCCTGAGCCTGGTCACATGACGGAGGATCCCCGAGATAGCTACCAGCACCCGGTGCCCGCTTACAAATATGTGCGGCAGAGGGTGAGCAGGAGGGAGACTTGGGCGATAATTCCTCACCAGGGAGACGGCCCTGCCATTAATCTTCATCGTCTGACAGCTCTGAGGATTTTTTCAAGGAACACCATTTCCTTGAGTCATTATAAAGCCTCACTCAAGCAAAGACCCCTCCTGAAGGGGGTAGGGGAGGGGGGGGGTCTCCCTGGGGTATGCCTGAATCGGCAGAGCCTTGCTGTGCATGGGGGGGTGGGGGGTATTTTGAAGGGGTGGGAGGGTGGTTGAAGAAAAATTACCAGTGTGCTTACTGTGTGCCACCCACCTCTGCTGGTGAGTAAGTGCTTCCCAATGGCGGGGGCCGTTAACAAATAATAAATAATCACTTTGATGGACTAGTTAAAAAAAAAGTGATTAGTGATTAATTCGAAACATTTTACTTTTTAATATGTATTTTATATGATAAGATAGAAGTCATAGAACTTATGCAAGTTGTACTTATGCAAGTACAACTTGCATAAGTTGTACTGTTAAATTATGTTTTCTTTGCCTACGTCTTTTGCACAGTGCTCTCTCTCTCTCTCTCTCTCTCTCTCTCTAATATATGTGAATTGGTCAACATTACAAAAATAAATCCCATCACAAACCCCCCCCCCCCCCCCAAAGAAAATGATTATGAATAATATATTGTTATTCAATTAATAAATATTAATATTTGATATATATATATATATATATACTTTATGTATAATAATAATAATAATAATAATAATGATAATGATGATGATGATGATGATGATGATGCTTGGTACAGAAGCTGAATAGAATTCAATGAGTAATTGAGCTGTAGAAGGGTTATATCGGTCTGCAGTCTGTACTTAGCAGAATCAACATGAAAAGCTTAATCCCAAGTGTTCCTTAACCTCTGAGTGCCACTATTTGATGACTTTGGCTTGAGTAAATAACCCAGCTATGGCAACAGCTGCACATACCTGGGAAATAGAGGAAATAGCTATGCACTGCATTAAAGCGCAGTGAGATCACTGCGCTCGCGTTCACCCCCCACCCCCCCCATGCGTATCTGCTTCGCCGAGACAGAGGGTTCCAGGGACAGCTGTGCCATCGAGAGCGAGGGGCCGGCATTTGCTGTCACTGGCTGTCCTTCAAAGAGCAAGAAACCGCAGCCGCCATGGTTACCCCACCCAGGAATCCCAAGGAGGGAGGGATACAGGGAAGCGGAATATTGTAACAAGATCCCTGGTTTTTCTGTCCTGGTTCCCCCACATAAAACGGAGATCACTGCAACGCTAAAGATAATACCTACTGCTAAGAATCACATTCTTCATATTCACTTTCTCAGCGTCTTTATTCACATTTTTAGTAAGAAAATGTTTTCGGAACCCTCAGTTGGATCCAAAAAATAGATCCCTGCAGCGTCACAGAGAAGTTCCTCTTTGTCTTCATTCTGCTCCTCTCAGGACATCCTAAACTGAGATGAAAAAAGGCACAAAAACATTTATTCTCCAGATATCAACCAATCATAAATCATAAATTATCTGAAATCAGAATAATTTCTCGAGTAAGTCATCGGTGCCTTATCATTGCGCAATCAGCAATTTCGGGAAAGAATATTCGATGCTTTATTGAGTCAGAAATCCAGGTTTTCTCTCATGAAAAAGTAAAAAAAAAACAAAAAAAAGTCGCTTTAAGCAAAACGTTCCTGTGGGAAGGTTGGCAACCTGGCCGATCGGATGTCAGACACACCATACATCTCTCAGCCCAGCTGGCTCAATGGCAGCGATGAAAAGTGTAGCTATAACAAATATTTACCACAGTAGGGTCATACCCTTTACCATCAATAGCAAGCAGCTCGTAATTATGTGTTAGTCTGGACAGGGCATGATTACATTACACCAGGAGCTCGGAGACACCTGGGCTACAAATACTAGATTTCCGCCAGTCCGGCCAAACACACAGACTACTCCCGTTGACTCTGTGACAATGAAAGCATTTTGAATCTGTGCGGCTAGCACACTGTCGTCGAGCTTTCGATGCATTCTGGAATGCGTCCCAGGATGGTATGAGATGAAGACCAAGAAGGGTTTTTAAAAGTGAATTTAATTAGCTACAAATCGTATGGGGACCGAGGGAACCCAGATTGCGCTGTGCGTTGCACCACTTGTCGCCGCCGAGAAAATGGCACGCTAACTTCTTGCGTACTCAAAAGCAAGTCCTCCATTACAATTATATTCTTAATTCTGCATTTGTCCCCCCAGGGTCCTAGAAGGGCCAGTGTTGACCTCACTGTTGCTAAGCACTTTGGTAATTAAGGTACACAGAGCCAAAGCTAGCCAGTCCTTTTAAAGTGTTCTTGGAAATTGCTAACAGCTCCGATTTGCTCATGTACTACATTAGCAAAACAAATAGATAAAATGAACCCAACAGCGGCATCTGAAAGGTAAACTGTGCACTTGTGACCTCGCTGGGATTTTGTGGATTACAATGAAGGGCTGTACAAACCCTGAACTGGACATCAAGGTGGAAGAAGTCCAAAGACAACATTCCAACCTGTTAAAAAAATAGGTCCATAAGTAAACACGATCGAATTTCTTGTCTTTATCGCTGGAATTTTAATTTCTGAAACAGTGTTCTAAAGCGATCCACATGTAATATATTGAGATTTCCAGTAAAGGGAAATATATTTTTATGCTGAGATATATTTTTATGGGTAAAGAGAAGCAGGTAATAGAAATTCGGAATGCCAGCGGACTCAGCCTGTGTGTCTGTCATCCTAAGCGACCTGACACGTTCAGCTTTCTAATGAGGCTGAAGTTATTTGTGGGTTTGTTGTGAGCGGTTTGCTGCTGGAGATGGAACTGGGGCTGCAGTCAGTTGCCATTGTTTTGTAGCTGTACCACCAAGGCTGCTTAAACCAGTAGATGAAAGTCTTTGCGGCATGCTCCAGCCCCGCAGGCTATTAAATGCTCACTAAACAACGTGGACGGCCCCTCTTTGGTTCATCAGCTGAACCTGTGAAAGAGAAGCAGGATAGTTGTGCTGATGAGGCAGCTCTGGTTTATTGCACTGTAAGGCCGCCCCCCTCTGCCCTGCACGGTCCAGGCTAACTTCCCATTGCTAACTTCCCATCGCTAACTTCCCATTGCTAACTTCCCATCGCTAACTTCCCTTTGGCCAGAGAGCAGATTCAGTAATGTTGAATTTGATCGCCTGTGAGTGTGAGGGAGCCGCTGCGATCGATGTTAACGGCGCCTGGAAGCAGGATCCCTGGACCCGTCGCCGTGGAGATCCCCACGTTGCTGCCCCCCCCAAAAAAAAATCTATTTCATACAGAAGAGAGGCAAATTAGCCCAAGCCCAAAGAAAAACGTCTGATTATGCAAAGCAGGAAAAAACACACACTTTAATTAAAGATATAATTACCATAATTCTTTTGTCCTCTTTGTTTTTAGTGACTCATATTTGATAGATATTTGTGTTGATTATAAAGTATATGCTATGTCTGTCATAAATAAACAGGCCTGTACTATGAATATACCAGAGCAGCAGAACATTTTTTAGTTTGGTATTAATCTAGATCCCTTCATCTGTGTGTGCATATATGTATGTGTGTGTGTGTGTGTGTGTGTGTGTGTCCACAACGTGATGAATACTCTTTTTTTCCCTTATGGGGACCAGTTTCCTGGGTTAAGGTTGTCAAAGTTAGCGTTAACATCTTTCCCATAGAAATGAATGAGCGGTTCCCATAAAGATATGTTTATCCGACATGTGTGTGTGTGTGTGTGTGTGGCCATGACAGGAAATTTATTAAAAATGTTAGAAATGTTGCTCCATTCACCTTTTGCATCCAGGTGAATGTCAGTTCCCTCTTGCACATCTCACGCACAACCTCGGGATGTATGACAGAATCCATAATTCCCGACATGGAATTTATATCGCACGGCAAAACCAGAAAAGCAGAGAGGGCACATCCTCAAAGGTCATCCTCATGAAAGAAAAAGACCAACGCAAAATTGCAGGTCAGTGCACTTAAACCATGACTATACATTCAAGGCCCAGGGTCTCAGGCTTCCGATCACGGTACACGCCCCGCTGACCTTTGACCCCTGGAACCTGCCACGGTGTCTGGTTCCAGTCCAGATGTGATGGGGAGCTGTGCCATCCTCTCCAGCAGGCTCCCACGTCCATTCCGGAATGCCATATTCTCGGACGCCCGACGCCACTGGCCTGTCAAGGAGACTTATGACCCGAACGTGCCCCTCTGTCCCCCCCTCCTCTCATGACCCAAGTTCTACCCCCACCCGTGTTTTATTTAAAGCACGCTTCACACTGCACTCCTCTGCTAACACAGCACATGTGGTGTTAAAGCACATCGCATTCATCCCCCCCGAAACAACGCGTTCGATGGAATCACTGCATTCATTATCTTCGCGGTCTGCGACCACCCCCCGCCCGCCACATTTACGCCTTCGGAATTTAACGCTGACGGCGGATCGCCCCAAAAGGCCAACGACTGCTGACTGCGAGCGATTGTTTCGAAAGGCTCCGAAAGACTCATCATATAAACCGGAGTTTATGGAGGCAAAAGGGGAAATATCCATGTGCTGCAAACAAGCCTGAAGTATTTATAGAGAGCGTTTGCCAGCGATTTACATATTAGAATTACTATGTCTGTGGTGGTCCCCCTCATTTTACACGCCCCCCCCCCCTCGGCCTGCAAAGGTTAATCGATATGATAACGCTCACTCGATTCTTCATTTTAATTACCGGCCGCAAACTTGCATCATTTACCCAATTAATCATAACCACAAGAACACTGCGGTTATTTTTATTTGGCGCTACAATTTGCACGTTATTGCATGTTGATATATAAAGCGCATGAATTTTAATGCGGGCCACTGAGGGGGGAGCGTTACGTAAGTGGAAGGAATGCGTCAGAGGGGATAATGCTGGGGCGGGGCGATGCTCATAGTCGGTGGACGCCTCGCGCTGACAGACTGAAAGCAGGGCTCAACCTTGTTGTCTTACTTGTGTATTATTATGTACTGTATGTGTATTGTATGGATATTGTATGTGTGTTTTTGTGCGATATTCTACTAGTGCTATTTATTGTCCTTCATTGTTATATGTTGGGAGGAACACAAACAAGTATCTCATTGTACTTGTACAAATGACAATAAAGCTTCGGAAACCTTGAATTCTTAGTTTCCCAACATGCTAATTATAAAAAAAAATTGCGTTAATACTGGTCACTTTAGCACTAGACACATTAACACTGGACATTTTAACACTGGACATTTTAACACTGCACATTTTAACACTGGACACTTTGCCAACTATCCTTCTTGTATATATTTATTCGACTGTTTATACATATATATATTGGGATATTTTTCTATTTATTGCGATATTTGTGTATTTGTCTATTGTCTATTAAGAAACGGTTAGGTCTGAGGAGCAGTATTTAGTTTTTTTATGAATGAGAATAGCTAAAACAATTACAAGAAAAGGAAATCTGAATCTAAACGCACCATAGCTCAGTGTGTGGGATGGAGTCGTTACTTCAGGGGTGCGGCTTCGTCTGCAATGTCAGATGGAGCGAACTGCTGTTCAGGTCCGTTTCATAGCCGGCTTGATTTGGTGGTGAGGAGTCTGGCTCGTTTACTATGGACGGCTGTCCTTTCTTTGGTCCGTGAGCCTGTAGTTTGTCCTTCACACATCTGCATTTCTGTTTGCAACGTTCTGATCCCGTTTATGTTTATTGCCGCTTGTTTGATCCCCCATTTGTCATTTGTGTGGTGGAGTCTGACACCCCCAGGAAGGCGGTGCATCTGGAATGGTAGGGGGGGGGGGGTGGGTGGTCTCCCACCAACCAGGGCCTCTGACATGTCAGGTCGTCTGCAAGGTGGCGCCCACACACCACGAGCATCACACAAGTCCCCTCTGTCACTCTTTCATAGCGCCCCCCCCCCGCCCCCCCCCAGCTAGTGGACTGCTCATGGATGGCCACAGAACAGGAGGCAATGAGCAGATGAAAAACCACCATGACAGAGGCTCCATTGAAAAGAGGAGAAGCAAGTAGCACGGGAGGGGGGGTTTAATTAACGGCTACATGTTGGGCAACGAAGGCTGGGGGGCGGGAGGGCGGCAGTGGGGGTTTCGCCTCAGAGAAGGCCCTACTCTGGCACACATCCCGATCCTTATTCCCGCTTTCTTTGCTAACAACAAACCCCCCCCCACATTAACAGTTCCCATTATCCACACATCGCGTTCTTAGCTGCTCAACAGAGCATGGATGAATACTGCGGGGGGGGGTGCAGGGGGGAGAGTCACAACGATGTTTTCAGAGTCACAGCCAGCCCTGCTGAGCTGCCCCCATTGACTGTACACAACGACTAACCACCCCTTCGTTTTTGCCTCCTGAGGGTGTATAAAGTCTCCTGGGGTGCGCGGCTCTTTGGTCGGCATCACTGTGGTCGACAAACAAGACACTGCGTGGTGAAGTTTAGTCAATTACCCGCCGAAAGTTAAAAGAACGGCACCGGACAAAACGGCGACACGCATATGAACATGCAATACTGGCTATTTCAGCAAGATCTTCTGCTGGAAAGAAGCGATCCATGTGGAGGCGCCCAAACGGAAAACCAGACGAACATCATATATGAGAACGCCAACGTTTCTTTAAATGACTTGTGGTTTTTATAAATGACAAAACAATCAAGAAAAACAGGGCCAGAAAATCATAGATTTCAAACAAATCAACTCAATATGGGCTCACAGCTATATTTTTGGTTCAAATGTTACATTACTGCCAGTTCATGGTTGTTTGTTCGTTTTGTTTATTTGTTTGCTGGTTTTTTGTGTTCCCATTCTGGGACGGCACACCTCTGCACTTCATTATTAACTCCCAAAGTACACAGACTCCCGAACTCCGTCTGACCGCCTCTCAGCAAGCACTTAACACACTGCCATCCCCTGTCTGCCCTCAGCTCAGCTGGTGAAGCGATTGTCCTGTCTTCTCCCAGTTAAACCACAAGGTAACATCATTGACACCCATTAAGGCTTCTTATTTCCAGGCATATGCTATTTTTTGTAAAATGGAGACCAACATGTTGCTGGGCAACACTGTAAGCCAGTCAGGCCAGGCACCCTATTGCACTGGAATCTCCTCACATTTAGCTACTTCCCTTAGGACGTACTCACACTTGGTCCAGTTACCTTATACCTTACCCGAGCACGGTGTCCCCCCTCCCCACTGCCCCACTGGCTTGTGCTCAGCTTGCGCTTAACATTCCAGCCCGGAGCACCCTTTCATCATCACCGTGCAACTTTTTGTGCTGAAGAAAACATAGGAAGAAAAGCACTTTTGATGCGCAGTGCAATAGAATTCATAATTAATGGCCTTAATTTGCGGCTAATTTGGAGTCTTTTTGGTCATGATGACACCCGGCCCTCTTATACATTTACCGAGTATGCAATGTAGGGATTTTCATTTAATTGTGCTACAGAAAATAGTTGTGTATTTTACCAAATATGCATGCAGTTTCAGGTATATGTCATGTGTTGCATCCAGTTGTTCCTGGATTCTCTCCACTGCAAACACTGCACCTCTGCTATAGATCAAAGTGATTCTTTTGCTGCAATAATTGTTAAATATTTGCCGCTATCCGATCCATCCCTTCCTGGCGCAGTTCCTGTATAGTGTACATATGTACGTGTGTGTGTCAGTTGCATAACTGACATTACGCCTGTGTTCTGCGTCTGGACACAGTTAGCGATCACACTAGACGTGCACCGTGCGAGTCCAACTGAACTGTGCCCCAGTGCACTTCTTCAAGAGGTACGGAGTGACCACACCAGTCAAACAAAGTGGATTTTGGGTGTCCAACGTGCTGGGGAATGGTACGAGTCACCGAGTGTGAGTACATCCTTAAAGCGCCATTTCTTGGTACTGAGCACAACTATTCTAAAAAGAATGCAGAACATTTTGTGAGAAGGGATTGCTGGTGTGCAGTGTGCTTTAAATAGATTTGCTGAAAATGAACCATACCCCTAAAACTCTAAAGCACTTTAGCTAGCGATACCTTGAATCCCATCTTTCACTCAAGGCTCATGTCTTCCTTTAAGTATGCACATTTAATTAAAGAAAAATGCCTCTAGTTCTTAGCCAAATGATATAGAAATGAAGTCAGAGGAGGTATTTTGTAATGAAAAAGAGTGGCCTGTTTTTTTGTCATTTCCGTAATTGAGTTTTAAACCATTCCAGGATAAGTGTCGCATCTCCATGCAACAATTATTGCATTTTTTTCTTCCCAAACAAATGAAACGCACGTGCCGTTAAGTGGGAAAAGCTGGCGAGCCGATTCCGACGTGGCTGCTGCCGCCGGGGGCACGCTGGAAACGACAGGCACCAATCAAAGGATTTTCAAAGGTTGCTTGCTGTAATTGGCTGTAACTTTCCTGAAGCTCACCCACCACACACACACACATACACCACTATTCCAATATGATCAAATAGTAGCCAATGACCAAGCTGAAATCCCCAGCATTCTTACATCAGCCTATCAGAGCCAGAGTTCTTCTGCAGGCAAAAGGAAGATCAGTGGGCTTTGCCACAGGTCTTCATAAGCCAAGTGCCGTATTTCATATCTAAGGTTATTCATTCAACAGTTGGGATCTAATTCTTCTGGGTGATTTTTGATCATTTCTTTGAAGAGGACTGGTCATTTGGGATGTATGTTAAGTCTATTACTACTCTACTACTCTCCTTTCATGTGTGATTGCCCCGCGGAGGAAGCGGGAGACATGTTACAGTGGTCGTCTTCAAGGGGGAAAGGCTATCTGAAGTGGCGAACAGGTTAAACTGTGCTCCCAGAAAATGACCCTACATGCGTGACGGATGGAAGCTTTGCGACACGCCTGCAAGGGTCAGGCAGCGCAGAAAACGCCGGAAATGGAGTCCAGGTGCCACCAGCCTCGTCGCTTTATTTACAGTCCATCGCGTCACTAAAACCACCTTCCCCTTTTCATACAGCCTCAATGTCAGCCAATGTTGTCTCAGAAAAGCGTTTTGCTCACTTTTTGCAAAAAAACAACCTATAAAATGAAAGCTTTTGCATTTTCATCCAAGAAGTTATTCAAATGTAATATTGTTTCTAATTTCCCAGTTTATTAACAGACATTATACATAATAATAATAATAATAATAATAATAATAATGTTCTAATAAAAAGTAATTACTATACTGATCATACAATATAATACTACTTCTAATAATAATAATAACAGTAATAATGATGACAATAATAATGATAATGCAATAATTAGGTAATTTTATCTTAAAAATTAAAAGAAAACAAATATCCTAAAACTGCTACCCTAAAATTATGGTAGTCGAGTTGGACTGAGCTGAGCTGTTTTTTCATTTTGTATGGCTCGTGTAATTATACATATAGACGTCACGCAGAATAGAGTCTGTGTGCTAGAATGCCATGTAAATTGCTGTCATGCAGTCTATAAATAAAAAATATCACTGTACTGTAATAGCCATGTCTATTGACTGAGAACTCCAGCAGGTGTAAAATGGATATTGATTAAGCTATTTTACTTTTCACCAAGAGGACAATCCCAGATCACACATCACATCCAGCAATCTCCCGTCTCCTTGGTGATGCATCTGGTTCCTGCAGTGTAGTGATCGCTTAAAGGAGTGTTTCCCAATCTGCTCCTCAGGGACCCACAGTTGGTCCATGTTTTTGTTTAGCTCCCTGCCAGACGGTCCACATTTTTGCTCCCTCCCAGCTCAGGGTGGGAGGGAGCAAAAACATGGACTGTCTGTAGGTTCCCGAGGACCAGATTGGGAATCACTCCCTTAAGGCAACTCTCTGCAATGCCAACAAAATGCCCTGATGGGGCAGCATGCCAGGGGCAGATAACTCACCCAGACCCACACCAAAGCAATACAGGGTGTTTTTCTTTTGCGTGGGGGGTGGGAGTGTGATATAACAACCTGGAATAGTCACTCTCTCGCATGCATCTTGATTTCGGTAAAATGACAAAATAGGAAGTGACACAGTTGGAAATGGCAAGGCACACAAGATAAATAATAAATCTCAGAGATGGCCTGAGTGTAAGAGAGGGAATATAATTAAGTGATGTGTTACATGGACACGATCAATTGCATTATGGGTGACTTAGAAGGACTGTGCAAGTCAATAATTGTGGCCATCATTTTGCGGCACCCCGGCACTTCCGTCGGCACTATTTGCCTGTAACAAATGCATGTATTGTTCCATTTTTTGTTTATTATCTGTTGAAATTGCAACACAAGAACAAATACCTGAAACTGCAGGCATATTTTAAGCAAAAACCTCACACACAAACAAGAACCGTCAGTTTACAAATAGCTATTAGCCAGTGGAAATCCAGTGGAAATCCAGTGGAAATCCGTGTCAGAACACGTTTTGACAACCTGGCATTAGACGTAATGGCCAAGGCGCAAAGCCAGCGCAGACTTTTCGCGGACCTTGCCGGAGAACGGCGGGTCAAAGTTCTAACGGATTGGTCTGCAGTTTTGGGGATGCCTGTGTCTTCTGGTAACTGCGGAGCAAGACAGTAAAATGGCTATAGGTGGGTTTGGGGCGACGTTGGGTGGAGGAAGGACTGGAAAGCAGCCAAAGCGAGCTGGCCACAGGCAGACCCTGAAAGCCGACGGGCCCCGATGCTTGACAAGCAACCTCTGTTTTGACAGGTGTCAGATGGTGCGTATTAGCTCTCCACCGACAGGCTTCTGGGAGCCTGCAACGCGGGCAGAACCGAGACTAGCGCTTTTGCAGGAAAATCACGACAGTGGTAGTGTCTGAGAACAAAACCATTACTCAGACCCCCTCCGCAACCTTTCACGGTGCCAAGCGCTGAGGCATCTGCCTTGTGTTAGCCTGTCTTCAATAGACGTCTTCCTGCAAAAACTCTACAACAAGAGCCGTTAGTAAGGGAAGGAAAGACGAGGCAACTGGTTCGTCCAATGGATTGTCTTTATTGCCGTTCAATCTAATTTTCCACATTAGGTCTGTCTAATGCTACACTGTGTTTGGCAGAGCCAGGACTGTGATGGTAATGCTAGGCAGATGGGTTTGGAGCTCAACTCTAGCAACATGGATGGCCTGATACTACTAGAGACTGCAAGGAAATTATTGTTAGTCTCGTTAATTATAAAAAACTGGATTCAAGTAATAGTTATGTAAAGTAATTGCTGGAGAAATGTTTTATTTCTCCTTTTTGTCTATAACAAAAAATTATGCATGTATATGCCTTAAAATACAGACAAGCTTTGATTTGAGAGGGAAAAAGATGCGGCTCACTTCTCCCAGAGGGTTGCTCACGTAAGTATGAAAGCAGGTTTGCTTATTTTAATATATTTCACAGATTTGTACCCTAAAGCTAAATGAAATGTAGAAGGTAAAAATTAACAAAAAAAAAAAACTGAAGCTGTATATTGAGTTTGAGTTTTTATTGGGTTTGTAGGCAATAATTACAAAAATGCGTAATGTGTAATTATCTTGAATAATATTCTTCAGCGTAAAATCTAACATATCCTATTTCGCCGGCTTGGTTATTAGCTAATCGTCTGTCTTTTATACCTATATGTGTGTGAAGAATATGATTATGTTTTTCGGACAAAATGTCTCTTTGCATAGTCACATTCCCATTCACGCATGCATTTTAGTTAGCAGGGCACTGATATTGGTGAAAAAAACCACAATAAACACTCTGCCTGTCAAATAATGAATCTGACACCTATGATCCAGTGAAAAGGAGGGGATTAGCAGTTAGCGGTGCCTATGTGTTCCATAACTTACCACCCTTGGATGCCGTGAACTCTGTAACCTTTTAAAGTCTCCTCACACAGTGTAGATACAGGCTGGCTTTCAATGCTCTGGCTGCATTTGAGTAAAAAAAAAAAAACATTAATTGTCTATTTAGTTGCTTAACCTTTGCTAATTTGACAATGCAGAAGATAATTAAATATATGACAGTATGACATTGAGTGAAATTTTAGCAATGTCCTACGGGCAACTTGTGTCATCCAAAAATAAAATACTTATTTTAATTGGCATTTGTTTGGAAATAAAATTATTCATCAGGAGAGGGAAATAGTGGATTTTATTAAGTCAAAACACTGCAGTAAATATTAAAATTGACATTATTGACATTACATAAATGGGGAACATTTCTGTTGGTTCCCACTGCCAATCATTTTTCAACATGAAGCCTGACGTTTTCTCAGCCCCTCTGCTGTTTATTTCTCACGGCGAGACTTTTCTGAAAGTTTATTTAGACAAAACTGTATGTATGATCCCGCCATATTCTCTATATGTTAGCTCGCTAATGCAATTCTCGCTAGCTGGCCCAGCGCACCTTCAGTCTTGGGACAAATCGGAGTGCTCCTCATGCTTGATAGCTCAACTTTAGCTCGAATGTACAAGATGTGGACAGCCAAGCGAAGGAGCGCGTTCCAAGACCCTGCCTGACGCTAATGACGTCCTGATGGCCCATAAAGAGGTTGGTTTTTTTCCCATAAGCCCTCATGCCAGTACTTTGATAATGAAACTTCTGAGTTCTGAGTCATGCCTGTCTCCCGAAGAGACTACACGACGAAGACGCCATGACCTCAGAGCAAATTACTGCATTAATTAACAGTACCCTAAATCGCATTACACTGCGAGGATGCACAGTATCACACATCCCACGGAGCTTTTCTAGAGAACAGAGAATGAGTCAGTGTGTCCCAGTAGGACACAACGCAGCCGACACCAAATATTACAGCATCGCAACATATTGTTGTATGTTACTATTATTGTTGCTTAGTAGACATTTTTTTGATTCTTTATACAATATATAACATTCATATATTTTATATACTGTATGAATAAATTATACATTAGCAATTGTATGTACTGTATCAATTATATAGCTATTCAGTAGACATATATTTAATAATTCTGATATAGACACCAGTTACACTTAAAAGTTTTCCTCATAAGGTCAGGCTTTACGTCAGTGATACGTTAACAATTCGATGTGGTTCTCAGAACAAGCAAAACATAACATTAAATACCGTTTATAGATGGTATACGTAGCTTTTAGAGGCTATGATTGGTGGGGGAGGAAAATGAGAGCGACAAGACTCTACTTCTTTGGGAAAACAACAACAAAACAGCCAATCTGGAATGTACTGCGTTGCCTATGATTTGCAGTTTATCGGCAGAAATAGATAATATAATATTATAATATAAAATTAAATTTTAATTTCTTTTTTTTAATTTTTTTTATATTTTAAAAATATGTGTAATAGGAAAAAAAATAATAATATAGAATATAAAATAAAATATAACAAATTAATATTATAGAACAAATTTATAGGATACAAAACATATTGCAATAGCTAATAAAAAGAGGCATATAAATGGTCCAAGAGCCTCCCAGCCCCAATGCAACTCTGAGTGGAAAAACAGCTGGAAGATGGATTTATATATTACTGTCAAATACCTCAAAGCATCCTGTTCTATATTCCCCAGCCTTCAGTCCCTGGCTTCCATGGATGGAAGACGAATGAAAGAATGTGATAGACTAGTGTTACTCTACAGGTTGTGCTTGTTTATTTTAATTTTAATTGTACCTATTGCAATATACCATCGGCATACATTTTTGCCTCCAAAAAATGGATGCAGTAGCAAAATCATAGCTACAGGCTGTGAAAATTGAATTTGATAGCAATGCCACCGCATAACAGAATACATTAATCGTTTGCAGGCTTTGGATCCACGGGAAGAAATTACAGAAATTGCCAGTTGCAGCCGTAATGGCAACATGGAGAAACCGAAATGAAGCTGACATGATCCCCGTTGACAGCAGTGTCACATAAGACACTTTCCACAAACCCAGCTCAGTCGACGAGCCTCGGGGGAGCAGACCCAGACCCAATCGATTACTGGTCGCTCGCTCTCTTTTAAACGCACGCCCGTAACAAAGATCTTTGTCAGTGCTATTTTGCCCGCAAAGTCGATAGCTAATCAAATAAACATTGTGTAACTGTGTAGCTCGTGCATTTTTTTTTCGTCAAACATGTAGCTTGAGTCCAATGGAGTTCTTGGCAAAAAAAATCTCAACAGCTGCGACGGAGGGAGAAGACATACGATATCTTATTTCACGTGTGAGCCAATGACGTCGCGAGGAGAAAATGTACGGTAATGACAATTGGTGCACTGGGTGGTTTTTTATATATTTTTTACAGGTACAGTACGAGTGCAGGCATCCAGTACATAGTACTCTGGAGTCTTGTGGACAAAGGCAACATTTTTACTGAGGAAATGGAAAAAAATCCATATAAAACCCAAGCTGAAGTTTCTCTGTCCCTCCTTGTCCTTTAGCATGGGGTACAATGGGTTTTTATGCCCGTTTGGGCCTTGTTTTGGCCTCCCCAGGGCCTTCAAACATAAGTTGATTAAGTGTTTTGTTTTCCTAACAGACCTTCTGTGATTAAAGTGATGTATACTTAAATGAACAGTTCGGAGTGCCAACTGGCTGTTCGTATTTTATGATGCCCCTAACCAAATAGAACGAGAAATAAAATAAATTAACGTAGGGAATGGTGTAGGGGACCTTTTTTAAATATGGGCTGGGGGGGAGGGGGTTCTTATGGGACGTGGCATGTTCCATTTGTTCCCAGTGCTTTCCAAACATAATATACAAAGGTGTTTGGCGGGCATTTTTCCTGTAGCCTTAGCAAGTCACAGCACGAGAAGGACGGCCATCAGTGAATGGCCTAGGGACATACATGAGTCTACAAACTTCTCTGAGTCTATTTGTAAATTTGTATTTAAACAATTGCTTTTTTTTTTTAAGTTGGAATACTTTCCTGCCTTTTATTCTCTTCTGGATGTCACCCCCTCTCATTTTATTAATTTGGAATTTAAAATAATTCAGCGGAATAAAAGATAATTATATTTCACTGGAATGTGTTAGAATTTCATTCTGGAGCATCTTGATGGCAACTGTTGTCACTTGAATGCGTTCAAGTGGGTGGAGGGTCTCTTCTCCTAGCCATAAAAAGGGCTTCGTCCAGGTACCCCTCGCTCCTTTTGTGCTGGTCAGAAGACCCAGCGCCGAGGACAATCCCGTCCTGGGTGTAACTCATACTGTGCTTCCAACACGGATTTCAGCTTTGACTTACCACAACCATCATTTTAAATAGAACCATTACTTACACGCCAAGCATGGCATTTCACGCATTCATACACGACGACAACTCGGCACAAAATACATGTTTACGTGTCCATATCTTTTGTTTCACGTCATCTTCTATAAATAGGGTCTGGACCAAAGTAATTTGCTTTAGGAGTTCATTGGGCCATCTGGAGGAATTGAATGGAATCTCTGGTTTTTGTCCAGCCTATTTTACTAGCCCTTTTGTCCTTCCAAGTATATTTTTATAGTGCTAAATGATGCTTTGGGTTTTTACTGAATTTTCATTTCCTTTCACTGACTAATGAGAGCGTGTGAGAGAGGCTGTTTTGTGGTCATGTTACAGATGTTGTTAAGGGTGACCCCAGGTGCGGACCACTCTCCATCGAAGCTGGAAAGCCAGAAACATGGTCGGGGTGAGAGGGTAGGGAATATCACGGATGATTACAATCGGTAGAGAGGATCGTCGCCAACTGGCAGGTAGCGTAATGGTTAAACAGCTGGCCTTGTGACCTGAAACATGTGAACACATTCTCCGGTTAGGCAGCATGTTGTTAAAGCTGTTAAAGATACTGAACGATAGTCGTTCCGCCGAGTCTTGAGCACAGCAGTGATGCTTAAACAGCCTAGTTAATAACGACTGTCTGCCGCACACAAACCCTTGCATACATAAGGTATAATATTTATGAACATGCTAAAAATGTTTGAGATATCTAATCCAGAAACTCTTTTTAAGCCAGGATTAGCTTCAGATAGTACTTCAAGTGTCATATTTTTATTTATAAGAACATCACACTGTTCAAGGTATTTATTTAAATATGTTAAGAAAATTGAAATTATTATTAAAATGTTGTTAATAGTAAACAATAAATTACTTCTGTTAGTGTTTTGTGGAAAAAAAGCAAATGCCTATTAAAGAAAAAAAAGACTGATTTGCGTTTTGAGCATCCCTGATCTCAGTATCTCAGTGTTAGAATATAATCGGCTCTCTTGAAATATTTTATGGTACTGTACTCCACTGATTGCCCAAACATTAACGTATTAATTGGCAGGTCGGTGTTTATTCCGATCTCACTACTGATGCGTCGTATTACTGCATACATTGTCCATTTTTTAACCCTGTCTGTTTGGTGTGATCGCTTTATTGCATTTACCGTATTTACCGCCATTTACCCATTCGCCAGTGGTAGGTGCGTAACGCCCAGACAGACGCGCGTCGCCCTCTCAAGGATCATGTGACGGATGGACGCTTTCAAAGGAGAAGCGCTTCTGCAAATTAAAGCTTAACAATGTTACCTTTTGTTTTTGTGCATAAAATATTAATAAGCCGTTTACGTCATCGTGCGCGAAGAGAAATACTTTTAAGAGAGATTATTAATGTAATCGAAAACTAAGAATGAGTTAAAATATATATTAATTATAATTAAAAATAAGTAAAGGTTTTAATGGAAAAAGACATTGCTTTACAAAGAGTTTTATTGAATTTCCTTTTGGATGCGATAATGCTATGCATATGTTTCACAATAAGAAAGGTCTATGTATAGGTAAAAGCCACGCACGGATTTGAAAATGCTTTTTTAATGTGAATGCGGCTATTGGAAAGCTAATTATTACGATACATTAAGTAAAATAAACAGAAGCCTCCTAAAATTCAAAAGTACAGTAACAATAACGACACCTGTTTAAACTGAATTTTTTTTTTTTTAAACCGACGGAGATAAAAATCAATCTTTAAAAAAAAAAAATCCAAAAAGCACACATTTATTTCACTTAAGTAAACAAAGACCTATTGCTTCCTAAACCGCAGAGGATCCGTTTCCTGAAACGGCGGACTTTTTCAGCCATGCCTGTATGCGTGCTGAGACGAAGCCCTTATGCATGCTGTCATTACATGCACATTTAGGTCAGAACTATATATACACATGCCTTTTTCTTTTCAGTAATATAAATGAACTGAATGAAAATTAATTGACAACATTAATCAAACTATTAGCCTTTACATATGAGTAATATAATGTATGGTTATACGTTTCTGAACCAGAACGATATATACACAAACAGCATATGTAGACACAAATTTGTCATATAGCCAGAAGTTTTGGTTCCTGCAGCACAGGGTTCACTGACGGATAGATCAGGGTCCAGACAGGAGACCCTCTGTATAGAATGTGTGTTTAGGAATTAATTCTAATACTGTAACTTAACTTTTGTTTCCTGTGATGTTTATGAATGATTTGTACCACTTTCTTAAGGACCACTAAGCCCTCAAGCTCCTTCATTCAAAATCTACCGTGGGGGTCACCTTAAAGTCCAGGGCCAGCTTTTAATCCAAGTCTGCAGGGGTCCGTCCACATTATTCTGTTTACCTCGACTTGTAAACGAAACCCTGTCTGCTTAACTGAGAAATAAAAATGGCAGATGACTAGCAAGGCGAACGTTAATTGTAAATGATCCTCTCCGCCCTGCATGTTTCATGCACTCAGTATGGGAGGCTTGTTTGATGTGGTGCATATCTTCCCAACGGGAAACAGACCAACGGCTTTGGAATATCCTTGTAACGTGGTTTACTGAGGTAAGAATGCCAGTAAAACACGACGACGGCTCCTTTTCATTTCTTGCATCTTGCAGCGCCCCACATCTAACAAGCCTCTGATAGCTGTTCAGGCCGCGGCGGTGCTATCTATGAGAGTTGCCGCATTTCTGTGTCTTTAGCATGCAATGACGATAAATGCAGCTTTAGCCAAGTTCATAGCACTTAAAAAAAGTTGTCAAACATTTATGCACCACAGCAGGCATGACTGATGGGTCGAGCGCGATGGGAAGCACCAGACTCTTCCCAAAATGTGGAAAACTTTCGTTTCGGAGTCTCCCATCGACTTAGGATCGTAAACGCAGACTGGGGCAAGAGCGAGACTGAGACGACAAATTTACTACTTTGTGTTGAATAGCTATTTACTTTTAAAAAATGCTCCTTTACTTCCAGTTAGCTATTAGCAGAATTTTATTATTAAAATATTGCCGTATATTTTCCTTCACGAAGCGTATAAGAGGGGAAACAGGGAAAAAAGTCTAATGTGCTTCCACTTCTGTCCTGGGGGATACATGAAAGGATACACCTGGAATTGATGGATTTTTTTGGTGGGATTTTCCAGTTGAGGGTGATAAATCAAACACAGCGATAACAAACCCCTCCTCTGGAATACCTCTTTAATAACTTCCACAAAAACCCACAGGAAGGCCGCTTTCTGTTTTCATTTTCCCGCAACATTAGCAAACCTAGACCTCCTCACAGTAGCCCCCGGACCCCCCTACGGTGCTCGTCCCGGTACACCCCGACAGACTGTTGCCCACAGCGTGCAAAAACCATTACGCAGGAGCAGTCACTGAGTCGTACCAGCTGGCTACACTGTTAATGTGGCCGCGCTCATCTAAAGAGCACGCGAGCCTTTTTTCCCATAATGCACCTCATTTTATCTCATCTTCCTGTCTGAATACAGAAGCCAGTTTTTTTTGCACATTACTGTATCTGTCTGATATTAGTGGTACAATGGTAGCAGGTAGTCTGTTCAGAATCGGATGTGAAGTAAGAGGGTGTTGGTCTTATTCCCGGGAGAAACCTTCGTGTTTTATACTTAAACAAGGAACAAGGAACTCAACTCAAGACTTTTGTTGATAATTTGCCGGCCTGTTTATGCGAGTTGCTTTGGATAGAAGCCATTATATTTCCCCACGACAAATTGGGTTTTTTTTTTTTTTGTGAAACTGCAAATTGCTTTGTGTGAAGCCGCTTTTGAAAAATTATTGATTTTTATTGTTTTGATATTCCTTCACATATCGTTATCGGTCGGGCATCTTTATAGACAGCACTTGGTGCAGCTGGATATTTTTCAGGATGTGGGGATGGATGCGAAAGCCGCATGCTGTTTTTGCCGGGACTCTGGGGGCACCCCCTGTAGCCCCAGGCCCAAACTCTCCGCCTGGGCATTTTTTTTGTTTTAGCCTGGCCTCAAATGTCTCCGCTGGGATGGTTTGAATTTGGGAACGCTATTAATGGTCTCCGGCTGGCAAAGCTTTGGCACACTCTTGCTCATTAATCTTCATCTCTGAGGCTGGTACTTTAAAAACCACTGACACTGTGTCCCCCGCCCCCCCCCCCCCCCCCCCCCCCCCCCGGGACATGAAGCGACCACCATCCCAGCCAATTTGACCTCGCCGCCGAGCGAGGTGTGGTCTTACTCGGATCCACAAGTCTCGACCACGGCACCTTAACAAGAGTTGCGGCAAACTTATCAGCACCGGAAGATGCTTACCGCTCCGCCGACCGGATTTCTCTCCTCCTGTCGCCTAATGGTCTCCTCCAGGTCGATGAGTCTGTAATCCCCTCGCCCGCTTTCTGGGTACGACAGAAACCAATTAGCGGTGGGTGGGCAGCCAGTGCTCGGCCGAGTTTGGCAGCTCCGCTGAGCGTTTCAGCACAGCCTGGGAACAGAGAGAACGGTGAGGCGAGGTCTGCTGGGTTTACCGGCACATTCATTTCTTTGGCTCGCAAAGTAGCTGGGGGGTAATTAATCCTGTTTTTCCCCTGGATTTTTCTCCTATCTGTGTTTTTTTTTAATTTTTTTTTTCGTGAATCAATGCCATCATCTCCTCGCACAGACACAGAGACAGAAACACAGACACACGAATTCTCTCTCACGCACGCACACAATTTTCCTTCCATTTGGTGCCTTGGTTGAGTTTTTTTTTATAAATGTGTTGTGCACATGTGCAGTAGAGGGATGCATGCAGAAATAATACCCCGAACAGCCAAAAAACATTAAACCGAGGTTGTTGTTGAAGTTTGTTTCCCATATGAAAATGGAAGTAATCTTGAAAGTCCCTCGGGCTGTCAGACCCCCCCCCCCCCCACCCCGACCCACCCCACCCCTCAGGCCCTACTAAATCATTAACTTTCGCAAACAGCTAATATGCATGATTACCTTTTTCTGAGCTCAGCCCCCTCCAATTTGTTCACTTATTATATTATTCTGTTAATTATTTATACCCAGAATAGAATACAGAAACTTCTCTGTTAAAATCCGGATTATAGGAATATAAAGGTTGTTTGTAAACTTCTAAGGGATCTGATTTCTACAATAGCAAACATTCCTGGTGAAGTTGGACAGATAGAAGACATTTCTGCTTCTTATAATTTGTTTTTTTTCCCCCAGTACATTTAATCAGGACTCTTTAAGACCACTTTAGAAGCTCAGGCAAGTCACTGAGTCGATTTTTCGTGGAGATTTGGGATTTAAGCCGGCCGTTCTGGAAGCAGCCCAGATTTCCCTGACTGCCCCATGACTGTCGTACTAAAATGGTGGCCAGTTTACAAAAATCATACTTCAGATGTTTAAGACGTTTGAATAAATTACATCTTTTTTTCTCCTCGCTGGCTTACCACTGATTTGATTTTTCCCCAAACAAAACTATGAAAACAAATTTTCAAACTGTGATTCTTTATTCTTTGTAGTCCCAAAGTAAATTGACACACAAAAACGTTTGTTACATGATCAATTTGAAGTCATTGTACACTGTTAGAAATGCAGTCTCTTGTATACATACGCATACTTATTCATTTCTTAATGTTTGCGGACTGTGAAGCACGATTCATGTTAATTTACAAAGGGAATTTAAAAACAAAGAGGATATTTTGTTAAAGTGCATTTTTAAGTCATACAGCGTAATTTATGGTTCTCTTATGATTATATATTTTTCACAGTGATTTTCACAAACTCTCTTTTTTTTTTCTTCTTACGTGATTCCGGCCTAAATTAACCTTCATAAAAAACTCTATAGAAACCTTAAACCACAACAGGCTGACATTAATGGGCCCAAATAGTCACCTGATGCAGAGGCTTGACTGGTCAGCTGCCCTTTGAAAGCTCCACTGATCACCAGTCAGCGTATTTATCAGTCACGCCCGAATGCCTCCTCCCCTCCCCCGATCTTTAATGTCTTTCAATTATTGCAGCGTTTCCCTTCCCAGTCCAGACAGGTGTGTCGGGATCTGGGAGGGAGCAAAAGATGTGGACTGGCCGGGGGGGGACCCTAAGGACTGGGTTTAGGGAACATTGGTTTATTATGTGTATTTGGTTTTGGCTGTCACTGTCCGCCGATGTCACATCACCAGGGATGCAAGGGGATGTGGAAGGGCCTCTAGCTATCGCTAATTTAACACCAGAAAAGCACTCTGATGTTACTACCAGTGCCTCTGAGCTGAGTACCAAATGGGACCACCCTCACGGGCTTTGGCGTCCTGCTTCTCTTGATTGGCTGTCACCCAGCCTATGAGGACCCTGTGATTGTCCCATGGGCACCGTGTGACTGTGATCACCATCGAATGGTGCCGCATGGGTGAATGGGCAAGGGGGGGGCAGGGGTCTTGCTTCTGGTTTACAAGGATGTTCCACTTTACCGCAGAGATTACTGAGGCTGGGCTGCTCGTCGGCGTAACCGATTGTCCCCAACAGATGAGCGCGCAATAACACATAATCGCTGCTCTTAAATGAACCATCAACATCACAATTACGCTAAACAAAGTCAGCCCTTTGTTAAAAGGAGCAGGTTGGTCAGACTGTGAGGAATTCATCCCGCCTTTGATCATGCTACAGGTCTCACTGGGAGGGTCACGGCAGAATGGGCAAAAAAAGATCTTCAGTTGCCCGTTTAGTTTCCTGGGTGATATTATATAATATCTTTGCGGAACTAACCAAGATGCAGGACAGCTTAAAAAAAGGGAACGATGTTGGACATCCTGCAGAGTTTTAGGGTCGCCAAATTTCTCATTTAGTAACCGTGTAGCTAGAACACAAAAAAGTGGCGAAATAGTTTGGGAAAATAATCATGGCTGTCATTTCTTTAATTCCCAGCTTTTTTTTTAACCTCCCGAGTGCTAAATAAGTCAGCCACCATAAGCAGATTATCCAGTCACCGCCCTCGATCTGGAGCATTTTATTGATTGACAATCTCAGGCGTTTCTGGCCCCTCGCCGTCCCCCGGATGCTGACGTGACGCTCGTCGTACATGAGTCAGAGTCGCCAAGGCGAGGCCCCCATGACCTCATCTCCTGCCTGCCAGCGGCCAATCAGGCGGCACGCCGGCATCTCCAGTACCTGTTATCTCCACTGGTTCCACCAGCAGGAATGAAAGCGGGGGGGGTCCTGATGCGAGAGCCAAAGAAAAACCCGCTTCCCTATCCTGGAGCCCCCATTCTGAAGCCCCCCCCCAGTAGCCTAATTCACTCATGATGATTATTAGACACCAGCCGGAGGTTTGCAGAAGGATATTGTGCTTAGGAATTTTTTTGGGGTGTCTTTGTTTTTCACTCTGCATGTTTTAGGTGGGGGGGGGGGGGGGTGCAGGTGCAGGGACGTATGGCTATGATTTGGACAGAATGGGCAAGTGGGATTCAAACAACCCACCCCCCCCCCAACACACCCTACTTAAATGACGACCGGCTTGGAAATGCCGTCCCCGAAGAGAAATCCGACTGTGATTTATCCGCAGAGATAAAACGAAAATCTGAAGCCGGCGCATTTCATTTAAAGGCCATGCTGATCAAACTGCCACGTGCATTTTCGAGACAAATGTTGGGGCCCCCCTTTCTGGTTTGTCCGTTTTATGCTTTCTATTTACCCTCCATCCTATCTGAATATCTCCGTGGGGATGTAGCGCTTCCGAAGGCCTTGTGCGATCCCGGGAGAGGGCTTCGCGCACGTAGAGGGCCTATGAATCACCGTCGGGCGATAATAGCTATTGTTTTGCAGGTATTAGCGACACAGTGGGAACGCGAACAGCTGGAGCTGCACGCGAAGCCGAACAAGATCGTGAAACATCGACGGATGCCAGCTTGGGCCGCGGGCTGCCGGGAGTCAAGCTGTGATCCAGGACTTTATAGTGGTGAAAATTAGGAGCGGTTTGTCGCCCGAATAGCCAAACATACAGCAGCACCAACAGGGAGAATTAAAATAGGATATGTACTGAATCTAAACGTGAAACAGAACCAAAGCCGACCGGGCAGTAGTACTGTCCGTGGGACTCATCTGCATGTCCCAGTCAGTCCCCTGCTGGGCCCTTGTCCTTTTTCCAAATTTGCGGGACTGCGCCGCGTGTGCGCGGTGTTTAAGATAAACGGCAGGAATTGCACAGTAAAGCCACGGGTTGCAAAAGCAAAACGGTGCCCCTCTCGACATTCCTGCCCCATCTGGCACTCACCGGATTCCCACGCTTTTTAATCGCAGAAAGCGATTAGCTGGATGTCTGAGCACACTTTCGTGGGTGACAGTGCACAACCGCTGGACTGTAAATACTTTGCATGCATAAATCATTTCCATTCCACCGTGGAATGCGGAGCAATTTGTTTTTTTTTTCTTTTTTGCATGTGTTTGTAACTACAGTAATTTTGCGGTAAAAAAATCAGGATAAATATTTTGCAAAACTGTGTCATAATCATCCTGTCTGGTGTAATTAAAAAGTGCACGGCAAAGAAGTAATCTGTACCACAGAAGGGCTGGATGTTCCATTTGCAATCAGCTGTAAAAGATTCATACAACACAGCTAATAATAATAATAACAATAATAATGACAATGGAATAAGATATGATTATAGCAGCTGTTGTGTGTTTACCTTTGTATTAGTAAATTAAACAATACATGCAGATGATTTGAGACTTACATGATTCTACAAAGCATCCAAAATATGACTCACTTAAAAACACATACTCAAAGTACATCATCATCTAAACAGCATATCTGTGTTTAAATATGAAAACCTTAAAAGCATCTCAAGCTGGCTCCATTAAGCTGCACAAGATGGTGTTTGTTATATCTGCACATATAAAAAAAAAAAAAAACGGACAGACGTCAGATTAACCACTCAGCTCCCCGGAATTTGGAAGCTCCATCATTACCCTAAGTAGTTTCACATCCTACATCCCGGACAGGAAACAATGAGTCTCTGGCTGGCTTTAAATCCACCCCCAGGATCATGTTTCCTTACACCGTCTGCCTCTGTCTCTGCATTACACACTGAATCATTGACTTTATACCTGAACGATCCACATTCCTAGCTGTTGGACAGTAATAAAACAAAGCTTCTGGGCTTTTAGTTTCTGAAGCTACGTTAAGAGATGAGTAATTCACATTTGCCCATAATACTTTGAACATGCTGACATTCCAAAGACATTTTTTGTACTATACAATTTGATCTTTTTTTGTTTTTTACGTGAGCTACCCTGTATCTTTCAGCTTCTATCCATACCTCCTACAGATACAATGACATAGTGTTTCATCAAGGCCCCATCAGCCTACTCAATGAACTACGATGCCCTCCAGAGGTTGGGCTATGAGTAGGAGTTAGAGAGATGCATGGGTAAGAGATCACCTGACTCTCGGGCCGACACTGCCGGCTCTGTGGAGCCCCGCGCAAATTACAGACTGCAGCTCTTGTTCCTGATCTTTAAAAAACCGACATGGATCAGTAGACTGGGCAACCTTCTAAACCTCACTTGTTCCTTGTAGCTCCTGATAGGGGTCCTTACAAAAATGTGAGAGATAGAAAGGGATAGAAAGAGAGAGCGATCACCTGCATCTTGTGACACGGCCTCCCTTGTGAAGAGCTGCAGCACCCTTCTTGGCGGTCCACCAAAACCAACGTGGATCGGAATCTGGGTACCTTCTTAACCCCTCAGTGTACCCTGTGCCTCTCCATTACCTGTCTCTACCTCCTCTATCCTTAGCCCTGCTCCAAAGAACCCTCACCTCGGAACTTAGCGTAGAATTTAGAAGTAACCTAGAAGGTACAAACAAAGTGAGAGATCCTCCCCCATCACATCTGCCGCCACCCTTCCTTACCTAATTGCATTTCCATTCCCACTGTCACGCAGGTTCCCTCTCTGCTCCCGGTACGGTCTCCTGCAGTAATCCTTTACTTTTCTCCCACATTTCTGCGTATGCTTTGCTTTATTACGAAATGGAGGAGTGTCATTATCCTCTTGCCTTTTTTTGTTTACTTTGGTCCTTTTGGTTTGGTAGTTCTGGGCTTCATTGTGCTTTATACTCAAAGCAAGGGGAGAATTTTAGGAGCACTCAACATATTGTATGAAAACACATTATTATTATTATTATTATTATTATTATTATTATTATTATTATTATTGCTGTTGTTGATGGTGGTGGTGGAGTTATTGTTATTCTTATTAAATCCATCCATCCATCTTTCAAATTTCAAATTCTAGTATGGAAGCTGACATGCTTTATTGACTGATTGATCGATCCATCCATCCATCTGTTATTATTATTATCATTATTCTTGTTGTTGTTCTTGCTGTTGTTCTTGTAGTTGTTGCTGTTGTTATTTTGTTGCTGTTGTTAGTGGTGGTGTTGTTGTTGCTGTTGTTCTTGCTGTCGTTCTTACTCCTATGTTATTCCATTACGTAGAGAAAGCGTCTCGGCAAACTGAAACACAACCCAAACAAAGGCCGCTGTTCTTAACGGCTTGCTGTCCGCCGCGGCACGTCGCTTTCCGCAGGAAAGCCACACCTGCACTTCGCTTCTTTATTTCCGCAGGCTTCTCACGGCTCTGACCCAGCGGCAGCCGGCCGCATGCGTTTCTCTTTGTTATTCAGAGTGTTTAAGGTACCATTGTTATTACAAGGAAACCCAGTCCAAACCAGAGATCTGGTCTCGCTGTGGGTTACGCCTGGTGGAGTTTCGCCGCTGCAAACCCATACTTTACAGCAGCCGGGCCCGAGAGCATTTGAGGTAATAGATCACGACAGTGGGAAAACACACGGGTGACATCTGCAAGCAAACAGCAGTATACTGTATTCCTCACCGGACTGCCTTCATCAGAGGGGCCATTTGTAAGTTAGACGGTAATTTTACTGCCTGATTAATAATATACATGTTAAATGTGGCCCTGCCGAATTAGCACGGAACCACCCGCCAGCGGGTCGCGCAGCTGTGATCATCCGCGCGCCCAGTTCGGTGGGAATCGCATAAGCAGCTGGGCTTGAAGAGTCATATCCAACATCGCGGTGTGTTCCTGTTCGAGGGACAGGCATCCATAATGCAATTCAATTGTTAAGCAAACGTCTAAAACAGCTGCAAGCTGATAGCAAAAAAATTCTGCATCAGTGATCCCACAGAAAACTGAAAAACTATTTTAACCTGCTTTTTAGGAAATAATGCTTTGTTAGGACATGTACATTGGAATTACTAAAACAATTCTGCGTATCCAGTCTTGCTCTCCTTTAATGTCTAAACCCACAGGAGGGACTGAAGTTTGGGGTTTGAGCGCAGGGTTAGCTGTTTGCCCCCCATCCCATGGAGTGTTTTTTAGGGGGTTACAGGCCGTGCTCAAGAACCTAACAGGAAAACAGAGGAACAGAGGCCTGACCCACTCAGCCACTCATCATTGACAATGTCTTTTTTTTCTTAAGACAAAGCTACAAAAGGATCTATAATGTAGGTGTAAGACCCAGTGAGGATAGGTTCTTGATTGATTTAATTTGATGTTGTTAAATTATTTACATTTTTAAGTGCTACTGTTAGAGAGGTTTGCTTTAACTGGCTGTGAGACACCCCCTGGTTGCAGCATGATCCCGGGGTGGGGAGTTGAGGAAAGGTTTATTGGGGTTTCCTTTTCAGAATTAACAGGGGCTGGTGGGGAGGGAGAGGGGTCAGGACGTCGCAAACTGTACTGGCAGAAATGTGAACACAAGGTAAATTAAATTGGGGCAAGAGGGATGAGCGGCACCCTGGATCATGTGACACCCTGGATCATGTGACACCCTGGATCATGTGACACCCTAGATCATGTGACATCTGGTTACGCTGTACAGATGTCTGAACGCAGGCCATGTGACGCCAATCACCCTTAAACCCCTGGGCGATAGCTTGGCTAACAGGCCACACGTCTGCATTGTGGACGCCCCCCCCCCCCCCCCTCCGTGAGGAGGCCCCACTTTCACTCAATGCTCTTGCCTCAGAGTCTCTAGCAGCCCGAAAAACGGGGCCTTCAATGTTTCTGGGAGGGTGGCCGTCCCCTGAGCAGAGGCAGCTGGGAAAATTCGCCAGCTGACTCCTGTAGGCATGTCGATGAAACAAAAGGCAAACGCTGACCAATTCTCCATGCATCGGGTCACTGTTTAGCCAAGTCCATAGTGATGGTGACCCGTGCCCTACTAAAGCCCGAGTATCGGATCTCATGTTGACCGACAATGCGATCTTTAACCACCAGTAGAAAAGCGCTATATAAATGCAATCCATTTACCATTTACCATCACGTCAATCAGCTTCTGTGGATGGCTCATACTCAAACTGGGAAGTCAGAGCACTGTGATTAATGAGTCTTGAATCTTCATGGCCATTTGGATCAGACTTACCCTAAAGTATCACAGAGCATATAGCCACATTTTTATAGAATCAAGGTTGTATCAACTCAACCTCAAAGTCTTATGAGTAAATGACTTTTCCTTCTGTCCTCTGTGTTGGTTTCTTAGGTTATATAAGTAACATCCAATAAACCTTGCAGGATGAGTTTATTAGAAATGGTTGAATGCACCGAGTTATGTTATTTATTATTAAATTCTTAATACTGTTCAGAATCTGCTGATTGGAATTTGTGCATCAGCTTACCTACTTGAGTTAAGAGAATGCTGATTGGATGAAATGGAAAGAAAAAAACAGGAAGTAGGGAAAAGGAAGTCAAAGTGTTGTACTGGCGAGCCATGTGACAGGTTCAATAAATTGTCGAAGGAGAAATCCGCGTCTCCCTAATGGCTAATTAATTCTGGGGGAGTCCAAACACCTACTTAGAGTCATTTTAGTATCGGGCATCTGATGCTTTTCTGTTCTGTAACAGGACATCATAAATTAGGCAGTATGTCATAGTGTTTTCTGTTTAGTTGCCCAGCCAAGACTTTAATCGAAAGGCTGCTTTTTAGTGATTTATACAGCTGGAGATATTCAGGTTAACTGCCAGAGGGTACTGCAGCACTTTGGCTCTGAATCCTCCCGTGGATCCGTCACTGTTCCAGGGTCAGGTTCCCGTCTCCTTCTGGTTTCCTCCGGGCCCGTGTCGTAGCAAGATAACTGGGGCACTGTGGCTGTTTGTCTGACAGGCTACATACTTCCCTCGTTCCATCTCTCTTTCTTTTTTCTTTCCGTTCCTTTTGATTGCTGGAAGTGGAGACAGCATATTTCACACTGACCACTTCCTGGCTAAAAGAGATTTTGTTCCTCCAGTTTCCACATTGTTGCTCTTTCTTCTCCTTCCCTGTATATATATATATAAAAGGAACTTCTCAAGCTCCACAGCCACTTTACATCCCCGAGCGTTTATAGACGACATTCTGCTGAAATGTGCCCAAAACACCAAAAACTATAGCAACCGACAAGCAAAAACAACTGAATCAATAATCTGATTATTAAAAAAAATCTTGTATCTTAATGTTACCTTAGTGATACAGGTGTGTATTAACACTTACAAAATAATCAGTTACATATAACGCATCTGTAAGCCCCATAACTATTGGACAACACCAGAGAAGCCCGTCTAGAGCATCATCTGCAACGCTACAAGTGGACAAATGTTTATTTTCCTATTATACACTTAGCTCTTGCCTCAGGCACTGGAATACTGAATACTGTTAGTGTTTAGAGCATTGACACGGTTCATTTGAAAATGTTCTTTTTCTAAGTGTTTTCTTCAGTCTCAAATTCATGCTCGCTCCCCTGAGTATTTTGAGGAAAACTGCGTAAGATTGTTTTTCATCCAAAATTATTCGCCTAAAAACTGAAATTTATTTATTTTTTCTTGGTACTGTCCGTGATAGATTCAAGGTCTTGCTCAAGTGTGTGTGCAAAACTAACAGTACAACAAATTCATTTTCCATTTTGATATATTCCCCTCCTCTAACATTAATACTCGAAAACATCCATTATGTTGATTAAAGAGGCATCAGTGGGCTATTGGGTTTACAGATTAATGGTGTTAAAAAGTGCATTATTTTAAATCCTAAGAGTAATTCAAGTCAAGTGTGACATTGGTGGCTTACTTATTAGTACTGGAGGCTCATATCGTTTTGGGTCTGCGTGTGCGGATCTGCTTTTCCTGGAGAAACATGGTTATGTGAGTTGGTGTCTCTGACCTGCCCATAGGGTGTGAGGCCGTGTGCTGTGATGGGCTGGCATCTTATCTGGGGTGATTCCCTTCCTCGTGACCTGGTTCTTCGGATGGTCCCCAGGCTTGCCACGACCTGGCACTGCATGAGGCTTTGTGGAGCAATTGGCGAGTGTTTTTGACTTAACTTTGCCTTCAACCATTAATGCTCCTTTAAGGAACATTCCAAATTACTGTCAGAAAAAAAGAGTGCAGACCTGGTATAGTTTTGTTTCCCAAGGTATAAACAACATTAATGTAACCCAAATGGTATATAGTTCCTCAGAGTCCATTTCTGTACCTTAAATTAGACTAAAAGGTACATTTACCTACAGCTAGAGTAAAATTGGCAGACCCTTGAGGTTACATCCCCAGTGAGAAGTATTTTTACCCTCAAAGGTACAAATTGGTACTTTTTTTCTGACAGTTTACTTCTTCCTTATGTATCTCATATATCTTATAGAGATGAAACACACACAGTTCACGACTGTCAGTGAAGGTCACTGAGGTCAATGAGACCATGTACAGTATCTGTGCCCCCCCCCCAATGAGAAAGCCTGCCATGATGTTTGCGGACATGAGTTTTGCTCCGGCAAGTGACCAAGATCCCTTTTACTGTCACACATGTTGCAAGCAGGACTGTGTACAAAGGGCGTGGTTACATATGGGCGTGGCCACAGATGGGCGTGGCTACAATTGGGCATTGCAAATGAATCATCTGCCGATCCAACATTCCGTTACCCCCCCTACCCTATTTCACAACTTCTCCTGTCCTACCCTATTTCACAACTACTCCTTGTCAACAGATTTTATACTTCCTATCCCCCCAACCGGTTGACGAATTTTACAGTGACCCCCCTACCTCCCAGGTTGACAATTTTCACAATCACCACCTCCTGCCCCAATCCACTAATTTTATAGTTGCTACCCCCACCCACCCCGGTGTCCACCCAATATCTCAACATGCTGTGCATTTACACACAAAGCAAACTGGGTTTGATGGTGAATATTCAGGAGCGCATGAAGCAAGAGCGAGAATGACTCATTCCGAGGGGCTCACTGCTGTCCCTTTGAGCGTTTCACATTTTTGCGGATTCTGTGTATCGATGGATCGAGTGAAACGTGCTCAGTGAATGAAATGCACATGTAACATCGAGCATCGGTTTGGCTCGGAAGGGCCTCGCCCACGGAGGATCGGCCTCTAACTATGGGACGCACTTGTCGGTCCTGGCGTGTCCCTGACCGTGACATTAGCATTGTCCGTGTGCACCGAAGTCGTGACGATCTATGCAGATGAGCTCCTTAAGATCGGGCCGGAGAGAAAGAGTGAGAGAGAGATGGGACAGCAATGATGAAATGCCATACCACAGCGGTCCTTGGATGTTTCCAAGTCGCCGGCCTCCACGTCTTCCACGTATTGAGAGCAGATGCTGGAGCAGTTGGTGCCAGGGGCCTAGGATGTTTTGGGGACATCTTAAGGATGTTCCAGGCGAGAGAGACACGCACTCGTCCTCGGGATGGGACGCTCGGCGGAGCTGGCAGCTCCAGCATGTGGTGGTCGACCTCTGGACGATCAAAGCGGCGAGGTAGGGCGGGGCCTAGCAAATGAAGAAAACGTGATGGCAGCGTCGACCACAACAGAGCAGAGAAGCTTCATAAATATGAATATTGTGCATATTTCAACTAGCTTTTGCACCAAAGCAGAAAATTCCCGAAGCGTCCGAGCTGTATGTGTTGCTCAGTTATGAAAAGCACTCGAGGACGCTTCCTGCATCGTGCACCCAGTCACGTTCAGGACTCAAGCCTGATTTTTGTCCACATGAAGAGGAAACAGTTCAAAGAAGCATAAATATACACAATGCTGGCTTTGACGAAGCCACTCATTTGGAATCAATTGCCCGTCTCGGTTTTGCGTTGACATAATTTATTAGCTATGTCCCATCGATTTGGCGTCAGGAACCTTAAAAACGTCAGAACTGCGTAATGGAGGGAACTGTCCCAAGATTACGGGCCTCTACAACATTATCCCCTGTAAGCAGTTTGTGCTTTTCGCTCCAGGTCTGCCGGGGATCAGGTTAACGTCCTCCTGCGAGCAAGCATCTGAGGCGGGGGGTGAAAATCCCGCATCAATCAATTCTGACTTTCCCGTGAGGTCAGAACGAAGTCGCAGAGAGAAATGCAGGTTTTATTGTACAGGCTGACCCATCCCAGCCCAGATGTGCTCGCGTCCTGGAAAACAATCCTTCCCTATGACTATAATCCCGAAATGTTTCTCTATGGCTGGATCATTTTAGAGCGCACAGCTGGGGCCCAAACGTATTCAGTTATAACCAGCGATTCTCAGGCCTAAGTGTGCTCAGTGCATTTCTATTAAGAAGATCATTTATTTAAACAGCCGAGAATGAGAATTAGATCCAAATACTTTTATATACAAAGAATTTACTTTGGGGTGTCATGCAAAACAGTTAAGGACAATCAAGACAATACAATAAGTGAATGCTGTAGATACAATAATAAAAAAATAATACAGCAAAACATATAGTAAAGGAATAATCATTATACCGTATGAATGTGGCATAAAGAATTTGGTTTTATTCGGCCTGCAAATTAGCGAGTCAGCAAAGTGACTTTTGGCTGTCTAATGATTTAACAAGTTATGCTTTGGATAATGATGATGATTTCCCCCAGTATGTTGGGGTGGGGTGGTGTCTGGGTACGCCTGTGTCAGACATCAGGATCCTGGTGACCGGGGCGACCTTCACCTGTCGCACGCACCGTGTGATCGTGTCGCGAGCCTGTGTCTGTCAGCTGGAATGCATCACCTCCCCTCCCGTGTGGGAGCCACTTGCTTTGATGCCGGACGCAGATGGGCTCGCTCTTAATTACCGCAGCGTGCCAGCTCGGCGAGCCACGTCCTGATTTAACGGGCATGGCGCAGACGGTGAGGAGCGAACGACGCCCTCGGCGCCGGGCCGCCAGCACCGTGACGATGCCTAGCTACTCACCGCTCTGCGTGGGTCACAGTGAGTCGGGGTTTTTCCATGCCTAAGACGTAGGGGAGAGGCTTGTTTACGGAGTCTCCCGTCACACTCATTTCGGATTTTCCTGGAAGACACGTTCGGCGTCGTAAGCTCTTTGCCAACATGTGCCGGATGTGACCGCAGGATAAAGGTCCATCGTTCCTTCTGTGTATTCCGGGTCGACCTCATCCTTGACGAGCACACATAGGCAGAAGGCTGGGAAAGTCTGCTTCTGGAAAGCAGGATTTTTTTTCTGGGGAAAAAAAGCAGATGAATAAAGGCAAGGAAAAAAAAAAAGATGGCAGATTGTTCCAGCAGCAAAATGGCGCTCACCTCTCTGTCTGAGGTCCATCTCCTCGATCTTATCCTGGAGAATGATGACTCCTAAAACTTGAGCCGGGATTGGGAAATTACAGGAAGAGTCCCGAAGAAGGTCTGGCAGGGAAGCACCTGGAGTGATTTGTGAGGGGAGGAGTGTGAGGGAAGCACAGTGCAGGAAACCAAAGGAAGACTCACCGGCCCGAGTTCTGCCCCCTGGTGGACGAGAAGGGCAGGGTGATATTGTAGTAGGCCCGGTGCTGCCTGACCCAATGACACCTGTGTCCCAGAACCGTGGATGGATACTTAAAATCCTACAGCTGCCACAGTGTGAGAGGCAAATCCTACCACACATACAGGACCAGTGGAACCAGGAAGAATGTTTATTTGCTCTAATTTCAATACATTTATTTATTTTAAAACACTTTCTGTCTTAAAAATTCTAAGGTACTTGTCCCTAGAGTCCCATATTAACACAGACCCTACCAGTTCCCTCTCTCTATCATTCCTGCTGTGAAATCTTAACTGAAAAACACAACTGGGCCACAGAGAGAATAACAGTGAGACCTTTCGTGCTGTAAATCAGCACAGATGTAGCAAAGCAGCAGCTCTAAATCAAAGCGCACTATCTTTCAGGTAAAATGCAGGATGACAGCCTATCTCTTCTTCATTATAAATTACATGCTTCTCTGACAGTCAATCCATGCAGTAAAATGATTGAAGGTGAATAACTGTTTCAGACTGATTGCACTTAAGGATCTGGTATCACCTCCAAGTTAAGAGCATTACCGCAAGAAATCCCGCCGTCCACGGAGGCCGTTTCAATGTCCAGGTGTAGCACGTACAATTAAATCTTATTCCAGAACAATAAATTTAATTCTCCAGCCACTAATATGTCGGCCTGTGATATAATTTATACGGCATTTTAATAATGCTCCGTTTTAAGTCGCCGTGCCATTGCTGTCGGAATTCACTGATTGCCACTTATGCCCGTTGGCGTTAATTAGATGGCTGTTTGGCGACACGGGCCGCTTCCTTCACCGACGGTGGCTCCCCATCCTTCATACCTAAATGAACCTGAACGGTGGAGATGGGCTTCCAGACCCATCATTTTCATTAAGCCCATAAATTGGAAGTGAGGGCAATTAACTTTCGCTCCGCGGAAAATCCGTCATCCTCCTTAAAGTCGAGGGGCGGTTTGGAAGGAAGCTACTGGCAATTTAAACAGGAAACGGACCGGCACGTGGCGGCCAGCTCTCGCCGGCGAAACATGGATTAGTCGCGGGACCCGTAATAGGAGTACCGCGGAACCGCGCGCGAAGAACGCTTCGAAATGCGTAATTAGATCGTTACGAGGGTGAATCGGCACAAATGGCAGCTTGGGTTACTTTATAACAAAACGGGGAGGGGAAAAAAACGGCAATGACAAAAATCGTGTTTTTTTTCATAATGTGCCAAAGGACATGGAAAAAGCGAACGGGTAATGTACGGGCAAGATAATCAAAGTAATGGACGGTTTGTACCAGATCAATGGCCTCCCATGCACACTGCATGGTATTAGCCGAGAATAATGACTGCTGAAGAAAGCCAGGCTTTGAAAGATTGTGTCAGACCATTATTCTTTAGATTTGTGTAATGACCACAGGAGGTTATCTGTTAACATACATACGTATGTATACTATGTAACGTACGTATCGCTTACACATCTAGCATACGTAACCTGCTTTCTTAATATACATTTTATAATACCTCATAAATTCATTCATTATTAAAACTGTTTTATTGTTGCGTTCATTGCACATGTTGAACACTGGCAACCTTTTTTTTCAAATAAGACACAGCTGCAGAATAACTCCACGGGGGAGGATAATGTATTTTTTTTTTTTCGTTATGTGTCAGAAGTCGATGCGAAATGCCTCAGAGGACAAGCTGAGGGCTCTCTGCAAAGCGTCAGGATTACCGCCACGGCACAGACGTGCCGTTTAGGGAGCGCAAAGACCTGTGTCAAAGCATACACGTGTCTGCGTAATTATTAATGCCCCCCCGCTTCCTCCCTGTGCTGGAGGGATGTGTGCAGCACGAACCTTCTGTGTACCGTGGAACACGCCACAGATGTGTCCTCTGACACCCCTGCCTTTTATTTATTTATTTTTATTTATTTGGATTCTATTTTATCTTCTCCTTGACCGCTAGCGCATCATGTGCCCGACAGATGTCGCGAATGGCGGCCAAATAAAGCCGCGAGTGTAGCTACGTGTTCGCGGCCGATGCCAGCGGCGGCAGGATGTTTATTATATGATAGGAAAGGTGACTTCATGGATCCTGGAGTGGAAAAGTACGGGGAGACACGTGGTGGACATCAGGGAAAACGGGCAGGGCGGACAGCTCCTGAAGGCCGGCCCAGGTGCAGAAAAATCGGCGTTTAAGAGAACATCACGCCAGCGGCCCGAGCTAGCGGTACTAATCCGCACCTTCGCTCTTAATCCAGCCTGACAGGTCCAGCAGCATGATATGATTGCGCGCGCCAAACAAATTCAGACTCTCTGTTCTAATTTCCTGGACGTTGAAAGGAAAGGCTTCCTGCGGCCCACATGGTCTATGTCCACACTACAGCACGCGAGTGAAAAATAGCTACTTGTATTTTTTTCGTTAATCGTGGCTGGGTTTGTGGACCAACCTTGGGCTGGACAGCAGTTTGCGAAAGCGGAATGGTTGGCGATTTATATCGGAAAATGGCCTAAACCGATGAGTGGATGGATTAGTTAAAGGACAGTGCTCATGATTAACGTCTGTGCCGTCGGCCCATCCGCGCACGACAGCGCTGAGAAAACATACTTCTTGACCGTATCCATAGTGGTCAAGCTTCTTTCATGATACAGTCACTGTTTCCTGCTATTTGTTTCTGGTATATTTTTAAAAATGGACTGTAAATCCCATAGCACCTTATAACGCTAAGTTTCCCCATATATTACTTGCTGGAAAAAAAACGTCACCACAGATTAATCAGTTTTGCTCATCTGAGGGTTTCTATCCATCCTTACAGTTAATTAATAACAGCCACATTGCAGTTCTAATTGCTGATATATGAGTAATTTAAAATGCCGCTATTTTTGCATGTGTGTTTCTGTCGGCGGCTAACAACAGATTAGCTTGGACATGGACGTCTCCGTCTTACCGGTAAAATCTGCGTGACGTGCGCCAGAGGAAACCCGCATGATTTAACGTGGGAGCCGTAATTTATAGAACGACCCTGATGTTTAGTGCCCAGAGATGAACGGGAGACACGGAATACGTCCCCCCCGTCCTGTCCAAATAAAACCAGCGAGCTGCCAGAGGGCCACTCCACTTCCAGAACTTTCTCGCCACGCTCCAGGTTTGGTCAGACTGCGATCACATATCACGCAGTGTGAAGATTATTATCATTTTCCGCTAAGCGTGCTTTTTTATCCTCCCTTCGACTCTGCGACAAAGCTGGGTGCCAAAGTAATTGTTATATCCTGGTAGCGAGCTCCGGCTTCCTGCGTGTAGGGAAGGGCGCCTGTTGGTGTTTATTTTGCCTGGGGGTCCCCACTGTTAAGAAACCCCCGGAAGTAATGTACGCAAGGGGTTTGAGCACAGCAGGTACGCGCAGGTAGACTCTTTTTAGTCCCTCAGCTGAAAAACAGCCTGCTTCCTTTGTGTGTGTGTATATGTTTTCTTTTTTTTTAATGAATAAAGCACACCGGTTCTGCATAATTTACATCTAACACATGCGGCCTGTGGTGTTATCCAAATACACAAACCCTGCTTGAAATGGCGGAACACTTCTGTGCAAAACTGACTGGGTCTGCGTCTCTCCAAGCCAAACAAACGCCGGCAAGCTTTGCGTGTAGGGAGGTCGTTAAGCCTCGCGCCCAATTCTTTTTCCTCCCCCTCCCTGACCGACTCTAGCCGAGTCATTTCCCAGCTCCAGGGTCTCCCCTTCACCCCGGGGGCAGCCCGTGTCTATGCACCCAGCGTCGTTTAGCCGGACGACAGCTCGGACGTGAGGCTTTGTAGCCCGTGCGAGAGTCAAATCCTGCCACAGTGTCTTTCAAAGACCCACTATACACTGTCCGACTTGACCAGGGATCCTAAAAGGAATACACATATCCTTTGTAGCGTCCTCGGTCCTAACCGCCGTTTCCTCTAAAAACAGTATGATTGCTATACCTGTACTTGTCCCGCAAACCCTTTAAAGTGGGATCATGCTGTCTAATTTCATGAAAGAGAGATGAAACATTTCCAGAGGCAAGATATTGCCACAGATTACTTATTTTAAGCTTGGTACGTCAGAATCTTTACAAGAAAATTGTCTTTCAGACTAAAAGGCTAGTAGTGTTTGGGATTTAAAGATATAAAGGATTCAGTGGGATGGAATTTACGTGATACTCCTGGACTATACTCCATCAACTATACTCTAAAAGCCATAAAGTATATCTTAATTCTGTCCACTCAACTTGAGCAACAGTCCCAGACATATAAGTAAATTCTGGAAATTGCCCCATAAACATTTGCACGTCTTTCCGGCTCCTTATGCTTTCCATACGGGCGCCGTGCGAGGATAATAAAACTGTCAGTGGGAGACGCAGAAGAAAGTTCTGTGGATTGATAGAGCGTGTTACGGACCCACTGAACCCACGTCTGCCCAAAAGCGGCTTTACTGGGCTTGTGTTCGGGCTTATGGAAAATACAGGGGAACAAGCCGGCCATATCCGAATTCCCCACTCGGCCCCCGCGCTCCCAAACGGCGAACCGCAGGGGAGGGGAAATTAACACGCTGAGAAAACACGTTAGTTAACAGAAAGAATGACACAGTAATGTTTGGCTAACAACGTCCAATTAAACATTTGCTTTCTAGTAACCAAACCAGTTACATGTACTAATCGGAGTACTACATGTTTCATCTGAACTCAACCAAGAATTAATCCTTTAATCTTGACGTATTTGTTTGAAAATTGCGTGATTAATAACATTTATTTAATTTGAGTCTGATTGGTATAACTCAGGCAGTGGCTGGTTATTTAAAAGAGAGAAATAATGAAGCGTGATCCGAATCAGCCAACTCTGATGACACGGAGATCTTGGGAAAACAATGGCGGAGAGACTGAGCTGAGAGACAGAGAGGCGAGGAAACAATGAGGGCGGCAGATTGTTGGGGAGAGGAGAGGACGGCGCTGGGAACGAGGAGCCGGGAACGGAGACTCGCCTTCCCGCGAATCCACCCTGGCTAATTGCAGCCAATTGGAAACAGATGGGAAGCCACTGTGCCATATTCTGAGGAGACCTTAGAGGCCCCGGCATGAAGGGAAGAGGAGGAGAGAGGGAGGGAAAGAGGGAGGGAGGAACATGTGCAGCGGCGACCAAAGAGAGCATATAAACGCGTGCATGTACAAACAGAGACACAATCATACACAGGAACCTTGAGGAATTCATATGAACCGGACATACAGTCAAATGTTACACCAAGGTAAAAGATTCTTAAAAGGCCATACTGTGTATGTCTTTAATCTCTTTATGGCTTATAAATGAGTGAATGGTGGATGAATGAATGGATGAATGACTGATCGGGTAAATGCATTGTTGTCGCGACGAATGAATGGCAGAGTCTCACTAAACCCTGCCACGCCTGATTTTTCTTCATCCCCAGTGTGTTTTCATCCTAGTATGCCAACAGAACAAGCCGATAACGATGTCTGCCTGAGGACTGAATCATGCTAATCACATTAAGCGTAAAAAGTTTAATTCAATATTCTTCAGAAATCATAAATAACGATAAATGGGCATTTCCGCACTTTTTCATCATGCAGCCTCTCACGTGGAGTTATGGCAAACTATGAACAGTGATGTTTCTCAACAAGGCAGACTTTCGGAATTAAAAAATAATAATAATTAATTAAATAAGAACTTAGCCACCAGAGGTGAGGGAAGACAGCACTTAAGATTCAAGTCGTTCACTGGAGTTGTGTTTGATTAGTCATGTTTCATTAGTGATTAGCTGTTTATAGCAGGGATACCTCATTTCAATTAATGGCAACAAGCCCAGTTTGGCACAGTACAGCAAGAGCCAGACCTTAGTCATGCGTTCTTATGGGAGTTTCCGATATACTTAAATATAATTCTACATGGTCATTCACACCCATAAGAAAAGACATCCAGACTATTACCCAAACCCTAAATGGGAATAAAGTAAAATCATATCCATTAATCACAGGCTGCATTTGACCACATTTTTGTTTAACGTCAGAGGCAATGTGTGGTAAGAGGTATGAATTTATTAGTTGGTGCAAATTGATTTCATTGGGGCTGTTTTGGGATTTGAAATGGGCCTTAATTTGGACCATGGCTGGGATTTTAAATGGAACTTAATTAGGTCCATTATTCCTTAATGACTTTCTGACCCCCTGAGAAGCTGGAGGTTGTAGTGTGGGCTGTGCACGGTCAGCGTGCTCCAGGCCATGCAGGGAAGAGCCTGCTTTGGAATCGTTCAGAGCAGATCTGCGTCACAGCGTTTTCCGGAATCAGTCGCTCACGCTACGTTGGGGGCCCCTGTTTGGGGCCCGGTGAACCTTGGAATCCTATTTACTTACATTCACTGAATATTTCACAGTATCTTTGTGAGATGAATTTTAAGTTCTTTACTCAAAATGAGTGAAAAATAAGCATAAATAATGTCAGATTGAAATTATTGAACAATATAGAAATATACAGTATAGACATATTTATATAATAGAGACAATTATATAGCTTCATAGACTTTTATTTATGTAATTAACAGCACCTGTGATTCAATCAAACTGTGTGTAACATTAGCATAAATAATATTAAGTGCTACTTTGAAACCGAAATAGGCCTCACAGGGTTTTTCTTTTAGAAATTACTTGGGGGAAACGTGACCTTTTGGGCTGTCTGCTATGCTTTGTGGGTATTTCCCACAGAGGGCTTTATTTCCTCTTGACAGACCTTGAAGGAGAGCAACAGCCCTTTTGTTTATCTGCATGCATTCCAGCCCAGAGGCTCATGGGTAATTTCTGACATTCCCCATCATTTCCCAGTATGCCAGTCACACAGAGGGCTTTCAGTTTGTGGCTTTAAGTTTGTGCCTTTGCAAAATAACTGAGCAAAATTAAGAACATAAACTGCACATTTTATTTTAAATAGTCAGATTCCTTTGATGTTGAAAGATAAATCTCTTAAACCATTTCATAAATATTAAATAAATCCAGCCGTACTATATATTTAAATTTCAGAATTACATTACTTTCCTATTTTAACCAGTGATGTATGATATAATCATGAAAACTGAATGAGTGTAAAATAAATGTTAGTTTATGGTATATAAGTCAAAAGTGGATTCTAAGGCTGACAGAAATCAGTCTTATTTGAACAACAAGACTGCGCACTTTCAATGACATACTTTGAGGGATGTTTGTTTTTCAAGTCAAGCCCTAAATCGTTGCCTCAATCACAGGCGTCTCTTTCCGTAGCTGTAACAGTAAGCGGTGGCTAGAAGACTTAGTGCTTCTCAGTACGAGAAGCAGTAATTTGGGAAGAGTCGCTAAATCACAATATATTACCTGGCCCCTTTCGATGACGTCGGCAGGACCAGGGGATTAACCACAAGCCAGGTGGAAAAAGCGGGTTGATATGAAACAGGGAACGCTGACAGACCCTCTGAAGAGTCCCTTCGGGAAATAAAGCCCCCACAACGACATGCCAGTTTAATCATATGCTTGCAGTTCCATAATTTCAACATCCTTGTGGTATTTTTTTTCTTTGCCACAACACACTTTATGTGTGTAATTCCCTCTGATTCATCGATTCAGCCCGGGAAGGGTTTAATATAACGTTTCCATTTTGTTTGTGTGCACATAAACATTTTTTCGGTCATTTCGGCTATTTCTGGAAAAAAAAAAAAACTGGAAAATACTATCACAGAAATAAGCAAAGTGTGGTGATTATGAGAACTAGGACCACTGAAGAATTCACCCCCCCCCTTTTGAGATACATGTGCCTTATGCAAATATGTGATCTATTTTATTTTTATTTACTTATTACATAATTATCTCTATAGTGCTTTTAATTATATCCTCTGCAATTTCCATATAAGTTCTAACAGTTTAAATGGATTATAAGTTATTAAATGTACATTTGGCAGGCCACACTATAATCTCCATAGCACCAGTTTCATGTTCTGCTACCTAATTATTATGTTTCTGTTTGTTTACATTTATTTATCACATAGAAGCAGAGTAGCTATACAGTCAGTGGATGTAGTAAGAAGGACTAAAGCAGAATTCCGTCGTACAAAATGCATTTTGAGTCGTTGTCTATCTCCACGGCTCATTTCGGCCATAAAGTTCTTCGCTTCACGCAGCAGCTGTCACCCGTCACTTTGAGCTTCCCACCAAGTCAAACGTCGGGTGACAGCAAATAGGGCCTCACTCTCCTCAGATGTTGTCTGTGCGGTCGAACCTATTGTGTCAATATAACGTTTTCAAGTGGTAAAGTGAATGGAGCAGGAACTCAGCATTCTAGAATTTGCCAGAATGTGCCGTTATGTGAATGTGATCTCTGATTCAAATATTGAAAGTATTGGAATTTTTAATTTGTCGTTATTTTGCAAATGTGACATAAGATGGAGAAAATAAACTGGGACAGGCTCCATAAATCAAGCTCTCTGCTGGACGGGAACTAACAAAATATGTTAAAATCAAGCGTCAACTGATTAATGAAGATCTTGTATGATGGAAGGCAAAGTAATGGATCAGCAAAGTTACACATTGTTTCAAAACACAAACAGCCGTAACTGCAGATCCACTCTTTCAATTGTGACCTCATCAATGGAACAATTACTTAGCGCTTTGAAACATTAGACCCACATTATTAAACGACTATCTTATTAATTCGCAAGCAAGTGTCTATGCTTCTCCCCGGTGGTATTCAAGGGCACCAATACTCAAGGCTGATATTAAATAGTACGACAACCTCGATGCACTCGGAATACATTTTCCATTTGTGCGGTTCTTAAAATGCTTGCTGGAGATGAATGTTTAATGTCTCATATGAGATCCTACAGAGAAGGAGAAGAGTAAAAGAGTGAAAGGAAGCTTAACCTCACCCTGGAACTAGTTATAGTAATAATTGTGAGATATGTACCCAGAAAACTGTAGGGGAATTAGGCTGGAATAAATCCAACTACAGCAGGAAATTAATTACTTCGTAATGCCTGCATTAAAAGCCAGTCGTTATCTACTCTCCTTAGATAAACCCAGTAATCATAATCCTTTATTGAACTCCTTTTATGCTGGTTGTGAAGTTCCCCATTAAACCAAAAAGAACCTTTTTTGTGTAATTCCTTATAATATGATTTTAGATACTTCTGACATTTTATTTGCTTTCATAGTTTTCTTACTATTTTCCTAAATATTTGGAAACAGATGGCTGCATTTAGCCCTTAAATCGGATTCTGGGGGGGGGGGGGGGCTGGTTCTCAGCAGTGTTTAGTCTGTCCTCCACCCTTCTAAGTGGATGTCCAAAGCTGTCAGTTGTTCACGGCAAAGTTTGAAGAGAATGAAAGAGACGTTTTTCCTCCTCGGTCTCAGGTGCTTTTCATTTCATAGTAGGTGTCTCTCCCTATAGCGCATATTACCTCCGCGTCGGTGTCTGGAAACAGGAATTTAGAGAAAACCTCAGTGAGTTGGAGCAGACATCCCATCCCATCTGACTTCGGTTGGTTTCCCAGAAGATAACTGCCAGTTTGTTTTGACCGCACTTTTCTTTCCCAAAGATGAAATGTATGACTCTCCCGACTGACGTAAAATTTTTCTGTCAGCCGTTGTTAAGTTTTGGACTTTTCAAGAACTTGCAAATTCCCTCTTGGATTCCTCTGGAATGTTCCGAAACAGAAAAAAAAAAACAGATGAATACATCCGATGCACAACGAGCATTAAATAATGTTGTTAATTGATTTTAATGCTATATGAAATAAGTGCTTTATTCTCTTGATCCCAGTTGAAATTGAGTCATGTCTGAGTCAGGATGCTAAACTGGAACCATAAGTACTACAGGCAAGCTTGCCAGTCCTGTGGAGCGAGCCATTCTGATCCACATTACGAGACATTTCTGCTTCCGGGAGGTATTCCGGAAGTATTCCGGAATGGCATCAAATAGGAGGCTTCGCTGCCTGCCAATTTGCACATTAATTAAAATCAAAAATGTGTCTAGAAAATACGCAGCTTAATGGACAGTGCGGTAAGCTGTAGCGCCCTCTGTCTTTCTGCTTGCGTACGTGCGAGACACGGACGAGCGGCCCTCTGTAGTGGCCTGTGCTTGAGTCCCCCTCCCCTCAGAAAGACGTCTCCAGGTCTAGCAAACTCCGGCTAATGTCGCTTTTCTGTTCATTAAAACAATATTGCTCCCTGAGCTCATGTATTTCATCTGGTTCGTCAAGAAGGGCCCCAACAAATGGACAGGAAGTCACATTTTGCGAGTCTCTGGCTTCGCCTGCCGTTCGGCCTGCTTCAGCTTTCAGCCCGTGGAAAACTTACTGGCAGGTGGACCTGGACCTTATTTTTCGGTCTGTTGTGTCTCGGCGCAACCTCCTGTGTGGCCTGTCACCTTCAGGGTGACTGCTCTCCTACCATTCATTTTCAGCTTTCATTATAATCTTGGAGAACCCTGGTCATTAATTTCAAGTGTGAGCATCCTTAAGTCATTTTATTGCCAAAGCTTTTAAACACGTGCAGAAAAGCAGAGCAGTTATAAGCTAGATATTTACGGTAGAACAGGTCAACGTGTTGCTGTGTTTGAGCCTGGAAAGCATTCAGCCTGTTTCTTTGCACTGGAAGGTATATCACAGTTGCCAATAAGGCCGCCGCATCGCTGCAGAATTGTTCTGTATCATTTGTCCCGACGCCGCTGCAGTCACTGTGTCACCGCAGGACTCGACTCAGAGCAGCGTGGAAAACTGAGCTGCCAGCCAGGCATAGGGTGAGGCGTTAAAGACTCACAGAGCTCTATGCGTCACTCGCGAGAGGTGATTAACTTCAGATCCCATGTGAGATGTTCAGAACACCTTCGCAAGCTATGCACAATATACGAATGTGCATGCAACAAATATGGCAGTATGAGGCTCCTTAAGCTTGCATGGATGCGTATGTAACTCTTATGAAGACACACTGCTTTTAAAAACAGAGGTGACCTGCTCCAGCCTCTATCTATCTATCTATCTATCTATCTAATTATCTATCTATCTATCTATCTATCTATCTAATTATCTATCTATCTATCTATCTATCTATCTAATTATCTATCTATCTATCTAATTATCTATCTATCTATCTATCTAATTATCTATCTATCTATCTAATTATCTATCTATCTATCTATCTATCTATCTATCTATCTATCTATCTATCTCTCTCTTATTATCCTTAGCCCTTACTATCTAGAGCTCTCAGGGAAAATCAATCCTTTGCCTGTACCTACTACTGTATTCTGTAAACAAATATTTGATTTGATGTTATTTTTACATTTGAAAGAAAGCAGCTGATTGGACGGCAGGGTGGCGCAGTGGTTAGCCCTGCGGTCTCACACCTTCAGGTCTGGCTGTATAGGGAATAGGCAGGTGGAGTAAGTGACTGCATGGCGTCGCGTGTCAAAAGCAGTTGAGGTGATGTCATCGCGGCCTGACAGTACCTTCCGTAAACCATCATTTCCCTCATTTTGCATGTATGACTGGATTTGTAGCTCTAGGTGTTTAACTGTGTAAAAAAAAAACATGGGCTTGTCCCCATAATTGCAATGAGATAGTGGAGAGTTTGGACAGCTGAAGGCAGCAGCTCATATATGAGGAAAAAAAATACTTGGTGGAAGGGACTGTGAAGATTCTTCTATTACATTATTTTCTCACGTGACACTGTGACGACCGAAGTCTTAGGATGGGGAAAAAAGCGGAAATAAGTCCATTTTCTGAAGTCGCGTTTGTCTTACGCAATGAAGACAAACATGCTGTCTTAGTATCCCTACACAAAACTCCCCCACGTCTCAGACGTACTGAAAAATAGCTTTCTGACACGGAACGAATACCAAAAAGAAAAACAAAACTCTGGTTTCAAAGGGAAGCAATCCCAAGGAATGTGTTCAAATAAACCTTGGATTACTTTGAATGGTTCCCTCTGTGTTGATCGGATTGGGTATCTGTAACTGAGGGCATTCTTCACAGAAATAATCTGCCCCAGATTTCTCAAGTCCGAACGCGGCGCGAGTCACCTTGCCGGGCAGGTTAGCTTCATTCAAGGCTTAAAGGGAGGGGCTCCCCATATAGGTACTAGGTAGAGTTATGCCGGTTATTTTGTGGCACTGCGAATATCTTCCCCACCATCACGTCCCAATACAATGTGTGGGAACACCCAGCAGGGATCACTGGGAGTTTGAGACTCACTCTTAGAAGTGGACCAAAGTGTAGGGGTGGATTATCTTATATGGGGGGTCCTATGCTGACATAAGCAAGGACATTCAGGTGTTGCCAATTTAACTAACAGCCCATTTCTAACCTTCCATTTTTTTTCAAGGGGGGGGGGGGCGGACCCTTATTTTTGCTGGGGCCTGAGGCTGTATCAGAGGTTAGCTTAGTCCACCCCTTCCAAAGAGTGGGTAAATATGGTCCAGCAAAAACTATTCTTAATCAACAAAGGTGAAATCACTGTTTTGGCAAAGAGAAAACTGCGCACCTCTTATCTCATACCAGATTGAGGTCTCTGATCAGGTTTCTGATCCAAATGAACGCAATAAAAACAAAATGATATGGTAAAACGCGACGTTGACCGGAGTGACCCCCTGCATCACCCTGTCGGCACACTCAGCAGCCCTGCCCACTCTCCTGACACAAGGTGCTGCGTGTGATTAAACCGTATTTTAAAGATGGAGGATCTCTGCTGACAGACAGCCGCATCACGTGCGTGTGGTCATTATCCACCCAGCGCACGCAAGCGATAAAATCGGAGGAGACAAACGAGAGTCCAGCGAGTCACGGAGAGCATTCAGGGGCCGTGAAAAGCCGTCGTCCGCAGGGGTCAGGGTGACAGATGGGGAGCCGCAGCCAATCGGCCAGTGTGACCATTAAAGGCACCCAGGCCTTACGTGTTGACCTCATGGGGGACCCCTTTGGCTTGTATGAGGGTGGGTTTGCGGGGAACGGATTTCAGGTTGAGATGGCAAATTGTTACTCAGCAAGGCCATAAAGGTGCGCCCCCCCCCCCCACCCCAGCAGTGACCTATGGCTATTCTCCTGGCTCCCAATTCACTTTGAGTCTACAGCATCCACCCCCAACTCCAATTCCATTATGTACTTTTTTTGCCTTAAAGTGGAGTCACCTGGGATGTAATTAATTAATTAGGAGGCACATGCGTGTCAGAGGGTCACGCGTGCACCAAGCGGGCCGCGCTCGCAGCGTTCTGCATGATTGCGATTAATCACGGGCATCAATCTGGTGCAGAAATCTGAGTTGCTAATTGGGCGACGGCGAACGCGCACGCACCTCTCCGCCAGCCTCCCGTACAATAACATCGTTTGTGTGCGCGGATTAGATGGACCGGGGGGGGGGGGCGGAATGACTCACGTAGTCCTGGGGAATGGGGGGTGGGGTGGGGTGTGGTGGTTGTGTTCCCCGTTTCAGATGCCGCCCAGAGCTCTTAAACAAGCTGCCGTTTAAATTCAGAGGTTTCCTTTTACTCACAACATTCGATCCGCCGTCGCGACTCCAAACAAATGCGGGCAGAGTTTCTTCTTCTTCCTCTCTTTCACCGTGCGTGAAAACAAATAAGTTTCATACTTTCCTTCTCAGGTCTTTGAAATGCCTGGGGGGGGGGGGGGTTTGGGGGGGAGGGGGGGTTGCAGAAATGCTAATGGAAATGTTATGTGTGCATTTACGACGGAGGGGTCCGTATCCCGTCCTCGGGCCCCGGCTGACGCTCTTCCAGGGCCGACGTCACTCTGCAGAAGCTGAGAAGGTCGTGTTACACCAACCCCACCCGACCTTACGGGGGCAGATCGGCAGCGAGTCCCGAGATGTCAATCGAGCACAAAAGGTACCCTGTTTCCCAGTGGGCTTTGAGGACCGGGGCTCCACGTCTCACTCGCATGCACGCCGGGCCCATCCTGCAGGATAATAAACACCCACCCCCTGCCTCCCCAAAAACTGCCCCCTAGTTTGCTATAGCCTATCGTCACGAAGATTGAAGGGACCACCTTTGGCTGAAATGTAATCAGCGGCATGGTAAGGGGGCCCACGGATTTATTAGGGTTAGACAGTAATGTAGAGCAGGCGTTGGGATGGGGGTGTATGGGGGGGGGGGCGGGTTTGGAGGAATGGGGGTTTCAGGCCAAGCACAAGACAGTAGAATTTCAAAGTTCGACGAATCAGCTTCAGTTGCGCCCTGAAGTAACCCCTTGTGTCTCACTAAGCCAGCCTGAGATGAAACTTTCAGCAGCAAATATGGAAATGTGTTCCCAAGTTGTTTTTGTTTTTAAGAGACTCTGTGTTCCGGCAGAGGGTTTGTCCTCTCCCCTCGCTGAGGAAATGACCCATAGCTGATCGTTTTTGAGGACCAAGAAGCTGCTGGTGTTAGGAACAGGGGCACACAGCGTCGTACATCACACCCTGTCACCCAAAGCCATGATGGACTGGCATCCCATCCACGGTGTGCCCCACCTCACGCCCTGTGCCGCCTGCGATAGACTCCAAGCTCACTGGGTCCTTGCACTAGACAAGTGGTCAAGGAAGATGGATGGAGTGATGGAGTTCAGCTATCGATGCCTGAATGCACATTTACAAACACTGGGATTATTGCATGCTTTTGTGTGTGTGTGTGGGGGGGGGGGGCATGTATATTGTACATCACATTGTGGGGACAAACGGTGTGCGCGTGTGTGTGTGTGTGTGCGTTCATGTATGTGCGTGCATGTGTCTGTGTATGTGCATTCGTGTGTGTGTCTGTGTGTGTGCGCATGCATGTCTGTGTGTGTGCGTACGTGCGTGTCTGTGTGTGTGTGTGCGTGTATCTGTCTATGTGCGTGTGTGTGTGTATGTGTCTGTGTATGTGCATTCGTTTGCATGTCTGTGTGTGTGCGCGTGCGTGCATGTGTGTGTGTGTGCGTGTGTGTGTGTGCGTGTGTGTGTGTGCGCGCGCATGCGTGTGTCTGTGTATGTGTGCGCGTGCATGTCTGTGTGTGTGCGTTCCTCTATCCAGGTTGCCATCATTGTTACAGTGTGTACTGCACAGAGTGAGCTTCAGCACGGACTGTTGTTCTTGCAAGTCTCCAGGGAGGATATTCTCTGCTGAAATGCTGCATACAGTATAATTGTGTAATTCAGAGAGATTAGTGCGTCTCGCCTAACACTGCGACACAATACCGGAACTGACCCAGCCGGCCTGAAGAAACGATTTAAATATAATAAAGCCTTCCGGCATCACGTATTCCGATTATGTGAATACAGATACTGTAATTAATGTGAATGCTTAACAGACATCTTTTTGTCATTATCCATCCATTCTTTTTCCCCCTGATCCAAGGTAACATTATTAGCAATACTGCTATTATCATTAATATGGTTAATAATATTAAGTGACGTAACACTGAAGTTCTACATCTAAAACAAGTAAAAGTAAATGCAGTCAATCCTGTCCAAGGTGGCTGCTGCCTCAATGCTGTGAAGATTCTCCTGGACTTGGTTTAATTTTTTTCGGAGATAGATCGTCTGCCCGGCCGCGATGACATCACCTCAACCGGTTTGACACGCGACGCCACGCAGTCACTCACTCCACCTGCCCATTCCCTATACAGCTAGACCTGAAGGTGCGAGACGGCAGCGCTAACCACTGCGCCATCCTGCCGTCCAATCAGCTGCTTTCTTTCAAATGTAAAAATAACATCAAATCACATCAAAGGTTACAGAAAATAGCAGTAGGTGGAGGCGAAATATAATAAGAAATAGATAGATAGATAGATAGATAGATAGATAGATAGATAGATAGATAGATAGATAGATATAGATAGATAGATAGATAGATAGATAGATAGATAGATAGATAGATGATAGATGGATAGATAGATGGATAGATAGATAGATAATTTCCCTCTCCTGTAAGTCGCCTTGGATAAAGGTATCAAACAGATGAATATTTACATGTGACACATCACACAAGGACAACAGCTGTTGGAGAATGGGGCAGCACTAAAGGTCTAACGACTCCACCCTCTTTATCTGGAGAGCAGAGCACAAGCTGGTCAAACAAAAATCCTCCCTTCAGCTTGTCAAAGACTGTCGAAGTTCAGCTTCTAGCAAAGCTTCAGCGGGACAGGAGGGGAAGACCTGTCGTCCACTTTTTAAAACCACCAGACGCCAAAGAAATCCAGGTGTCCCGCTGTGCCGGCGGACTGCCCAGAGGCTGTGCCGCTAAGCGCCCACCTCCCAGGACGCCCGCGGCCCCCGGCCCCTTTGCTTTCTCCCCCTTTTGGTCGCCGATCGCTAATCTTTCTCAACGTCACTTTCGTTACTGCAGGCTCCCCGTCTCCAAGCAGGAGAATCCGTGAGCCAGAGCGCCGGTTTTAGGGTTCGGCAACAAAAGCCTCTTTCAAGTGCTTTGTCCTGGAGTTATCTCCGAGAGCGACAAAGTTCTGAAAGTGCCGTCGCTGCATTTCAGCCTGTGTTTGTTGCCGCTTTGCAGAACACGGGCGCTCATAAACTATTCATATTAATTGGAAAAAAAGGCCGGTCGCTCGCAGCGAAAGATGGATCAAGAATACGGGGAGGAAAACAGGGAGACCAGCTCCCTGAAATGAGAGGGTGAGGAAGAGACTCTGTGACAGCCGTCTCAAAATAGACACGCTGTGTGCTTTTCTTAAATAAGTGTAATCCGACATAAACAGAAGTCCATCCTTAGGTTTCCCGAGGTCTTCTAAATGTGCCACAGAGTTGTTTAAAAAAAACACTCTTTTTCTGCCTTGAGCGGCATCCAGCAATTTCACACCAGACGCCACCTCAGAAATGTCTGTGCCGGCTTAATGTTCAGCGAGAGACTGTTACCGGTAAGTTTATTTGCGTTGCCAAATTCTCAGCCATGGACATTTCTGAGCCTGAATCTCTTAAGTGAATATGAAATTTGACGTCCCTGTCTATTGCGCTATATGGGGAAATGGAGGTCAGGCAGAGAGTGGAATTTTGGGCCGGTTCCTCCCGTATCTCAGCTCCAAGTCGTCACCCCGCTTTCCTCTAGCAACGCAATCCCGGGAGCCCCCTGTGAAGGGACACCCCCTGAAGCGTCCTCATGACCTCACGTCGCGCATCCTACATTCTCCCAGGTCATCTGCTGTCCCTCACATTTATCCGAGTGACAGCGTTCCCAGCCAAATGTTGCCCCATCCGTCGTCTGCCACCTAGAATCACCACTTGTGGAGAATTATAATGTTTCATCAGCCCTGTAGCCATGAACCGCGAAGGTGGGGGAGAGGCATAAAGGTGGGTGGGGGAGAGGCATAAAGGCATGTCCACTTGTCTGTTTGCTTTTGAAAAACATAACCTCGTTAACCTTGTTAAAAAATCACAGGCATAATTCAGGCTTTTATTAATAGAACTTCAGTGGTTTGCAGTGAATTATTTGCAAGTAATTTTTTTGTGATTTTTCATAACTAAACCATTAATAATGTCCCGCAGTCCAAGCCTGGAGCACTCGACAAAGGAGTCATTTTGCCAGGGGGGGAACATACACACGGACATAATACTTAGCAGGAATGCAGCTTTAAGTGTGTTTACAGCAATGCATGGGGGGGGCAGCTGACACTACAAGCTTTCCCATGTTTTTTCTCTTTTTTAGGGGTTTGTGGTTTGTTTACAGTGCTTCTTTTTTGTCGGCAGCCAGAATGGCTTTGGCTCTGCCACTGCTAGGGCTGCCTTCTTTGTGTATCATCTTGTTTTCAAGAGGGGAACAATTCACACCGCCAGACAGCAGTGGCGATTAATCAGCCCCGCGGTGCCGCGCATGTTTCCTACGAGGGGACGTCGAATAATGCGTGCCGTCTGGCAGCCCCTCGCCGTCCCGCAGCATCCGTTATGAAACGCTCCTCGTTCGGATGCTTCCGGAGAGTTGCCTCTACCCTGTTCGCTAATAGCCTGCCATAATCTGTTACAGTGCATCATAGTTATCGCACGTCGAACGCCTTCTCGCGGCCTGCGATTCTTACGCCTCCTGTCCTAAGACATGATGGGGGAGTGCCACAGCAGGACCCCTGGAGGTGGCCGTGCTGCTGCCTGCAGGGAAACAGACCTCTCACCTTAACAGGAACCCTGCGCACGCCCCCCCCCCCCCCCCCCCGAATCAGCCTGACTCTTCGCAGGCTAAGCCAGTGGGTGGTGTGTGGCTCAGTGTTTTTACATGGCGTGTCTGTGATCGTAAGGTCACCGGTTCAAATCCCGGGCTTGATTTCCTAGGGAGTGATTTTACTGTTGATCCCTTGAGCAATGCCCTTAACCCCAATTGCTCCAGGGATTATGTGACCATGCTTTTTCAAATGTGTGTCGCTTTGGATAAAATTCTGCTAAATAAAATAAAGTTTAAAAAAAAAAGAGGCACCTAAGCTAGAGGTCATGATGCTCTTTATCTAAACCCTTGTTGGACTTGCATTACTTCTAGCTTAAGTTAACCCGCTAGCTGAGAAATCCTTATTCGTGGAACACCCCCCCCCCCCCCCCAGGCCAGGCATGAGCTGTGTTCCATTTGAAACGGCGGGATATGTAGTACCGCTGAGGCGCGATCACAGGTGGAATTAAGGCGCTGGGGAGTTAGTGCCTGAGGTGAGAGAGTGAAACAGACCGTCGTTAGCAGAGCTGAGCATGTTGCTAAGACTGACGATTCTTTATGGCGCCGTTCCACCCGCACCCAGCAGGAGATGAGTCTACTGAGAAGTGGCCCAAAACCACAGCATCTCCGCTTAATCTCCGCCTATCGTCGCGTTGGGGCTTTTCGTGCGGCGCAGATCACGGTCACGCTGACAGTTTCAAGATGATGCAACCTTACAAATAACTCATTTTTATTTAATTCAGTGGTCTCCTGGAGCCACCCGTCCATCCATTTTCCATAACACTTATCCAGTGCAGGATGATGACAAGCCTAGAGCCCGTCTCAGGAAGCATGGCATAAGAGCCCGGGAATATCGGGAATATCGGGAATACAGAGTCACACACCAAGTCTGGCTGGGGGCATGGGGTCCTTCCCAGAGGACGCTCCATGATGCATCATTAAGTAAATCCTCATCTGTTGTGTTTTGAAGGTATACTAGAGGGAAAATGTATTCATGAATATCACAAATATATGAATCCGAATGTAATTAAAATCCTTCCCAGTGGATTAATCTCCTTCATCTCCTCCTCTTTGGTTTCTTGACACTCTGAGGACCGAAGCCATCTCAGACACCCGTGACTGTTCACACAGTTGTCACGGTGGCGTAGCACGCCGCTATCCAGGAGTCGGATGGCGTGTTACTGGCGGTGTAGCCAAGCAAACAACAGTGACACCTCGATGGAAATCGCCACTTGTGGTCTGAGAGGATGAAAAAATATAAACCAAGCTAAATTGCTATTAGCAGTCAGAGCGAGATAAGATGCAAACAGCTCTTGGGCATTCGCACACAAACCTGCGGGAAGCACTCAAAAGCAGGGGCTTCCCCATCTCATCTGCAAGAATCGATATCTGAGCTGATCAAAGCATAATCTAATTGACTGGTATTGGATACGTTATGTCTGATGGGATTCTGATTTGCTTTAATTTAAAGATAAAATTTTCCCATTTTGCATTTGGAATTCTGCATTTTATACATATGATGAGCACTAGATTAGAGTTAAAATGCAGTCTAAATGCTTACACAGATTTTCAGTCCAACCAAAAATCCATGGAAAATATAATTTAATAGAAAAAAACCGTTATCCCTGTGTAGGTTTTTCTGTTTGTTTTAAAGTAATAATCAAAACAACGTTTGACAGGGATGATTTATCACACATTTTACTCTTTATATTTCGAAACGGAGAGAGGCGCATAAATCGGCCAGAAATCCCCGAAATCCGCCGGCGCGTCGCCGCGGGAGTCGCGTGATTTACCGCGCAGCTGCCGCGTCACTCAGGCCGCGCGCAAGGGAGATCTCGTGCTCTCCGCGGACTCGGAATGAAGACGGCGGCGCGGCCTGTCAGGAGAGCGCGCGAGCTGGACGCGCTCCAGCGCGCGCGGCGCTCGATCCCCGGGTGCAGCCGAGCGTTCGGGTGAAGCAACGCCGTGCACGCAGCCAGGCTTCATGTGCAGATGAATTATTAGCGTATATGTCACCTGCACGGTAAACGTGTGTCTAAAAACACCGAGATAAGGACGCGAACCTTTTCAAGGTCAACCTGCGACCTGCTTTTGAAAGCAGCATCAAGTCAAACCTCACTTTGTATATATTATCATTGTAAGTCCACTATATCTTTGTCCGCACAGAACTTTATACAAATCGGCTAAAGTGCTTTATAGCTATATACAAATCTAAATATTATATACATCTAATAAACATATTACTTTTACCTATAAGAGGTTATTGGAATATTCATTCTCGTGCTTGTCTTATGTCTTAATTCAAGAAGCCCGTATGTCTGTTTTGCAGACTCGCAAATCGAATGCATTTGAAACACACATCTCCCGGGGCAGGTAAATACTCCCAAACCGTGCCACGGTGTCTGTCTAGGGCTGCGAGCCCGAAGAAGGCCGGCTGCGGGCGGAGGCACCGGCTGCGGGAGTCTGGAAGCCGTCACAGTCAGCAGAGCCTCTCGCACGCGGCGCGTCTGCAGGCTGCCGGCTCTGTTTTACTGAACTGCGCAGGGACCCAGAATTATGTGTTTAATAAGATTGATTGGGCAAAATACGCGCCTGACAAATACGGCACGTTATTTTTTTTCACCAACTAAGAACGGATTGCTTGTATGGTTTTATAAACTTTGAAAGTAAATACTCTCTCTTAGGTATTCTAATTTATTGGGGTGAAAACGGCTGAAAACAGCAAAAAATCCAGTCTGGTCAGACTCGGCCTTGGCAAAACAAAAAAGAAAATGATTATTAAGAGTGAAAACGAGGTGTCTTTCAAAACGTGTGTACATTAAGCACACATCTGTGAGACCGAGTTATTGAAAGAGCTCCGTTTGAATAAAATAAATAAGCAAAAAAATATGAGGAAATGAAATCTTTGTAACTTCATTTATCTCGCTAGGCGCCTTTGCCGAAAACTGTCAACTTACTCAATAGCTTAGTCAAACCTAAATAATTATAATGTTTCTTTTAACGTAAATAAAGAAAACGCTAAATACAGCACACATAACGAGGATCTGAAAAGTGCCACTAACGACTGTTATGGTTTGTTGTTAATTATTGTTATTAGTGTAGTACTACAAGGGCTGCAAATAAAAATGGCAAAAGACAGACTTAACAAGTCTCCTGCCTATAAAAGAGGATTAAAATAGCCACAGAGGTTCTAAAAGTGCATTTATCTAGCTCTTCTCAGTGATTCGGTAATTCTTTTAATTAGCAGTCATTGTGAAATATTTGTTTTGATAACACAATTATGAAACAACAGGATGTTCAGAAATAATGGATGTTTTCTTGATTTTATGTGTAAATATTTTTGGTTTTGTTGGGGTCATGAAAAAGAGAAATATGTAGGTGTGTCTATGCTTTAAACATGTGATTTCACCAACTTTTTTTAATTTTATTTTACTTTGAATGACACTTTATGCTCTCACAGGAATTTAACCATTTTAAGAAAAATGGAACTTTCCAGTAAACTAGACTAAAACAAACTGGGGTGTGTGTATGACTTTATAAAATATATCTCAGAATTAGTAAGCTATTAAAATTTAAGGTTGCAGAATTGCTGGGGTGCACGTTGGTTGGGTTTTCAGGAAGTTTAAGAAAATCCACTTGTGTACCTTGGCTTCTTGCTCATTGCCAGTAACATTCTTATGAAAGCCCTTCATTATGTATGTTCATCACATTTTAAAATCTGCCTGGAAAGTCTGTAAGATTAGTCTGAAAATTAAATCAGGGATTATAGTGGTAGTATTTTGGTACAAAAACAGCAAATATTATTGGTATTACTCTTTCTTTGGTTTTTACTTTTTGTATTGTTGCATGTTTGTTTCTTTTTATTATATATGCTATTGTGACTTAGCTGATTGTAGCTTGACCGGAGGTCGCCTCGTAACATTTTATATGAACACTGATGAAGATGAAGCTAGCACAGAGGTAGCACTGGCTGTGAGAGCGTGGGGGGTGGCAGTGCAGGGAAAGGCGGGTTATTCCCGAATGTGTACTCATCCGCGTAAAGGAAAACACAGCAGGCCAGCGCTGACGGATGGCTGCGTTTCGGAACGGAGAACTCAACACGCCGCTTTCGGACGGCCATCGAGCCGAAAAGCTAAACAGCGGAGAGAGACATGGTGACAAAAACGGGGCCCGTGGAGCACTAATTTAGCTGAGAAAGAAACAACAGTCAAAAATACTCCAGTCGGGGAAATAAAAGTGACCATTTATCTTAATTATGTTTTGGGTTTAATTTATGTGTAGCTTTTCTTGCTGGGAGTTGAACGCACAGTGGAGGACTACCAGCTGTCGAGCAAAGTGGAGGGGGTCGGGGGGTGAAAACATCACTGTAGTTTCATGCTACCAAGAGCCCGGGACCGTTTGATCCAGTGGCAAAAATTCCTAAAGCTCAGTGTCAGTAAATTTGTACCTGTTTATTTGTTCGAGCAGTGGTGGTCCTGATCCAGTTTGTCTCGATGCAAGCAGCACCGGGACCAGTTCTGAAGCTGGCCCCTGGATTTTTTGGATTTTTTTTTTTTGGGGGGGCAGGGAGGGGGGCAAAATGGTATCAGTTGAGGCCCCCCCCAGAGGGTTACTTAGCTGGGGCATTTGGATGCAGCTGTTTTCCCCCTATTAAATTGAGACGTTGTCTCACAGTGCTGGGACCCCCGTACCCCCCCCCCCCTACCCCCCCCCCCCCAAGCCGTGCCCCCCACCAAGGACTTTCACGGGGCCCGTCTTGGTTTAAACCTGCTTCGGGTCAGCTACAGTGCCAAAGCAGGTCTTAATTGGAACCCTCCTGGGCCCAGTGCTAACGGCCGCGCTCTGCTTACCACCCAATTACGGCCTCGGCCCGCTTTTCTACACGGAAAATCCCTTAGAAAAATAGCGGCTCCGGGACGGACCCGCGTCCGTCTCCTTGACTTCTGCCCCCGTACCCACGGTGCCGCTGATCTCAGATGTTAGCTTTGTCATGGAACCCGACCTGGATCCCCCAGGATGCCTCACGCAGCTGCCGCTCGGAGATGATGCAGATCTACAGTGGATCAGGAGTATATTTACACCGTTGAGGAAGCAGTATTTTAACCCCCCCCCCCCCCAAAAAAAAAAAAAAAAAAGATATACCTCAGGATTGGACAGCTGCTGTTAGCCATTAGCTGGACTCAGATAACCCTGCCTCTTCTGGGAGTGGTCTTGGGGGGGAAGGAAGGAATCACCCCCCAGCCCCCCCCCCAGCAGAATGAAAACCATCCCTTTGCAAAAACCCAGAGACGTTCGAACCTTGAAACGATTTAAGCATGCTGACCACAGGAAATGTGACTGGAAAGCTGTGCTGTGTAGCCATAAGGATGCGGGATGAGCATTTTAAACTGTTCCATGTCCGCTGAAGAGAGACGTCCGTGTATGACTGTGATTATATAATCACACGTAATCTTTGCTCTGCGCACTGTCCAGGTGAATTCTTTAAAGTCTAACACGTTCACTTTCATGAATTGCTACAGAAAAATTGCCCCAAAGACCCAACTCTTAGCCAGGTCTCCAGCTACAAAATCTGGTAACGCTTTAGATTAGTGGTAAATTACATGCATAAATATGTCTCGTGCAGTAATTCCTATAAAAAACAACTTGGGTTTGATCAATAGTGATGCCTTTACACTTTCATTTAACGTTGCACGGCAAACTGCAAATTATACATAAAAACCATTACTAATGATACATTTTTACATGTCCAGTCTCGGGCCTGATGTCTTATGCAAGCACACTGTGTTTTCTGGAATTTGGCAATACTCTCTGGGCTTTCAGTTCCCGGCTCAGGGAAAGTAAACTCTGAGCGTCTGTTGACAAATAAACAGCGACACATGACAACCAGACACGCGGATTAATACGCACGAATAGATCCGTGTAGGTGGAAATTTTCAGAATGGGTTGGGGCGGGGCATGAGGGCGGGGGTGGGGGGGGGGGGGCGGGGAGTTGGCATGGTATCCTTGCTGTTCATTTTCCCAGAGGGCTGTGACTAGCTGGACTGCACAAACTTCCCCCCATATCAGATACCGTGCTCTGCTTCCCATCCAGCATGCTGCCCCCCCACCCCCCCCCTCCTTTGCTCTGACCCTCCGCATGTGGCTTTGATTAATGAAATTATTACGCCGCTGCACTCGGACACCACCGGCAAGTGCAGTGGTGGTGATTCCTTTGTGCCCATTTCACGCTTAAGTTCCGCAATTTAAAACAGCGCTTGTTTGTACGTGCCCCCCCCCTTCCCCCCCCCCCCGCCTGCCGTCCATGATTGGGCTACAGGGGCCATAATGAGGGAGGGATGAGGGGGCAGGTGGGGAGGTCAGGCTTTAGCTCGGGCCTGGTGAACTGTACACGATCCTGTGGTGCTCAGGAGATTCTAGGTGGAATCACCATCGCTTTCACAAGCAACTAAAGGCATTAATTGTATAGAGCAGTTCAAGGCATCATTTATAACCTTTGTTTTGCCATCATAATCTGGTTGGATGGTCTACAATACACAAGTTCTACTGACAGCGATGGATTATTTTTCATAAAGTCATTTGCTTTAAACTCCTGAGGGTGTGACAAGAATGACCTTATATTCATCGTTGCCCCTTCACACATGTTCTGCAGCTGCAGTTAGAGTCACGGGAGCTAGGGGGCGCCGTGTCATGTTCGGGAACGAGGCCCGCTTTGCAAAGATCTTATTCTCTGATTTCAGTCGGGCCCTGGGGCTGGTCGGCGTTTTTTGGATCTTTAAGCAGAATGCAGTGATGAACAATCACAGAAAACTTATCTACAAATAATTTAATGCAAAACAGTAAAACTTTATTAATATAAGCCTGAACTATGTCAGTGTTTTTTAAAACAAAAGGTTATATCTCAGTTTTTGAACAGTAAACAGACAAGTGGACATGACTTTATGCACTCCACCGCCCCCACTGCCCCCCCCCTTGTTCCCACACTGTCCATGAGTCTGGCCCTCCTGCGTGGGATGTAGGGAGTTTGTGGATTGACTTGGTTGTTTGTGATAAGATCCTCCTGATTAATACACCGGAGGAGCAGTAGGAGGGCTTAGCTTATGGTTCAGGACGCTCTGGGATTTACTCTGTTTCCGAGATCCCTGTTTTCTTTGGACTTATTTTGGGAGCGAGACAGAAAGACAAAAACAGAAAAGCAGCACACCCACTGCGCCCGCGCGTGACATGACGCCCCCAGGCGGCCATCGGACCTGCATGACCGCGACGCACACACTCGCTCAGCCGAATGACGCCAGTCACATATTTGACACAGAAGCGATGGTTGCGAGCGGCCGGATGCTGACTGCACTGGCCTGGCGACGCATTCGCTGCGACACCAGGAATGCAGCACTGGGTTTTTCCCTCCGGCGGATCGGCTCTGCTGCTGAACATCCTTCCAGATTTAGCTATCGCCAGACGTTTAACCGAGGGTTTACCTGCGCTGCTTCCTAAATTAAAACACACATGCCAAAGCGAAGCAATTAAACAGCAAAATTCCAGCAGCGTTCGGATGTCTCGATGGCTGACGGACTATTTGGAACAAGGCTACCCCTCATGTTTGTGTTTTGGACCGACGCTGTAAGATTAGACACATTGGAAGCAAGACAATGGATGAATTATTTTAATATTAGCATAGCAGACGGCTGCTATTCTCTGGATCAGCTCCTTTACCCACAATGCAGTGCCAGCGCACCATTGTGACCATGACAGTAGGATGGTGGAAAGGGACGAGCTGCCGGTGGTCGTCTAAATGTCACCCAAGTATTAATCCCAGTCAGCGTGCGCTTACGTCGCTCACTCCTTTGGTCTGCTTAAATTAAAGAAGCTTTCGCATTTCACGGGAGAGCGGTCCCTTTCCCCGCCGCGGCCGAGCAAAGCCAGCTCCCCGACGGGCGAATGCATGCCACGAAACGTCACTGCAGAAAATGTCACTGCCTTGTTAACCGTGCCACATCCCACTTCTTATTTCTCGTTCACTCCCGGAAAATAATTAGCCGTTAGAGTGTGTGTCTGTCGCATAACGGGGCAGCGGACTCAGCGGCTGTTTAAGCTGCCAGTTGGTGTATAAATGTTTTGAACGTCCCTGCCAGGGAAAACAGAGCCGTTCAAACGGCACAGTCTGTGCCCAACCTCCTCTTGCAGAATTGGTTCTCCTTTTCCGAGCTATTAGCATGATGAGGATGTATGTGCTCTAAAGGTTAGCTATCGCTAATAACACTAAAATGTTTTTTTTTTCCCCTTATTGTTCTTTCAGGCTTGAAATAAAATACTGATATTGGATAGTGGAAATTAGCGGGAGAACATTTCAAACTGGATTTAAGGAAGCACTTCTTTACACAGCGTGTAGTCAGAGTATGGAATAGTCTTCCTGATAACGTAGTGCAAGCTGAATCCTTGGGTTCCTTTAAATCAGAGCTAGATAAGATTTTAACAACTCTGAGCTATTAGTTAAGTTCTCCCCAAGCGAGCTCGATGGGCCGAATGGCCTCCTCTCGTTTGTATAGTTCTTATGTTCTTATGTTCTTATGATACTGATTTCTGCAGATTCGGTTCTCGCTTTTGAGGGGATAATTCAGGCCAGGTCTGTTGTCTGTATTGGGAAGCGAGCAAACTGTCTAGAGGCCTAGATAGGCCATTTATTCTCATTAGCGTCCATAGTGGAGCGGCACCCTATACTTTTATGGGTACCGCAGCTGCTGTCACGCAGCTGGATGGAAATCTTAGCCTGTGTCAGCTGTGGCACAGGGCTGCCTATCAGAGAGAGCCAAGATGGGGGGGGGCAGGGGGGAGAGAAGTACCCAGATTTTACAACAGACAGACTTAATCTTTTCATTCTTTTTTTCATTCTCTTTTTTTTTCTCTGTCCTAGTAGGAGTAGCTACCGGGGTTTGAGGGTGGGGGCTAAGACAGGGGAGGGGGGGTTAGCTTGCAGACGTGGAGCGCCGGCATGTGGTCGGCGAAGGACGCCGGCGCCGTTGGGTAGCTGTCTCCCCAAACCAAGGCCGCTCAGCCGCATTACTACAGCAGAACGGCCACAGCGGGGCGTGTCTGCGCCCGTGAGCTTGGCAGAACCCCCCCCCCCCCTCCGCCTGCCAGCATCTTCTAACACTCAGACATAAAATGCTAACTATTTGATCTCAAGCTCATCGCCAGAAAGCTAGTTTCTTTTCCTGTTTTGTCGTTGCTCCGCACTGGTTAACCATTTTACTCATTCAGCAAGTCGGTTATTAAAATTGGGTCAGACGGTTCCTACAGAAACTGGGGGGTTTGGACAGGCTCGCCGACGTTAGTCAGCTGGCTCGAGTGAGATGATCAATTGGAGACTAGACTGTACACACATCTACATGTATGTATGGGTTTTATTGTCTTGTAAATAGTCCGTAGGCTTTGCCAAGTACCTCAATGATTATGATGTAGCTAATTTTAGGTTTCTAATTGAATAATTCTGATTTTCCATAAGATTTCTTGCATGAAAGTCTGAGAGTTGGCAGCCCTGGTTAAGGGCCCACTGATGAAATCACTGCTGATTCTGGGATTTGAACCAGCGACCTTTTGATCATGGACACAGCATCCTTGCGCACTGAGGCAGACACCACCCTCCAGCTTCAGCAGAGCTGCCTGAGGCGTCTGGCAGTATGTTTTAAAGGAACTATTTCCCCCTATTTGTGAATTTATCCTCCTCTCACGTAGCATCACACCAAAGTCACATGTCCTACACGCTAAGCCGCTTTTCCAGCGTCGAAACCGTCCTTTCGGCAATTAGCTCGTCTTTGCTCGGAAGGTGGAAAAAAAAACAACACCCCAGGCAGGACTTCAGAGAAACCTTCTGATATGTAGCCCGCTAGGCTTGCATCGTGTCCGCGAGATAAAATAGAATAATCACCTAAAGATGTTTGATTGCGTCGGCCGCGTATGGGGAAAATGTCCTCCATTATCATAACGAGTTTACTGCCGTATCAAGGAAGAGAGCGGGGGCGGGGGGGGTATTTTATTACTGGGCTCAAAGGCATTTCATCCCAGCACCATGGCTCTGGAAGTCTGGCTAGCAGGCCTGGAGACAGCGATAGATAGCAGAAGAGGAAGGAGGTGGGATGAATTACACAGCCGCATCCAGTATGCAGCCGCTAATCTGACTGGTCTATCTGCGATCGTCCGTCTTCATCTATCATACAGCCCCGCGTCTGTCTGCGGACGGACTTTGTAAGTGGCGCGCCCGTGAGGCCTGTAGCAGGACGTGTCGCTCGGTCCGTCTGCCCGCCCCAACGCTCCGTAAACACGGATCAGATACCACGGTTATCACGGCTGCCATATTCCGCTTGCCTTTGTTCCCCGAGTACGGCGGTCGCCTTTTTTGGGAGTCGCCCAAAACTTCAATGGAACACGCCAGACAAAGCAGCCTCCTTAATAATAATAAAAAAAAAATCCCGAGAAAAACAGCCTCCTTGATAAAAGGAGAAAGATTATAAGGTCCGCGGAGTTTTTACATCACGGCATCCGCAGACGCAGCTCTGGAGGTTAGTGTTGACTACAGAAGGCCAACTGTTCACCCCCAAAGCTAATGCATTTGCAGATGCTGCTTAAAAGTGCATGTAGAGGAGCCAGGGATGGTCCCCTAAAAGGGAGAAGAAAAGCAGAGCTTCAGTTTTAGTGACATGGCTCTGTTCCCTCTCACAGATGGTGAACTGCGCAGCCGTCTTCGCGTACGCATAAAAAAGGTATGTGGCATATGGGAGGATGTATCAGAGGAACAGGACTAAAAAGAAGCTTAGCAGTGAGTGGGCCAGGCAGCCGCAGACACAGGCTTGGGGCCCAGGGGTCAGGGAGACGGGAAAGAAGGGCAAGATCTCCAAGGATCTCAGCTTTTCAGTTGCTTAAGGCTGAGGGAAAATCCTTGGTTATAATCTACAGGGAGGGGCAGCACAGCAAGGTCCACAGTTGTCCTGTTTAGGCTGAACCACATTGGATGTCCTGCCCTCTCCACCTTAGGTAGGCTTCACCCCATTGGCCATCCTAGGTCGCAAACCTTGAGTAGACTGTGTCCCACTGGCTGTCCTGCGCTGTCCATCCAGTGCAAGCTGCACCCCATTGCCTGTGGGCGCTGTCCATCCTGAGTAGACCCCTCCCTACTCTGTTGCAGACAGCTTCCTGTTACAGGTCAGGCGTAGTCCCACCTTTTAGGGATGGGGCTGACCCGGCACCTGGTTTCTCTTACGCGTTCATATAGGCAGGCCAATGATAGGATGGGGGGGGTGGAGGATAGGGTCCGACTTTAAAGGTATGGATCCATTTACCGTACATTTTGCACACATGGGAAAACACGCGGGCCCCTTTTCATTAAACATCCAGCCAGTGCGTTGGCACCTGTTACTAAAAAACACATCAAAGCATGAGAGCGCGGCGCCGGCGTAATGCGGCTTTCATTAGATTCGATTCCGAGTTTAAAGGGGACCTTCGAGGAATCATGTTAGCTATCAGTAAGGATGCCAGTGCCAGAACTGCAGGGTATGGCCAGGGCTTTTATTTTGGTACGTCACACGGGAGAAACATCTGCTGAAAGAGGGGGCGTGATTGTGGCAGGCCCTTTAACACTAGCGGCCCTGTTCTGATCCCAGCCCCTCCCCGCTTGCTCTGTCAGAACCACACCCGCTCGGTCTGGTGATCGACGGACCTCGCAGCAGCGTTTGGACGGGGGCTACAAGTCGAGTAATAAAATGCCAGCCTCCAGTCCCCCCCCCTACTGCCCGTCCGCTCCACAAAACCGGCAGCTGTTCCCCTGCGATATGCGCCCTGGCGATAGGGCCCGGCTGTAAGCTGGAATCCCCTGCGCAGGACCTGCTGCGCGGGTGACTCTGCACGGGAGCCGTGCTCCAGGGGTCAGCCGGCTGTGAAACCGCTTCTGAGGCTGCTGGACTGAAGGCACCGCTGCAGCACAGCCTCTCCCCGTCTGGGCGTGGGGGGGGGGGGGGCTTATCCTGGCCATTGCTTTCCATTTTAAAGCTCTGCTCGCATTTGCTCATCCGTGCCCATGAAGCTCTCCGTTTTCTTTACTGGTAATTACACTCAGCTTTTGAATTAAATTCCATCTTCGAAAACCAAAATGTCGTCCTCTGAAATATCTTTTTTGGACATTAGACAATCTTGCTATCAAGTCGTTGTCTCGACCACTCTGATTTTTAAAGCAGGGCCTCTTGGTGTAATTTATTCGGAATAAATTAACGGGGAGAATCATCTCAGATCGTGTTACAGAACTTAATGGCTTCATCAAAGAGAACTAGCTAAACTGGGCCTTAACTACTTTTTTTGGTGGCCCTTAACGTTTCATCTTTCAGGGAAGGCCACTTCAAACACTGATTGCTTGGGACTAAGCCGAACAATCTGGAAGCAAGATTAACATTCTAGAAGCAGTATGGGCATTCTGGGAGCAAGCAGAACATTCTAGAAGTGGGCCAAACATTCACTGTAGAATTTGCGAGTACTGGGCTGTTTTATTAAGCTTCTTTTCCTCCACTGGATTCACAAGGTTAAGCAGGCAAGAGATCAGAGGGATGTAAGTAAGCTGGCCGACAGGAGAAATTCTGCTTTGGTAATTGGACGCACCAGTGTCGCTGTGGTGAGACTGCAGAATAAAAATGGTTATTGTAAAATGCTCCGTTGGGTTTTATTGCGTGTGTTGTTGGTTTTGTTGTCGAATTTTAAATGATCAGTTTCCTTTTGGGGTTTCATTTTCCCACACTTGTTGAAGGAATGGGTCAGCCCGACGGAGGTAATTTTTCTTATTTTTTTCCAGACTAACGTTTGCCCCCCCCCACGCCCCACCAGTACCTCTTTCGCATGTCGAGTTTGCCAGTGTGTCGAAAATACTTGTCAGGGGCTCTGACAGCCCCTCTGTCAGCAGGTCAGCCGTCCTCCGAAAACAATTGCCGTGGTGAAGTGGCTATTAAGGTGGCAATCTGTCAGCATGGCTGCGGGTTTACAGGGCGTCGCTGACGTATAAGGCCTTCACGCGGGGTCTGCGCGAGTCACAGCCTGTGACCTCCGCCCAAAAGGCTCCCTTGCCAGTCACGTTGGTCCGTGCCCTCAGCCTGGACATCAGGGGCACGGCTGTCGAGGCAGGGGTCTCTGGCGGTGGCATTCTAGCCTGGGGCGTAAACGGGGTTGGGGGCACGTACACAGCATGTATTCACGCTGAGCCGGCGCCCACCCCGAGCCCGCCACCGGCATCGACTCTTGCCTCTCATTCAGCACCCACATGTTCCTGCAATCAATCAATCTGCCGGAGCCGCCCCCCCCCCCCCCCCCCCAGAGGGTGGTGCTCCAGCAGGGACGATCCAGTTGCTACTTTCCCAGAATCATTCATTCACTCATTCCAGCCTGCAAAGCATCTGTAAATGATGAGTAATTGTGAAAAAAAAAGTCCTTTTCAAAGGGATTAGCAGAATTTATTAGGGCTCCTTGCAAAACACTGGGTGGTGTTGGGCAAGCGGACTGAATTTCCAGAGGTTTTGGAAAAAGTCGGAGCAGGCTGTTATTCATTGCCACGGAGTAATTAAGCAACAGTTTTCATTTTTGCCTCATTAAAAAATTCTGTACGGTTGCTTGGCTTGAATAAATAAATAAAAGTCAGTTATCGGCGAGCGAGGTCAAGTGCCGTAGAAAACTTGCGCCCAGAAGTACTCAGCATCACAGTCTAGTTTTTTATGTTTTTTTTTGCATTCAATATCTTTGCCAAGCGATATGGGTGTCAGGAGTGGCATTTGTTTTGATTGGCGTGTGGCGTGGTTTGTTTTTTGGGTACGATAAGACGGAGAGGCTGAGCAAGATGCCAAGAGTGGCGTCAAGGAGAAAAGGTCGACCACGCCCGGTAGCAGCGGGGGAAAGCGCCGGTTTGACCCCGACGACGGACACCACATGCCATTGTGCGTGTGGCACCGAAGGGGGCCACGGCGATAACCTAAGGCCGCACGAGGAAAGGCGGGGGCAGGCAGGGTAGGCGGGGCAGGCGGGGGCAGGCAGGGTACACGCCAGCCCTGCTGACGTGGCCTGGAAGCCCCAAGCCGGAACAGGATGAATTATGTCCTCTGAGCGTTTTTTTAATTTTGTTTGCATAGGAGTTCAGTCGAGTCTGCATGTGGCGCAAATGTCAGAAAAGTTTACGATTTGGACCCGATGGCTAGGAAATGAACGGCCCGCCTTTGATCTCTCACTTTGGCACCAGCTATAGGCCATTGCTGGCAATGTCTTTGCTCCCACATATTAAAGAGGTCTGAGCAGTGTCTCACTGGTAATTATACATTTTCTGGAACTTTTTAACACTTCACAATTTATTCACAGATTCATTTTCTACCCTGGATTTCAGATCTGCTTCTTTTGTCCTGTTTTTTTTTCAGTTATTAGGGAAAAAAATGTACAGCCGCCCTCTTCCATGTGGTTGGGGGCAGGGGGGGGGTGTGGGCGGTGGGGGGCATAAACAGAGCTAGTGTCTCTCCAATGAAGGTGTGTCTCTGAAAGGCTGAGCAGGGGCGGAAACTGATCGGACTGATTGTCGGCGAGCCAAACGGGAAAAATATGTCTTTTCTGAAAGTCTAAATAACTGACAGAGGCCAGAATCTGATGCAATCAAGTGTTGCCGGTCGCAGGCTTAACATCTTGCAGGTCCTCAGTGTTTGTAAGAGTATTTCTTTAAGCAGACACGTCATCACTGTCATGTAGCCGATTTTCTTCGGTCGTTAGGACCAATATATGAAGTAATAGCTCAACCGTTGAGCTCAACGGCACTTTGTGCACCCATTTCTTTGACAGTCATGGATGTAATGGAGGTAAGATGATATCAGAAATACATTTGTATTACCTTTTTTGCGCGGTTATTCTGGTGTGTACACATAATGCTTCCATAGCGTAACATTCCAACATGTATATTCATCCAAGTTTTTACAGTTAAGTAACACAAACAATCTTTGTATTATCAGCAAAAATCCATTACTGGCCTCTACAATAATTGATCCCTGTTGCTGTGGCTTTACACAGATGTTTACAAAGCCTTCCATTTAAAAAGCCGCGACCCTCATTCCTATGTGGCAGGGCACCTGAAGTAAAACATCAAGCTTTTACAGAAATATAATATTTTCGAAATTTCAGTTTGACCGACTGAAAAGATTTAAATACACCTCGGTGCATTTATGCTAACCTGCCTGGCACTAGTGCAGCTATGCAACAGCTCCAAACGATGGAATGAAACTCGTTCAGTATAAAAGTAATATATTTCAGAGTCTGGGCCTGTAACGATGTCGACTCGTTAACCTGAAGGCATGTTTTGCATTTATTGCTAATAACTCAAACTGCACTGTCGCATAACATACGGGTCTCGCAGCGGTCAGATTTAATCGCATGCGAGCGCTTACATTTCTCGAGGAAATTGCACGTTGTCGAACGCGCACCCATTTCCTCAAAACGAATCAGGCCTTGGCTGCAGCATTGTGACTAATTCTTAAAAACAAATGACTACATGAAAAATTTTGTTAATACTGTCACACATGACAGACTGTTTCTTTGGCCTGCATGATTTGTTTGACTGTTTGTTCAGCCTGCATGGTTTGTTTAACTGTTTGTTTGACCTGCATGTTTTGTTTGATCGTTCGTTTGGCCTGCAGGTTTTGTTTGACCGTTTGTTCAGTCTGCACAGTTTGGCCGTTTGCTCAGCCTGCACACTGTACTATTACAGTGGGAACTATGAAATGGAGCTGTGCTCTTTTTGTGTCTCGTTACAGATGAACAGCGGAGTGAAAAAAAAGAAGCAGGGGTTAGTGGGAAATGAATGGGATTTACAAATTTGGGAAATAAGGTTATAATTCACTGTTATAGGGTTAGGGGACAATTTACATAAAATTCCACAAGGGAATGGGACTAAAAAATTAAATGACTACTTGGGCTTATTATTATAACATAGGTTACCCGTCATGGCGAATCGTTCAATAATGTCTTTTAAGCCCATTAATTTAAGAGACTGGAAAGCACGGTGCAACTTTATCTAGAAAGCCCTAGAGTGCATTGTTGTTGTAAGGAATTGCCGGTGTTATTTTAAGAGCAGTGGTCATTATTATTGTAAAGCGGGAAGGTCAGCCACCTCGATTTTTATTCACAGTACCCCGAATCCCGTTAACGACCATGTACATGAACTATGGTAAATTGAAAAAAAACAATGTGTTATAAATATGTAACATAATGTTGTTAACCTGTAAGTCATTCTTTTAACCTGAAAGTCACCTTAGACAAAGGAGTTCGCTAAACGTACAAATGCAAATGTAAGCTTTATTTGACCATTCGTGCTCAGTGCCTGTATGGAATTCGCAGACGGCTAATGATTTAGTTAATCAGTGCCCTATCGGGCTAGCTAACTAGCTCATGGGTCATTAAACAGCTGAGACGGTTTGCAAAAAGGTGGCATTCTTCCACTCAAATACTCCCCCCCCCAACACCACCACCACCCACGCTCAGTGAACATCCTTCCTTCAATCCCCATAGCTAGTTAAGAAAAAAAAAAACAGTGAGGTGTTTACCCGCCTCAGGAAATTGCATGATGGGGATTGTACGCTGGGGCGATCACAGAGCGTATGTCTCATTCTGACTTAGGTGGGTGTACACATTGGCCTACTGTTCCCAGAAGAGCGGCTAAGACCCGGGGGCCTGGAACGATCCGCAGCCCGAAGGTAGAAACGTTCCGCTGGACGGTCTACGTGCGGGGCTCCCTCTCTCCCTGCCAGGCTCTCTCCACATCGCGGTCTGGGGCAGCCGACCAGCTCCTTTCCGCCCCATCGGACACAAACGACGGGAGCGGTGGGGCCCTTGCAGGCACCCGTGCAGGAGCAGATCGTAGACAGGCGGATGAAAGACGGGACAGATCCGCGGCTCCCCTTCATCTTCGTTACCGCTTAACGGGGACAGAAAACAGGAGCCAGGGATACCTTACATCCCACCTCATCCGCGTCCCGGCCCACATCCATCATCCCCTGCACCCGGAATCCCCCTTGCCCTCCATTCCGGGATGACACGGAGAACTTGAAAGAAGAGCTATACTGTTTGAACGCTCCGTTCCGCCTTTATCTCCTTTTCTATTTGTCTTCATCAGCCCTGAAGTCCTTCTGCTGGCACTTTTGGCATTTCATAACGACCGCGCTGATCAGCTGAGCGGGTCCTTCTGGAAGCTTCTGAAACTCGATTTCGGTGCCCACTAGGCCACAGGCAAAAGCTTGGGACAACAGTTGGATATCAACTTGGGGGAATGGGGCCAGGGGCCAGGGGCCCGGTGGGGGGGGGGGGATTATTTAGACATTTTAAAATCAGTTATCAGAAGGAATATCGCTATTCAAAGAAAAATCACGGAGGCTCGTTCCGCAACGAGAGAGAAAATGGAGGCCGGCTCTGAAGGTGCTCCACCTCAATTAAAGCAACATTTTTTGATAAAAGGCACGTGGGTGCCACTTTGGGGGGGGGGGGTACGTGAAAAAGCAGAAAACCAGATGCCAGGCGTAGCATTTGAGTCTCTTTTCTCATTTTCAGCTCATAAAACGAAACGTAATAGAGTGTAGCGAACATGGCGTCGTTGCGCCCCCCCCCACGACCCTGCAGTTTCATCCTGCTACATGCAGCCGGCCTGTTATTATTTTTATTGTTTTTCAAAAGCTCAATAAAAGGAAAATTATGTACTGTTTAGTGCCGCGGCGAAGACGTGGCCAGAGATGCCTTCGGGGGCCGGATGCCGCAGGTGGATACAGGCGGCCCCCATCTGCGTCAGACGTTACATTGCACATGACTGACTTAACGTGCATAACGCTGCTCTTTCAATTACAATCACATCATTTTACAGGTATATTGTTATAGTATAATGACTTGGATTATGTGCAGATAATGGCCTGTGTAACTCGCAGCTACATTGCTGTGTCACAATGGTATATTGTGTCTATGTATACATAACATAAAATTAAACGTTAAATATAATGTTGTGTTGTGTGCAGGCTGCAGGCTTGCCAATGGTTAATTCAGTTTAGTACTAAAATGACCTAAATACAATTCCAGGAAGCCGCCGCAAAGTGTTGTGTAATCTCTTTACGTCCCTGGTTATCACTTAGCCTAGCATTTATGCTTTAGCACTAGATGAAACCATGCAGAAAAGACCTCCGTCTGTCTTCCTACGGTTCAATGAAACAGGCCTGGTCTGCAGGGGCAGTGAAATAATGCCCTAATTCTACTCTTAAGTCTCCTTTGCAGCTTTCTTCACCGACAGGCATTTGGCTCATTATTTACGGCCACGAAGGGCCGCTTCCAAGAAGCCGGGACCCAGGCGGTGGGGGGGGGGGGGGGGGGGGGGGGGGGGGGAGGGCGGTCCGGGGTCAGATGGCTGAAAAGCAACAGGAAGTGTGGGGCGGGGGTTCAGGGGGCGGCCACCCGGCATTCTCAGTGGAGGACATCCTGCGGGGGGGGGCAGGTTCAGAGGTCACGGGATGGGCGGACGGTGGCACAGCTGTGTGCAATGAGTAGCGGCTTCCAAGCACCCCCCCCCCCCACCTCCCAGAATGACCCCCACCCCACACTTGAAGTGTTGGCCCCTTGAGCCTTAAATCTTGCCTGGTGAACATCTGGCCTTGATTTCAGCCTGTCCAGGTATCTGCCGACTCGAGAAAACCTTCCTCTATGCTGCTCGGGCGTTTGGTTCTTATCCATTAAACCTGAAGCTGCGGGTGAATCCCGACAGCCTGACTGACAGCTTAAACGCCCCGGCTGTACTCACTGCGGTGAAACGCAGACGATCATAAGCACATTACGCCGTACGAGAGAAGCCATCCCGTTTCATGGGATATAAGGCATTTCCTGTGGCTACGCTTACGGTTATGTCTATATGTCAAGTTATGGCTAAAGAAATAATCAATTTAGCTTCTGTAAAACAGTCAGCCTCATTAAAACACTGTTCCTCTTGGGTTTATTTTGCTAAATGTCAATATTAATCAGAGGGAGAGCAAGTGAATCTCTCCGTGTGCTCACAGACCTGAGAGTGAAATCAAAATAATGATCAGCTCGTTTGACGTTTTGACCCTGCTGGTTTTGTGTTGCACTGGCAACGGTGACCCCATTTAACGAACAGGAAGAGCCTTACAAGAAAAAAAATGCATATGGCATCAAATAAAATCTTCATGCTACATACAGGGCATTGATGAAATACAGATAACTCATGCAGCATAACGTTACACATGGCATCTTTCCTAATATTAGTCTTGGTATTTGCAATATTGATCCACCGATTGTCCATAGCTACTTATCCAGGATGGGATTGCAATTAGCCAGCTTCTTCTCCCAGGAAACACAGGGTACAAGGCAGAGGTCAAGACAGAGGTCAGCCAATCACAGGGCATAAGTACAGCAACTCTCCTCAGCACTTTTCGGACTGTGTGAGGAACCCAGAATTCCTGGAGACCAACGTTAACATGAAGTATGGATGTATGTATATATTTAAACACACACACACAACAGCCTAAATATGCATTAATATGAATGCAGTGCTTTAAGATATGTTAAGGTATACTTACATGCTGCTTATGAATGAATGACATACATATATATGTACATATCACAGATGTAGTGCTATTACATATTATGTATTCACAATTTCCCACTCGGATCAATTAAGCCCATCTTACTCTTAATTACTGCCATCAAAAGACCCCCCTTAGTGTCGCTAATTGGCGACACTAAGTTTCTGTAGTGTTTGATAACGAGTGTATGTGTCCTGTGACGGACTGGCATCCTGTGCTGCCTGGAACAGGCTCTCCCCCCCCACCACCCTCCTGCACCCTGACCAGGATCAGCATGTGGATGGAACAGGGCATCTACACTGTTCTCCCTCTTCCACCGCACCCCCCAGGCATGGAGAGTGCTGATCTACAGAAGGTCCAGTCTCTATAGATAGATGCATTATCATAACATATTTTATTTATCAAACGGCCAATCTGCATGCCGCTTCCACCACCTGTTAGCGGTGCGCTCTGCGCGACGCTAAATGCAAATCGGGCTTCTGCCCCGTTAATAATTGAGTTCGGCGGCGCATCTTCAAAGTTGCGACGGCAGATGTATCCCGTCTCCGAGGGCCTCATCTTGGAGGAATAAATAAATAAGCAGGACAAGCAGGAGAGCGGGAGAAGCGGGCGGGAAGACACGGCCGGAAAAAAAACACCCCGGCTGTCCGGATGCCAGGGAGCGTTTCAAAACAGGGGGGGCGGGACGTGACATTCTGTCCATTGTGCTGAACGATGCTAATGCTGGTAGCGAATATACAGCTCCAAAGAACCAAAAAAGTCACCGAACGTAACAATGTATGGGGTGTGTCCTCGTCATTTGCAATAGCACTATTATTATTGGCCTGCTACCGTCTGAGCCTGACTTTCTGATGATCGGCAATCAACCCCCATGCTCCCCTGTTGGCTACCCACAGTTCCTGACACGGGAATGTCTGCCGTGTCGTTAATGTTTAAGGGAAGCTCGTTACACGCCTGAAAAGCAGCCCGGCTCGTTAAGGTGCTCTCCCGCCGCGCTCAAGGCCGGTGGACACCCCTAGCGTGGGTATATTGGTCTCGTTTCACAGCCAGGAATGCTCCAGCACGGCTGCCGCTGATTGGCAGCCTGGAAAGGGGGTGGGGTCAAGCACGGCGTGAATTGTATGGACAGAGTGCAGATGCAGCTGTGAGAAAATGAGCAGAGATACAGAACCACTGAATATCAGGAGTAAAATATAGCATATATGGTGACACTTTCGGTGCATGCCTTGTCTATAAGAATCTATGACCACATTCATAATGCATTATAATGTATTCATAAAGCATTATAAACATGGCTATAAATATTTATAAAAAAGCATAACACATTACAGCCATGTTTATTATACATTACGAATGCTTTATGAAGCTCTCATCTATAATGCACTATACATACCTTCATAAGCATCTGTAATTCTTATATCAACCGCTATAATGCATTATGAAGGTATCTGTAATGCGTTATAAATGGCAGCTTTAAGTGTTACCAGATATATTTATATATGCTTATGCTGTATATTGAGTATGACGAGAAGAGCATACTCATTAAACCAATTCTAAAGCGCTTAAAAATTCTCCGGGAGAGAAATCGTTGGCATTTTTGAATCTCTTTTTAACGTGCCTTACATTGCTGTGCAGGTTAATTAGGGGTGAGTCGACGTGAGCAGCATTTTTTAAAACATTTGCACAAAGGACCGTTTGTCACAATAAGGGAGAGTCGCATTTAATGGACCATTTAAATAGACAATATCACATGGGCTCATCCACAACAGCTTGAGAGAGCGAGGGATATTTTTTTACACACAGTTATAGTAATATATATGTCAGGCATGGCAAAAGTACTGACATCATACTTATGCCAGAGTCACACAAACACATAACTATTCATATCTTTGTGGGGACCATTAATTTCTATGGGCAAAACCATAATCCCAACAATGATAACCCTAGCCCCAACTTAGCCTTAAACGTAACCATAAGTAACCAAACAAAACACAAGCCCTTTGGCATTTTTAGTTTTTCGATTGCAGTCACAGGTTTTTATAAAATTGAGTTTCCCCTTGTACCAACCAAAAATAAATGTCCCCACGATGTCAAAATAACAGGTCATTTGGTCCCCACAATGTAATGTGTATCTGACCCACACATACAGATACAAACACTCTGCTCTCCACTCTCTTTCTCCCCTGTGAGAATTTCAGTTATTTTGGCCGCACAGGGCAAAAATGATGCACAGTTTATGATGTGCATTAGAGGTTTGTGTAAACTCCTCCTCCTTCACCTTAATCCTTTGCTATGCTAATGAGCCAGCTGACCAGGCATGCTGCTGCATGGAAGACTTGTAAACTATTTAATACTGTGGAGAAGAAGCAGGAATCTAATGCACCAAGCCTTTCCTTAAGCCTGGGTCCAGACTGCTAGCTAGGTGTGCGGCAGTTTCAGGTGACCCCACCCCGATCCGTAGCCCCGCCTCCACCCAATGGCCTCGCCCACACACTTCCCCCATATATGATGCCTTCTCAAAGCAAACTGGCTCCAGCCGACGGGGAGTTGCCTGGAACGGCCATGTGCCCTATTTGCCAGCCCCCGCCATTGATTTCCCCGATAGGGGAAGCACAAAAGAGTCGCCTTGGACAAAGAATGGCGCCGCCCTGGTGGCCCCGGCCAGCGGTCCCGGCGAAAGCCCTGCTGGGGTGCGTACACTCATTTCTTGCTGAGTTTGTGGATGAGAGCGCATTGGAGAAAAAGCTGCGAGGTGGTCAGGGTGTGCCTAGAGCACAGACAGACATCGACGAAAACAGGCTTTTCAGCACAGCCGCCCCCCGCTCCCCCCCCCCCCCCCACCCCAAACACCCCTCCGCAAACCCAAAATCAGCTGAAGCTTTCACACTGTCCACCACTAAACAGTTGTAGCACTAGGGGTAATTTTCTTGGTCCCAAAAGCTAAGAGGCCGGAGCGGCCCGCTCAGGGATCTTCTGGCCTTACAGCCAAACGATCGGCTCTACTCCACACCCCTCAGCTGTCATTTATAAAGACTGCAAAGATTTTGTGACTTGTGGCCTGGGGAGGCCCAAATTAGCCCCCGCCAGCCCCAGTAAAGCCCAGTCTGCCAGGGGGGCTCTTGTTGGATGAGGAGGAGGAGGGTCAAATAGACAGATTCCCCAAGGAAGGAAGGAGCGATGCCCCAGAAAGGGAACTTTAAATGACCATGCCAGACACCAGTCCCTCCTACACCACACAGCCGGCCTCCCAGAAATCGTGGGATGTCCAGCACAGACGCTAATTAAAAGTCTCCAGTTTTTACCACTTTATTTATTTTTTTAACTGCTTCCAGTCGAAGGCCAGACTCATTCCTTCAGTTATGGCCTTGAATGCAGTTCCAGGCGTGTGGAAAGACCACGTTCCCTGTCCACTGCGGAGGATGAGGTAGGAAACACACCAGCCCACTGCACATGATGACAATATTTACAAGACCCGTGTTACTGTGGTAAAAGCCTTAACAGGCATGGTGGTGTGATGCTTTAATTATGAGGGCAATGACTGGCACTTACGCAGACTGACTGAAATGGCAGCAGAAAGGTTGCATCGTTCCCTACCGCAAAAGGCGGGATTGGTGATGTCAGTCTCAGCTACCACTGGGTTTCATAGCAGACTTTGACAAGATACTTCAATTTAACACTGGCCAGAAATTGGATATAACAACAGATACTGCAAGTTATTCCCCTTTTGCAAAAAAAAATTCTTGGCAGTGTGCAGCCTTCTCTTCTAACCTCTAAGAACTGTATTTATAACCTAATATATTTCTTCCAGGACATTCTATATCTATGATTTATTGGACCTGTAGTTTAATTAAGTGGAAACCTGACCCTGGAAAAGCTTGGTGTAATACAGGCCTTGGGATTTGGGCTGGCTTCTCTGAGAGCGTCACTGAACTACAAGACCCAGGTGACCGTGGTGGTTTGGGCCAAAAGTGAGTTAAGGAACTGCAACGTGTGTAGATTAAACGCCATACCTGCAATTTCAAAACAAAAATCAATCGCCCCCAGTGCTGAGAAAGTCTGAAACTGAAGATCTAACCGTCCTCTGAAACTTCGCCCATATTCTGGGAACACACGGTGACCATGCACGATTCCCTAAAGCTTTAATCAAATCAGGACTAATGCTGAAAAGTAGAGGTGCAGCTGCAGTGTACACCTGTGACTGCCGAAAAATACTCATCTTTAAAGAACTTAAAGTTGCTACTCTAGACAAAAAAGTCAGATTATTTCTGTTTTCAATGATACACATGATGATATATACTTTATGTATTTTTATTATATATAGCAGACACACACACAAATACTGTTTTTATGGATCTTATTCAGTATCTATCTATCTATCTATCTATCTATCTATCTATCTCTCTAATCGCTGCAGCACAATACAATAACACAATATACTGAGACAGAATCAATACAAGTTTAGCTGTGATTCTATTAAGCAGTATATAGTTACAATGTATTTTCCCCGGGATTCTTGCTCCAAGGTCAAAGGGCGTACAGCATCTTGTCGTCCATGTTGTTCAGTGAGGTCAGAGCTCTGGGGAGAAAAGGCACAGAGAGAGCCAGCACTGAATAGGCACCCTGTTAATCCCGGCCATAATAGCCAGGGGGGAGGGGGGGTGTTGAGTTTCTCTGGCCACAGTGGAGACCGACACTCTAAAGTTTCCACCTTTGAACAAGAATCTCACGACCGCTCATCTGGCAGCAGAGATCAAGTGTTACAATCATGTCCCAGAGCAGCCATTTTGTACAAAGGAATTAAGCATATATTTTATAGACATAGTTTTGTGACTCTATTTCAGAAGAAAGGAAAACAGCCCACTGGGGAGTGAATCTGGAGTTCTAAAAAAGAACACAAAGGACAATGAATTCTGTATAATTTCATATTAACGTGGGTGTAAACCACACCCAAAACAAGAAATTGCGAAAAAACGGAAGGTCCACCGTTCACAAACGCGATGGGAGGCTCAGCGCATGTCCGCTCAAATGCGTGTCATACCGTCGGAGCTGCCTTTCTGTGTTCCCAGTGGCCGCTGTCGGGGACACCCTGCATTCTCAGTGGTGCAAATAAACTCCTGAGCCGCATCACAAACTGGCTTCTTGCTGAGATAAAACAAAAGAATTAAGTGAATCCAGCTGGTGACCAAAACTGCTACTTTGTTGCTTTCAACTAAGCGATTAAGTGAGGAAGAAATGAGTGATACTTTGGTAAATGGTACAAACAAGGGTCACGCTATGTAAAAGATCCATCCATCCATCCAGCATCTATCCGTCTGTCTTGCTCACGGTTACAGGTGGCCTGGAGCCTGAATGAAAGATTATGTACATAAATCTGATAAAGTGTAGACTTGTTTGCATTTTGCATGGTCAAACAGTATCCATCCAACCAGCCAAGCCTCCTCCAAAAGCACTTACCCAGGACATTGTCACAGAAAGCCTGGAGCATATCCCAGCATGCCAAAGGGCATCAGACTGGGAACATCGTGTGCAGAATGCTGGTCTGTCACAAGGCAGACTCTCACATGCCCTGGACAAGTTCGAGATATGAATTTGCCTCGCTGCCGATTGGTTTTTTGGACGTTTTTGGGCTCAGGAGGAAAGCAGAGGGACAGGGGGAGACCACATAAATTCCCGAGCGTGATCGTTTTCAGTACATATCGACGAGGGTGCAATCCATACCCTAACCAAACATTGTTGGTTAAGTCATTATGGAAATTCACGCCAGAATCGAGATGCACTGTGCGACCGGGGTCATCGACAGCTGTTTTCCCATTCATTAGAAATTCGTTTGCCCCGATGAAATATTCATTAGCTGCTGAATGATCATTTGTTTGTAAGCAGTTTATTTTGACCACATCAAACTGATACCTATCCCATGCTGCCTACAGTTAGGAAAAAAAACAAAACAAACTATTGGAATTTTCTTTAAACCACATTTTACAACTTTTTGAGTTTTCTTTAAGCCACATTTTCCAGCATTTTCCCCGACACCAGATGCTTATCAACTGCACCATTTAGGCCCTTTACCACTATTAAAATGGCCACTGTAATAATGGACACAAATCATAATACGCTGAAATATCTAAACGGCTGCAAACTGTTCTCAGTGGAACCTGAGACTTAAAGGACAAAAGAATAGGAGGTAAAAGTAATAAATGGAAGTGAGCAAAGGCAGAAAGATACAATGTCACAGGAGTCCATCCAAGAGACATGATTCAAATGAAGAAACATCTGTTTTCCTCTCAGAGGCTCAATTTTTTTCACTTTGAGACTAAACAAATGAAAGGGCATTACTTTGTTTTCTCCCGAATGCAAATTTTCAGGACTAAGGACAGCATGAAGGCTACATTAAAAAAACTAAAACAAAAAAACAACAAAGCTCTGTTTAAATTTCAAAATGACCTTGATGTGCACTGGGAGCAGGGAATCTTCACAAAGCACCCAAACTATGACTCAGTAATTTGTTTTTTATTATTATTATTATTATTATTTTCGGTATTCATAAGCTAGTAGCAGGTACATTCCTAATACATAGTGTGAGTGCTCTTTATAGAAGCGAGGTTTTAATCTCCGTTGTGATACATTCGTAGAGCTTTTTCACTATCGATTATTCAAAGTTAAAAATACAAATGCTCTCGTGAGCTCTTCGGCGTGGTGAAAGCCACAAAACCCCAGAGGATGCTGGGTAGGGCCCTGCTTGTAGGTAGCACTGCAGGGGAGAAGGGCGGCATGAGGCCGCCGTGGTCTCCAGCCATGTGACGTGGTGCCGGGTCGACGCCACGGCCTGTGATCGGCAGCTGGCGGAGGAAGGGCCGAGCGGGTCGAGCGGGCAGAGCGGGCCGCCCCGTCAATGTCCCTGACATACTTCGAAAATACTGTGAAGTTCAGCTCTGCCACCAGGACAAGTCACTGAACTCTCCAGCAGATGTTGAACTTGGGCCAGACTCAAGAGGTAATTTATCTTGGCACTTAGGTTGTGCGAACATTTTCTATTTTTTCTGTCAAATAAGATAATACGGGCCCTGTCACAAGCCGAAGTCTCCGTGGTGATGGTTCCACTCGGAGCCGCCAGACATGTGGGCACCAGGTATATCAGCCTTTCTGCTGCCGTCTTTTTTCCCTTATTGACACAAAACTTCCCGCTGCTGTTTTTCTTGTCAGATTTCACAAATGGCAGTTTTCAATTGAGCAAATGCTGCCTTTGTTCTCATTAAAACAAAGTTTTATTGTTTTCATTTTTACTCTTTGTTTCTGTCCTCGTGCTACATTTCAGTACCAATCAAATGTCTCATAACGTTGTATGGCTATGCTATGTAAACAATTTTAGCAAAAATTATGTTGTTTTTCCTTTTGTAAAGATATCATTTGAACAAAATCTTAGCTGAGACATTTTCATTTATTACAAAATCCGATTAAAGCAAAGGAATTGCTGTCCAAACAAACACATAATATATACACATGATATTTACTATAGACATATTAGACTGTTATACTATATTGTCCAAATTCTATGGGAAATACTGGAAAATACTACAATTAAAGCCCTATAGTCTATGTTTACATAGTAAACATAATGAATAGAGTGAAAACAATTACTAGTGTGTAAAATGTTGGAATGACTGGGATTAAGTCTTTGAGACATAATACATTTTATTGTGTCGGAACCTACAATGTGATATGAATGCACTATATTTTCAAAAAAAGGGCACCGGACATAGAGAAATTAAGCACAAGGAGATGACTTTCTGCAAATATTTTCACAAGACTCACTTGTGATACCCTATCCACAAGAATTAACTTTCACATCCATCATGCTGATGTCTAATGCATGGTAACTTAGATGTGAAAACAAACAAAAAACAAAATTATGGTTTTCTTTTCTAGTACAACATTAGAAAACTTTTTTTTTTTTTTTTTGGACAGTTTTAATATATGGAAGTATCAAAATACCTCAAAATGTTCTGTATTCTTTGCACAGTCGGTGACTCTTAATTTTCTAGCTGAAGCAAGTAATTGCGTAATTAAACCCATTTAAAATCTGAGTCTGTGTCTAATAAAATACGCATGCGGCTGCTTATTATCTAAAAAGAGGCTAAAAAGGAGAAGAAAAGCAATTTCCCCAAAATGACTAGCTGGTCTTGAGTAGAACTCAAGTATTCATCAAGCTGTGGATAATTAGAGGTATACGTAGCTTCAGTCCCCCTGCATGTTTTTAAGAATCAAAAACAAACATCTGATTTTTTAATTTGTGTTACTTCAGCGAATGTATGATTTGCGAGCGGCCGACACACACATGGGAGCCCTGTGAGAAGGAAACACGTTATTTTGTTGACGTTTTATGTATATTTTCGAGGTGAAAGGTTAAGGCTGTTCCCCTCGGTGCGTTTTTCGTTTAACGACCACCGACGTTTTCATGAAGAGGACTGGGGAAAGCGATAGGGCAGTTTAAACAAGATGGGTCGTAATAAGAAGAAAAGTTTACTTGTCAATCTTTTATTAGGAGGTCATAAACATTTTCCCTCAAAATGTCCGACACTGAAACCACAGCAGTGTGCGAGTGTGTGCATGGATGGAAACAGGGTGGTTAACAGCATGAAAGACTTTCTGTGTCTGGAGGAATAAGATCCTTCAAGGACATCCCTGAATAAGACTTGGGTTTCCTCGGTGAAAAGTGTGTTTCTTAACCGCTTAAATTACATAAGCCGAGCAGAAAACGAAGGGGTTCGACAGTTATGAACGGGCCATTTGAAATGTTCCTATTTTCCATACGTCAAATAAATACAGAAAATCAGGCTTGCCATGAAAAAATACACAACAAATGTATATATGGCAAATGACTGAGCCCTTTAATAGTAAACTACACGGAGAACACCTTTTTAAATGTCTCTGCGCCAATTCCTCCTCTAGCAGCAGGGAAAGCAAAGCAAAGTAAGGATGTTTAAAAAAAAAAAAAAGCCAGACTCGCTTTTTTAAATGGTGTGAAAAAGTATGTAACATCCAAGCAACGCTCAGCAACAGCCAATTTTTCACGCGGCCAAACACACCCAGGTTGTGAAAAATCCTCCATACGTCGGGTTGCCGGTGAAACGGCGAACTGGGAAAAAAAAAACGTTGGGAATGTCATGCCAGGAGTTGCAGGTAAATTAGTGGAGGTTACGCACTTGATTCGTTGAGTTAACGCTTGGCGTGGCCATTCTGGAACGTCAACGGCACTGCTGAAAAGCTGTCTCCGATCCCTGAGTTACGTTACAATCCACGCACGGCTTCGCTGATGCATGCACATTGATGTCCTTAAATATTTTATCAGGAGCGCAGCATCTACCAAAGGTTCCTCATTAGTGTACTACAAAGTGCATTTTAAACATTTAACAATGAGGTAAACAAACACGATGTAAACAGCCTGACTTGCATGTATATGATACATTCCACAGCCTCCACCGCATAACAGATTTTTCATGCAGAATGCATTAGGCGGTAAACGCATTTTGACTGTCTAACTCAGGCTGCGCAGGCTCGCCAAGGACATCCGTCCGCCTGCGAAAAATGCAGGCTCTTTCATTGTACAAAAAATCAACGGCCGCTCATAGCAAGAGGAAATCAAGGCTACGGCAGCGATGCTCGAACACCTGGAAGATTTGCGTGATCTTTGTTGTGTGGAAAATATTTTCCCTTACAGAAAGATGTGACTTCACTCGTTATAAATGTCTAAAGACATTTTTTTTTTCCAGAAATTTCCCACTGTTTGTTCAGCTTTCTGTGGGAGTGACAGAGGTCTCCCAGTTTCTCCGGTTTTTGTACGACATCCTGGTCATTTCCTGTGGGACTGGTTGATCCGTCATCTGGGCACCGTGGAGTTGTGTGATACAAGCCTGGAACATGCATCGTTTTGATGTGGGGGCTGGGGGGGGGGGGCGGATTTGATAGGCGTCTCACCACCCAGCGTCCCGCCTAACTCACCGCGTCCATCCCCGTGCACCCTGTCCCGTGCAATTATGGTTCAAACATTATCCAAAGCGCCAAATTTGCATTTGAAACAATCCGAGACTCTACTCAATGGGCCCATTGTCTGGGAAGCCAGAGCCGAATGAGTCCCCTCACTGTTCTGCAGCCTCAGAGCAAATGCTCCCCAAACAGGAAGGCTCCAAATTCTACTTCCTGGTTCATTACGTGCTCAAGACTCTTGACCTGAGAATTTGAAATGTATATCCCAAGGTCATCGTTCTAATCAAGTCATCAGGCGCAGCGGCTGGTGGAGAAAAATATGCAAAACACACACATTTGTATTATTGTATAAAGTTTCACCAGAATAGTGACAATATTCCAGATACCAGACGATTCACGCTCACTTTAGTGTGTTTTTTTTAACCTAATAAATACAGTTATATATCCATAATCACTATAAAAACTAAAATTATATATTAGATTTTATGATGTTTTATAAATATCCATGGACTGGCCGTGCTGGCGTCTTCTCCAGGGTGTGCCCTGCCTCATATCTCACTTCCTTTGATGGGTTCCAGGTTCATCGTGACCCTGTATCAAACACGCAGTGCCAAAGATGGATGGATAGATGCAGGGAAGCTATGCTAACCAATCTTGCTAATTGCCTTTCAACTATTTACGACTGTTGCTTTAGTGCCGCTAACAAAGGTAGCAAGGACAGAAAACGAGGCTTTATTCCTCTCGTCTTTAACAAGGTGGCTAAATGCTCCTCCATAAATCATGTATATCAAAACATTATTAGGAGCATGTGGTTTGGCAATAAGGCCGTTTCGGGTTTCCCTCGAAAAACATCTGGATTTTAATAACGGCACGGCCACTGCTACCGAGACAGGCGACTCGACGACGGCCTGAGACACTGTCTCTACGGGAACCCCTGGCAGAGGCGGGGGGGGGCACACCTCGGGCTCTCCAAAAAGTGCCAACTTAGCTACTAATGGTGCCCATAAAGCTTTAAATTATGACAATATGGGCAGCTTAATGGGCTTTTACACTGAGTTTATCTTCATTTATGGTGCACAACATGTGCAAGGACGTGTAAAACTGTACTATGTGAAACAATGAAACGTAACGAGACATTTCATTGGTTGATTGACTGAGTGAGTAATTGATTGGTTGACTGGTTAATGAAACATTTGATTGGTTGGTGGACTGAATAAGTAAATGATTGATTGATTGATCGTTGATTCATTCAATACATCGCAACATTTTCTGGTGCTGCATCAGCATGCATGCAAACATTCTGATGCATTTGAATTCTCCACCCTCTGAAATATACCCTCCACACAGTGCAGGGTAATCCGAACCCAGTAGGAGGCGGCATAGTTAATGAACTGGAGAGGCAGCCAAAAGATGGCAGGTCATAGTCACGGTACGTATTATAGTGTAAACTTGAAATACCTAATCTCAATTACTTAATTAAAATAATACCATTATCTAAACTACCATGAACTGGTGAAAAAAGTCTCTGAAGAAAGTAAAGAATGAATCTAAAGAGGACTGTATTCATTTGACTCAGTCACACTGGCTATTAAATGCAGTTTTCTTATTAATTCTATTGTAAATGATGTTGCAGTGTGTAACCGACACCCACATTAATTAGCATCCGGCTATTAATTTAAATACCGTTAAAGGTTACAGCTATGCCGGCGATACAGAGCCCTGGCTGAGGTAATGGGCGAGGGCTTTGCGATCCCCCCCGTGCCCCCGCTCAGAAAGACCAGCGTTTAGCTCGCATAATTGCCATAAATAAGCATTAGCGTGTAGCTCCGGCTGCTGCCTGGCTTCTAACGGCGGCAGTAAATGTGTGTGGAGAGGCTGGGAACCGGCGAAGTTAAGTGGGCCCTTCGGAGGCGGGGGGTCGCGTGGGACAAGGACGAAGGTCACCTGACTGCCCGCGGGTATGAGAGCCACTCATTTCCGCATTACATCAGCTCATAGCGAGGGTCTGCAGCCGGACCACTTCAAAGCCTCGGAACGACTTAACAAACCTGGCACGAATTATCAAGTGTCACTGATTAAGCTAGGGGAGAAACAAATGACTCATTTGTTGAGTCCAGGGAAAGTCGGGGGGGCTGAGGGGGTGTTTTGACAGCATATTCAGAGTGTCATGCCAACACTGAGTTGTCGCCGGTCTAGACACACATGTGTAGATTTTTTTGAGATTTATAAGCGACGTTTTGGTTCAAATATAGCCAAATATACGGCATCGCTTTCTGAAGCTTAGCCTGACGGCTGGTGGCCCCGCGCGCAGTGACCTGTCTGCGGGAACCCGCCACAAATTTAAGCGTTTATCAGAGGAAAGCAAACAAGTCTGACGGATCGTAATATATTTCTTGTGCCAGAGCTGAAGTGAGGCGCCGGGGGTGGGGTGGGGGGGGGGCAGGCTTACAGGGTGATGCATTAGGAAAAATGCTGATGAAAACATAATTAAAAACACAGTCTTAAACCGCGGGTCGGAGACGTGACTTATAAATCAAACGAAGCACGGAAGAGGAAAGACAAGTCTGCACCCCCCCCCACCCCCCCACCTCCCCCCCCCAAAAAAGGCAAGACTACAGCAAAACACACACAGCTCAACTAAACAGTACTCAGGCTAGAAAGGGCTGTGACCTTATCTCACCCTGCTATCGCAGTGTAGGGACTGTATGGCTATGACTCGGGGGGGGGGGGGGGGGCTACACGGGGAGGAGACAAGCCAGCAACGCCACTGGTCTCCAGTAAGCCGGGCTGTCCTGCACACCAGTGGATCCTGCCGCTCCCAGTTCAAGCACGCACTGGGACCAGTCGACGTAAACAAATGAAGCTCCAGTTAAACCCTCACATGGTCAGTGCAGATCAGCAACACAAAGAAAAATGAGTGTATGATTAAATATTTAATGAAATGATTCATTCTGGCTCGCAGCATGTCCATAGGCAGAGATAATCTTATGGTAGGAGTTTGTAAAAAAAAAAAAAATGATAAATAAAAAAAGGAAAAAGGAAAAAGGAAAAAGGAAAGCCCAAAGTTCCCACCCAGGCAGATTTTGTTGAAATAAAGACAAATTAGGTTGCAATATATTAAGTTGTAAATAAGATGAGAGTGAGTGTTTTTCTCTGTGAGTCACTGGTATTTGTGACAGATGAAGGGCTGATTATCAGTCTAAGCGTGTATAAACACACATGTTCGCCTGCGTGATGTAGAGTCACGTCATCTGCTTCTGGCTCTCTGACAAGAGAGGACTCTTCTCAGGCACAAGACACTCTGTCTCGTTGCAGTTTGGAGAAAAGCAGAGAAAAGAGCAGCCAGACTCCACAAGCCCACCCCCCCCAGCCGGCAGTTTGCATCCACACACGTCCTGCTTTAAGCTCGGAGTCCTTCTTTCATTTCTTTTTCACTCGTCGTGTTTGTTTACTTTTCTTATTTGTTTATTTGCTTCCAGGTTTTCAGTTTGTGCCAGCGGCTGAGGGAAAACCGTACATCTCTGGAAGCCTGCGTGGGAATTTTAGTGGAGGATTCCTTCGCTTATATATTTAGTGTGCAAACATATGCACGCTCTAGGTTTTCGGGGACTGCGGTCGAGAACGCAGATGGTTAGCTGGACCAAAACGGAAACACCGTAAGAAGTAAAAATAGAGACTAGCCGCGAGGATGACGTTAAAGGGAATAGGTCCATATTAATGCATGCAGAGAAGGTCAGGCCTCTGTGCCTATGATTGGAAGGTTGTTGGTTCGAATCCCATCCTTGGTAGCATAGTGACATTTCCATTGGGCCCTTGAATAAGGCACTTAATGTCCCAAAATACTCCATAAATGGCTGACCCAGTACTTGTACTCCCACATAAGGCCTATACAAGAGGGTGTATCTCTCAAAGGAGACCATGATGAGATATATGAGAAGCAGCATTCCAGTGTGCCAGTACTCTCAGTCGGCAAATAAAGCATCATTTCATAACTACTAAATATACTGCTATATAACTACAGTACTGTGTATATTGCTACATTTCATAACAGCTATTAGTGATGAATGAGATAAGCAATTCATGCATTTTTTTCACTGACTGTAGTAACGTTTAGTTGTAGTAGTGACCTTCATTTAAGTTTCAGGAAGCGTATGATAGGCAAAGTTTTCAATGCTGCAGAGTTACATAAAGCAGCCAGTAAAAGACAGATAGCAAACCAGCCAGACACAGATAGTAAAGGAGCCATTATCTATAAAGATTTCACTCTTGTGGGGATGCATAAAGCAGGTTTATAAGTTGAAAACCCAGTAATAATAGTGAAAGTCAATAATAAGCTTCAGCTTCTATCTACCCCTGCCGGTTCTATGCTGGACTAGGTATTATGCTGGTATTATGCACATTAGGTATTATGCTGGCACACTCACCATTCACACACATTCACAGCTACACAGAGGTGCCGCTAGAGGTTTTGAGCCGCATGAAGGAGAATCATATTTGGCTCCCAACCCATCCCATTCCAATGAAGTCTCAGACTTTTTAGGGCACCTTCCACTCAGGGGCCCAGAGAATCATCCTGACTTCTACCCCATTCCAGCAATTACAGACAATTTGGCAACTCCGATTCACCTTAGCGTGTGTTTGGACATTAAGGGGAAGCCGGTGAACCCAGAGGAAACCCCACAGCGACACGCGGAGAACACGCAAACCCCACAGCGACACGCGGAGAACACGCAAACCCCACAGCGACACGCGGAGAACACGCAAACTCCACAGCGACACGCGGAGAACACGCAAACTCCACAGCGACACGCGGAGAACACGCAAACCCCACAGCGACACGCGGAGAACACGCAAACCCCACAGTGACACGCGGAGAACACGCAAACCCCACAGCGACACGCGGAGAACACGCAAACTCCACACACACACACCGTGGCAGAGGCTCCGCCCCCCGGTCCCCAGCTAACCACAGCACTGCCCCTAATAAAACATATAAAAACTGAAAATGCAAAACATATCATTAATAATAAGAGAAGACAATAATAAAAAAACATTAAGCAAAGCAGCTGAAATCCGATACAATTGAACTCGTTATTATATATTTGATATATGTTCCACTGAGAATGGGGCATGGAGCAGTCTCTAAATGCAGTCTAGACTGACTGTCATGTTTTACAATCACAGAGGCCGTCATCCTGGTTCACTGCATGAGGGAAATTCCTCAAAGACAGCAGCGGCCAGCTTCTCCGGCGTGCAGAAAGGCACGCACTCACTCCAGGGAGACACCATGAGCTCGTAGTTTCGGCCGAAAACCGTCTGTCAGGGTCCCTGTTCACCTCCACGGAACGATCAATTTCCTTTATAGGGAAGCAGCAGTGAAGGGGGCGACAGCAAAGATTCATGGGATAGTAATGAGCTGGATTCACGTCAGGCTCGAGGTTGACTGGAAACATTTGTTTTCTTGGCTGCGGGGTGGGGGGGGGGGGGTTGCACACAATCATGTGGCTGTCTGATATGGTGATTTGAGTTTCAGGCCGTCATCTAGAGTGCAGTAACCTGCTTGGGTAAAAATGGTCCCTGCCGGTTCTCTGCTGTGAATCGGGACGGATGGCTGTAGGAAACGGTCCTTGTTAGCTACGGCATTGTCATCCTGTCACCTGCTTCTGGGCCTTAGGCACCCGGGGTCCCTGATGATTGTCATAGTACTTAGAAAGGCGCCACACTGTGGCGAGTACCTGTAACTGCACCCGTTCTCAGAATCTCAGAGTCCACTACAGTATAGGCGATGGGAATGTATGTCTACAACTGAACCTTTTCTGCACAAATCTTACCCCGCTGGTACCCAGAGGTCTTTTGCTGATATCTTTAGAAGACATAAAAATGACATCATCCTTTTTGCTTTTATATAGCATATGCAGCGCTTATAAATACATGCAGTATGCACTGTTCAAGTCATATTTTTGAGCCTGTCTAGGAAAGAGTAGGAAAGAGCAACCATAAAACACGTATGATTTTGCATATTCTAGCTAATTCGTACTACCATGTCCGACGTACGTTAACTACACGTTAAACGCGCCCTTCTGAAGCACACTCTGCCCTAAGTGTCATTAGGTAACATGTGACTCTACTCATGCGGATTTCCAAATGAATACACAGAAATTAATGGAAAATCACTGGGCTGGAAGCATGAAAGGCCCCTCGCATCTCGTGCTCCTCAGCAGCTTCATTAATTATTTTCTCGGCCCTCTGTGGCCCCTCCCCCCGTGAGCTGTGGTGCAAGTCCGACCTCTTCTGTCCAAGAACTGCTGCTGGTGACATCACAGCTGGTGACATCACAGCTGGCGAGCCGGTAGCTCCCACACGCTGGTCTTTTATTGCACATTTTGGACAATTTTCTTCTTGAGCAAATGGCAAACTCGAACCCCATGAGCAACCCCCCTCAACACCCGCCCCCCACCTAACTGACTGGACTTAGTAACATACACAAGTCAACCTGGACCTGAAATGTCTGCCTCTGGCCTCTATGTTAGGAAGCGATTGGGCCTAAGCTGGACGGAGAATGTTCCGTATGGTTCCGGGGCTTCAGCACATATACTTGCTTTCACTCCTGGCCAGAACCATATCGGCTCTTCAAAAAACCAAGCGTATGACATATTCTTCAGTTCTTTTGTCCCCTCAACATGTGTCGCTGGGTGACCGTGAGAGCAGATGCTGCCAGAGCTGCCAAAACCTGCCGACTCGCATTCCTCTGTCCGACCCCCCCCCCATCTCATACGCCCACAATTTGTCTCTGCTGACAGCCTGGAGGGTTTCTGCCTTTCACTCTGTTTTGGCCCCGTGACATCACAACACGGCAGGCCTTGAAGTCGGGGGTGGGGGGGAGGGCATGGTGGGGGGGCGGGGGGGGGGAAGGGGGGATTGCTAAAACAGCCGTGACACATCTAATAACCGCTCACAGGTCTCAAAGCCCAAACCCTGTGCCGACAGGTTTAACTCGCTGTAATCAGGCGCACATTGTTTGGGTTCAAAGCGCTGCCTCCATAATTGTCTGTAATATAATTAACACATAGCTGCCCTGATCAAAAATAATCATGTGGGAATTCAAAATCACCTGAGCTCTTTTCTGGCTGGTCAACAGGCCATGCCTTTTTCCACAAAAACATCTAGCACGTTCTGTGAACCAGCCACAAAATCAAGTGCACACAAAAAAATATATATTAATTGAAATTTCATTTATACTTGCATTTTATTCTAAGTTTAATTTATTATACCCTGCTCTGTAGGGTCATGTGGTTTCAGATCACATTCTGACCAATTCCATCCACCCATCCATTTTGTTTACACAAAAAGGTTCTGAGAGAAGAAGGAACAATGATTGGGTCAGAGAGATAACCAATCAGATTGTAGAGGAGGTGGGGCCAAGCTACTAGAGGAGGCAGGACCAACCAATTAGATGTTTTGGTCCTATCTCCTCTAGTTGCTTAGACCACTGTTAGCTCCCTGAACCACAATTTTTTCCTTTTGCTCTCAGAACATTTTCACATAAGCAAATGAGTATCTTCTGAAACCGCTCGTCCTATTCAGGGTTACAGGGGGTCCAGAGCCTATCCCAGAGGCAGGAAACAACCCAGGATGGGGCGCCTACCCATCGAAAATTCCGTCCAATTATTTATTAATATTTCTGGTCATGTGACAGCAGTTAACCAATCGTTCAATACGTCAATGGACTAGCTGAAGACCATTGTTAGTCCAATACTGGTATTAAGGAGAATGGTATCAAGTGTTAATAAAATGATACCTGAACTACAGTGAAGTCAAGGTTTCAGTGCATATTTTCAAAAGGGTTTTCGAAGCCATTTAGAAATGCTCAGTGGCAGCTTGTAACAGAACCATTTTCCCAGGCAGCGCATGGAGACAAAGGCTCAGTGACATCACTCCTGTGCAATAAATCGGGATTTTCAGCACGGCCCGCTCAGCTGTCTTTAGCACATAAACAAGCGGCATCGGGGGAATTGTGGTCGAGAAACCAATTTTGAATCATGCTCCCACTCTGAATCGGCCTTTAAGAAGTGCGTGAAAGAGAATGGGACCATATGCAGGCGGAGACGACCGAACGACATGGGTGTGCGTTTCGCATTACGCCGTCAGTCACACCACCCGTACCGCCGTCGCTGACCCTCCCAGAGGCCTTGGGACAGACAGCCTGAAGTGATCAACCTCCTAATACCAGACTGCTGTTTCCCACCTGCAAAACCCAGGCTTCAGATCAAGCAGGAGTCAGCTGATCCATCGCTAAAATTTTTCTGAAGCCCTGTAGCGAGCCTGCAGCCACGCATGCACGCATATCGCAAACTCAGCTCCTTCCAAGCCATTCACTCCAGGCACCTTCTCAAAGTTTTCTTCTGTGCATCCTGGTGTCTCGGTAGGTAGCGTCGTAGCATCGCACCTCCAGGATTGGCCGTTTGAATGCGCCTGCATCTTGTGCCATGTGCTCTGGGCTTCCATTGAGCACTGAGCCCCCCCCCCCCCCAGGTCCAAAGATGTGCAGAATGGTTAACTGGTGCCTCTGAGTTCCCCACAGAGAGTGAGTGCTTGCGCCCGGCAATTTATGCTATGCCACGCAGGGTGTACCTCAGTCTCATGCCCCGTGGTGCCTGGAACAAACTCCAGTCTCCCCCCACTGCCCTGACTAAGACGAGTAGTTACAAGATGGATTTGTGCTTCTTTTGTCTGATATTTAGGTCATGTCCTTTGTTAAAAAAGTTCAAGAGAAAACTCTTTTTGCTGATGCATCGAAAAACATACGTAATCCATACATCTCCAGCAGGCATACCAAACCGTACTCATCTTTTACTTATTTAAGGTTTATAGATAGATCTGGTCACCTTGATCATTCTCCAGGATAAGTCATTAGAAGATAGATGTATGGCTGGATGATGGATATAGATTTGTTGCCTTTTTTTGCCTTTTCAGTGCCTCATGTTTGTCTTCCTCCTTCGCTTCTACATTGTTCGCATGCTGGTTGTGACATCCTGAGTAATTTCTTTTGTGCGTGCTGTTGATCGCATGAGGAGTGTTAATACAAAACAGCGCAGTTCCTGAATTTGATTTTATTCACTTTTATACCCTGGCACTGTTTGGCTTCTCTGTCTGGTATTTTTATTACTATATCAAAGGAACAGATTAAGTTTTATATTCAAATTGTTTGTGATGGGAAAAATTACAGTTTTAGTGGTTGATGGTAACAGTTAATCAGGTGATATCATGGTTTTTGTGTAATAAACCGTTGCGGATTGATGATCCCATATATTGTGAATTACCTCGTGTCAGAGAGGGAGACTGTGGGTTACTGCACTGTGCGACAATTAATGGTGCTTGCGATAGCTGTATCTATACGTTACAGCTTGTGAATAACATGAATGCTCTCACACAAACTTACGTAATGCTCGCGGTCCTGTTTTCTGGGACCTCCAACACAAAGTGTTTCCATGATTTCAATCCTCGACGCTGACACATGAGGTAAGATAGCATGAAGGATTATTTCAACATATTTACATAATGATTAAGATATTCTCTGAATGACAATGACTAGTCATTATTGTTTTAGGTGTGTCGTTTAATTCCCTTTAAAATAAACATGTGCAGAACATCCATCAATATGACATTTGGATTATTTCTCCTTTTATTTTGTTTTTCTAGAGGTATGGTGAGTCACAATCAGCATCAGCCAATGCTGGTTAACAACAATGTAAAAGGTCAAATGCGTACACAGATACAGAATATATTATCCAACCATGTGGAAGAAGATACAGTCTTATTTACAAATTAAATAGCATAATCCAGAGAATTTGATAATTCCTTCACATTCTTGGCATACAAAGCAAATTCAATTTTGTTTGGGTTTTTTTTTTCACCATTTTGACATTTTCAAGCCTCTTGGAGACAGCAGAGTCCCGCTGTCAGCCGAGATAAAGCCAGCCAATCACTCCTCAGGCTCAGTTTCCCCTTTATATCAGCCCAGCAAAGCGCACACATTGTGTCAACACGGTCCCACGTCTGGCCTAAACAAATGGGAATTTCTTCCCTTTCAAAGTTTGGGGAACGTCAAGAGGGAGAAGATGGCAGGCAGCGCTCTGCGGTTTAACACCCGGTAATCTGATTTGACAGGGAGGCCTGGGCACTGTTACCACAAGCCCCGCCCCCTTCCTAGCCACGCCCCCAAGCCAACAAGGACCACTAATGTTATTTATCCTTTTCCAGTCCCACCTTGGGTGTCATGAATGTCTCACCCTTCCATTCTGAGATTTTCCACCAATTCCGAACGGCACCGAGAAGTGCCTCGTGGGAGTGATGTCACTTCCTGTCATCTTTCGAAAGGCAACTGGGGTTCTCACGGTCCAGGCTGCAGACTGACGCTTATTCACTCAGAAATAGCCGCTGGAGTCGAGGCCCATTGCTTTGTGATGGCCCAGGCAGCCTGGAACACTACAGAGTATCAGCAGGTTAATTCCCCAGCCAGGTAGGCTGGGGAATATTAAACACAGCCCTTCCAGGGTAATTGTATAACTTTCCACAATTATTGTCTCTTAATCCACTTAGCTATGGACTGCAGTCAGGCTTTGAAGGTCTAAAGATAAACACTTAAGCTACACACTGGTCTATCCAAACACTCTAAGTCACAAGTTATGCAAATTTATAAACCGATAAACCAGAGGATAGGTTGGTTATTGCAGGTGGAGATGTTGTGACAGATAGAGGAGCAAATTCCCCAGCTTCTGGGCAACTTAAGCAAATGATTTTACATCACTGCTGCAGGTTGGGGCTGTTTGGAGGTCGACACCGTAGCATTCGAAGACCCCTGGAGTTAGAGACACCCCCAGGAGGAAGACGCTTTATCAGACACACTTTCGGCATGTTTGTTTGGTTAGTTTTGAATCTCTAGGCTGTCGTCGTAGAGATTTTCTCTCAAAAGTAAAGGCAATTGATGCGACTGAGGGAGAAAGACGAAGGAAAAAATACAACAACATGCTTTTTCATCCTACACAGCTTTGTAAAAGGATGCCTTAAGCCCAAACGCCACACTGAAAATCTTTATGTGAAAAGATTTGTGTGTGTGTGTGTGTGTCTGTGTATGTGTGTGGTAAAATCAGGGATGAGGTTGGGAATCCATTGAAGTATGATGCAAGCCCCATTCGCCTTTAAAAATAAACATTGCCTTTGACTTTGTTTCGCAAAGTGGAGGCTTCTTCCATGGTGTTCCATGCCGTAATCGGCCGTCTGCATGATTGTGGGGTTAAATAAGCCGATATGTGCAAGTCAAATTACGGAGATTTATCGCGTTTCCGCCGAAATGAGGCGAAACGCATTCCTTTTGTGCCGCGACGCCAAAAATCCTGCCGGAATATTCTCTCCCGAGCCACAATCTTTGGAGCTGCAGGAAATAGCCAAGAGAGAATTAGAGAGAATTATGGAAATGTGTGCTTTATTTGCTTGACACATAAAAATTTGATGTGATGGTCGCCCCCCTGAACAGCACAGGGTTTTGGTGCTTGTCGGCACGTCTCAGTCCTGTAAATTCAAGTGACTGGAAATTCGCATAGAAGGAGAGGGCCCACGAGCCCAGAGCCACCACTGGTATGGAATTCAGACGAGTGCTCAGGGAGCGTCTTCAGATGCTGCTTTTGATTTGCTGGGTCGGAGAAGCACAGTTAAAAAGAAGCAGGCAGACACACAGGCAAAGGAGTGAACCGCTCCGGAGGGCGTGAGTAATACTGTAGAAGTCGATTGCTTTTTCCCCCTTAAAGTTGCATTGTCGTTATCGCCATCGAGCGGCCAGGCCAAAGAGCTGATCTTGCGCTTAATTTCCAGTGTGGCGGTTCATCATGTCGCTTACAGGACATGTGGGCCCGCAGATTAACGGTACGTTGGACTGAACTTCAAATCGCTCCACCGTTCAGGGCCAGAATCCCTCCTAAAAATCTTTTAAACTTCACGTCCTTCAGTAAAAACACATCAAAGGCCAGAGACTTAAAAGAATGATATTTCTGCTCCCTAAACCACTTTGAAACATCTGAGAACACGAGTTCTAATTGAGAAATATGTTCATGCTTTTTGGCATATTTCTAAAATAGTGACTTTTTTGTCTTCCTTATTCCTAATTATTAACATTTGTTTGAAAACGCCTTCTTTGTCCATTATGAAGGCAGTCATTTGTAGGGATCTACATGTAACAATGTTCAATGGTGGATTTATAAGATTTTATTTGTACTGGAGCTGGGGCGAGTAGGACGATAGCCAGCTAAAGAATAAACATATACCTTGGACTTGGGTGTACATTGATTTGATCGGCACGTCATTAAAAAACCGCCCACGCAAGAACCGGATTTCTCAGCTGTAACCCATCGCCGTCCACATTACTTACTGCTCAAACTGAGGAAATCAACACAGGAGTAGATGGGATGTCTGGTATTGTTGATAAGTGAACTTTCTCCAAGATTGTGCAGTGATCTAATTCTTTTTATTTCTTGCATCCAGCTTCACTCTCTGTTGGAAAGGCGACTCAGAGCAGCGAGTCTCACCAAGCTTGTCCCCGATCTTGTTTCCATGCAGGATAACCAGAAGAGGGGTGTGAAAAAATAAAAGCCGTAAGCTCACTATTTTATCCTCTCCTCTGGGCACCTTTGAAATGCGATATGATATTTGGCCAGTTTCGAAAGGATTTGCTTGAAGCGTTTCTTCCTAAGCGGTTCTCGGTGTGCCGGAACAGACTGGCAGTGTGGACGTGCGTGCGAATGGCCTTACGGTTCAACCGCAGCATATCCATGAGTGTCGTCGGGCTGCTGCATCTGCAGGGAAAAAATCTAATCATTCTAGCTGGGAAATATGTGACTCTCCAGAACAAACCACGAAAATGCCTTCACAATTAATATTGGGTGAAAGACCAAAGCCAGCAGTATCTGTTATGAAGCACTGAGCTCTTTTATCTGTGCTAGCTAATGCTGTTTTCTGTTTAATTTTAAATCTTAGTTGAGTTGTATGGCTTGTATAGAAAGATTTGTAACTGTTGGGTGTATACTGCTGACATATATAAGGACAATGGCTGCCAAATTTGAAAATTGCATTTGGGGCAGAATAATCAAATAAAAATTGTTTCCATAGGATTCAGGTTATTCGTCAAGGCCAGTTAAATAAAAGCCTGATTCACTTGTGCGTCATTCAGGTTATTGTCAAATTTTCTACCTCATTCCACTATTGACAGAAAGACAACAAACACCACTTGATTTCTTTGTATGCTTGCATGAGTTCCTCATAAGGTGGACAAAACATACCCTAAAGCTACTACAATCCTACATCCGGGGAAGAACAAGTGCCGATCGCTGCCTTAATTGTGGTTTCAAGGAAGCTGTTGAGCACAGGCAGATATTTTAAGCAGCCAGTTCAGAAATGCTGTTTCTTTTATGACTCCATTTTCTATCTGAAGTTGTGTGAGTGTCATGTCTATGTGTTATGTCTGTCTAAGCAAAATACGGACTTGGTTATTTAACCAGCTAGCAATCCATTTATCACAGAAATGCAGTCGTCGCCGGAGGGTTAGGGGAGCTGTGAAACCTATCAGCTGCCAAGATAATTTGAAAGGTATAAGCTAGTCAGGCCACGGCCGTCTAAGCGAGCCACAGAGAGGCACCGTCCCCCTTGGCACGGGACTCTATTGAACCGCAATTCGCCCGCTCTCCGCCATTGTTCGCTCCTTGGCGGTCCGCCTCAGGTAGACATGGTTTATTTCAAATAAAAGCCATTGCATAAGAGTTCAGATTTCCTTTCCTGAGCTCGTTTTGCTAGGCCGAAAATTCCTTTTCGCACTTTATTCGCACCTCGTCCTGGCAAATCGACGTAAGATATACACTGCTGCCTTTATGGTTTCACTGGTTACATAAATAACGTAGGAAAGGGGGAGAGAAAATACAGCCACGGAGCACAAAGGGGAGCAGACCGGCCAGAGTTAGACACGTATTTAGCGGGTTTAACATTACAAGGAAAAATATTCAGAATATCTGTGGAATAGGTAAAGAATAACTACGATAATTATAGCCACCGATTAAAACAAAAATAGAAATGCCCCAGAAGTCACATATTTCCTACATACTGGTCTGGTTAGACGATTCTCACAGGCTAAATTACCGCTGTATTTATGGACAAAATTACCGAGGCCTTGTACCTAAGAGACAACAGATTTGCCTTTAAAGGTTCGATTTACAACCGGCCACAAAACTGGAGCCGCGATTCAGGGCGCATGTTTAACGCCAATAGGGAACGAGCGAGAACTGAAGTCAGCCGCGGAGCACGCTTCCTGTTTTGGCTTCACCGTGGAGAGAAACGGCGCCCCCCGGTGGGCCGTGGCGGGGGCCGCCCGCAGAGGGTTCGCAGGGGGGCGCTGCGGCGGTGGGGGTACGGCCCCACCCATCCACGCATGCTTTAATCAGTTCCTACTGGGTACTCGAGAAAGCTGGGGATCGTTTTACACGCACACCCGCCGACGTGTGATATGTAATCCAGTCGGTCGTGCAACGGGACCCGCTGGGGTGGTCCTGATAGGCTGCTCCTTCTGACCTGGCGGCCAGGTTCGGACTCGGTTCCGCATCAGCGGCATCCCTCCCCGTCGGTAAACTGGCGCTCGTTAAGCGGCACTGTATCCAAGCACAGCAGCCCTAGAACAATTTCCACTTGATTATTTAACAATCCGCATCTTCCTGTTGGGTTGCCATAGCAAAAACGGAAAGAGAAATTCGGGTTGGATTTTAACAATTGATACCTGCACAATGCATTGCCTACACTTAACGAAGTTCAGCAATTACCCATGAATACATGAATAAATTGTACCAGCCTCGCAATTAGAGGACTGTGTACCACTATTTTAGTGCAAAGTAGCTGCTACTTCTTAATTAGCCCACTGCCATTTAGCTATTAATAAACTTCTAATTAGGTCTTTATTTGCCTCACCTAAAAAGTATTAAATAAAGTTTCCCGTTAGCAGCAATTGCATAGCATGGTGACTTAAAGCAGGAAAGTGGCATCCAGATGGATGAATCTAATGCCCACTTCCCCCTCGTCCCTCGTCTGCCATCAAGATTAGGTGCCATTTAGGGCTGCGTTTCTGCCCAAAATGTCTCAGCCGGTCAGTGGGGAAGCCAGGGAAAGAGCCAGCATGCTAGCAGAGAGGACGCTGTGGTGAAAGCCCACGTTCACCTACTAGGGACTTTGCACAGAGCTGGCTGTCACTGTCACTGTCACTGTCACTGTCCCCACCACTGCGCGAATCAGAATTAATTATTTATTCTCCCAGTACGTTTTCACCCCAATTGTATTACAATGTGTGTATTATGTGTTTCAGGAACGGAGAACTATATACATATTTCATATATAGTTCATCCTGTAAATTCCCATAAAATCTGCAACCTTTTTAGCAAGCTATTCCTCTAGGTCTACAATCAAACACACGAAACCCACTACGGACATGAAAATTAATAATTGTAAGTCATGTATAACGCCAGACAGGTGATTAAAAACATGTGTTTTCTGCTTTTTCCCTGAGATATGTATCTAGCTAATGCAGCTAGCGATCGGATTTCCCTCCCAGAAACCCACGCCTGTGTTGATTGTAAAAATGCCAACACGCGCACCGGCGTCCAACCGATTAATCCACCAGATCGTTAGACGTAGGTAGAATAAGAGGAGCTTTCGTCAGGTGGCATAAACCGGGGCCTGCTCATCGGGCCCACGCGACGCAAAGAATCCCGTTTAAGATGATACACAGTTTCCTGTGTCCCTAAGTCAGGATTTCAGACCAAAAAAACAATCCATCCCAGACAGTCAGGGAAGCTTCACATCTGTAATTGTGAGGCTAATCGATTTTGTGCGTATTCCACAAAAAATAAGACCAGCTTCGTTTTTACACTCTTAATGAGCCAATAGCCTTTGTGACAAGTCGCAGTATTTTCTGTATTTTCTTTTTTTCTCTCCCCCCCCCCCCCCCCCGTAACCGCAGGCTCATTAAGGGGCGGTCAGCAGAGCTCTTTTCAAATAAACAGAGCCTCATTTAAAAAGCCACAGAGCTAGAAGCGCCAGCGAATGGGCGGCAAACTGCTCATCGCGTTTCGCTCCGACGCGGCTTTGATGTGTCACTTAGAAGTATGACGTGGGTTTATATTCGATGGAGCGTTTGCAGAGGAGAAAAGCACATGAGCGGGTCGCTTGATGGTTACTAGCATGTACAGTATAGCTGGCTAGAAGGCCTTCATTTTACAGTAGGCCTGTTTTCTGAGGACGAACACGATTCCTGTTTGCACAGTGTATTTACTGCGTGTCCTTCTGCTCTACCAGAAGTCCGTCTTTGTCGACTCAGGTGCGAAATGTTTCGCCGCCTGCAAATTCACAAAGTGACAGGCTGTACCGTCCACGGAAACCCCAGACAAGCACCGACAGTCTCCTGATACCTGAGAACATGGAGGTGTTCATGATTAATAACGCAGGAGGTTTAAAGCTCCTCATTCTGACTTAAGCAAGTCATCTGCAGGAGGGAACGTTAGATTTCCAAAGCGCAGAAGAATAAATTTTAAGGCAGTTAATATAACATGCCTGTTGCCTGTTTTTTTTTCTTTCAGTGCTATGATTTTATTTAATTTTGTTCTCCTTTTTTCATCAGTTCTCCTGCCCCCACCAACATGACGGCCCCATGTTCAACACCTGAGTGAAATTACGTGTTAAACGGGTGGATTTCAGGCTCATTCTCTCGCCCCCTTTCTCCTGGAATCGGAGCCCAGAGTCACAACCAAAAACAGGCATTGGCGGAAGACGAAGAATGTTCCGCTGAGTCCGGATGGATTTCACGCCGTCGTCACACTTTCCTGTACAGCAGGGGGCTGGACGGTGCGGCAATGCACGAACGGGACACTTCATAAAAACCGACAAGATGTCATTCAGGCCGCTAACGTTTATTTCATTTACGAATTAAAGACAGGAGGTGTGAGGGTGAAGGAAGAGGAAAAGCAGTAGAACGAATTCACAAGTGACAGACAAAAGTCTTTCCTTTGATTCTCAGCTTTCTCGGTTCCAAGGAAAGAACAGTGCCGTCGATGACTTCCCCGCTCGTCCGCGGGCGCGGGCGCTCGCCGTACGCCAACAAAAATACTCAAACACTCCCCTGTCACTCCAGGTCAGCTACCTCCCTCTCTCACCTTTTCTTGCCGTCTCTCAATTCGCAAGTCGCTCGCCACATTTTCCCCCAGGGAGTAAAGAACACGCTTCTGTCAAACTCTTCTGAGGCTTGAACCGCCTTTAATGGCCAAATTAGCGCGCTGATACATACAGGCGCGTTGTCGCAGCCATCTGGGGTTCCCCCTTAGGCCTGACACATCGCCGTGGCGACCAGCGTCCTTTGATGTCACAATATTGCAAAATACGAAATCCAAGAGCAGGTGAACAGTTCAATGTAGTTAGGGGTTAAAACCGAACTATGTAGCAAAGTCTGTGGGTTTTTGACACAATATAAAAATGGTGAATACCGTTCAGGAGGTTCATCTCATTTATCCATTTCAGTAAAATTAGTACGTTTGTCCGCATGATTCTTGCAGTCAGGGAGTTAATTTTAAAAATGAGCGGTCGTGTCTCTGGCCCGAGGCTGCCAGAAAAGTATTTCCTGAAAAACAACTTAGTATTGAAACATTATTCCATAGAGCAGGTTATTAATTAATTTTATCAGGATAGGGTGTACCAGGAAATGCTTCCAAAGAAGTCTGACATTAGAGGTTAAATTTTTTTTTTTCCCTATAGGAAATGTTACTTCCTCTACTTAGGTTTTCATGTTGCTGCTGTTCCGCACCTTATTAAAATGCAAATAAATTATACGAGACCGGCTCCCCAGCAGTGTTCAAATAGTTGCACGCATTAATACTGATGACTCATTAATATGAAAAAATAGCCATTGTTAAATGTACGCTTAGATTGAAAGTACGTTACATGTGATCGTACATACCAGTATAGTGACATATGTCCTGCCAGGATGAGAAATCAAGAGACGGGGATGTTGGGAAATGCTGTTGTACCCTTGGGCAGGGTACTACACCTCGCTTTTATAGCACGATTCAGGCCAATCAAATGGGTTAAAAAATACAGCAGGCCAAAGCGTTTGTGTCTGTTGACCTCCCTTCAGAAGTTGGCCCGAGGCTCTTCTGGGATATCCTTTTCACGGTCGAAGCAAGCAAAACAACTCCAGTGTGTCTTGGCGCGATTTCTCCCCTTGGATCAGAGGGCGGACACGCTCGCCGGCTAATATGCCTTTCACCCGGGAGTCCGAGCGCTGACCACAGACGGAGGGAATCTCCCAGAATAGGAAACTCGATATCATACTGCACATGTCCCTGAGAGAGCTGACATACTGAAGACTAACCTTTCCCACTCCTTGGGAGGCGAGCCTGTCCACAGAAACGGTCCCCGGTCCGTACTGTACTTCCTTCAGAGAATTTTGGATTTTGTTAAAACAGTTGTAATTGTCGTTTAGGGGGGAAATGATGATGGTAATGGCTGTAATAAGAGAAAAAATTCGCATGATTGTGTCCCACTGAAAGCATAGAAAAGACCTTTGGAGAAGCCTTCTTTAAATGTCCATGTTTATTGTTTCAAAATGAACTTTCTTAGCTTTAAACGTGTGATTTAGTGCCAGTACAGACCTTAAACATTCCCAAAAGACCACAAGAATCTGTCTGGTTCACACCACAGTCTTTTACACTGCTGTTCAACTCTCAGAAGACCACACTACACCGGCACGCTGGTATCATCAAGAATGTCAAAAGAGCCCTTCGTCATTTTTCCACTGTTCGTAAAAGGCACCAGAAGTGACCGGTTGAAATCACCCTCCTGCTCTGTTTGTCAAATTTATGCTGCACCCCTTAATTAATTATAAGACACAGGACACCTTTATTGTCAATGAAACAACATATAATGAAATTCCATGTGAGAACTCTTTTGTAGAACAGCAGCAAACTGTGCCAGAACACATAGCATGCGTAATTATCCAAACAATTATCAAAATTATGCCTGTTGTTTCCCAGAACTAAATGAGGCTACTGGTATATTACCGGTATATAACGCACGCACACAAAAATCATGGCACAAAAACACGGGCCCAGATTGTGCTTCGACGGGATGTTATTTTATACCCAAAAACCTGAAACCGAACACATAAAGCTGTCCCACCCCTGGTCGGTCTGCGTGTAGGATTCGTAAACACAGGTAAGTTATTTTACGGTTTCTCTGCGTTGTCCCTGAACCAGACCAGGCACCTGGCTTTTAATTATTCCCCAAATCTTCTGGTCCCACCATCTCCTCCACCCCTCTGTCCGCTTCCGTGGGCTGACCCCTCCCACCGCGGACTCCATCAGGTTCCTTTTCACCCGTAGGTCTGACTGAGGAAACCTTACGATGCCACTCTTTTCACAGACCTGTGGCATGACAAGCTCTGGATGATGAGCTGGTATCCGAAGCGTCGCGGTGAAGAACGAGCCAAATGCCGGCAGACGTGACCACCCCTCCCACCCCCCCACAAGTGTGCAGAGACCACACAAGCACAACGTGGACACATAAGGAGCTATGGCAACAATTAAGGGGCCGACGTCGGGAGAGGATCGCCATAACTCGCAAATCGCAGCACAGACGGTGCTCAGGGGAACCTGCTTCTTGTCAGTTGACTCTTCTGCTTGCCGTTCGCGCCACTAGACGCTCCCGCCCGTCCCTGGGCCTGTTTACATGTGGCGTATATGTCAGTTCATTATTGGTCTTCTTGGCACCGCGATTTGGCTCACTGCGGGGGCTTTATGTGGCCTTGTGGGAGGCCTGTTACGGCCTGTAATGAAGTAAGAGTATTTGGGGGGGGCAGCGAATCACCCGTGACTCCCAATCCTAGTACAGGATTAGAAACAAGGTCTTTCTGGTGTGACAGTGGCTCGAGGGGAGGCACCGGCGTGGAGTTTAGGTCAGTCACTCTCCCCTGCTGCCTTGCAGCAAGCAGGCAGAGGCTGTATTCACCCCGCAGAGCGGAAGGAGGCCTGATCTGCTCAAGCCATCCTGCATGGGCCCGAGAGCTCAAAACGCAGGTCAGTACTGCTGGGCGGTGCTGAATGATTGTCAAATAGTTTTGCTCTGCCGAAGAAAATAGTGGGAAGGACACATCGACAGTTCCATCCGCTCACGGCCCCTGTTTTTGCAGGCGTCTGACTGACATCCCGACCATCATGGCCGACAGCTGACGGCTTCTTTCACTAGGAGAGCCCAGGAGACCGCCAGCATCGCACATCCCTCCGTACAGAAGCCTGGGAATCGAGAATCCGTTTCCCACCAGGATTCATCCGGGTGGGAAAGAAATTGGAGCGAAACATGAAGTCATTTCTGACCGCCGTGCGGCCGAAAATCCGCTTCCGAGGTTGACCGGTGATCCCACTTGACCTTACCTCCCCTTCCAGCTCCCTAGGCCCTTCCTCTGGGTTTTAATCCATGTCCCACATGCTCCTGGGTGGCAGGGATGGACCCATGGGTGTGTGGATCGGAAAACGTCACCTGGCTTCCAGAAAAAGGCCTGTTTGTTTTGCTCCGAATGTCACCATGCATTTTTCAAATAAACGCTGCTTTGAAAGCACTCACACACCATGGGGAAGTTACTTGGATGGACGGCCACTGGAAGGACATTAGAGGACTGGAAAAAAGCCTGCCCCTGTCAAAGGTCCCTTAGGAGTGGCCACTTCTCTGCCCAACCACAAATCCAGGAAAAAATAGATTTATATGTCTTTTTTCCTGATAATTGCACTACTGGACCTCGATTACAAACTTTATTTATGTTATAAAGCTCATTTTACCGTAAAGTTTCCTGAATCACTCTTGAGTTCATTAAAACACTTTTACACTTAAGTTCAACTTTCTCTATAATAGACCGTATAACGAATAATAGTGGATTATTTTTTAAAACTTCTCCAGGTTAATAAACATACAATCATGTTTAATTTCACAGTTTTTAATACATAGATTTGCACATTTAACTGTCTTGTTGGATGCTAGCGGTAATTATGATGTACCCAAGCTGAAAAAATCGATCTCACACCAAGAATTTCTCAGGAAAAGTCTGGCAACACATTTTCTTTTTACCTCTAAAACTGGAGATAAAAAAAATAAAAATTTAAGGGAAAAAAATTGTACATTATTTGGCACAGAGAAATACAGATTCTACATATACACTCAGTGGTCACTTTATATACCAAGCTACTCTGAGGCGGGACCCACTTTCGCCTTCAGAACTGCATCAAGGGTCGACCAGCTGTACGTTCAGAGGAGGTTCTGCACATCACTGCTGTACTGAGCTGGTATTTTTGCATTGTGACCATCTCCTTAGCTTTAACAGGCCTGGCCATTCTTCTCTGGCTTCTCATTAACAAGGTGTCTTCACCCGCAGGACTGCTGCTAACTAGATTAATTTTTCCGCACCATCCACTGTAAACTGTATACACTGTAGTGTTTGGGGATCCCAGGAAAGCGGCTGTTTCTGACACACTGGGACCCCCCATGACCGGCACCAACGATGGTACCAAATGTCAAATTGCTTTGATCCCGCGTCTTTAGCCATTGAATACAAGCAAACCGGTAACTGAACCCCTTGATTCGGTCTGTGTGCTGTATTTGTTGACTTTTGCTGTTTTTTGGGGGGGGCGGGGCAGGTTGTTTAAATTAGCAGGCAGGTGTGCCTAATAAACTGGCCAGGGAGTGTACAGTATGTGTGTGGGGGTTAGATCAGCAAAGGCCCCCCAACAGAGTCGGATTCCTGATGCCACTCTGGGACCCCAAGACTAAGCTTACCTGTTACTGGAATTGCACCTGGATGCCTTTATCATTTGCCAAGGAGTCGCCTTCCTCTCGCTGTCCCCTTATTGGATTAAGCGGGAAGATTAATGGCGGGGTGCTAAGGAACAGCTTTGGTCGGATTTGAACTCATTTATCCCGTCAGAGCAGCTGAAGGCGCGGGGGTTTGATTGATGGATCTGTGCGCCTGGGTAGTATATAGTTACACATGGCTGCCATCTGACTGGGTGTCGCTTCCAGCAGGGCACCTGACCGGGGTGTCGGTGTGACTCCGCGGCGTCCGACTAACGGAGCCCACTGTTGCATTATGGGTACTGACTGTGACCTTAAACGACGGCCGACCCGCCTGCGAGCCGGAGATGCAACTCGCGGGCGCGTTAATCACGTTAAAGATCTTATTAAAGTTTGACTTCTGCATCCAGGCGTCAAAAAAAAAAAGCATTTTTGCTCAATGCTTGCCTCAGCGGAAGCAGGTAATTCCTCGTTTCGACCGGGACGATTATCAGCGAGATCATCTGAGTTATTAAATCGAATTTCACGATGAAATGCTGCGCATTTTGCCCTACACATTGCTGAATATAAAGCTTTGTCTTTGAAGGACTGATTTTATGCGTGATATGCATTGTTATTAATCGTGTAACCATCATAAGGGGGGGGGCTGTAAAAAAAAATTAAATGAAACTTTTCCACTTTTCCAGCAGGAGAGAGGTGAAAGAAGTTGTTCTGCGTTCTGTTAAAAATAAATAAGAAATCACAATGTCTCCAGGTCTCCACGACTACCGCCCATGTCACCCGCTGACGTTGTGATCTCAGGTCCCCCCCTGGCACTCGAAGACCGGCCCAGGCGTTCTCCTCGGGCCTCCCGGCTCTGGTGTCCCTGAAGGCCCCCACCCCGCCATCACTCGCAGCTGTCATGGAACCCGCCGGACTTGTCACCCGGCCAAGAAAAACGGGAAAACTTCACAATCTGAAAATGCGATCAGAAGTGTCTCGCTCTACATCTGCAGCCCCGCGGAGAAGTTTCACGCTCACGTTGGCCATTATTTACGGCCATTTCGGCCCATTACGCGTTCTAAGGGGGGTATGAAGGACCTATAATGCCATAAGCCTGCAATTAAGGCATTTTCTGTAGCCGTAAAACCTCTTCGCTCATCACACGCATCGTCATCAGCTAAGGCTCATTTTCTGAAGGCTCAGAAGACACTTCACATCAACGTTTATTCATTTGCGATGAACATTCCCGCCAGGTAACATACTTTCTTTTGTATATATTACAGAGTCTAGAAACAGATGTGCAAACATCTGTTTATACCTGCAAAAACAACCTTTCGGTATTCCGCTCAGATATGGGTGCCTGATAATAAGGTTTAAGTATGGGCAACATGATTTTTCCAGAAATAGCATGCTAGTGCAGTGTAGCCTGTTCTTCAGAGGCCTGACAGGCAAACCCAGGCTGGACAATAACCATGGACTAATTGTGTAATAGCAACGAGATGATGTCAGGCCATCAGACTAGTTCTTGTGGCCATTCGAGGATTTTAACATCAATAAAGTTACGATTTAACGGAGTATTTCTTTTTAAATAATTAAGATCTGTCTCCTAAGGAGGAATCTCCTAATAAAGTTCCCTTCAAACATGAATGAAGTGTTACTTGTCATTAGTACATTAGAATATGTTTTTTTTCCTACATATCCCATCATGCATCATGCAGACATACAAGTTGGGGTTTGATCACAGGGTCTGGGATCCATCTAATGTCCCAGCAGCATTTCTTTTTTTTGGGGGGGGGCGGGGTGTGGTACCCAACAGAGATGGGGCTACTCTGCAATGCATGGGATTCAAACAGTCACCTTCCACTTGCAAGAATGAGGTCCAGCGCACCGAGCCAGATACTGCCCACCCAATCGCTGGACTGCGGGATGTAGCGGAGAGCGATCTGTCAGCCACAGGCGGGGCTGCGGGTCCCAGCAGACCCCGAAGACTGAGAGAAGCGTTTCATTTACGTCTCATTTGGCTGGTTTCCTACGGGGAAGCAAGCAATTACCAACAGAAACCGCTCAGAACTCTGAAAATGCTTTCAAATGAGCCGAAAAGTTCGTATTAAAAAAATGCTTTGCACTGAGATTGATTTCCAAAAATTATGCATGTACAGGATCAAAATCTTACAGTATTTGTTATGATTGGCTCAGTGCAGGACTGTGTTTACAGCAAAGGGACAGTAAAGCTAGCCTTTCTTTACTGTGTCATAAAAGATATGTTAAACATTTATTGGATTTTACATGCGAGGCGTGTGAGCTTCAAGCACATTTGAAATTCAATATAATAATTCATTTGATATGCCGTGTAACAGTTTATGAAAGCAATGGTGTGTCTGGCTTAAAGCACGCAGACGCAGTGTATTAAATATGCATGTACATAACTTGCTGGGCACTTTGGACGGGAGTTGATTTGAATGCAGTTTAATTCTCTTTGTGCATGACATACCACAGATAAGCCAAAATATAGATACCTGTTTCCTGGTAGTGTATTTACCTTTTATTATGCATGGTCTGAAAAGCCAATAACACATATTATTTAAATTATAGTCATATTATTCACTGTCGCGTTCTGTTTCAGTGTCAGGAGAAGGTCAAGCACCGCATCAATTTCAAAGGTGGGATGTTGTGGGAATGTAATTGGAATGTTTTTGTCAGATGCAGCTAGCTGATTCCACAAGTAGGGGGCGAAAGTGTGGAATGAGAGAGCTCTGAGCGGTGGGGGTGATTCCAGAAGGCACAGGCTATTACGCACTCGGCTGTCTCTGAGACAGGCCGGTCCCGCAGGGCTGTTGGGGAGGACAATGTCCTGTGATGAGATCAAGGGCCCTTTCACTAGCAGGTAGGCCAGTCCCAGCAGTCCTGATCCTGACTCTGGCCACCACTGGGAGCCCATGAAGAGACGCTGGGACAGAGGTGGCATGACTCTGTCTGGAGATGCCAGAAACAAGACAGCAGGGTGCTTGCCGTTTTATGCTGAAGAGATCAGGCAGCGGATGCAGGTTTGCGTCACGTTCAGGAGACTCCAAAGATCTGCACTTGTCTTGCACCATCTTCCGATACCCGTCAGACTATAATAATCTGTGTCCAGGGTCTCCCAGCACTGGCTGGTCTGCCAGTAACTCACAACTGTATTTAATGTTCCTGCCTCACTGCCAGACAGGTATCATTTAAATTGGACCACGTTACAAAATGGGTCTGACCCCATATAAATCGTTTTCTAACTCAATTTTATTCCAGCCCTTTTTATTAGCTTGGAGTTCCTCAATTATACAGTGCTTTGGGGCAACGGCTTGTCAGTTACAAATACAGTAACATTACCCTGCCCACCCCCCTCCGCACACGCAGTGCCGCAGCCAACAAGGCAAACAAATATCTCCGTGCATCATCCACTTAGCACCGCAGGTATCAGTGAACAGAGCAGCTGCATAACCATAAATATGTTTCTTTATATCAACAATCCACATAGCCGATATTGTGAACATTTCGTTGTGATCCATTGTTCCCGGCATCCGGAACATTCTTCACTGTAAGGTCTTTAGTTACTTTTCTCGTCGGTAAACGACATTCCTGGTATTTGTGTTTGCAATTACGTCTAGTTCACCAGGGCTTGGTGTCTCACAGCTCCAGGGCTGCAGGCTCAGTTCCCCCCCCCCCCCCGCTCAGGTGTCAGCCCCGCACCCCGTTAGATTAATTGCCGTCTCTAAATTGCATGTGCAGTGTAAGCGTGTGAACGGGCGGATCGTCCGCGTGTCCCCAGCCCTCTGCTTACTGCGGTGAGATCCAGGCGCTCCAGGCTGCCGTTCTTAACACAATTGTACCATGGCATACAGAGTTTCTGTTAGTGGTCATTGGTCATTTTAAGGGGCACCCCATGATTTTATGACCCCCCCCCCCCCCCCAGATCCCTGTTAATTCCACCACTTAAGCTATACATGTAACAATGTTTTACATATTCAGCTTTCTCTAGGTATCCATGACTATTTGCTCACGACATAATGTAGCAGAATTCATTAAACAGTATCACTGTATAATAAGTCTACCCTTATAAAGGGTTTATAAATGGTTTATAATCAGGTTATTAGTTACGCTGTAACACGTTAGTAGACAATTATTACACCGATTTTTTTTTTTTATCAATGAATTATTACCATTTATAGGTGGCAAAAGGAAGCCTTATTGTAAAGTGGTACCAAACTCACAATAAAATGCCTTAAATAAAAACTGTATGATGGATAAAGATTCCAGCATTTGATTCAAGCTACTTTTTCTGAAATTTTACACCATTGCATAATAAATGAAAATAATGTCACTACAAGAGGCGTAGCGTCTGAAACGGCTTTAGAAATGATATGCAAAGGGCTTTTATTGTCCTGGAATATTTCCCAAGTGTTACTCAAATATCATCACCCCCCCCCTCCTTTCCGCCATCATACTAGTCCATGTCCACCATCCTGCCACTTTTGGGGGGGGGGGGGGGGGGGGGTTCAGGCCTGATGCCAGCCACAGGAAGCCAGCTGGGACCCCACGCCAGCTGCCAGTGGGTACAGGCAGCAGATTTCTGTCGCGGATGCTCTGCCCGATCTATCTGTGTGACAAACAGGGGCGGCTGAGAAGCTCAGTATGGCCACCTTCAGGTCCCAGGTACATCTCCAACAGTCTCCAGCAGTCGCAGATCAAACGCTGTAAAAAAGAATAATAATAATAATAATACTGTAAGTACATTACATATTCTGGCCTTTTTTGCCACGTATTCAAGGTCTGCCTGGCATATGTTTCTGTTTATTCCTTATATACATATTTTCCAGCGATTGTTCTTTTATTGTGGTGCGTGGTGGTATTCAGGGGTCAGATCCAGCTGAGCAGATGAGAAGAGGAGCAAAAGTTACGGAATATGTGTGTGGAAGCGCCGAGCTCCATGACAACTGGGTGGTCACAGCCCAGGAAACTGGGAAACTGTCACTCTGAAGGGGATTAAAGCCTCAGCTTCAGCAGGTAATGTGACAGACACAGCCGGCCATTTTATTGGACAATCTGTTTGCACATTACAATCACACATTGCACATGATGAATGTCAAGTACTGTAAATATACATGTATGTTGTCTGTATTGTGCCTGTGACTTTCTGATTGCAGTACTTGAACATGTACAAAATATCTGTATCACATTCATTGCATTTATGCCTCTCTGTTGTGTATGTTGTCATTTGCTCTCTGCCTGTTTATGCCCTAACAGCGGCAAGACGCGCCAACAGAACATCCACCGGCCTTGTTCATGTGGCAACAAAGATTCCGACTTTGATTTAAAACGGTTAGCCGGCTTTTCGTAAACTTCAGAAAATAAAGTCGAGCTATTACTCTTTAACGAGTGCTCAGTAATTACAGAACCGTACACATAACTGTCGAGTAAACCAGCAGCGTAGGTGGTCAAGTAAAAATAGAGCGATTTGCTGGACAGGCAGCTTAAAATAGAATAAGAATTAATTTCATATTGCGTTTAATCTTATTCTTAGACAATGCAAATGACATACAATAACTGGCGTCGGGTCTAATTATAAATCTATACTTAGAGAACAATCTGTACTTGTGGAATAACCTAGCGCTGATGTTATAAATATGTAAAAAGATTGTCTTGAAATGCTAACCTGTTCATCATTTGACTACGCCGAGGACCGGCTGAACGTAATTGTTCCTGGTGAGGCTTTTGCCTCATCAGACAGTCATACTCTTTCTAAGTGGGCATTCTGTCTGTAGTGGACGTTTTCTCCATGTTTAATCATCCTCCCCGCAACCAGGACTGGTAATTGGCAACTACTCTCCTCTTCATGGGTAAGTCATGGTACCCAGAGGGCAAATCCATATCTGGAAACAATTAGGGGGTGATTAGGCAGACAAATGTCGAAGATGGTCTGTCCTCACATTACTATTAAAATGATACCAGTGTCTTTAATTAAGGAGATGAACTACTCCCATGCATCTCTCTGGTCTTGAAAACCGTTAAAATACATGAGATCTTCAGATTCACCGCTTGTTTTCAACTTACTCTATGTTTCATTTGCAAATGGTATGGCCCGCGTATTCAATACCCAGCTACCGCTTGGCATAATTAAAATGCTACAAGTAAACTACGAATGTGCGTTGCAGCAATGCCCGGCGGATCGGAAATAGAGTAGGTATAGCTATTCTTAGTAAGCGATTAATTGGCGGTGAACATAACCCCGAACAAGCACACCATGTTTTTGGGGGGACGCACAAATTAGGGTCCTTAAGCTGTCCTGGCTAAGACCACGTTGCAGGGAAATTGTAAGAATTCCGACAACGATGATTGACACTTAAAAGAACGGCGAGCAAAAGGAACCAGATGGCAGATCCGGCGTCGTTAACGTTTTATTTGGAGATTTCAAAACAAGAGCGCACAATCCCAGGCTCTCTTTTCCGCTTTTATAGCAGGGCCCATTATTTGAAATTTGAATTCCACCGCCCGCAATAAAAAAGAAGTCGACTTCGTTTGGTGGTCTCAGGTTCCCAGCCTTTGTTCTGCGCGAGGACGGCGGGGATGGGGGCAGATGGCTTCCCTCACCGGTGAGCTGAGAGTTTTAGAGGGACGTTGAAGTAGCGAGAACAAAGCCAAGCAGGCCATGAAATACGGTGCTCCTGCCGTCAGAAGTGCAAGAGCAAAGTTTCACTTAAGCTATTATTGTTTTTTTTTTGTTTTTTTTTTTGCCTGACTGTCAGTGGCCTGTCGGTCACGGAACGCGCGAAGCTTACGGGACGTTTAATTAACGGGCATCGCTGGAGGTGCCCCTCCCCCGGGGACCCTGCGGTTTTCCAGCTGACTCACTGCTATCTATTAAAACGAGGACATGAATAAAGAAAATCCTGTCGACTTTCACCTGCCCTTTCGAGGCTGGAAGCTGAGAGTGCACTTTTAATGCTGAGGCCTTGTGGCTGGACTCTGTAGGAATTTTCACCCTGTCCCTCTCTCTCTCTCTCTCTCTCTCTCTCTCTCTCCCTCTATTTCTCCCTCTTTCACCCCCCTCCCCTCCTCTCCTGCTCCACCTTTTGCCCCTCAAAATTCTGCACCACCCTTATCACCTTAATCTTCCATGATGAATGCTCTTTCCCCTCATTCAGCACATTCACATAAGCACCATATATTTGTGCGGTTCCTTGTATTGAAAAGGACTTGAGGTGTTGCTTTTCGGGTATTCTGGCATAAGAACACAGTGTGGTGTCCCACAATGGGATGTTAACGGCTACATCTCAAGGATCCTTTTTCTATGGGGGGGGTCATACGGCGAGCCAAAAACAAGAGGTTGAAGTTGATGTTAGGTCCTGAACTCTTGGTCAGGAAGCGTGTCGACGGAAGCCTCAAAGGAAACTGAAGCTGAGAAATGCGGAAAGAGCGTGTATCCGACTGGGATGAAACCCCAGGACAGCACTGTGCTTTCTTTGTGCCTTTCTGTGTTTTTCAGTCAGACGGGAAACATCCAGAATGGAGGGTCAGGGAGGGAACCCATAGCAGAGGTCATGTGACAGTCAAAATACAGACGGGATCGAAAAATCAAAGGAAAAAAAAAATAACTATCATCCGCAGAAGAGGCTTTGGAGCGATAAGCTTCTTGCTATACTGTTTTAATGAGAGCTGTAAAACTGGAGAGGCATCGGTACCTCTGAGATGGTGCGCAGTGGGGGGGCGGGGGCATGCCGCTGAGGATCTCTGTGTCAACAGAACACAATATAAAGCCATGTCTGTCCATGAAAGTTAGAACATTAGAGAATAAAAGAAAGCAAAGCTTGAGTTAGTGAGCCCAGCCTGTCTGGATACTGTCCTCCCTTATCAGCAGCTGTCAAATTCCTCAGCCCAGAGCCCAGAAGGACCCACTATGTGTGGCTCGGTGAGCAAGGTCTCCTAAACAGATCTCAGCAGACCTTCCAGTTCCACTTGGCATCGCTTGGGTTTATGTTCCTTCAGTAGTAGCTGCGTTGCTTGTTAGAGGAAGGGAACTTCTGCATTCTTGCTGATTGTGCTTTCCCGTGGCACAGTTCGCACTTTGGTTAGTGGTGTGGTGACTCACTGGGCCCTGCAATGGTGCCCATTGCACCATTGCAGGGCACTGCTGGATTTGTGAGTTCGAATCCTGTACATCCCCTGCATGGGCTGAGTCTGTATTTTCTTCTAGCAGTATGTGCATCTATTGGTTTTCTTATTGAATCCAAACACATGCAGTTAGGAGAATTGGTCTTTAAAACTGCACATGGTGCGTGAGCCCAGTGATGGACTGGTACTTCGTGACAGACCCCGACTGTGTACCCTGTGTTGCCCAGGACACGGTCTAGACCACCCATTCCTGCATACGCAGTATGGATGTGTAGATACTGTACACCAGCCTTCCCTGGTCCACAGAACCTATAGTGAAATGTCTTGTTGGGATAACTCTACATTCTATCGCAATGTTTCCCCTGCCGGTCCACATTTTGACTCCCTCCCAGCTCCCGGTAGGAGCAAAAACATGGACTGTACGGCGGTCTCTGAGAAACACTGTTCTATTGATTCCTAATGATTTGATTAAGTTGCTAAATGTTTTTAGTAGGTTCTTTGGGAAAGTCAGCTTGCAGAGGAGGACAGAACAAGATCCATAACATGAATGGTCCCATTTAGCACAGTCATATCCCCAATGTGTAAAACAATTCAGTATGCAGACGCTCAGTTCTTCTGTAAATGCCCATATCTGGGATGAAACATCTCTGTCCACGCAGGCTGTCTGTTCATCATTGGATTAATAATGACTTAAATTGTTTTCTTTTTCCATTTTGTTTAAGGTCCCAAGCGAAGTGAAGAACTTGTGTCAGTCCAGCTTGGATTATCTTATTTTCCTGTAAAAAATAACAGGAGCAATGTTACCGGTGCTGGATTGTCCACCTTGCGGACCAATTTCCAGGAACTAATTAAGTTAGTAAATCGGAATATGGGTACATTAGGAAGCATGTGGCGTGAGATTTAACAATTACTGTACCATCCAAAGAGTCCAATGCAAATTATTTTCATCAGCTCTATTAATTTCCCAAGCTGATAATTCCAGTTTGAGCTGGACCTTCTTCAGCTGTGGAGGAGATAAGGGGAAGAGACAGGCTTTGCAAAATGGACTCCAAGGCAGGGTCCCTCTTGACATCCCATGTGTGGAGGGGGGGGGGGGGGCGTGGGGCGGGGAGGGGGGGAGCGAGTTCCCACACAACATCTCCCAGGTGCTTTCCAGTAAATCGGGCTACCATTAAATACCATGTCTGACCTGCAAGGAAGGATGAGAGAGTTGAGGTCTCCAGAGAGCTTGTGCAGCTGGCAGACGTCCCACGTCAACAGCTCGCCTCCTGGACCTGAGTGGCGCGGTGGGCTGGGGGGGCGGGCAGCAAGGTGGGGGCTAAGTATCACTGGACCAGGATCTCAGCGGCCAACACAATACATCAAAACTGAATGGCTGGGTGTTTTAGGAAGTCATCCCACAGGATCGCCGTCGGGTTTTCCACGCCGAAGTCCTGACAAAGCCTAGTTTAAGGAAGCCACCATCCAGAGTAACGGACTTTAGGGGGCTGGGGGGGGGGGGGATGCTGCACCCCCTCGCGTCACTGCTTCCTAATAGTAATGGAAAAAAATGTGCAAATTTAACTCTAGCCCTTTTAAGTCTGCAGGACGCGGAGCATATAATTCCAAATGATGCCTCAGAGGACTCTGCTCAGCTATGGGCTGCATAAAGTGATAAAAACAAAATTTTCCTTCCAAAGGGATCATTTTCCAGATTACCTTTAAAAGCTGCCGGCTACAGACTCGGGATTAAGCACATGTGTGTGTCGGAACATCCGAAACATTAGAGGCCCTGCTGTTATTTATCATCATTGCATGACGCACTGCTCTCCGGTTCTCAGTCAAACCCCAGCAACGGTTATTTATTTTTTTATTTTTTGCAGATTCATCAGCCGTGCTTTTTTCTCCAGTCAGCCCTCCATCCATCTTTCAACTGCTTATACAGTATGGTGTCAGAAGGGGGGGGGGCGGAGCCTATCCCAGACTGCACAGGACAGATGGCTAGGATGCACTGTGGTTGGGATCCTAGGTCATCACAGGGTACCCACACTACGGGTAATTTAGAGATGATAGTTCAGCTAACCCAGGAGTAGGCAGTACTGATCCTGGAGAGCCGGTTCTTAGCAGGTTTTCCATCCTACCTGGTCTGTGATGAACCACACCTGACCTCAGGCAGATAGTAACTCATCAGGTAGGATGGAAAACCTGCTGGACACCGACACTGCAGGATCAGGGTCCTTGGAAGTACCCAGAGGAAACCCACTCGATATTAGGAGGACATGCATTAGGAGGATTGTGGTTGACTCCCCTAGAAATTCAGGTGTGAGGTCATAATGCTACCCATTGAACTCCCTACCGCCCTCTGGTGGATATCGGTGGCGCCAAGATTATTAAATAAGGAGGCATAATCCGAAGGCATGAATCACACTTCTCTTGGCAGAGAGCTACCTTAACACACGGAAAGGGGAAGCGGACTCTTCCTCTTCATACCCTTCATTCGTCGAGGTGAGTCTGGGCCAGAACAAAGATTCCCCAGCAGAACCCATTTGCACCGGTTCACTTTAACCTCAGATCTTTCACACGGCCGGCTCAAAATGATTAAAAATGAACGGACTGGTTTTAATATCCAGCAAAGGATCACTGGAATGTTTAAATGTTCTATTTAATATTTTTTATTATAGTGCATATTATAGGATCATAAATATGAAGGAAAAATTGACTAACATTAATAAAACTTGCCAGTGATTAAACTAAAGTTAAACCTATAAAAGAAAAAGAGTATTTAATATTTCACATGTGGTCACAGACATTTGCTGAGTAGAGGTTAGGATGTCCCACCTGTTCCTATGGTGCACTGGACCAACATCTTGCTTTTTTTGTTTGTACATCTGGGTTATTATAGTTTTAATCAAACCTGAGTGATACCTTTTATTAAATTACAGTATTTCTGCTCTGCGGTCCAGTGAGTATTTATTCAGGTGGGACTATAACAGAATTGCTATTATGTCTGAACCCCGCTGATATATTTTGTTCATAGGTGTATCGCTGAACTCCTGTTATCAAAGACAATTAGCTAGTTGTGCTAGTTGTAAACAGGCCCAGAGTTGTGACAGACAGTCTCAGTTAATTACTTAAGCAGAGTTTTGTATCGAGTTTGGATAGATGCAACCCAGCGTTCAGGGATGCAGATAGTGGGCTCCCCCTATGATGCAATGACACAGCATATTCTTTTTAAATACTTATTAACCCCGATCAAATTTCACTTACAATTTTATGTGTTCAAGTGTCTCTGTAAAGTGCAGGGCCACCTGAATCTGAAAGGATGTCTATTCCCCCCCCCCTGCTTTCCTGCCCATGTTAGATAAGCAGATGGAAGAGTACGGTCTCCATTCTCCTAAACACCTTCCATCTTTTAAACACCTACATTCTGTTCTGTTCCTTATTCCATTCCTTCTGTCTTGCAGTGGGATCCCATACTTAAGCACCACAGTCCCCAGCAGTCAACACCAAACTTCCATTATATAAGGCCAGAATAATATATTTTCATTCAGTATTCGTATACAATGCATTCATCATTAAGCCTTATTTACATAGCTATACGCCCGTAGCTGAATGAAAAAGCTGAAGGCAATTCTCAAACTTCTCTGCGCCCGGCGATACGAATCGGCAGTTAGGGGGAATCTGTTTTCCTGGTGTCTAAGACAAACAGAGGCCACCTGCTGCGATCGCATGTTCTCGGCCTAGTGAACTGTACCACATAGCTGACGAGACCGTGGAAACTTTACGCTCCTCCACGGATGGCCGGCTCGCTATAATAACAATCCATGGGTGAAAGAAACGTGTGTGAAATGGAAGAAGCGGACAATACAGAGTCAGAAAAGATGCATTGGTCTTAGGAAATCACCCCCCAGCCCCACCAGAGGGGGGAAAAATGTCTGATCGGCAGAATAAGACCTTAAAGGATCACACTGTCTTCAGACCCAAGCTGTCGGAAATGGGGCTTTGGAAATCCTGAAATACCATTACATTGTCTCCGAGAATTCCCACCCATCTGGTCCACCTAGGCATGTAAGTCCTACTAGAACAATAAAACACATTCTACTGTAGCAATGAAACCATTCAGGGCCCAGAGGGAGATATTCATCAGCGCTCGGGGATTTTGTGGCTAAAGAATCGGTCCCCCTAATGTGTTAAAAATGGCATTTTTATTGTATGCCTAAAATTATCAAGGTTATTCATCAGCTGTTTTTGCAGGAAAATGGGTGGCGCCTTGGTGAGGAAAAACAATATTTTTTATGCTTGTTATGCATTCATAAGTGACATACTGTACTGGGTTCATACTACACGCATAAACATCATGTAACCACTGAACCAAAACAGCTTAACATCTTCTCAAAAGTGAAAAGCAAACCCACATTTCATCTTGAAGTCATTTCACTTCGCTATCACTTTTCTCTCTCTTTACGAGGCTGTGTGGTGATTGAATTGAATGGAAGAGGAAACAGATTAACAGGAGAGTCGGGGAGCAGCTGGGAAAATTCAGAGCATTTCTTGTTCACCGTAACTTTAAGAACAAAAAAAAAAACACCCTGTCATGTGACTCTTTTCTACCAATCACCAGAGGTTTTGATGCTTGGTAATCCAACTCACAGTTTTTTGGGAAAACTTAATGGTCCCTTGGAACGAACAGCGCTGTTCTCTGACATAACCCACGGTGATTCAAGCGTGGTTAATACCTCAACCGTTATATCATTTTTAAAATAATAAAAAATACATTTCACGCACTGATTCCGGCACATTCCCCTCAGCTATAACCAGAAAACGGGCGGCGTGACAATAAACTCCGACCTTTGGAGCAGCGTTATTCAAAGTTTGTGCCCAGCGAGTGTCTTGGTCAGAGTTCAGCTGGACTCTTAAGTGAGGCAGGCCGAAGTTCCAGGAGGGTCAAACTTCACATCATTGACTGAGGAACTAGGCAGACTCAACTCTTTGCTTTGGTTAAATAAAACATCTTGCTATATGAAGAGGTAAAATCAGCGGCGTAAGCTACATTGAGGTGAGGCTTCAGCTAGTACGTGTTATACGAGCCCAGTCCCAGGAATAATGACCGCCATGTAACCATGGAATACTTGCCATCACAGGTTAAATGCTTCGTGGCAGGATTAGGTCACCGAAGAGGAGGGGGCCCCGAAATCGCAGCCAAACAGGCTCATTCATCACCAGCCGATGACTCCGGCCAACAGCGATTCTTCTCAATTTTGTGTTAAACGCCAACGGGCACCTAAGGGACCTCCGGCGGACGCAGGGCCGTCTTCTGTGGAGTGATGAGGAATCGCCTGCTTCCCCCCCCGTCTGCCCGTAACACAGTAATGGACGGCCTCAGCCACACAGCGGGATGGTCTGACGGCAAAGGCGCGTCGAAATTAAACGGTCGCGTCTCCGACCGTGGGTGACAGCTACAGTGTGATCATCTGGGGTAACAAGCAGGAATTGAGATCTTCAGGTGATGGATTAAGCATGGAGGCTTTGGAGGGGGGGGGGGGGTTCGTCAGCTTCCTTGGAATCGTGACAAAGTCACTCTTGGTGCCACAATTAAATCATAAAGGGGGCTTTAAAGTAGCTTAAGATGCCAATTGTTCACAATTTTGCACGACCACATTTTGCGCAAACTTTAAATCAGTGTTTTTCAACCGGTTTAGCCTCAGGACCCACATTTTCCGCTGGTCATTAATAAGCTACGACCCAATATACAACATACGGTAAACTTTGCGAAATGGGTGGGGAGATGCTGATGGTAAAATCCGACATTTTTTATGAATAGTAAAAAAGCTTTTTTTTTTCCACTCAAAATCCTACACGGCTGTACAAACACCCCGACCTCAGCTGACAAGCCTAAATGTGAATAATATATTTTTATGTAAGTTTATATAACATTAATAGTTTACGACGCCATTACAACCTAATTCAGACGGCATAAGATATGCCAGCATAAAATACTGTCGTGACCTCAGGGCCTTCAATGACCGGGACCGTCTGACCGTAAGTTTTGCCCCTCCCCCCCCCTCCCAGCATCTCACCGTCTATCACCCCAGCCAGCTATGACCTCATCTGCCCCCGACGTCGTTTTCGAGGGAAGCCGCCCTGCCCTCTTCGGCCTGCAGGCGACGACTCCCTTGCAATCCGTGAGGGGTCTCCTCTTTCACTGCCGATCGCAGAGGGCATCCTCTTTCCTGGACCGGATGCTGCGGCGAGATAGATAGGGAGCGGTAGCATCTAGCGACCGCTGATTAGGTGATGAAAAAGAGCATCCCTCACAGCTGGGTTAAAGGCCGAGGGGAAAAAAGCAGAAGTGTTTTCATTACTGCTATTGTTCCATCTCATGACAGTAAGAATAGGTCACCGCTCCGGGGTCTTTTATCTAATTATTTTAAGTCTTGACTTCTCTGCCAGACTGTGAGGTGTTTCTTTGTCTGCTTCCCCTTATCAGAGGAAATGACTGTAAGGCCTCTGCAAACACAAACGGCACGCGTTTCATTCGACACGCGATCCACCGGCAAGGGCAAGAATCACCAGGCGCTCTTTTGAACGCAGAGGTTAATAAAAATATCAAGTTTTTAAAAGCATGCTACAAATGGCATGAACAGTTTTATACAAAGAGGGGTGACTGCGAGCAGGTAGTTTGAGTCAGCAGTTTGCAGATTGATGCATCTGTTATTTTGTTTTCCTTCCATTCTCAGCCACTGAGGTTAGATCTGGAGATCTATGTGTTTTTGCATTTTTCAGGGTGTTTGGTCAAGGTGCACCGTTTCCTGTGCTGTGCCGGGCCGCCAGAACCACATCCTGCAGCGGGGATCACCACGGATAAATGGGGGGGGGCGGGGGGGGCAGCCGCCGTCGCGGATAGATGGGGGCGGTGGCGGCTGTTTTCATAGGACGGGAAAGCTAAACACCTTTGACATTCTAAGTGGCAGGCAGATAAATCACCACTCCCTGGGTTCTGAGGGGTTTAAATTGGTAGGATGTTGATGGGGGCTTGGGGGTGGGGGGGCGCTTGTAACCCGTTACCAGCAGCCCTGCAAGTTCCCGATCAATTTTTAAAACTCCTTTATGACGGAGCCAGCGTCCAAATTAAGAATCGTTATCTGACTCCAATTATACCGCCGCAGGCTAATGGCTTCAGCCAAAACGGACTTCCTCACGGCAAACGCCGCTAAACAAGCCTCGCAAGAATGTCCGACTCCTCCAAAGGGATGCTGGAGCCCAACTCGATTTAGCCATTTTCAAAGGGTCTTTGATTACATGGCTTCAAAGTGTCTGAGGCTGCACTGATTCCATGCTGCAGAAGAGACAAATGGAGATGTCCCCAAAAATCATTATAGCTATCAAGTACTTTTTTTTCCCCAGAATACTGGATGACTTCCATATTTTAAAAAAAAATGCAGTATCAGAATGTATTAAATAAGATCCCACAAAGGCACGTTTAGCATTAAAAGGGAAGAATGATTAGTTACCTGACCAATAATCACATTATTTGCCGGATAAGTGAATTGGAAAATCAAACGTTATTATGCTAAATATTTAAACGAATGCGATTAATATGCATGAAATGATTTTCATCCATATAAATGTATGTAAACAAACACTGTAATTACTTCCGTGTACGGGAGACGATTAACAGCTAATAAGACACCGTTATACAAGCTTACTGTAAATAATAAATAGTGATGGAGATAACAGTGTTTGCATATAATCGTACATTATCGCAATTTTCGTACATTTTCTTTCCATCGCTACGCTAACTGTATATTAATAGAGCAAATCTGTATGAATATAAATGTGTCTGTGCCCTAAATGGAGATAGGACATTCCGGAAGGGAAATCACTCTTTTCAGCCACCAGGAAGTGTGCGTCTCTCATTGAGGGGCTGTCAGAGTGCATCGCACTCCAATAGCAACGGGGTCACTGAGGGGGTTTTGGCGCCGTGTAAATCCTGCCCCCCGCTGGGCCCGAAACGTGGCAGCTGTCTTCTCTCCCAGCGGCCAGTCAGAAGCTCGGCTTTCCTTACGGCAGAGACAGTGCCTGAGTGCTTCAGCGCCCTCCAGCCTGGACTGGAAGTGTCGGCCTTGCATTTTGGCCCCGCCCATTTGGGTCAGGCCCGTCCAGTTATGGGTGTTCTAGTTAACCAGAAGACCCATCTATCTCCTTGTGTGGCACCACCCAACACCTAAAGCCAGAGGACCTATTTGAAACTATCCGATCATGTGACACCCTTCATGCCACTGGCAGCCAATCAAAGCATCCGCCTCTTGGGGTACATAATATATAGATGCACGCCAGAATGTGTCCTCTGCTGACATGGCTGTGGATGCATGGGGAGGAGGGGCTAGCCAGCATGTGCCCCCCCCCAACCGACTCCACACCTTTGGGGCTCCTACCCCTGTGAAAATACACTGCTGTGTCGACATACACCCCAAACCGGAGCGGGGACCCCAAAGCAAAGGGATGAGCCTAGAACACACTCTCCATGTTGGATTAAATCAATCTTTCAATCAATCAATCTTTATTTGTATGGCACTGTTTTAACCATAGGGTTTATATAGTGCCTTACAGAGGTGGCCTGGACACAGGGATGAAGGGCGATATGTCCGCCGGGTGGTTGTACTGTAAATCTCGATGAGGCTCTGAACCCACTGCCCCTGCTTAGTATTCCTAATACACTGAGATTTCTGGCACCATTTTTCACCACTTTCAAAGGACCGAGCGCAGGCTTCTTTGAACCGCGGTATCGAGTGTCCGTGCGCATTTAGCGGAGCTGAGAGACAACGCGCGGCGACAGCGGTTAGCGAGAGCCTGTCCGAGGGTGCGGACCCATTGCAGATGACCCTGTGGTCAGCGAGCATCCCGGCCAGGAGCTGAAATTGAACAATGTGTATCCCTCCACCACCCCCCCTCCCTCAAAGGACCCAGTCAGATTCTGCTGCTGGCAGGGAAATTCCATATCTTAATGGGATTCCGATTCCCCCCGAACAACGGATAGAAGGACCGTATTTTTTTTTTTTAAAGGATGTTGAACGAGGGTCGTTCTGATGCAGAGCAGCACTTTTTTTTTTTCTCCTGTAATTTAGTCGAATCGCGTGAGCCGATCTGTACGTTACATAATGCTTAATTTTGTGGGGGGGGGTTTATATAAATGTGCAGCATTTGTCAGAGAGGCCTGCTTCCATTCCCGGGAATCCTGCGGGACCCCAGCTCATTTGGCCGCATCTCCAGAGCAGCATTTGGACGATTTTGATAATTTTTCAGGACCTCGGTAGAGATGCCAATAGCGATGAATTGTTGGTGTACAGCAAATATATCATAGAAATTGCAAACAGCTTAATACTTAGGTATGTTCATCCATCCATCCATCCATCTATCTATCTTCCAACCTCTTATCCAGAGCAGGGTCATGGGGGCGGGGGGGCAGCATAAGGCACAAAGCAGAGGGACACCCAGGACAGGAAGGAATATATTCATGTCTGAGCAAAAGTCAAAGTGACTCTCGGTTTAACAGATGGCATTAGCTGCTATTAAGAACAAAACAAAAAAAAAAGACAATGCCTTATCCACTGTACTTACAAGGAGGTTCACTTGACACTGGAGAAAAGAAAAACAACTTTGAAGTCTCTCTGGGACGGCCAAGGGACACCAGAGCCGTGTGGTGGGACCACAACGGCGACGCAAATCTGAAACTTTAACGGCCCCTGGGCCTCACGTAGAAACCGGGCATTTCAGCACGTTTCTCTGAAAGGTGTGTAATGTGTTGCTAATAACTCAATCACAATTAAACGCTGGATAATATGCTGATATCTGCAGTGGTGTTTGACACGCAGGCTTCCCCGCTGGGTCTCAGCGCCCGCAAGCTAGCAGACTAGCAGACCACTGGAAGGATCAGCCGTCCTCAGGTTAAAAGATCCTTTTCTCACCGGAACCGGAACAAAGTTAATTGCTTGTTTGAACTGAACGCTGCCCTGTTGCTCTGTGTTCCCCCCCCCCGGCTTATTAAATCCACCCGAAAGCTAAATAACCAGCATGAAAGGCAAGTTAACAAAGAAAAAAAAACGAAAACAGAACCATGTCACGGTGCTCTGAAAACAAACCCCCTGAAGTGTACTTACATAGAGTGCATATCAAGGAGGCAGCGAAGGAATTTAGCCTTATGCTAACCTGTATAGCACAGACGTATTTATACTATATACGTATATGTTTGCTGCTGCGCAAAGCCAAAATACAGTAACAGCATGTTTAATCAAAGTTCGGTTATGACTGAAAATGATTTATCTCATGACAAAATACCTTAGTTGAAGTACGCTCCGTTTCGAAGAAGATGCTGCTTTTAGTCACCTACTACACACACTGGTGGTCAGGCAAAGAACTCCGAAGCCCTTTTTCTGAGTCTCAGTGTCAGTGCAGTTACTGCGTTTCGCCTTCATGGGGCAGCATGCTTGAGTGATACAATGAATATATTTAGATGGTTTTCTACAGAGCCAGTGTGAATAAAAACTAAAATTGTAAAGAAAATAATGTTAAAGGTCTTGACAAGAGCAGTGAAATGTGCTGTCAATTATTATTTCACAGATTCAAATAACAGATACTGTAAGTGATTCATTACAAAAGGGCTGGGGGGGGGGGGGTATAGATAGATCGGCTTAGCTCTGTGGCCTCGTCAGATACTGGCCATGTGCAAGTTAGGTGGGTGGGGCATCTTCCCCCTTCCCTCCCACCCATCTTGTCTTCATTATACCCCCAGCTTACGAACCGGCCATACCTCATGCTAAAGTCAACAAACAATCCGGAAAAACATTTTCTTTTGTTCTCATCTCGAATGTTCCACCCCCCCCCCCCCACCCCCCCCATCCATTTCCCTCATCCTCTAGTGTAAAATGAGATCCGGTCTTCTCACCCACTGCTAGAAACCCCTCACTCATGGGATCATGGGGGGTCAGCCCTGTATCTTAATTTTGTGGACCCCCAACATGATGACCTGTCCTCTTCTTATTCGTCCAAGCCTATTCATGCACTTTGTAAGGTACAAGACTCCCGGTATGATGACCTGCCCTCTTCCTATTGGTCCAAGACTATTGATGCTCTTCCTCAGGTCCAAGATGCTCAGCATGAAGACCTGCCTTCTTCCTATTGGTCCAAGAGTATTGATGCTCTTTCTAAGGTCCAAGACACCCAGCATGATGACCTGCCCTCTTCCTATTGGTCCAAGACTATTGATGGTTTTCCTCAGGTCCAAGATGCTCAGCATGATCACCTGCCCTCTTCCTATTGGTCCAAGATGCTCAGCATGATCACCTGCCCTCTTCCTATTGGCTCCTCATGCAACATGTGGACCATAATGCAAAGGCCTTCCCAGGACATGGGGCAGAGGGCACAGTTTTGTCAAATAGTATCAAAATCAAAAATTAGTGGCAAGCGGCCTAATTCCATCAAAGTCAACCATTTCCCCCAGCTTCTCTGCCCTGGTAGAGAAAAAAATCCAGTAATTATTAAACGGCTTGTATTGGCTTTCAGACTTCCATCTGTTTATGTGGGAGATTAAGTTTGTGGTCCGTCCCCCGGCAAACTCGTCGCTTTCTATAAACACAGAGAAACTCCGTTTACAATATGTTTCCCCTGAATGTGAACATGTCACCGTAATCATCACACAAGGATTTCCCTGCTAATCTCTCATATCAGAGACCACTGATATTTATTTCCCATTTAATGACCCTCTTTATTATAGCAGAGCAAGAGTAAATATGGACGTGTAACTTCTCTGGTTTTAATAAAGAAGCTTTAGTGAATAACCTCATTTTTTTTTCCACGTCCAGGAAGGTGGGAAGATAAAGACATTTACACATGTGGGAACACGCAGCGCCTTGATAGAGATGGAGAGTCAGGGGAAATAAGGCTATTCGATTTCAATTTGATATAATTCAATTTGACGTAATGTGTCCTAAAGCCCGCCACATTATTGGCTAATGCCCTTTAACTGATAGAAGACAAAGTTCGAGGGATCCTGCTGGGAGCCCAAGAAGGAGGCGTCTTCACAAAGCATTCCAGTGTAACAGATCCTTTTGAGCAATATTGCATTAAAGTGAGTGAAATAGGAACAATCTGATAAGGTGTTTTTTAAAGGACCGAGCAGTAATTAGAGCCGTGGAAAATGCCAGAGAGGTGATGTGGGGAAATTGCTTAAAATTGATTATTTGACAGGCTGACATAAAATAAAGTTGTTTTATATGGAACAGTAAGCACTAAATCAGGCGATGTCTGGTGACCCTTTAAATAAGCGGAATGAATATTTTATGATGTGATTTCCTAATCTGCAACTAAACCTGCAAACAGAATGGATGTGGCACAATACGGTGATTATCTGAACCAATTTTTCACTTAATTCCTACTGATATCCAGGTGAGTTATGCATTTTACTTATGCCTGCAGCTAATAAGAATGTAAGTAAAAGGTTTAAAAAGCAAGACAACTAATACCATTTAATGTTCAAATGAAGTACCGCAAAGGCTGCAGATGAATAAGCTTCTGTAGTCCTGCAAGTCACCAGCAGAATGGGATCATATTTTTTTCATTCATGTTTAGCTCAGGCTTATTGTTGCATTGTGACTTTATTTTGTATTTGTTGTCCTAACAGAGAGGGGTAAGGAGAATGCACTGATTACAGTATGTTGCTACACCCTGCACACAACAAACCACCACAGGGATAAGATTCTGAGGGCAGCTGTGTGGGTGAAGCCTCAACATCACACCACTGAACAGAACAGTGTGAGTTTTTTTCCCCAGTGGCTGGAGGGTCAATCCTAGCACTAACCCCCAAGTTTTCCCTGAAAGCTAGAGGACTGGATAATGATTGACGTCATACCCAGGATGAAGCAATTGCAGGCTAAGGGCCTTGCTCAAGGGCCCAATGGAGTAGAATCAGTCCCGGCATTCACGGGACTCAAACCTGCAACTTTCTGATTGCTGGAACAGATCCCCCGCCTCTGGGCAGGCACTGTAACAGGTGGAAATAGGGAAGATGGGAGTTTATGTCACACAAATGTCAGGGTATGCTGATAGACAGCTAGAAGTATGTCATGGAAAGAAAGAATAATATTGCGAAAGGAGAGCCTTTGACCATTCCAAAGAGGTGAGGCTGGGCTGGTCTCACCTTACAGGCAGCATAGGCGATCGGCTAAGCTGCTGCTGGATTAGGGGGGGTGCAAAAAAGTGAGAAAACAACAGCAGAAACAGCTCTGTTTGTATTCCATGAAATTACAGTTATTTATGCTAGTTTTAATATTTCACTCCTTTTCTCTTGAAACTTTTGCTAGCTAGTTAGCAACCAGATAACCCGTGCTACTGAAATGTTTGTCATATAAATAAATTGACAAAAATTGTTTTCCGTTGTGGTTTGGGGAGCAGAATCTTGCCCAGGGCACCAGAACACCCTGGGATGGGAAATCTGACAGGTGGTAATTCCATCCAATAATTATGAATGCCGAGTTAGGCTTTCAAAACATCATATTTGTGTGTAAGACAGTATCCATGTGTTTATTATGTGTGTGTGTGTTAAGTATATTTTATGTGATAAAAACCTGTTATTTTGACATCGTAGAGCTTCATCCCCAAAGGTGGAAACTCAAATTTTAGAAAAATCTACGACTGCAATCATAAAAACTAAAAAATGTCAAAAGTCTTGCAATTTGTTTGGTTACTTATGGTTAAGGTTAGAGCTGGGTAGGGGTTAAGGTCAACATTGTTGGCATTAGAGCTTTCCCCATAGAAATGGACGGATGGTCCCCACAAAGATATGAATACAAACGTGTGCGTTTGCATATTTGAGCCAACACAACATCACATTGTAAAATATGGCATTAGGTTCAAGTCAGGTTGGGGCTGAGAATTTTCATTAATATTCATACTCAGGCGGGGATGGGCCTGAATGACAATTCAAGCCCATGCCGAGCTCTACAATCTCCATCTTAAATCCTGAAATACTGAACTGATGCTAGATGTACTTCTTCCACTGACTTTTCACAGAGTCATTACTTTTGAAGGATAAGCTTCTTCAGGCTGAATCTGAATGATTGGAGCAGACAAACTGAGGAAGCGGGGGACTCATGCAGGCCGGAATCATTTATGCAGCTTCTTGCTTTGATTATGGTGACAATTACGTAACTGAAATGATTTGCCATCTTTTGATGTTTGGTCACGGTACTATGTTTTGCCACATGGAGCCGTTATAAAAATTAGTTAAACATCTTTCGGAGCACAGCTTCTTTTGAACGGACGGGAACACCAAAAAGATGAAACAAAATCACTTGCAACACAGTTTAAAACCTTATTTGTACGTTATTTTATTTACGTTTTCTAGGGAGGTCACCTGAAACACAAATGGCCTATTCGAACATGCCTTCTTCATTTAGATCCCTTCTGTCCTAGGTTTCATGCTTTTCACATCCCCTTGAAGAAACGTAATGCATGTTAACCCTTAAAACACCCCCCAGGTGTGCAGGATGAAAGAGAATCTACAGGTAATTGATTCTAATGCGGGACAGTCATTTCATGGTTGTTCGGGAGATGAAACTTGTTTCTTTGTGTCTGAGTGTGTGTTTTGAGTTTACATCGAAAGGATTAAAGAAATATTTCTCGGTTAGAACAAGCAGGCAATGAGAAACACATGGTATCAGGACGTGACCGCTTGCGAATCGAGCCGTTCCTGTCTGTGAATTACACTGAGAAGGTAGTAGCGGGGATAAAGTGGGAATTCTTAAAAAAAAATAAAATTCTTGACAACACGACCAGTTATTATCACCGTGTGTGACTCAGCAGGACTCAGTGCCCTCCATCCCAAACCCCACACAGCGCTAAATACCATAGACATACCTTGGACTGCCCACAAATAAATCGTCCTCTCCGATTCCCAGCCGTGAAAAGCCGGAACTCTGCGTGGGATCAGAGGCATTCCGGCACACTTGTGATGCAATGCTTCACCGGGGCCTGATCGCTCACGGGTTTGGGGAAATCTCAAATCATCGCAATCAGCTCTTGTGAAGGACCCAGCTTAATCTATGATTCATTACACTTCCATGCTTTTCAACGGCTGACTCAAAAGGCATCGAAGGTTATGCGCTGGCAAAGAAAATAAACCAGGAATAGAGTTTGCTGGGGGATAAGTTATTACTAATTATGTATCATTTGTTTCCTACATGAGAGTTTGTAGATGTGCATTGCAGCTTCTTTCTCAGATTTTCTATCTCTCTGCATGTCTCGTTACTGCCAGCTCCTTCAGGAATTTGAATTTAACTCAAATGACCCCAAGCTGACCTCCATCGTGTGTATATGGATATTGCAAGTCTTTGCCATGTCGCTCTGGCTTCATCAGCATGGACTGGTTTCTTTTAACAGTCCAGTGACATACAGTGAGGTTCACTGGCATTTCTAGCTAGTCCATGGTATCTGTGTGCCCTATGTCAACCTTGAGTCCTGTCGTGGGTCTATCCCCACCTTTATCCATTCAATCCAAACAGCAACTGTATTCCAATAGCTATTTTGAAAGATTTAAATCTGGTTTCTGACTACGTCATAGCAGTGACACAGCTCCCATAAAGTCATAAAAGAAAAATTGTCCAAATTCACATATCACTTCTGGTTCTACAAGGTCTTAGTGCCATGACTGGTTCAAGTCTTAGTTAGAAGGCAGTGGCCACTTTGATATTGAAAATTATCAAACAAACCACCAGGAAGTTCCCCAAGGCTCAGTTCTCGGACCACTCTTACTGAATCTCTACATGCTCCTTTTAGGCCAAACCATGAAAAATTACAATGTAGCCACTAAAGTTATGCAGATGACACTCAAATATATTTGGCAATCTCGCCAAGCAACTACAATCCCATAGATCATCTGTGTCACTGCATTGAGGAGATAAACAATTGGATCTGCCGCAACATTCTTCTAATTAAATAAGGATTAAATGAAGGTCATTTTATTTGGCAATAAAGAAGAAAGACTCAAAGAGCTTCTGCTTGTTTGTAAATCACTTAATGGCTCAAGACCAAAACACGTCTGACATGATGGAAGAGTACAAACCTAGCAACACTTGTAGGGATGGACTAGCTAGCAATACCTAGAGTTACATTTAAGCATAGTGTGGTACTATTTCACCATTATGCTACTCAAACCAGGAATAAACTCAATAAAGATCTCAGATGTACCTCAAATGTGCCTATTTTAAGTCCAAAATAAAAGTTCATCTATTCCCATGTGCCTTTGATTAACTAGCTCATCTTAAGGAATGCAATTGTAATTTATTTGATTTTTTTAAATTGTTTTATTTTATGTTATTTATTATTTGTCCTGCAAGTTCCTTATTTCCCTTTTCTCTTTATTCTGATTAATCTTAGACATATTCTTAAAATTATGAGTGTTAAATTTACCTGTAGTTAATCATGCTCACATAAAGTGCTTTGAAGGACCTGCGCATGAAACATGCTGTATATATGTCACGCCCGGCTCGTCCGATCCTCCTGTGTGCCACGCCCCCCTCATTACCTCGTGTTAATTCCCGATTGTATTCACTTGTTGCCTGTTATGTTCAACTTGTTCTGTGTATTTAGTCTGCGTCTGAGTTAGTATCCCCCAGATCTGTTATTAATGTGCGTCGCTGTCTTCCCCGTTCATGGAAATAAACCCTTTTGCATGTGGATCTTCGCCTTCCTGCCTCGTCTTTCCCCGCGATCGTAACAATATATATAAATTTGCCTTACAGTTGGATGTATGAACTACAAAATGAGACATTATGAGGGGCATTAAGGGCTTTTGCATTCTGCTACAATAATGATAAATTAAATTAAGCTAGGAAGCAGGATATTAATTTAATATAAAATTAATATAGAACTCAAGCCGTTTTGCCTTTATTTAAGTGCATGGTGGGTGATTTTTCCAGAAGCATTCAAATTAATGTATAATTTTGTAGCAAGTACAAAGTAGCATCAAATATATATACAAATAAGACAATAATGCATATAATGTGTGTGTGTGTGTGTGTATGTATTTATCTATCTATCTATCTATCTATTTACTTACATACTTACTTTTTCATCTGTTATTAATGGCCAGTTTCTGTAGGTTGTACTTACACTTTGCTACAGAAGCTCCTTCCCACACCATTCGAACACCAAAGCTCTGGCTATCAGTGCAATGTGCCTCTGAGCTGGATCTGCATGGTGACACACGTCAAAATAAAAGTCACCTCTGAGGCACCCCAGCGGTGCATGGATTCAGGCCCGCGCTGAATGGCATGCTTCCCTACCCGTCGTCCTTGCTTGAAGGGGTGATTAGGGCAATTACTGGCCTCAGACATGCATTTACTCGCGGCGCCTCAGAAACGCAAGCAAACAGTCCCCCCTCCCCCCCCCCCCCCACATATGTGTTTACCGTCTCTGCTGATGCGTCGCCGTCAAACCACAACCCGTCCTCTATTTCCCTCTCCTGCATCTTTACAAATTCGAGTCATTGCAAATGATTTTTACAGCAACTCTATTAACTCCATTAAATCTCACAGCTATCCTCCAGCGATAAATAGAAGGAATCCTGTGTTTACCCATTTACTCAAAAGAAAGCAAATTCCCCATTGGCTCCGCTGCCTTTAGCGCCTCGCGGAAACCGCCGCAGTGCTAAATGGATATTTGTCAAAAACGAATAGTCAAGTAATAATAATTACATGAAATCTATGCAGATCTTGGAAGGCTGTCAAATTGGTTACATTCTGCACAGAACCCAAATAAAAATGACGAGAGTGTAGATCATTCAGGGCAATTTAATGTTTGTCATGATGTTTCCATCCCGGTTTTTCATTTCCCATTTATGTATCTCACCAGTAATTAGTTTGCCCTCAAAGAAATAAAAAAAAATACTGGAAATATGCGAAGCAGCTAGCCAGCGTCAATAATCTCTCAAGCTGCTAACTTGTGGGTTCGAAAACTAATTGCATCCAGCAAAATCAAACGGCGAGAGCGTGAGTGAGCGAGTGCCACACGGTCTGCTGCCAAACGTCACTTTTCACAAGTCTGGTCCGTGAAGTTACCTGGGTGGGGAAAATAACGTTTTCCTGAATCGACAGGCAGAATGATTAGTGACGGTTTATTAGTAGTTAAGGAGCAGACCTTATATTAGTGTTATCAAATTTTGTTTTGTGTTACAGTCTTATAGTTTGTCAACCATAAAAAAATCAGCACTAGCTAATAGATGCTTTATAGAAGAGGCTTATGTGCTTTCCATACTTTTCATATTACATATAGCATGACATGTGATGGACTGGCCAGGGTCTCCACTGCCTTGTATCTTATTCTTCCTAGAATGGGCTCCTAGCTCATCACAGCCCTGTTCCCATATAAGCAGTTATAAGAGCCAGGGGAATGAATGGATGGATGGATTTACATTTATATAGCACTTTTTCAAAACACAAAGAGCACTATATGGACCCAATGGGGGGGCCACTTCAACCACCCCCACTGTACCACCACCTGGATGATGCGACGGCCGCCATTCTGCACCAATACGCTCCCCAGACAGCAGCTAAGGCGGTGAAGGGGCAGGAGAGAATTCACCAGTTAGATATAGGGGATGATTAGGAGGCCAGATCTGAAAGGGCCACAGTGGGCAGTATTAGCCTGGACATCGGGGGACCAGCCCTGCTCTTTCGAAAGACGCCCAGGGATCTTTTATGACCTCAGGGAGTCAAGCCCTCAGTTTTACATCTCATCTGAAGGGTGGCACCATCTGTACAGCACAGTGTCCCTGTCACTGCACTGGGGCACTGGGATCCACACAGACCACAGGATGGGCTCCCCCTGTTGGCCACAGTGTCCCTGTCACTGCACTTGGGCACTGGGATCCACACAGACCACAGGATGGGTTCACCCTGCTGGCCACAGTGTCCCCATCACTGCACTGGGATCCACACAGACCACAGGACGGGCTCCCCCTGTTGATCACAGTGTCCCTGTCACTGCACTGGGGCATTGGGATCCATACAGACCACAGGATGGGCTCCCCCTGCTGGCCACAGTGTCCCCATCACTGCACTGGGATCCACACAGACCACAGGATGGGGCTCCCCCTGTTGGCCACACAAACATTTCTTCCAGCTGGAATATTTATGTGCAATAACAACATTCATTAATATTGTACTGGATGTTTTATCCCTGCAGGAGAATAATGATTCTCATTTTATGTCATCATCGCTTTGCCATGGAATTAGTCACTTAATTATAGCTGTTTTCTCGTAAACGGGCCAAGATACTGGAAAAGGAGGAAGGTAACTTATGCAGGTTGTGTGCCTGGTGACGATTTACAACAGCAGAGCCCAGAGAGGAGGAGAGCCGTCTTACAGTACGCAGATCTGCACCACACCTCTCCACCACTGATTGCACCCATATGCACATTCTCAGCAGACGCCATCACTTGTTTTCACAAGCCGGAATGTGCAAGAAAACGGAGCCTTTCGCCCACTACTTTTTTCCCAATGAGGTCCATTCCTCTGGCGGACATCGCCGACGAACTTCGTCTCCGGCTCTATGCATGATGCGATTGGCCGACGGCACCAGAGAGGGTGGGCCTTTTGAGGTCTGGCATCCATTAAGCGGTGAGCGCGGGAACCAGGAGGCAATGGGTCAAGCGGCTTCCCAGCATTCCAAACTATCTACTTTTGTTCCCAATCAGCTGAACAGCCCCAAAACCTGACTATCAATTTGCAGTTTGAGTGACACAAACACACTTTTACAAAAATATACACCCTGACAGACAGACAGACAGAACTAGGAAAGACTGACTGTTCACTAGCCTCAGCGTACCATTCATTTCTTTACTCCAGTGTTTCCCAAATCCAGTCCTCGGGGACCAACAGCCAGTACGTGTTTTTGCTCCCTCCCTGCTCCCATTAAATATGGACTGTCTGTCAGGGAGCTGGGAGGGAGCAAAAACGTGGACCGTCTGTGGGTCCCCCAGGACCGGATTGGGAAATACTGCTTTACCAAATACAGGATGCCAGTCCATCACAGTATACAGGACTCCTGAAATATTTGTCAGGAAAAGTCCAGCTATGTTGTAATAATCACTGCTGGGACACCAGGGATCCAAAAATCAACATATCAAGTTAATGCCATTAGAGAGGCTGTTAAATGTTTTAGATTCTTCTGTCTGAGAAGGACCTATAGCAGAATTACCAACACATCTTGAGTTAATCAAGGACTTATCCGTCAGTTAATTATCTGTCAGTACAAAAACAGACATGATCCCTTGACTTATGACCAAAATCAAAAAATACACATTTTGCTTTGCCAAGAATGACAATTTTGTTTCGTTATTTTTGTTAGTAAACCCTAATGGTGTATAGTTTGTTCACTTCCTTCGAATGACAAATTCATGTTACATTTTTTAATTCTCATGGCAACAATCACACTGTGTGTGTTTGTGTGTGTAACAGGGAAAAGGAATCAGCAGCTAAATCTAATCTTCAAAGTTGCTGGCCGCAGTGTGGAATGAACCAAGCACTAATCAGTCCCCGAGTAAGGATACCGTAAGATGTCTGTCATGCTAGACTTTCAGCACATCTATCAGGTCCGCATACAGCGGCTTCCCAAGAACACAAAGCGAAGAAAAACAGCAAACTGTGGCCAAGTCTGCGGCAAACACAGAGACTGCTCCCCCAGGACTATCTCACAGTCTGTAAAACTCACCACAGCCTCTCCTACGCGTGTTCCTCTCTAAACAGTGTCGAAGAGGTAATGTTTCCCACATTCGCCTCTCAAAGAAGAAGGTGTTTATTTTTAAGTCGACGAGTCGCTTTACACTGCAAACAGTCAAATTCCACCTTCTGCTTCAGTGATAGATTTACAGGTAGCGTTGTTGCTGCTGTAGTTAAACTAGCCTCCACAAGTGACCATGGACACATATATAAAAAAAGACAAAGAAGAACTGAAGTACAACAAGTTACAAAGTTGAGAATATACTCAACTTGATAGCGTTCACTTTCAAATGATAAGGGATTAAAATTTAAAGGCATAAAACTTTTTTTTTCCCTTTCACTGTGTGAGAAGAGAAGGTAATGAAGTTTTAATTATACAGAGAATTCTACAGTAGAGCCACGGACTGTGATGTCCATACTTTTTTAAAGGGTGATTAGAGACGATGGATAAAATTAAATGACAGATAACCTCGATGGGAAGATAGAAATCAAGAAAAAATAGGGGCGGTAAGAGATCAGGGAATATTAGAAGAAAAGGAAATTAAAACAGAATAAGGAAACGTGACGTGATCCCGGTAAATATCTAAAATAAAAGGGAGAGGAAGTTTTAAAAAGTGGTATGTTGTATCCAAAGGAAAAAAAAATTAAAGAAATGGAAAGATGGAGAAAGGGCAAAGTGCTCACCAGTTCTTGGAGTCTAAGGAGAATTGGTTTCAAAACGGAGATTCACTTTTTGTTGCAACTTGAAACTCTTCACCTGCAGTTTAACAATGTAATACTATGTGTGTGTTATGTTCCACTGTTTACTGTCAATACGCACCGTCTTGTACCACAATGTACTTGTACTATTTGAGTCATTGTTGTTGATGCTCTGTACTGTTGTGTATTGTTTTTGTGTTTTTATTCCCCAGCTTCAGTATTTATTGTTCAATGTCTATTGTTCAACTTCTCTTTGTTCTAGCTGTCAGATGCACTGCAGAATCGCAATTTGGTTTCACGTGTTTGAAATGGCAGTAAGCGGACTTGACTTCAAAAGACTCCAGCCTCCATATATTCCACGTCCAACCATCAGGAGGCGATGTGAATGGGGACCTGAGAGAGCCTATTGAGATTTAGTTCCTCCATCCATTTCCTGTCTGTAGCAAAGGCAATTAGAGAGTCGAGGTGCCTGGCCGCCTTCGACAGCTGTGGCTGGGAAATGCCTTCCTGGGTTCTAGGGCTAGCATGTAATTCACTTGACTTCTAACCTGCTTTTTTATTTTGTCTATTTGTATGAACTTTTCTCTTCCTGTGAAACAGAATCGAGAGGTGGGCTTTTAAAAAAAGAAAACAACATTGCTTCAGCTTTACAGGTTTTGTCAGTAAAGGAATGCATTTCATTAGTAGGTGAAAATCAAGCCTTATCTGGGGAAAATACCTGATTTTCTCTCAATATGATTCTTCGCTCTTCCCCTGGCCCCAAAACACACAAATGATGGATTTTTTTACTGCATTATTTTCCAGTTAAGTGAGTATATGGGAGTATATGTTTCAGTCTCTGTTATAATACTGATGCAAATCTTCACCATGAAATGCAAAAAGAACTCCGTTTCACTATGCAATGCTAGGCTTAAACTCTAGTTTTTGAAAGCGGGCAGGCCATAACGGCCGAAACATTTGAGATGTGTCTTGGACTCAGAACTTACCAGATCTATAGAAGTAATTATTCGGACAGTAAGTCCTTCACCTGGCGTTTCAGCCGTCAGTTGGGTGCTAATTAAAATTAATTTCCCCAAAGTTGTATATGACCCCCTCCTGCCCGCCCCATGTCTTTCTGACATTGTCTAATGATGTGGAAGGAAAGTCTGAACAAGAAAACAGAATGGTGTGTGTGTGTGTGTGTGTGCGAGCAGGTATGTGTATGCGTATGTGTGTGTGTGTGTGTGCATGTGTGTGCATGTGTGTGTGTGTGCGTGCGAGCAGGTGTGTGTGTGCGTATGTGTGCATGTGTGTGTGTGTGTGTGCGAGCAGGTGTGTGCGTGCGTATGTGTGCATGTGTGTGTGTGTGTGTGCGAGCAGGTATGTGTATGCGTATGTGTGTGAGCGGGTTTACCTATCCTTATGGGGACATAATGTCCCCATAACGTGATAAATATCTGTTTTTTTCCCTTTATGGGGACTGGTTTCCTGGTCCCCATAAGGGAAAACTCTATTTCATAAAAATCAGTGACTGCTATGAAAAAACTAAAAATGCAAAAACTCTTGTATTTTGTTAGGTTAATTATGGCTATGGTTAGGGCAGGGTAGGGGTTAAGGTTGTCATAGTTAGTGTTAGCATTTTTCCCATTGAAATGAATGAGCGGTCCCCATAAGGATATGTATACCGTACATGTGCGTGTGTGTGTGTGTGTGTGTGTGTGTGTGTGTGTGCATAACAGCAACCTGGGAGCAGCTGAGAAATTTAGCAAACACAGAAACTCAGAAGGGAACATCTTCACAAAAAATAGACGCTGATTTTCCATGTGTCAGGCGAACGATTGTATTTTCCTGATTGAATAATGGATTTTAAAAACGCAGAGCCCTGGAGACTTCCCTAAATTTGCATTTAATGTGGTCGATGATTGCACGCAGAAACATCTGGCCGGTTTAATTTTTATGTTTTTAGCAGGAAGTACTAACAGAAGACGCCGCGATCGCGTTTTTGCAGAAATCCACAACCACATTAATATGAATGCTTTTTAAACAGCCGGAGAAAGCAAGCCAAGATGAAAGTGTTATTCCCTGAAAAAAAATTAGCATTAATGATTGAATAAAAAATCAGAAACTCCTAAAGGGAACTAATATTTTCATTGTGTTACGGGCGGAGGGACACATTTCTGGGCGGTCCAGTTATGCGGGTTGATTGGTTGGGTTGATGACGTAAACTGAAATGTATTGGCAAATACCAGTATGCACTGGTATATATTTGCATATATTAGCATCTCTAATTAGCTAAAGGCACTTGATATCTGCCTTGGCAAGTACACCCACCTGATTGGAGCAAACAACTAGCTATCAATAAACATGTGCAAATCTGATGAACTTTGACTGCCGAATTATAGCCACGTCATTGACTTTCACCTTCTCATCTTCATTAACTATAGGTGTGTGGTGTATGAAAACGCAACTGAAGATGACCCTGAATTTGTCAATTCAGTGACCTCATTGCCTGAGGCTTCTTCCCGTTCTCTTCTTCTTTCACTCTCTCTCTCTCGACTGTTGTGTAAGGGTCATCTTCTGGCCGGAGGTGCTTCTGTGGGTTTGTGGGTTGGACTTGTGACCAGAAGGTCATGGGTTTGAATCCCAGGGTTGGCAGAGCGATTTTACTGCTGGGTACCTCAGTGAGGCCTGTCCCTGCTTTCTCAATTGTACATTGTATTTTTTTGGACAAACACATTAGCAAGGTACTAGAAATGTAGCCACATTATGAACTATACAAGCTGTAACTGCGGTCGTCTCAACACAGTTACATGCAGTGTGAGCAGTCATCAGCAGATGCTCGATTCACTGCCACCTGACTGCACTTGAGCAGAAGTATGCTGACCCCCCCACCCCCGGACCTCTAACCTCAACACAGAGAGCCTTCTGCATGCTCTCGCTCACAAACGTTCATGACTTCAAGGGAAGAGCTTCGGCTCACCAAGAGTTTCAAACGCTGAAAAGAACATTCCCTATCTTCTCCGCTCAGCTTTAAGACTTTGAGTATAGAGGCAAGAAAGGCAGTTAGTTAATGAATTATTCCGAAGCATACGAGTCGCTGGAATTGGCAGATTAGGAACCGCGAAGCCAGCGTTGTTTTTCTGTTGGCTTTTAACTTTGAATTTTGAAGTTCAGCTCCTGAGGACACGACAATAGCAACACGCAGCACTGAGAGAGCGTCAGACATCCGCCGTGCAGACTGAGAGAGCGTCAGACATCCGCCATGCAGACTGAGAGAGCGTCAGACATCCGCCATGCAGCACTGAGAGAGCGTCAAACATCCGCCATGCAGCACTGAGAGAGCGTCAGACATCCGCCATGCAGACTGAGAGAGCGTCAGACATCCGCCATGCAGACTGAGAGAGCGTCAGACATCTGACATGCAGACTGAGAGAGCGTCAGACATCCGCCATGCAGCACTGAGAGAGCGTCAGACATCCGCCATGCCGACTGAGAGAGCGTCAGACATCCGACGTGCAGACTGAGAGAGCGTCAGACATCCGCCGTGCAGACTGAGAGAGCGTCAGACATCCGCCGTGCAGACTGAGAGAGCGTCAGACATCCGCCGTGCAGCCCTCAGCTCTCACACAAATCTAGCTTGTTTCGTTTTTTAGTATTTTTTTTCCAGAGCTTGTCACCTGGGTTTGATTAATCTGTGCTGTCAGCGGAAGTTCCTGTGTTTTGGTCCCAGCCGGCACGCTGCCCACTCCACATCTGGAACCTCTCGCCTCTGCCCCCCCCCCCCTCAAAACCCTGTACCACCCCTCCATAACGCATCCAACCACCCACCCACCGCCCACTTTCTTCAGTTTGCTATCTGGCAGCTCGCCTAACCTCCCCCCCGACCCAACCCTCCTTCACTGGGGGGCATGTTTTAGCTGGGGGGGGGGGGGGGGGGCACATTAAGAGACACGGCCAATTTGAAGGGTGGCTGCCCAACTGTATCTTTATTAAAACAATCATATTATCTGGCACGGGCACCCAGAAAGGCCCGGAAACTTCCACAATTGTGGTGCCTTTGGCGCCGTTACTCAAACTGCCTCTCCAGCTCCCTCAAAAGCTCCGTTCCTCCTCAGGAGTCCCGTACACGCCCGATATTTACATTCCCAAACAGGGACCGACATTGTAGCGCACGGCTTCCTACGCCGAACAAATAGGACGACTGGAGTCTCGTAAAAGGCTGGATGGATTTAGAAGCTGAGGCCCCCTGGAGGCTCCGTGAGAGTCACACGTTATACAGGCATCATTGTGTGTGTGTGTGTGTGTGTGTGTGTGTGTGTGTGTGTGTGTGTGTCTGTTTTTTTTTTTTTAACTGGAGGTCCTGGAGCAAGCCGAGAATTCCCCCCGGGATGGGACACCGGCACATGTGCTACAGTGTTAAAAAGGGGAGTGGGAGGGTAACCACAAGGTCCCCCATGCCATAAAGAAGAAATTTGGGGATGGTTAGGGTGGATGGCTATATTTTATTTATTTAGCACATGCTTTTATCCAAAGCCGTGTACAATTGAGAAAATAGGGTCAGACAGTCTGGGGGCAATCGGGGTTAAGGGCTTCACTCAGAGGCACAAAAGTGAAATCAGTCTTCCGACCACAGGACTTGAACTGGCAACCTTCCGATCATGGGTACAGCATCCTAACTTGCATGAATCGCACACCAGTTGAGGGTGTCGTAAGTCTCTTTGGGGACTGGAGGGTTGATTATACTCACAGTGATTAGCGGGTAAACGGCAGCAGCCACAGTACATCTGAAACACAGGATGCTTTCATACATTTTAATACATAAATAACAGTAACCTGTAAATCGTGTGGAGAGAGAGAGATATGGATCTCGCCGCTCTTGAATTTCAAATATGCAGATAATATGGCCCCCAGCCGCAGAGATCGTATCTCCGCTTCTACGTCGAGAGCGGCGTGTCTGTTATTTTTAGGTACTTTGTCGAACGTGGCATCTTTTATGCAGATGAAAATGTCCCCGCAAAGCATCACTTATCACGGGTAATGAGCGCCGTTTATCGGTGCGTGTGCTGCTCAGGTACGCCGGGCATCTCAGGCGTCCGGCCTTCGCTCTCTTGTTGTGTCACCAGCATCCGTGTCAGACTGCCACATAGTGTAACGCCAAGACACACTCAGGGAGTGCATCTGAAGGCTTAATGTATATACACACCTTTCTCTTCCTCAGTAGGCTATTCAGCTACCGGCCAAATGTCACTCTCCATGGACCAGGTTCGCTACCCCTCGCTCAGATGTTTTAACGAGCAGTTTCAGAATTTCATACAGCCTGGGCTGTCTTTCCTAAAACCTTCATAGTCCAGACCAGATTTCCCCACAATGAGATAAAAAACCTGCTATTTTGACACAGTGTGGATATTTGTTCAGTCTCTACAAGGGGAAACTCAATTTTATAAAAAAAAAATTATAATAATAAATTCTGTCTTGCATTTTGTATTGTTACTTCGGGTTACAGTTAGGGCTGGGTAGGGGTTAAGGTCATCATGTTGTGATCAGAGTTTTCCCCTTAAAAATGAATGGAGAGTCCCCACAAAGATATAATTACAAACCTGTGTGTGTGCGCGTGTGCGTGTGTGCGTGTGCGCGTGCGTGTGCGTGTGTACATTCGTGCCTGAAGGTACAAGTGCCCTCTCATAGGACTGACATCCCACCAAGTGCTTTTCCGGCTTCCAAACCCTTCTCTCCTGGGATATGCAACAGATTATTGCAAACCCTGACTGGATAAGCGGCCTCTTAGATAATTCAGGATAAACGGCACGGCAGTTAAATTGATTAGGCCCCCATTCCAGCAGGTGGGGGGGGGGGGGCATGAGAAAACAGGCCTAGAGACGGAGGAGCTTCCCGTGCCTGCAAGCGGCCACGGATCACGGTAATTAAGCCCCCCCCCTGCCGGAGAGTCCAGATGAAGGAGCCGGGGGGCCGGGGGGGCCAGGGGAGCGGGGTTCTGGCAGGCATGAGAAAAGTCGAGGACAGGAGGAGAGCCGCCATGTCTTCCTGCGATTCAGCGCGGTAACAATGGCTGATCGTCAAGCTGTCAGCACCAAAAGGCGCTGGGGGAGTTTGACGGGAGGCGTGACACAGGGTCACGTCAATGAGCCATTGTCCTCCCCGAGGCCTAACTCACCGCGCTAATAAAACTCCAGCCAGTCACGTGATAAAGAATGCCCCCGTTTTTAGGATCGGCCATCAGCCCGACGCTGACGCTGTTTCCCTTAGCCGCCGACAGACACCATCACGCACCCCAGGGCTGAACTGGGGAGCTTACCATCATATAATTCCCTTTAATTATTTCCATGACATTATCCCCAACCTCACCCCTGCTTTTGATTAACTTTTCTCTTCAAAAAAAAGTAAGAAACATAAAACAAAAAATTAATTGCAATAAACATCTTAGGAACAAATAAATATAAGCCTTGTCCTTCGAAATGAAGAGGTAGTGATGCCTCAAATCATACTGTAAACAATCATAATTAGGACTGTATAAATCACTGTACTTCTTTCCAGACTGACAATCTTAGTTTATACCCACATTTGATCTATCGCTCTCACAGCTTTCGAGCCTGAAAACCTGTGGAAACTTTTTCCGATCCAAAGTGTTACAAAGATACTTCATTTGATCATTTAAACAACTGCAAATGTGAATCGGGGTTATTTATAAGCAGAATATGTCTTAATAAGCACGACTCTTCACAGGCAGATTGTCCAGTGTCTGTATTTAAAAGATCTGCTTATATGAACGGCATGGCACTGGGGCAGAAAGTTACCGCATGGCATTCTGGGAGAGCGAGAGCACGCAGTTGAAATTATGTTCCTCCGAGTAGAACGTGTTACTGTTTACCCACAGGAAAAAGTGCACGATCACTGCAAGGATGTAATGTAATACAGTGATCTCATCTATCCATGATTTAAAAGCTGGAAGGAACAGAGAGAAACTTTTATTTAAATGTGACATGGCATTGTAAATGGTAAAAAAAAAAAATATCTGCGAAAGTGAACATTTTTGTAAAAAAAAAAAAAAAACCTTTGTAACAAAATGGAAAAGAGAAAATGTGGATTTTTTTGATTCAGATACAGAACCGTTGTTGAATCCAAAATGTCTCAGCAATCATTGGCTGCCTCAGCCAGTCTGCATACGTTAACAATTTCAGCGTCCATGCTGTACCTATTTTCTCTACTCTCCATTTTCTATCCCCTCTAATTGAATGCATTATAATTAGGCAAAATCCGAAACCAAGGCATTAAATCAGGGACAGTCACAATTGGCTTTTATTGGGTTTCCTTTCCATTGCACATTGCTGGCCATCAAAGTTAATTGATTGAGAGATTAGCCAGAGAAGCAGGGACCGGACGCGTATGGATGATGCCACGTCCAATAGAGGGGCCGAGCGAGGCAGGATGCACATGTTCTCACCATGAAGACGTATCACACGCGCCGAAAATGTCGGCACTGCCTCCGCCTCTCGGGGAAGTGAAATAGCGTCGCTTTCTATAGATCCATTGGGCGCTGTGAGCAGGAAGCGCCTTTTCAAAGGGCGTCCCTGTTGCGTTACGGTCGGATCAAAGACTCACTAGCGTTCAATAAACATGGCAGTGAGGACGATGGCAAAGATCTCAGCACTTTGGACAAGAGTGGGAATTTTCTTGATGGGATGCTGATATAACGCGGGACAACCTCTCAAATGCAGATATACACACAGGGACGTACAGAGAAATTCTATTTCACCTTGCCCCCCGCCCCCTCAATTTTACATAGAATTTTACATTATCAGGGGCTCCTGTGAAGTGCTAGGTCACTTGAATCTGCTACGGTAGTAAGACCCCTCTAACGCCCCAGCATACAGAATCACATCATACAGAATCACTAACAGCTATAAGTTATAAGGTGATTTCTCCCAAAACGAGCTTCATGGGCTGAATGGCCTCATCTCCTGCGTAAATGTCTTATGTTCTTGTGTTCTAATACACCTGGCCAGCAATTTGGAGGACAAGGGCACTCTGTCATAACCCTAAAGGAGCAGGAGATTAACAGCACAACCTACAAAGCCTTTGTGTCACCCTGCTCGATGTTTCGGAACATGTTGTTAACGATGGGGAATCTCAATGAAAGAAAATCCTTTGAGAAGCACTTGGGAAAAATAAAAGTGAGTCTCAATGCATTATTGCCCTGGTTTTCTTCAGTCACTGCACACCCCAATGTCCCAAAATGCATTTTCCCCCATGCGTGTCTCCTGGTGATGAAGATTAGGGTGGTTATGATGATGATGATGCCTTGCACATTTGCACGTGTAAACAGTGCACTGTGAAGCTGCTGGGGCCCACAGCTGGAGCGCATGGAGAGGAAGGATCTCGGTTGTATCTGCTCGTCCGGGTATGATGGCCGGGTTAGGGCTCGGCCTAATGCTGCATTCTGGTTCGGTAATTAGCACTCTGGGTGTTGACTTCATCATCCAAGTAAGACAAAGTCAGCTCCAAGGGTTCAGACTGAGTGGGTTTCTCTTGGGCGGGGGGAGGGGGGGGATTAGGAATCTGATCTTGTGGGCAACTCATTAAGCTTCTCCTTATCCCTCCCGAGCAGTCTGAAGACTTTCCTACTTTCTTTCCAAAACTTGTACTATTCTTCCTTTAAATCTCACAGTCACACATGAAGATAATAAATTCGAACCGTTTCCCGGAATCATTAATTGATTTTATTGAATCCCCCTTTGGTTTTAATTATAGGACTGGACAAGCATGGTGTGTAATGCAATGAATACGAGTTTGGGCTTCAGGCCCGATCTGCGTATTAGATCATTTATGAGAACACAGTACAAACGGCTCTACAGTAAAGACCCGAGGTATCCAACACATTGCCTGGAACAGCTGGAATGTCCTTTCGGAGTTCTTGTCTTTTATTTCACGCGCGTTAGCTCTGCACGGGCTGAACTCTGTACGGCCTACCCGAGAGGGTAGTCAGGCGATATTTCGGGGTGTCTGAGGTTTAATGGGGTAGACAGTGATTTAATTCACACAGGCGCTATTTTCCTCTTCTAAGTCCACTTTAAAGAGGTGTAGATGGGCCCCGCCCGCCGGCCAGTTAATGCCGATACTGCTTCAGTTCTTTCAAAAAACCCTCCACCAAACTTACACACAGCTTCCATGCAGGAATACAGAATCGTTTCGCTCCCATGTTCTGGATCTACAGTAGATCCATTGCTGCATAGACTGAAGATGAAGAAAAAGTTGATTAGCCACTAAGAATAAAATTTGTCTGAATTTTGTGGATATTATAAAAAATTCAATGCGAGAGTCCTCATAATATTATGCAGCAGCAAATTTAATTGATGGTTTCCAGCATGAAGATGAAGACAGGAGCAACGCTGCAGCATTAGGGCAGGCAAAGGCTTTGATATCTGGACTGGTAAGGCATTCTCAAACCCACCTCTGCCTCATGAATCAAAGGGCGATTCAAGTCAAATAACTCTGAGGAGAGATGAGGCAAGAGCTGCAACAGCGAAATCCAGGACTCACAGGGAAACCTGACTGAGGATGTATCATCACACCTGTCCTTAATCATATTGCTGTTTCTGGCTCATTGAATTACACTTCTCCATGCTAATGATTGTCGGTAACACTTATAAACGCATTCATAACACATTACAATGCATTCATAAAGAATTATAAACATGGCTATAAATATTTATTAAAAGGCGTAACACATTATAGCCATGTTTATTATGCATTATGAATGTTTTATGAAGCTCATCTATAATTCACTATAGATACATTTATAATGCATCACAAACCATCCTTAATGCTTATACCAACCATTATAATGTATTATAAAGGCATCTGTAGTGCATTATATATGACAGCTTCATAAGTCATTCATAATGCACAATAAACATGGCTATAATGTTGTGCTTTTTTTATAAATATTTATGGCCATGTTTATAATGCTTTATGAATGCATTTCAAAGCATTATGAATGTCTTTATAAATGACTAAAAACATGGCCTTAAGTAAAGCGTCACCTGATTGTCTATGTGTGTATATGTGTTTGAGTAATTTTGGATTATTTGTCCATGGCTGCACCCTGCAGAAGCAGCCAGTACATGAGAATCTGATAGATCTACTAAATTGAGATGCTGATACCAGATGGTCCTTCTCTTGTGTTTACAGAAGATGTTGTTCTATTTTTATCTGTTATTGCATATATTTTCTGTAATGTTATTACCATCAGAAAAGGAATTGGCTGCACCAAATTCCACATCGCGGTGCCTCTAATAGAGAACCAGGACTGGCCTTCACATGCATCGATTATTGTTAAGAGGTCAACAGAGATCAGTCTGAAAAACTCCCATGAAAGCTGTGCTGATGACATGGGCTGACTGAGTTTAGTATTTGGGTCTTTTTCCAGATGATTCTGGAGTAATCTGAATATAGGTTACTGTGACCCAATTTTTGACATTACCGAGATCAACAATTCCCAAACCACAAAATTTATAATGTAATAAGGTGATAAGAAATAAGGTAAATTGGACCAAATTCAGAATATGGGTCCCTTTCTAGGATTAGCTAAATTAATCCTCATATTAACTATCCTTAAGTATTCAAATTAATCGTAAGTAACTTAATTTGCTTTTGGAGGTCAAAGAGATAAATTTTTTAAGTCCTCAGTGATCTGAAAATTAAATATAGAGTTACAAACTGTTGTCAGTCACTATGTTACAGTACAGAACGTGCTTTGATCCAGTTGCATGGGTCAAACCTTTTTTTAATCACATTTTCCTCAATTTAAAATAGAAACTAAATTATTTCAGCCGTTCTCTTACTAACGATCTTGTTAATACCGTACCATATATACATCGCTCTACTTGCCCTCCTATAAAAAGCAATAAATATTAATTACAATTCTCAAGTATGAAATGCAGATTATAATAAACAGTGATTGACCACTGGTCGCGGGGCAGACTGGAAAGGATGGAGGTCTTCACAGCCATTAGCCCGCAGGCAGTCAGATGTTATGGCCGGTTTCAGCACTGTATTGACAAGGCAGTTCGGGAATAATAACTGTAATATTCCTGAGACACACTGTCGGCAATTAAAACGATAATTAGTAAAACAAACGGGCAAACAGAGGAGCGGGCACCGCATTGCCCTCCTGGAACGGAGCCTGAGTGACTGGGGTCGTGCCAGGCTGGAAGGGCGAGGACGGGGCCCGGCACCGTCTGTGGGATCTGATACTAATTGTCGTAATATCATGCATGGCACCCGCCCCCTCCAAAACCCGCCGGGTGGCAGCGTTGGCGCGGTATCAAAGCAGCTCACCTTCACAGAGGGCAAATGGCCGCAAGGCATCTGCTCACCAGAGGGGGCGCGATGGGCAATAGCATGCATGCCATGCTGCCCACTCCCATTATGGGAATCAAAACATGATCTTCTACTAGTGCCAGGCAAGCCATGAGGTGACATAAGCAGCTGCCTAGGGCACCATCTTCTGAGGGGGTGCTGATTTAATGCCACCTCACCCCCCACCCGGAAAGCTTCAAAAAGTGAGGGAGGGGGGTGCGGTACTCAAGCTTGCTTAGGGTGCCACATGGACTACAACCAGCACTGGCACTTAATGCACATTCTGGATACTCTGAGTACTCACACTCATGAGTACTCTGAGTATGTGTACTCATGAGTACTCTGAGTACCCACATGGTTTTAACCTAAGGCTTAGGTAACATTGGATTGCTCTTAATTGGTGGAATTTTGCTCTGCTTTCACTGTTGTATGTCAGTTTATTACCTCACACTCACTACCCAAAGCACCCCTCGAAAGTCTTGTTCCTCTTTGGCATTTGGCAAACAGGATCTCGGCAGGCAGAAAATATTTCTTCTTATTCAAAGAATCGTTTGAGATGTGGGTGGCGACGACGTCATGAGTCACGGTCAGGCAGTATCCATATGTATTCACATACAAATGGCGTTTTGATTATATGCTTTCAGTGATAAAACACTAATGATTATTCCAATATCCAGAGTACAGTCTACTAAAGTTTTAGGGTTTAAGTAAGTGTGGCTTACCAAGAGAAAATTGTCTCCAAGACCACTATTACGAAAAAAGAGATCTCTATTGATACACTTAGTGTAGTGAATGGTGTCTTTAGCGTGTAGAGAAAAATATCCAGTGACATGTTAGCTTTTGTGGGAGCAACTTTTATTGCAATCCACGTGAATGTTTTCCTTTCTCTGGGATTTGGACGGGATACTCTGTTATTCAAGCCTGCTGCTTTTCTCCAGAACTTAATTCCTTGTGATTCGGGGATGAAAGCAGTTGAATGAAATATCAACTTGTGCCTGTTAAAAAGGTCAGTGCCAATATGACTTCTTTTAAGGTTGTGGTTGGTACGGGGCCACGTTCCCTAGCCCCACTCTCCCCCCCCCCCACCATTGAAGTCCCCGCCAGCAGCGCCTCACGCGACCCGGGGCCAAGTTCCCCCCGGTGCAAGCAGAAGCCGGCTTTGGATCAGCGGCCACGCAGGTTAACGGCCCGGCCTGTTGGGGGCGCCGGTGTCCAGTTGCTGCTGGCCCTCAATGTACGTCGGGGCTGCCAGATGGAGGCCGGGGTGCATTAATGACAAAAGCCTGTCCCGAGTCCCAGCCTCACAGGCCAGAGTAGAGGATGGATCAGAAACTCAGGAAGGGCTATGTTGGGGGGGGGGTGTAATTCACACTCTTATCAGTAACGTTTTATTGGTTTGCATTAAATTATTTGCAGGTAAAAACAATATGTATTCAGCTCTGGAAAAAAAGTAAGACACTACTCTTTACTACTTAAAAATCTGCTTTTATAAATCCTGGTTTAATCCTGGTTCTTCTGGCAGAGGCTACGCTGTGAGGCAGGCTGCTTCCAGGCTCAAGGCTCCTTAGACAGCAGTACGCAAGAACAAGGTGAAGCAGGAGACACTGGGAATGACCGGAAATCAGCCAGGTAGAGGGCAGAGGCAACTTTGCAATGCCAGTTGACTGTTAACTTATCCGGCAGTGCCTCATAAATCAGAGGATGACCTCGAGTGACCTTCAAAATGAATGGGAAACATTAAGTGGTGTGAAGTGCACTGCCAGGACAATTCATAACAGGCTCCTAGAAGCAGGAATGAAAAACCCACAAAGCAAGGAAGAATTAATGAGAAACAGGCAAGAACCAGGTTGGAGTTTGCAAAAAAGATGTATATTTTAAACAGGTGCATATCCATATATCAGGGTTCCTCAAATCTGGACCTAAATTCCAAATCCAGGCCGTGTTTTCACTTCTCCCAGGCAGCTAGTTTAATAATTACCTATTCTGATTGGTCAGAGGCTTCACACCTGGCTGACAGGTAAAGGAAGGCTGGAAAACCAGCAGTGATTTGAATAATGGGGCCATATGTTGAGATATGAGTGAAACCTTTTTTTCTCCTAATTTTTTCCAGAGCTGTATGTATTTTTTTTGTCCACTTGCACGTCCAACCTCATCATGCATGCCTCGTATGTTGGTGATGCGGGAAGACGACAATCTCATTAAGGGAGCCCTAAAAAACTAATGACAACGACGCAATGCAGGAGCAAAACAAGCCCCTCTGGTGGCAGGTGCCATTTAGGAAGCTGTCAGCTTTTCATTTAATCTGCACTAATCACAGTCGTCTTTAGGACGCGCTAATGAAGCCCACGCCAAAGATTTCAGGTGAGGAGATCGTTTTTAACATCCCTGCCATACGCTACTGATCCAATTTTGTCAGAAACAGGAAAACACGCTCTTCTGGGCAATCCCCATGTGTCACACCGTTAATGACATCCTATCTCCACTGCATCCCTGAGGAATAGAGAAGATCGACCCATTGATCAGGTGCAAACCACAGCGGACCCCAAGCCAGAGATGAAGCAGAAATGCTCCCCACTTTGCCGCTAATAAAACAGCATCCAAGCATCTCCATCAGTCTGCAAGGTCCCACCTCCTCAACTGCGAGGGTTTATGTCGCATTTGTAGGTTTCAGTTGCAGTCCAGGTACCCTCATTTTCTGCAGCTATCAGGGTGGGTTTTGATGATGGTTGGGTTAGCTAGAGAGGGGTGCAGGCCAGTTGGTATGTTCCAGCAACATCTACCGTCCACCCAGTCGCCGCCTCCGAACTCTGAGCTCCCCCCCCATCGTCAGCAGAACCCTTGAAAAGGTCCGTCCTGCTCGTTGCTGAACACCACATGCCTGGGCTGCGTTTGATCTCTCCTTCCCAATTCCACGAGACCCATGTCATCTCCACAGACAGCTCCAAGAGGATCCACACTCCGCCGATAAGCGACCCGGCCTTACGTCTCCTGGCTCTAAGTGGCAGGCTCAGTGCAGAATTCCCCTACACTGCACAAAAAAAGGTGTACATAAAAGAGCATTCAGCTCTTCTGATGCTCATTAGCGGTAATATCTCCCTGTGGTACACTGATGGTGTTTGTAATACCCACTTGCCGGGACAAGAGGCTCGCTATTAGACAGAAATGCATTTTGGAATGATGCATTTTGACAGAAATGACATTTCCAAATTACTGCGGGGAGAAACCAGGGGTTTGGAATTGCAGATTAAATGTGGAGGGAGTTATTTTACTTGGCATACAGGAAGAGGGCCCCCGTCGAATGTCTGCAGCTATCAACGGCTATCATTGCCACTCTTGTTTGAGGCTTATCAAGGATTGCTATTGCGTGCTGAAATGTATTCTGCTCTTGAGATGTGAAGGGGAACCAGCTAGAAGTAGCAGAGTATGTAAGGAGGGAATTCTTTTCTGCGGGGACAGGTTACTCTATCCTCCCTGCAAATAAATCCATAAAGCACAAGGATGTTGTTACTGAGGATACCTGTACTTTCAGATGGAATCAACTCCAAAAAAGAAAAATTGCAGTCACTCCATGTCCTGGGGTGAGACACTGAAGGATCGTGGTCAAAGGAATGAAACTGCCAGTCTTGCATAAGAAATGCGAATGATGCAATTCGGCAGTCGGCGCCGATTGGTGGAGGTGGAGAGAAGAGGCGGGACTCAGACAGGGTCAGGCATTGATGGATTAGACAACATTATAACAATCAGGGATTAAGGAATGGTAAGATACATGCACTTCCTCGAGGGAGTACATATATTTTTCAGCAAAATCACACCAATAAGTAATCTCAGCAGCAATGACATCACAGGAAGCTGACTTTGCCTCCGCAAACCAATCCGCTTGAGACAATTGGGGCGTTTCTCACTGGGGCGAAGTGCAACATTCACATTGTTCCCAGGGAAATCTCAGGGCAAGCGAGTGCTTGAATAATGTTAATCTAAATAAATTTAGTAAGGATTATAATTACCTGCATCCAGTGTACAGACTCTCCATATATGCTGCATCATCACTTGCAGTGGAATTGTTACACAATATTGGACCATAACAGTATCTCATGTCCCTCCATCTTATGCGGCTGATGGCTCATGTACCTAAAATAAGAGGCATTCAACACTGACAAAAGCTCCTAGACAGGAATTATGATCTATTAAAGTTCCTAGTGATGCACCTCAAGAATAATCACCCCAAAAAATATTTAAACAAAAGATTAAACATTTGTGTACCATTGCTTAGGGGACATTTACTCAAATCCCTAACCCTACTCCATCATGCACTACATAAATAATGGTATAAGCTTTAATTTTCGGGGTTGTCTTCTGCATATATTATGGTAAAAAAAAGTTCTGTACACATGATATTTCTAAAATATGAATGGCTCTGCTCCATGATCTGTGCTTTCTAAGATATCATCCAGCTTTCTGTGTGACCATGCATTTTATCTATTTGCCTGGATGGATGGATGGATGGATATGGCTATTATGATGGCTATTGGATACATGCGACATCGCATGATTTGGAACGCCATATTTGTTGATGCACTTGAAAAATAAGTGTTGCAATATTTTACATGCTTTAAATAAGTCATGTGGAAGAGCTTCGGTCAATGTGCTGGTGACTATGAGAGAGCCCTGCCAATGACCCATAAAACGCCCACAAATTCCCACCCCGTTCACATCACACGGCATTCAAACTTACAAGAGTCATCATGATCCGCTTACGTAACTAGGTGAAATAAAACCAATGTCTTTGCAGCCATCCAACTCCAGGCTCATCAAGAGAACTTCTGCATTTTTTCCAGACTGAATCATGAAGCCAGTTAAAAAAGCACAGCTCTGCAAGATTGGCTCTACTATCTGCATAGAGCAGCACTTGATTAATTTAAGGAGATTGCAGTATTTTGAGAATTTCTCTGTGATCATGGAGGACACTAGATCCTGGAGACCCAGGGAGGGGTGCCGGCCAGATTGAGGAATAATAAATAACGAGACCTTCGCCTAAGGTTCAGCTGCTGATCTCCAGGCTTGGTCCAGTCAGCCGCTCCGTCACCCCATGCCCAAGTGGTGGTCCAGCACGTCCCGATAGCCCCGCTGGAAGGAAAACATGATGTCATGGAGATAGTTCTCTCTGGAGATCCCCCCACATTTTACAGGCACACGTAGGTGCCGGGGAACAAAGACAGAAACGGGACTTCATTGTTTTACAGTGCTGGAAAAATAACACAGCAGTGAAATAGCCTGGGGGGGGGAGGGGGGCATGGTGGTGCAGTGGTTAGCACCATTGCCTCACACCTCTGGGACCAGGGTTTGGGTCTCCACCAGGATTCCGTGTGTGTGGTGTTTGCATGTTCTCCCCGTGTCATGCTGGGGTTGTTCTTCTGGGTTTCCACAGTCCAAAAACTTGCTGAGATCGATTAGAGTTACCTAATTGCCCGTAGGTATACTTGTGTGAGTAAAAGGTGTGTAAGTGTGTCCTGCAATGGGTTGGTGCCCCATCCTGGGTTGTTCCCTGCCTTGTGCCCATAGGCTCCAGACCCCCCGTGACCCTTTATAGGGCCTCACCCTAAACTGGATGATTTGAGAATGTGGTGTATAATCTGCTGCGAAGAACAGGCATCCCATGAAGAGTGTTCCTCTGCCTCTAACCTCCCCAAGATCCTGTACTGAGAAAGAGGTTGATGGATGGATGGATGGATAATCCGTTTCACATTTAATAGTTCTACAAACTTTACAATCACTGATAGCTAATTGTGAATAACACCTGAGGACTGCTCACATCTGTTAAGTGTTGATTGTTTTCCTCGCAGTTCAAATTTAAATTGATTGACTTCTGATTAGGCGAGGTGTGTATAAGCACGCAAGTCCCCTAGAGAGCGGGTGATGAGATTTATTTGTGATTCTACTTCCTTTGTATTGGGTTGTTTGTCACCCTTGTGTTTTTTCTTAAATAAATTATGCGTTTCTCTTTTTCACCCTCACCGCTCCTTTCATCAGCTTCAGCTGGCTGTATGATTGGCCGCGGCGGTCTAAAGGGTTCCGGTCCGTGCAGAGAAGGACCGGTAGAGTTGTGCCATGCAAGAATCTGGACTCCTTACAAATCCCACCAAATGGGAAAATTAACGGTAACAGTTTAGTTAAAGCAATCATCATAGATACCTCCTATAGATACCTCCATAATGCATTCATAAAGTATTATAAACACAGCTATAAATATTTATCAAAAAGTCTAATACATTATTATCATGTTTATTATGCATTATGAATGTCTATAATGCACTGGCCAGTATAAGCTATTATCATGCATTATGAAGGTATCTATAGTGCATTATAGATGAGAACAAAATAGTACATAAATGCTTCCTGATGTTTCAATATTATAGTATCACGACCTTATTAAACCATCCCGAGGACATTCACACGTTTGACACTGTATGCAGCCTTACCCCGGGATATGTTGGGGTCACGTTCCCACAAAGCTATCGTAAAAATCTCTTAAGGCGGAAATGCATTTTAATACAGAGCACCAAACCTAACAAACATCACAGCCTAGCCTAGCCTACCTTAAACATGCTTAGAACACTTACATTAGCCTACAGTTGGGCAAAATCATTAACACAAAGCCTAATTTATAATAAAATACTTAATATCTCTTGTAATTTATTGAATAATGTACTAAAAGAGAGAAAACATTTATCCATCATAAAGTCGAGATATCGTAACACGGAACACCCAGGGAGTGTCTGTATTAGGGTCAAGGGAAGAAAGCAATGATGGAAACGTGAGGAACTGGAGAATTTACTCCTTGGTCCAAATCAAATGAAATGCATGGAGTAACGGCCTGCAGTGTATACTGAGCAAAGTCACTGACAGAGAGGAGAAAACTCACCCAAAATCAACGTGGTTTAAAAAAAACGAAGTTTGAAACGAGATCAATGGAATTACAGAAAATGCAGTTTAAATTAAAACACATTTCTGATGAACAGAAGGAGCAAATGAAGGAACACGTGGGATCTTGGCGAGGCGCTGCAGGGCCCTGGGCTGCGGCTGTCCGCTCCCAGGTTTCTCGTTTTTACATCTCATTGTTTGCATGAAAGATTTTTCCCCTTTAATTTCTGGACTTTTATTTTAATGGCCCTCATTTGTCAAAAGCGTGGAGATAAACACAGTCTTGGCTGACGTTATGCATGGGGAAAAAAACTTGCCTCAGGAAAAAAAATAGAGAAGGATCCTGGATGGGTGTTAGTATTTCCACCCCCCCAACCCCTTCCAGTTTATTCCTACAAGACCAAGACTTTGGCAAGTAACTGTAGACCTTGGTACAACCAGCCAAGTAAAAAGTTCTTCAACTACTCCCACCAGCTTCCCCCGCCTCCCTCCCCCCAAACTTGGCTGCTCCGAACCCGATTATGGGCATGGTGATGATTTTGGCTGGGATCGGCGGTAGCATAATAGGGCTGTCCCGAGGACCTGGGTGGCAAGCTTCAGGTTCAACGATCACGGCAGGATACCATAAATCCAAATCCGCAAGGTGCTTGTATTTCACAGCAGACAGAAGAAAACCTGCAGGATTGCTTTTTCTGGCTGTTTAGTCCATCGCCCTGTAGGTGGCACTGTGGAGCCTAGGGGACATTATTCCTCTCTCATGTGTCGACACAGTTTGAGTTATGTCTAAACTGACTGGTCAGCTCCTGTGTGACACTTCCATGAGATAATTTATCCTAAGCTTGTGTGTCAAGTGGTTGTTTATTTATATTTAATTAATTTGCCAGGAGGACTGTTCAGGTGTTAATTTAGGTAACTAGGGAAAAAAATGGCCTGTTTTCCTTTGAATAGCAGTGTCATGATAAAGGACATATTTTGTAGTGGCTTTTAGAAATGATTGAGGGATTTAGTAATGTACACAGCACGCTCTTTGCTGGGAACAAGTACGGCTGATCCATTTTTAATGATTTATTAATGAGATATGTCCCTGCTCGTTGTAATAATGTAAACAGAGATAGATATCCTCTGTTTTGTTCAATCACAAGTAAAGGACTCTGTAAAAGCCATTGTGATATATATACATGGTCTGGAAGTGTCCTTGGATAGTTTTGATTTTAAATATATCCATCCAACCATCCATCTAATAACTGCTGCCCTGTTCAGGGTCAGAAGGTTGTTTTAATAAAGTACAAATAATTCTCTCATTCTATAGAAAGAATAAACAGGGAGTCTCTTAATGTCATCAAAGGAATGTGATACAGTTGGGTTTATCTCTATATTTCAGTGGTGTGACAAAGGGCATTTGAGAACATTATTTAAAAACAAAAAAAGAATGATAACAAATGGAATTAAAAGACCTCAAGGGTCAAAGCTGTTTGCAGAGATAATTAGTGAGTGTACTTCACTGGAGTGGTCTGGCATTTAACTAAAGCTCAGAGAAGCCCACAGAGCTCAGTGACTGGGGGTTGTTTGGTCGAGCAGTGCTAATCTGATGAGGGATTTGAATGTAGCACAGCTGGGGCGTCAGGACTGCAAACGGGGTCACATCCTAACTACAGTCGCTCTGCAATCATCCTACGGAGACGGGAAGATTCCGGCGGAGGCGTGTCACGCACGGAGCGCCCGGACGTGATTTTTTTCCGCGGTGTTCTTGAGGTAGGCCGCTTCCGCGCGCGCCTCCGTCTCGGAGCGAGGTCTCGCTCGGAGGTGCGGGGAGGTGAGCGAACGGCGGCCCTGGGATCGCTTCGTAATTAAGTTATTAGCGCTCCCTGATTAGCGCCGGCTTCGGCTAATTTGTTCCAGTTATCACCGTCCCCCTGCGGAGCTGCTCGAGACATGTGCGGGAGAATGGGAACGCGGTCGATCCTGACCGGATAGTGACGCCTTCGCCACGGACGCGATCAGAACGCCACAGCCAAACAGTGGCCCCACCTCCCCCGCTTCACGTCTAAATGCTCCAAGACACTTTCACTTTCACGCGAAGCAATTTTCTATAATGAATCGACTTGTCTGTTTATAGAGACGAAAAAGCTACTGGTAGAATACGGAGTGAGAGCCTTTCTCAGGGCTAACAGCAGCTGCTGATCGAGCTGCACAGCTGGGAGGCCTGAAAACCGCCTTCTGGGGTTCTGGGCCCATCAGCCGACACCGCGTCTCATACCGGCGTCTCGCAGGCCGACTTCTGGTTCAGTCTGACCCGTCTAACACCAGTTTAATCAGCCCTGAGCCGCCCTGCATCAAAGGCAAAGAAAACAGAGTGAAGTGGAGGCCCAGTACGGCTAGAAAAGCACGGCGCTTCACATCTGACCGTCTTCCGCTGATTAGCGCTAAGGGCTAAAACCAGCCGCGGTCTGATCTGACCTAAAAGTAGCTTATGTCTAACTCAGAGGTACATCGGAGTCCAAACGGAAGGTCAACCCGCAACAATGACGGGGCATTGTCATGGGCATGTCACTCGTCACAAGGGGGTGCCGCTGAGCCATCATAGCGACACATAAGAAACAATGGGAGGCAAATCTGAGACCCGCATCGCTTCTCCGAAGGATTAACAGTGTCCGCGCACAAGGGATCGGTCTGACTTTGTGTTGCATTATTTCACATTGTGTCTGACTTCCAGAAACATGACTGCATTGTGCTATCAGTACTCCCCTGTCATTGGTCTGCCTGGTTATCACACATACGGCACTGTAAATATTGCGCGCTGGCGCTCAGAATCGTTCCGACCAGGGGGCCCCTCGTCCGCTGTCCGGAAATTCTTCAATCCCGCATGCATCCCCCCCAATACCGCCCTCCCTCGCCCTCCCTCGCCCATCGCATACGCAGAATCGAGTCTCCATCTAGTGTGTCGAGTCGGGATCGAAAAGCCACGTTTGCTTTAAGGCGTGTCCCAGATCGATGTGGCAACTCCGCGTGTGTCTACGTGTGCGTGTGTGCGCGTGTGGGCGTGCACGCACAAGGCCGCCTCTGTGGGCTCTGAAGTGCAGTCGTGCACCGGTCACCAAAGCACGCCATGCCAAAACATAAAAATGTGCACGGGACATTTACTCCAGTAGCCGGATGGTCGCCACATCAAACCCAGCGGCGTAGGGGTAGGAATGAGACCTGCCGCATCCTTAAACCGCATTGCCCATTCCAGCGCATTTGTCAAGTGTAACAGCTTTACGCCAGTGCACTTTATTTAACATCCCTAACAGTTAAAACATGCTCTAGTCTGCCCTAACCCCCCTGAATTTGTATCTGTGTGAGAGGAGAGCCCTCTAGTGGATGCACTATGCAACTGTCTTCCTTTGTCCTCTCATTGTCTGGTCGTTTGGTGCCTCTGTGCTAATCTCAGGCATCACAGATAAACTCAGCTATAAATAATGCATTAAATCCCCGCATGTATAATTTAAAATGATTTTACATTTGTAATATCAGTCACATAGTCACCAAATCGGCATTAACATTTCACCGCTATGCCTGGCGGACGGCAACCAAAGCTTAGTTCTCTGAAACGAACCGCTCTGCTGTTTTGGAAGCGCATCTCGTAGCAACCGTCTGATGGCACCACCGCATCTGCCGGCAAGCGTCGGCATGTCTGAGGTCACCGGGCGACGCCCCGCCGCCTTGCGGGACTCCGGCTCGCAGTGGCAGACGACAGGACGAGCACGGCTTCGCTCTCCGCGGGCCGAGCTGCTGGTGTGGGAGTAGGAGATGAGCGCCGCTGGCTCAGTCCTCCGCGGTTTCGCAGTCGAACGCCCCTTTTGATCTAAAAGCAATCCCAGCCTTGATGACACAGATTATTCACCCATGTGTCCCGAAGATCTAGAGAAACGAGAGGGTAAACTGTATGTCATTTATTCACTCGCTTAATGTGTGCTATAGGTGAGCTATGTGGGATTACTTTCGCTTTAACTCATTTTCACTGATTCAGCCTGAATATTTAACATGTAGTGTTTTCTGTGCGGCCCCGGGGACGGAAAAGGTGTGATCAGAAAAGCCCCCGTGACTCCTTTATTCCACGGTGCACGCGTTAAGCTGGGGACGTTAATTAGTTCTTAAATTAAGGTCTTGGAAAAGTTCAATCTCTGGAGCTTTGCACACGTTAAATCCAAATAAAATAGGAGGCAGAGCCTGGAATAAGGTCAGGAGCAGCCTGCCGTCTATTTAAAGGATCAGAATCGCCTTTGATATCAAGGGGTCATGTTCAAAGTTACAGTCATTTTTCTCCTTCTGAGGAACCGTTACTAAGTGCAATGAACCGCATTTAACATACAGTTGGCATTTTAGCTCATCCTACACTGCACATGAAGCCAAAGTCATATCACAGAGGCCCCTTGAACAAAAAATTGTTAACCAATGAATATGAGTTTAAAGTTCATTGCTATGCAGTTTTTAGACGCTTCCTACATGACATCTGACCTCTATCCTGTCGACTGTGTTCTGGGTTTATATGTCCCAGTCGGGAAGGATCTGCGACCTTGCCTTGATGGCCAGGTGCGATCCCTCCAGCAGGATCCGAGGCAAAAATAGCACGCGGGCGTCCGCCTCAAGCGGTTCTTCGCGGATAATATCCATCCCGACGCGCTACCGCAGTCTCAAACCTCGGGGCCACTGAGCTACGGTTGGCCGGCGGTCAGAAAACTGCAGCTTCTAATGGCACGACTTGGCAGAGAACAGACACGGACTCCCTCCTCGTCGGCTTCGCTGCTCCGAGCACGAAATGCGAGCCTGGCAGTATCCAACGGAGGCGCTCGCCGACCTGTGAGGCTCGGAGCCCAGGATGACTTCAGAAATGACACGTTTTCAGTCATTTTATCTCCATAACAAATTAAAGACATGATTCAGTGCTGCTTTGAGGCACTAGATGGGACTGTTGGCCAAAGCTTAGGACAGAATCTGCTCATATAAAATAAGGGCTGACGGGTAGTGACACCTTTTTTTCTCAACATTAAAGAAAAGACACTTCATTAAAGTAATTCGTGCAGGATGTGTCCAACTTAATACCTCCTACATAACCCATCAGCGTCCTGGTGATAACTCAGGTTGGGTAATAATGTAACAATTATTTTTAAATGTGTGATAATATATTTTACACCCCCATCATTATTTTGACATCATTAAACATGAAAAACGTTAAAATGGGAATTTAAATCATTAAATCTGTGGTAAAACATATTCACAAAAGTACTTTATATCTTATTGCTTAAATTGTTGCATGCGCGGCTGCATAAATCACTGTTCCCCACAGGTTTTAGCAACATAAACAGTAATTTTTATCCTTTTTGATGCCTTTTGTATTCCTGCTATGAAAATGTATCCAACAGAGGATTCTGGGTAAACATGTGAATCGTGGTTGTTTTCTTCTCACAGTGTGAGGTCAGGTGACTGTTTCATTGCAGCATCGTACCTTATACTGCAGAGCTGGGCCAACACTACCTACAGTTGCCAGGAACCCCCGAATTACATGCCTTGAGGAGGAAGTGAAATGATCATCAGTTTTCTTGGTAGGGGGGCTTCTTATGTAAAGTTTTGCAGTGGGTCCCTGAAACGGTAGAGCCATCCTTGCTGTATAGGGAAGCATCGTCATATGAGAGACAGTCGTAACTCCATCAGTTAAATGACATAGGGCGTGTCATTCCTCATACTAACACAGATGCGAAGATCCTGCTAAATAACGGCAAATGCATTCAGGCTTGCATCACATTTCAAAGCAGAATCCCAAAGCAACTGAAGCCTCCTACACTGACATGACAAGAAATATGGAGTGCTCCGATGGCGGTCCACCCTAACTCGTTATAAATCGATACATAGCTTGACTGTGAGGACATTCCAATTAATTTGGGAGATTTAGAGGCCGTACCGCTTCAGAGGTGGCCGTTGCCTAGCAATACCCATGCCGGGGCGCATGTCTCGCGTACGACTTGGCCAGAACCAGCAGAGCGTCAGGCTGCTTGCTGTAGACGCTAATGGCGTCACCACATGACCTGAGCACTTACAAATGAGTTATGGTGTCCATCTAGCTGGAGATCCAGGATAAGAGGTGCCGCCCTGGGAGCTTTCAAGGCTGATGGATCTAATCGTGTTACCTCATCTACGGTCTTCCTATGAGCTACTTCTTGGTTTATCCTCTTAATACCGTTTTAACATCCCCAAATTATGGAAAACACCTCAAATCTGCCCAAAGATGTGGCCCAGGTTCAACTGATGGAGCCACAGAAACCTTTATGTATGTCTTCCTTTGATCCTGCTAACATCGCTGGTGTATAAAATAGTAGCACGGTAGTCAGGAGCATTAGAATTATAGCCAAAAGGCCGTCAGCAGGAGGCTGGGTCACTCACGGCTGAACCTTTGAGGGCAGTAAGTGCTTTAGAAAACTGTCAAGCTGAGTAAGTTTCTTTGGATAAAAGTAGCTCGCTGTCACAAGCTGTAGGAAGGGCACGGAGGACTTGCGTTCCCCTCATGTGCATAATCTACCGTGCATTAAGGAAGAAAGGAAAACAGAGATCTTATGCATTTTCTGAATGTTTAAGCAGAGTTTGACAAAACTGTCACAGAGCAGCTGCGGATGGGCCCAAACAAAAATTTATATGCAGGTAACCATGGTGAATATAAAAAAATATATAAAAGTGCTTCATAAATCATACTGTGCTTCTTATAGTGTGTTATGAATAGGTCCCCTTAACCTTATTAAGAGAGCTGTTGGGTTTGCAGAGGGCCAATATATCTGTGTGTCCTGACCTACATGATTCTCTCTACACGATTCTCACCAAAATATGCACACAAATGCCCTATTAATACAAGTATTATTGCTTTATAGCAACATAAGTAGGTTTTTATTTTGTTTATGTGACAACTAATCCCCAAATTTTAGTAATTTAGGAGGAATATTAATGAAGATTGGGGCCCCCCAAGGGAAAAAAATGATCCTTAAGAAATGAAGGATTAATGTCGAGCCGCCCGGCAGGAACACGCTTCGCGTTTATTCACCACCTGATGTTTGGCGCTGGTGTAGCCGTGGTGTCAGTGTCAGCCCTGTCCGGGAGTCGGTTCTGGTGGGAGGCGGGATCATGTGGTGCCGGGTCACAGAGATGTAAACGCTGTCAGGAAACGTGACGATTCACCAAGGCCACTTTCCATTCCGTCTTCCACCTCTTCTCAAGTGTGCACTGTTTCCCAGACCCTCGACTGCTCAGTGAAATAATGAACACATCAGCAAACCAGCATTAAGGCAGCGACCTGTTGATGTTTCATTCATTTTAGCCGGGCCCGATTAAGGTTCTCCCCTGCCTGGAAACCAGCCGCGGTACTGCAGGTTCTGACCATGTGCTGATCCAGTCAGGAATTAATGCTATTTGAGCTTTGATTTGAGTATTTTCTCTGGGTCTAGTGCTGCAAACCATATGACTCAGTGTGGCAAGTTACAGTGGAGTACCAAGCGAAGGAAAAGGCACCAATTTTCAATATAGGGCAGCTACTCAGGATCATAGCGATTACAAGGCTCGTGCAAGTATCACAGTATTACAAGGCTCGTGCAAGTATCACAGTATTACAAGGCCTACATGTCGCAGTGCTCACAAGTGACATCAGCTTCCAGAAACCATTGTCACTTAAGGAAACCAAATATGGTAACCCTACCCTGCACAGGATGCCAGTCCATCACAGGGCACAGTCACTGAGTTGCCAGTTCACCTAACCACACAGCTGCAGCTGGAATCCAAAGTACACAGAAGAGGTGGCAGGTCCACACACTGTGCCAGCTACTTTAAGGCGTGAACTTAAAACCATGTCTTACGCTCAAGAACCGGCATCGTAACTGAGTATCATAAAAATGGAGCATAGCGGTCAAAACAATGGCAAGAGTAATTCCAGGTAACAGGCCGTGACGTCGTTTCTGTGAGTAAGCTATATTTTTACCAGAGTGTTGCTGAATTCTCAAATCTGATTGGTCAGAGGGGTGTTGATTAATTTTCCATAATTGCCCGCATAGTGCCAACCAGGCAAACACAGCAGCAAATCGATGCACTTTTATAATATTTTAGTCCAACTAGCGTTACTTATAATCTTAAAAAGTTCAGTAGTTCTTCGTATAATGCACGGCTTGCGTATATCATGCCTTACATAGTCCATGCAGACACGTCCATATCTCGATACCGCTGCTCTCGCGAGTGATCAGACTTGATTAGCCTGTTGTCGTGGAGACAGCCTTGCGAGTTACCTATAAAAAAAAAAACTGTTGGATTTCAGAGACGAGCAACAGAAACACCAACACTCCTACAGACCATAATAACCCCCAGTACAATAAATCTCCTTAAAAAAGATAACTTGGCTGAACCTCTGAATAAACCATCTGGGTATGAGAGGACAAATCGGCACCATAATTAGCACACAATTTGCATGCAAATGAATCTCTATCCACGTTCATCATGAAATAGATGATAGGATTATTATTAGCTCTCATTTAGCTGCACATTTTATGCATTACTACCCGTCTCCACAGGCAAGCAATTATAGGTATCTAAAGAAAATAAAGCAGAAAAATATATTTATACACTTTAAAACACAATGATGGAACACAAAGGAGAAATCAGTAATGTAACTAAAAACCTTGTCAGGCCTCAATAGTATTGTAAAGTAAAGGGGTTTATTTTGGGTGTGTAAGCTGAAGAAATGTATTAACTGCTGTTCATTAAAGTATTCCCCTGCAGAACCGTACCTACAGCACATTGGCCAAGGTGGAAAATACAAATATGACTCATCTCCTGTTTTTTGTATTCTCCGTCTCATGTTTCCACACATCAGTATACGGAAAAACAGTCGCAGTTAAGAAATATTAAGATAACTCTAAACTGACATTTATACTTAAAAAAATGAAACTGCAGTAAAAGTGCAACATTGTTTTTAAGAACTACTGGGTCAGAGCAGCTTTAAAGATGAATCGTTTTTCACGTCTCTGTGTCCTATGTTTGTTCAGTTATCACTTTTGGCTTGTAATACAGTTTCACACTATTACCATTTACAAGTTGTTACATAAGGAACTGAAATTCGCACGCATATATATACTGTAAGTGTTGGCACGATGGCTCAGTGAGTAGTACTATAGCCTCCCAGGTTCAGGGTTCGAATTCTGCCTCTACTTAGTGTGTGTAGTGTTTGTGTGTTCTTCCTGTGTCATATAGAATTCGACTGCTAGCCACGTGCATGCAGTTACACTAACTGGTGCCCCTAAATTGCACCCTATGACAGTGTGCCCCAGCCTTGTGGGTTAGGCTCCATGACCCCTGGAAGGTTAAACACCAGTCGTTCTCAGATGTTTTGACCAAAGGTCCACATCAGATTTTTGTTCCAAGTCAGAGGTCCAGAACAATTTCCAATAACAAAATAGCGTTTTATGAACTTCAATGAATCAACAATAACTTTCGATATTAGACATCAATATAAAACAATAGTGGGAATGGTTCAACATTTGCTAATCGTTTCGACTCTCGGTCAGTGGGGGGGGGTGGAAGGGTTGCATTATGACGAGTTACGTGTGTGTGAAGTTTGGTGGTTCTAAATTGCATTTTTTACTACAAACCACAGCATTTTTTTTACGTTACTCGCACTGACGTGGTGCATCATAAGGTGCATTATTGACTGGGTCCGGATTTACTTCTGCTTCCGGCCTCCTCCAGACCTCCAATATTTAATCATGAAAAAAAGCATTAAATAAACATTTCGTATTTAAACAGTAACAATATCCCAAGCACATTATGTTCCAGTGGGGCATACATGGGTAAGAGACTCAAGGCTTGAGTTAATGCCAAACACAGAGCTACAGGCTCATATACAAGCAAACACAACAAGGTGCATGTAACAGGAAGTGAGGCGAACAGGGACGGCCACCTGACTCATTCTGCCCATGCGGGCGCCTTCCCACGCTGTACCTGTGGTCAAAAAACATGTGTGGCATAACCCACGATCTAATGAATCTCAGGCAGGGTTGACGATCTGCCAAACGGGACACTCTAGGCTATGCGGTTAATACAGATGGCGCCGAAATGCCAGCTTGACGGAAATTAAACCACGACATCAGTTATTCCAAAGGAGAAATTACGGATAAGCAACAATAAAGAGCTGCTGAACAGCCCTTGCAGGCCACCAGGCGACTGAGTGCCTGTTGATTTGTAGCTGCCCTCTTTTTCATGATCAGTCCTGCAGAAACGCTCCCCTGGTGCAGAAAATTCAATAATCGGCACTGGAGAAGGTTGCCGCCTATTTACCTAAAAGGGACTCTAGTCCCAAAGCAGTGATTTGAACAAAGCGGAGGAACTGGGTAATGTGGGGGAGCCACACTGTTAAAGCCTTTTTGTTAGAGTGAAGAGTACAGCCCTTAATCGCAAAGTAATCTAAAAATGTTCTGCTTGAGTCAGTCCAAGCCACTTAGCACGTCATTCACAGAGACACGAAACGAATAGTGAACAAGTGAAAATTCTGATTCATGTATTTTAACCTTTGTTTTTAAAAATCACACCAGATTAAAAGCCAGTGCACACATTTACAACATAGTGAGTGCAGTATTAATTACATTTTAACGCATTATGTGTACAGTACTGGTTAAACTGGATGGTGAGTTAGAATATTTACTCTCTTGTTTGGATAATTTTCAAGCCAAAAAACAGACAATAGATAGAATTGGCATGTGTTTCCCTGAATTGATATGCAGCATGGAATTGACAGGTTTGTCAATTCAGGCTTATGATGAGACTGCTGTTGTCATGTTGTTCCCCAGAGGCCTGATTGTGGTTCTTCCTTGTTTGGTGCATATTCGTCTCAGCAAGGCAGCACATTTGTTGACATTTTCTTATTTAGTAGGAGCCGTTATCCAAAATGACATACAATTGAGAAGGTAGGGTTAGTAAGACCCTAAGAAATTGCGGTTGAAGGCCTTAGTCAAGGTCCCAGTTGAGAATGTTGGCCACGGGATCTGAATCAGTGCCCTGCTGACAGGAACAGAGCTCTGAACTGCAACTACAACAAACATTCTGAGCTCAAACACCTTTTTAAGCAGCTCTAACAGAAATGCAAGAATAAAGAGAGACATTTTTCAGTACCAGCTTCCCCCGTTGACTCGTTGATAAGTGTGTAGTGACACACATCTCCAAGGCTCAGTTCCCATCCCCGAATCTCAAGCGCATGGAAGTCACCATGAAATTCACGTTGCATCAAAACAATTACAATTATTCAATCATGGTCATTGTAAACTTCTATGTCAGCACTCATATTCAGAAGCAGAACATTACATACATCAGGTAATACGTGTGCATGTATACAATACTAAGGAATGAACAATTTTCATCTCATCTCGATCCCCAAGAGAGGTTCCAGTACGAGTTCAAAGTTGACAAGGACAGATGGTGCAGAGTGCAGATTGTATAGCATACAGGGTTTACACACAGAGAGCAGAATTCTAAAACTCAGATTTAGTGTCACGTTCACAGGATGTACTGTACCAGAACAGCTCAGCAATTAGTCACTCCATATTTAATGGTTTTTGTATAGTGCCTGTTCCACAAGTTTATTCTGTATCTACCAATTAAGCGTGAATCTTTTTTGTAATAATTCATCAAATCATGCCCTTTTTGCAATTAAACACCAACAAAACAAGTTTACGTCAAAATTCAGGCACAATGAAAGGAAAAGCAAAAGTCACACTGTACGCACTGGTGGTTTGGCGCTTCCATCATTAATTACACTCACTTTTCACTGCACTGAATGTTTTTTTATTATTATTATTTTGCCATGATGTCCTGTAGTTCATCCCAGAAAGTAAAAATCCAGACGAAGGTTTTATTTTAAAGAGTTTAGAGAGTCTCAGTCATGAAATGCTCAATTGGCTGGTTGAAACAAAATCTTGGTCTGGATTTTTACTTTCCGGACCTGAACTATCCACCTCTGGTCAGGACTGTGTACTGAAAAATTCAGTCTTTGGTGGGTGCATTTTCAAGGTATTGATCTGACAGGATTTAACAACAGTCAGTGCATTTATGCTGTTCAGCTGTTTTCACCCATTTAGAAAAAGCTACAAAACTATTCTCATGGGTCCTATTTTCATTTCATATTAATCCCATCCAACTTCATTGTTTGTCAGAATCAGACAAGAAAAATTGCTCACTATATTCCACGCTACTTGAAAAGACCAGAGAAAACTAATCCCAGACCGATAACTTATAAACATTACACAACATTATACAACATGTACTGTTTTTTTCCAGATTGTTTTGTTTTCAAAATCCCTGGACAGATGCAAACATATATTTTTATATCTTTTGTTTTTTGTGTTTGCTTCCCTTATAAATTATTCATAGAGACAGTCTAATTTAAGAGCAGATGTGATCTCTCTATAGAATGTTAGGGTCAAATTGAAACTACAGTTCAATTATTATTTTTTGTTAGCAAATGATTATTACAAGAATATATTAAGCTTTACTTGGTGATATGGTGGCTCATTTGAGTAGTGTTGTGTGTGTCTGTAGTTCGTATGTATGTTGTATGGGTGAATATATGAAGCTTGTAGTATTTCTCATAGCTCACAGCTGGAAAGGCGCTGGAAAATATCTGGAGATTTCCTGATATTTAAACCTGTAGCCATCCAGTGTTGGTGTAAGAAAAATGGCAAGAAACGGCATTTAATTTGCAGCAGAGCCTCCACTAGTCAAGATCTACCACTGCAAATAAATAATTACACAAGGGGATTTCATGCAAAAAATACCACACAGACTCAATTACTGGACCTTCAGTAATGAGTCTCAGACTGCTCCAGAGATTCGCTGATATGAACAACAACAGACCTGCCATTGTTGTGCTTGATCAAAGTTCTCTAGAATTTATGTGCCTTTCGGCAAGATATGCATCTGAACTTGTGACAGTAAATGGGAAAAAAAAACATTTTATAAATACATTTTTTAAATTGTTTTCTTCATATATAGGTTGTCTCCATGAGCAACCAACAGACAGAGCAAAAGGTAAGTATTCGTATAGATAGAATGGAAAAGTTACAAATCTGTTATGTAAGTCGGTTTGCCGATTATAGAAGGATTTATGCTCGTCGTGACCCATTTCTTTATAGAAACACCCACAGGTTCAGTCAAAGAGGACACTGGAGGTTTGGGCCCTTTGCTGGGCAAAACACGATTTAGACCGAGGTGCTTCATTCAGAGACAGGCAAGGTGTAGCATATAATGAGCATTTAGTGGTGAAAAGAGAGCCTTTCATAGCCAGGAAGTTATTAATTTCTCTGGCTTACCTTAATCAGAACATACAACCAGATTCTGACTGATTCAGATTTAAATCAGCTTTATTGTACAAGTACAGTGTATAACCCAAAGTAGGTGGACTACAGTTTGTCTATCTATCCATTCTGAAAGCAAGGGATGGTCCACTGTTTGTTGCTATGGGTTTTCAGGCCCATCTCGTTAATTGACGATCACACGAAATCCTCACTCCCAGTCTATCAGGGCAGTAATGTGGCGCACTTATTGGAAAGATGGTCTCCTATAATGGTGTCCAATTATACAGCTTTTTTCAGTCGTTTACCAACTTTGTAATTGTAAGAGTAAAAAAAAACAGTAATAACTAAAATCCATCCTCCTGGCTATTCGTTTTAAAGCTGATTGTCAAACATGCCAAAAACCATTTTGAGCCAAAAACTTCTGTTCTCAATTCTTCAATAACAAGTGAAATATTAAACACAGGGTATGTACACATACACTCTTCTGAGGCACTCAAATACACAGACACGTTAACTGATGAAAATCATAATTAGTAATTAAAGTCTTTGGTGCAATGAATGTTAGTTTGTGTATTATACTAAAAGATTTATACTGTGGGGTCAATTACAGGCTGTGCCTCTTACTGTACAAGAATGTCATGTTTGATTAAATTGTGTTTATGTGTTTATGTTTTGTTTATGTGTGTTTTACTTGCATAGAAATAGTTTTTACAAATCAAAAGGGCAAGAGTTTACTGAACTGAAAAAAAATGTAATCCTGGTCTTTTTTCTGTTTCATCTCTGCCCTCCAAGGACCAATAAAAAAAATAATAAAAATTTAAGCTTTGGTTATCAGCTGTACCAAAGCAGACTTGTACTTCACCTTTCGCAAGCTCAATAAGGTCTGTAAGTTTATTAAAGTCACCTCAGGACCATGGACCAAGCCGGTAGAAATATTGGGAGATGATATTAAAGGTTCAGCAAACATGTGAAGAAACATCTCAGTTGCATCCTTTTGCTGATCTCCAACTCTGACCAAGAGAAGCAGTCTGAAAATGGATGGAGGAATCCTTAGAATATTAGCTAATAAAGTATAATAAAATTATCAGAAACCTGGGAATAGGTCGTTGTTTCCTGATCTTACTCAAATTAATGTGAACTTGGTAAATGTGGATTTTTCCTTGCAAAACCCCAACAAAAACGTAGTTGCACTACATCCATCCATCCATCCATCCATTTTCTGTAACTGCTTGTCTTATTCAAGGTCATAAGGGGTCTGGAGTCTATCATGGAGGCCACAGGCACAAGACAGGGAACAACCCAGGATGGGGCGCCAACCCATTGCAAGTTGCACTACAAAAAATTATATTTATACATTGACAAGCTCTGAAAAGAGCTTAAGTCTGAGCTGCCCTATCAGGATCAGCACGACAGCTGCCGTCATAATTGTTCTGGAAAGGCCTCACCTCTCAGGTCGGGAAATAAGTCAACGAACGCTTTTGGATGAGTCAATGAGTCAATTAGTTCTCACTTTTGGATATGATTCTCTCCTTGTCTGCTTTTCTCGGAACAGGGATTTCTCTTCTCTGAACGCTTCCTGTTCCTCGGTGCCCAGTGACGAAATGCAGCTGTGAGTCTGCATGCAACATTTCTGATACGCCAGAGTTCCGTTGGGATTGCCAGAACCCCCAGGGGAGAACCTGCATCCCGGCAACAAGGCGCACAGCAGAAGGCCCATGACTAGACTTCTCATTCACCAGTCATTCCCATCATATTCGTACCATTTTTTTGATACCATTACTCACACCTCCAGGCTTGGGGGTATGACTCCTGCCACCCCCTCCCTCCCCCCCCCCCCCCCCCACTTGGGGCTGCGTCCAGTCACCGTTCCTTACTCCTTCTCGTAGTATCACAGTACTAGTTCTGCATCATCAATTTCATCATTTCCAGCATTAACACAAAAAGCTTGTTTACCACTTTGAATGTTCAGCTGAAATGCAAATATAAGTGCAGTAAAAATACAGAGGGTGCCCCCCCCCCCCCCCTCAGCAAAAACCTAATGAATTAAAGGTCTCATTAGATCTGTATTTCTTTGAAGCTACAAGTAATGGCATATCCAGCACTCACCAGTTTATTACAAGAACTATAAAAAAACAAAAAACATATTTGCACTACCTTATTGTCCTCTGTACCCAGTATTTAATATTAATTTTAATTATGAAACTTGGTTTCTTGTCATTTGTTCATGCACGATTTATTCACAGTTATATTTATATACTGTTACAATTACACTGTAACATGTGAGCCAAAGGTAAAATCTTATTTGAATTCATCAGAAACTGACCACAGGTGAAGGAAGAAGCTCATCACGTACTTTACCCAGCCCTGGGACCCCCCACACCTCATCCTACACAGAAAATATGTATCAAAGGAACCGTGACATCATCTACAACACACACCGTGACATCATCTACGACACACACCGTGACATCATCTACGACACATACCTCCCACTGTGACCCAGACCATTCCTTTGGATAATTTTACATCGCATTTCAATACAGTAAAATGAGATATGAATATAACGCCCACCTCTTTTATTTATATTTATATGGTTTGCTATGTTTTGTCTTCGTATACACATCTTCTAACTAATAATTATAGCACTGTATGTCATTTAACAATTAATGATTGTGACTTAAATGTTAAATGCTTAATTTAAAAACACTGTAATACTGAAGCTGCAGCACCATCTATTGCTTTTCCTCCTGATACCAACTCCAATTAAGGTTACATGGCAGAATGCGCATCAGTCATGTTCATTAGCAACAAGAGAAACTGCACTCACTGGAGAACATTTTCAGCAGCAACTGAGTGCTTGAGATTGTGAGATCCAACTAAAACATATAATCATGTAATTCAGATTTTTTTGTTTTTATGAAAGCATAGATTTCCCTTGTACCCATGAAGGTGCTGAAAGCTTTATTTGAAAGTCGCTAGTAATGATTAGTATAGATTGAATTAAATCAGGGATATATTCCAGTTCAGTGGACACTGGAATGGTATAACTCCATATGCAGTGCATTTGTAATTTCACTGTTGGATCATTTTTGCCCATCCAGTTCCTGCCAGTGCCCTGTGCTTCTTGGGGTGTCCCCTAGGCTAACACTGGGACCCTGTCCTGGGTTTGCGGTTTATGAACAAACATGCATGCTTCATTTCTCCAAATGAACACAACCTCATTATACTTAATTGTTGGTCTTGTGCTCCATCCCCCCCCCCCCATAATGAATCCTCCCTCTCCTCCCTGCCAATCAGCAGTAATTTATACACTGTGTGTTTGTAAGCCTGAAGACTGGCATAATCACGGCTCTTTGACGAACAAAGCTAATTAGCGGCACATGAGAAGGGAGGAGAGAGAATTGTGTTGAAGTCACTTTGCGATAAACTCCTGTCTTCAAATGATCAGTGCTGTCTGTGGGCTGTCTTTATGGGTTTGCCAGCATTTTAAATCCAAACTAATATGAAAGTGTCAAAGGAAAATTGGGAAAATGTGCTCTACAGAAGCCGATTCCGTTCAAAAACCTTAAACTATGCAAGTAAATAGCATTATGAGATCTTCCAACAAGTCAATTAATGATAAAAAAACGCTCCAGTTACAAAAATGTAAATGTATGCAGTATATCATCTTTCAGCCTGGCTTGTCGCCTCATGATTTGCTTAAACCTTCATTTCTCTTCCTCCATCCCATTGACACCAAACCATGAGCCAACCTGGACCAAAGTCTTGTGTCCTTGGGGAAATAAAATAGAAAACTGTGAATATCTTTGAACTCTCAACCTGTGCCACCAGCTTTTTGGAAAGACGGTAGATGGAACACCGTCCAAGTGAAGTATAATCATTTATGTCAAGTGGATTCACACCTTGATTTCCCATCACAGGAATAATGTCTTTTTCCTTGAAGCTTCGCACTTAAAAGATGAGATTTTTATTCCCAATTTTGCCTGCAGCACTTCTGCGCGAATGAAGATAGAGGGACTCCTGTACGTTTGTAAGGGCGCTGTTAACAGTACAGACCCGGTTCACGGAAATGCTGAAATACTGCTGCGGGTTGTTTTTTCACTTTTAACTTTCATTCTGACTTTTATTGACTGACTAAACACGAAAGTAAGCAGATGTTGCTGCTCTGTGCTGCTCGCTTTCTATCCAGTCGTAACGGGATGCGCAGATTATATGAGTCATAATGATATTCATATTTAAAAATGTTCACATTGCACTACACATTTGCCTGCACTATACCTTACTTGTATGCAAAAGAATTCCCCCGTGATCAATTAAATTATCTTATAAATATTTTTTGTGTTTATTCATTTACCCAAAGTAGTTTAGCTTTTTATGTGAAATATTTTATTATTTCTATGTCTGACACCGTAAGATTTTTTGAGCTGGGTATCAACTTCAACTTCAACTTCAACTTCAAAAAACTTTATTTGTCCCCGAGGGGCAATTTAAAAGGCATAGAGGAGCAACGCACACAAATAACAGTAGTAACATTAAATGCAACCGATGACACACAGACACACAATAAACTATGAACATAATAAATGACTAAAAGTACAGAGGCAATAGTATGCATGATGGAGAAAGTGGGGGGGGGGGGAAAAAAAAAAAAAAAAAAAAGTGAGAGACTCAGACAACTGGGGGCTAACTGGAATTTTAATTGTGTTATAATCTATCTATCTATCTATCTACCTTCTAACTCCTCATCCTAGTTAGGGTCACAGGGAACCAGCAGCCTACCCATGACAGCATAGCGACAGAAGTTCAAACTGGGTGGGATGTCAGTCCAACAGGAGGCACACACACACACACACACTCAAACATGCAATACCGGCAACTCAGAGGTACCTAACAGTCCAGCTGTGTGAGTGTGACAACACATTATGTAATAATGTTGCAATATGTAACAATTCAATGACAAAATGTAACAATTTTTCATCACATAATGCACTGTTATTGTATAATCCATTGACACATACGCCACGTATTATTATGTAATAACACCACATTTTGTAGTAACTCGACAAAATCTAACAAATCTTCAGGGGTGCATTTCCCGAAAGCGTAATGACACAGAGTAGTTTGTTACCTCATATTTAAGACCATTTGTTGATAAATGAGTATTTCCCAAAACCCTCTGTAGCTAAAGTAGTTCATGCTCACTCGTTTTCCATGTCGTTCTTTAATTGAAATTTTGCCTGCTATTCTGTCCAGAATGGATTACAAGAACACACTGATGCTCTTTTTTAGACAATGTAATAATGATGATGACAATAATACCAATCATAATAATAGGTTAATTATAACGTAGGCTATAAATTTGCTATATTTTGCCCAGTTATAACATAATACTACATATTACATAATGTGGTGTTACACTGTGCATTACAATGCAATATGTAATAACATCGCATTATGTAATGAAAAATTGTTACATTTTGTTGTTACATAATGTGACATTATTACATAATATACAAACTTCCCACAGAAGTGGGATTCGAACCCCAATCCCTAGAGGTATGAGGCAACATAGCTGCCATGAGCCCCTGATTAATATCACTATTAAGTATTAAAAATTCATAAATAGCAGCTTGTATGAAAGACAGGGTTCAGTATGATTGCACATTTAAGTAGAGAGGTTAATAATTTATGTCAATAAATTAGCCAGTCTGAGTCATGTTTTTACAGGGCATCCTGTGTCCTCAATAAATCTTTAAAAATTCATCAATCCATCCAACTTCCAGCTGCTAATGCAGTGCAAGCTCAGTCTGGAGTCCATCTGAATTACGTAGTGCATTAATTTATGAGTGCCTGATCTCACCTAATCAAACACCGTATTATTTAACATTTGTCCTGACTTTCCTTTGCTAATATGAAGGAGTGGGTATTCTGTTCTGTGGGCATCACTTTAGGTTGTGGTGATTGAATTGCTGTGTGGCTTGGTGATCCACGTCACACAAAGCTAACGGCTGAGACTCAATAGTAGCACTCGTCGCTGGTCCTGTTATTTGTGTTACTACAAAGTCCCTGGGCGGGATAGTCATCGTGTGAGTCACAGAGTTTTAATGGAATTTTGCACCTTCATGTTTCCAGGACAGGCCGATCCTGGGGACATATTTGAAACAGGAACTCTGAGGAAACCTGAGTAAGACTGCAGAGAAATGTGAAGTGAAAGTATTCTTACAGAATTCAGCATCTGCTCGCAATGGTGACGTCAGTCACCATCTCGTGGGCAGCTCCGTGGAAAGTTGTAGTTCATGTCTTCAAGCACTTGGGTGCGTGCAGATGTTTCCTGATGAAGTAGTATTTGTGTGAAATCTCCAAACAGGCCCATTCAACTTTTATTTCAAGCTCCTCCACTGCTCAGATGGAAAATTGGAAATTTTCCTGCTACACATTTTCATTCTTTGTTGCAAGCAACTGCTGACAAAGACAAAAGATAATGGACCCAGATGAATCCGAGCTTGAAATGTGTGATTATTAGCTGAATCAGCAGCGACTGTAATCGATCACAATACATTGAAAATGAAGTGATTCATCTACAAAGCAAATGGGTGCCGTAGAAGAGGTCTTGCTGTAACATTCAGTGTTACCCCAAGCGGAAGCAGTGTATGATGATTGTTTTTCAAAGACATGACCTCTGAGGATGTCAGACTCTCAGTCAAGGTGTAGAAACTCTGTTTACATAGCTGACATGTTTATCCAATGCCGCACACAACTGAGACAACAGCTCCCTGGAGTAGTTAAGGGCCTCAGTCAAGGGCATAACAGTGAAATCACGCAGTCAACCACTGGATTTGAACCAATGACCTTCCAGTCATCAAATCCTAACCGAAAGAGCCACACGGCACCCACCTTTGACCATTGATCTTAAGGCAACATAAAACAAGGTTTCAGTTAATCCATATCTCACATGCATCATTTATACACAGCGAGCGCTGGGCACAGATAAGCTCAGCATGAGTACTGTTGGATTATTCATAACTGGAGAGTTCTCCCCGAGGGACACGGTGTTTACTTTTCCAGATGTGGTGTGTTCAGCGTGGGCTATTAACAGGAAGTGCTGGGATAATGAAATATTAAAGGTATTAAAGTCACGTGGCTTTCATTAATGCATGGTTAACATGCCGTCTTTCTCGCACACCATCACAATCACATGTGTCCATTTCGCCATCTGCTTTTTCCCATCAATATGTAAATTTCCATGCAAATACACTTTGAATAATTTGCATCCAGTTATGTGGCCAGACTTAAGCTTGTCCACACAGATTGGTCTTCCCCTAATTGGAGCTCAGGACTGTGTTAAATCACTGTCATGGGGGTGGGGGCCAGAAACTGGAGACGAACACAAACATCAAGATATATAAACGACATATATATATATATATATATATATCGTTTTTACAGTATGTCAGCCATGTCCATGCTTGTACGGCTCACGCCTGCCAGAAAACGGATTCCTGGCCATCTGTCACGCTGTCAATATTCACTAAATGACCAAATGACCGATACTATCAGCCCCAGTGGTAAGATGACATCCAGCACTCTCACTTTCCATTACCAGACTTCAAGCTCCTGGGAAACTCACACCAAAGGCCTGTGTTACACCCTGTCCTCGCTGTGCTGCACATTAATGCTCCGTACGCCACCGATTAGGCAGCCAGTACGACAGGAGCTGCAAAGGGCCACACATTGCCTGTTTCTTTTGGTTGTGTTCTTGGCTGGACATCACACATAAAATGAAATGAAATGAAATTCAATTCAATTAAATGAAATTAAGCTTTATTTGTCAGTATGAAAATATGTAAATTGGAATGTGTTTTTTCACTCATCCCATCTTGCTCTCTTTTTAAATACAGACAGATATAAAACTGAGAGCAAAGCTTGGGAACAGCCAAGTTAAAGGCCTTGTTCAAGAATGCAATGGAGATGTGGATACTCAGTAAACATGCATGGGTTTCAAACCACAACCTTCTTATGACAGGAAGGAACCCACGGAGGCAAAAGTTCATATCCAGAGCAGGAATTGAACCCACGCCTCAATTCAGAGACCCGTAACCCTACAATAGGAAAGACAACACTCTTAAACCCAGTGCCTTAAACCACTCGGCCATCCTAACAAAGTACAGTACAAATGTTCTTGTCTAGGAGAAACATGCCAGCAAATTTCCATTTTTACTTCAGATACTTTCCTTGTTTTGGAGAATAAATCAATAGATTCATCCCTCATCCAACTGCATTTCCAATACTGGGTCACTGGAGGAGGTGGGGCTGGACCCTATTCCAAGCCGCACAGGGTACAAACCAAGGGAACACCTTGGATGGGATGTGAGTCTATGACAGCGCGCACATCATGCACTGTAGGACCCAGGAGCCCAGAGGAAGTACAGACAGTGTGCAAGTTATGAACAAGATCCCTTCCTTAAGTCTATCTTTAAGTTGAAATTGTAGGTCAGTTAGAAAAATTTTGATACAGTAGATAATAATAATATTATACATTAATACTAAAAGTAACTACATACATATACATGTTCCTCAAGCCGATGACCCAATGAAACATGCGATCGTTATTACAAATCATTGTCTTTTCAATATAATAGGATTTATGGCAGTCTGTATGGCAGTCTGTACATTCATACCCCTGGCACTGCCTGTATGCACTGCTTGGGGAGATCATGCAGAACACAAATTTAGACAGAAAATTTCAGCTTTACACAGTAAAGATTTCAGTGCATGAGGAGCCAAGTTTTTATGTGAGTTAGGCAATTCAAAGGCTGTCGATAATGTGAATGTGATCATTTTATGCAGAAACCATGAAATATCTAATATAAGGAGTTTGCTGTTGCTCCAGCTCAAAATGCTCACTTTCAAGATACTCAGGCTTTCATAGACAGGTCCTTTATTTCTCAGTGAAGTGGTCTTGGAAGACATTTGATGATGATGATGATGATAATGATGATAATGATGATGATGATGATGATGATTATGAAAACCCTTTATTGCTGTTGCAATACACCATGTCACTAATCACAAGTACCAACAAAAAACTGGCCATCAACCCCACCATACATATACAAACATCACATTATAGGGGGTAGACATTTCAGGAAGACGGGGGATATAGAAAGAGCAGAGAAAACAGAATTACATGCTTTTAAACAAGATTTGGGTTCTCTACTGTTTAATGTCCAAGTGCTTGATATACCGATGTTGAATGATCAACAGCTATATGAAAATTGTTCCTTAACTCTATTGATGGTTGAAAAGCATCAACCCGGAAAGCCACAGACTGCTGCGGTATTGAGAATTAGCATGTCAGTCATCAGGACACATTAACATTAAAGTCAGACCCATAGGTACGGGAAAGTCACTGAGCAAAGTAGAGAGCAGTCATTTAATATCCATGTTTTGCGAGTAATTCATCTGAGGCTCAGGGGAGCGATTTTGTCAGTGATTAAAATGTTCTGAACTCAATTTGGTAGTATAAGTACATGCTGATTAATTGAGTGTCCGTCTCATTCACAGGAAATTAAAAGCAATTTAAACATCTTTACTTCACTGTTCTCTGGGCTTCACAAAGTCAAGTGCAAAGGAGCTTTTCCCGTGATTTTCCCAGAACAGGATGAGGCGTAAAAAGGCTTCAAATCACTTTCTGAAAAGTACAGAAGAAAAGAACTAAATGTGTTTTTCAAAGCTGGTCTTAGCAAAAGGTCCTAGTGCTCCTGGTTTGGTCTAGACAGCTACTTTATTTCCAGACTGAATCATTCCAAACATTTATTGTTTACTGTAACTAGCCAAAACCTTCCCATACACCCATTACCAAAAGACTAGCAGGCTGAAGAATCCTGTATCTGCAGCAGTGCCAGCTGAAGCCCAGAAGGAGGCTTGGAAAAGCTTCATCAGTGTCCCCCGAAGCCCTAAACACAAGGAGCATGCCTGAGCACGAAGTGAAACTGACCGGCTAAGTCAGCACCCCCCTTAGAAGATGTTGCCCTAGGCGGCTGCCTATGTCTCACACAAGTCATGCACATAAATGGTTTTGCAAAAGTTCAAAGTGAAAGGATCCCCACTGTCTATATAAAAGAAAATTATTTTATTTCTACGCATTTCATCAACATGATGTAAAGGGAAAATTTCAGCTGCTTTGCTGTACACATATTGTACCATGAGCATTAACTGATTCCCACCTTTCCACTAAGTGGACATATATAGAGCTGAGAGATTTATAGTAAGACACAAAAAGGGATTGGAAGAAGGGCGAGTAAAAGTATGTTATGATGGCTGTGATCCTAAAAATCAATGATCTTTAGACATGCCCTGGAGCTAATTAGCCTTTCCACTTCTTAATCTCCTTGGTCTATCATGCCCATTTCTTCAAATCAAAAGCTAGTGTGTTATGTAATAACCAGGATGTCTCCATCTGCATTTAAGCCCTTGTTGTTTTGGAGGTAATTTTTGAGAGCAGATACTGGATCATTGTACATCCTGGGTCACAGAGGATTTTAGGTACCACAGATTAAGATGCAGACTCAGAAAATGTAATGAAACCAAAGTAATGACACTCTAGTAATTTCTAGGTCCCATAATTATACAATAGAGTGACAGCACACAATTCAAAAGTCAAAATCTTCTATTGAAGTCAATTTAATGGCTCAAAACAGTTCTTTCCTTTTTGAATGCCATTTATCTCAGACTTCTCTGAAGAACAAAAGTGTCTAGAATAGACACATTCATATTCAACACGGACTGTAGGGTCACTTTGCAGGTCTCTTGCCGCTACAACTTCTCAGTAGAGCATAAACATCCCGTTTTAAAAGGATAATCTTGACAGATTGATGCTTGGCAGCTTCTGGCCTTTCGCCATGCTTACCCAATGAGCTCCTCTGGTCTACAGAAGATCTATGCTTCCTGCTGAATCCTCTGTCAGCCCCATGGGTCTTTTTGTGAACACTGTGGTCACAGCTTCAAAGACAGATCTGAGCTGCGATCTTAATTCATCATCTTGCTGTTGTCGCAGGTTTGCCCAAAGCAATAAAGTGACTTCAAAATATATAAATAGCTGTCGTGGCTGGTCACTTAGCGATGTATCGTCATGGGTTTGTTTTGCTTTGTCTAATAACATCAAACACTTAACCCTCAGGAATCACGTCGAACATCAACAATAGCATATTTGCGGTTGAGCCGACCTGACTAGTCCTTGAATATTTCCCGAAGGCTGACATGACTCTTACGTTAAGATCTGGCCCTCGGATTTACATGTGTGGGGTCTGCGTCTACTCTGGTGCCTCCGAATTGCTCTTCATGAACGTGTGTGAGTGTGCGTCTAGCGAAGAGTAGGCATCCAGGCCTGGGCGGCATAATGATCAGGCTCAGTATTTCCAGAGATAAACACCAGGCTCACCAGAAATCTCCTGTGCCTTAGCCATTCTGGGGAAATGGACGTATGGAAGTATGAATGAATTATTAATATGTTAAAATACCTTTCGCACTATGTATTCTCCAATTAAAACTTTGAATCGTAACTTCATAACCGATTACATTTTTGATTTTGTATCTTTCACACTGCATTTTGAGAAATTAATATATAATATATGCACTGTCAGAAAAAGGGATATTAATTTGTACCTTTGCTGGTCACTGGGGCTGTACCCTCAAGGGTCTGCCAATCGTTCCCTATAGCTGTAGCTAATTGTACCTTTTAAGGTACAGAAATGGACTCTGAGGAACATCCCAAAGATACAAACAGCATTAATGTACCATCAATGGTACAAAAATGAGTCCATTTCTGTACGTTAAAAGGTACAATTACCTATAGCTAAGGGTACAATTGGCAGACTCTTCAGAGTACAGCACCGGTGGCAAGCAAAGGTACAAATTGGTACTCTTTTTCGAAGAGGGCAAGGGGAAGTGTGGCGGGATATATTGGTTGGCATCGCTGTCACCCCTCTCTGGAACCAGGGGTGGGTACCTTGCTTGTGGTCCTCATGTTTTTCTCAGGTTCTCAGATTTACCCCCACAGCCCAGAAACAAGCACCCTGATCTGGGTTATTCCTTGCCTTGCACCCATAATCAGGAGGACAGACTAAAGACTTCCACAACCATAAATTAGACAAGCAGGTATGGAAGATAGATGGATAATCTGGAGTAATGTAATCACATGTATTCACTGCATATATCTATTCCACACAATTAGCCCATATCATTTGGCATCCATTATCATTATTATTATTATTATTATTATTATTATTGCCTTTGTGTCTGGACTGATCGATTTTTTCAAAAACCGAAATAACAGAAATATTTTTGAGTAATGCAAAAACACTCTCAGGGGATAAGATTAAGTGAGGGGGAAAAGTTCATTTAAAAATCTCGTTAACCCTTTTAGAGGGTTTAAAAATATTGCATTTCCATTTATTTCAATACTGCGTTGTGTCCACAAAATCACGCATATTTATTACTTTGAACAGAAATAAAAGAGAATGAATATTTTCACAACTTTAATTGACATTAGACTATGCTGATTGCATTAGTACAGTGCTTAAGCACTGATTACGTTTTCGTTTGAGTGAAGCGCTACCAGCTGTACACGAAGAGAAAGGCCACATATGAACATGCAGGACATGCATGTGAACGTGCTGTCGGGGGCTGACGGCAAGCCAAGCTGGCACAGAGGCAGGGCAGCCGAAGCTGGGGTTCTGTGTTTGTGCAAAATGGGCCTGAGAGGGGGGTGGGCCGTGATCACAGCATCATTCACATGGATGCAGAGAGGGGCGAGAGAGCGTGCGAGAGAGAGAGACAGAGAGAGAGAGAGAACGAAACTCAGCTCAGCCTATCAGAAGCCATCTGAGTTGACAGAGGGAGAATAGAGCAATGGTACACACCTGTAAGGAAAACACGGTATATTTCTCTGTCAACAACAGCTGGCTAACTTAGAATTTTATGATGGATAAGGTGGCTGTTGAGAGGTGACACATTTTAGAAGGTGACTTCGTGGTTCTGCTACCATCTTTATTAAAAAAGGAAAAACAGTCACCTTGGATACTCATTGGAGAGGTAAGAATTTCAACCAAATGTTCAGATATAAATTTTAGACCTGTATTTTTTTAGAACTAATTGCTGCATGATTTGTGAGACAGACGTCACAACTCATCGTGATTAATGGTAACATCTGAAGTTGCCGCGTGCTTTGTGCAGTGAAATAATTGAAAAGTGCAAATGCAGTAGGTATTTTGATTTAAATGGTTCATATGTATATCAAATACTTTGCGTCAGACAAACAGTAACTCTTTAACAAATACTACACTTTCATTTTCTTAGAATTAATCAGAGTTTACAGTTGTAGACGGCTTGGATGCTCACAAGTGAGGCGTACTTCAGAGGGGCGCGCACAATTAAGCGTTACCAAATCTCAAAGAGCATCCTGTGGCCCAAACCTCTGCAATCATCATCACCTGGCGACAGGACAAGTTCACGTAACAAAAGCATTTCTCTTTTCTTAATGCCAGTGTGGCAGGACTAGCCTTCAGTCCTTCAGTGCACAGGCTGGCAGATTAAAGCAGTGCTTTAAAAAGCAGAACTCTCTTGACCAAGACAAATCTCACAAACCCCACAGGACAGAGTGCATCCTATTTTAATGAAATTCTGGGATGATAGCTCATATGAATGAAATAAGAGCTGAAATATTACAGTGAATGTTACAATAATAATAAGAAAAATAATAATAGTGATTATTATTAATGATGATGCTTATTATTATTATTATTGTTGTTGTTGTTGTTGTTGTTAAACTATGGCCTTATATGCGACACATGCAGATTTGTGGGTTTGATTCCCGTCTCCTGGCTGTGTGTTTTCACTTCACCCTCGTGCTTCCATAGGTTTCCTCCCACAGTCCAAAGAGTATCAATATCGGCGTTTGTAAAAATGCCCGCACCACGTCAGTGTGTGCAGTGTGGGCAGTCTGCTGGTGCCCGCTGCCTAGTGCCACGGCTTCCGAGGAAAGGCTGCAGGCTCTTACAGTCGCGCGTTTACATAGTGGGCATCGTGGTGGGTCACTGGGTACCGCAGTGAACTTACGCTTCCAGGTTAAAGGTCGCTTCTGGCTCAGTGCGTTTGGGTTGTGAGGAGCAAGTTCTCCCCATGTTTGGGTCGGTTCCTGCCGTTGGTTCCAAAGGACCCTGTGGTTCCAGAAGAATCAGGGACACCAAATTGACTAAATGTGTGTGTGTGCAGTGATGCACTGGTACCTCATCCATGACTCCCTTTGCCTCACTGGAAAGAGAAAACTATACCAATATTGACTTGTTACACTAATGGCCACCTTGTGAGCAGAGGAAAAAAAAACAAGCCTTTAGTTTTCATTCTTTATTTCTTATTCTTTACATTCCACACGCATTTGTTTGCAATTGCTGTTGACGCTGCTAAGGGTAGCTGATCTGGCGCAGTATGTATTTTTATATATAATCTACATGGCTGAATTATGTATATACACAAACAGGTGTATATATTGTTTGTTAATTCTAAATATTTTATTGTTTGTATGTTGGATGTATGACTGATTGTCAGAAGTGTAAATGGAGAGTAGATGCTTTTCCTAGTTGTATTGTTTTTGATTTGTCTTTTCTTAAAGCCAGATTGTATGCTAGCCTCAGAAAAACATTCCACGGTTGCTATGCGCAGCATGGCACAGAAATGTTTGTGCACATGTATCCTTATAAGGTGAGAAGACAATGAATCTTCAGGTCCCATTCTTTAGTGTTCATTCTATACATGTAGCTCATTATTTAGTTCTAGAATGTGAATTCAGAGATACCTTCTTCTACCAGCTAGAGGAATCACTTCCCCTAGACTTTCCCTGCCTCACTGGGAAACTTTCCTCACACGTGTGCTTCAGCTTCTCGGTTCCATGCTAGTCGCCTTACAGCCACTTACCGTGTTTATGCCTTGACGTCGACCCTCGATGTCGCTGCTCTGGTCTGTCTCACGAGACACGGCATCCTTAGCAAACAGAGGCAGCTAAATGCAGTGGCTATCGAACACTGTCTCCTCATGTTGGGAAAATCGATACGCTCCTCCATACTCGTGGCATTTGGCCACACTATGAATTCATCACATTCATGTCCAGCTGCCAGTATCTGAATATTAGAGAAAGCCAAGGTGAAGTATAAGGACTGACATCCAGTGATATCTCACAAATCAATCACTGCTTCTTCATCATATAACTGCAATGCTTCCCCAATAGTCCCACAACATGCCATTTGATGAATTGGCTTCACTAAGCTGCCAATAATGTGTTGTTAGGGTCCCCTGTGATACGATGGCATCCCGTCCACAGTGTCCCCTCCCTAACACTCTGCGCTGCTTGGGACAAGTTCCACAGCCCATTTGGCAACTCTGTGATGCATAATATCTTTGGGGATAGATGGAGGGAGCCTTAAACTCACCTTTTAAGCTACATGTGACCTAATTCTCCTGCTATTCTCTTGAGCTGCATGCTTAATACGAATGGCTTACATGAAATTGCAGTATATTAGCTACGCTAACATGCTAACACGCTAGGTACTGAATCCCCAAACTAACAAACAAAAAGCTATTGAGCAAAGAAAGAGCAGGTGGTAATAGAGCACATGAAGGCTGAACAAAGTCAGTGTCCCAGCTGGGGGACTGTAAATATCCTCAGAACAGACAGCTCCATGTTTTTGTTTTTACTGCTGTACGCACAGAAGCCATTATTCTGTTTATGTCTGGCATGAGAGGACAGGAATTAACCTGGAAGCTTCGGACACTGGCGAGACCGAAGACAGAAAGCAAAAACACGTTGCATTAAAACGCATGTGACGCATAACCGTCATAAAACAGACTCTCAGCATGCGTAACGCTAAAGCAGGCCATTGGCAGGCAGTGCGATTTTGTCTAAGCAAAACAGATTATTAATTATATATTATTCCACTTGCTTTATTGTAAAATCCCCACAGGCTAAGTTATTCTGTTAATGGCTGAAATATGTACCCAGAGACTAAAACCATCTTTTTTTCTGAACACAGGAGATTTGATTAAAATCTATATTTATAAAAAGGCTTTTACAAGACCCCAAAAAAAAAACGTTAGCTTATATATGACTTTTCCAGAAAGAGCTGACTCCATTGTCATGTGTTTGATTTGGACATAGTGTGAGGGTGACCTCCATACTCCCTGACCACATGGAACCTGCTTCATGCGACATACCATGTGGAAACGTCAGCATATCAACAGATCGAACATCCCCTCCAACGACAATCATTTTAGCCCTCATTTATACTGGGGGGGATGTACCTGAAGTGATTCTAGGATTTTTCATGGTGGAGGTGGGGGCATAGAGGGTCCATAATTCATATTGAGGGGCCAGCATTATAGTTAGCCAATGACATGGTTTGAATTGGTGACTGACAGGGGAGGGAGTAGTTTGGGGGCCAATCAGTTTTCAGCTGGGGCCAATGCCGCAGTGGCCCCGCCCTTGTATATACCCATGGGACACATAGGCGGGGGGCTATACGATTGGATGGGGTAGGTCTCAGACGTCACTGACATCTGGCCCAGTACATCCTCTCCAGGGCTGCTGGCATCATGTTTCGTGAGACGGAAACGCCAGAGCGGAAAAACCACGGCAGCACTTTCCTGCACGGATGATGTGCGTCCTGACCGCAGACAGCACCAATCACACAACGGTATTAGGAATGGAAACGGTTATTAATGTTGTGGGTGGGCGTTGTTCGGCTTGACTGGGGCAAACCACTAGCAAGCACTGCACAGCGTTCACCAACTATTAATGCAATTTCACCGCTTTTCCCCAAAAGCACTTAGAATTTAACCCATTTATACAGCTGGGTATTTTATTGGAGCAAATCCCATTAAGTGCTTAGCCTGAGGGACCATAGCTGGGCCCTTCTGGGACTCAAACCATCGTCCTTCTGGTTCTATTCCATTCAACATGGCCACCACTGGTGAGGCTAGGGGAGTTAGCCCTACAGGGGCCCCTAATGGCTACGGTCAGCCCTCGTTACGCCATCGCTAGTTTTCGGGGTTCCTTAGTCATGTGACGCGTGAATCACGGGGGCTCTGTCACTTAACATGTCACAGATAAAAGCAAACGGAAGGAGAAGAGTCACTGAGAAAGAAATCACTGATGCTGAAGGTTATTAAAATGACAGTTTGACCCTTTTAAATGTTAAGCCATTAAAAACGTTATAAAGTGCAGTTGTAAATGCAGAGGGGAAGACCCAGCGTTGTCACACTCTCATGAATCACCCCTGCTGCATAATCTCCTTTCCAAAGGGGGCACTGTGTTCCAGTTGTTTTATACAGGTGTCAAGCCAATGCTTTACAAATGAGGCCCCTATTCCCCTATGGCCACACCAGCAAGTCCCTTCCGAATCTACGTCAGGTTTTCACTGGCACCAGAGCTGTTCTTTTGTTTCATTTATGTGTTTTAATGTAGTGACAGAGTCCAGACACAGTAATCTTCCGGCATAACCTCGCCAAAATACCATGTTTAGCGAACTAGTACGGCTTTACTTAATGCCACATTTTTAGTAATTTATGAACACATTCATAATGCATTATAATGCATTCATAAAGCATTATAGGCATGGCTGTAAATGTTTATAAAAAGGCATAATACATTATAGCAACGAATTGACATAACTGGTATGCAAGTATGCATTCACCTTTAAAAGCGATACATGCGACAATCGATTGTTGTAACAGCACAAATACGTACGTATTTTATGTGCATTTGTGCCCGATTATAGCCATGTTTATTATGCATTATGACTGCCTTATGAAGCTCTCATTTATAATGCACTATAAATACCTTCAGAATGCAGTACAAAGCATCCTTAATGCTTATACTGACTATTATAATGCATAATAAACATGGCTATAATGTGTTATGCCTTTTGATAAATATTTATAGCCATGCCTTCAGTAAAGTGTTTCTGATTTTTTTTCTGCTCTGCCATTTTTATTTTCTAAAAATGATTAAAAAAAAAAGGGTCAACAATTAGCCCCAGTTTCCCCAATAACAAATATGTCTACAGCTTGTTATTTCTTTGCTAAACTCTGATCCTGTTCCTTTCTTTGTTATTTTCAGCCCACCCTTTCTTTCAATTGGCTGTTTTCAACCATGACAGAGGGGTATAACTGTTCCTCTACAGACTCTCTCCCCTCATTGGTCGCAAACTGTCAGGCGGGCGGGCCTTGCGACCTCACGGGCCTGGCCCCGGAGAACGTCAGCGTGGAGCTGGCGGCCACGTGCGTGAGTCTGGAGGAGTATCTGCGGCGTCACCTGGGCCCGCGGCGGTCGCCCGTCTTCCTGCCCGTGTGTGTCACCTTCCTGCTGATTTTCCTGGTGGGCGCAGTGGGCAATGCACTGACCTGCGCCGTCATCGCTGGCAAGAAGGTCATGCACACGCCCACCAACTACTACCTGTTCAGCCTGGCGGTGTCGGACCTGCTAGTGCTGCTCATAGGGATGCCCCTGGAGCTGTATGAGATGTGGAGCAACTACCCCTTCCTGCTCGGCCAGTGGGGGTGCTATTTCAAGACGTTCCTCTTCGAGACGGTGTGTTTTGCCTCCGTCCTGAACGTGACGGCGCTCAGCGTGGAACGCTACGTGGCGGTGGTCCACCCCCTCCGCGCCAAGCACGTGGTGACGCGGGCGCACGCCAAGCGCGTGATCGCCGCCCTATGGGCCATCTCCATGCTGTGCGCTGTCCCCAACACCAGCCTGCACGGCGTCAGCTCCCTGCGTCCCGTGCTGGAACGTGACCTCCCCGAATCGGCCATCTGCACCCTCGTCAAGCCCACCTGGATGTACAACCTCACCGTCCAGGTGACAACAGTCGTCTTCTTCCTGCTGCCCATGCTGACCATCAGCGTGCTGTACTTGCTCATCGGGCTCCAGCTAAAGCGGGAGAAGATGCTGAGGTCTTTGGAGGCCAAGTCCAGTCTGGGCCAGGACAATTACTACAGTGTGCAGAGGGCACGCCACAGGCAGATCACCAAAATGCTCTGTGAGTCCCCTCCTACTTTATGGCCAAAATTATGGAAACACTTCCAATTTTTAGAGACTGCTGAACTTTATTCAGCTGTTGCACCAGTCCTTATTTAATCATCCAGTGTATGATATCTGTAACATTCTTTGATTGCCTATAAACATTACCACCAATATTCGTGTAGCAATTGTTAAAGCGCAATGCCAAAAATGCTCAGTGTTTCCACAATTTTGGTGACTAGTGTACACCCCCCGTCCCAAACGTTTGCTTATATCGTATCTTCATGGTAGATCCAGACAAGGAAAGCAGAACGAGAACCAGCTATAGATCAACACGATGACTCAACTGCGCAAACAGAAAACAGCACTTATCATGCAAACATAATTAGGCAGAGCTTGTTTATTGGCGATATCAAATTATAAATCTAATTTAATGCTCCCCAGGAAGTACTTCTACATACACTTAGTGGCCAGTTTATTAGGCAGCCCTACATAGTACAGGGTCAGACCCCTTATTGTCTGCAGAACCACTTTAAAGGTTGACGAGTTGTGCATTCAGAGAGTCCATTCAGCGCAACACTGCTGTACTGAGCTGTTATTTTATTTAACGCTTGCACCCTTCCTTTTAGCCTTAACACGTCTGGCCATTCTCCTCAAACCACAGAATAACTGGGTGTCTTGGTTTAATGCGCCGTTCTCTGTAAACTCTAGACCAGGGGTCTCCAACTCCGGTCCTGCAGAGCTACTATCCAGCAGGTTTTCTATCCTACCCGGCTTCTGATGAGCCACACCAGATCTCAGGTAAATACCAGGAGCAGGTGTGGCTCATCGGAGGCCAGGTAGCATAGAAAACCTGCTGGATAGTAGCTCTGGTTGGAGACCCCTGTTCTGGACACTGTAGTTTGTGAAAATCCCAGGAAGGTGTTATTTAAAATCATATACAGTAGCATGCATGTTAGCCGTTGTATTTTTAGCCATATCTGCATGCTGTATATATTCAATTCAGAATTTGCAGTAGTAGACTGTTCACATTAACAACCCACTATAAATAGTTATAATTTTCAAAAATGTTGCCTATTAACTCTAGATAAATGCCTTTGTCCTATTCCTATAGCATCTTGGTGTATGGGGGTGGGGTCTTGCATTAATACTGGGGGTCTGATCTAATCTCTGTGTGGAATTATAAATTCCTGAACTTAGCTTCCTGGCTTTGCTGTCCCAATGTCCTGATAAATCCATTCAGACCAAGGAACCAATATCTGTCTTGTGAAAAGGCAGAATTTGTTTATTTTTCCATATAAACCAAACTCCTTATCAAATACCTCCTTATCCTGCAGTCCTTATCAAAGCCAGCCAAGAGAAAAAGATCAAGAGACTTTTCCAGAGGAAAGAACACATCGTCCTTGAGTCCTCCCTGCGTAGCGTTATCTCAGAAATGTGTCCCCATATTCTCAGTGCATCTCAAAACATCCCTTGTTAACCGGTTGGCTACTTCTACCACAAGGATTTACTGTTCCTGAGTCCGTGTCAAAGTGGACTCATTACTAATCCAGCCAGATGCGAAGCCTACAGCAGCAATGTGGGAAATTTGGCAGTGTTCACAACCCAGGCTTAAAATCACAGAAGAGTTCATAATTACTCATAAACAGAAAATACTGATTTCTGGGTATGTCAGTTACAGCCTGAAGGTAAACCTACACACAAGGCATACCATTCAAGCTGCATTTTCAGTGTGTAGAAAGTATCCTGGATAAAGGACGCTTTAGGTACCATTTTGCCATGGCAACCAGTTAATGTTTGTGCTCTCTGTGAAATTTAGCCGCTAATTAACTAATTGATGAGCAGGTTAATAATTCATTAGTAGCAAGTTCAATATCAATATCTGCAGAGATTTCAGTGGGTCAGTGAACCTGGACAGGAAAAAGTGACCTTTATTCTCACTAATCTCTAAATGACATTTAGCATTGTTTTCAATTATGAATGCAGGTGAGAAACCACAGTTAGTATTAGCCGAACCTCTGAATTTGGCACTAATAGATATCAACATGCATTAAGAAGCAAGCACATATATTACAATATCACAGATTTGTTTATAGATACATAGATTAACTGTAGATACCTTCATAATGCAGTACAAAGGATTCTTAATTCTTATACTGACCATTATAGCGCATTATGAAGGTATGTATAGTGCGTAATAGATGACAGCCTCATTGGAGCTTATAAAGTATTATAATCAACATTATAATGCCTTATGACTGTCAATAGAAGATGCTGTGATGCTTTATTAATTCTTATACCGACCGTTATAATGCATTATTATAAAGATATCTATAATGCATTGTAGATGACAGCTTTAGGTAAAGTGTTACTGAAAACTGTATTAAATAAAACTGGTTTCCTGTGTAATCATATTTAATTTAATACATTTAAAAACATTATTCTGAGTAAAGCGTCCACAGGCATCGGTGGACTGCCAGGGAGGTCCAGGGCACAAGGAATGTTAGGAGACCAAGGTGAGGGTCTCTGCCAGAGACAGACTCTGGGCCCCATCAAACCACATCATATCGCACCACCAACCCAGACCAATCCAATTATGTTCCAGACCTTTTGGAATTGTCCTGACTTTCCCCCCATTATCGCGCCCCTGCTTGTGGTCTAAAATGACTCGGACATTGTCTATCCATTAGACCAAGCTGTACACCATGATCCCAGGCCGTGCGCCATGCCAGCGTTTACCTCCACATCGCTACGCTCACATTGTGAGGCTCTCAGGAAGAGCGACAGGTGGATTTTCTCCTCCATTAGCTGGTCGACAGCTCGGTACATACGACCGGTGTCACTCCCCCTCGTAACCACAACGTGGCCTCCTTAAAGACGTCCTCTCAAGAGATTCAGACATCAGAAGACGATCACTTGTATGCGTGACCCTTTATCAAAACATTTCCATATTGGCACGTACAACTGAATTTAATTTAATATGCCGTTGAGGGTATGTCCTGCCCAGTACCCTGCAGAGGTGTAAAGAGTACCTGAAAACCATACTTGAGTAAGAGTACAGATACCTTACTGTATAAATTACTCCATTACAAGTTACAAGTCACCAATTCCAATAAGACTTGAGTAAAAGTCGTAAAGTATCCAATTTTAAAAGAACTTAAGTATTTTACTCGTACTGAATGTAGGCTCAAAGAACACCAAGAAATGTGGAAAACAAGGAACTATTTATTTATGAGGCTTTATTTCCTAATATAGACATTAAATTGAACACCTCAATGTTTCAAAATGGCAGAAGAAGAAAATAGAACAAAAAGTCAGTCTCAGTCAAACTCAAATGTTCAAAAAAAAGGTAAAACAATAAAAAAAACTAATAAAAAAACAAATTCAGAGCTGACTTTAATGGTGTTTTAAGGGCAATTCTTAAGGGCAATTCTTAAGGGCATTTCAAGCAAAAATTGAGCACTCATAGTAATAAAATAATGACTTGAATTACACCATGATAATTATCAATATCGTTTAATATGATCATGATAAAAATATTTTTGCTATATCGCACAGCCTTAATGGATGCTACCACAGTGGCTTTGCTAACTAGCTAATAACTAGTAACCCATAGGAAGCAATTAAGCTGAACAGTCGTTTGAGCAGACAGTAATATCTGATGACGCACAAAGTCTTTAAGTGTCAAATCTTGTTAACTACATGGAAGCTATATTATCAGCAAGAAGGTCTTTACCTAGTTACCATAGTTTTGGTAGTGAGTCGGCTAGATAGTCAGCTAACTGATGGAAACGTTTAACCAGCAGCAAAACAACCACAAACAACCATGCGGGTCCCACAGTAAAATCTTTGTGCAGTAATTGACAGTCAATAGTGTCTAGCAGAAACATTAACAAACAAAATAAGAAATAATAGATAGCACTGTTATTACACTGGGATACTAAAGATTTTTAACTTAATGACATAACAGGTACTACAACGATTCCGTTCTGCGAGTTCGCTTTGGCTTCCGCTTTAAGACGTGTTGGACAAGGGCGTGGCTTTCGCGGTACGAATGGGCCGGGTTGGATGTGGGCGGGGTTGGATGTCCAACCCCGCCCTCCTGCAGGCTGCAGCCAGACATACTTGAAGAAATTAGCCGTGGTAGATAAAGATCCTGACTTGTCGCACGCAATCACAATGTAGCGAGTAACGGTAAGCGTCCGTTCAAATGTAGTGGAGTAAAGAGTACATATATTCAGTCACAAATGTAGTGGAGTAGAGAGTAAAAGTTGCTTATATTTTTGATACTCAGTACAAGTACAAAGTAGCCAAAAAAATACTTAAGTACAGTAACGAAGTCCATTTACTCAAGTACTTTACACCACTGGTACCCTGTGTTTCCAGTGATCGATTCCAGTCTTACCATAACCCTGCACTGGATAAATGGAAAACTGGATGGATGGATGGATGGATGGATGGATGGGTGGATGGATGGATGGATATTTGGTTTGTTTTGAACACAAAGGTCTTCCATATATACCCACATTCCACTCCTTCTTATTTATTTAAAGGTTTGTGTCCCTTTTGTGGCAAATTGGTAAGACAGGAAAGGCTTCCATGGCCAAAGATTAGGAAAGAGGGAGTGAGTCAATCCGAAGGAGACGCGCTTAAGCATGCGGCTGATAATACAGACAGCAAGCTGCAATCTTTACAGGTGCAACTGGGCTTATAGGAAACAAAGCTCCACCTTCTATTATGAAGCGCACTGATGCAGAAATGCAGGCTGCAGTGGAGATAAACAGTGGTTGTTAGCAAACACCGGCATCCATAAACTGAGTATTTATGAGTGGAAATCCAAAAATGAACACAGTGAAAGCTGGGACATGCATAGAATGATGGCGGGTTACCCTACAGGCAGTCTGCATTATGTCAGTGACTATGTGTCACAATCAGGCTCCCCATGATGCCCACAGTTCAGTGAACAGGACGCTAATAGGGCAAGGTAGCGCGGCATTGTGGGAAATAACATACCTACAATCGTGCATTTCAGTAAGAACCTAATAAGTGATTGGCATAGGGCCAGAGGTTTGTAGGTTCATATCCTGCCCAGAATAGCTTGCATGATCTCCTTGTGTTCATCTAGGTTTCTGTCCACTATTCAAAAATATGTGGCTAGATCAGTGTTTCCCAATCCGGGTCCATGTTTTTGCTCCCTACCGGGACCCTGTCTGTGGGTCCCCAAGGACCAGCTTGGGAAACATTAGGCTAGATGAATTGGTGTCTTTTCATTGTGTGATTGCATCTGTGTAAATCCCTGTCTCATTACCTGTGTAGAGCTTCATGGTAGCCCTTTACCTTATAAGGCAGCTTTTTGGGGAGCCAATGACGGCCCTGTATTTGCTCCCTCCCAGCTCCCCGCCGGACAGTCTACCTATTCGTGGACTGTCTACAGGTCCCTGAGGACTGCATTGGGAAACATTGGGATAATCAGTTTCTGAAGCCACACATTGCTAGAATCGGCTGCTCTGAAGATCTGACCCAACAGGCTTCAGAGCTGCAAGCTCCTTTAGGGTCCGGCACAGGATGAGCTGTCGTGCGGGGAAGCCAGCTCTCTCGCCGCCGGCTGAAGCAGAAGCCTCTGATCCAGCTTGTAGAGTCACTGGTGAACTAAAAACCCCTCCAGGCACAAGACGGGGACAGGAAGACACACTGTATGGTGCACATTAGGGTCTGATCTTCTTGCATGTCAAAACCAGGCAACAAGAACACCTCTGTGACACCTCAGTGAGGCGATTTTGCTTATTAAAGCAATACTGCACCTTCAGGAGTCCTGCTACAGAATTATAACTGTGCCAATGTGGTCCAAGGCATCTCCAGACTACCTTATGAATAGGGAATCATCTACTATTGAAGAGATCCACTCTTATGCCCCTCCTGAGTGCTGAGAAAATTCCCACCTTGTTTTTTTATTTGCTTATTAATTGATGTGTCTAATTAAAGGACTATTGTCCTAGTGCTGCAGTATGCTGGCCTAGTGCTGCAGTATACTAGCCTAGTGCTGCAGTATGCTGGCCTAGTGCTGCAGTATGCTGGCCTAGTGCTGCAGTATACTAGCCTAGTGCTGCAGTATGTTGGCTTAGTGCTGCAGTATACTAGCCTAGTGCTGCAGTATGTTGGCCTAGTGCTGCAGTATACTAGCCTAGTGCTGCAGTATGCTGGCCTAGTGCTGCAGTATGCTGGCCTAGTGCTGCAGTATACTAGCCTAGTGCTGCAGTATGCTGGCCTAGTGCTGCAGTATGCTGGCCTAGTGCTGCAGTATACTAGCCTAGTGCTGCAGTATGTTGGCTTAGTGCTGCAGTATACTAGCCTAGTGCTGCAGTATACTAGCCTAGTGCTGCAGTATACTAGCCTAGTGCTGCAGTATGCTGGCCTAGTGCTGCAGTATACTAGCCTAGTGCTGCAGTATGTTGGCTTAGTGCTGCAGTATACTAGCCTAGTGCTGCAGTATGTTGGCTTAGTGCTGCAGTATACTAGCCTAGTGCTGCAGTATACTAGCCTAGTGCTGCAGTATACTAGCCTAGTGCTGCAGTATGCTGGCCTAGTGCTGCAGTATACTAGCCTAGTGCTGCAGTATGCTGGCCTAGTGCTGCAGTATGCTGGCCTAGTGCTGCAGTATACTAGCCTAGTGCTGCAGTATGTTGGCTTAGTGCTGCAGTATACTAGCCTAGTGCTGCAGTATGTTGGCCTAGTGCTGCAGTATACTGACCCAGTGTCGCATTATACTGACCGAGTGTCACAATATACTGGCCATAGTGCCACAACATACCGGCCTAGTGTATAGTATACTGGCCTAGTGCCACAATATACTGGCCTAGTGCTGCAGTATAATAGCCTACTGCTGCAGTATACTGGCCCAGTGTCGCAGTATACTGGCCTAGTGCCACAATATACTGGCCCAGTGTCACACTATACTGGCCTAGTGCCACAATATACTGGCCCAGTGTCGCACTATACTGGCCTAGTGCTGCAAGTCCATCCACCCAAGAGCATCCCAGTCCAACCGAAAATTGTCCACATTAACCAGGAAGTTTCGATCCATTTAGATGGCCGTGGCAGACTGGAAACTGGAGCGTTCCAGCTACAACTAACACATGATTATCCCTTTGGGGTCATGGATCATAATCTCTTTTTAGAAGCAAGTACAGCTACTGTAATCAAGTGCCATAACTTAGCTTTAGGCTCCAAATATATGTAACATCCCAGCAAGGAAATATGTGCAATATAATCTGAACATGTAATATTAACAAACAATGAGAAAATAACTCTATTAATATTGAACAGGAGCTCCTTTTAATTGCTAGTTAAGAACAAGACAATATTGTTTCTTCTTTTTAGAGGCTCAGCAGAAAGCAAAGGTGTTATTGGAAATATACTGGAGGCTGTTTCCTGGCATCCGACGGACTTCTTTGCCACACTGTTACCAATCTCTTTACAAGGATATTTTACCCCTTTTCCCCCGTGTTTACAAAAAGGATTTATCTGGCAGGTTCCTGCTAAAAATACATAGTGACAAAGGAAGACCTGGCTTGTGAGCTTCGGCAGTGGCTAATTTCCATATCAGGGAAAGCGGCGGTTCAGGGCCCGAGTAAAAACCATTAAGTCGCTCTGAAAGTGCTGGAGAAACTCAAACCTGCTACCAGTGCTTTTAAGTCTATTTTACTTTGCAGGCACTAATGTATTGCAAAGGTGGCTGTACATACACTGTATATTGTTCTTTCTTTGCCACATCAGTGTTGTGCTGGTCCTGTCAGGTCCAATAGTGTATTTATATTAACCCCTTATTACAGTCTCTTTATGTAAGCTGGTATAAAATGTGTTTGGTAATTCAGTCACAATTAAATGCTGGATGTCATGTAAGTTGTTCAATAGCATAAACAGTAGAACCATAAAGGTGAAATATTTGATGCTGAGTAACTTCCTGCGAATTGAGTATGTTTTCTGCCCAATGCCAGCCCTGCATTACACGCTGTGTAATTTCTGCAGGTCGCTCATCTGTAACAATGGCGAAATGGATAAAAGCATTTTCACCAGAGTAATTTGCAGCCAGTCTAAAACAGTTTGCCTTCAGAACGTTTTGTACAGGGATGACGCGATTCACCGGCTCGCATCAGTGCGCCGGTATTAAAGTTCACAATGTGATTGTGTGATTGAAAATAGTGTGCACTGGATACAATTCGGGATTAACTCAGGATGCATCGTTTGTAACATGCTTCCATAGATAATATCCAATTTATTAATATACAATTATTAGTAGAGGTCCTATGCTGTTAATATTTAGAAAAGTGACAATTTTTGACCAATAATTTTACATTTAGACTGATCGCTCTTAAACTGTTTCTGTATCTGTTCCGTATAGGATTACACAGGATCTTATTTTTTTGCATTGCATCGTATCACATTAGTAGTTGCTTCATATGTATCTGTAATGTATCTAATCACTGCCAGGGCATCAAGTTGTGTATCACATGGGCCTCAATGATGGAGACATTCGTCCCAGTTTTGTAGGGACTGATTTCTATCTATGACTTTGTGCTCCAATTGGGAAGGGGAATACAGTCACATGACACAGGGTGGGGCGGGCAGAATGGGGATTCTTCTGGGGTAAGGCTTTAAGTAATGAAATACATGAGAGAGTGTGAAACAAATTGAAATGATATGTGCTTTCAGTCCAGGGAAGTTTAGTAAGGACTAAACCTCTGGTTTCAATTGGTTTAACCTCAGGACATCAATCAATTAAGCAATTAATTCACAAAAGTAGTGCTGGAGATCATTTGCAAGGGGGGGTGCTAGTGGAGATTAAGGCAAGGGTTATTCTAGGCCTTGTGCCGCCGGTGAACATCAGGACCCTGTAGGACCTCCAGGTTCTCTGCCATCTTACGTTCAACACGTGGGCTTTGTCGCCGCCCTGCAGGCGTGCTGGTGGTGGTGTTCGGGATCTGCTGGGCCCCCTTCCACACGGACCGCCTCATGTGGAGCTTCATCGAGGTTTGGACCGAGTCCCGGCAGAAGATGTTCGAATACGTCCACATCCTCTCCGGTGTTTTCTTCTACCTGAGCTCCGTCGTCAACCCCATCCTCTACAACCTGATGTCCTCGCGCTTCCGCGAGATGTTCCGCGAGGTGGCGTGTCGCCGCCCCCGGCACCGGTACTCCCCGAGCGTGACCCGTGACACGCGGCTGACCCTGCGTAGCACCGTCTGCGAGGGCCACCCCGGACCCAGCGTGCCCATCTCAGACGGCGAGGATTGCATCAAGTACGTGGACTATCAGCACGACCAGGAGACCACCATGGCGTAGGGGGAAGACACAAATCTTCAGTAGCCTTTCATTGTAATGCCAGCATTCAATATATGAACTAATTAATATCACTTAACCTTTTCAGGTGTAGATAATGTACTGATTAGGCCACTTCCCCGTCAACAATGACGTTGTTTCCTATCTAAGGAATAGCTTTAATTAATAAGCAGAGTGGCAGGACTGAAAGGTCGATGATAAGGAGTCTTTAAACACGGACATTAACATTTTTCATCAAGTGTCGCCGCATGACTTCATGACGCGTCAGCAAGCGTCCGCTTCCTCTCCGACTCCCCGAATCGCGATCAAATGCATTTCTGTTCCACGCAGCTGTTCCACTCCATTGCGTTTAATCCGTATAATGTTACAATAAAACAATAAAAGCAAAAATCAATAATTATATATATACATCACAGAAAAGGCCAAGTTTATGGATGTGATGTGATTCTATGTTTTGATGGTGAAGATGTGCAGAAGGAATTGACCAAAGGAAATAGGCTTTTCTGAAACGTAGAAGACAATTCAGATATTTTTTTCATTTCAGTCTACTTCTTGGGATTAATCCCGATACATCAGAGATGGCAGCACCATGCCATGCATCCAGTCCTGAATGGTTATGTCTTCATACGCCAGGGGTGGGATTTGGTCAGAGGGAATCAGCCTCACACCCTCATTGGTCCATCCAGGGTTCTAGAACCACAGGTGTCAGAATGGGTGCCTGGCAAACAGGCAAATCACAGACCCCCTAAAGGCAGAATGAATAAGGGACATGGGAAAGATTCACACGGTAACCACATCCTGAATCTCGGTATCATATCCTAAACTGCCCAGCAACCCGTCCATCACGTCTCCGTGGATGTCGCTCTGTGTTAGCAGGAGCAAAATAAGAAATCAGGAAAACTGACAGAGTCCCCCGGCGGTTTGCATGACACTTATGATCCCCGAAGCGTTATATATTTACTAAATGACAAGCAAAAAGCTAGCAATTTGTTTAAAAAGTCTTTGCCGTTAAGATGAATTATTTGCATCAGAGATTTGATATATACATATATTTTTTTTTCTGAAACAGTGAGTAGTAGCACGTTAGTTTATCACTGGCTGTGTAATTATGCTAAGCTCTTCCTCGATTCCCTTCACAATTTTGATAGACACGTCCTTTTCAAAGCAGTGACAATGTTAGCGTCTGACATGGCTAGCTACAAATTACGCAAAGAAACAGACAGCAGACAGCTTTGTAAATACACAGAAAATGAAAACAGGGGTCAGCCCGGTGAAGCAGACAGCGTGACGGGTGCCAGTGTACGTCAACACGCGTGCGTTCAGCACACGAGCATCATGGCCGCTGTTTCTCTTTTAAAAGGAGATATTTGTCATGTAAATGGAGCCTCCCTAACTTCATCCCACGTCTGCTCTGCTCAGAATGCTGATGAAAGCAGCTCACTGCACGTTTCAGGCATCTCGCGCTTTCATGTGCGACTCGTGCTTTCCAGAGGAGGGAAAACCTCCTCTATTACTCCATTTGGCCCTTGATTAGGTGGTGACGGGAGGGAAGAGAGGGTGTTTAAAGTAAATAAGGCATCCAGCAGAGAGCTTCAGCTCTCAGTGACTCGCAGCGCTGAGGTCTGTCCGCTCAGATACCAGCCCAAAAGAGCAATGATGTTACTAGATTTGAAGGATGAAACAGGACTTTGAAACATTCAGTAAGTGGGATTAATCAGGCGCTCTCGCAAGATCAACTCACAACCCCATTGGTTACTTTAATGGTTCGTTATATCAGACTAGGCTGTGATTGGTAGTTTGAGGTGACTCCACCCACCTTGAATTTTGAAACCTCATACCTGTTGCTATTAGTAATAATGCCAGTGGACAGTGGACCATTTCTGGAGATTAGAGGGTAGAATTTCAGCTGCTGTCTCGTGACATCCAAAGGTGGAGTGCTTTAAAAAGGAGGTCCATTATCACAACGCAGTGCGTGGAGGGAAACAGAGAAGACAATCAAAAACAATCATTCCTGTAATATTTTACCATTTTGACATACAACTATGGGTCTAAGCTTAATGTATAAAATATAATGTAAAAAATACCTGTTTATCATGTAAATTAAAAAAATGGACATTTCCATTTTCTTTTCATATTTCAGAAATGACATCATCATGCCCTGGACGTCCACCAATGTGAAATGTAAAAATGTATTATTCTGGTTAATTACTGTTCTTGTCGTTGCTATTTTTTAAACCAGTAAAGTGGTTTATATCTTGTTTTCCGATCTTGTTGTAAATGTTGAGGATTCCTGACTGTTAATGTCAGCATGTGCGTAAGTCTTAAAACATTTGCTAACATGACCATGAATGTTGAAATATCCCACATCTCAACTGGAAAACTTGTGTAACAGATTAAATATATACTTTTTAATAATGTTGCAAAAAAAATGTCAATAATGACACCGCATTGCATTGATTTAGGAGACGCTTCGGAAAGGAGGGCCAGACTGAGGGTCAGGGGTCACAGAATGGTGACATCACATTGTGGGCCATGGGATGTGAACCAGCAACCTTCAGCTCATACGGCGTCCAAACCCACAGAGCCATATATCACCCCTGCTAAACTAATCAGCATATGTATGGGTGTGAATTACCACAGTGCCAATCACGCCTGCCAAAAATATGCCTTCCAAAGACGTATTCGGCTGACACATGCACAGAAACGTTAGGAAAACTGTGGAACACAACGAACATCCCACACTGGACTCACTTTACAATGGCAAAGGGATGAACGCAAGGTCCAGAGATGCAGAAATTGTGATACAACATCTTTCCTATATGTCTTAATGTCTAATACAATAGTCTTATAGTGAATACAATAGCTTTATATAAGTTTCTGTCAGGTTTCTGGGGAAGAGATGATTATCAGAAAACTATGGTGAGCTGTCATGTAGCTGCTGAACTAGCTTAATACCTTCTGTGTTAGTTAGGCTGTGGAGGACCAGCTGCTAACTGGAACTACTGAAGAACAAGGTGTTCAAACAAGATATAAATTCACTGGAGATGCATGTGTCCTGTGTGAGAATGCTGTGTTTAAATAGTTAAACTCTTTACTTAGTCAGGACCAGCAAAATACTGAGAATTTGTGCTTTCCATTTAGCATAGCATTTCAGCCTTTCCAGACTTCCCACATGAAACCGGACCCCAAATGTCCGCCAGGGACGTCAGAAAGCCAAACACAAGCCCTTGGGTCATGCTGGATGGGATTTGGCTGTGGATTAGTGCCATGTATCAATATACAACAGAATAAATGTCTTGTAGCACGGAGATTTTATATATCAGAAAATCTGAGGGAAATTTGAGGAGTCCAGTTCTTACTGTCAAATAAAAGATGTATCATTGTAATTGTAGCCGATGCTCCGTAGGGGGCGCTCCGAGCCTAACGAGCTGGCCCGTATAGTGAGCAGACTGCTGGCAGAGGGCAGGGTCCCTACTGGCGCCCCCCCCGGTGGTCCTCCAAGAGGCTGCAGGTACACAGCTGAAATGTAGCCAGACCAAACCATCATCCTGATGCCAGGTCGGTAAGTCAAAACGCTAAAGCACCCAATCAGTACGGCAGCCTGATCTGCGCAGAGCTGCTGCCATACTGGTGAAGGTTTGGCAGGTAAACAAAACCTGCCTTTTTATTTCTCTGTCGTTATAGAGTCTGGAGCTGAATTAAATGGACCAGCTGAACTGTAATATGAGACATACAGCAGATTTTCTCCCTCTTTCCACTCCTCTATTCCTAACTGTGTCAATGACTCATTTTTCGTACCTCGCTTCATCAATATGCTCCCCTATTAGGCCAAAATCTCATCTCTGCTTTTCTAATCAGTTGTTTCCACCAGCCTCTTGTACGAGCTGGAAACGCACTCTAGCTTCCAAATGCCCCTGATAAAATATGACAAGCTTCAAAAACAAAAGTTATTTTAAGGGTCTTCATTGTGCTTTTTCAGTTTTTTGGAAAATGACTGCCGCAGCCTGCCAAGAGCAACGTTCAAGAGGTTTAAATCTGAATTTAATGAAATGTCCCGTTGTCTCATAATACTTTCAGGATTTGGTTATTGTGTATAGTGCCAGGAAGGTCAAAATGCATGCCGTGTGAATATGACGAAAGCAAACTGCAGGGGGCGCTGCAGGAAGCAGTTACGTTTTGTTATAATCAACTATTGGCCAATCAGATTCCATTTTGAGTATATTTGCATGGTTAAGCTACAACATCAAACCCATTGACCAAAATCATTTCAATTCAAGAATTCTGCCATAAGAAATGCTTCATTACTGTTATTGTTAATTACTGCTGTCAGGATAATGGATAATACAGCGAGATCTCTGCAGGCCCCTCACATCTGTCTCTACAGTGTTACCTCACTTTTTCACCTTAGGCCAGCGGTTTACCTATGCGAGTCTCTTATGCGAGTCTCCTATGCGAGTCTCCTATGCGAGTCTCCTATGCGAGTCTCCTGTGACTTTCTTATCTGCTTTTATTAAGTTGCCTGTCATTTGCCTAACTCACATTTAGCTATTTGGATGCCTAATGCACTTCTCCGACTGACTATTGCACATAGCTTGTTTTATTAATCAAATGGATTTACTGACGTTAACATCATCTCTCTTCCTGTGGTTATTTGCTCACAGGGAATTTCAACAGTGTGGAAAAATCCGTCACCTGTCATTGCACCCGTCTGGGAATGTGGTTTTGTGGTCACGACCAGACTTCTCACAGCCACCTAGAGGTCATACAAAACGCTTCTTCTCTGCAACTGGACATAAGTACAATCGTGAATTGTTCTTTGGAGGTCACTTATTCTAAATCACAAACAGATGTTTCCAACCTTGAACGATACAGCTACTACGGGTCACTGAAATCGGAGCATTTTTAGAAATGTTTTGATCATTTCTTGGTGGCATTAACAATATGCATTGTCTGTCAAACATTACAATTCGTTTAGTAGGAATTTGGTAATCAGATTTGTTGGCACAAATTGAATTTTTCGTCTTCATGTCTCTTTTGGCGTCATTGTGTCCTTGCTTTATTGATCTTTCCTGTTGTCCCTTTTGGTTCAACTTAAGCTTTTGTAGCCAATGTATATAAATCCTGTATCACTGTAGCAGACAGTGCACCATTTTATATGTTACGTAAAAACTCATCAAACACAAGGCGCCATATTGGCTCATTAGGCAGCATTATGACATCATTTCCCCAGGGACAGGAAGTACAAACCCCACCCTCAGCTGTGTATCTCTGCACTGCTTAAGTTCTCTCTTTGAATATGTGGTGTCTTAGCCAATCCAAAAATATATGAGCGTGCCCCAGTGTTCCCAGTGCAGGCACTAGGCCTGTTTTCATTATGGATATAGATAGATAACCAAAAGCACAACTTGCTTTAACACGACCTGAGACCCAAGATAGGTGGATGGAACAAGGATGGATGTTTTAACAGAGCGTTTCGCAACCCATTCCGTTGGGACCCCCAGACAGCTCACCTCCCTCCTGGCTCCTAACACACCTGTACCAAGTATTACATGTTCTTGACTGTTTGGTTGTGCTGGAGGCTGAGAGGGACCAAAAATGCGGACTGTCTGGGAGTCCCCAAGGACTGAGTTGAGAGACATTGCTTTAACGCAATCCTTTTTCACATGAAATAAGTCACATTAACATGCAGCTACAGATATGCTTGATAATACTCTCTGAAGTGACATAAAAGAATCTTGCCATCGCAAAGGATTAGCAAAAGAGTTATTTCTGTGCAGAATTAAATTCTTGTCTCCAAATCCCATTCTCTTAACAATTATCTCTTAGCATGGCACTTACTTTTCCTTAAGTGTGGGTTTTACTTGTTTGTTCTTAAAGTACACATCTTACCAATCGTTATCTGGATTTAATTAGCGAATGGGCTGATACTTGGCAGATGAAATTTAACACAGATAAATGTAAGGTAATCCATGCAGGGAGCAGAAATATACAGTACAGATATTTTATGGGTTCCACTGAAATAAAGGTAGCTGATTACGAGAAAGATCTCGGTATGTATGTTGATGCTTCCATGTCCCACTCTCGCCAATGTGGGGAAGCAATAAAAAAGGCGAACAGAATGTTGGGTTATATCTCTAGATGTGTGGAGTTTAAGTCAAGGGAGGTGATGTTACACTTATATAATTCCTTGGTAAGACCCCACCTAGAATACTGTGTGCAGGTTTGGTCACCATACCTCAAGAAGGACATTGCTGCCTTAGAAAAGGTGCAACGAAGAGCTACGAGAATGATTCCTGGTCTTAGAGGAATGTCTTACGAGGAGAGGTTAGCGGAACTGAATCTGTTCAGCCTTGAGCAAAGGAGACTAAGGGGGGATATGATTCAGGTCTATAAGATTCTAACGGGTCTGGATGCTGTTCAGCCAAATGACTATTTCAATATTAGTCTAAATACTAGAACTCGTGGCCATAAGTGGAAATTAGCGGGAGAACATTTTAAAACAAATTTGAGGAAGCACTTCTTTACACAGCGTGTAGTCAGAGTATGGAATAGTCTTCCTGCTATTGTAGTGGAAGCTAAAACCATGGGTTCCTTTAAATCAGAGCTAGATAAGATTTTAACAACTCTGAGATATTAGCTAAGTTCTCCCCAAACGAGCTTGATGGGCCGAATGGCCTCCTCTCGTTTGTAAATTTCTTATGTTCTTATGTTCTTATGTTATCGTTTATGCTCAGCCCTCTCTCTCCTTAAGCTATATTAGGCTTCTGTTTTAGATAACAGCATAAGACCGAAGAAAGCATCGCAAAGAACTTTTTTTTCCTGCATCATCTGAAGTTCATTTTGAGTGCAAATGATAAGAAAAACCCATCAGAAAAGAAAACCACAAAAAAAAAACTATTAGATTAAGAAACCTGATCTTCCTTTGGTTTCTAGGTAAATCTGAAGTTCTGCATTTGTCTCTAATCTAATCAAATCATTGTACTTTCATTTTGAAAGTAACATGTTTCACATTTGAAGAAGAAAAAACAATTTATGCTGCTGTTTGGGAAGAGGCTGTTTCTGTTCAATACCACTGCTGTATACATTGGCTGGAATAGTACTTTGAAGATTGTTTTATACTCACTGAGGCTTATTTTCTTAACTGATATTACTCTGTGGAGACTAATTGCAAGTATTATTTATCTTAACAAGCTGTTCTTCATTTCATCACTTAATCCACAGTTGGCGTGCAAAGTTCCGTATGCTCTGCAGCATGTGAGTGTTAATGTGTGACAGCAGGGTAACAAAAAGACATGGAGAGGAAGATTCTGTGCAGGAGACAGGAGTCTAGGACGTTTCGCAGGTTGGAAAGTTTGTAATTAGTGGCTTTTAAACTCAGTTGAAAGGAAAATATACATCTCTTTCAGTGAGTTAAATTTAAAGATACCGTGTTGAGCCTAGGCCATAGTGTTATGGTCTACACATCTGCTGTAGGTTCCAAATATGTTTCCAAAGCCATCTGTACTACCTATTCATAGGTTTTGAATAATTAGTTAAAATTATGTACTATACATACACGTTGCATTCACAGTTGGGGCAAAAAAACACAGGTAATATATTTGTCATTATAAACACAAGAAGTACTATAAAGATTACTATACAGACTCCACTTCTCTATACATAAAATATCCATCCATCCATTTTTCATTTCCACTACTCCACTACTACTACACTACTCCTAAGCAGAGTCTCTGTGGTCAATATAATATAAAGTATCAATTAGTCATTCAGAAATGTACAAATTACACAAGAGTAATTGACTGACGCTCTTCCCCTGGAGTCTCCGACACAGCCGTCGATCAGTTACTCAAAAGCACGTCACGGCGTCGACTCCCCTCCCCTCCCACCTCCACACACAACTCGGCATCTCGGCTGCTCACTGCTTATGTTTGCACTGGCTGCTCCTTCTGCATGTTGTAAATCTCCTGTCTGCACTCGCATCTTCCCTATAGCACAATCGCTCTCACTTTATTTCCTGTCTGCACTTTGTACTACTGACTACCTCACGCATATTTTGCAAACAACCATAATTTATATTTATAATTTATTGCATTTGTCATATTTGTATATATTCTGTTTGCACTTGGTTAGATGCGAACTGCATTTAATTGGCACTGTACTTGTACTCAGCCCAATGACATAAAAGTTGAATCTAATCTTATTTTAAACGACATCCATGACTTCCTGGTTTAAAAAAAAGTGCTTTCTCACTCTTGTCTCTGTCGTCACGCTGTGTTGTCCTACTCATCCCTGTTTTGAGGCTACCCTCTGTCAGACACTCTGTTCCATCTCACAGGATTGGTAAGTACACCTTGCATGAACTTATAAACCTCTATCCCAATGTGCGATTGCACGCTCCGCTATCTTCTGGGTGCAATACTTATGGTACGTTATACATATATATGACACTGGGACACATCTCACCTAAGTACAGCTCTCAAAACTGGTTTATAGGTTGCAATAGCTGTCATACCTTATATGAATACCAAAAAGTCAGGGAAGGCTCAGCTGTCCTGTCCTGTTGTCCTGATCAGAAACGTGGTTTCCGTACCCTCATCCAACAGCAGTCATGGGACATCGACTAGGTGATTAATGACCTTTCTAGATCTCACCACTGCATCTGCTTTAACATCCCCTCCTTCAATTCATTGCCATCCACAAACAACACACCCCCACCAGAAGCATTAACCATCAGGAAAGCAATAATGTCAAGCCACAGTATAATGACCCTAGTAGAAAAAAATATTGGTCCATTAAGCTCACTAAGTATTTTAGGGATGAGAAGAAAAAAGTCACGTTGTTCAATTTTAGCTCAACAGCACCTCATCTGGACATACAATGTCATTGCTACCTTTTATTTATATATATTTGTATTTATATATATATTAAACCTGTGCTCATTAACTGATGTGTGTGAGTGTGGAGAAATTTTTGCTGCTGTTTAAAGTCTTTCTTTGTGTCGTGTTCCTCCAGATGTACTGAAAATTCAGTGAACAACCTCTTATGAAATGTATAAATCAATATAAGGACAATTTGAATGAAGTCGGTTTTGTAATTATAATTACGCTGATCAACAAAAATCTTGTCACGAAACGAATAAGGGGTTTCTTTTGTGTACTTTTTTACACTGCACTCAGAATTTCCCTATCACTCATAGTTTTCGAGTGACGTCATCCTTCAGCTATATTGTTAGTAAAAGTCCATGTTAAGAATGTATGAGTATATTAATGTTCACAAGTAAAAGTAAAAACTCTACTTGTGAATATTTTTAAGACTTTACAGAAGGGCACAATGTAGTCTGTTTAGCTAGAGTTTACAGGCTGTTAAACGTTTCGACATGTTGAGATAGGGTCCTCTCTCTCGGATTTGGAAAAAGAATATCAAGGCAAGTGGAATCCCAGCACGCCTGCTGACTTCTGCTGGAATGTTCCTCATGCCAAGTACAGCAGAAAGTCATACGCCTTTACCTTCTAGAGGAGTCACTTCCATCGTGCAAATACACTGCGAATACACTGGAAGTTTAATTGTGTGTCACTCAAAATCCTTGCATGGTAGGGAAATTCTGATTAGATATGTGAATTTAGCACAAACAATTCTGACTTATTTTGATTCAAATAACAAAAAAAAGTTTGTTGAGCACTGTTATTGATGTTTACCATACTTAAATCCCCACAGAGGAAAACCATTCTGACATCTCACTAAAAGCTTGACACGCAACATAAATCTCATGCACGCATGTCACTCTGAACACTAAAGGCGTTTTCATTCTGACCCCAAGAATGAGAGTCTTAACCAAACCCACATCCTTTCTTCCTGGATGGTCTCAGCAGCTGTAAACCTCAGAGGATGACAGCTAAAAAAGTGTGGTCTGTTCTCACACAGTGTGTATAATGCAAATTACCCGTCCCCACTCCTTAAAATCATTTTAACAAACCATTGCTTCAAATATTTTTCCCATTCTGTTTTGCCCTCTTGATAGCCACCGGAGGGCACTAATTTGATTTTTGCCCACACTAATCTGTCTCGGTTAGCCTGAATCAACAGGGGCCTTGTCACAAGGTCCAGTACTCCTCGTTAATGCAAAATAGATGCTGGCAATTAGTGGAACCAAATGAAAAATGACAAACAGTTCAACCTTGTGATTCTAGATAGGGTATTTGGACCCCTGACATAGGTCCCAGTAAAAAAAAAAGTCAAATGGGCTTTATTGTCATACTATCTATCGTCTATCGTGGCATATTCCCGCAGGACCACATACAAAACCATATGCATACCTGAAGTTCTTCAGTGAAATTAATCAATCTAAAACTTTTATTTAAGATTTGTTTATCTCTCAATGCTTGAGTTAAGTCTGGTATGAAATATTTTAGTTAGTTCGGTATAAAATGTGACTTTTTAGACCGGTGAATATTTTTTTTCTGCAATCAAGATTTAATCTCCGTCAGGTTTTTCCGCAAAGGGCACGTTATGAATGATTTAAAGACTGCGTATTAACCATCCTCCATATTTCCATACATGTACGCTCTAAAATCTTTCCTGCATTAAAATGAACTTTAAAAGTACAGATTGCATCGCTCCACCATGCAAAACAAGGCTTGACGGTGACATTTCGTTTAGGATAAACAACCTTTTACTTAACTGTTCTAGTTACCAAAGAACTCGTTTAGATTAGACGAAACTTCCAACCCGCTAACGAGTTCTTGCCAATGCATTATCAGCTAATTTGTTTTCTCTATTAATTACAGCAGGATTACTGCCTGTACGTTTTCATTAGAGCTTTGTTGCTTGAAGCTATGGTGCATGTAGGGTTTCAGACGTGGAACAGCATGGACTAAATTGAAGACAGCTTGATCTTTTCATGTTGGGCTAAGCCTGCGAAATGTGTGATGGTTTTAAGCCACTTAAACACAAAGAATTATTAATGGGCAGAATAAATCATTTCCTGGCCTTGAACTAGATGATGTTTGCAAGCTGACTAACAAGGGAAGCTGACTCGCGCTGCCCCAGCAGGGCGTCTCATTGCCTTTTGCTGTTTTTTTTGTTGTTCTCCTCGATGCTAACATAGAATAAAAATGCATAAGCAGTCCACATGAAAAGTTACCTTTAAACACAGCAAGACTTAATTTATTATTCATCTTAGAGCAACATTTATCCTGGAACAGTAGTACTTTGTTTTACAATGTTTATTTAAGATACAGCCTAAGAAGAAGCTGAACCATAGCAACTATTGTAATTTAAATACTATTGTAATTTTACTTTTTAAACTACACAGCTATTGTACACTCAAAATATACTCAGTAAGTACAAAAAATAAGAGATTCTGGCTTTTAAAAAAAATGCATGACTATCATTTCAGGCTCGTTGCATTGGAGCTCATCTGGACAAGGTCAACTCAGAAGATACATTTGTCTTCAGGACTGAACACAGCAAACATGCACAAATAAAATACTTCACCTACTTCTTGTGCATATTTTAGCCTTTACAGTTTGTAAAGGCTAAAAAAAAAAAAAAAGGTTTATAAATGTTTTTCACTGTATCAGAGAACTAATTTGCTTTTAGATAAAAGTTCAAAGGTATACAGAAAGAACACCAGAATACAGACAGTGTAGCTACAAAAAGTGAAACCGCGAGCTGATTTACGAGTGCTGTGGCCAAAAAGCATCAGGCAATTGTAGGGGAAGGCCGCTTTCTAGCAGACATGTAATCGTGGGTAATAGTGAAACTGGGTCCCAGAGATACAGGCTTAACCACATAAGCTGTCTGGACATTAACTGTCCATATCCGAATTACCGAAAGAGATCTTTTGTATCTGGCTTCAAAAGGAAGCTTCCAAAACAAATGCCAAATAAACTTTGACTACTGTTCCAGTCACAATCTAGAGGTGGCGAAGTAACCCATTTGCCAACATGCCACACCAAACTGGCCTTCTGCCATTTTGCGCAGAAATACATCGTGACAAGCATTATTTAAAACAATACAAAAGGAGGACAGGTGGCGAGTAAGGACACTGCAGTTGTGGCTCACAAGCCAGGAAGCTTTTTGTGAAATTAAGCCTTGGATCGCAGCTTTTGCTACATGAGAAGTCACTTACCCTAATTGGTTATGGAGAAAATTAATCATTCAGCCTGCATGAGGAACAGCTTAATTAAAAGTGGAAAATGTTGCTTTTTGTGGTTTGTGTCACGACATGGCTGCTGTGGCACTAATAGGAAATTTAAAAATAGAAAATAAATGAATACATTTTTTTAAAGGTGTCCTTCCTATGATTTGTGGAAAGCTACTTTGGTATGACGGAAATAGGTGTCAAAATAGGTAGTGAAACATTACACATTGTTCCATAATTAATAGTGGGCTAGGGCTAGTTTAGACTGCCGTTACAGAAGACACCAAGAACAGCTCAGATATATTTTTAGATGTCTTGACACACTTAAAACAATCCCCCCCACCCCAAAACATAAAAAAGACATATGTTTCACTTTAGGACAAAACAAAATTACCAACATATTTTAAATAATTAATATTAGGTGAATCAATGCGAACAGGGTGGAATCTTTTCAGGGGAGGGGTACAAGTGAAATAGCGGGGCATCAGATGAGGAAAAAATGAAGACTGTCACCACCTTATTTTCTACCAAGTGCACAAAATAAAACACCATATTTTCTTAAATTACACAGTAACCTTGGCCACCGTGCCTTCTTGTTCATAATTATCCAGGAAAGAGTCTGGAATAGGAAAGAAAATATATTCTGCCATTTTCTTCTAAACAAAAAAAACAGAATATGCACTTAAGACCTCCTACTTCTGTTTTATTTTCCCAAAAACTTGCATACAGCAAATGGTCAGAACTTCAAAAAAATAAAAAACTTAAAAAAAAAACTGCAATTTCCATGCTGGCTGCTAGGAAGTGTAACATACTCCTCCATATCGAAGGCACTGAGTATTATGATGGGTTACCTTTTTTCCAATTTCTCCACACAATCGCAGAAACAGATGCCATAATTCTAAAAACCTTACTTCACATTAATTCTAAGTTTAAAACGATCACTTAACTGACCAAGTTTAAAATTCGGCAATATGAGAACAACAAAAATATTAGTGGGATACAACTATCAAATGGAATATCACATGATACAAAGCAAGGAATTACGTGTAACAATACCATTAATTTAGATCACAAGATAATTAAGACTCTCCAAGATATCCACTGAATATTTTACTGAAGAAAACTGCATTAAGTACCATGTTCACAGGTAAAACACGAGAGCCTCTCTTGGGATTTGAAAGTGTGACACATGGTGATATTTAGTCTTTTATTCACTTCCCAGAAAAGCTAAGATTATAATTTCTGCAGTACATTTTCAGTATTATTATTTATCATTAGTGTTATTTCAATTATTGGGAAATTAAACAGGGGACAATCTCTTTCTAGGTTCACTCTATATGGGCCTCTATATACCCAAAGAAAAAAACTATTAATTTTTTAAATAATGGAAGTTTCACTGAATGTTGACATTTGCAGCTTTTATACATAGTGCAGAATGTTCTAGTCTGGCAAAACCAGACAAGGTGCCATATTTGGCATGAACCCAACAAGCCCAAAAGAATTCATGGGCCCTGTTCTACTTGCACTGCTCCTTAGACCAGTGTTTCCAACCCGGTCCTCTGGGACCCCAGACAGTCCATGTTTTTGGGCTGTCTGGCAGGGAGCTGGGAGGGAGCAAAAACATGGACCGGCTGTGGGTCCCCAAGGACCGGATTGGGAAACACTGCCCTAGATTATTAAAGCTAATGATGGTGTTCACAGGCTGGGTCAGAAAAGCCCAATCTGCATACGAATTTAATTTTCTCAACATGGACCACTCAGTCCATACAGAATATGCTGTCTTTGTCCTACAGAGAGCCAGTCTGTCTCCCAAATGTGCAGCTGGTCCCTCCTCAGTAATAGAAGCATCCAAAAGCAGCAGCCACACAGAAAAGGCTGTCCTGGGTGAGGGACAAAAAACACGGATAAATCTAACCGTCAAATACAGGAAATACAAAGTAAGCAGGCAAGGCTTGTGCACCCACGCATCGGCTTACATTCATGTAGAGTTCCTGGACGTAGCCGTCAGTGTCTGCATCCCAAAAGCAGCGAGCACCCATCCTGGAGTTAAAGTGAGGCATCAACTGGCAGTTTGGTAGCCGGAACAGGAAGCCGGTGATTAAGTCACTCAATGAGACATTTAAAACCTCAGGAGGGGAACTCTATTGTACCCCTGAGAATGACATTCAACCTAAGGCGTTTCAGTTAACTACTGAGCTGAATTACCAGTAAACAATATACTTTACATGCTTATTCAGATTAAACGTTATGCCAAATGTAGCTGCAGAGAAGAGTAGCAAATATTTCAATGATATTTCATGGTGAAGAACTTGATCAAAATGAACGGAGATCAGTTTCGGTTCACTCACTTGATTCCCTGTCCTCTCTGCTCCCCTATTGCTACTTGCACCACAAACTTATAGCGGTCGAACCCCATATCTGTAGAGAGATATTACGTAATATTACCACCGAGATCAAAGAAAACTGCTGTCCTCTATATGATGATGTTTCCCGACATCCCACCTCTGTTTTGTCTGGTGGTTTCATAGGAGATGGTGGCAGATAGCAAACATCTTAGCTCTCCTCTCGGGTTTCCGGGCGCAGCACATACACTGACAGCATCGCCCTGACCCTCCGCAATGTCCCGGAAATCTATCGCTCCGCTACTTCAGCGGCGCTAAAACTGCACAGCAAGCAACTGGCCCGCCCCGCCCCGCCCCGCCCCGGGTCCTAAACGCAAAATTACTAACATAAGCAACTTAAATAGTTGAAACCATCCCCCTGAACGGTTGCAGCTATGCAATCTGCCATCGGGAGCTTTTGGGTCACGCACCCCGACACCCCCACCCAGCAGCAGGCCGTCACACCCACCAGGCATTGGGTATTACCGTAATACCGTCTAAGCCATCCAGTTTGTCCCTCATCCGCCTCCCAGAAATCAGTATACATAAGGTGGGATGTCTCTGATTTACTATCAATAGATTTCAGTATGTACGGATTGTACGATGCGGCCCCCGTCTTTTGCCGTCTCCCACCCTCGAGTCTCTTCCGGATGCAGTCCGCCACAGAGGTGGACAGCTGCGGCGCACTGTCTCCGGTGTACCGCTGGCCGGACAGCTCCTCCTTCAGGACCTGCCGCATACACTCCTTCACCAAGCCGACTTTAAACCTGCCACCAGTTAAAACAACTGACTTTATCACTTTATCAAGGCAATGCATGTCCGTTTACTGTTTCCATTGTGCATTAAATTAAAATTACAGTGCAGCAGTAGAAACGCCAGAAGATCAGTGCAAAGATTGCACCGCTAATCGCGTTATCAAAATAACTTGATATACATAAAGACTGAATTATATAAATATGACGTCTTACTTGTGCTGGTAATTTGGCCTGATGTTATAAGTATTTTCTGCCGCACATCTCTCGTCCATTCTGAAGTAAATGAGATATTAACGTGCCCGTTAATAATATGCACTAACCGCACGCGGAGTCGTCCATGGTAAACTAGTACAGTTACCATAACAACAGGTCTTCCGCATCCGGTTGGCACGTTGGATCCACGGACGCAGCTCAGAATCACTTCCGCCTGCGCACTGGAGAGAAGGGGATGCATTCGCTGCTAGATACCGATCTGGAGTCGGTTTTGCGAGTTTTTCGTGATTAAAGTTAGCTAACCTAGCTTTCAGTGCAGCTAGGTTGACGTGTATGTGGAATTTTCAAATTCTCCCCATTCTTTAAGCCTTGAGTTGCTGATTAGTTTACACTACATCAAGAAACATTAGAAAATTTCTATCTACTAGCATATTTTCCCATATAGGCAATATGCATTGTTTAGGGTGCCAAACAGTGATTAACTATGAGGTTGGCTGTTAAGAATAAAATGTCGAAGTGTATAACACAAAATGTGCATGCAGTCATTATTCACTGGCCTATGTAAAATAGCTACCACTCCTGAGTATTTGAATAGCGAGGATGAAATAAATTAGTGCAGTAAAACAACAATGTTACATGTATATTCTGGGCAAACACATAGTGGCCCGTATGTGTCATGCTGGTATGAGCAGATATCGACCGTGTGTGCAAAGATTAACATTGGCACGTTTTTCTCTGAACCCATTTGTATGAAAGTGAAAGGAAGATGCTTCTGTGTGTTAGCCATGTTCCCCACTAAAAGTTGCATCAGAGAATTTCCATTTAATTGTCAGATGTTTTGTCTTATCAGTCTGTACTGTGGCTGGCTATACACTGTCAGAAAAACATACTAATTTTTGTACCTTTGCGGGTACAATTACTTTTCACTGGCCCCTCACCCTCAAGGGGCTGCCAATTGTAACCTAGCTGTAGGTAATTGTACCCAGGTTTGCCAACTTTGGTCATCTGGCTGGCATGATATTTTCATTTAAATATGTCTGCACACACATTTACATGTATATGTGACAGTTTCATTACCTTGTAAATAGTCTGTAGTGTTTGCAGGCTACCCCAACACTTTTGATGTAGCTAATTTTAGGATTTTAATGGAATAATATAGGTTTGTCATAAGATTTCTTGTGGGAGCGTGAGTCTGATAGTGTGAGCATCACGCCAGATGCACGATCGAGAGTTGGCAGCCCTGTGTACCTTTTAAGGTACAGAAATGGACTCTGTGGAACATCCCCAAGGTACTAACAACATTAATGCAATGTAATGTTCTTCAGAGTCCATTTCTGTACCTTAAAAAGTACATTTACCTACAGCTTAGGGTACAACTGGCAGACCCCTCAGGTTGATACTGTTTTTTTCTGACAGTGTTGTCATGCAACGAGTATTTTCAAAGTCGACAGATTTGAGGCTGTTTATCTTACACTGGCGCTGACCAAAAACACCACAACAAAAGGACAAGCAACATATATGAGTATCCCCCCACTCATGTGGTTACTGCATATCCAAAAAAAAAAAAAACGTGTGACCATCTTCGAACATTTATTCCATATCTGGGCAACGAAGGAACTGCAAAAGGTTGACAGTTCGCTGCATCGTACTGGGATGTTCTTCACCTGCTGAAAAACGGCGCCGAGGGGAATTGTTTGCGAGACAAAATGAAGAAGTGTAACATTGTACTGCGTGCACATAAACACCTCGTGTCAAATACCCATCCAGCACTGTGCAAATGCAGCACCTGCACGGTATCTGGCGTGAGCATGTCAAATTACACCTCGAGCCGCTCTCACGGTGTTTTACGTGTTTCCACCCCAAAATTATGAGTAGACACAGAGGAAGCCAAGCTGCTAACGGAATTTGTTTCCACACCTTCGCCGAGCTTCTGCACAGAAACGGCCAGGTGCAACACCGGGCATTGTGGGCCGTGCAACGCGTGTGTGGAGTACGAATGCCAATATAGGTGTAACCGACCAGTGACCTAGACTACTGTTTTCACTAGTTGCACATTTTACGCGATACAAATACGAGGTGGGGGGGGGGGGGGGTTTTCACGGCAGGCAGCTGCATTTCAGATATGCGTTAAAAAATGGAAGAAAAAAAAAGCATGCGCGAGTGCGAGGGCGGCGAGGACGAGCAACGACGGAAAAAAGCGCTTCGAGCTGCCCCCGCCGTCAAACGTTCCCCGCCGCATCTGGCTGGAGCTGTCAGATAACGCGAAGTGGAGGGTTGGGCATCACAGCAGCCCTCCACCACTCTTGCCGAACCACAAAAAAAGAAAACATCCGTGGAAAGAGATCTCTTTCATGCGGCCGAACGAGGCGGTGACACGCGGACGTGTCTCTTGTCACTGTTCCGGAGCGTGGAGCGTCCTGGCAGGTGCTATTCATCCGTAAAACTTGTTTAACTACGGATCAAAACAAATATACTTAGCTAATGTTTGCTACATTGAAGCACATCTTTTCATTACTACAAGGGGCAGTTTGTCAATATTTCTTCTTTTAAAAGTGAAAATAGTAAAACAGAACCCAAATAAAAAGCTTTAGTACAACATAGTGAAGGGATGTTCAGCTTGGAATGCAACTAATAAATTTATAATCCAATGGCCTTTAACCCAATGAAGAAACTAGACATGGGATACTAGGGCAAGGGGGCTGCACACCAAGCAGTTGGAGGAAATCAGGAACTGACAGAGGGTGGTTATGGCAAGACGACCCCGCTCTAGCAAAACAGGAACTCATAAATTAGGCAATGCTTATATTAACCTTGTTTGACATAAAGGGGGGCACACGTACTCACTAACTAGAACAAAAGTCACCATATGTTGTAATCACGTAGATGGAAAAGTACAGAAGAAGGGGGGCCACACCCCAAAAGGCCTATAAAAGTCTAGAACCGACCCATGAGGGTCGAGCATCTTCCTGTACATGCTGAATGTATGTCGGGTGTTTGCTCCCAGATTGCAATCTGAGAGAGAATAAACTGGTAACTTGCAACTACTCCTCGACTGTGCGGTGAATCTCTTCTCATCAACGGACCCGCCGGAGTTCTGACTCCAACAATAGGCATTAAAGAAATTAGTTCAGTGTGTTTGTTTGCAACGATGTATAATAACAATAACAAAATAATGAAATTATACAAAACTATAATAAAACAGTTCCTTTACCGAAAAAAGTCAGTTTGTTTAACTGACTCCTATAAGCCGTTTAGTCTTGCAAACCGGACAAACATATGTAATACTTTAGGTTCAATTGTGTAATGATTGTTACCTCTTTGTGAGCCTGTGAATTTAATAGAATGAGAATGCAGCCTTTACGCCGATGGCCTTTGACACTGCACAATAATGAATAAGAGAAGATTTTGTGTATTGTGTTGGCATTTTCATTCGGGGCCACTGTGCTCTTCAATGTCTACAAAGTCCCATTACTCTGGGCAGTTTTGATTTATGCGTGTCCCTCAGAAGCAGCATCTGAGGAAACGTCACTAGAACTGGAAGATGCAAGCATGTGAACTTTCGTCTGAAAGGGGCTTCTGTGTATTTCATCATTTTAACCTCAGTTTTTTTTTTATTTTAAGTGGGTGGTACTGAACCACATAACTGGAATGCCCCCACACAAATAAAGAGACTCTCTAACTTAATGACCCTTCTGTAAGGGGATCACGTGAAGATTTCAGAACTTAGCTGTGAAATATTTCTGCTGTGAGTGACCTAAATTGAAAACCCCAATCTGCTCTGTAGCATAGTGGGTGGCCAGACCGGAGTCTTAATCAGAGGAGAAAATATGAGACGGAACGAAGAGCATCGTATCCATTCATGTACATTGAGTTGAGGTCACACTCCTCACTTTATGTGGTTGTTGGTAGGTTAGCTGACCTCCTGCTTTCCCAATGTTGATGTTGATTTTCCAATAATAACATTTTTCACACAGCACCTGTGAGTCATGTTTTTCCTCCTGTTTAGTAACACCATGACCCTGTATTCATAAGTACACATAGAGCAGCAGTTGGGTCCCTTACAGGTTTTTTTTCCCTCATGTGAGACTTCGATTTTTAGAGGAAGTTTTTAAAATATCCGATCAATAACATTTTGACCGGTCTTCTGCACATTGCAGAGTTGCATGTTCTGAGGCGGTTGCATGCATTTACATACACTATATTGCCAAAAGTATTGGGACACCTGCTTTTACAAACACATGAACTTTAATGACATTCCTTTCTTAATACATAGGTTTTAATAGTTGGCCCATCCTTTGCAGTTGTTACATCTTCAGCTCTTCTGGGAAGGTTTAGGAGTGTGTTTATGGGAATTTTTGACCATTCTTCCAGGAGAGCATTTGTGAGGTCAGGCACTTATGTTGGACGAGAAGGCCTGGCTCTCAGTCTCTGCTCTAATTCATCCCAAAGGTGTTCTGTGATTTTACGTGGCCTATCACTTCCTGGCTGAGTTGCTGTTGTTCCCAATTGCTTCCACTTTGTTGTAATACCGCTAACAGGAATATTTAGTAGCAAGGAAATGCTATTCCTAGGTGCTTGATGTTATACACCTGTGGCTATGGAAGTGATTGGAACACCTGAATTCAATGATTTGGAGGGGTGTCCCAATACTTTTGGCAATATAGTGTCACTTTTTGTAATGACTAACTAACTGGAGTTACTACAAGAGTCAGCTAAAACTAATGCAATATAGAGAGTAACACCATTTTCCAACAGGGAGCATTTGGACCAGGATGCTGTAATTACAGCAACTATTATCTGTCATGAAACATTTTTAAGAATGTGCCAGGATGCTAATGTCACTATATACCACATTTTACATGTATATTTTATATTACTTAGCAATTATTTATGCAAAGAGGTATACAAGTGAAGCAATAGTACATTAAAAACATATGAGTCGATTAGACATCTAGGCTAAGTTTCCAATGAATGCCTAAAACACAATTCACTATATTTTATTTATATATTACTATGTTTTATATGATGACATTTGAACTGGGACTATACATCTGCTTCACGATTGAGTTTAATCACAATTTTGTCACATTTCCGTAGAACTGCTGGCTGTAGATGATGTGAGATTAGGGCTGAGGGTAATTCAGTATTTCTTTGTGTATATGTGTATAGGCCAAAATGGGTCTGTCTGTGTGCATTTCCAACTCCAAACGCATAGATTATATACATAGAGAATTAATGCTCTCAGTCTGTTTCCCCGAAAAGTCTGTGGTTACGTTCTGGCACCCAATCATCACACAGCCCCTCCCCCTCAAGGCTTCAGTACAACTTAGCACTTTGCCTGTGCAGCATATGATCCCCACGCATGAGAAGCACCAGCTCGAAGCTGCCAGTTGCCAGTCTGGTCTTCAGTGCACCAGGATTATGGGCCACAGCACCAAACTGCAGGCCTACAGGATCATCCTCCTCTTCCTCGTTTTGTACAACAGTAAGTCTCCAACCTGCCCCAGCCTGTCTGCGTTTGCTTCCGTTTCTGTGGTTTTCTTAATGAATTCTGTTTGTTCTTAATTGCCTGAGGCTTGTTCTCCAAGATTGCCCTCAGTCATAACAGAGGAGCATGGGATTTTCTGGACTTGTTTTGGTACTCTGTGTGATAGTTTCGCAGCCAGCGTTGGTGAACGCAGAGAATAACAAAATAAGCTAGTGGTGTGGCATGACAACTGACGATTGACAGAGTTACATTGCTTACAAAGTACGCCAAAACAAGTCGGTCCCATTCTGCATGTGATTTAAAAATCAGAGGCATTGTTCCAGCCTCTCGGATATTCAACACGTGTTGATGTCTAGAATTTCCGTCGCCTCATTGATTGATTACCTCTGTGCTCCCTTGGGAATCCAGTTAACCCAGTTAATATCTTAGGATCGCATGAACGTCACACTACCAAACACTCCGTCTTTATGTGTGTGAGCAAAAAAGGAGCACTGGAGTTTCCTACTTGTAGATATTCAGTGGGTATGGATTTTGGTGTCATTAATGTAAATTAAATAAGTGTAACAAAATCAGTACTGTTTCTTGGTATAATCTCAGGATCTATGTGTACTTATGAATACAGGGTCATGGTGTTAATATGATCCTGAAAATTTTCCAGAAAAAAATACCTAGATTTTTCTATTTCTTTGTTTGTTCGTTTTTGACAATCGATGAACAGGGGTTAAATATTGTTTTGTTTTGCATTTTTTATTCAGTTTTCATAAAGCTAAAGCCTCCTTTTTCCAGCGATAGCTGTCTATTATACTAAATAAACATAAATCCATCAGTACACCCAGTGTTTGGCTTGACATGGTAGAGAGCTGACGTACGTCTCACAACAATCAACACAACACAATCAACTCACAATCCCATGTCACTTATTACGTTTATATATAATAAACACATCCAAATAGCCCCAAACCTATACACAGAGACCCTGTACTGGGTAAAACTCAAACTGTAACTCAATGTCATTTGTATGCTTCTGCCTGCAAATCCAGATTATCCACAATTAACAACTTAATTAAACATAATACACAAAAAGAAATGTAACGGCGTAACTCCATTTATCCATATAAAAGTATTTAACCATAAACTTCAGGCCGCTGCAAATCACTTTAATACTCTGTGATAACCTTTTTATACCTTTGTTGTTTATATTGGTATGTGTGAGGTACAAAAATAACCAAACTGGTTTAAATATGCTGAAGTATTATTATAACTGAGACACTGGTGCTTAAATAATTTAGAAGATGAGGGAAAAAAACATGATGAGTTGTTAAAAACTGAAGCTGTTGAGTTTAGATGAAACCACGGCAGTTAGTTAGAATGGCAGAAAATAGTCATTTCCATAGGTGTGTGTGTGTGTGTGTGTGTATTAGCAATGGAAAGGCATCGTAAGAGGCACCAAAAGCATGATTCAATTTTATTTCTGTCTCGTATGGCCATTCCGATGTTTCAGTGAACAGGACTTTCCAGCTTTCGCCCTTTGGTCCCCCGTCCTCCGTTCCCCGTCCCCCGTCCCCCGTCCCCGTTCCCTCGCAGCAATGCTCCATCATTCTTTGAACTGAATGACAGTCCTCATTCATGCGTCATATTTCGAGAGGTATCATCATTTTTTTTCTGCTCCAGCTGTTTTTATTTACATCTGTTGGAATAACGAAACCATATAAAAGAATATGAATAAATCCTACTAGGCCTATTAGTCAAAGTTGTCGATGCTATTATCCACACGCTTTAATATGTCATAGAGTGATTCATTAATTTGTGTTGGGTTAATAAGAAAAGGACCTGCGTTTGATTGGGTAAAAATAAAAAAATAATCTGTCTGCTGGGCTACATGAGTGAGCGCACATGCGACGCCGGCACCCTCCCACAGCGGCCTAAGCAGACAGAACGCGCTGGGGATGGTTCTCACGGAGGAGTTTGCCAGTGGGGCAGCAGTAAAACTTCTCGTCAGTTAAATTTACCTATCTGTTGAAGCGGGATGACAGCACGCCGTTCGCAGAGGGTCAGGAGGCTGCTGCGGGGGGTGGGGGGGGGGGGGGGGGTTTGTCTATCATCTCCGTCTATCTCTAATGAAACAAACAAACACGACAATCATTGCCCACTTCCTGCTGTCGTTTTAATATACAAATACAAAATTGAGGCACCAAAATCCATTACCAAACATTCCATTAACGACCCTCGGTTAAACCTAGAGGCACGACTTCTCATGGCAAAGGTATTGCAATAGAATGATGCTTCATTATGAATAATTAGAATGACTGAAATGATCTAATCCATGCTGTCGCAGGTTTTTTCCAGAATAATAAGGACACCATTTAGGTATGAATAGACTGCTTGAGCACTATAATTGAATTAATTTTGACTGTTTTTTTTGTCTCCTTGATTAGAGCACCTCATGGCTGTAAACATCAACGTAACATCAGGCAATCCAGTCACAATTTCATTTCAATTCAACAGCACCATCTGCATAAAAGGAATAAAATATGCAAACCTGAACAAAAATGGTACAAAGATAGACCAATGGCCAAACACAGGGAGACCCTGGCGAGTCGATGTAACTCACTGCACAGCCGAAGTTTACATCACCAGCGCCACAGCTACAGATGCTGGAACATACCTTGTCTCACTCTTCCCCAACAATTCGAGTGGGAGATATGAAGAGAGTGAAACAAAGGAACTGATGGTGCTCTCAGCCGTCACAGGTAGGGGGAGCTCAAGTGCACATTGTTTTTCAGAGAGTAAAATGTTTGGCCGCCATGATCGGTCCCCCTCGGCAAATTTTAGCTTGCGGGAGTTTTGCATGCACAGAAAATGTTCTGAGGGCAGAATAAAAAATGATTGGGTCAGAGAGATAACCAATCAGAATGTAGAGTAGGTGGGTCCAAGCAACTAGACGAAGAGGGACCAAGACATCTGACCAAGACCATCTTGCTTGGACCCACTCCCAACTAGAAGAGGCCAGAACAGCCAATCAGATGTCTTGGTCCCGCCTCCTCTAGTTGCTTGAATCCATCTCATATCACATTCTACACCCATAGCATACCTGTGTAAATATAACACCCAGCTCTGCAGGTGTGAGGCCACAATACCATTAAGCTAAACATCAAACAGAATACATGAACGCAAAAACATAATATATGTATCCAAGTTGCAATTCCTATTTGAAATCACAGTAATTGTATTTACATTGAGTTTATGGTTAAGCACAGAGATGTATAAAGTACTAGAGACCCAGACTTGAGTAAAAGTACAAGTGCTCTATCAAAAAAGTGACTTGAGTAGAAGTCGAAGTGCTCTTTAAGCACCATACTTAAGTGGAAGTACTAAAGTATTCAACATTTTTTGTACTTAAGTATTGCAAGTAGTTTATTTTAAAATTTACTACTCAAATACTGAAAGTAAAAGTACAAGTATTGTGTTATGCAGTTATTAAAGAAAGCAGTCAAAAGACATCATATATATATATCAAAAACACCATTCAGCGTGACAGCCTTTATGATAGCCAGCTAGTTAAGTGAACATCGCAGCATGTTATGAACCGCGCGTACCTAATGTTAGTTAACTTATCTAGCGCTTAGGGATAGCTCAAACTGCTGTGTTTTGTGTGTTATATTATTTTTAACTTACCTTGATATGTTTCTTCAAATTCGACGGTGAATTTCTGAAGGCCATTATTTCGCAATCTTTCGGGAGGCAGAGTAAGCACTTCATTCTATATGAATTGTCTTTCACTCCGACAAATGCAAACATGGACTCTAAATAGGGCCACGGCTGGTCTTCTTTCTCATCGCCACGATCAGTTGAAAGTGAAGGAGTTTGAAGGTGGAATTTCTGGGTTTTCCATGTCGAAAACAAACTAAAGTGCTCTCAATGCAGGCAGGCAGCGCTGTCTTCTTTGATCGTCTGATTCGCTCAATGATGAGCCAGCTTATTCAAACCTGTGACAGAGCCATCTACTGTTCTGGCAGTGATAATGTGGGTTTGGAATGATTCGTAACATTTTTATAATTCTAACGAGTAACGATGCAGCACATAAAAAATCTATCGGAGTAAAAGTATTAAACTCATCGAAAATATGTACTGGAGTAAAAGTGGAAGTAGGAGAAAAAAACAATACTCCAGTAGAGTACAGATACGGCCTTTTAGTACTTAAGTACAGTAGTGAAGTAGTTCTACTTCGTTACTATACATCTCTGGTTAAGCAGCAGTAATTGTTATCTAAAGTTGCCAAGTCTCATAATTACAAGTTGGCTGTTCATAGCTGTTCTGGCACAATGAAGCATTACAGACACAACAGGTTCTCAGTTTTACATAAATTTGGCAATTTAGTGTAACTGATGTATGTTAGGATGACGTGAATACTGCTTATACACCTGACAGTAAATGTGTTATACAGTTAGGCTTAATAGTGTCTTCTCTTGTTCAGGATCTCCTACCACGTCTCGTGTGATTGAGGCCGACATCTCCGAGGGCTCCCCCCCCCCACTGTCTGCATACATAAACGTCATCTGTGCTCTTCTCTTAACCGTCGTGGTGCTTGTTATACTGCTCCTGTTCTGGCTGTACTTCACACGCAGGAGGAGTCTAGGTAAGGGGTCTGTGTTGAGGTCACATGACCGTAAGCCTCACCGGGTATCTGTTCAGTTCCGTATATTTTAAAATGCACTTCTCAGTGTAGCTGCTGAACTGAAGCTTTATTTACCATTTGCCAAGTGCCGTACAGGTACAGCCGGCCCTTCGCATCCAGGGAGACTGGTCTCAGGGACCCCCAGTGGATACCACAATCTGCAGATGCTCAAGCCCCTTATATAAAACGCAGTAGAATTTGCATATAACCAACACACATCCTCCCATATACTGAAAATCACCTCTAGATAAGGAGCAGGCACTGATTACAGCGCGATGCCGCACCCACCACCTGACAAAACCACCTCAGGGACGAGAGCCTGAGTGCAGCCGTGTGGCAGGTGATACCCCAGCACCGCGCCAGTCCGAATGGACCAGTGTGGCTGGAGAGCCAATCCTGCCACCAACCCCCAAATTTTAACATCACACCCAGGGCAAAGCAATCGCAGGTTAAGGGCCTGGCTTTCCTGAAGGACCCAACAGAGAAGAATCACAGGATTGAAACCAACAACCTTCCGATTGCCGGAACAGATCCCTAGCCTCAGAGTCAACACTCCACCCACCTCTAGGCTACTTAATAATACTCAATACAATGGAATTGCTATATAAGTAGTTGTTATGCTGTATTGGTTAGGGAATAATGACAAGAGATAAAGCGGAGGAGAGAAACTAAAATCCCCCATAATGTACATACACACTTTAATACACCTACCAGTATGATATCACATACACACATCTACTAAAGCAAAGTGCAGTATCGTAAGTATTGGCATTGACTTAGAAGTGGGTCATGTGTATCTGTACACTGACAATCCCTTCAAAACCACTGACATACTTTAGCAAGGCGTCAGTCCAGACCACGAATAGCTGCCGTACAGCTAAATGTTTCCACCTGCTCAGTCACTTTCTGGCTCATCCTATCCTCGATTAACTTTTCCTGCTAACACGACCTCCATATCATTTCCATAATCGAATAGCACGCAGATAAAGTGCGGGGATTAAATACTTAAGTGCAGCCCGGCAGGACGAAAACGTGCTTATGTTGCAATATCGACGCCCACTCTCTGTCTCTGTGGGCTGCTTTACACTGGTGTCAGTGGGAGGATTTAATGACCCCCCCCCTCGTCAGCCATGAGCCAGCTAAGCAAGTTTTGTGGAGAAAGATCCGAGGCTCTCGGCCTGAGAAGCGCAGTCCTGTCCTTGGGTGGAAATATAACCAGCAATAACAGGGTTGGGGTGGCAATAACAGGGTTGGGGTGGCAATAACAGGGTTGGGGTGGCAATAACAGGGTTGGGGTGTGTGTTGTTAGCAGTCTCTCAGTTAGCGATCTGAGCCACACAACGTGGGCACCAGCCAGGCAATAATGCACTCAAGGCTGGAGTTTCCACTTTTCGGGGTTTACAGGAAGTGCGCAATGAAAGGATCGACACGACACACACGGGGAAAGGAAAGGAGGAGTAAGGTAAATATGGGCTATTCTCTGGTCAGGTTTAATGAGGGTGAGAGTTAAGAAGGCCGGTGACCAGGGCGGGAGCAGCCATCAGGCATACAAAGTGGGGGGGGGGGGGCAAAGTTTAGGGTCAATTTTGAAATCAATTCTAGCCCTGCCAAGCAGTGTTAATTTTGCCAGCATATTTTGATTTAATTAAATTTTTTTAATTTTAGTCCTTTGACAAACCTGCAATTTAGTTTCTCATATTTTACTCATCTGATATTTTTCATTAATTAAGTAAACTAGTTTTAGTCAATGAAAATTACAGGATATTTAGTCGACTAAATCTACTTTCGATTTAGATTAAATCTACAGTACATGCAGTCAATGAAACTAACAGTATCAATCTAGTGATAACAAACTGGGCTTATTTCTGTATCTAGTTCAATCCATGAGAGTGGGAATCGCTGTCCTAGAGGACTATGAGTTTCAAGATAACTTTTTAAACCCACATAAAGAAAAAATCAGCTATTTATTTCTCTTAATGTTATTGCACTTCAAATGTTTGGTGATTCCCCCCGCTATTGGCGCCCAATGCGGCTGTCTTTCGCATCGTATGTGAACTTTGCCCGTGTACCGTTACGTTTTTCCCACCTAAAGCCGACTGTGGCACAGAGCTGAGTCATACCATCCAGAGATTATACAGTGCTATACAGGATTTTGATGATAGATTTTTTTTAAAAAATGCACTGCCAGTATTTCTAAATCTTTTCGGTAAAATTTGCCAGGGTGAGAGTGGGTCCCTATAATATAATAGACGCAGGATGGGAATGTCCACCATCATAAAATTCACCCAAGCCTAGCACAGACATACAGAGTATACAGACAGCCTTTAAAGACAGAATAGTATGGAATATGCACTTAAAGCCAGTTAGATCAACATTATCCAAACATGCGCAACTACAATCAACACTAAATAAATATGTTATATCTGACTGAATCCTTTTCAAATTCATCTCATCCTGGCATTTTCATCTTGTTTTTGTTTGTTGAGGATAGAGTCAGTACATTTCGTCATAGTTTTTGGCATCCTTAATTAAATTTTTCATTTTCCTTTTTGTCAATTAATAATCTACGTTGATAATTTTGTCATAGTTTTCGTCAACAGAATTAACACTGTCTGCCATTGACCTCCATCCAAGGAACTTCATTCTGTGAATGTAGTGTGATGTCATTTCCATTCAGTATATGTACGTGTTCAGTATGGGTCTTAATGAAGACCACTGTGATGGTAATATTGCTCCTTAGTGTGGTTTTCAGGCTTGTCTTAGGTAAATGTATTTCACACCCTGGTTACTCTCACCAGGCTTGTCAGTGGTGGGTAATTTTGTAATTCTAACAGAACACTGTTTGACCAGTATAGTCTGATCTTAATCATCTGCTTGTTTCCCAGATAAGACGTCACAAGGAAACAGCAACACGAAGGTGAGGATCCCAATTTATACTTCCTCTCCATAATTGCATGCAAGGCTATTCTCGCATTACCCAGAATATTCATTGGCCAACCAGCACAGAACATGGGACCTATTTGTGTTGTTTCGTATGAGTATGTAGAAGCTGCAAGTCAACAAACTATGGATCTTTGCAGGTGACCTATACGTCGCCCAGCCCCGGTTCTGTGTACTCTGTGGAGTACGGAGTGCTGGATTTCCAGAGCAGGCCAGTAAGCCAAGAAGGCATCCAGAACAGCGGACCCGGACCAGAGTCCCGAGACGGTGTTGTGTACTCCACCATCACCTTTGTGCCGCTGGCTCATCAGGGAGAGGCACATGTCCGATGTGAACACGGCGGCGGTGCGGCCGATGGGGAGCAGACACTGAGGTGGTGTCCCTGACTCCCACAGACACCAGGATCTGAACACTAACGGCACTCCTTCAGTCCTGTCTGCATGCCCTGGCCGGCATATCACAGACAGCCAATCGCTCGATCACTGGGTGGCCTTCCCACAACCTCAGACTTCATGTGCTGTATGCGAGGTGTGCTGGTTAAGACATTTGTCCCACAACAAGGAACTGTCACCTTCCAGCGCACTGACCAAACACTAGACCCTTACAGAGAACATTGGTTTGTGGGCTACAGAGCAAAAGTGATGGTACATTCTACACCCACCTGCCTTCAGTAGGCACTTAACATCCCAGCCAGTGCTGAGTCCATCACATGCACACTAAGGGCCGTGTCACAGGGATCTAAACCAGGGTTTCCCAGCCCGGTTCTCAGGGAGACCATGTTTTTACTCCCTTCCCGACAGTCTACATTTTTGCTCCTAGCCCCTAGCAAAAATGTGAACTGTCTGGGAGTCTCCAAGGACTGGATGGGGAAACGCTGCTCTAACCTCTAACCGGCTTTTTGGGTTGCGCTGAGAGTCCTGGAAGTAAAGGTTCCAGTAGGGGATACGTTTCAAACCCCCAGGCTTGCCGATGCAAGAAAAGGTTCCTACCTCCTGGGCCACCATGCTGCCATATACTGGGTCTCCGTTACAGAAAGGCTGGGACCTGCCAGGGGGATCAAGAAACCAAATAAAAAACACCTGCCTTCTCTAAATAAGCCTTTGTTTACTGCTATGCTGAGTGCAGATAATGGATTCCTGTCCAATCTTGATGGGAATTTACACTGCGCGTTTTACTCATATTGATACACGTGGGAAACAGACAAATTTATTACAGACTTATCATCTTACAATCGGAAAAAGTGACTGAAGCATGTCCTGCTGTAAGCTGGGTTCGAAATGAAGCTCACCTCACGTTTGTAAAACGAACCACCAGCTCGTATTCATTGTGTGATGAGTATCGTTTCACGCTGCATGGTGATTATTAGTGTTGGCATATCGGCAGGCAGAAGCTCACGGGAGTCCCCAAACTCCTGAAGACAAACAACATGTTTTCAAAGTCCTCCGTTTCACACCTACACTAAGATACATCATTAGTCATTCCGCACATCTCGTGCAAAAAGGTTTTGTTAGAGGCCCATCAGATCAGCAATTCTGCAGACACGGACAGAGGTATTTATTGTATTGGCAGTTCTGGGGGCTGCCGATTAGTCAAAAATATCGGGGGGGGAGGGGCAGAAAATGACCCCCGAAGCCTTTCTCAGATACCGGAGAATCTGTGAGAGGAGAGGAGGACAGGGGAGGATGAGAGAGGGAGAGGAGAGAAAAGAAGAAAAAGAAGCTTTATTGATCTTGGGGGAACATTCTGGACAATAAAAAGATGGCTCACTGAAGACTGTGGTTCATAGTGCAAAGGCACAAATGTAGGTCATGTGATGGGATCTACCTGAAAGCTGTGAGGCATGATGGACAGCAGGGGGAGAGACTCAAGTTTAGTAGGGAGGAGGAGGTGGGAAGGGGCATGAACTGATTGAGAACCTGAGTGTGGCTGTGCATTGGGCCAGTGTGAGTTTTTTTTCTGGTGGCTGCAGTGCCGATCCTGCCACTAATCCCCAAATTTCCCAGTAAGTTGGACCTGCTTGCAGGGCTAGATGTAGATTAATGTCATACCCTTGCTCAAGGACACAACAGAGTAGGATCACTGTGAGCATTCACAGGATTTGAACCAGAAACATTGCTTGCACAGATCCCCAGCCTCAGAGTCACCACTCCACTCACAGTAGCAGGGAGTATGGATGAAAACAAACAAAGCAAAACACTGGATGCTAATATATAGGGACACCAAGAATGACTTGCAGACAGTGGAATGAATCAAAGAACATAAATGGTCGTCACCTGTCAGACAGCACATAAACTGTTGAATCCAGCTTAGCCAAGTACCAGACTTAGTGCTTATCACAAAGCAGTGTATGATGGAACCAGTCATTCAAAATCTAATCTCTTCCAACAAGTCAAACCAACTGAAGATAAAACAATGCCAATAAAGTCCACTAGGTGGGAGCAGAGACAATATTGTATTTTAACGTTACATTTTATCCAAAGCAAAGCACATTTTTGAGAGGGCAGGGTTAAACACTCCCTGGAGAGGTCGGCAGCTACGGGTCTTACATGAGTGTCCAATGGGGAATTCACTGTGCTGACCCTAAGATTTGAACTGGAAACCTTCCAATCACAGGTACAGTGTTCTAACCTACTGAGCCAGACACCCCCCCCCCCCAATAAGATACAGTCATTGATCCCAGGAGGACCAGAGGTGCTGCCAATTGCCTTGTGCATGTAAAGATGAGTCGATGAGTTCCTGCTCACCACTGCCAGTGTCATTCACTTACTATTATGATTCTATGACGCAACAATAGTCTCCTTCCAACACAAACAATCCATCATCACTCAGTGGTTTCAAGAACTCACAATGCAGAGGTCAGTACCAAATAAACATGGCTACCATTGAGCTACTTCAAGAAAAGTAAAAGCGGTCCTCAGAAACCCACAGCAGTCCACTTTCTGCTACCTCCCTCTAGGAGCTGGGAGGGAGCAAAAACATGGACCGACTGTAGGTCCCAGAGGACCGGATTGGGAAACACTGCCCTAGAGAACTATGAGTTTCAAGATAAGTTTCACTGTCATTTCTTCAGCTCATCTGGTTACAGCCGATTGGTGCAAGTCACTGTTAACAAAAATGGAAACTGCGCAGATGCATACATAAAATAAATAAGGGCTGCGCTCACACAGGTAACAAACAAGGGGGTTGTGCACTACAACTGTAACAAATCTGTTACGATCATTAATAGACTTTAGTATAAGACCATAATATGACCAATCAGGAGTGGACCCAGAAATTCCAAGAGAAGGTTAGGAGCCTGAATAAACCCGAGAAACAGTCTGTGGAGTTTGATGATACTATCGAGTCGAAACACCCAGCAGTGGGATGGCAGGAGTACATCCGAAATTATTTTTCAAGTTGAGTCTGGGCTCAGGTGAGCTGGAGATCATGGACCATGGCATCTAGGCCAGAAGAGTTTTTTTCACTCTGATTGGCAGCGAAGGTGGTCTGTATTACTGTTCTTTTACGAGTTTAGTAGATCATGTCTAATTTGACATCAAAAAGGTCAGATGTTCAGTCTCGATTCCAGGCAAATTTCCAGCAAACATGCGACATGCATATTTTTATTAAACTACTACTACTGCAACACAGTCATTTCTCAAATATGACTATAATTTGACCACACATGCAAACTGGGGAATGTGCTCTACAGGTTCACTTGCTCCATGTGCTACCACCACTGGGGTTCGTGCAAGTCCTTGGTGGTCTTCCACATGCCCCTGAACACCATGACCCGTGTGAGGAAGGTCAAGCAGAGGACGTACAAACAGATGTGCTGCAAATGCCGACGCCATCCTCGAGGAGCCCTATGTTGACATAAGCAGCCTCAACGACATCATGGACAAGCTGACAGAGAGGATCCTGATCAAAGGTTATGGGCAGCCAGCACCTACGTGCAGCAGTAACTATCAGAAGAAAATCCTGAAAGTCGACCACCTGAGTGAATACGGCGAAGCTTGTCAGAGAAGCACCTGTGAACTGGGCTCCTAAACACCAAACAAGAGAGTGATCGGTGGACGGAGACAGAGATTAAATACAGCAAAGAAGCTTTATCGTAGTAAAAGTACGTTTTTTTTACTTTATTAAATATACTACATACTATGTCCGCTTAGTTTCATGCTTTGGTAACACAACACACATCTAGTCATCCATCTACTGTTAAAACTGAAAAAGTAAAACACCATTTTTCTCGGCGGTTCTGCGCTTGTTACGTTTTCCACTCTAGGACCATGTTCACCCAGGCAAACTGTGTCCGACTTCACAGCAGATCGCCATCGTTTTAATTTCCTGTTAATTTCCCATTATTCAAAAATCACACACACTGGCGGGAAATGGCTTCACCAGTCTCGTGCCTCTTAGTACGCGCTGGTAGCTATTTTGTTAGTAGCCACCGAACTACGAGAAAATTACACAAAGTAACAAGATACTGGAGAGCGTGACGCCTTATTACTCCAGGTCCTGCTATGACGACAAGGTCCCCCTGGACAGGGATCCAACACACACCACAGCTCAGGAAATTTTCAGCTGTTTTGGACCATACTGCTTCTCAAATGCAGATACGTCGAACTTGCGTTTGCACCCATTGTAGTTCATGTAGCGGATGTTCCCGAAGATTGGCCTCTCCTTCCAACCCTGGTCATGGATACCGCAAATGGACCACATGCAACCTTCGGGAGACAGACGGAAAAGGCCGTCTCAAGGCTAAAAGCATCACACCACGGCAAGAAACAAAACACGAACGCCAGTGTCTTTGTGACAGCAGAACAGGAAACTTCAGAAGCTCTCAAAGACATGGTCACTGCGCAAATCTACCGATATTCATCCTGCTTTGGACGATAGAACACAGACAAATTCCGCCTCACCGACATATCCGTTGGGATCATTTCCATCCAAACTGTAGCGGTCATTGAGATACAGGGAGATGGACAGTGCCTCTTCTGGGGACGAGGTCCACTCCAGAATCTTCTTGGCCCAGTACATCCGCATGAAGCCGTGCATTTTCCCTTCCAATACCAACTGGTTCTGAGTAGGACAGAGAAAAAAAAACAGGACAGAAATAGTCCCCAGAATGCAACACAGTTGAGCCCTTTTCTCCATGAGCTCACATTAATCACATGGAAAGAAAAGTAATGCAATGTGACATATGATAATACAAGAATTATTTTTTCCTGAAATCAGAAACTTCCCAGAATGCTGTTGAGTTTTAATTAAAAATGTAATAAGTATTTGCGTGTTTAATTAAGAGATTCTGCAGATGGCTAGTGATGGCCGAACGAAGCTTCATGAACCATTTGCTGTATTTTCTGACCCCACTAGATGGTGCTCTCTGTTCAAAGTGCTCAAAGCATGCCGCAAAGCAAACCAAGAGCACCATCTAGTGGGGTGAAAAAATACAGCAAATGGTTCATGAAGCCCATCACGAAAGTCGGACTCCCTAAGTAGCCAGAGAACGTAGTTCAGGGATTGACTCAGCGAAAGGTTTTGTTACCTGGGCAGCATTCCAGAGCTTGTCACCCGTCCTGGCCCCCTCCAACTCCTGACGGGAGTAGAGGTAAGGGCGGTGGTCTTTGGCATGGTCCTGCAAACTCATCCGCGCCCATTCGTACGCACCTGCAGTTTAGACAAAAAGGCACCAGGTTTTCATTTTTGTTCAGATCTGTGTCCATAAACCGCTTACTGCAGTCTTCGCGGTTGGTCACAGAGGAATCTGCTTAATGGGGCAAAGGTGATGTTTTTTCAGATGCAAACAGAGCGCGATAACATGAGGGGTCATAAACAACTGAAAATATATAGATTATTTTTGGAAATTAACCAACCGCAGACCAGGGGTTAGAACCTTAGAGAAGTGTTTTCCAATCCGGTCCTCAAAGACCGGTAGACAATCCATGTTTTTGTTCCATCCCAGCTCCTGGTAACAATGTGGACTGTCTAGAAGGGAGCTGGGAGGGATCAAAAATGTGGACTGGCTGTGGCTCCCCAAGGATCGGGTTGGGAAACACCGACAAGCTGTGCTACACCGCAGCAGGCCGGCTCTCATAGGCCATAACAATTTGGGTTTAAGCAGAGACGCACCGCGGTATAATGAGGTGGTGGGGGTCCCAGCCCCCACCAGCCACTCACCCTCCACGCAGTCGTAGTTTCTGTTGTAGTAGCAGAAGTTGTCGGCCAGCTCGCGACGCAGCACAGCCTCCTCAACGAAGGCGTCCACTGAGGGGCTCCCACGCGCGCCCCCCCGCCTCACCTGCAGCACCGCCCGCTGGGCCGAGATCTGGCCTGAGGGGGGCGACAGAGAGCAGCAGCATTACTGAAGGAGAGGTACGGCCTCCATAAACGTGCTGTGTGTGAGCGACATACTGTTTGCACAGACCACCTCGGGGGGACTGACAGTAGAGACCATAATTACACAGTATTTCACTAAATTATGTAGTTTAAAGGAACACTGATAACTCTACAAATTAACTACATTTATAAAGTTCTTTTTAAAAAAAAAGATACGAGTAATTTATCTAAAGATACCAGTGTTTACAAATCAATGTCAAAGTCGACTTTATTTATAAAACACTTCTAAAGTAGCGCAAGTTGAGCAAAGTGTCCTACAGCATAAAAACCAATAAGCAAATCTATAAAAAAAAAATCTAACAATTAAATAAAACAAATAAAAACATATATAAGTAAATAAATAGAAATGATAAGGTCAGTAATCAGGAAAACAATAAAATCAATCCAAGCAATAAAAGTTCTTAAATCTAATCTTTACCCAATGAGTAAAGATGCGTTTGAGTAATGATACTAGACGATGCAAAAGCAGCTCAGCTGCAGATGTTCCAATGGTTATACATCTGGGGGGGGACCTCATTTCTTTGTTGCCATGGACACAGGGACTGACCAGCATGCAGCCAAGGGGACAGATGACTGAGGGCTGCACAGTTTGGGTCGTTCCTGTGCGCCGCGTAGCTGTGGAGGCGCTGCTCGATGAAGGACTCCAGCGTGGCCATGCCGGCCGCGGTCCCGGCCCGGGCCCACTGCACCTCCCCCACGGTCGGGTCCACCTTCACAAAGGACCGGGCCCTGTCCCAGTCCACGGACTGCAATGGGGATAGTTTGGGTTAATATTTATTTTTTATACAAAAAAATAAATATATGTAACAGTTAAATACAAATATGAGTGAGTGTATCATACAGACGCACCCTCTAAATTTGCCTCTCTAAATTAAATATAACATTTAAATTTTTATAATAAAGCAAAAGCTAAATAAATTAAAATCCAGTAAACATGTGGTAACCAGTAGCCCAGTCAGGAGCCCCAGAATAGAATCTCTGAATAGAGATCGCTGGAGGCGCTGAAGGCTGAGCCCAGGTCTTACCGCCACGGGCCTCTGGGCGCAGTGTGGGTGTTTCTCCACCGGGGGGAACTCTGTGAGGAACTTAGGCAGCAGCTTGGTGATTTTCCCCCGCATCGTCCTGGCTGAGTACTCCTGCTTGTCCGAAGCCAACCAGCAGGGCACCACATTGTGGGCGTCCACCTGACAGGAAGCAGTCATCAGATTTCAGCGGGTGCTTTATGTTTAGGAAAATGATACACGATTTACGAGGAGCCGGAAAACACGGAAGCACCTGGGAAGTGGAATGGAGACAGAGAGGACAGTTCTAAGACCCCACATCAGGGGGTCAGGAAGCTTCAAGAAGCGACCAAACATCAGCAGCTTTGGAGAACTTCAGACTATTCAGGAGTCAAGCCAAGCTTTGGTTTCACAGTCAGATGATTCAAACAGCCTAAAGCTGACAAGCCTGGTCTGCAGGAGCTCACTGGGTGAGACTCAGAGTCTATGACTGTGGTGTCTTATTGCTATTTTTAGATTAACTATATAACTGAATCTTTAAAAAGCAAGTTTGGCTTGTTAGACATCAAGCGCTAATGTTCCTAAGGAACCACACAAACAAGGCAGGAAAGAAAATTTGGAAAATACTGACCAAAAACTGTGAACAAGATCATTTCAATTCAATTTATTTTTATATAGCGTCTTTCAAAAGGGAGGGGCCCAAAACCATACCTGTATAAAGGGAACATCCAAAGGGAGCCCCTTCTTCACGTCCTCTACCCACTGCAGAGGAACCCGCAAGGGGAAGAAGTCCGTCACCACGGCGCCCAGGGCCCAGTCCTTCACGAAACCCGGCAGGACCTCGGCGGCGGCGCCCAGCAGCAGGTGAAACTGTATCTCCAGGGTCCTGCACTCCTGAGGAAGAAGCAAAGCTCTCAGAGAAGGTAATCCACAAGGTTGATCGTGGCTGCCCTCCACTGGTTATCAGCAGTACTGCACTCTTAAAATGTGCAAAGTGTACCCTGAGCAAGAGAAGCAGCGTGAAGATGATGGATGGATGGAAGGATGGATGGAAGGATGGATGGATGGATGGATGGATGGATGGATGGATGGGCTAAATTCACCAACATACTGCAACTTGGGTTAGAAGTAGTAGTATTGGAAGAATTAAGGCTTCAAAGTTTGGGATGAAGTTTGCCTGATAGGTACCACTGGGAACCATTAAATTAACCAGTTTGAAAGGCTGTTGAACACACAACACACAACTACCACACTGCAGCATCTGAAAACGTTTAATAATTTATCTGACTCTCTTATCCAAAGGAACTTAAGGTTGAGAAAAGGTCTACGATTTACATGTGCTGCTAGGGATTTGAACCCACAACCCTTGCGTGGTTTGTTGAGCTACAGGAGCATTACACAGCTGACTCTGCACAATAATCAAGGACTGACCCTCTTCCATCCATCCACTATACATTATAGGCTATGGGCAGGGAGTTACCGTAGCGACCTCTCTCAGGCCTTCCAGCATGAAGCCAAACTGGCGGATGGTGGCATCCAGAAAGCGTGGCATCAGGCAAAAGCACACGTGCAGGGGAAGCTGCTCAGCCAGGGCCAGCTGCTGGGCATAGAGGAGTGCCCAGTTATCTGGGGTGTGACACAGAGAGGGTATACTGAGATGCCATTCTTGGGACACTGGGGGCCCTAGGCAAAAAAAATTCAGGTGGGCCCTGTAACTCACTCTCTGTTGACACGGTAAAATGTATTACCATTATTTCAATGATGTCTGCATTAATAAGTGTAACCTTCCTGAACAACAATGGACCCATGCGTAATAAAGATAATAATGAAGATGAAATGCGATGGAAGTCTTGGGGCAGGAAATGACGTTCACCTTGCACCCTCTGGTCACGACACATCCAGTACAGCACTCCCTGCGATCCCTGCTTCACCTTCTCAGTTTGGGACAAGAAGCGGAGCCGCTGCGTATTGACCTCGGCGCCGCTGGCCGCCCGCCGCAGCCCGTCCACCTCCGCCACCAGCCAGCCTTCTGTTCGCAGCAGCTTCGGCTCTTTCCGGCCACTCGCCGCCGCGGACTCGGCTCTGCGCTTTCGGGCCACATCGACCGATGTCTTTTCCCCTGACATGACCACCCGCTGCACAGAGATGAACCGAACTGAGCACTTTCTTTCGCTCCAAAGAGATGCACAAGCTTCAGTGTTTAAGTTCACACAGTCGTCTTTCAGTGAAAAAAGAATTACACGTACATTAAAACTTTGTTACCGCACGCTTAACGCTCACACTCAGGTGCATAATACTTACTATTAATATGACAGTTACTTATTAGGGATACCTCGTATCGCAACTGGCACAAGTTTGTTTCTACATCTCACTGGCAGCAAAGAGGAATTACCGTGGCCAGTTGAGTTTGAGTTTCACCTCCGCAACTGCGCGAAACTACCCGATAAGCGGATAATGTTTGTTAACGTGATATGCAAACTGAAACTCGAAATGAGGTTAATAGCCCCTTTCTTACCCGAAACGTAACATCCAGGTTATTCCCCCCAGTTGCAGTCAGAAGCTGTGAGCAAAAACGCCCAAAACCGTCAAGTGGCTCGTTTCCCCCGGGCGACCCACGTGTTGATTTCGCCAGGTTTCATAACCAGTGCAGTTCCAGCGTTTTCTCAGCGCAGCAAGCTGACTGCGGATGGTTTAGTTTTTGCTGTAGATGACTCGCGCAGTTTGTTCTTATGCTTGAAAATCAATTGTGTTAGTAAAAAAGATTTTTCCTACATTGATTAAATAACAGTACCTTTATTTAGCTGATTTGTGATTTTTTTATTTATTTCTGTATTATTGCTGAACTTTCAATCAAAGGAAACTGTTGTGATTCTCTGTAGGTGTTTGCAGTTTCCAGGTCTGAGCAAAATTTCCAGCCCAAGTATTTCCCGAAAAAAACCCCACAACCCCAGTCTTGGCTTTACGAGGTTTCTAACAATGTAGTCACAATAGTTAAATTTCAGAAGTGAATCTGAAGTATTTCTGTGAAATTCCGAGTCCGTTTATGTATCTTTGAATACAGAAGGTGCAAACTAGCAGAATTGTAGTCTTGCTTCCAGGCTCCAAACTAAAACTTTATTTCTGCAAAAAATGATAATATTTCTTACATTTTTTGAAAGATACCGTATCCGCAGTGGGGTTTCCGTATCTTGGCATGTTCTCAGATGATGTACATAGCCATTGTGTATGTCTTGTAAGTCTCTGCCTGTATTTGTTAGTGTAAATAACTGTTGTGCTTCCGAGTATCACGTCACGTGAACTCTTACCTGCATTTATGTGTAATCCTGACATGCTCTAGTGCGGGGGTGTCAAACCCCAGTCCTGGGGGGCCGGAGCCCTGTGTAGCTTTGTTCTTTCCTATTCTACCACAAATGATTCAGCTCAAGAGCTGTGTGGTAATTAGCACAAGGGGGTGAATCAGGTGTGTTAAATGAGAGGAAACCCAAAACTGTGCAGGGCTCCGGCCCCCCAGGACTGGAGTTTGACACCCCTGCTCAAGTGTGAGCCTTTCTGTCTAACTAGTGTGTAACCTCCCTGCATTTGCCTGCCATGTTGGTGAAATCCTTCTTGTTGCTTATTACGCGGTCCTATGAAGGGCTGATAAAAAGAGGAACTTTGTGTGAAAAACTGCGATGCCTCGGTCTGCCCGACGCTACAATACTTTGCGACTGGCCTGTTGCTTGGGGCTGTAAATTATCACCTGTGTGTTTGTGTGTCCCTCGACTTCTGTGCCGAGGGCTGCTGTTAGATATACTGCATCACTCACACCTGCCCTTTGCTTACTATATAACCTACAAAAACTGTCCCTGTTTGTGAAACTCGCCTAATGTGCCATGAATTGCAAACCTGGCAACCCTGGATGGTAGTCAAAGATCCACCTTCTTAGCTCTCAGAGAAAAGGCGTTGTTATGATATTAAGCATCCACCCCATTGTAGTCATACATAACATTTAGCCAACGTGTCTCAGTCATGTTAACCTGAGTGCAATCTGGCATGTTCTGAGAAAGCCCATGCTGCAGATCGCAAGAAGTGTCCCATTCCTCAGTACCCGAAGAAAATTGAACCCTCTGTCCCCAACAGGACTGGTTCACGCTGATACCACTCTTCTCTAATGATGTCCTGCAGAGCATTGGAAATTTCACGGGAAGACACTGTGACATGGAAAAAAGCGATAAACTTGATGTTGTTTATAACCAGGAGCATTTCCCAGGGGAAACGGGGGTCTGAGGTCGAGATGACGGCTGAGTAGATACCGTACCTGTGAAGCAGTTATTCCCTCAGAGTGTTCTAGAAGTACAGGTGCTCCGAGATTCTGCGGGCAGTTTGCAGTAGAGGTGCTACTGCAACTGCTGCAGGAGAGCAGAGCTGTGAGAATGAGACCCTTCCCCGTCCCCCTGCCAGCCGTAGCCCTTGTTCTCCTCACAGGTAAAGTGGTCTTCAGCTTCCTCTTTAGTACTCAGTAGTACTTCTTTTGTATCATGCAATATTGCTTTTGGATTATTTAGTTCATGCTCCAAAGCATTTTATTTTCCTTCTGTATAGTCATAGTATGGCTTGTTCAGTATAATAAAGTAATTAGATTGTATTTTCATGGAGACACTAAGATAATACCGTATAAATGCCACATTTGCTTGTTAATGGCATAGCGATGCTTTACAACATTGTAAAGGTTTATGGTAACTTTACAAAGGGTAACAAAACCCACGTAAAAATCTGTGAAATTTAACTCCGATAGGAGATGATTATAAAAACCGACTGCTGTACATAGTGAATGCACATTTAGATTCAAATTGATTTTAAATACTGGAACTTAAAATTTAATTAACAAGTACTTTACAGTGGATTGATTTGTAATAAAGTAAAAGACACCATGTGATATCACTGTGTGTAAATCAATGCTTCTGTACTAACGGTTTATTAGGAACATGGAGGGAAATGTATTGCGTTTTCAGATTATAATGAGCTTCATAAAATTTCCCTTATTAGGTTACTCTAGATTTTTAATAAACTTTCTGGAAATATTAAGATGTGTTTTTTTTTACATTTAAATCCATATTTTTAGACATTTGTTTATCTTTTTGTAATAATATCCATGTGTATTTTCTACGAGTACCAGCCTATATAGATAATTATAACGTTCCCTTTGCTAATTTCAGCCACCTTCCATACTTAATATTGTGCCCTGTCCCCACATAACCCCCCCTCCCCACCAGTGCCCACCTCCCTCTGCCGTCTGAAATGCAAGGAGGGACAGAGTGGCCCCACATACGAGTCCCTCCAGGATGTGTTCGACAAGAAGTCCTTCCGGCCCGCCGTCAATCTCAGCAACCCGACCATAAGCAACATCTCCTTCACCCTCTATGCCATCCTGGGTGTGGTGAGTTTCTGCTTCACTCTGTCTTTGTACAGGCTAAAAACTGATCTGGGGGGGGGAGGGTGGCATACAGGACATGTGATACCCTGAGTGTATGAGATCCCCTTTTCCCAGTAGCAGTTAGTTACATCAAATTGGACAAGTCTTAGTAATTCCTTAACCCCTATAGTATATGTTGCCAAAAAAAAGGTTATAAAACTTGAACCTTCTCGCCCATCATGCATGTAATTGAAATGGAATTGAAATGTGACTGGTTGAGAGCTGGTAGCTTATGTGTGATTTTTCTGTGCAAATGATACTTTTTTTCAGAATGAAAAGACCCAGATTCTGACCACATTTCTATGGCTTCGGCTGGTGAGTCTCTCCCACGTAACCAGCACACGTAACCGAAACGGCACGTCCAGGCTTTGCCTTGTTCAGTGTTGACTTCTTTGCTAATATATGTTCATTGTTGTGCAGTACTGGATTCATGAGTTTCTGGTGTGGGACCCAGGCGAGTGTGAGGGTGTGACGAAGATCTCACTTCCGGTCAGAGAGCTGTGGTCACCTGACATCATTGTCTACGAGTTGTGAGTGACGCATCTGCCTTCCTCGGCCCACCTGCTGCCTCACTCGCTCTCTGCTTGCCCATGACTAACGACACGCTCTCTCTCTCCCGTCTCCCGCCCCCTCTATCCCTCAGTGTGGACGATGATGTCTCCCAACAGTGCCCTTACGTCTACGTCAACCACACAGGCCACATTCGCTATGACAGGATGCTCAGGCTCGTCAGTGCCTGCAACTTGGAGATCTTCAACTTCCCCTTTGACATCCAGAACTGCTCGCTGACCTTCGGCTCCTACATGCACACCAGTAAGGCTCTTCAGCCCCACTTTTTCCTTCTCAACTGGACCACCTACCATCCATGGGCAAGAATGACCCTTCTCCCTCTCACCCACCTCACAGTCCGAGACGTCCGAGTCAGTCCGGCCTTGTCCTTCGAGGAGATGTCTGGGAACTCCAAGCAGTACCTGGAAGCCAGCGGCGAATGGGAGCTGGTGGTCATCCAAGGCAAGCCGGACATTCTGAAGTTTGGCATTGATGAGTGGGACATCATCACATTCTGGGTGAGGTGGTGATATTGATGTTTTGTTTTCCAGCATAAAACTCCTCACAACACTATATTATTTGACCTGATGAAGAACAGAGCTCTTGTCATTTGAACCTGACCAGACTCAGGTTATCATATTAAAATACATTTAATACAATAGGACAGGAATAGGGAACCAGATCCATGGAGGATCCATGCAGGTTTTTGGGATGACATCTCAATCAGCCAATAATAAAGCAGTGGTTCTCAACTCCAGTCCCAGGTACCCACTGTTATTGGCTGATTGAGATGTCATCCAAAAAACCCGCACCGGCCCTCCATGGATCAGGTTACCCACCCCTGCAATAGTATCAAAATACAACGTGCAAAAAATATACCTTTATTGTTAATTATCTGAATAAAGAAATATGTATGCATTCCAGGCTTGGTTCTTTTTCCATTTAATCTCATTTACTTTTTGGGTAAAAGAGCTGAACGTGATACTGCATTAGAACAGTAGATTTTATTGGTCCTCACAGTGTCACCTCCCTTGGTGCCCTCTGAGGCCACGTAAATGCTAACCTGCTGCCATTTCCCAGATCGTGATCAAGAGGCAGCCAGTGCTCTATGTGGTGAACCTGCTCATCCCCAGCTCCTTCCTCATGATCATCGACATCCTGTCCTTCTACCTGCCGCCGCACAGCGTTGACCGTGCCTCCTTTAAGATGACCCTCATCCTGGGCTACACTGTCTTCCTGCTCATCATGAACGACCTGCTGCCCAGCACGGCGAATGGGACGCCCCTCATTGGTCTGGCACCGCAGAAGCAGACACCTGCTTAACACCTGCAGGCGTATTCAGGACATTCACAGGCACACAAAAGCTTACGAGTACTTTCTGAACACCCACAGACACACAAAGGTGCATAAAAATACCTGCAAAATATCCACAAGCACACAGAGGCCTACAGACAATTGCCAAGTGCACAGGGACACCAACACACAAAGGTGCATACAAATACTTGCACACATGCAAAACATTCACAGACCCACAGAGGCCAACAAACACCAAACACTCAGACACCCAAGGAGCATACAAATACCTGCAGACATACAAGCACCTGCACCCAACGATATTCAGACACCTGAAAACACGGGAAAAACAGTGAGCAAATCACATTTACCCAGGTACTATGGGAGCATGGAACACTTAAGAGGACCAACATGGTATGAATATTGATGTAATTTAGGTTAAGTTTCAGATGATTTTGAAATGAAGTTAGAAATAAATATAACTTGTACATCCAGCTGAAATAAAAATCAGATGATTTTTGCAATCAAGTAAACATAAGAGCTGGGAAAGACAAGGTGCAGTGCGCTTTCAGTGCCAGTAGCGGCCAGTGTTGAGCACTTCAGGTCCAGGTGCTACAAATCCAAGCCAAGATTTTGCTTCAACCAACCAGTTGAGCATAAAGAGTCACAGTCACAAAGTACTCCACTGGTTGGTAGAAACAAAAGCATGGTGAATGTGGCTGCCCACCCCCCACAGGTATCTACTTCTCGGTGTGCCTGGCGCTGATGGTGATCAGCCTGCTGGAGACTGTGATCATCACCAACATCCTGCACTCCATGAAATGCCGCGACGTGCCCCGCTGGGTGCGGGTGCTGGTGCTGGGCTACATCGCCCGCCTCATCTGCTACTCCAAGCCCGACGAGCCACCCCCGGTCACCCAGGACCAAGAGGATGCTGGGAATAGCTATGCCCACAGCAAGAACGGCGGCACCAGCAGAGGTGAGGACCTCTGCTGGTCCCCACTTAGCGTAATCGCTGTATAAGTCAGAGCGTAATGTAGTCAATCTCAAATGGACTACTGGTCCAAATTTACCCCCCCCAATGCTTATGGCCCGAGAGCGACATGGGCAGAATGATTTCAATCCACAACCCAAAACACCTGCTCTTTTGGTAGATCTAGGTGGCATTAATGGTTCTTCTGAAAGGACCTTAATGCAACACTCACCATATCTGCGACTTTCATGGAGTAATTACTTTTGATCTATACACAATAGATACATTAGTAATAAGAAAAGTGGGGGGGGGGAAATAAGACCTCATTTACTAAAAGGTAGGTCTGTCTCTCTCTCTCTCTCTCTCTATTCAGTATGACTCGGTGTTTCTCAACCCGGTCCTGGGGGACCCCCAAATTCTCCACATTTTTGCTCCCTCTCAGACTGTCCACATTTTTGCTCCCCGAGAGAGCAAAAATGCGCACTGTCCAGGAGTCCCCATGGACCGGAGTGGGAAACACTGGGGTAAACTCACATTTCTGCTAGTGATGAAAATGCCCCTCCCCCCTCTAGAAGTGGCCCCACTGCCCCTCAGCGTGCCTGAGCTGGTGCAGATCTCCGCAGACCTGCACGTGATGCGCACCCACCTGAGCAGCCTGCAGAAGGAGGACGCCCTGCACGAGCAGTGGCGGCACGTCGGCTACGTGCTGGACTTCCTGCTGTTCCGCATCTACATGCTCATCATCTCTCTCTACGCTCTGGTCATCATCGTGATGTGGTGCGTCTGGTACCGCCAGTAGGCCCGGCCCCGTCACTGTGGGCACGGGGGGGGGGGCCCAGGACCCAGAGTCAGGCAAAAGTCCCAGGTAGTGAAATCACTGCTCAGCCACCTCATTAGGGAGAGCGATCAATAAAAGGTTGTTTGCCACCATTTCCCACTGCGACTGTTTTCTTCGGAAACTTCCGGAACACTTAACAAGCTCCTTCTCACACCTTCAGCCAGCCAGCCTGCTCTTCCACAAACCACCCCTCTCTCCAACAAGCAAGATAATAAGTCCGACCAAAAAAAAAAAAAAAAAAACGAATTAATTGTTGTGTTAATGTGCTAATTGACTTTTGTAGACCAAAATATATATTGACTTCATCCTTCAGAGGCAGAACAGAAGGGGAAAAAAAGACAGTCATCACAAAGAGGAATCATTTATTGCTAATAATAATAATAATAATAATAATAATAATAATCTTTTGACAATTTAAGTTACAGAAACATTCAGGACGGTTTGCCAACAGTGCACTTGTATCTCCATACACATGTAGCTCTGGTGGGGTGAAAGGTGCAAGGGAGCATGAGAACGAGCAAAGGAGGTCGGCCACGGCCGCCTACGTCTGAAGAGCGAGCTCCGCAACCTGGCAGCTAGCAGCTGCACCCACACGTTACGTCCCTCCTTCATTCTCGCAGTCCAACATGAATAATCGACTGATAAATTCAGCCACCGGCTACATTTTGGGACATTAACGGCTTTTTCGTTCCCTCGCTTTCATCTCTCACCTTTTTTTTTTATAAGCAATTCCTATGTGCCACAAAAAAATGAAACGTTCTGTTCTGTGACCTGAGCTGGCTGTAAAAAGCAGCGTTCCCCAATCCGGTCCTCGGGCTCCATGTTTTTGCTCCCTCCGAGCCTCCAGCAAAAATGTGGACTGTCTGTGGGTCCGAGGATCGGACTAGGAAACACTGCTGTAATGGGTCAGAACTGCTTGAGACTTGCACAGTAATTGTTCCATAATGGGAGCCTGTATATGTATTCATTCGTTTATTCGTTGGTTCATTCGTTCGTTGCCAGCAACGTCTTCCACTTTCGTCTGAACAAACCTTCATAACTCGGCTTCTAGGACTATAGCTACAGCAGCAGTTTAAATGCAGAGGAACGAAAAGTAAATGCTGGGAATGCAATAGAGAGAACCGTGGTGAGACAAAATGGGGATAATGTAAGGGGGGAGGAATCCTCCAACATCCCCCCCCAGGACAAATCATCTGCAGCCAATGGGCCATCCTTGTCCTCTGCAGCCCCAACCCGTCCCCGACTTCGGGGTGCCTTCTTGAACCGGTGCAAAATAAATAACATACTAAAGCCAAAAGACAGACAACTAAAATAAAAGTGCCCACAACCCGGCGAAACGGCCAAAGAACACATTTACGTTTGGATTCTTGCTTTCTTGCTCCTCCCTCCTGCCCTGCAGCATCTTACTCCCAGTTTATCCACCATCCCATCACCGTCCTCCCCTCTACTTTGGATCTCTGCAAAGCTAAATCAGCTCAGCATTAAGGAAGAGGCTCCCTCTAGTGGTGGGAGGACTCGGTCCTCAAAACCCAGTGCCGGTGACTGACCCAAGCAGAAAAGGCTGAAGTCAAAAAGTCAACCTACAATAACCACCCCCCTCCCCCCGCCCCCCACCACCACCACCACCCATCATCATGGGCTTCAAGGTCACTCAGCACATCAATAACCTTCAGTGAGAGCAAACCTCACACTTTCAGGTTGGTAAAGCATTTCTACAGACAAATATATAATATCTGAATAAACTGCATCTAAATATATATATATATATATATATAATTTTTTTTTTCCTCTTAAAATTCAGGAATACTAAAATATTGAGCAGGTTCCTCTTGATGTGTAATTTCTACCACAGGCAGAGAAAGGCCCCAGAAGCCAAGACAAATCAGTTAAAAATAACTTGTTGCAGCTAGGGGGCGCACTTCTGAGTGTCCGTTTGGAAAGATAAAGGTTAGAGTCAAAGGGCCAGGGGTGGAGGGCCGTCCCACGGCATGGCTACGAGTCCACGTCACGCCAGCGTCCTTCTGCGCGCCTCCTCTCCTCACGCCTCCTATCCCCCGCCCTCGTCCTCCTGGTCCTCCATGTTCCGCCTGGCCAGCTTCTCCCTCCTCTCCGCGAATCGCCGGCACCGGGGGCAGCCCAGGCCGACCCGGAAGCAGGCCCGGTGGTAGCAGGCGTGGCACTCTGGAAGGACCAGGCAAACAGGCAGTCGGTACCGATGTGCGCTCATATTCTATGAGGCACACTGCATAATACAGGTCAAAATGAGCTGCTATGCTGCATTCTAGCCAGTAGAGGGCTCACCTTCGCATGCTCTGCACTTGCTGAGCTCGAAGGGGAAGATGATGTCCTGGTCGTTGCCGCAGAACTCGCAGACGAAGCCCTTAGCCTGGCAGAGCTGCGGATAGGCGTGACAGAAAGGTGAGCGCGGGGCCGCCTCTGCCCAGCTGCCGGCCGCGTGTGCGGGCATGCCGCCCACTCACCACGCAGTCCGCCACGTGCGCCGTGCCCTGGCGGAGCAGCTCCTGCAGCCGTGGGCCCAGCTCGCCTTTGCGGACGCCCTTGAGGTCGTTGAGAGAGAAGAGGTGCAGGTCCTCGGTCAGGTGGCAGGGGATGGCGTCGAACTGATCCAGCAGCCTGGCGGGAGACATGGAGGCGGGCACTGAGAAGGCAGCTGGGCGCCCAGTCTCTCGCACTGGCCGGGCAGCCCAGTCTCTCGCACTGGCCGGGCAGCCCAGTCTCTCGCACTGGCCGGGCAGCCCAGTCTCTCGCACTGGCCGGGGAGCTCGCTTACTTTGTAGCGAAGCGGCACGTCTTCAGAAGAACCTTCATGTGGGACAGCTGCAGCCTCAGGAGCTGAGAGCGGAGACAGGAGATCGGATCCAGCGTTTACAGGAAAGGCCACAGGGTTCAGGCACAAAGCGAAGGGATATGGGGATCGGATCCGCAGTCAATTCATACTTCCAAGCAAAGGCGTTCGGTCAACATACACGGGTCGCTGTGAAAGCAGGAGCCCGGAGCCAAGGAGAGCCAGGGTGGGCCCACCAATCATAAGCCAGGGGTGGGCCCACCAATCATAAGCCAGGGGTGAGCCCACCAATTATAAGCCAGGGGTGGGCCCACCAATTATAAGCCAGGGGTGGGCCCACCAATCATAAGCCAGGGGTGGGCACCATGGGAAAATACCAACCAATCACAGATAGGTTCAACAGGAAGGCAATTTGTAAAAATCTTCAGTACTCTCAAAAACACTTCCTAAGCCCCCCCTCAGATATTCCTGTGGCCCCCACTCTACATCTTAGGAGATGGTCCCATTCGCTTCCAGGATCGAAGTGAATTTGCGGGTGGTTTTCACTTCGACTTCGATCCGGCGCAGCATGGGTGAGGTTGGACCCCTTAACGTCACAGCAGTGCAGTGGAGCGGGATATTTATTTTATGCACATTTGCATTGTTATGACAAGGAAGTTTTTAAATAAATTTTTAAAAAGCGTTTGTGCCGTTACAACAAATTACAGCCGCACTGAACCATGTATACCACTAATGCACGCCAGTTACGTCAATCCCACTAGTTAGCATGCTTCTCACTGCCATACAGTATTTTCAAAAAGAACACTACTCATTCACTGAATGAAAATACCGCAGTAAACTACCGCGGTATAAGATATACTCTGGTCATGTCCATTTTTGCTTGAAATCGGCGGAGACGTTGGATATTTTTCACTCCAGTGTGACCGCACCTTTAGCGATGGAGCCAGGCCTACAGTACCTTCCGGTTTCTAGGCAACATCAACAGCGAAGCCGAAAGCAGGCGTCAGGTTTAAGAAGGCCTGCGCGCGTCTACAAGGCCGAGCGGCCAAAACAGACGTCCGCTCACCCGCACGCTTTCAAGCGCCTTGACCTTCTTGTAGAGGCCGCCGTTGACGTCGTTGGGGTTGAAGAGCGGGTCGTTGGCGATCTTGCCCAGCAGGTCCCTGGCGAAGTTGCTGACGGGGTACTTGCCGAAGTCCCACTTCTTCAGCACCCGGCCGGGCACCACGGCTTGGGCGTTGTCGTGGCAACACTGACAGAAGTAGCGGCCCAGGTACTCGCAGTAGCGCAGCCTCTTAATGAAATCTTCACAAAGGGAAGGACCGGTCATGTGACGCACAACACACACAGGAACGATACCATCCCAGTGCTGCCAGTCTGTCGCGATCCAGCTCTCATTAATAATCTGCTAAAGTGATACCTTCATTGGGGGAAAAAATCACATTTAAATTAGCAGAAACTTTTATCCAAAGTGGCAACTAAGAACGGTCAAGCAGTCCCTACAGCAACTGGGGGGATAAGGGCCACGCTCAGGGGCTCAATGGTAAATCCACTCTGCCGACCACAAGATATGAACCAGCAACCTTCTGATCACAAGAAAAGTCCCAAGCCACAGAGCCACACGCACACTGCACTTCGTGAAGACAAATCCGACGACTGTGGACAATTCCGAGCGTCGCAGGACGACGCCTCATACGGATCGCGGCTGGGAGACGACCTAGACGCTCTTAAGAGTCAGTTCTGTTGTGTAACCATGGCCAGAGGGAATGAGACTTTAAAAACCAACGTTTGCCCGTGCCAGCTTTTACATGCCCATCCACTCAGCGAGCCTCACCTGGGTCGACGCGGGTCCCACAGCCGGCGCACCGGTAGTTCTGCCTGGCCACTACCACCTTCCTCCTGAGGAGAGGGGCGAGTCGGTGAGGTTACGCTGCAGCACGGCTGGCTAACCCCCCCCCACAGCCCCGCAGCAGACCCACTTAGGCGCAGGGTGGATGTTGAAGATGATTTGAGGCCTGGGAGGAGCCCATTCCAGGTTCCCTCGCACCCGGATCCGCAGTTTATAGATGTCAGCGTGCTCCCCGTCGTCGGGAGAGATGGGCAGGGATTTGGGGAGGGGCAGCAGCTGGGAGGAGGAGGGGATAGACGGAGGTCAGCCATTGGCTGGGAGGACATAAGGCACTCCCACTACACTCTGTGTAGATAAGCATTGAACCTTTCTATACATGCAGCTGTATGAGCCATAAGCTATAAACACGGGGGTCTATGGAAGCGATTAATTCTTTAACGATCTGGTCATTTGTGTTTGAGGCTTCTGGTTGCTGTACAGTGGCGCCCCCTACCTTCTGAGGGGCATCATGCTCCGGAACCAGCCATTCGAATTCGGAGGCGGCCGGCAGCTGCATCCCCTCGAACTGACGCAGCAAACCCATGGCCACGGACTCGGCCGAGTTGGACTGCAGGAGGGAGGGCGAACTGCGGGGGGGGGTCAGCAGACATGACTCAGGGGCCACCGCCTCTCTTATTATGTGTGTGTGTGTGTGTGTATAATATATACACACACACACACACACACACACACACACACACACACACACTTCAAAGGAAAGTGGAAATCTGTCACTTTCACACACTATAAATACATATAAATATATTTTAGGAAGTGGGGGGTTAGGATTTCACAAGAGATAATGGTTCATAAGTTCACGCAGTGATGTGGAAGCAGCCTCCCATTCTCAGCACTACTGCATTTCCCCCCCCCCCCCCCCCTTCTAAGAAAGATAACTGGGCGGCTCGTACCAACCGCTGGATTTGACCAGCTGAGAGACGTGAAACAGGAACTGTGGTAGCATAAAAAAATACTGACACCCGGTTAAAAAAAAAAATTTAAAATTCCATCAGCAGTAACGCTTTACACGAGAAAACCATTTGCAAGCTATGCTAACGGCAGATGGCTTACACACACATATATTCCCGTGTTTTAAAATAAATTGTGACGACCTATTGGTTTTGGTATTCTAAAAACGTTAGCGACCCATAAAAGCGAAAGACGTCAGCAGCGTGGGTGTCGGGGGGGGGGGGGGGGGGGGATTCAGTCTATCTGGGCCGCAGACAAACCCCAAGGACTCACATGGACTCAGAGCTCAGGAACGATCTGCCGCTGCTGGTGGCAGAGGTGCAGGCCACTCCCCGCCTGACGTCGGCGTCTGACGGAGGGAAACGGAGCGAGAGTGAGCAGACGAAGGCGGACGAGGGGACAGAGGGAGAGAGGAGACAGAGCGGGTTAGGGTTAGCAGGGGTGGGGGGTGTGGGTGGATCAGCACCAAGCAGGTGGAAGGTTATGGCTACAGATGAAAATGAGCCTTTGAGTGAGCGCCACCCCCAGGCCAACACAGGGAAAAGCAGGCTTGCCCGCACGCTCACACTCATCCAGCGAGACGCCCACTTGCCACACCGCCGCCCCCAAAGCACACGCTCCTACCACTAAGCTAAAAGCTACAAGCACAGAAGCTGCCACCACACACAAAAACGTCAGGCCCCGCCCCCTAGGTGCCCCACCCACATTACATCCATCCCCGCCCCCTCAGTGACTCTACCCCCTCCTTGACTCCACCCCCTCAGTGACTCCACCCCCTCAGTGACTCCACCCGCCCAGATACCTGAGAATAGAGAGGCGAGTGACAGAGAAAGCCCGTTCCGGGACACCACCAGCAGGGAACCGCCCTCGCTGTCATCTGAGGGACAGAGAGCACACTGAGCACTCCTCCACGTCACAGAAACCGGGGTGCCGACCCAGACCCCAGCTGTCACCCAACATCCACCCGCATTTCACCCGTAACGGGAAACATTCGCCGCGTCCTCATAAACCCCGTGAGTGACGATGGCATCTCCACAGCAGACCAAAGCAGAACTTCTGAAAGCAGATTACGGCAGCCCGTAAGCCGCATCCATCCAAGCACAGACGCTACAGGAACTTGCTGAGGCAGGTTTGACTCTGGCCGTGAGGCTATGGAGTCACTCCACAAAAACGCTTCATTTTACATCAGTGTATAGCCTGGCGTCTCTCCACACTGGCCCCAGATTACCTGCCATTCTGGTTCCAGCTGGAACGCTAGAAAAACATAAAAAATTCAGCAACAAAATGCAAAGTGCATTGAACACTTATGTGCATCAAGCCCACACACGTTCATGCTTTTATCCATCATGATCTTTCTTAGAAAGTCTTGAGCATTTGTACTGATAATTAGTAACATTAGAGTGGAGTTATCTACACAGTGTCGAGTTAAATATGTCGTCTAACAAGCCTGAAAATTTCATGTTTTTTTGTCTACTGACCAATAACGAGATCCCTGCAGCCCTAGAAAAGGGACAGTTTTTTCGGCGTAACTGAGCCAAATGAAACGTAAGGTGACCCCTTTACCTTCCTGCTCTACTCTTCTTGTACGACTGGAAGCAACAGCAGCCCATCGAATCGCACGAAGAGGGTGCGAGAGCCACGGACACGCAGACGTGCAAATCCCCCTCCCCCACCCCAGCCCCCAGCCGTCTAGCAGCTACGGCGGAAACTTCCGGCTCGTCGAACCCGCCACCTGCGTCTGGGGGGGATTTCTCTCTCTGCTTTGTCATCTTGCACTATCACCGCGATGAGTGAGCCGCCAGATGGGTGAACATAAAAAAATTAAAAATGTGTGAATGGGGAGGGTGGGGAGGGGGGCAGAGTGGGATGATCGGGTACAGCGATGGCACTGCGTGTCTCTTGGCAGGGGGGCAGGGGCACGTGCCCCCACTTCGTACCTTTCAGCTCGCACTCCTCGACGTCCTCGCTGGAGTTGGACTCAGACAGGTGCACAGAATTCTGGGAGCTGTGGCCTGAGGCACTGTCCGTGGAGGTGAAGGCTGACGGGGCGAGGAGGTAGGGATTAGTCACGGCCTACCCTTCTTACCCATAATGCCCCTCAGGCAGATTACAGGCAGAGGAAAATGGAGAATCTGGAGGGAACCTCATACCCACACAGAGAGGACATGCAAACTGTAACCCTGGTCTTCAGAGCTGACCATGTGCATTTACATTGTAAATATTTCACATACAACACAAACCAGCGTGATACATGGTAAGCTGCCTCTTGGTTAATTGGTTAACCTGCTTTTCAGTGTAGCACATAAAATATATCCCTGACGTTTTGGGGGGACAAAATCTCCATGAAGCGACATGAACGTTCCACACCAGTGTGATAACACCGGGGGGGGGGAGAATGAGGGGGCAGCCAGCCCACCTCTCTGCGACCGCACGTCGCGCTTGCTGCGGATCTGCTGCCTGCGCAGACGGATCTTCTGCTTCAGCTGCTGGATCTCGCAGTCGCTGTCGCCCTCCTCCTCCTCCTCCTCCTCCCCCGCCCGCGGCCGGCGGCGCAGGTTACATTTCATCAGCTCGATGGCGGCGATCAGCGACTCCGATATGCTGAAATGGGCATTTTCCTGGGGGGGGGGGGGGGGGGGGGAAGAGAGCCAGGGTGCAGGGTGGGTGGGGTCACCCACAGGTCTCTTACAGTGAATTTACCGAATTCGTATGTCAGCCATCCGCAAGGCTCTCCTGCCCGCTGTCGGCACCGCCTCCCGGCCAATCAGCTTCGAGGGGGGAGGGGTCTAACCTTCTCAAGGTCGGCGCAGCTGCCGAAGTCCTGCTCTGAGAGGTAGCTGATGAGGCTCTGACCTTTGGAGGGCCGTCGGAACATGCTGTCCGAAGTGCCGCTGTACTGGGAGCCCTCTGCCGGCAAACAAACAGAAAGGTCACCAGACTCCGCGGAGGGCAGAGCTCAGAGTGACCAACAGGCCAAAGTCACGGGCCCAGCAAACTGAACCTGGCATTCAGGGCTGGAGGGCAGCTCCAAACCCCCTTAGCACCTTATCTGTACCTGAAAAGGGGGCGGGACTTATTGTCCAAAAAAGGGCAGTGCAGCAAACCAATCAGAAGTCAGAGGGGAAACCAGCACGGAATGAGATCTGGTCGTACCAGCCTGATTGGACCACTGAGACCGGCGCCAGATACCCTGTACTTACCGGACTCCATGTAGAGGGAGCCAAGGGTGCCGGCGTCACTGCTCGAGGCCGAGAAGGAGCCGCGCTCTTTCGCCGCACGTCCATTCGAGGAGGAAGACGACTCTGTCACGTAAATACACAAACGTCCAGCGTCACGCTGCAGCATTAGCAGGCAGGCCCTGCCGACGCCAACATACGTGTCAATGTAAGGACAGACACACATGTACACCTGTATTAGGATGAACTCGTGGATGATTACGTCTCTCACGTAGCATGTAAATAGCTTAGATGAACTGATTACATAAAATTCAGATACATCGTCCATGATTCACCCATAATATTATTGGGCCAAGGTTGAACTGTATAAATGTGTTTTTTTACTGATTATTTGTATAACTTATTTTTCATGAGTAACTTGTTTCTTATAAAAGGGGCCAGTATGCTCTGATAGTCATAAAAATTCCTGTCCTGGAAAACTTATTCTGTTTAAAGACACTTATCCTGTTGTTTCTAACTTATGGGATGCTTAAGCTGTTACCTTGTGATTCTCTAAGGGCTTCTTCCTGAGGGGCAGAATAAATGATTCCATATGTTGCACTGGCAAGATGCTTATCTCGTCCTCAAGGAAAGGGGAGGATCGGTTGCGGGACACTTATCTTGTCTTTAGGAAACAGAGGACCTAATCTTGTTTAGCAGGGTCGGGAAGGCATTAAGCAAGCAGCATTACCCAGACGGAAGTGGGAATTGCGGAACGCAGTGCCTGGGGGAGGGGGTGAGCCTGGCCAGCTTGTCCCCTGCCCGCACGCAGTGCCCAATTTAGTATGAGAAGGGGGGAAACTCAGTACTGACCGGAGCTCAGCCGTGGGATAGAGCGCATCGCCCGGCACTTTCTCGGGACTCACGCGTTGGTCTCCTGCCAGGACTGAAAGGGCCCTATATCCCTCTCTCATCCATTTTAATACAACACCGTACAGCGACAAAAAAACATGGTGTATCTGGGGCAGACTGCGCTGCGGGACTTTCAGCAACTTCAGGCTACTTTTGCGTTCAGACGCTTCAGAAGCAACTTACACAAAAGGCCAACAGAGAGTAGGGCTGGGCGATAAAACGATTACGATATGTATCGCGATAGACACGTGATCGATATCAATAAAAAATGTGTTCGATAAAACGTTCGATATTTTTTATTCTTCGTCGGAAGAAAACAGAGGTTGCGAAGCTAGTTTGGATCCGAACAGGTGTTCCGGGCAATTCGGTTTCCCTATGTTTCCCCTGTCTATCGGGAAATAATGTTTCCCCTAATATTAAATCAAAGAGGTATGTGAAATGTCTGAAAATCACTCAAGTACATTATTACATGTGAATACTGTATTGTTATTAGTACCGAGGCCCAGAGTTGCTGTATACCTGTTTTAACAGGGGGGAACCAAATATCCTGGATGTCAGGAAATAATGTTTCTCCTAATATTTAGGCAAATATGTATGTGGGATGTCTGAAAATCACTCAGGTACAGTATTACATGCGAATACAGTAGTTCGTCACGCATAATATAGTCTTATAAGAAATACTATACCGTTTTCATCAAGAAATATCTCTATCCAGCGAATTAAATACTTTCATTTATTATCAGTAAAAACAAAAAACATGTGATGTTTTAAAATATGTGGCTTGTTTACCTCAAGAGCTTCGTAAAAAGACATGAAAACAACAGCGAAACCGTGTACAAATCAGCGCGCGACAGGGGAAACATAGGGAAACTGAATTGCCCGGAACACCGGAAACGCAGCTGTCATAAATGGTCGTAGCACAGCAAAACAACTGCTTTATGGAAGTTCTGCCGGTTTTTTGTGAATCACTGTGACGGTCGCCTCGCCCTTCCCTAACGCCGCTCGCCCCCCGTCTCCTGAATATTAAGTTATAGGTCTGTATCCTTTCGGTTTGTATGTGTCATGTTGTCCGGTTTTTCGCGTATCCCGTGTTTCGTTTCGAGTCTGCCGTGTCTTTTGTTTCCCCTTCTCTCTTTCCTCTCTGTTTACGGCGCACTTCCGGGTTCCGGCTCCCTACGTATCGCGTCTTCCTCGTTAGTGTTTGCATGTGTGTCTTTTCCTAGCACAAAACCTGGACTGAAAATATACTTGAATAGTTCAACTTCAAGTATGATTAGAGTAAGAATAACTTGAAGAGTTACTTTTTCATATTTCTGCAGGTTTTATATTTCAAACAATGTTACTGTACTGTATCAGGTTTGTTTTTTTATATTACAGATGTACTGTATCTCAGTCTACGTCAGTTTTATTTATGTTTACAAAACACTGCACATATTTTAAAAACACTTTATTTTCCATGGTTGTTGACATGTTTAAAATAAAAATGTTTAAATGTAATATATTTTTCTCCTGGTCTTTATTTTAAATGGGTCATAAAAAATGTCAATAATTATCGATATCGACCGATATGAAACACTCATATCGTGATACAGTTTTCAGTCATATCGCCCAGCCCTAACAGAGAGACACCAAAATGTGACATCTGACTGCACTTTCCCATCGATACTAGAAATGTCGTCTCATTCACAAAAGTACTTAACCACAAAATTGTGACTGAAAATTGCCAATCAAAATTGTGACTGAAACTGGGTCCCGGTGGCCTGTGGACTGGATCTAGTGGGGGGGGTGGGGGGGGGGTCTTCCCTTGCCCTATGCTGCCACTTCTTCCCTCTCATTCAATGCTCCGACAGAAACGTCCAACCTGACCGAGGCCACATCCTAGTGAGGCCATCATGAGCATACACAGAATGTCAACGGAATGATGTCAAGACAACCCAAAGGATCATTTAAAAAAAAAAAAGAATGAAGAACAGAGATGTGAAATGCCAGCTGAAGGAGGGTCATGCTGAAGGGGATGTGGAAAGACAGGGAATGTGCAGCAGCAAGACACAGCCAACCTGCTATAGGATCCTCTACTATAACGGTGATGTTCCTGTGTCTCCCTCCTCCATACAGCCAGACAGAAGGGGAGAAAGAGAAGGGTTAGGGTGACAGCAGTTGCAGGAAGACCAGCAGGGAGGAAACTCAAGATGTGCTCAGCTGAGGGTAACCGGAAGCGATATCAGGAGAGTCGTTCTTTGTGGTTTTCATCATGTGATCATGGTCGCCCCCTACAGGTCCCAGAGGTCATCGCAGCTGCCTGCTCTTTATCCTCACCTTGACTGTGCTTCAGGGCCACCCCGGTGTCGGAAAGGGACCGGCTGTGTCCCCGGCCGCTGCGGACAGATGTCCCCTGGCCCTCCGTGAACGAGGAGCGGCGGACCGGCGGTGGGGCCAGGGTGGCCGAGGTAGACCGGGTCGCTGGTCCCTCCCCCGCCACGCCCGAGGCGGAGCCGGCAGAGTCACACCGCCACCTCCGCCGGCCGAGGTTCCCTATCGCCAGGTACTCGGGTCCGTCGTCCAGGTCCCCGTCCGCCGAGTCCGTAACGTCTCCCGGCTGAGTCGGGCCCGGCTCCGTCACAGAGATCTGGGGCTCTGGTGGGGAGCTGGTCCAATCAGGAGGTCCTCGCTGGCCAGATCTGCATGCCCAGGGCGCCCCAGAGGAAGCGTCGGACAGAAGGGACCCTAAGGAACAGAGAATATCCCCCCCAATAAAGCCTACATGTGGACCCTTCCACAGCCCGTTCTGTTGGATATGATGACAAAGGGCAGACACAGCAAATCACAACACAGCGGCACCTGCGGGTCACAAACACAATCCATTCCAGGAAAGTGGTCGTGAACCAAGGCAATTCTTCCCATAAGAAAGCATTGAAATTCAATTAATTTGTTCACTTTTTAATCAATTTATTTTGTTTTTTTATAGAAAAAAAAAAGAGTAACACAGTATAGTGTGGCGACGGGCGGACCGAGGCATCGCGGGAGCAGAGAGCGACATGGAGACTTGCTCGCCGGGGAAATCACGTTCTTTATTAACCGTCCTTAACCCTTGTATCGTTGTTAATGTTAATGGTTGCGTTTCCATATTGTCGCGCGTGTGTTTGCCCGTGTCTTGTGTGTACCCGGTCCGATACTCGCATGTATTTAGCATGTATAAATCTTCCACCGTGTGTGCATCTTGCGGTTCGGCGTCTGACAACCTTGTGTTGTCTGTGTATTTGGGTTCGGTGCTCGTTGGGTGCCTGTTGTGGTCATTCTACTTACGATTGCACGCAGGGCATGCTGGGACAGGAATCTGGTCGAGGAATCTGTTCGTCGACCAAATTTTGTACGTGAACCAATGCATTTTTTCCCCGAAATTTTTGGTCGCAAACCAAATCGTTCGTAGACCACAGCATTCGTGAACCGCAGGCACCACTGTATTATTAATGAATACTATGAAATACATTATTTCACTAAATTCAAACAAGCAGTACAGAGTTCACAGCAACCCCTAGAGGGACACATTCTGTATGGACGCTGTTGTCATACCTGCGTGGTCGTCCTGCAGGGACGACTGGGAGACAGTGAGGCACCGTGGTGGTAGCCCCCCCAGCCCCCCCCCACCGGCCAAAGGCAACATGCAGAGGCTGTGACTCTTTGGCAGGCCGGGCAGCGGCTCCCTTAGGGACGACAACTGAAGATAAAGATGGGCGGGGTCAGCAGTGCAGGCGGTAGCCAATCAGGGAATATAATGGGTGGTGCATGTTTGGGAGGCGGGGCTAACCATGCCCGTGTCCACGAGGGCCAGCAGCCGGGGGTCATTCTGCTCCACGGCCTCCAGGCACTGGAACATGGCTGCCACATGGGGCTCGCTCAATAGGAAGGCCTCATCTGAGACAGGGGGAGTCCAATTTACTCATTTGGACACATTGTCGCCATACCTTCAGCTCATGACTTAAGCACGTCTCCCCTATTCATTTAAATGGTACATTCCTGACCCTTGCTTCACATGGTCACTGGAATGTGTGATACAGAAACACACAAACGAAGAATTTGTTCCTGACAGGAGACCAAAACAGCCTTAAATCATGTGGCCACCTCGAAAATGACTATTTTATTTTTTTTTAAAGACACGGGGACAGGGTGTTGCTTCTCACCGTTGTAGAACTTGCGTGTGTTGGCGGCGCATTTCAGCAGCGGCCGCAGCTGGCCGGACAGACAGTGGACCTGCAGACTGTGAAGCAGCCAGCGCTCTGCCTTGTGCGCCTCCCCCACGCCCACGGCCCCGCTACCCAGCACCGGCTCCAGCTGGCTGAACTGCGGGGGCGACACGGGTACAAGCGCTCAGGTGGGAGGCTGGAGCAGAGCCACGGCACCCCCGTGTCCGACAAGGGCCTCGAGCGACACGCAGTCACGGAAGCCGGGTTCATTACGTCAAGTCGCGGGCGAATTACGACTAAAAACGCAGCACTATGCAACCAAAACTGCATTCCGAAAACGAACCCTGCATTGTCACACCTGTGGTATTAATAACCACTTCACTGAGGAATTCGCAAGTGATCTCCACTGAAGCGAGCCGTCGTCGTTCCCTATGCCCTAATTCCGCGTTCCAGTTATCATCGGATTCCACATGCAAACCAGGAGAGAAAAAAAAGAAAAGAAAAAAAACTGCCTCTGGAAGTATTTCCTGGCAGCCAGCAGGGCGGCGTAGGGATTTAAGCGGGCAGGGGGAGTCAGGGGGAGTCAGGGGGCCTCTTACCTGCTCGACGTGAACAGCCAGGTGGGGGCTGACCTGACGGATGCACCAAACAAACCGCCAGAAATCCTTCTGTTTACTGTAAACCTGCGACAGAGAAACACTCTGCGTCGTCGCTTTGAAGCTGCAGCCACACTTCACTGTCACAATCAGAGCGCAATTCCTGCATCTGCAGCTACTGCCAGCCTGCTACTCTCAACAGGTTACATATCGCAACAAACGGGAAAAACACTGAATGACAAGTTAGTGTTTACGAAGGAAAAAATACACAACGTATGAGAACATTCCTGTGTTACCTATAATGTGACAAGATTTTCATTGTCTTCAACACAGTAAAATAAAACATCTGTATGTAAATTCAATCACAACGCATCAAACTGTCAACAAAGCATTCGTGCTTTGTTGACACTTTGTGTGACTGTAACTCTTTAAACTCAACCAGTTAGTTGAAACAAAACCTTGGTCTGGATTTCTACTTTCCAGACCTGAACTTTCCAACTTTGTCTGTAATGGATTCCTTTTGCGAGCAATATTGATGGTGTATTTATACATTTGCTTGAGATATCAACTCATACAGCTTATAGTTCAGCCTTGTGGTCTCCATGCCCTTAAGCTTTGACTTTGACCCATAAACCTGAGAGTGATACATCAGGACTTTCAGGATCTACCTACCAACCATCAGCAAGGTGCCGCCTCACTGCCCAACCCCAGCACCGTCCCAGACCCCTGGTCCTCCTTACCTGCTCCTGCTTGAGGCCATGGCTCAGAATGTTGCTGAAGTCCTTATGGAGCCGCTGCAGGCCGCCGTAGCGGGACCACACGTTGGGGTTGTTGGTGGACAGCAGGCCCTCCACCGTGGTCTTCAGGCTGGAGAGTAGCTTCCAGCGCTCTCGCCTGTCCGGGACGACAGAAGGACAGCAGCCGTAAAAACCCAGAACTCAACCACAACAACCCATATTTACATAATTCTTACAAAAGCTTGTCTACATAATAGTAGATGTTGCTGAGGTACGTTGGAAGGAGATGTCTGGTAAATTAAATTCACGGTAAATATGTTCATTATATAGGAGGTGAAATGTACACCGACAGACCAGATGCTTATTTTCTGGCAGTTGCCAGCACTTATCAGAAAGGACACAGGACCTGGAAATCAGTGGTAATCAGTGGTAATCAGAAGGTGCTGAAACACTCAAGTAACATGACAGCGATGGGGGGGGGGGGCACAGGCACCAACACATGGTGCTGAAAACATACTGGGCATCTTTAAGAATAAATCTAGATTAATAAAGGACAGAGGCGAAAACTATATATACATTAAAATACTTATAATGAAATTTGATTCTTTACTGATCCCCATGGGGAAATTCTCCTTACACCCCCTCCAACTTGCTCTCTGAAGGTCTGCATTGTCGTCTTCTTATATACATATATATATATTTCCCACTATATAATTTCAACAGAGCTACCTGATCCGCGCAAATATGTGCTGGAACGCAGTCAAAAACAGGCAGAGGTTAAATTAAGCACTGTTGGTGATAAAAAAAAATTTGAAGAAAAATCACTTTTCTTTATGTTCCTCGAGTCAGCATTTGGTAACAGTCCTCAGTTATGTACTTGGACGGGCTGAAGCAGCACCCATTAGCGAATGGGCCTCCAGAAAACAGACAAGCCGTTTTAAGACGAACCTGAAACCAGTCAAGCTAAAAATGCCTGTGAAAAAGAATCATGCGCCACATGAGCAACAAATAAAACTGCGCCTGGCAGCCTGATACCCCGTGGTTTGCAAGCGGCGGAGAACGAACCTTTTCGGCCTAATTGCAGAACAAGAAATGCGGTGAGAGGCCAAACAATGTTTTCACTCATAACTTATAGAGGCCCACACACCTACAGGCTGTCACGGGTGTAAAGGGCATTCGGATCTGTCAAACCTGAGCGCAAACCTGAGGCACAGACCCCCCCTTCCCTTCTGCAGGGACAGCTGTGTTTGCTGGGGCCCGAGAAGCGGCAGTAATATCAGCCATGGCGTTATGCCGGAGGGGGGAGTCACACAAGCACGGATCTCATAAGGATTAAGGGCACATTTCGAGTTAAAGGGCAGCGGAAACGCGCGCGCACAGAATCGGTTTTTTTTTTTTTTTGTTATTTATGCTTGTTGAACAAACACAGCAATTTAACATTCTGCACATAACCAAGCAGCAACTGTAACAAATTAAAAAATGTGCAATTTCCATATTTATGTGCATTTAGTCTAGAAAACTCTACTTCTGCGAACTTACAAGAACCTTATTGTATAGGTATCTTGTACATATATAGTTTATAGTACTCTCCCATTCAATTTATGCCTCGAATCTATTTCATTGTAAATATACTGTACATCTGTTGGCGTGTTCCAAACTAAATCTCATTGTACTTACAATGACAATAAAGCATCCATCTATATAAAAATAAATATATATAAACTAAAGACAGAGGGGGGATTATCCATCTGGAAAAGAAATCAATTTCGTACACAATTTCTTATTACTGCCATGCACTTTCTAGGACACTCTAAAGAGTCATTTTCAAAAGCAATAAAAAAATCTACACTTATGAATATAAAACTTGCAATTAGAATGAAATTACTACAAACAGAATCTAACGTGTGTGTCGATGCGCAGCAGCAGACGCTGGAGACGTAGGTTTAACTCAACCGTGCTATTGCCCTGTACGTATTACACTGCAGACCTTATCTTCATAAAAATGCAGTTTTAAAACACATCTTAACCCCGAGCACCACAAGTCAACATTACAATCATAACCTGGCTGATAAACGGACCATTTTTTTTCCTTCATAAAGGATACAGTCTGGAAATTGTGTAACACGTACATGTTTTACTGCCGTGTACGGGCCGAATTACGTCTGTGTTTTTACTGCGATTATAAAAATTAAAGTAAAACAACCTGATCATACAAAACGCCACCGGTCCACCTTCGGATGCAATTCAGCGGCAGCCCAGACAAACAGCGGTCAATTTATTAGGTACATCTGCTTGTTAATGCAACCAGCCTGTATTACCGACGGTGATTCATATCGCCGAAAGTAAATACGTAAAGCATAAAATCAAGGTCTAGGGCAGGGGTGTCAAACCCCACTCCTCGGGGGCCGGAGCCCTGTGTAGCTTAGTTCTTTCTCTGTTCTACCACAAATGATTCAGCTCCAGAGCTGTGTGCTAATTAGCACAAGCAGTTGAATTAGGTGTGTTAAACAAGGATGAACCAAAAACTGTGCAGGGCTCTGACCCCCCAAGACTGGAGTCTGACACCCCTGGTCCAAGGGATCAGGTAATAGATGGCCATGCATTGGAATGGTTAACATATTTAATCTACGCAACATTAAATGTGTGATTGCTGGTGCTGGACATGGTGTATCCAGCCTCGCAGAAACACTCACTTTCCTTAAATTTCCACGTTACAGTGATGCACCATGTTAAGCACAGACGTTACAGCTAACAGGAAGACCGCAAGTGTCGAAGCAACACCTCGGTCTAACAGTGGTGAGCAGAAAGGCTCCGATGTGTATATCTACCCTTCAGGGCAGGCAAAAGTCAGTCTGAGCCGATGCTAGCCAAGTGCACTTAATAAAGCGGCCGCTGAGTGCACATCTGCCTGTTAATATAGTATAAAAAGAAGCCCCCGCAGACGCGCGGACCTGCACACGGCTGCACGGCGGTCCGGTGCGCCCACCACAGTCAGCTGTATCGGGTAACCCGAAGAGCTAGCAGGCTAGCAGGCTAGCCGGTCATGTGCTGAAGCCTAGCCCAAAAACCGCTATCAGGGATCGACAGGCAGGGGGTGGGATGCAGGCTTTTTAGAACTTCCCAGACAAAAATAACCTCGCCGAGACCCAGCAGCCAGGAAGTAGGCGGCTTACTCGCCGGTACGTCGATGAACATCGCCGCCCAGCTCGGGTCATTGAACCATTAGCTTCGGGGTGACCGGGGGGGTGCAGCGCCGGCCGATTAGGCGGCATTATGGAAACTCCTGTCTGGCCGCAGCTGCACGGATCAGAGATGCACCTACCTGTGTTCGCCGGCCTCTACATCTGTAATCTCCATGATTGCATCTGTGTGCCGCGATCGGCACTTGGTGGGGTGGGGTGGGGTGGGGGGGGGATGAATATCACCTCCGACTTCCTTCACCTCCCACTCAGAAGCAAATTGTGCTGTCAAAGCCGCCCGCCGGTCCACTTTTAAAATAGGCTGGTCGGTCGGCGCCGGGCACTTCGTCACGGCGATGGTGAGGCGCTTTCTGCTGGACATCGGCGTCCGCGCTACTCCATCGCCTCGCCGACTCTCAGTAGCTGTCAAAGTCTGGAATGCGCCACCGCCTACACTCACGCTGCTCCTCCCTCCAATTTCCTCTTTCTAGCAGATGCAGGAGTCAGGACTACGTTACCCACAATGCACCACCGTCTATGTTCATGCATGCGAAAGTCATGACTACGTTACCCACAATGCACCTCGGCCGATATTCGTAGCGGAAGTTCTATTGCTTAGAACTTACTTTTCTCATAAAACTGAGTATAAAAATCATATACGCTAATAGATATTTGTTTTGAAAACGAAGCCGTTATTGGTAAAGATTATTTAACCAATGCTTCTCCTCTACCTGTTCAGTCTGTAATGTAAGTCGCATACCCCCCAAAAGAGAGAAGATGAACGTTATACAGACAATTAATCGTACGAGACATACACACATTAACGTCAGACACCGGAAACTGTTGAGCATGTTTTATTTTACTGTAGTAGATATTCACAGGATAGGCAATATCAAGTCAACAAGTGCAAAGAAATGGAAATAAATCATACGAGTTTGAAAGAACTACTTTCAACTATTTCTGGGAGCAAGGTGGTCATAGAGTACCCGAGGAGGACGGGATTAACTGACAGTATCTAGTTTATTGTATAACTATATATGAGTGTATAGGAGGTGAGAAACCTGATCCATAGCCCATGATAGACGTCGTAGCGTCTGAAAAAGGTAATTGCCAACCGTACAGAAGAGGGCGCCAACGCAACAACTTGGATACCAAGCACCCAGAACCGACAGAAGAAGAGCTGGCGCAGAGTGCGCATGCGTTCTCTGATATTAATGGATGGAGGTTTAATAGTGAATGGAGCAGAAGCGTATATTAGTCTGAGTCTTTTGAGATCGAAAAAAAATAATCAGGAACTGTCACAAAACAGCATGAGTGGCGTTGGGTTCAACTCCGGTGGGAGCTCCGGGCTGAGAGCCGGATTGGGGCTAGGAGAGAGCTCGGAGGGTGTCGACAAAATCGACATGTCTCTGGGTAAGGCCACGCAGTCTGTAGTGGGTAATGGGCAGGGGCAGCGGTGCCCGGCGCATTATGGATATGAATGGATAAGCAGCTCGTTAGAGGAAGTAAAACATGCGCGATTATTTGTTTCAGTGGTGCAGGTGATTTATTACAAGGGTTAAGAAGACCTTACCACGCCGCGTCCTTCACAGTAAATGAGTACGTTAGCAAGAAATTTACCTTCAAAAAAGACACGTTCATTGGATCGAGCATTTTGTCATTAACGCGTTTTTAACCCACTTTACCGTATGTTACTTTTTAAGCAGCCTGTTGTGCGGGGATTTAATAAATCAAATTGTGTTCTATATCAGTGTTACTGAATTGCAATATGTGATTTATGGCACATATGAAATATCACAGTGTCCGTATTGCCTGCTTGCTGTTCAGTTCATATCTAGTAAGTCAAACTCGCTCTGCTGTCATCTGCAGATGATATAATTAAGCTGAACAGGAAAGAGCAGAAGACCATTAGAGAAGGAAACCACAAGCTCTGGGCAAATGGCCATTTTCAGCAGGGAAGGAGAGTCGGATCCTGGCCTGGAGGAGCTGCACAGAGAGGTACTGAAACCTTTTCTGGGACGTTTCTGTCCGGTCCACACACAATGGCCCATCCATGCCTTTTTGTAAACTGGGCAAATCACAGCAGTCAGATTTAAGACCTTTAAAGGCGAAACTACATGCACAACACAAGATTAAATCTTTTTTTTTTTTAGCAGGAAGGACAATTCCGGTTGATATATCATCCATGTTAAGTATTATTTATCAATCAAATACTTTCAGCGCAATAGTCATGTTGACCAATGGGCTGTAATTGTCTGGTTCTGTTATAAGTGATACCCATATTTGTCAAAGGGTAAAAGCAAAGGTTGTTCTGAAAGCCTGAATAAATTGACCTTGCTGGGCCGTGCATTTTTAAGGCATATATTTCTTAGCTGTTTAAGAAATGGTTGTATTCTTGTCCTTGTTTATCACTGAAAGGAAAGATATACGCACAGATCATTGATTCCCAGGCTCTTAACGCCGTCTTGTTCTGCAGGAGCAGGTTCAGGTTCAGCACGGCTAGGATCACGAGGGCGAAAAATCGCCGCTGTTGTTGGACGGCGCCGGGGACAAGGGGTCATCACAGGATTAGCGGCTCGGCGAAGTGCCGCACTCCGCAAAGGGATCAGTCCGTTTAACCGACCGGCACTGACTCAGGTATGGCAAACAGTAGAGTCACGTTGTCTGTATGACGTTCAGTTTCATTAGAGTCCCTCTGCTGGCTCATAGGCGACTCCAGGCTTTTCTGCCAAGGGGTGCAAGATGAGAGAGTCCAACCAGTCATTCATCCAGATACACCTGTAAAAAAAATGTAAACACATTGACAGTATATTATTATTCTTTGAAATGACTAACCCAAGCCACATTAAAGTTACACACAAATGTAGCTTAACTTAATTTGTTCAAATATTTTCCTCTAGCAAGGCAAGTTTATTTTAATAGGATGATTTAGACACAAGGCAATTCAAAGTGCTTTACAAAGGCAGAATGACATATTTAAATAAGACATTAAAATCACATTTAAAAGACAAAATAATAATAAGAAAAACTAAAAGTCAAACAAACAAATAATAAGGGCTGCATTTGTTATTGTATATTATTATGTGTGTGGTTGTTTTGAACTGAAAGTTGTTCCTATTTTGTTTAATCTGTAGCAGTCGCGTAAAAATCCATTTGTACTGCTGGCTAGTTTATGGGGCTAATTCAGGTTATGTTGCCACTAGGGCAGAGAAGTGGGTCAGTTATGTAGCAGGTAGCCTGATGACACCAACTGTAGGGCCCTGGAGTCACGGGCGTCCCCGAATCACCCCATGTCAGGTGACCTCATCATCGATGGCACTCTCCACGTGTGGACACCCATGTGCAGTCTGCTGATTTATATGGATTGGGGCCGTGTGATCCGAGTCGACGGTAAACAGTAGATAAGACCTTCCAGTCTCTGTGCTGTGCTCTTACTTTGACCTGGAATCAGAACATCAACATATTTTTCTTGGGGGGGGGGGGTGGGGGGTGGCATTTGCATTGCAATGGTGATGATTTAACCCTATCATGCCCTGGTCTTACCTTCTGTCTTACCTCACGTCTCTCTTCTCTCTCCTATGCCGCCCCCCCCCCCCCCCCCAAAAAAAAAATGTATAAATAAATCTCAGAGACCCCGGACCCTCGTTAAGCATCGTCCAACGCCAAACAGGCAGACAGACATCCATAGACGGGCGCCCCGGCAGACGGATGCACAGAGGGCAGCTGCCGCAGGTCTGCGCAGACCCATCCAGCTGCGCAGGTGGTGAGTGAGCATGTGCAGTCTGCTTCTAATGTTAAGTTAGAACAGGGAAATCATTTAACGGGGCACAGGTGCCTGTGACAGTTTCTGGATCTCGCCGCACGTGTTCCTCACACAAGTGGCTCACATGGGTGAAACGCATCACAATGGGTCTTGATAGCTACCCCCACCCTTCGCTTTTTGTTTAGGACCCCAGCTCCAATCCACCAGACCCAGAGGGACGCCCGGCAAGCCACCTTCCTCTACCGGAGGGGCCTCAAGGTATCGACCCCACACCATGCCGGCTGCAGCCTCTCCTATCCGCTGCCCCATGTCTGTCTTGGATATAAACACTCTCTCCCTTCCTTGCCCCCCCCCCCATTTCTCAATTCTTAGGTCTGCACCCAAGTGCAAAGCCCCCCTGCACCCCCAGCCACACAAAGGACGCGCCCGTAAGTACCCCCCCCCCCCCATTTAATTTGTAAAAATCATTGAGTGCCCCCAGTATTAGAGAGAAAATAATTTCCATTCATTGTTTAATTATATGCTTTATAAATGGGTATTTTATCATTTATGTTTGAAAATGTCTTGACTTTACTATTTATGTTGGGGGGGGGGGGGTAGAAAATTATTTCCTTCCCTCTTAAAGAATCGAGCGTGAAGTTTTTTTTGAGGGGGGGCTTGCAGTTTGAGATTTTTCTCCCTCTATCCACTAGGTGGCGCACCTCGACAACCAACACTGGAATTTTGACGGTGTCCATCGACAACCCAACAGCCAGAACGCAGCCGGAGTGCGTTTCACACAGGCGATTAGCCTAGCTGTGTTAATCGAAGTCCAAATAGATTTTTTTTTTATCTCTGCCTCTTAACTAAGCAGCCTGCAGGGTGTTTAATATAGAATGTTCTACTCTGATCCACAGGCCCCCCCGATCATGGACATTGCACCCCCACATTCCAGCCCCCGGTCCTCTAAAGGAGGAAGAGGAGGAGGGGGAGGTGGAGAGGAAGCCCCCCAAGGGGGTGCCGCTCCAGTTCGACATTAACAGCGTGGGCAAGCAGGTGACTTTTCCACATCTTAAGTGTTTCCAGGCCAGTCACCTCCATACACTGACCTCCAGGGGGGGGGAGGTGAAGAGAATTTATTTTATTCAATTTCAGTAGTATTTTTATTTTTTTTTAAAAATCTGTCATTTCACAGTATTAGTTTAGTTAATTTTTTCCAAATGTTTTTTTCTTTAAGTGCCGTAAGGACATGGTTTCAGTCTACGCTCTTTTTATTTTGTTTGAACTGTCGGTTTTTCCCGCTTCCTACATGCCGTGTCCCGGTGCCACCAGACCACGATGACCCTGAACGAGCGCTTCCGCATCCTGAAGGAGCGGCGCACAGCCGTCCGGGACAGCAAGGGCGGGCGCTTCGTCACCGTGGGTTAGCCCGTCCTCCCCCGGCGTGGACGTCCGCGAGAGGGAGAGCGGAGGAGCGTTCGGGGGGGGGGGGGGGGGGGGGGGGGCGAGCGGGCAGACGCGGCCCCCTCCCGTGCCGACATCACCCACACACACCTGACCTGGGCCACAGGGACGAGTCGGAGAGGTTGTTGACGACCAGCATTTTATTCAACCCAGTCATTTTCCAGGTGGCCATCGTAAGAGGACAAGGCAAGGAACAAGAACAGACTGCACATCCCTTTAAAATCAGCAGATATCCGGAGTTCATGTTCCTCGCAAATGATATATTTTTGTTTCAATTTTTAAAATGTTTATTTTCCTGATGATATGAGCATTGTTACTGCGTTTCAGTTTTTTAGTTCTTTGGGAACATCCTCTACATTCGTCAGGGCTAATGTTACTTTTTATGTTATTGTATTTTATTTTAGAATGTGGGGGCCATTACATTGACCGCAGTTTCCATTGAGCTTCATTTGGTGCCAGGGAGCAGTGTTAGCAGTATGCACCAGAAAATGATTTCCGTTACTTGGCGTCCTTTACAAAACCATTTTAAAAACAAAAAAACTATTTTGTCTGTTTTATAAGAATGTTTCAAATAAATGTGCCACATTGTACTTGCTGGCTTATTTTTTGACATCCTATATCCTGCTTAAATGTGACATTGAGACTACCTATGGCAATCCGTTAGCGTCACTCTACAAATTCTTGTTTCAGGCAAGGTGCTTTTTTTTTAATCAGTCTATGGCATGTTTTCTCAGTGTAGCTCAATGCATGGAGATCACGTGTTCTCCCTGTGTTGCGTGAGTTTTCTCCTGCAGTCCAAAGACATGTACTTTGGGTGCCTCCCATTGTGCGATTGTGCTGGAACGGACTAGGACCCCCTCGGGGGTGTTTCCCCTTCCTTGTGTCCTACGCTGCCTGTGATAGGCTCCCACCCCCAAACCCTGATACCTGATAAGTGGATGAAAGATGAATGGATAGAAATATTCATGCATATGAAATTAGCCGGTCTTCAAGCTAAATGTAATTAGCCTCTGTAATAGTATTTTCCTGTAAGCTTGTCTGAACGAGTTTAGAATTGGGTGCAATGCAGCGTTTCCTTTCTGGTGTTCTGTGAACCGCGTGTACGTGCCATTCGGTATTGCGGGATGAGGAAAGTCTTCGAGACGAGCGCTGTCAGTTGGACCTGTGGGAACTTGATGTTTTCTGCAACACACTGTCACCAGAGGCCTCAGCACTCCTGAGATGTTGCACAATGAGTTACCAAGGGTTTCCCGACAACAAACACACACCTCTCAACGCTGCATTCTTGGTCTCCTGCTGCATTGACTCGCGTTAGTCGGTTTTGCGGTACGGCCGTGCACATGTCACCGGACGTTTTGGTTTATGGCGGGTGGTTTTTCGGAAGTCTGGAGTCGACGCTCCGCTTCCGAAGTGAAGACGGGGCTGGTAAGGCCGCAGTAGTGCGAGGTTCGGTGAAAGCACGACACGAAAGGCCAAGGCTTCCGGAGACCTTAAATACTGCCCTCAGCAGGACAGAGCAGGTTTGCTGGACCCCATCTCCATGGCCTCCCGTTTCTCTCTCTGCAAGCACATTATGTGCTGTTCTATGCAAAGATCCCATGCTGGTCTCATGAGGGTGTTCTTCTGTAATATAATGCGAGATGTTATGTCAAGGACAAGCAAAAAAAAAAACATCTGTGCACATACACCCTATACGAATACATGTCAGTTCTGTAAACTTTTGTCCCTCCATTGAAATTTTAAAATGATTCATTAGCATGACCATTTTTATTTCATTAGCAGACACTTTTTTACAAAATGATATATTTTTGTTTGTGATGTTTTTGTTCCTGGAGCGACGGGTTAAGGGCCTCGCTCAAGGGCCTAAATTCTTTGCCCACCCTGGGATTTGAACCAGCAATGTTCTGCTCACAACATCTTAATCCTCTGAGCCCCATACCACCACCACCCTATATTTATAGGAAAGCTTGAGGTATGACCAGGTTTGAGCTAAAAGCCTTGGTGGGACAGAGAGACTGTGCTGTCCACACAGTGTGGGGCTGCTGGTAAATATAAGTAATTGAAAAGCATAAAATAAAATTAATCTGCAGCATCGCAAGGCCTAAGTTTGAGATACCCCACTTTGTGGGGACAGACCACACGTCATCTGTTATCTGGGCATGCTTAAACAAAGGCCTTTGGATCACATCTAAGATAGAGAACCTAGACCACATTAGGTGGGTGACAGCAGCAGGTGACTCACTGTTTAATTATCACCTGTCCACCCCCTGCCCCCACACTCGGGGAGGTGCTTTGTGCAGTTGAAGGCCCCGGGCTTGTCCTTCACTGTGCAGCCTTTTCGTTTTCTCCCCATCGCCCAGAGGCGAGTGACTCACGGAGAATTCTCTCCAGACGATCGGGGCATGAGGCAACATCTCCAATCAGCATGCTCTGCACGTCACCGGTGGTGTTTGTGGCCGACGAAAATGGTCATTGTTCAAATGACAGGTTGATCACATGTGGGACCTGTCGAGCACGCATTGCATAACCCACTGTTTATTGTCCTTCCTTTGTCAGGCCCCAAAGTAAAGGAAAACAGAGTGTTTCAAAAGAACTCTGGCGTCATGGCCCCTGCTATTTCACATTACCTTTGTGCACAGTAGCACAAAGATTATATTGCCAAGTACACCCAATTTTATTTGGAATCTACTCCAGGACCAGGCCAACGAAGCGTGGAACATTGTTTACATCTTCCGGAGAACCTGACATTTATTTTCCAGTGTATTGCATGACTGCAAGGGGGGGGGGGGGGTGAGGGAGCCTGCAGGTGTCTCACTGTGCCAGCAGGCATGATAGCGATCAACTTCAACCAAAATTCCACATAATCGACGTGAAGAAAATGCGCCAATCTGATAAGCGTGACCATTTTTCCAATTCCCATTAAATTCAGAATCTGGGGGATCTTGTCATTTTGAGTCTCTGCAAAAGGTCCAGGGACCTTTAGGGTCATGACAAGCTCAGGATTTTAACTGACAGTCCACCCCCTCCAAAATTGACTAATTTATTCTTTTTTGGGGAGGGAGGGCAGAGCGGTGATGGCGGTTCAGTGAAGTAGCTGCAAGAACTTGATTTGTGACTGAATAGCCTCAGGTGGGGATCTCTGCAGGTTTTCTGGCTCCTCTTCCGCACATTGAATCTCATTTGGTTTCAGCAGCATGAAGACAGATAAAACACATAAAACAGACGGCAAACTGCTTGGATTAAAATAATGGTGAGTAAATGAGACGCCACAGGATTTGCTCAAGTAAAAATATATTTTTCCAAGGCTCAGTGATAAAGCTCATACAGAACACTTTGCAATTCCTTCAGACAAAAACAGAAACTAAATGACAATATTGCAGTTGTAGACTCTCACCACGGTAACCAGTCACACAAATGGGCAACCGGAAAGCGAGCCCAGTCAGCAACAATGACATCGCCGTTTTCAGAGTCAAGGTGCACGGGGTGGGGCGGCACAATGAGGGGGGGAAAAAACACAGAAAGGACATACCGGACTTCTCCATACGCAATTTGCTGGGTCCAAATCAGATTTTGAAAATGGGCAGATATAGTTTCACCTTCTCAAATTGAAACGGTGTACACTACATTCGAGAATATGAAAGTCATGGCTAAAGATTGAAAATCGTCAATGTAAGAAAATGGTCTGCACAGGAGATTCTAAACACAATGTAAAGCGAAGATGCATTCAGGTCAGTCTATGCAGTCAGTGAAGACCCCACGGTCTGCATTTCTTCTTTTGAATCTCCAATGTCAGCATCTCGCCGTATATTTTGTTTTAATTGTTCGCAGACTGACGCAATAAGAGTGCTGATTAAAAACATGAGGTAAGAAAGTGGTTCGAAGATTATAAATCATGCAGAACATGCTAAAGACCAACAAAATATTTTGTTGTGAAGGAGAAAGGAAAAAAAACTAAAAATACATAAAGTGTGCCTTACAAAACAACTGAATTACACAGCTTCGCATCTTTGGTTACAAAGTAGGTTGAACAATTTCACAGCTTTTTTTTTCCCCACCCAACAAAAAATATATATTTATATTTATGCACAAGACAACTTTTTTCTCCAAAGGTAGGGGGAAGTATGGCAATCACCTTTCTGTTCTTAGACAAAGCAACCAGAAACAGAAGTGAACAGTCTTCTTCATCAAAATAGCCCACCAAAGATTTCAATTAAGATTCCGTTTCACAAAAACTGGTGTTTACCTGTACAAACTTGCTATGTTTATAATACTTTACACTCTATACAAAATGTACATTCAAACTGGATCGTAACTAACGTAAATAAACAATCCCAAAGTAAAATTGCCATTAGTGTTATAGCTATGCCAGGATTTTTATTGCCTATATATTTAACTAGTTGACATAATACATCACCCACCTGCTGTGCGAAACTTTTACATTTCGAACTTAAAAAAGGTTTTTACTGATTCTGTGACATTTATGTTCATTGTTCATTGACGATATGAAAATAGCAGCCCAGTAATAAATAAACACAAACAGTGGAAGTGAACTGATGAACTGATTTCATGTTGAAGTATGGGTAGATATCCCAGCATCCCTCACTTCTGACATGAAAGGGAACAGGCCAAAGCGTCCCCCCACCCCATCCCATCTAGGGCAGGACACCGTTTTCACCTTTCCCCACTGTTTCCACTCAGAAAGCCATATCCTCTCTACCCAGTGAGCGATGCCCCCTCCCCACCCGGTCACACCACGCCACGCCACGCCACTCCACTGGCTGGCAGCTTCTCGCATCTACCCGGCCACCTGGGTCCGGGCCGCCCGACACCGGGAGGGGCCCAACGGCGCGCACACACCCCACGCGCCTCGTCACATTTTTTGAAGCTTGGGGTGAACAAGGTAAAAGACTCAATTAACTTTAAGATCTTAAATTCTCAAGAGGGTTTGTATTCTCCCACTCTCCATTCCCACCCCTCCCACTTCTGCCAGCCCTTGCCCCAGTCCAGGGGGGACAGCATAATGCTTCACGCGGAGGATGTGTTGTGCTGAGGGGGCAGGAGCTGGCCGGCCTCCTGAGGCGGGGGGGCGGCCTGGACCGCGGGATGCTGCTGTTGTTGCGTGGGGGTCCCACTGCCACCAGCGGTCTGCGAGAGCTGGGACAGCTGGTCGTTATTGGCCAGTGACTTGAGCACGGCATTCTCCCGCTCCAGCACAGAGTTCCTCTCGAACAGCTCCTTGATCTGCTCCTTCAGCACCTCCACCTCCTCACGCACCGCATACATCAGATGGCTTTTCACCAGATCCTGGATGGGAGGTAGAGGATACTTGCCAGTGATCTCAACAAAAACAGACCATATTTATACCACCAGTGCGAACACCACAATTACCCCAAAACCAGACACATTCAAATGAGCTTCCATTCAGATTGAAATGCAACACATTGTTCTACTGTTCTTTTGGAGCCATTAAAAGTTAGTTTTTTGGTTTTTTTTTTAAAGCAGTAGAATGTCTCCGAAAAACGACATGAGAGAGGCTGTAATCTTTGTCAGTAATTTAAAAACTTACCATAGCCTGTTCTATTTTATTGTCGATTGCCACAACACTTGCCCCAGAAGCACTAAAGGGGGAAAAAAAGAACAGCTTTAGGGATCACAGAAATCACATCCAAATTTATCCGCTCACCCATCCGACAAGCAGCTGGCTCAGAGTTTCAGACCAGACTCCCCATACTGAGCATATCAAGCTCAATGATGGTTATAAGACAGTTTAACAAGGTGCTTTGGCGCCCCCTACGAGACTGAATTAGGTAACTGGAACTGAATCGATAATTTGGACAAAGCAAGTTTACAACAGTAAACAAAAGTCCCCGTAATATTCAATTAACGATCTGTTGTCCGATGAAAGCGCAAAGGCGCGGTCGCTGAATGTCTATACCTGAAGAGACAATGACGTTAACATGACAGCGGAAAAGCGCTCAGCTTTACTGACGTACATCCGAAGGCATTACATTCTTTCCAAAAAAACATGCTGACCTAACCTTCAAAACACAACCATAAAAATCACCTGTATGCACACGATTACCGTCAAACGGAAATGTGTACCTAAGCTTATTATTACAGCAGGAATTTCTGCGACCCGGAACATGTCACTACAGTCGGGAAAAGAGAAATTCCCTAAAAGATTAAGTTAACGGTTAAGTGTAGTCAAGCACTGATTTTCTTCCAGATCATCGCCTGCATCTTCGATCATCTTCCCACTACAGCATGAGATGTCACTGATAAACGCATACCGAGCTGCAAACGTTTAAACAAAATATCCTTAATACGATCGGCAGTCCACGGTGTTCGATGCACGAACCTGTCAGAGTTTCCAAATCATCCTAGAAGGTTCGCTTGATCGTGCTGTGACTCGTGCAGGAGCGGCAGCAGACCCGCGCACCGCAGACTAAGGACACGGAGGACGTGACATACAGGCGAGTGCCGAAGGGCCGCTAAAGCGGTGCGTCTGCAGCGGGCCGCCCATAATGTTGTCGGCCGTGTCAATACTGGTTTTATACTGCTGTTCCAAATCGCTGTTGGTTATATATAATTTACCACAGACGAAATTTAAACTGACCGGCACAGCAAACGGCGCTTGACCGACCCTTGAAGGGACATACGTTTCAAAAGAGTGTTAACTCCGACCGACTGGTGTATACAGAATAAACGACTGAAGGAAAACCTCTTACCAAGTAAAAACTCGTCCAACATTTGACAGACTAAGTAATCGCGGCAGTCATCTCTGTTCAGAGAAGTTTTGCGAATATAAACAAGCAATCCTGACGTGATTTCCAACAATGACCAGGTTGCAACAGTCAAGGGCTGCCGTGCAAAACGACAATGAGTCAACGGTACGTGCCTGGTTACGTGAAGTTTGCAAACATTCACACTGCGACAGCACACGGCAAACACACAGGAGCCACCGACGATCGGCGCACGTTTCGTTAACTTCAGTGAAAACGCACAGTAAAACGAGTAGGTGACAGTTACCTGCAGCGGACCCGACACGGTAACAGATGTCCGGAGTAGGTGGGAGAGGTCCCGGGAGAAGACCCAGGGGAACAGGGAAGTCGGTAGGACATTTTGCAGCGCATGATTTAAGGATGTCCCAGTTCCAAAGCCTTGAACGCACACTGGAAACTGTACTGACGAGTATCGTCGCTGGAGGGTAACTCTAGCTGCGTTTCTTAATAAATACTGGCGAAGGGGCCGCCCCCGCGCTCGCGAACTAAGCACCGCCTCCTCCCGCACGCTCCACCCCCCACTCCGGATCGGAGAAGATCCATTTTCCCGTTCGTAGCCTGTGCATCGCAAATTTAACTTGACCCAGTTTTTCCTTTCATAATTAAAAACAATGAAATCCATCTCTACATGACACCGCTGGCGCTAAGATGTAAAGTGCTGGGTCTCTCAGCTCAGAAGGCACCGCGGACAATGCAAGTTGGACATGATCTGGAATTGGTTTCGAATACCACGATCACATTTCACAACGTTTTCAAGTGGTTTGAACTTGGGGGGAGAAAAACATCTGTGTTTCACCCTAAATAGCACTATGAAAGGTATTTAAAACATTGAGATGGAATTGGGTGACATTTCTGAAGAGTCTGAGCTGCAAGTGCTAGATTTTTAAAGTTATATAAAAATGTAGCACTTGCTACATCTGGATTCTTTCCCTTAATCACCCCCCTCCCCCCCCACACCCATCCCTGCAAACTAATTGCTGTCTTTTTTTTACCAACAGCTCCGAAGGCAGCACATCTCAACACTTCCCAGTGTGAAACGGAAGAGCCACTCTCTCGCATGCGCACCGCCTTCAGCAGCCCAGGTAAATTCAGCCTCCATCGTAAGGAATCCAATTTATTTCTGGGGGAGGATGAGTGACAGCGACTTCCCCTGACTGAAAATTAAAACGAGACATTCCGTTCTCGGGACATTTCACGTACACATCCGGCTCCAAGCAGATCACAATCGACCCCCTGGCTCAGCCTCTGTGGAATGTGTGATGAAACACCAGTGCCGTCTGCATGTCACGTATTTACAATACCGCCCCCCCCCTCCCCAAATCCAGCTGCTGATGGGGACTGAAAACAATGGAAAGGTGGGTCTGGGGCAGAGATCTGATCCACTGGGACAACAGAGAGGGCAGAGGGGCTGTGGGTTCATGGACCTCCGGGTATGGGGTGTTACATAAGCACCCTGCAACGTTACACTCCTCGTTCAAAGGGGAGGGGCAGTGTGCAGGACCAATCATAAAGCAAGATGCCGCCAGACCTGCCCAATGACACGCCAGCCACCGCCTTCCCGAGCACATGCTGCCGAACACTGGTCAAATGTGTTCTCGATTATGGCCGACAGCACAAGTACACGAGTCCCCCACAACAGCGCTCTAGAGAGCAGCAGAGCCTTCTTGGGGGGTGGGGGCTTTCAAAACACACTAAAACACCTAAGCAAAAGGAGCGTCTCAAAAAAAGGGCACCAACAGGGGTGAGGGGAACTTAATCATTGTCAATGGAAAAGACGGCATTTGCCAGGTCTTATTTGCACAGTGGGGGTGGGTCGAGGCCTTTTCATTTCAGTGCCCAAGATGAGAAATACTGCACTGAAAAGAAAATCCAATTTAACAAAAACACTTTAACAAGACAAATTACTGAATCAAATGGCACCATTACATGCAAAACACTTTCACAACCAACCTGAAAGTAAACTATAGCAGGCCAACAAGAATGATTACAAATTACATGGTTACTGTGTACATGTGACCCAGTAATATTTAACATTTTAAATGAAGGTATACACGAATTCAGCCATATTCAACAGCAGGGGAGAGGACAGGGCTGTAGCAATAAAAAATAAAAGAAAAGAAAAGAAAAAAAGGTTGTAGGAGGTGCAAGAAAACTTGTGTGCAACATTCATGGATTCCTGAACCAAGTGTCTCATGTTAGAAATGCTAATTAAGACGACCATGGATTTGTGATGCATGTTGAACTGTTTTCTGGAATGGACAACTAATCGTGTCAGGTATGAGGTATCAGACATAAGGCCCTTTAAAGCTTAGTTCTCGTGAAAGTATTCCAAAGACTCAGCAAATAACTCCGGAAATCTGACCGAAATCAGAGTGGCATTAGAGAACAAACTGTTGGATTCACTTATACGTCGCAAAAACAGAGCGATACTAATTTCACGCTGCAAACCAGAAAGTCATATTGCACCCATCTGGGCAGAGATAAGTTATGTACCCGTAGGGCAGGGAAACAAAAGCCTGTTTATTAGAAATAAAATCAGCATCTTCATAAACCCTGATGAAAATGAGGAGCATTAAAGCTTATAACAGACAGCGCTGTGAGTGTTGGGCAAATGGTCAGAATGGACGGTTTTAAACATGAAAAACCTTCTTCGGAGGACGTGCAGATGTCCACATTTCTCACCCAGATGCTGTACCAGAGAACACCCTCCCCCCTTCAGACCCAAGAGGGCCCTATTTACCCTAATGGCCTTTAATTAGAAAAGTTGGGTTTTCCGCCATCGACGGGGCAGACTAGTGTGGACACAAGCTCACTTCAGGGGAGAAAATAGAAGGAATGGGGGAGGGGGGGGGGGTAAATCACAGGTTCAGAATGGAGTTGGTGAAGGAGGTCTTCGGCTGGCATGAGTATTTGAGGGAAGGCATAGTGAAGTTGAACCCAGCATATCCAAGAGCAGCTCATCATGGATGCCTGTCCACGGTTATTAGGGGAGTTTCTCAGGTCATCACAGAAGGGCCCCTAGTTTGGCATCGGGGGGGGGGGGGGGTATGGCCCGAGGACACTGCAGTTCAGAAATGCAGTGGGATGTACTCAGGGGCCAGAGCCAGGTGCTGCATGTCACCTGAGCCTCAAACTGCATTACCCAAGTCAAACTGACCAATGGGTTGTCCAAGCACTCGCATGTTTATTCATCACACTGGTGTTTTTATTCCGTATTTAAAACCAACAAGCAAAGGAGGTAGGATCGGAAAGTTCACATCTTGAGAAGGTTACACTGAAGAGTCTATGTTCTGTACCTCTAGAAGAACAAGAAGGGGTTGTTTTTTAAAAAGAAAAAATAAAAAGGACTGACTGGGAAGACCTATCCTGAGGCTCCAGGTCGCCTGGCGTGAGCTTTGGGATTCATGTGGGGGTGCTGAGAAGGGCAGCCCCCACGACCTGGATCATTTCAGGGAAAGACCTGCAGGCAGAAGCCCAGCGCCTTCGTTTACCGGACAGATCCGTGTGCCCACTGATTAATGCCCCGCGTGGTTACATGACGAAGCAAGCATTCAGCCTGTAAACTCGAGGTCAGTCAGTCTGGCTCTCGAATGATGACCCCCCACCCCACATGAAGATTTGCCAAAGGCTGGGGGGCCATATGCTAAAAGGTGGTACTGACTAGGCAGAGGGACACATAGCAGAGACATCATTCTGCACTCTGAAGGACAAACGGACTGAGCTTTTGACTGTGAGGAAATGGAGGTGAGGGGCATGAGGCGGGCCGAGGGGTCCGATATCTGCAGCAGGTGAAAGCGAGTGGGGTTAGCACCAAAGCATGCCACAAGCTAGTCCAATGGCATGCCACAAGCTAGTCCAAACACAGCTCGGCCTGATGTTCTGCAGACCCCCTCAAAGGCTCCGACAGCGCCGGTATCTTCCCCAACCATGTACATTATACAGCACTAAGGGGCTTTAAAACATGTCAGAGGACAAAGTGGCACTTTGATTCCTTTGGGAAAATAGGAAGGGAAGCAGAAAACAGAAAAAAATAGAATCACACAACTCAATGTGTAGCGCCCCCTGGTGGAAGATTTCACAGAAAAATAAGTATACCTCCGTACATTGTCAGTATCCACAAGTCCTATGCAGGGTTGCGGGTTCTGGAGCCTATCCTAAAAGCAACAGAAGCAAAGAGGGGAATAACCCAGGACGGGACGCCAACCTATTACAGAGAAAAATAAATAGGAACCACACGGAAGCAATGCGACACACATGAATGTGCCTGAGGTTTAAACCCGGTGTTATTCTTACGCATGTTTACAAAGGATACTAAGCGGTTCATGTCTCTTCCTGCCCTGCTGGAACTATGGAGCGTGGTGCCGCTGACAGACAAATTTCACCCACGCAGCAGGTCCATTTTCCGTTCATGAAATGAAATGAGAGTGGCCCCTCGTTCAGGCACAGCCAGAACCCCTGGGAATGCCCACAGAGCTGTTTAGGTTACTCGTCGCAGAAGTCGATCTGGGGCCACGGGGCCTGAGCACCCCTGTGTTCCATCCACCATGTGAGGCTATGACAGGGGCTGGGTGGTCAGGCCTTGAGTGGTAGCAGCCATTATGGTGGACAGAATGAATGTCTACCCCCTTTTCTCCCTACTTTGCCCTTTCACCCAAAAAACTCAAAATCTGTTTCCAATTCTCCATCTGATTGTTGGTGCTCATGCCCGCATTGACTCTCACATCGTTATGATTTCCAAAGCATTGGGCCCGAACTCCAGGTGAGGCAGAAGTATTTCATGCCCAGACTTTGCAAGCTTTTCTTTTTTTGTTTTTCTTTTAGGGGATAACATCCACTAAACAAGTAATAGAATGTTGTGTAATAACAGAGGTTATTTAAAGTACAGCAAACAGTGTCAGCGGACAACTTTAAAACACAAAAACAGCAAATTTATTTCGAGTTCAGTGTTTTCAGAAACATACATACATCCACAATATTACACATTTTAAACACCTTAATCCATTTTGCCATATACTGCCTCATTTCTGGTTTATCGGATCCCCTTCCTGACCCAAGCTGCATATCAACAATGACTTCTATTCACTACACAGTACATAATTTTCCCAGGACGATTACATCAAGGGACAACCCTGGGCTCTAATATCATTAAACTATCAAGAATTAAGTAATCTCCCTAAGTTTACAATTACACTGAGCCATAAAAACATTGAGAGCTGAGTCCAGATGTCCCAGGGGCATGTTAGATCACCAAGTAACAGCAAGAACCCTTTATAAAACCAATTATTCCATGGAGGAAAAAACATCAAATTTCCTTTCAAAATGCTTTCTTTTTTGCACCTCTGTATAGGGTGCAAAACAAGTTCTTATGAAAAATGGATACTTTATCCTCATTTCTGAATCACTGCTGAACAAAAACACCCCGAGGAAGGCAGCACTCAGAAGGAGAATCAGTGACGAATGCATTCAGCCTCCGCTATTGTGTGGTGCTGACTCGAGGCTGTTTACAGCCAAGGATGTCAACTACACCACCTCCGACAAGTCAAATCCTGCTGAGCCAAGAACTTCAAAACGAAATCACTTAGAGAAGTCACTTCTGGGGGCCCACAAAGTCCACAATGCACGTAAAAGGCCTCACTTAAAGCCCTCGTTAGGCTGAGCCCATGGGGATGCGTGCTGGATATAAGCTGGACCAGGATCAAACAGGAGCCGTCAAAGCAAAGGCTCTTCGCTCAGCTTGCGCAACACTTATCAAACCAGAGAACAGCAGAGAAATTAAGTGCAGCACAAAGACATGCAATGGAATGACACATACAGTAAATGGCAAGGACCCCAAAGCCCCAACTATGACAAGGCTGTGAGGGAAAGGATTAGTATTCCACTGATCTACTGCAGCGTCTCCATCTCAACCTACCATACAACAAAAACAGCAGAAGGATCTACCAGCATCCCTAATAGTGCTCATGTCCAAAATGCAAATACTTTTCCAAGGAATAGGTCCATCCATTTCATAATCATCCTAGTAGGTGGCACAAGGAAGCTGCCAGATTGCCAAAGGTGACGAATGGAAACATTAATACGTCCAGGCTGTTTACCAGGAAGTAACAAGCCGTCACATGACCATACAGACCTGTTGGCTTATTAATCACAGTACCGATGAATGCACAGGTGACCCTGGCAAAACTCCAGCTCTCCCAGATGGACACTTTTCTACCTGTGCCAGAACCTCACAGGATCAGCTCTTAATTGCTGATCAGGTCAGGAAGGTCACAGTGACCAGTTAATATATACAGCCACATATTTACTGTATTAAGGTACTACAGCAGGACTCTTTGCAAGACTTGAGCCCACACCCCCAAGCACTGCCAGGGAAGGGCTGTTCTTAATACATATGATCTGTGCCCGCCACTCCCCCACCAGCCCGCTTTAAGTCACCTAAAGTCCCTGTTGCCAGTTTACAGTTCAGTGTATTTCAAAAACGCTTCTTGTACTCAGAGGTACCAGGCATTTTTACCATTTTAGGCATTTAAGGCAGACAAAATTAACCTGAACCGAAACAAAGATGTGTGATTTTGGTCACCAGTCAGAGTAATGAAGGGGGAACAGCATGACAAAGCGAAACGCTCTGACAGAAGTTCACGAGAAGCCGGCCGCATCACACACACCTGTCAAGCCGGTGCCATGCGGAAGATACCAGTGGCACCCGCAGGAAACCACCTGTGATTCAAGCCTTAGCAGGAGGGAACTGCGACTCAGCATGATTCACAGACTGTAGCCACAAGCACAGGACGTACGTGAGCCGCCGCAAAATCGAGAGCGGCCCCAAAGGGCAGGCAGAGGGCGCTGCTCGGGTTATCCACAGCAATACCGCAGCGCAAAATAAATCTCTCTCCTACACCTAAAATGAAATTACTATTCAGTTCCAGGAAACATATCAAGGCTTATGCACCAACAGAAAACTAGCAAAGTAATTTCAAGCAAAGTTAAGAGAGAAAAAAAAACAATTAAGTCAGCGTTTCAGCTTTATGGACATGGCAAGGCACCAAGGCTTTATGCCACCCTACCAAGGCCTTTAACAAGCAGCACTTTGTTTACTGCGCTAGCATGTAACCCAGATATGCGGGTGAATGCTGAACCCAGGTTTCAGCGCTGCCCGAAATCCCTGCACTGATCCTGCTGTCAGCCGTTTCAAACTGCAGGAGACAGACAGCGCTGGGATGATTTTTCAGAGGGAAGCCCTGTCAATGTTACACATTTATTAACAGATCTCACTCTACTATGCCTTGCAATCCTCTCATCCTCCGCGCTCCGGCACATGCTCACATTCACTGCCTGCTTAGAGACCACGCTGCAGTTTGTCAGCTTGACAATTCTGCACAGTTTCATTTCCTGTTAATTCATCCTGTTCTTCATTTACAAATGCAAGGAGCTACATATAGTTCCCTTTCTTTTTTTAAACGCGTGGCAGTGCTGATTGTTAATATGTTTTTTGACTAAGGAAGCATTAGCAAATAAAGCTGGCAGCACAGATTGTGGGGGTAAGACTTGCAAACAAGAGGCTGCACGTTTTTAATGGGGAGCTTTTGCTGTACCCTTGAGCAGTTCCATACAAAGAGTGGATAAAATTATAACTTAGTGTAAAGGGAATTAAAGAAAGTATTTCTTTAAAGCTCTGGACAAAATAGAACATAAACTCGAAGTAATCCATCATGAAGAATCACTGCACCCCTCAGGGACTTGAGAGGAACAAAAATCTCATACAAAATAGTCTGTTTATTATGAGATTAATTCCTTAACGGAATCTTTGACTGGCAAAACGTGCAACAGATTAACCGTGTTAAAAGGGTCAAGGTCCTCCACCTCCCAAAGGGGAGCTACTGGGGTCAATGTGGCCTTATTCAGTTAGCCTTCGACTCCTCAAACCTGCCTACCCCAACCATCCTGGGAACAGCAGATGCACCGAGAGAGAAGAAATCGAATGTTCCACAACCGCTGATATGGAGAGGGAGTGGGGCTCAGTCAAAAGGTCCATGTCAGCTGGAGCCAAATAACAGTGAGGAAGAGCTCCCTGGAAGGCACACTGTATCCCAAGACACAAAGCAGCACTTTACAAACCCAACTAATCACACGGCATCCTCCATCTGCCATTAAAAGCTTGTGGGTTGGGTGGTGAAAATGGCTTACTGAATTTACAGGGGGCACCAATATTAAATCCAGGTGTGCATTCTGAAACCCCCCCCCCCCCCCGAAACTCACTTCCATTATAGTCCATAGTTCCCTGTAGCTCAGGACTTGATGTCTTGATGTATTTTAGCATTTCCACGGCTCCCAACATATAACATCACATTCCCAGACTAGTATCTGACCAACCCATCACAGTATAGGATTGCACGAAGACTGGAAACCGCTCACTTGATCCTTAGCGGCCCAATCCCCAGAGCCTTAAAGCACAGCACAACCACACACCTCCCCCCCGCCACACACACACATGCACACACAGCCCCCCCAGAGCCAGTACACACTGTTCTCCAGGGCGAGGTGTGCTTGTTGCAGCAGCAGAACGTGTCGATTCAGTTTCGACCCTGTGCTCATGAAGCCAAAGGAGAGAGCTGATTTATGGAACGTTTAAACGCCCCATCTTGGAGTGGCCTGTTTTTCCTTCAGTATCTGGCACGAAGCCCCTGTCACAGCGGACCATTACCTCATGACCGAATACTGTACAGAGTCATTCTCGCCTGCCCTATTAAGTGTTCCGTGTATGTCGCAAGGGATTTACCTAAAGGAGTTGGGCCAGGCCTCCTTTGTCTATAAAAGCAACACCCCAATAGCACCAAATGCTACATCATGTCATTAGGGAAAACCAAGTTGGCAGAAATGCGGTTCTCTCATCTGTGGCTGTGTTCAACACAAATCCTGGAACATAGACTGGACACGGCAAGTAACAGAGCTGGGGCCTGTTTCCCAGATTATTAAGCAAAGATCACTCCCTGCTTTTCTTGTAGTATTAGGAGGATGGGAGTGAATTTCACCTTTTTCATATTTCCATTCACTCAAGAAGACCTAAAAAAAAGAGGAGACCAGTAAGTAACAGTGGTCAAAACCCCAGCCTTCCTTGGTTCAAGCCTCGGGGGGATTTTCTGTTTATCTCAAGGACGAGAACTTGAGTTACCTGACTGGCTACTGAACACAATCCTTAGCGATGAGCCACCACATGTAAATCACATGTTGCAGTTATACAACAGCTACTGCCCATCTAACCCCAAGCAAACATTAGCTAAGGTTACAGGGCTGGGAGGCCAAAGTGACTGTAGAACCATGGCCTGGTCCCTCAGCACCCAGGGCTCCCCGAATCCTACTTCAATCCTCACAAAAATGTCATCAGTGTTCTCTTTCCCAACCAGTAACTCTTTGGGGCAGAAGCACATTAACATCAGAGGCCCTTGGGATATTTGTTGACTGGGGGGTTGGGGTGGGGGCACATTTAAAATGGTCAGTTGTGGGGCCCTTTTGAGTGAATGATTGGCCCATGCATTACAGCACCCCTGTTTGGGGTACACAAGTCAGCATATCTTCCACCCCATTAAACGGACAGCGCCTATTTGCCCTTAAGAGAGGGATTTGTGTTGGGGGGGACAAAACATACAGCACTAAAGAAAATTAGCACGCACACACAGTATACACAAGTGGCTGCTAAAATGAACTTAAGTCAACTGTACATACTGGTATTAGAAGAGAAAAAGATACTCAAAGCCCAGCCCAATTAAGCCTTTTATGTTGTGCCAGCAGAAGAAGCCTTGTAAATCACCTATTACCAGCTACATTCAGCAGGCCTGGAGGGTCATTATGCCTTTTTCTTCCCAAACAATAAGGACTATTTTCCATGAGGTAGTGATGAGTAGGCCCAAGAAATACAGGTTGGTGGAGTCCAAATTCTATAGAAACTATGCAATGATGGGAACAGGGAAGCAGGTAAGGGGTGCAGAATTTGAGAGATGGCATTCCGACTTGTCCTGGCTTGATGACACTTGAGACTGAGGAGCTGAACAACTTTGGGATGTACGGTAAAAAAACGGACATGTTGGCTTCCTTGGCACACGCAGAATTTGTGTGAAGTCATGCAGATTATACGAGTTTGACTGACTGACAATGCGATCCAATTCAAAGCTTATCTCCTATTGCATGAGCCAATTAATCTTACATTTTATAGATAAGTGAGCCTCCTAATAAAAAAAACAAAAAAACAAATCAACCGTTTTCCCTCCAGCGCTGCTGTTGCTGGGTGCCACCAATTTGAACACAAAGGTGAGTGGATATAGGCAGCTACTGTTCAGCTGTGTTGGCTTGCAGCTTGATGTTGAGATTTGACATTCCTGCTTTTTGATAGCTATTTGATAGGCATGGGGATGACATGTGTACAGTAACACCGCAGAAAAACGGCAGACTGCTCATTCAGCCCAGAGCAGGAAAAGGAAGAGCCGCTCAAATTTGTGACCTTAAGCAGGCAGGAAATAGCTCTGCTTTGAAAAATTCATTTCACAAACCCTTCCATATTCACTCTACATTTAACAGCAAGGGCCAGAATTTGGAAGCGTATACCATAAAAATAATAATTTAAATGGAAGGTTCATCTAGCAACAAATGTGAAGGTTGACCAGATTTTAGCCCCTTTAAGGCCTGTGAACGAAAAAATCGTTTCAGCATGGTTCTACAGAGGCTTCCCTTATAGAACAAAAACCACAAGGAACACTCACAAAAACAAGTTTCTAGTTCCTGTATGCAAACATGTATTTCAAATCCACCAAATACGCCAATCATTCACCTTCAAAAGTAGAACAGGTGTTCAAAAAAAGTAAAAATGAAAATCATCTCCAGCTGTATAGTAATCCAACACATAACCACGTCTTGGGTTTTTTGGGTAAAGGGACTAAATCACACGAAGGTTAATTTTTCCCAAAAATCATGGCTGCCTAAAGAAATTAACTCTTTCACAGGTCATTGGCTCTGCCTCAGAAAGAGAAGGAACAAACCAAATTCTGTTAAGTCATATGACTGAAACAGCAATTGTATTTGCCCACATTTCAGGTCAATCTATCCTCCTTAATTTTAGTTAAAACAATAGACTAATGTTTGCCGGCTTATTCTGACTAAAACTCAAACAAGTAATTAAACAAGAATTACAGATCTAATTTTAAGGCATTTCCTGGATAAAAAAAAAATGGAAAAACTCCATTCAGCTACTGTTTCCAATGCAATCAACATTGCCTGAATGCGTCATCCTTCCCAGCACCAAACTGAACACTGGAGAACTTCTTTCATGCCTCATGTTCCATCAGCTGTGTGACACACCAGCAAGACTAGATGTCAGTATGTGGGTTGCATCAATCATCCAACAGCGCCAGGAGTTTTAACAGTCAAGAAATGGCTATTAGTAACAGCCATCGAAAGGTGACTGCCAGAGGAATTTAAAGAAAACGACAGTAGGCCTACTTCTGATATTGCCCAGAATCTCCAAAACTCAACATCCAACCACATGCAGAACAGCATCAAGTCATTTGGAAGAGGAGAGACTGAACTTGTCAGAGGGGATATCAAACTTCTCTGAAGCTCTAGAAGTTTCAGACGAATTTAAAAATTAACAGGACTGAGTGATGGGGCAAATAACTTCCTTGAAAGTTAAAAATAAGCACGATATATGTTACAGTTAATGGTCATGAGGTTTAATGGAAAGTATCTCATCTGAAACCAAGAAGCAGATGTCCGACTAATTTGGCAGGCTAGCAGAGACAAAAAGTGACAGCGCTTGAGCTGATACCCAGTTGGGGAAGAGGATGTGCTGTATGACCCTTAATGACAAAGAATCCCCAAATGCAAAAAACGCATGCCTACCACACTAAGAGCGCCACCTTGCGCCTAGGATCAACATGGCAGACGGTGAAATCCTCCCCCAACCAACAAGAAGAACTGAGGGCTTTCGTTATTATCAAGTTTAATCACAAATCTCAGAGTGCCGAGTCCATTGGCTCATAGTTTCCGTGCTTTTGTTTCTGTATGACTGCGCAAGGAAATGGAGCACAAGTGAAGATATGTATGTCCACTCAACAGACATTCAGAGTTTAATGGGGAAAATGAGAATACTGTCACTCTTCTGTTGCACTCCAGGGCTAAATACCTTTCTAGGCCCTCCATTTTAAAATTACAAATAGTCAAATTGTGTTCTTTCCCAGTTGTTCGCTGAAAATAAGATTACACATTAAACAGAAACAAAGCTGTCACTATGAAGATCGAGAAGGGCTTGTGCCCAGCTTTCTGAAGCAAAGAATCGGATCTCACCGATATCACCTGCAGGAGCGGGGAACCTGCAGAGGTGCCAAGAAAGCAAGTTCTGATGGATCGCTCAGAAAACTCTGACATTAGCGGGAATTCTGCATGCTTTGGCCTGGCCGACTTCAACAGAAACAAGCAAATAGGAGCCAACATTTGGTCCTCGTCAAAGTTGTAATATACTTTCCAAAATCAAGCAGCTTTGCTGCTCAAGCAACAAGATCAACATTCAGCCCCTTTTGGCTCTAGGGGTGGGGAGGGGACAGGCCTCAGAACAAATCGCACACAAAAAAAGAAAATGTCAAAACTTCCCCCCGAAACTGAACATTCTTATGAGCTTAAGGGAGTAGAGCCTGATAGGGGTCACATTCTTCCTGTTCATTTTACAAAGAATTTGATAATTTTTCAATAAAATATATGCTATATGTGCTATAAAATATATTTGGGATTTGGAGCCATTACCCATGTGTTTTTTTAAAAAGTCTTTAGCTGTGTATTTAGAAGGAGAACAGAAAATCATTACAATGTGCAACTTCAAGAGAGAAGGCAGCCCGGGCTAAATTATTGAACAATGCGTTTTGCTTCCTTTCAGGAACACCATACTCTTTTGAAAGCTTAATGCTCGAACGCAGAAGATCAATTACCAGGACGTAGATGTTTTCAGTCCCCTACACCAAGTTACATTTTTGCTTCCATATCAAGCGTTTCGATTTTTTCCCTGCCTTTTCTGCTCAAGCCCCAAACACGGCTTCCACATCTGTGCATCTGATCCCACTGCAAGCTCTCCCCTGGCGGCACGCGATAAAACAACAGCCTGAATCAAAGGCAGACCACAGCTCCCCAGAAACCATTTATGTACTCACAGAGGACATTTACTGTGAGGTCTCACAGGACGAGACAGCCCATTAACCTATTCCCACTGCTGGGAGCAATAGAAATGAAAACTTTCAGTAAAAGACAGGAGAGGAGCAGCCTCAAATGAGCTGAACAAGCTCCCCACATGCACAAATTATTGAAAACCTGTTAGAAACATGAATAAATGAATGAAGTCGTTCCTGTAATTAACAGTCATCAGAAGATGCTCAGCATTCAAACCAGGAATGGGGGCAGCATGATGTCCTAAGGGGTGTCCAGGGGTGGGGGGTTGAGGTCGCAGGCAAGTGTGTGCGTGTGCACACATGCCTGCTCAACAACGGCAGTCATTCAGCGAGGGCTTCCCTTGCCGTGCCCCCCCAAGCAGGGGGTCTGCCGACCAGTCAACATCCAGCAGGCAGTGCGGCCCTGAGGGGGAGGGGAGCACAGAGCAGCCGCCATCTACTCCCACTGAACAAACGGTGTCTGTGCTTCTGGGTTGATGTTCTGGAACTGTGCACATGTTTCACATCTCTAGAAATAGGATTTTTTTTAAACACATGCATACACTCATTCTACTATAAAGCAATTTCTATATAGCATGCATGCACACAAACATATACACATACATATTATATACGCACACATACACACACACACACACACACATATTATATAGGAAAAACATACGCGAGGCTAAAAACAAAAAGAGACACAGCAACACTTAACCGCCCCCCCGATTTACACCTATATAAAAAAGCCAGTGTGTTCTGAGTAAGCATTTTTTGCACCAACCACACTCCCCATTTTGAAGTCACAAAGCCACACAGCGCTTCTTGGCACAGTTGATAACACCCATGCACCAGCAGGCCGTACCTCAACAGCCTTGCCAGCAATTCACCGAGATATTAAAACGCAGACACTCAACCGGGCCAGCGGCAGGATGATCCTCCCCGCCCAACCAGCGCTGCGCTCACTGACTGCACGCGAGGACCCCGCAAATCCTTAAGCCATTACTAAGCACACAGGCTCTAAGAGTTCCATTCGACACCATATAACACAATGGGGCCTGTCAAACCTCTGGCATCACACTACAGAGGACGCTGAGCAGCAAATGCGGAGGCGTGGCTGATGGGCATACAGGTGCACATCCTGCTTAAACGCCTCCTTCCTGAGTTTCGGCTGCAGATCCGCCAGAGACGTGACTGCATGAACCCAGAGGGGCGAGAGAAGTCGCAGATCAACACACCGGGGGCCTGCGACAGGGAGCTTATCTATGAGAATAAAGCACTCGGGGGGGGGCAGTGTTCAACTGTTCAACACTAGATAGTCCCAAAAGCCCCCACTAACCAGGTGCCCAAGCCACCAGCAGCAGGTCCCTCTACGGCAGGGTTATTCAACTCACGGTCCTCGAGGTCCGAGCCCTGCTGGCTTTCCAGACTTCCTTTACCTGTCAGTCAGGTGTGAAGCCTCTGACCAATCAGAATCAGTAATTATTAAACAACTACCTGGGAGAACTGAAAACACGGCCAGGATTTGGAATCGAGGTCCAGAGTTGAAGAACCCTGCTCTACGGGATCCATGGAGAGCGGACACAGGTCACAGCCATCGACATCCAGCAGGCCCTGGCGACGGGAACACTGGCTTACAAGTGGAGCCGACTGGCCAAGGAACCAGAGCAGCATTCCACGTGACAGGTTTCCCCAGCTACTTCAAAATATCTGGTCAGACCAAAACCACAACACTGACGCTTACATTATTTTGCCCAAACAAGCTGGATACCGTTAACACTTTCTTCAATTTCCAAAATCCGTTTCCTGAAATAAGCTTTTAAAACGTATCTACGGCAACATACCACTCCATACTCAGGTTGACTGCAAACCCGTGACACACTATGGCAGCTCAAAAATGTATCATTTCCTGTAGTACATGGCATTCAGTTCAATGCACATGCCACTGAGGAACCGAAAGCTTAGAAGCGACATCTCAAGGCAAATAAACCGCTTACCATCAAGATCAGTGAGTAGACTGATGTACCAATGTTGAGCATTAAAGTCAGAGTGAGAGGTTATTCTGAAAATGAGACCTGCATAAACTGTCCAATTCATAAAAGAACTAATATATGCACAAGTCAAAGATCACATTCACAGCTGCACAATCAGAAGCCTGTATTACCCACTGCATGTTACCATACATACTAAGGAACCGCAGTTTTAATATATTTACTGTCTCAGAATAGGAGTTTCTCCATGCCATTTTAAAGGGCATTGTTACACAAACATTCCCATTCATAGAAAGCGCTCATGTGTACAGACAGATATAGAGTGAGTTGAACCAGCATGTTTCCTGGGACTGACTGCACATGACGCAAACCACAGCACTGTCCTGCCTGCCAGGGAAACCGGCCAGCAGCCAAGGAGACATCCACACAAACTGTAAACCAGAAACTGTGCTGAGAACTCCCCCAAACACATGCCTGCAGAGACCATAACCTACAAGACCATCAGGCAGCAAAAATAAACAAACAAGCAGGACCCAGAACTGCCATCTAAAACACCTGAGGATCCTAAATACACAAGCACCCCTTTCGTCTGCTAAGGCGACATCAACTCCACCCTACTCAGCATGCTCTTTTCAGAATGACATCTGCACCATAAATCTCAACCCTAATGACAGGTCCCTCGCAGCCAAAGCATCAAACATTGGACACTGCTGATTGGAGGAACTCCGATGAGGGGCACCAGCAGCGAGCTGGCAAAGCAACATGACTCAGCAAGACCGAGATCAATAGCATGAGAAAAAGAAACTATTTTGAGGGCAATAAATCATAAGGGAAGCAGCTTTAAAAATAAAATTAAGACGGGGGCCATGAACAAGCTTCACTGCCTGCATTAAGTCTCAATGAGAGGCACTTTAAACACTATTTCCTTTCTGTGTGACAGAGATCAATCGGCAGCCGTCCGAGCTCCAGCTACCACCCCAGCCACGGCCAGAAAAACTGCTCGCTTACACAACTGTGGTTCTTTTATACTATTTAAATACCCAGCAAGGCATATTTGGTGGTGGTATAAATCTATGACGAAGAGGAATTTATTTGCCGCTCTCTTTCCAAAACACAGTTGTATCTGACAGCCTGTTGCCCACTCGGGACCAGCATTAACCTTGCACAACACCTTTCTGACAGCCCTAGACGTGTCGTCGCTACACAGATGCGCTGATCCGTCAACAGTTTCCGAGCCAATTGCACAAAAGACACACCCCTTTGTCACCACTGGTGTTTCTGCCCATTCATTTACCATAATGCGCACTTTGCTACTGCACTCGGGCACGGGTGTCATTCGGAAAAAGCACCTATATGAATTTAGCTGGCATAGAGACAGAGTGCAAGCACATCAAAGCACATGCAGCCATATAGCAAGGTCTTCCATACTCAAATACACTTTCATAAAAGCTAGGACAAGCTTGGCAGCAAGCTTAGATTTGAAGTGTTTTATAAAACTGGCTGTTGCTATTGCAGACAGTGATGGAATAGGTGGAGCCATGTATTTATTGTCACTGAGGTTTTAAAAGAAAGGCTTACCAATCTTCATCTTCCTCCATGGCGATGGGTATTCCAAACAGAGTGTTCACAGTGGGCACGCTTTCTGGGTTTGAGGCCTTCACAACATCTTTTCCCGGGGTGACAGGAGCCTGAGGTAGGACGTCGGACTTCCTCCGGCAGTCCTCCACCGGGCTGCTGGAGAAAGGACCCAAGGTGCGGGACTGTCCTGCGGAAGGAGGTGTCTGGGGCGGCAAGGCCAGCGGAGTGCTGGAGGCCACTGGTGAGCCCCCAGAGGGCTGGTACGGCCCAGTGGGCTTTGGCTGCTGTTGCTGCATGAGGCCAGCTGAATCCACCTGCTGAGCACTAGACGGTGTGACTTGTGGGGGCCCCTGGGCCTGCGAGGAAGCGCCTGCGCCCACGGCCTGCAGAAGCGGGAGATGTGGTTGCCTGTATTCTGGCTGTCCGACAGGCTGGCCGGGAAGTTGATGGGCGTTTGGGAGCTGCCCCGCATATGTGAAGGCTTGCGTGACAGGTATGCTGGGGGACTTGTGGGTGTGCTGCATGGACACATTAAAGGAAGAACTATTGTGCCCTGGGGGGAGTAGATTCTGGGGTGGGATGGCGGCGTACGGAGGGGACTGGAATGCACCATGCGCCACGCTTCCAAAGCTGTACGTCTGTGGCTGCTGAGGTGGGTCTACCAGGTGCAACTGCACGGCAGCTGAGAAAGAGCCATCCGCACTAGAATCGTGGCCCGGTCCGGACAACACAGCCGATACCACCACAGACCCACCAGTGGCACCGAGCCCACTGTCCCTCTCCATGCTGTGATCCAAGGCACTCGTATGCCGGAGGCTGTCCATGGACCTACCAACGGCGCCCTCGGAATCTTTATCATAGTATTCCACACAAGTCCACCTGCCCCTTCGGAAGGGCTCCCCCGTACCATGATCGAGCTTGATGACCCTGAACCTCGAACTGCAACTTGTGGTAGTAGTAGATGCTGTGCTGGAAACGGCTGGGGCAGGAAGTGGCTGAGATGTGCTCGCTGCTACATTTGTAATCCCCGGTGCAGGGGCTGAAGCCGGCTGCTGCAGAAGCGCGGGGGGCTGGCCCGCCGGCCCTAGAGTCCCAGAAATCTGCTGACTAACGCTTCTAAAGCCGATACCCCCATTCAGGGAACCCGTCGCTGCGGGTAGCTGCCCATCTTGAGGTATATGTGATGGCATCGCGCCGGGGGCCTCAGTTTCCCCGACATTGTTCAACGTTTCTTCCGACGAGCTCCGGTCGCACGCCTCCGGTTCGAAATCGGTCCGGGACACGTCGAATATCTCTGAAGAAACCTCCTCGGTCCGTGATTCGTCCGGGTCGTCCAGATTCTCGGTATCTTCGATGATGATGCTGGCATCCACCTGGGCCGGTGTCACGCTGGTTATCTGGAAACAGCTCTTCTTCTTCGCCGGCATTTTGGACATCGCGAAAAGCGGCTTTAGTCGCTATGCACTTCGTCGCCTCCTGTGTGAAACCGGTATCGCCAAGTTCTTACCTTAGCGGCACATAAACTGTTGGACAGGTCTAAAGTATCCCAGTTTCACAGTTTTAGCTAACTGTTAGCGAGACGGTCGTGCGTCACCCTCCTTCCTCTTCCCTCCTGTTGCATTTTACCACTTAAAAGGAGCAAACCTTCCCAACTCTGGCGATGCAGCGTTTCCAGATATCACTTCGGCTCTCCGCGACCCCGGTTCTCCGCGCTCCGGCGCCGTCCCGCACAGGTAGTAAGTGTTCCGGGCTCCGGAGTTGCCACCAGACCGCTGTCGCAGATAAACCTCCTCAGCTGTAACGGCTACTTCACACTGAGGGAGGCCCGTCCCACTACCAATTACTACTCAATAGCTAGCGAGCTAGCTAACACCTCTTTTTTTTCTACCTGTGAACGCGCGTATACGACATCCTGCAGAACATGTCTGTCTTTTTCTTCTCAGAACGTCGACTTATTAAAAGACGGCAAACCACCGCCTTCCTTGAATGAGTCCTCTCCTTCCACTCACTCAAGGGAACCGAAATTTGCCAACTACCTCCCTCTCTCACTCGACAAGATGGCTATGTTGCGCGCACTGCATTCTGGGAGACCTGCGCCATGGCGTACGTAGGATATATGGAGTACGCACGATTTAGAGAATACGGAGTACGGAAGGTGTAGAACGTTTCAAATTCCGGATTCGCGCCGCAGAGTGTCCATATTTTTGAGTGTGTGTATATTCTCTGACGTCAAACGTTGACCAGCTCGTCTTGCAGAACAAAGCGGCCGATACTGGGTTTGGCAGTTATTTAGTGATTTAGCAATCGTATATTATAAACGTGAGGCAAGTATTTACTGATAACACCGAACATTACTATTTGCATGCCTGAATATATACACACCCATTCAAGGTTAAATGTGCAAACTACAAACGTTAAGCAATTTTTTCTCGCTGTTTGTTTTCATTTTCTGCCTGGACAATATAATCCAAGAAATTTATAAGAAGTTATTGACCATAAAATTCCTGAATTTGTCTGTATTAGTTTATTGGATTTGCACATTTGACATGGCGATATAAATTGCAAATTCCATTCCTCAGTTAAAATGTTTATGCATCATAAAACAATATCATTGACTACAAGTTAGTACGGATAAATTAATGTAATTAATTTCCGTTGTATCATTGTCAAGCAGATACATTTTATATCCCTTTAATAACTTTATCCGCGCAATGGAATCCACAAATCAAGTTTCCCTTTTTGTTCAAGCCCATCCCTAGAGTTAAAAATAATTAAATGTAATTTAAATCCATGAATGCAATGTTCATTCACAAATATGACTAGCAGCCACAATCATGCAAAAATATGTGACTTAAATATGAGTAATACTGGTGAAATGTTGCCTCCCCGCTGTTTTCTTAGTTACATTTGGCCTGAATATAATTTCTACTTGTGTTTACAGTCAGGCTTTGCATTAGCATTTGTTGTTGAATGAATCATGCACTCCTTTAGTTTACCTGCCCTGCATGCAAACCCGAGAGCTCGAGCTGCGTGTTTCCTCCTCGTCTTTTCTTATCTGTGTGAATGCATGCTTAAGGGGGTGAGTACACACTGTAGTACAATTTCTGTTCCATACTACTATCTGCACTTAGTGTTCCTAAATAAATGGGGAGCCATACTTATTCCTAAGTAGCAGTTGTTATTAAATTAAGAAAGTCCATTAGCAGATCAGTCTGCAATAGCCCAAAAACACTCACTAACCTACTTAACTTGGTTTAATCTTTCAGTCTGCCGGCTGTGATGATCCCATAAATGACTTAAACCTTCTGGTATCTCAGTCTTGAATTAATGGTCATGACAAGCAGAATGGGGCACACAGCTCGCCCTATCTCCATCAGCTATCACTCCTCTGACAAATTCCGCCCGTTTATGACTGGCCTTTCTCTGCGCCAGCTTTCTCTTCCCCATGTATATTTTCACCATCCACCATGGCTATTCCTGGTCATCCTGCGGCTCATCTGATTTGATCTGATCCTGAAATATACTGCAGGCGGTGTTTTCTTTCTCTCTCCTTAAGCCACACTCCTGATTACCAGCTGGAAGTGTCCTTAAATGGTCAGATTTGACCCTTGGAAGAGATGAAGCGCCGAATCGGGCAAATTGCATGGGTCAGGTTCAGTGAGATGAGAATGGTCACCATTATTACAGGATATCTCTTGGGGGGATAAAATCAGCAAAGTTCAAATTTCATGTCTATATGTGGTATTTAGGAAAAATGCATGGAATAATGAAAAAAATTATTTTTTTTCTTTTAAATTTATCCAGTAAATTTCATACAGTAAAAATATTTAACTACACGCACAGTGTTTTCAAACACCCCCTTGCACTTTTGTTTCACAGTTGTCACCAGCTTCAAGTCACTTTTAATAGTGATCTGAGTCCTTGGAAGACATCCGTGGAAATCTCCTCCAGCGGCGACCCCCTATAAAAACACCGTAAAAGGTTTTATTTGTACTCTGTCCAACTTTTAGCCAATTACTTGAGCCAAGAAGGCTGTATTGTTGAATGAGGATATGAGAATTTGTTGAACGAGTATTAAATGTCAGGCTTGAACAAGTACAATTGTTCGCTACACAGAACTAAAGCCCAAATTTCACTCACAGCTGCCAAGCGCATGAATTCATCAGTCAGTGTGATTTCCGTCTCCGCGTGTAGATGCAAAACTAGTATAGTTTTTGTAAAAGATTTATGTTACCTGCATGCAGCATGAGTTGAATTCTAAATGTTTTGTGTACTAGCAGCAAAATGGTATTAATAAAGTTTATGTGTTGCCCCACACCCCCCTCCCCACACACACACAAACACACACTACACAGATGGGTACAGACACAATGAGGATGAACTCTGCTGGAATCTCCCCCACCCCCAGACACACAGACACTGTGGGGATCTTTCTATAAGGCCATTCATGCTCTGAGTGCTAATTCATGCAAATCCTAAAATATTCAGTAAATTCAGAGCGTTTCATCCATTGGGGGGTGGGGGTTTACTGGGAATGGGGCTCCAGAATTGTTAGCCAAGAAGAACAGCCAGAGATAATTAACCCTTTGTGTCTACGCCTCCATTTCAGGATATTCCAATATGGCCGGACGATGGCCAACCTGGACCGGAAGATCTCCTGTGATGGGGCTCCTCAACAAGGTCTCTGTGGCCACGCCCACCACCACGGAGGGACATTCGTAACGGTGTCACTAAAGGTGATGTCTGAACTATATGCCTAGCACACTGTATCTCAGTAGCATCAGCCTTGGAACTGATTAGCGTGAACATGGATTACTGAGAAATACTTTCTAAATAGAATTAGGCTAATTTAAGAATTCCTTTATGTTCATTAGTTGAAATCAGGAGCTGTGATAAGAATGTAACGTCTTTATTTGTGATTTGGATTTTCCTGCATCTAAATAGTACCTGTGAACTTGCAGACATCACTATAAATGGAGTAAATGTATAAAAATCGATGTGTCTTTTTTTGTAATTTTTTCCCCATTCGCATTGTAGCTGCATATTCTGGCCAGGGTGCCCAAGGGTGCCTGGAGCCTGCCCAGGCAGGACTGGGCATAAGCGGAGGGGTACACCCTGGGCAGGATGCCAGTCTATCATACCACACATACACTACAAGCAATTTAGAGGTGTCAGTCGACCCACCACATATCTTTGGTCTATGGGTGGAAACTGGAGTACCTGGAGGAATGTAGTATGACATGGGGAGAACATGCAAACTCTACACAATGCAGGACTGAGGTTAGGGTTTGGAAGTGTTAGGCCGCAGTGACATCCTTAACTATACATAAAGATCTGGGAGAAACATTTATGAGTAATTTTTATAACTTTTTAAAAATATGTTCATATGAAAGCGGTAATTTTACAACTTGTAAAAATGACAGAATTGTGAGTGTGAATTTGTAACTTGGGAACGTGACAAAAGTATGCTTATTAATCTCAGTTTACATAAATTATTTGGCCCTAAGACATAAATATATTTCCCTGGGTGTATTTGATTAAGGTAAATACCCATATTTCTTTTAAATAGACATCATTTTTATGAGTGTCTGTCTTCAGGCTTTGGCTGACTAGATGAAAAATAAGAGCCAGGCGTTGCCTTCTTAGAAATGATGTTTGAAGAGAAACCGCAGTCAAATTCGGTATGTAAACTTCTGATTATTATTAGCTAACTTGTAAAGGCAACCTTAAAGACAGCCTTTGTTTCTTATAAAATAATCCAAACCGGTCAAAACCGTGGTTTGGACTTGTAATGTTCTTGCGAAAAGTAAACTACTTTCCAGGAGTCTCAGTAAATCACTCGAAAGAACAGTCAATAAAAATCTATTAAGAAAGCTTATAACCTCGGCTGTAAAATCCTACAAGTCAGCAACAAAAACACACTTAAAATACATTACTGACATATTTGTGATGATGCATCAGACATGTGAAATTATCATAAGGCCAATGGCAGGGAGCCACTTGGCTACTCGGTTAGAATTACAAAAAAAGATCGAGTTACCTCCCTAGCCCCCGTCAGCCACCCCCACACGCATATTTCCAGCTCTATCCCACCTCCCCTAAGACCATTTGGTGGTAGAAACAGCCTCACTGTTTATCCAAGAGGAATTCGTTCATGGGTCACTCGATGAAAGCACAGCGCCAGACGTGTGGCCGGTCTGCATTCTGCTGTCCCACTAAGTCGTGACTTATGGTCCCCCCAGGGGTGGGCAGTTTCACTCTCAGCCAATCCAAAAAGTGCCACAATCTGGGGCCCATGTGACTCCATCCAAAGGGTTGCACTAAGCCAGTGTTTCCCAGTCCGGTCCACATTTTTGCTCCCTCTCATCTCCCTGCCAAACAGTCCACATTTTTGCTTCCTCCCATCTCCCAGTAGTAAAAACATGGACAGTCTGTGGGTCCCCAAGGACCACATTGGTAAACACTGCACTAGGCCATCCATTGAAAGTCAGGCCTGTTTCTAGAACAGATTTTAGCCATGAAATATTTTACTCAAATGAAGCACTGTCTAATTTATGTGATGCATGCCAGTGATAGATTATTGTGGAAAAAAATCAGTTTGTGGGATTCATATTAGATTCACAAACTGGTGCATAAACTAGGTTATGTATTATGTAATTTATATCACTTTACCATTTTAACCCTTAATACACTTTCCGATCCCTTCTTCTAATAAAATAGGAAGTCTCAGTTTCTCAAAGGAACACTGAAGGGCATGGACAAAGGAAATGAGGATATGATTCTTCAAAGTATTATTCATAATTATATATCTGTGACAGACATTGTTTTCACCCTGCACGGTATCTGCTTATGCTGGTAACTGTGCTGTTCATGTTTCCTTTAATTGGTAAGAACACATCATATACTGTAATTTGAAACAATTTGCAATGCATCAGAGAAGAAAGGCCCAAACGCAATGGTGTTAACAACAGCAGGAATATATTTGAAGTTACGCGAAATTTCGAAGGCAACGTTGTTTACATGCACAGATTGCAGACTGCGTCTATCAGTCCATCATCACTTCGTCTGAATCCTTGTCTTTCTGCCGCTGACATCCTTGCAGAGGGGACCATCAGGTGTGTTTTGACTGCATATTGCGTAGAAAGGGCAAAGAAAAACGGAGGGGGGGGGGGGTGCAGCTCATTATGTGGGCTTAGTGTCCAGTGTGACTGAGCGGGACTCTCTGAGGACAGCCCGGGCTGTTTTCATAGCTGATTCTGTTTGTTTGCCCGAGTGGCCCTACGGAGGCTTTTGCTGGGAGCCTGGAGAATGAGGTTCTGTTTCGGTCCAGCTCCAGGCGCCTAGTGGGCCCAGCAGGTATGCACCGTTTCTGGGGCTGTGTAAATAGGGTCCGTTTGCCCAGGCAGTGATACCGAGCTCAATCCAGTCTACTCCAGAACGCTCTGGCCGGCCCTTCTGTGAAAGAAGCATAAATAAAGCGCCCTGAGTTTAACCCACAGACTCTCCCTCTCCGAAGACTGCAATTCAAGGCTTCAGCTTCGAAAGGCTAATTCACAAGCACTTAGACAAGGCTCAGGACTCTCCGTTTTAGTTTGAGGCATGGTGCAATACAGCTGCGTTGCTTTTTCATCTTCATCTATCCATGGGGGTAAAGGTCAGAATAGGAGTAATTGTTAGAGCATACACAAAGAGACGTAATTTAACGTTTGAGTTGTTCGTGGGAGAACGTTCCCGCACTAAAGTGGGAAACTATAAGAACCGGATCTGCTTATGCGCAGCGCCGAATGTCAGACAACGGTTTACGCAGTTCCGACAATGGATCAAACAGTGCGAATCGCCTTTCAATAAGTTCCTTGGCGAAAGGCCAGGATCCAAAGTATGCTGAGAAGCGGAGAAAAACAGCAGTTGACAGATGGCAGGAAACACAAAAGTCCGATTACGTAACGCAGGGCATGGCAACGCCATTTGTATATCACAACAAATCGGAGAAAGACAGCTGGCAAGGTATCAGGACTGCCGGACGGATCCATGTTCTGATTATCAAAAAGCCTGGATTCACTGGCATCATCACTCAATGCGAATATAATTCTCTCCATCTTTGTCATCAAGGAACAAAAAAATGCTGATCTGCAGGCAAAACAGAAAGCCGTCACTGTCAGGACGGGCCCTTTCAGAACTCCAGAGTTTAAATATTTATTATCTGGTTCATATGCTTTGTAATATACCTTCCTGTCCAAACCTGAGATGGCTCAGTGGGCTCAAACAGTGCATTTATTTTAGAGCTCCATGGCCTCACACCTTCAGGGCCATGAATCCCGCTTCCCTCTCTCTCTCATCCAAAAATATGTGGAAGGTTGAAACTGCATCTTTAAATTGCCCTTTGTGTGTATGAGTCCATACAATGAACAGGCAAACGTTCCAGGATGCTCTAAGCCAGTGTTTCCCTATTCGGTCCTTGGGGGACCCTCGGTCGGTCCACATTTTTGCTCCCTTCGAGCTCCCTGCCAGGCAGTCCATGTTTTTGCTCCCGCCCAGCAGCCTACTGGAAACTGGGCAAAAACATGGACTATTAGGACTTGAGCAAACAACCTGCTGGTAAGCCCTATGGCATGAGTCAGTTGCCATTTACACCAGTGAATGAGTAATTCAGTAAGTTCATGCTACATTTTATGCGCCCAAGTCCATTCATGTGACTGGCAGCAGGTAGGAGCAGCCAAGTAAACAAACAGACTGGGAATGTAAAATGTTGCATTATGCAACAGATTAAGAATTACATGAACCTTCTTTGCCACCTCTGAATTATATGTCATTTCTCTTTCTGATTTTAGTAGCCCAGCCCCCAAGTGGGTAAGCTGGCTAAAAGAGGACAGACGTTCTCTGGCGGAAAAGGCACAGAGTAAGCAAAGATCGAATGTTGTGGAATTCTGGGCGCGGATGTGTTGAGGGCAGGAATCTATTGTTTGTATTGTTGTACTGGGGAACTGGCCTGTATTTACTTAAGTGTGAGGGTAAAAGTCAAGTGGGAGGGATCGGGTTTAAACCTAGCCCCCATGTTAAGCAGCACCCGTGAGAGACACGCGTTTGACTCGGGGGGGTCAGCTCCACAGTCCACACCAGCGCAGCAGTCATTAAAAAAAGATGAGCTTCTCTTTCGTGTTTGCAGCAATGTGGCTGGCACAAGACAAGTGTCTTCTGAAAGCATTTATTTCAAATCAAATGAAACAAAAGCATCCTCTGGGCATTGTTTAGAAACTGCGACTTTTGTAAAGAGACGAAAGCCGGAGTGAAGCGCCAAACCTGTTTTTAATTTCCCACTTATCAGGATTTTATCCGGCAAAGAGCAAATATCTGGCAGGGGTGTCGTGACGATACAGCTCTGTGATTTTACCCTGTTTACTTTGGATTCGCTTTTTTGTCATAGGTGTGGTTTGTTGTGTGAATCTTCTCCAGCATATTTGTTCTGGAATCACTTCAGTGTTCTGGACCCACTACAGAATGTTCTCCACTGTTCATGTGGAAATTACTGGATGAGTTGCTAGAGTGGCGGCCATTTTTAAACTAAACTTGCATGTGTTTTGAGATGTTTGTTTCCCAACCCACTTCCAGGTCATAGATTAAGTATTCCTCAATCTCCATTCTGCTAATCCAAGTCTGGGACACAGTGTGGTTTGGAGTCTATCCCTGGAAGCACTGGGGATGCGGCTGAGGCCCATCGCCGTGGATAGGATGTCAGGCCACTATAGGACACATACATACTCACACTATTGGAGATTTAGAGATATGAATTAGCTCAACTGCATCTTTGGACTGTGGAAGGTAACCCAAGTATATCAAGGAAAGACACAGGACAGGGGAGAATATGCAACCTCCCCGCGGACAGAACGGCGGTGGGAGTTGAGCCCCAAACCCGAGAGATGAGATGCAACATTGCTACCTGCCGAGTCCTCACAACGTCCGTTTCTGGAAGTTTTGCTGTCTTCTCCCCTCAAGATTCCTATACATCAGTCTTTAAGTTTGATATTTAAGACAGATGGGTTTCTTCATACTACCATTTTTTCCAAAAAAGCTGGTAATCCAAAGGTGACCGGAAAGCAGCTAATTCAACCACATTTAACATTTGAAACGTAGTGTAAAATGAGAGAACATTTCTTCACCACCTTTCATAGTACAACAATCAACTAGAGAACAGCACCCCCTAGCTCCCAGGAGGTACAAAAATAATCTAAGCAGTGGAAGGGTTCAAACAGTACATTTATTTTGGCGAATAACTGTGATGATGTTTACATACCTCGTTCCACCACAAACCCAGATGCTAATACTAGACTAAAAATACCCGGCTTTAGAATGGGAGGGAGGTCCAAATTTAGCACTCGAACTAGACAACCAGGAAAAGTTCTGGCAAGACCTAATCAAACCATGTCTCTGAAAATTCTGAGAAAACAAATACTTTGCTTGCCAAGAGATCTAATCCGGGTAGTGGTGGCTGTGGGGGCGAACAGGGTGAGGGGGAGTTTCGGCTAAGATGTTATAATAAGGAGCAATGAATATAGAAATGGATTCTCGGGGACAAATGGACTGAACTGTAAAATGGTGCTGCTGGCATTCATTACATCCTGAGTCCAATTTAAAGAACCATCGCATGAAAACATGCCAGCCTAATCACTCATGCCTAGATTCTGATATCCGGGTAAACGCTGTTAGGCATGAATGGAAGCATCCCATGCACTTGTTTATTTTCTAACAATAAACATTGAATTTCCATTTCTGCGTTCAATACGTGACTTGCATACCGGTCCGCTATCGCTATCTGTCCATTCGCGTATTTGTTTCCTCTGAGTCATACAATTTCTCACGATCCTGAGTGGTATGCAACCAGCAGCCAAATCAGCCTCACGCTGTGCAATATCATACCGACGTGCTGTTAAAGCTTCCTTTCCAGAAGATACTTCAGTGCCCAGCTTGTCCGTCATGACCGCAGTGTACGCAATCCCATAGCGTAAGATATACCAAGACGCCAAAACGGCATTACTTACTCGGATCTTGTAAAGAAAGCGCACCCGTCAATCAATAGCATAGTAACTGTTATTGACCCTATAATAAACATTTAGACACGCGGTAATACTTTATCATCTCGTCTGATCAGTTAAAGAATGCGATAAAGCTGTAATTACATTTTATTACAACGATCTTGGTGTAAACGTGTGATGGGAATGTAACAGCTTGTTGTAAAATAAGGCAAATGATTAAGAAAGAACGAGGAGAAAGACGTACAGGAGACCCTGTTCTCCATTTTCGGTGCCATTGAGCATCCTGTCTAAGTGTATGAATTAAGTGAAATAATCATGCACCAAATTCAAGGCATTTCAGTCATCTCACAAAAAAGACATTGCGTGACTAGAAAGATTAATAATTTATTAATAATTAGGCTTGGGCGCTATCTGTTTTTTTCATACCGTCATACTTCCTAGACATTTCATCCCGGTATAGGCCTATGATATACTATGGTATTTTTAAAAAAAGCCTACATCATTTAGGTTACTGTAAACTCCGGAATCAAAGACAGCCTAAACGGGCTCGTCACTGCGGACGCGAGGACACCTTTTGCTGAAGAGTTAGGATGATCATCACCCGACACCGTCACTGCCCGCCCGGCGGCCGCATGCGCACTATGTGTCACCTATGCCGCGCATGCTCCAACAACTGACGACGCTTTCACGGCGTATTCACATTTGTTTTGTGGCATTAACCTACGCATGTGCGTTATTTAACTTAGGTATAAATGAGCTCCACTTACTTCTAACAATGCGTAATACAATACGTACATCACGTCAATACAGCATCTCCATGCCAGTTTCATTGAAAGAAGAGCCTCTGTATTTTTTACGGTATTAAAAATAATACCTTTGGGATACATATTGAATATATACTGTATATATACTAAATACTGGGGTATACTGAAATATGGTCCAAGCCTATTAGAAGTTAATTTTTAATGATAGCTTATTGATCCCTGTGGGGAAATTCTCTTTGCGCGTACCCCATCTTGTGCTCCATTGCACACAGACAGGTGAGAGCCAGCTTCGCAGCGAAGGGCAGCCGCCTACAGTGGCACCCGTGGAGCTGGGGGCCTTGCTCACGTCCCAAGGAAATGTAACTGCTCCGCTGAAGCCAGGCGCGGACCGGCGACCTTCCAATCACAGGGACAGCCCACAGAGACGCATGCTACACACAGGTCATGCTCTACTATCTTATTCTATAGGTTGATGTTTAAAGCTACATTTAAAGACTTTGGGGTAAGAGTGCAGGGACAGCCAGAGTCCTGTGCTCCTGGGGCTCCAGGATTAAGAGTGTTAATCACGGGACCCAACAGTGATCTGATTACTCCGCCAGCAAAGGGATCTAAACCCATAACATTCAGGACAAGGGTACAGATCCCTAACCCTACTGGAGCATATAGTTGTTCAGTACAGTAGTTATGAAATGGAATTATCTACTGTTTTTACCATAAGTACTGAAACTGAAATCCTTCTGTTATAACTACACTTTAACTGGAAGTGCCTACAGTAGTTCACATTAAAGTTGTCTGAAGTGCTGCACTCCATTTAAAAGAGTAACATTAATCACTTCATACTTTCATATGGAAAGAGTTTCAGTTTTCTTTGACTTGCCTCGTCTGTCTGTTGGAAGCATTTTGTGCCATGATTTTGTAATGGCTTATCCTGGAAAGCCTTTGAGTGACATTTTTGCCCCTACAGTTGACGGGGGTCAAAGGGGGGAACTGGCTAGAGCTAGCACACTGGCACTCGAGGGTCCACGAATGTCTGACGTGGTTATTGGGGGCCTCTGGTGCTCCTGCTTGGAGTCAAACCAGTATTTGCTCCCTCCCAACTCCTAGCAAACTGGGGGAAGACAAAAACATAGACTGTCTGGGGGATCCCTGAGAACTGGTCTGAGAAACACTGGTCAAGTTTTAAATAAAGCCCTTATCTGTATGTTGGTAGCCTTGCCACCTCTATTCTCCATCTTAATTTTTTTAAAGTAAAAATCTCAGCTATTTGCCGTCATAGGTATGCCAATCGGTTATATGGCGCCATTGTTTACGTTGTTTTATTTTACATATTGTTCACTTTACGATTTCGCTGCATGTGGTCAAGCCGAACTTCCTCAAGAATTAAGCGCACGTGAAAGTTATTGCTTCCCAAGGAAACAGTTACGTGCATCCGTGCTGACAACAAGACTAGGCACGGAATCCCTACCCACCCGCATGCCTCGGCAGAGTCCTGGATAAATCGGTGAATGTCACTGCCAGCGCCTCGAGGTTATCTGAACAAGGCATGCTTAAGTTAAGAAAATCAATGGAAGTCGCATATATACGGTAGCCATCAAGCAAAAAGAGTTCCGCCTGAGCTGAAGTTTGCTGTAAATAAACACTGCATAAGCCTCCACAAACAAGAAAAGGGTTATAGGTTTCATAACAAGGTCTCAAACATGCACACCTGCACTCAGATTCTTAATTGTAAAGACACATCCGGATTAAATAAATAAATGTATCTGCCCTACATACAGTACATACAAGCAGATACAGGAACTACAGAAAAAGACATTAATTGCTGATTTTGTCAAATTTTATTTTTATGTACCACAAGAATGTCGATCGCTATGAAAGGTTTTGGGATTTATATTTATTTATATTTATAATTGTCTGTGAAAAGCAAGTTGAAGGATGATGTCTGTTACCGTAGGTCACACCATCACTGCGCCTGTGGTGTTATTCTCATTGGCATTGTGGGCAAACTGTTAATTTAATCGGCGACACAATTATACGGCTCAGAAAGGATATCAAACTGTTTATTCAGCTGGCTGCTTACCTACGTTGAATTGTGTTCCCAAGGGGATAACAGGGAGTAAACCACAAATACCTAAGACAGAAATCGCCCGAAGTCCAATTACTTAACTAACGCGCTGCATGCTTCAACCAGTTTCCAAGTGTGCGCAGTGCTGGCTTGGTGACAAAGTCGTGCGAAAATGACACGCATGGAACGAAGGAAAAGGTGCTCGTCGATGCGCAGCGAGGCGAAATGATTTACACCCCTTTACTGCCAATAAAATATTATTTATGGAGAAACATTCGGCTGCGAGATTTATTATAACAGAAAGGCGATTTAGCCCACCGAAGAACGGGACCTCACGCCCACCCCGAGTTCCCCGTGATTAAATTTGCCAGGGGCGTGCGGGAAGGGTACAAAATGTACACGAAAACATGGGAGAAATCGCTAGGTGCGGCGTAGAAACGCCTGCGATCAAAGGGGAACAGCAATTATGCTTTGATACCGTGAAAGGATCTTATATAGTTGAAGGAACAACTCACTTCAATCGAAAACAATTTTATAATTTTAAGACCATATTTAATAATAATAATAAACCATAAAATACATAATAACAATTATTTAGTTACATAGTATATTAATAAATAGATTCATAAATGATCATCGGCTTGCTTTGCTAGGCGAGGACCAGGGAATGTTACAAAAGACGATCAAATTTAATGATGCTTATATATGGACATTGCTGTTGGTCAAAATTACTCAAGAGTCAACATTCATAAAGAGTAGAGGCTTTGGGTTTCAGTGTATATAATAATTACTAACAAACAATCGCTGTCGCTGCAGTTTTTTATGTATTATTTTTTATTGCATCAAATAGAAATGGTATTACGTAACCACGTGTTTGCAGAAGCAAACCGTGTCCGTGTCGGTATCGTATTGATTCTGTATTGGCCAGCTGCCTCCAGTCTCCTAGTAGCAGCTGTATTACATGTCAATTACGATTCAAGCGTTCTTAAAATTAGCTGCAGTTACAATACATGTCCACTGGGTGTCTTCAGAGAGTAATCTCTCGTTTTGACCTCCAATAAATCTTATTACAGGACTGCAACTTCTCCAGACTGAATACATGCATTCTACAAAATAAGTCGTAGGTGATAACAGTAACGCTGAGGAGCTCAATTCTGCTACCGTCGACTGAATTACATTTAAGTTAAATAATAACTGAAATAGAGTTTTCAATAATTAGCGTGTATGCAGTGATTAGTAGCAAACCTGTTTGTACGTGTAACACGGATGTGTTGAATTTGCACTTAACGTGACATACAGATCAACTATTAAGTAGTTTGAGCAACAGCATATCAACCCAGAAATGTAATGCATAAGCTTATATGAACTTAAAAAATATGTGTTATTATGACATAGGAGTACAGAAATCCAGTATAAAATATATGCTACAGTGTGCCACTGTAAGGTGAGTGCAGACTGCAAGTAGACCGACACAGATCATCTAATAATGAAGTCAACAGAGAAAGAGAATCATACACATATAAAGGTTGAGGTAACAGCCCCTTTAATTAAACTAGGATGAGCAAGTAGTTCAGGGTTAAAGTACAGGGTTAAAGATAAGATCCCCCCCTTGGATGAATTATGTACTCCTAAGGCTCAGAGCAAGCTTGTCAAAATGGGACTGTGATTTTCGAATTTTCATTCAGAACCAGACCTGTCAGTTGGTTTGATGAAGGGGAACACAATGTCCCTGTTGAGGTCTGGGGGTTCCACCCCTCACATGAGTAGCAGGTGACGCCAACGAGACAACGGTCTTGGGGGAATCCTGCCAGAATACAGAGGAGATTGTGTCATTGTGTTACAGGAAATGTTACCGGATGTAGAAAATCACTTACGCTTTGTGAGGACTCTTTAAGCCTAGCAGTGTCTTCTGAGTTTGCACAGTCTTGAAACTCTTGTTTGTGTGTATGGAAGGTCTCGGAGTATTTCTTATTTGCTCCTGCCTAGCTACGTTTCTTTTGTGTAAAGTTTATCATCTGAGCTTTCTTCTGATTTCCCCCCTGCCTTTCTGCTCACCTTATAGAACAGAGATGCTTTACTTATCCCTAAAGGGAAATTATCTGTTTTGCATGGATGTCTGCATGGATGTATGTATACGCATGGATGTATGCATGGATGTGTGCATGGATGTGTACATGGATGTGTGCATGGATGTATGTATGGATGTGTGCATGGATGTGTACACGGATGTGTGCATGGATGTATGCATGGATGTGTGCATGGATGTATGTATGGATGTGTGCATGGATGTGTGCATGGATGTATGTATGGATGTGTGCATGGATGTGTACATGGATGTATGTATGGATGTGTGCATGGATGTGTACATGGATGTGTGCATGTATGTGTACATGGATGTGTGCATGGATGTGTGCATGCTGCAGTGGCTGACAGGCATGGCTGATGTTAAAGCTTGTGTTAGCGTGCCATCTGACAGCACTTCTTTAATCACGGTGGCGGCAGTGGTAGCTGCCCCCCCCCCCAGCCGCATCCCCTGCTGGGTAAATGGCCCTCACCGGAGCCACCCCATTGTGTTTCTCCGAGAAATGGACCTGAACACCTAATTAAGAGAATGAACTGGTCAGTGATTCTCCAGAGAATGCAGAAGTTGATTATTGCACTGGCCACACAAAATTACGCGTTTATTCCATGCTTTAGACCAAACCAAGGCTACCTGCTAATAAGTTAGCCGTTTATGGAGGTGCTATATGAACAGCTACTAGACATTTATTCACTGTTTACTTTCCAGATCCCAATTTCAACAACATCTAGTGCAGGGGTCTCCATCCCCAGTCCTGGACATCTTTGGGTTTAACCTCATTTAATGCACCTGATTCTACTTCTCTGTTAATTACCACCCATTAGTTGAGCTGGATCCGGTGAGCTGGATCAGGTGAGGTGGATCAGGTGAGGTGGAACAGGAAGGGAACTAACCTGTGCAGGGCGGGAGATCTCCAGGACTGGAGCAGGAGACCCCTGATCTGGTGCTTTCAGAACTGTAGTGAGCTAATTAGGCTTTTTTAAATCAGCTACTATTCCTTAATCTAGTGTAAATCTGCCGCTTTCTTGTATTATTGGTGTTTTTCATTGGATGCTCGCCCTATCTCGGCTTCTGGGTCGGAATGGGAAAAAAATCCGTCCCAATTCGGCCTTATTCAGCTTCAGTATTTTTGCTGGCATTCGTTTCATCGGCTTCCTCTCTGCTTCGCCCGTTGTTCCTGGCATCCGGGAGAAGAAGCACTTTGATGTTCCTGTCTATTCCTGCGTTGCCGGGCAGACCTGTTCCGAGGCAAGGCCAGACGGCACCGCGTGTGTGTCTCTCTCTCGCTCGGTCTTCATTCACGCACAGTCCTGATATCATGGACCTACATGGTTTGGAAGGTATCACATAGCTGAACATCCAGTGCTAATTATGCTTGTATCTGGGCGTTCATCTGAAGCTCAGACAAGCTAGCTGGTTTGCTCCTTGACAGCTGTGTGATTGTGATATACTATCTACCTCACATGTATGTTAACTTTGGACAGAAGCATCTACAATGTAAATGAATTTAATGTAAAAACTCCTCCACTGTCATCCAGATCCACTGTATCCATGTGCATATTCATTTGGCCATTCATTGATTCTAATCTGCACACAATTTGATATTACGTTATTATAATAATATACAATTTTTGATATACTTCCCATTTCTACTATTCGTTTTTATTACATAATTTTGTCACTGCTTTTGTGAGACTTTGTGTACAAATATCTCACTCATCTGTACTCTACCAAGTGTCAATGTGTACCAAGTGTCCAGGTGTATTGAGCAGTAGTGTCGTTTGGTCATCATTTGGAGGATTTGCACCTTTTTAAAGCTGCCGAGGTAGAAATTTCAGGTCAAGAAAGTAAAAATCCAGACCAAGATTTTCTTTCAACCCACTAGTTGAACATTCTGTGAATGTGACTCTTTATACTCAACTGGTTGGTTGAAACAAAATCTTGGTCTGGATTTTTACTTTCTGGACTTGAACTTTCCACCGCTGGGCTTCAATCACTCTGTGTTGCTAATATCTTTGTTTCTTCTCAAACCTGTGGCAAGCCAATGGACAATAGAGTTCCGTTTCTGCCCTGAGACATTGCGACATCACAAGCGGAGCATGACTTAGTCCAAAGAGTGCGTGTCACTCCTGACGCCTAACATCTGTTTGTGTGGGGGGTGTACGTGCTTTGTGGCAGCAGGCTCCCAGACCGCTGCGGTGGGGGGTGTACGTGCTTTGTGGCAGCAGGCTCCCAGACCGCTGCGGTGGCTTCTGTCTGGCGATACGAGGCCCACATCTCCTTAGTCATTTCCTCAATGGCCGAGTAGCAGCAGTTGAAGAAACAGCATTTATGTTTGTGAAGGTTGCTTACAGAGTAAGGCTGTCATAGTTTATTGGGTCATTGTATTTTATTCATTGACTTTTCTTTAGTTCTGTCTCTTTATATCCATTTAATATTATATACGTTTAACCCAATGGTCACCTTTTCAAAATATAATTAGTTGAATAAGTAAGTCTACTATAAGGTTCATGTCAAACTACCAAGTCCTTTTTATGTCTTCCCTATTCCTATTGGCTATCGGTCAGCTACTGGACATGCAGGGAACATGGTACAGCACTGTTGATTGGCCATATTGAGCTGCACATATAGCAGAGGGATTATGGGACGGATCCTGATGCAGCTAGAATTGCGAGCCAAACTCTCCCCATGCATCAGTTATGGCAGGCAAATAGGTCAACCAATCAAGGTGAGGGAGATATGGACTTATTACTAATAAGGACTTATTAAGGTTAGTTTTGTAATATGAGATATATAGTCCACTGCTGACCTATGCAGAAGCCATGCTTTGCCAGAATCCTTCATGACATGTTAATAGTTCAAGGTTAACGACGTTGGAATTGCTCAGGATTATTCTGGAAAAATTAAAAGTGGTACATGCATATATGTGACACAGAGTGTTGTTTTTTATAGACCATATAAATGTGAAACAGAGCCCTTCTGTCCTATCACTCAGGGGTTCCCAGCATGGAAATAACATCCTGCTTAGCTTTGATGTCGAACCAGCTGATCTAGATGTTTTGCTGCGCGAAATCTGCGAACGACAAAGCACCCGGCAGTCTGTGAGTAATGAACAGCTGTGAGGCGTCATGAATGGGCACGTTTCATTCAGGCCTGCGATATGCAAATGAGCGGCTGAACTCAGAGAGGCACCCTGGGACGCGGGAGTGTGCCGTTCCCTAAGCACTCGACAGACACTGCTCTTCTTCCATTGCGGCCTTCTTCAGATGGCCTGCTTCATTACTAACACTCTGGCTGAAAGAAGTCCATCCATCCATCTACTAATCACTTTTCCCGGTCGGGGCCAGGAGCCGATCCCATGAAGTAAAATGCACGAGGCACAGGACACCATAGATGAGACACTATCACAAATCATGAGTAATTTATATGTTTATATCATATGTTTAATACACCAGTTCAGAAGAGAGGTACCAGAGAGGAGAACCTGCTAGAATCTAAGTCTGTTTCTTTGATTACCATGTTACTTGCTGATTAACCAGGTGATACTGAATTCCTGATTTGGATATTCCCTTCTGGAATAGTGGTTACATGTACCAGCTTATTTGCCTTAGCTGCAGGTTTATTAAGGCCAAAGTAACATAGTAACTACACAAGCAAAAATAATAATAACAATACAGTGATTTGCCACTGGGAGGTATTCTATGTACAATGATGTTGTAACTTGTAAGTCAAGCAATGGTCAAAGGGAATGAGAAACAATGTTTCTTTTTTATTCTGTGGACCATGTTGGATATTTTCAGTCTTTGTGTGAATTTAGACGTCATCCAGTGTATCGTAAATAATGTAATACTCTTTCCGGAACGAAGTGCCTCTCGAAAGGATAGTCAGGCGGCCACACCAAGAATGCCCATATTCAGGGCTCTGTGTTGGCTGAAGAACCGCGAACCACGGCTCAGAGAAGGAGACGGAGAAGCCGGGCGACTCAATGAGCTAATTCTCAAGCGTCAAACTTTTGACCGCTGGCTGACACGTAAGATGCTTCCGTGCAGGACAGCAGCTGTGCATGTGGGTAGAATGAGTGTCTGTTTCTTTTTTCTGATAGCATTTCTTCACTGCCGCAGGCCGGCATCCTGCCCAGGACGTACTCTGCCCTACGTTCCGTCCTTTTTGGCACAGGTCCTGGGTCAGCGGGGGCCCAAATGGATGAACATTTGCTGAAAGTGGACAGCTGGATGCCATGATAACAGCTTCAGTACCCATCCATAAAAGGTTTCTTGCTGCTACTCAGTCAGCAAACTTCATTTAATTGGTGAACATGGAGTGAAAAAGGGTGCAATTACCACTTAATTACCACTTAATGATTATTTTATCCATCCATATTTATCCATCCTGGGCTGGCTATACATAATAGGCACCTGCCCAGGGCCCCCAAATCACCTGCATTGAAATGATCAGCAGTTTTCTTAGAGGACTTTGCTGAGGGTACCTGAAATGGAAGAGCCAGCCTGTAGTCATCCATCCATCCATCCATCCATCTATCCATCCATCCATCCATCTATCCATCCATCCATCCATCCACCTACCCATCCATCCACCCACCCATCCATCCATCCATCCATCCATCTATCTATCTATCATCCATCTACCTACCCATCCATCCATCCACCTACCCACCCATCCATCCACCCATCCATCCACCCATCTATCTTCCAGCTGCTTGGCCTTGAAAGATTTGTGGGAAGCCTGGAGGCTCGTGGCTCATGACCCTGTCTGGGAAGCCAGTCCAGTATAGGACTGATGCCATTTCTGTTATACTTCAAGTTAGAGGTGGACAGATCTGGTCCATAAAGTACAAATCCAGACCAAGATTTCATTTCAACCAACCAGCTGAACATAAAGAGTCACAGTCACAGAGTACCCAACTGGTAGGTTGGAACAAAACCTTGGCTTGGATTTGTACTTTCTGAAACTGAAAGTTCCATCTCTGCTTAAAGTAACAAGCAACGTGGGTGGTCCAGAAGTGCGGCCTGTGGATTGTTGGGATCCTGCATACCAGCGTTCAGCAGTAAGGTCCTCAGTGAAGGTCCGTGATGAGCTGACACCTCCCAGCCCCCAGATGGACTGTCAGGACCATTTAGGAATCCCTCTCATGTAAACACAGTGGTGTTTGGGCAGCGATAAACAAAGAGACGCTGGCTGCCCATGGGATGAGCGTCAATGAGTCGTGAAGCAGCTCTCAGTGCTGAGGTCAGAGTTCACTGGCCAGTCCTGTCCTCGCTGCTCCAAAAGCCACCGTCACAGCTGATTTGCAATGGACCTCGGTTTCTCGCTGTCACCGTGACATTCAGACCGCAGTAAGACACTCCATGAATGGCTTAGCCGCACGACGTCATTCCTGGTGGTTTATAATTCTGTTATTTGCGTTCATGCAAAGCAGGTAGGGATAGAATGGCACTCTTGAAGTTTGGCAGACCAGCACAGGTGAGGTTTCTGCACACAGAATAAAGTCCTGCTTCTAGCTATTATTTGAGGAATTCGGAGAAAGGAAATACTCACACAGGCAGCACATTGACAAAGAACCACAAGGGCTCCTTAAAGGTGAAATACAAGAGGAATCCAATCTAGTCCAAGCCCTTGCCTTATATACCCAAAGCAAATCTGGCAACCCAGCCTAATATCACCTCCCCTATACCCATTCCAAACAGGAAATATCATGGAGGCAAATATGTCCATCCACATATTCTTGTCACCAAGCTTCAACTCTTAACATCAACTGTCCTGTAACAATGATAGGCAATGCTTTATCAATGACAAAAATCACCTGCGACTGTTTTTTCATGGCAATTTTACAAATATTGACATATGCAACATAATAGTTCTATTTTTCAGACAGAAATGCAATGATCCACTTCGTGCCAGGCAAACAAATAGTGATATTAATATATACAGAGAATAAATCCCTTTTAATGTGAGCTTATTTACTGGTCAGATTTTTGGTGACATGCCTGTGTTTGTGTATCCATGAAAACATAATGTATTACCATAATTAAGATGAATAGATTTTCCCATTGAATATTCTGGCATTTTTTTCCAATTAGGCATAGAGGAGAGTGATGTTAATCTTAACCTTATTTATATATTGATATTCCAGGTACTCGGAGTACATGGGGGGGGGGGGGGGGTTAATAATGATGTTGTGAGTTTTTAGCAAAAGGAGGCAAATTGCTGCTTTTCAAGAGACACTGCCATCGAATCCATTAGCAATTCCAAGAACAAGAACTTCATTCCATATAAATAAGGCTGCACTCTGTGCAGATAAATTGCATTATTATTAAGTTGCACTAATCGAAATGCATTCATTTTAAGACACTAATGTCTGAGTGGCAATTCTACTGCATTTTGCTTGTTCTATTTTCCCGACGGCAATATAGACAAAGGGGATTGTCGTGCTGTAGCCTGTAATTGTCCATTGAAAAATCATATGTATGGCTTATTCTATGGTTTTAAAAATAGAATTAGCATTAGCAAAATCTTAGCAGCTCATGGTGTTTCATGTATCAAACCCACTGGTGCCTCACTTCAGGCCCTTTCCAAGGAGAAGCAGGCAGAGCCTGTTCTGAAGACAGTTCTGAATGAAGATTAACTTTTCTGAAGACTAACTGGAATTTAACCTGTATGGCTTCAGGAAAACATCCAGTTGCATAACTTGGTGAAGCAGGGAAATGGCAAAAGCCCAAAAGTTTTACAAAAGTGCATTTCCTGACCAACCAAGTTTAAATTTGATGAAGTATCAAGCTTGCAAAGAAATGCCTGCTTCAGCACACGGTGAAAAATTTCCCTCTTAGCACTCAGTATATACCTGAAACTTTTTAAGCAATTAAAACAATGAAGAGCTACGGATGAGCCTTGTGACCGTGGATGAAGCTGATGCCATGCAGCATCACAGAGAGCCATCCCAAATCCCCAGGGTTTCATCCGAATCAGAGCCTTTATTGCCACAATGTTGCAGACACCGTGACAATAGACAACTAACAATCAACAAACGGAGAATGAATACAAGACAGAAGCTACACAACAGGGAGGCATAGATGTAAGTTAGGTGATAAGTAGAGTTAACAGCTAAATGCCCCAGATAACCTTGCTTTTTGATGACCCAAGAATGTTTATAGCAAAGATAAGGTTTTTGATGCACCAAAGGTTTTAAGATAACAGAAAAAGAAGACCAGGAGAGTTAAGTCCTCCTTTGTTTCAGAATCTGTCTTCAGCAGACCCCCTTCTAAAGTAACGATGTAACTAAACCGCCGACCCGGATTACGACCTCTCCCTAGTGGCAGGGAACCTTCACAATGTCAGCAGCTGCGTCTCTAGAAGTATGATGTAGTAGGAACAGGGTGGGGGAGAGTGGGGGGGGGAACCTGATTGGCACCATACTCCCCCCACAGTGCATATCACTTCCTGCCATGCGGTTAAATTCACAGCCGAAAAGTTTCCTGCTGAAAATGTTCCGCTACCAGCTGGATGAGAAGCCTTTTGAGAAGGGCGTGCGTGAAACTTAAGTAAGATTTCAATGCAATGAAAATGTCCTGCAGTTAAAGTAAGATTCTGTTTCTTTTTTGATAAAATGCTTTTATTTGCATTTTAAAAGTATAACTTTTTTCATGGCTAATGCATTCTTTTTGAGAATTCAAATTGTGGTTATGGTATAAAACAACAGTATTTTTTTCCTGACTGCTAATACTATCCAAGGAAGTAGAACTTCCTTGAAAAATTATCCAGACCCAAAAGAGCAATGTTCTTTTTAAAGACATTTCTCCACAGAAAATCTTTGCTGATCCCAAGAAGTGTTATTTATGTGAACTGAGTTCTCAAAACGCAGAAAATCATGTAAGAAGCCTATGAGGTGGACTGATTATTAAATACACTTTGTAGAATCGGGGAATCAAGCAAAATTGCATAATATCTAAGTAAATATCTAGAAATAATTCAGAATATGAATAAAGACATTCTTTTTGATCAATCCAGCTTTTGCTTTAAGATTTTATTTTTTATTTTTTACCAATCAAAATATATCACCCAACAAAAAAGAAGTTCTCCCATCACCAAAAACACATTTTTATGTTTACCGCTTATCCCAATATTCTCAATATTCAGGTGTAGTGCAAGGTTGCTAGCATTGGGGTACATGAATGTGCTTGATTGAAAATGTATAATGATGGAAAATTTGTTTGATGCCCAGAAAGATTCCCAGTTTCACATATCAAACAGTGGAAGAACTCAAACAGCCTTTTCTTAATTGCTATAGTAAGCAGCTAGGCTTACTTGGTGAGTGCACAGTACTGTGCAGAGGACTGTGATTATGCTGAATGAAGGCTAAAACAGGTGCAGGTGTAGCCTATAAATGTAGACGTTCTTGCATTCAAAGCTTTTATTTTTAACATGACTGGGTCCAGCATAATGGGTGATGCTGTGCTGTACATGGATTCAGCAGGTGTCTTGACTCCCAGTAACTGCTGGTGAGAAGACTCAACAAAGCCCATCTGAACAGCGCGGCCCATTCGCTGTCATTCCTCAGTCTTTAATGAAACTGGATGCAAGCTGATAGGAGATACTGAGCTCAGATCCAACATCAGGATGTGTCTCTGCAGGCTGTATTTATTGTGATGAGTATAAAAGGTGGGATTGGTAACTATATCCTTGTTTTTAACATTTAGGGTAGGGGGCCCTTCCGTTCATGCATGCTGTGTGCCCACTGGCAATGCTTGCAAGACCAGACTGGCAGCCCTTATGGTGGCAGGGACATTGTACCAATGTCTTGTCCTCCCTGGCAGTGGTGCCTGTAGAAAGGCTTTGACTGGGGTGGCCATTAAACAGCAGTTCTATTTATGGGGGTGACCAGTGGTAAAAGTGTCTGACCCCAGCAGGGGGACAAAATCGGTGCAGGAAAAGTTGGGGATCAGTGCTGGCAGATCAGTCCACATTTATTGATGTGGGGTGACAACTGGGGCGGCCATATATTTTCTAAGGGGGGGGGGGGCTACCATTTAGATCCACCCCTGCTGCCTGGGTCAAAGGATCCTATACACCACATGCCTGTCTGTAAGTTAAATGCCAAGAAAGTTAAAATATGGCCTTTAAAATGTATTTTTTTTTTAAATACATTCACTGTTTTTATTGTTTCACTGTTATTCTTATTGACTCTTTTGGATTATTCCCTTTTACAATGGCACTAGTAATTACTTAGAATGTACAAGAGAGTAATGTCAAGATATGCATGCAATTTATGGTGATGTTATAAAACAACAACAACAGCAGGGTGACAGAGTGGTGGGGGTGAGATTATGGATCTGCCCCAGCAATCAGAAGGTTGCTGGTTTGAATCCCGTGAATGCCAGGAGTACTACACCATTGGGCACCCGAGCAAGGTCCTTAACCTGCTATTGCTCCACCCTGGATATAACATTAATCTACATCCAGCCCTGTAAGCAGGTCCTCCAACTTACAGGGAAAATTTGGGGGTTGGTGGCAGGATTGGCACTTCAGCCCCTGGAAAAAAACTTCACACTGTTCCATCCATTTGAAGTAGTGCTGAGGTACCACCTGCTGCACTCCAGCTCTCATCTTTGAGGCGTATTGCCGTGTGGTGGATATGGCACCATGCTGTATCAGCACACACTCCTTACTGCTTAATACCTCAGGATGACATGGTGACTCATATCTCCAGGGTTAGGAGTTTGAATCTCTGCTCTGCATGTGTGGAGTTTGCATGTTCTGGTGCAAGGTGCCTCTGGACTGGCATCCTGTCCTTGGCATACCCCAGCCTTGTGCCCTATGCTGCCTGGGACAGACTCCACAACCCTGACCGGCATAAGTGGTTCCATGATGGATGGAAGGACAAATGGATGGGTAATAAAAGTGGTAATGCTTTCTTCAAATAGTTACAATAACTACCACAACAATTCTAATTAGCCACTTAAAAACTGTTCCTGGGACTGATCTATGCGTAACATTGAGCCCAGCAATGTAATGGTTGTTTCCAGTGTTTCAATTTAACATCTCAAAGATTTGTAGAATAAATGTGTAGACCATCGTTCAAAACTGGACAAAATTTATGTACTATTGTTACATCAAACAGCATTGGTGCTGCCAGAGATATAACTAAATATATCTGACTCATTTCTGCCTCTCAGTCTACCGGGTCGGTAGTCCAAGGTAACATAAACCCACAAAAAGATTCTTATAATGAACTATTCAGACGTTTATTTATACGCTGCCTAATAATAATTAACAATACCATAAATTTATAACCATGACCATAATTATTAATGAATGACCACGATATCTGGATTATTATTAAGATTTATTTTATTATTATTTTCAATAATTTTATTATTATTATTATCGGTCAACTCTAAATAATCTCTTACAAACCCACAATTTAATTTGCAATAAAGTTATATCTAGCCTAACTGACAGAAAAAAAGAAGACCAGAGTCTCCCAGAGTTGAAATATATATACAAAATTTGTCAACTTTTTGGTCATTGTCTGTGATAAATTGCCAGCCAGTCGTTCAGTGAATCCGCAAACAGGATTTATTCTTCGTAGACGCGCCCCTCCCAGGCTGCCACCGCCCATAATTTAGTACGGCATCTTCCCGATTATTATTTGCATTTTCAATTGGATGACAAACTTAAAAAAACATTACCCCGTGCAACACATTTAGGTTAGTCAAACCACGCTTTTATGAAGCACTCAGATATTGACAGTAACGTCTTAGTTATTAATATGCAAAACATGTTTAGGGTAAAGATCGGCGCGTGTGAGCTGTTTTATGTGGTCCTAAAATAAAAAAAAAATAGTGATAATAATTAAAAGCGTGGATCGTAGTTAGTTGTCGCGCAGACTGACGAGGCGTCCTCCAGATTATTCTTTTGATTTATCACCGTTTATTCCTCCGCCCCCGTCGCCAATACTGCGCGTATGTATGAGCGCGTGAACCGCACCACGGCCGCGCGGAGTGATTCGGCTGGGGCTACATCCAGGCGCTGCCCCATCACTTCGGCTTTCTTTCGCTGCTCAGGCTAAGATTTAACCGGGGGTCGCGCTATAGCCGTGGCTGCACATAGAAACACTATAGTTAAGTCCGTTTAGCTAAGCTATATTTACATCGTCCGCAGCACTACAACCCAGTAATCTTAATTTGAGGTTTTTAAATAGAAATTTGTAAATTAAGAAAAAAAACGTAAATATGTCCTGGCAAGGCTACGTGGATAACCTGATGGCCGACGGCAGCTGCCAGGATTCCGCCATTGTTGGGTACACTGACGCCAAATACGTCTGGGCAGCACAATCCGGCGGTACTTTTAACAATATAACGGTAAGAGAATTGTGTGGGAGCTGTACGTCGTCGTATGCTGGAACGAGCAGTAACGCAAATGAATTAAAGGTTGTCATTAAAGATAAAAGATGGGGCCTTGCCTAGCGGGGCTGTCCAGTCTGGTAATATTTTTAGGCTAGACGCATGCTGAGACTTTATTCTGAGTTACTTTGGCAGCATTTCAGACAGGGACTTCGTATAGTGCACGAAGTAATATATATTTTTTATAGCTGTTTAACTCCACTGACTAGCAAGATGTTATGGGGGAAAAATAAAGTTTTGGGTTGTGAGTCACGGCCGGCCTTTATCGTGTGGTGAAAATGTAGCTAGCTAGCTACCGCGCGTGCTAATCTCCCTGAGGTAAGTGTTGGGAAAACCGTTATAAACACCTGCTCGATTTTCCCCCTCGCTCCCAGGAATGTCAGGAAATACCGGGTGTTCAGCCTCGTAGAGCTGTTTCATTTAGGAAAACCTAGCTCCTGTTTTTATTACGAGTCCCGTTGATGTATTATACGTGATTAGCCATTTAGCTGGTGACTTGTATCAGTGACCGGCAATGCGGGTTTGGAAGGGTGACGACGCCGTGAGAACACAGAATAAAATCAGGCCGGCCGTTATTCGGTACGCAAGTAGCGTAACGAACGCATGTGGATGATTTCATACACCAGCTCATGGTGCCTAGTCGCGTTCGAGAATACCATGGTCGCTGCCGCCCCCTTTATGTATCCCAAGATGGCGCCTTCCCTCATTGGTTGCATTCATCTTGATATTTTAGATTTCTGCACCGCTACTGGATAGCCGCATTTTTCCCTTAGCACAAACTTTCGATCGTCTTCGCCACGGGCCCTTTGGGTATCTGCATATTGGTATTGGATGTCATATCTTAGTGCGTGAAAATTAATTCAGTCCTCCATTTTATAAGGGAGGACGGTTGCTGGTTAGCCGCAGTTAGCTTGCTGTCTGCCGCCTTAGACGACGTTACGTGGCGACGAAGCTACCAGTGTTAAACACGGTGGATTAAATTGTCTCAAGCCCGCGCGGAATTAAAGGAACGTGGCATCTTATCCATTGACATTAGGTCTGTTGTAAGGCACGCACATGGTTTGAAAGAAACCTGTGAACCTCATATTGATTGATTGAATGTCTAGCTAGTCAGATGTGGCGAATAATTAGCTATTTCTATCAATTTCACAAGCCGATGAACAGTGTTAATGTTGCCCAATATTACCTAGCTTACTAGCCCCTTAAAAAGGAAATTGTAGGTCATCGTTTTCATTTAACGTTGACCATCTTGCCGATGCAAAAATTGCACAGCCCCATGTCTACAAGCACTGCATTTCTTCCAATGGAAGGGGGCCTGCTATGACTCTGCAGTTCTTCCTGAGGACAACGCCTTAAAGTGTGTTACATTTCTAGACAAAGAAATGTAACAAACTCGCCGGTAGTTTCCACGTCCACTGCGACAGTTTCGATTCTATATTGAAAGCAGCTGGCTGCATCGTTTATGAATAACGGGAATAAATATCTAGCTAGTAGAGCGTTAAAGTAAGCCCCACGTGGTCACAAAATTATCAGCCGGAATCGCTATGTGAAAAATGTAATTGTACAACGGTCTATAAAAGACTTGTTGAAAATTTAAAGGTATGAAGTCTTGATTAAACATCCAGTATTTATGTAATAGAGATGTGAAGTTCATTTCACTGTTTTTTGTCTGTTTTAGCCTCAAGAAATTGATGTCATAGTAGGAAAAGACCGTGAAGGTTTCTTCACCAGCGGTTTGACCCTTGGTCAGAAGAAGTGCTCCGTGATCAGAGACAGCCTTCTAATTGATGGAGATTGGACGATGGACATCAGGACAAAGAGTCAAACTGGAGAGCCAACATACAATGTTTCTGTAGGCAGAGCTGGCAGAGGTATGTATTTCCTCAGGTAATAAGTAATCAGTTCGGTTCAGGTATTATGACATGTGACACATGTCTGGTTTTTAAAGTAGTTGAATTCATCCTGATGCACTTTATGAGCCTTTCCTCAATCAGAATATGAATGTTTTTTTTGTGCCTATATACCCTTGTGAAACACTAACAAATGCCTTTATTAGGTCATTTTGTGATACTCTTAAGGAAATACATAAGTTAACGGCATGCAGAAGTAGAATTGGGAATTATTGTGCTGCTCAATGTATTTTGCCTTAGTTGTCATTTTCTGAAATGTGACAGTTTGTGCTATTGAGTTGTTTCAAAATGGATTTGGTTTACATCCCATCTAGAAATTTAAGTATGGTAACATTGCAGACGCCTACCATCTTATGCCTGTATGGTCCCCATTCTGAACATCGTGGTAATACAAGTTTCCAGTTTGTTTGCCAAGATTTTTCTTAATCTGTTAATGATGGGGTCTTTGATATCATTCCACTCTGAGGTGCATGGGACATGGGATTTCTTCCCTTTCCCCTCAGAAGCAACCCTAAAATCATTCCCTTCTTTGCTAGGTGGGGTAACTCTGCTTTGACACTTGGCATGCTTGTGCTGTTGCAATTAACATTTTTTCTTTTGTTTAAAACCGAAGCTTAACTGTCGTTTTTCTGCACAGGAATGAACTGGTTTCTCTTATGGATGCTTTGTAAAAGCTTACATTCTGTAATATCACATGTCATGTTACATGTATTGAGGAAAGGGGCACAAATATACTTGTTAAATATCACTTTGGCAAATTTGGCATTCACTTTTTAACTCATGTGTAAGGAAGCACTTCTCAATTGGGAATTTGCAGAAGTGCAGTTTGAATATGCAGAAGTGCTTCCCTTCTTGGCATTTGTTGTTTTATAGGCTCGTTCAGGCAGTTGTTCTAGTGTAGACTGGAGGCACAGCAGTCCCAAGAACAGTGCCCAGTGTTTTACTTCATGGCATGACTTTCCTGTGTGGTGTTATTCCTGTAGGTGACTCATTGCTAGAAAATTCACATTTGGCAAATAATTAGATGGATATAATTATTGCATGATTCTTACCAGTTACCTAGAATTTCTGCAGCTGTGGGAGGCCTGCTGTAGATAAGCACATTTTACAGAGCTATCGGTGCCAGCTAGCAAGGTCTGTATTTGCCATTGCTGCTTGTTGGGTTACTGGGCTCTTCTACATCAAAATGATTCAGCAAGTCAAGGGAATCTGCCTCCCCCTCCAGGCGTTTGGGATGTAGCTGTATATGCTTTTGCTGCTTGGGATTTTCCCCCCATTCCCTCTTTCTCCTGGTGAATTGAAAATCGGAGGGCATTCTACATTTGGAAGCTTCCTTGTGCGGGGCTGCTCTCGCTGCAGATACCTCGGTCCAGACGATAGTGTCATCAGTCTCTGCTTATCACGGCACCAAGTTTTCCTGCAGTGTCGGCATACTGACAGTTATCCCAGTCATTAGCAGCAAGGCCGCTATGGTAGGAAACTCATAAGCGTGTTGGAATAAATGCACTGGAGGGGAAAAGTGAATGCCGAAGTGGGGGCTACTCTGGTGATTTAAGCCTGAAATGAACTAACACATCCTGCCAGCATCTTGGGTTGAACAGCCGCTTTAACTTCTGGGTACTTTTTTTTTTGCTCTAATTTCACCGCGCACATTTTCTCTAAACTCTTCTTTCTATCTCTTTTCTTCCAGTCTTGGTTCTTGTAATGGGCAAAGAAGGGGTCCACGGAGGCGGATTGAATAAGAAGGCATACTCAATGGCAAAATACTTGAGGGATTCAGGGTTCTAGTTTAGTCTGATTTGAGTAGATATAGGGACAAAAAGAAGAAAAGATTGCTGTTAAGATTTCCCCTTCAAGCAGTTAACGTCTTGGAAAAATTAATAGCAATGAAGGGGTGATGGGGGTAAGATCTCATGTCACCTTTTTAATCCCTGTGTTAGTGGGGAAAGACTTGTTTTTATTTTCAGTTTTGATCATTTTTTTTTCTTTTTTTTTGTTTTCTGTTCCCTTGTGTACTCCAGCGTTGGTTTTAGTCATGGGAAAGCAAGGTGTCCATGGTGGGCAACTCAACAAGAAAGCATTTCACATGGCTGAGTACCTGAGGAAGTCTGGATATTAAGCTGCCTCTCCCCTTCCCCCATCCATCTAGCGACGCATTATCATCCACCTATTGTGTTGACAGTACTACCAGACATAGTTGGTAGATGCTTGTTTTTTCTCCTCTTAAGCGACACCCCCCCTCCCCTCCCCTCATCCTTTCCTCCCTTGTGTCCACCTTCATTGATACGCATTAACACTGCCTACTCAACTCCATTTTTCTGGCACTACTGTTGCACCGTGGTAAAATAAGCATGTTGTTGTAACATTGCAAAATAAAAAGGGTTGGAAAAAAAAAATTGAAAAACTTGGGGAAACTGAGAAAAAAAAAAATCTGATTAAATACCAGTTTGGGCGCTTTCTTAGGTAAACACAGACCTGACAAGGGAAGGTGCTGGTAGTACAATCTTAAACTGATCAATCCCTTTTGAGCGATTACCAAGCTCATATAGTCTTCCTTTTCTAGAACTTGTCTGGGAGGGAAAACTGCATGCATATGTTTGCTTTCTGAAGTTTTTTTTCCCCATTCCTTTGACACCCCATCACACACACACTACTTCTGCCATCTCCTGAGCTGAAATCTGTATCATTGCAGTGTTTTCCTGCCTGTTGGCAACACTCCATCATAAACTTTACTACAATAACCCCCCCCATACATACAAACACTACTTCTACCATCTCCTGAGCTGAAATTTCTGTCATTTCAGCGTTTTCCTGCCTGTTTGCAACACTCCATCAGATGCTTTACTTCAGTAACACCCCCACTCCCCACCACACACATACAGACACACCCAGAGTTGCAGTAGTCTGCATGGGATGCTTCTGCTGATGAACATTGTCTTAGTTACTTGTCAGGTTGCCACGTTATTCAGAGTGTAACGGCAAACCAGCATTGCTGTGATGCAGGTGTTTTACTCCCCGTGACCTTTTCTTTACATCCCTGACTACATCTCCATGGACATTCCACCGTTATAATAGCTCAGGCACTTAACCTTTGTTTGCCAGCTTCTGTAATATAAACTTTTTTTTTATGTTGAAAGGCTGCCATTTTGGACAATTGATGTATCCCAACACAGCCATCTGGAGTGTGTCCAGTTTGAATTTTTTTCATAGGACCAATTTTATTTGCAGCTTGTGGGATTTACAGAATTACTCTAAGTGTAAAGGATGACTACTAGTTTCATCTGTTTTGCTGTCTACAGAACTCTAACTTTTAATACTCTAATCAAAAGACAGTAATGGATACTACAATTTGAGTAAAACAGATGGAATAACAGTCTCCTTATTTGTCAGCAAGTGTTGGAAAAAATGTTTGAAATGAATTGCATTTTGTTCTGTAAGCCCACACTGTGGAGAACAAAACTGTGGAAGAAATTGCCTTGTGCTCTAGTCATCTACTAAGATGTGGAATCAGTCTGTCAAAGTGCAGTACTAAATGTTTATGTCCAATAAAAAGGAAAACGCCCAGAATAGTATAACTGTGTACACTTAATGGGAGATGGTATTGGTTGGAATAAGAACACTTGGTTGTCTTGTGGGAACTTACTACACAATCTGTCTTGTGCCATAATGTAGAGAGGTGATCTGTTGCTATTGTGAGATGGATTTAAACTGCTGTCCAGCAAGGAGTCATTTGAATAAGACTTCCTTAGGGGGTAATTTGGCATAAGCTGAACATTTTCAGGCCTTGTGGAATATGTACAGATTAAAACAAAACTTGTTGTTGATTTATGTTCTTTCCCTACACTTTCTTACATCTTGGATAGTCTAACTCGTCTGATTCAATATGCATTAAAATGCCATAAATTGATGACACCTTGTTTACAGACAGATCAAATAAATTTATTCCAGCCAGATACGTTTTTTTGTGTGTCAGTTTTTAATTTTTAAGGCAGTGTTTGTATCCTTTTTACTGCCTTTTGTCTTCACTGATACACAAAATGAACAAAGAGGGATCAAAGATCATTGCCTGGACAGGAAGACCAGGGCTAATCCCTCTTCTCCACGACTTGCTTGCATTATTTGTCGTCTGAACACAAAAGCAATAACCCAAAAATTGACGCATGGAAATGTATCAGTAGTGACTCCCCAGAGATATCTGGATTATATCCATGGCTGTGGCATTGGCTTCTACTGTCATTGGCATGAATGTTGGCTGCAGTTTAATATTTACTGTCGTGAAGAGGCAGGAATAGCACTGCATGTATTGAACACAAGAATGGAGTGGGGAGAGAACTGTGACCAAAAGCAATTGCTGGTGAAAGGAGCGACCTTTTGAAAATGACTTCCACAAGAGGTTTCATCACAGAAAGGTGACCTTTATGAAATACAGATGAATATTCAAGGACTTGGGAGATGTAGTTCGTTAATGTGGTTTTTGTCAGCATGCATTTCCTTATTGCTCTACATTATACACAGCCAAGTCATTCTGCATTCTTTCCGTTTGGTGTTGAGATGAATCTGGTATACATGACTTCCTTATCGGAATTGCATTCGTTTCCCAAGAACTGATTCCAGTGTCTGTCCCAGGAGGTACAGGATACACCCTGGCTGTGATGTACCCAACCCACCCCTTGGGACCATGGAAGAAAACTCATGTAAGCTGCATACAGAATGGGAGCAGGGACTAAACTGTCCTGGAGTTGTGAGGTCACAGTGCCATCCTGAGGAAACTCATTCAAGAATCAAGATTTCAAATTTTTATTACTGGTTTAAGCGAAATGTTATTACACGTGGTCAACAAGGGCAACATAACACCTGACTATATAGTATGAATTTAACAGTCCAGTGTGTTAAATGCACAGGAAACGTACTGCGGTTCGTGGATAAAAATCAAAAGCACTTTGCGTCAAGTTGTTCATCTTTAGATGGATGTTAGAATCTCCAGAGTAACCACTGAGGTTATTTGATGGCTGAAAATGAGGTTGACTTCCAGTTGTGGTGGGTGGGACTGCATTGTCATCCACGATCTGATCTGACCCAGTGATAACCGGGTTCTGATGTCACACTACAATCACACCCACTGTAGGATCTGAACCTTCTGTTTTCCCGATCACTTCATTCTGCAAACCCTTGAAGGAACAGCGGCTCCATCAGATTCCTGGCTCTTAATATCCTACTTATACATCAAATATGAAATAATCTCACATTTTTACAAAATCTGCATAGAATTTTAAGACTAATGCAGGAAGTCATATTTCCACACTTATCACAACTGAGAATTCCCCTTGATCTGGCGAAGTGACGTACTAGATAGGTTTAAAAAGTGAACCCTTATATACAAATTGGTGTTTGCTTATATTGTGATCTGTACAGATATGTACATGCCACATTTTTCTGAAATGCAAGATTAACGCATTATAAAAGTGGCACTGTCTGGCCCTCCTTTCACAGTGAAAACACCCAGATGAATTCTCTCCCCTGGTGTCACACCCGATGCCCGTTTTGTCATGGAAACCCTGAAGGGCAGGTACCATAAAGCACTAGGCCTTCTTGGGCCTTATCAGAACAGTTGTATCAGGCTGTGATATGCACAGGCATTGTGATAAGCACTGCAACGTGGAGGGAGAAACAATCACCAGAATCTGTTTCACACCAAGAAAATTGGTTAAAATATATATACATCAAGCATGTGGAGCACTGTTTTCCGAGTGGTTCTCTTGCAGCTGCACGACCACCGTCTCCACGGCAACCGCCTCCCCCCCTCCCTTTTCACTGTCGCAGTTCTCAGACGCGTCGTCGGAGGACTCCTGGTCTGGTGCAGGCTGGGACTGTGAGGCGGCGGCGGCCCCGAAGGAGGGGCCCCCGGCCGCGGTACGGGAGTGCAGCAGTGGCGTGCTCTCCGACACCATCTCCTCCTCATGTCCGCTGTCCGCCTCGTCCGACTCGGACTCGGAGTCGCCCTGGGAGGGCACCACCTTCTGCTTGCACACCGGGCACCTCTTCTTGGTCTTGGTCAGCCAGGGGTCCACGCATTTACAGTGGTATGCTAACGAATCGAAGGATTGCAGTTACATTTCTTTGCATTTTAATAGTACGATACCCTATGAAAAGTCAGGGGGCCATGCCAACAAAAGATAGAAACTTAAGCTTGCAGAACATGGAACTGCTGATCATTGCAGTGACAGAACACCGAGATGAAATCTGGAGATGATCTTCGGAATGCACTAGAACACAGATAATAGGTTTAGACCTAGACAGGCCTCCGCACTTTTGTTCTCTGGACCTGACTTATCCACCTCTGATCGAAAGTCCAGACCAAGATTTTGTTTCAACCAACCACTTGAATATAGAGAGTCAGAGTACTCAATTGGTTCACTGAAACAAAATCTTGATCTAAACTTTTACTTTCTGGACCAGAACTTACCAGCCCCTATTTTGGTTTTTGATTAAAACCAAACAGCTTTGTTCTAAAGATTCACAGAGCGTTTCCCACAACTCTCTGAATCGGTCATTAAGGCCAAAGACAAGCTGGTTCATTTCTATTCATAACCGTGTCTCATGACGTCTGGGGGGGGGGCGACGTGGGTCAATGACATTGTAGCACATGTGGAATTATTGGAAGGGCAAGGAGAGGTACGCACCGTGTGAACATGGCAGGACCCGCAGCTTTTCGCCCTCCTCATACTCCTCCAGACAGATGGCACAGACGTCGTAGGCGTCTCCTGCCGGGACACACGAGTGAGGCTTGCCACGTGCTGCCCCCTGGCCCCCCAGGCGCAGTGCAACATCACACCATGCAAACAGAGCCCTTTGTGGAAGTAAATCTCCTACCACATGGTCCAGGGCCAGTGGCCCCTTCTCCAGAGCATTTCATGAAACATTGTAACGATGATAAAACGTCTGGGGGCTGGCTGTTAGTCTGTAACTCTGATTTATGGTCTTATTTATGGTCAATGGGGCAGTCTTGACCCCGTTTTAACCCTAGACAACAGTGGATGATAGATCCTCATCGTGCCCAGGCAGAGGGAGCAGAACCAGCCTGCTCTGTCACCACCTGGCACATTTCTTTCCATTTTTCCACATATATATTTTTTTGTACCCCTTTCTAGAGGAACGTAACGGCCCAGTGGCATCCAGTGTTTACGCCAGTTGAAATATGCCCCCCCCCCCTTCTTCCTCCTGCTTCTGGGAATGCCAGAGCTTTCTGTGACCGTAAAAGGAAGAGGTGTTATCTGGACCATCCACAAGTAACTGGCTCCTGCCTGATCCGGGTCTGTTTCGAAAGAACTGCTCCGGGGTTCCAGAAGACAATGTTTACAAAGTCAGCAGTCCAACTAAAACACACCCCCAACTAGCTCTGACTAACACGCGCTGCGAAAATTAAAAGAAGCTGTGATCTTCCTTTACTTAAAATTCCCCTGCATTCAGCAAAGCATGCTGTTTTCCACTTGACATTGCAATATTTATGACTTTTCCTTCTCAGAGAAAAGAAAAATATTCCCTAGGTTTCTCCGTCCAGATAGAAACTCGGACCTTATAAAAAAACCATGAAGGTGCACATTCAAAATAAATCTCATAAATCTGGAAAGACTTTAACATAAAAAAGTGACAATTAAAATGGCCAAACAAAGAATGGGACAACGAGTTACTGTCAAAAAGCAGCTTTTATGGAATATCTGGTATGAGCTTGGTGTCACGTGTGTCAACACACACACTGCTCTTTCTGTAAATATTGTTTGCGGTGACTAACATCTCAACATAATTCCCTGCCTGCAGTGGAGCCTGCAGCTGCTCTCCGCCATGGTATCAGCAGGTAGCCAATCTGGGCAGCACCCCCGACGCCCCCCCCCCCCCCCCCCCCCCCCCCCCCCCCACAACAGGCCACACGCAGTAATAATGCCTGCAGCCTGCCCAATGCCCATCTCCCGTGATTTCGTTAGTGACATTTCCACAGCGAAGACTGTCCTTGGTTTTCCCTGCTGATGAATATGCAAATATATATGTAAATGAAGGTGAACTTTTCAGAGTAACGGCGGCCACATCTCTGCTCCCATGGGTCATGGAGGGCAAACCCCCCACCCCCCCCATCTACCAAAATGCCAGCATTAAAGGAGATTGGGGGGGGGGGGGGGTACACAACAATTGACTCTTGCACCTGGTCCTGCCCGTGTGGCCCAGGGGCATCAGAGGGGCATGGATACCCTAGCGTATACTGGGGCTCAGAATTTCCCATCGGGCCTGTATTTCTTCAAATTGGAAGTGCTACCCAAACAATTTACCGTTACACACCTGGGCCTGATGTTCGCCTGAATGCCACAGGGCTTCCTCAAAACATGTGGAGCACCTTCCAGAACGTACACCGAGTCCCCACAGCTCAATCAGCCGGCTCCTTTCAGTCATATTCTAGTATGTAAGCCAACATCCCTTCTCTGAATCTCAGATTTCATAAATTTTTTACCCAAACACACACGCCCACATACGCGGACTCCCCACCACCTCGGCACACAGCGACCGTGCGTTTGCGCCTGTCTGCCGACTGGCATTCTCCGAGGCCGTGCGTTGACGCGGGCGGCGTGCTCTCTGGTGCGTGGGGCTAGCTGACACCATTGCACGCCCACTGCTTCGCTCCTGCCAATTTCCTAATTAGCACTCGGGGATAAACGGCGCTTCTCTGACGGCGGAGGAGCAACGAGCCGCCTCGGTGCATTCAGAGCAAACACAGAACACGCTAATCACACGTTACGCCTCCTATAAGCTACGCGTTCGACTCCGCGGCCCCACTCGCCATAAATAGCACCTCCGTCTGGTGTGAGACGGCTCGGCAAACACCACAGGCCCTGCCAGGGAGAATTTGCCGGAACCACCTCACTGTAATGAGTTTCATTGAAATACAGCAGGCATGCTGATTAATTAAAATGCAGCACAGAGATGAAGCAGACAAACTCGTCCTCCGAACAAAACACACGTAATAAAAGCATCTACTGCTTTTCTTTCTTGACATTTCTGATTTTCATGTTCCCCTGTGTGCTGCCATACTCAGTTTGCCTTTAATGCTGCTTACGTTAGGAGTGTATTTCTTGTGTAAATTATTTAAGCATTATGGAAAAACCAGACTGCCTCAAACATGAAAGTGAATGAAACTGAGGACACAGTATGGCTTTGTTAAAAAAAAGATTCAAAGCACACAGGGATTTTCAGATGATGGAAAAGGGCTATGAATTTGCACCTGCACAGTATGTTAAGGTGTACAAAGTACATACACATTCAGCCAAAACCAGAGTATACCAGACATACCGAGAGCTGGACCCCCGCTTTGGGTCTGCACATCCCATGACATGCATGTGGGAAGTGGACAAGCTGCCTATGGACGCTTAACCAGAGGTGGAGAGTTCAGGTCCGGAAAGTACAAATCCAGACCAAGGTCTTGTTCCAACCAATCAGTTGAGTATTCTGTGACTGTGGCTCTTCATGCTCAACTGGTCGGTTGGAACAAAACCTTGGTCTGGATTTGTACTTTCCGGACCTGAACTTTCCACCACCGTGCTGATGGGCCCCTGGCAACCCGATCTCGACACGGCCGTTCATGTGACGTCGGTGGTCATGTGACATCGCCTGTCTGTCACATTGGAGCCCCTCCCCCTACCTGGGCACAGTAAATGGGCATGTCTCAGACTGGAAGGGCACTGTGATGGCACTTCATGACGTGCTGCCAAAAGCCCGACCCCCCCACCCAATTCACAGCAGGGTGGGGAGCAAACAAGCAATGATGTCATCGAGTAAGTGGCACCAGCGGTCAAGAGCAAAGGCAAAGGGCAGCAGCAGGCGACAGGGCGATGTGTGTGTGTCAGTAATGGGTGCAGTACGGAGAATCAGGGGGCCCAGCACCCTACAGGGGCCCAGCACCCTACAGGGGCCACAGTACGGGCACGAGTGCCCTGGCAGAATCAGGGGGCCCAGCACCCTACACGGGCCACAGTACGGGCACGAGTGCCCTGGCAGAATCAGGGGGCCCAGCACCCTACACGGGCCACAGTACGGGCACGAGTGCCCTGGCAGAATCAGGGGGCCCAGCACCCTACACGGGCCACAGTACGGGCACGAGTGCCCTGGCAGAATCAGGGGGCCCAGCACCCTACACGGGCCACAGTACGGGCACGAGTGCCCTGGCAGAATCAGGGGGCCCAGCACCCTACACGGGCCACAGTATGGGCACGAGTGCCCTGGCAGAATCAGGGGGCCCAGCACCCTACACGGGCCACAGTATGGGCACGAGTGCCCTGGCAGAATCAGGGGGCCCAGCACCCTACAGGGGCCACAGTAGGGGCATGGATACCCTGGCAGAATCAGGGGGCCCAGCACCCTACAGGGGCCCATAAATATGTCAGACTACGTGGGGGGGGGGAGGTCAAGTCTCCATCCGTCCCGTATATTACGAAACAGAACTCATTTCCATTTTCCGGGGGGGGGGGTTAGTGTCCCATATTTCTTCACTATTTGTCAGGGAGCCCAGGATTTCTAGCTACGCCCCCTGTAGGCAGCGATGGAATATGTCCCGGTGTGGCCGTCTCGCCTACCCACAGGCTTTAGGCTTTACCATCTCACCACTGTGTGACTTCATCATGACAGTGGGAAAGGCCTAAAGAACCCCCAACGCCTATGAGAACGTGGAGTGGGAATACCGAAAGCGGGCGGCCGGCCGCTGTGAGTAAAGCTCAGGCTGGCCTGTTTCTCCACTGTATGGCCCTCTTATGCCACCCCCCCCACCTTAAAAAAAATCCTAGAATCCCACCTGTCAGAACCACAATGAGACTCATTATCAGGTATCCAAGTGTGTACTTGGATAATGATGGGGGATGTCATCCATCTCTACCAAGGCAATACATCGATTATATGGAGTTACTCGATGCTGACAGCACACTGCAGTGACCCCTAAAAGCCTGTGTGGTTTAACATGGGCCACAAAAAACAAACTGTCCACTGACAACAATCAGGGAGGTCTAATCTTGTGATCAGCTTGGAGGTGGAGGAAATGGTGCCATATTAATCTGATTAGTGCATAAGACCGGCGCTCGGGAGCAGATAAAGGCGCCGTCACGCCATCTGGTCATGTGACCCTCCTAGGGTGATGCAGAGCCGCCTTGGCCCGCGTTGCTGGGGGAGCGCGCTTCCTGCGTCAGCGCCATCACTCAGAGGAAGGAACAAACAAGCGAATTACCGCGCATGGCAAGTACATTTTTAATAATTCTCAGGCAGACATAGTAGAGGAAGAAGCAGGCTTTGAGAGCGGGAAGGACACAGACGAAGCTACCCCAACAGGCAAACTATTTATGCAATAAAGAGCAACAAATAAATCTCTCTGATGGGGACACACAGACGCCCTGTGCAGTGCCCTCCACGGGCAGAAGATGGAACAACATACACCCCCCCATGGAGAAACAGATAGGAAGAATAAAAGATCAAGGCAGGATAAAGGTCCCTGGAGCAGGTATAGGAACCAAAACACCCTCAGAGAAATTAAGAAAAGAAAACAAATCAGGTGACAGGCGATTTAGTCCTATACTGCATTTGCATGCTTTTGTGTTTGTTCTGTAATTTAAAACATCCTTTACTTTAGAGGGCGCTGTTCAGAATCAGCAGTCTCAAATGCTGTACTCTGCAAAGGTTACCGAGACGCTGCTGCAGGAGCCCCTCGTCCTCTGTGCTGCACACATGGGAAACTGGAGTTGCCATCTATTCTGAGGATTTCTGAGGCCACGCCCCCATGCCCTAGGTACGACTCGCTGAGCACCATCTCTGTGCAAAGTGGTGCCTATAAACAGCACCACGAGGAGGAGAACATCTCCCCCACACCTACACGTGGGTCATAAGCACTCTACCTTTCTTGAACTTGTGAACCGGAAGCTTCTTCAGCTGTTCCTTCCGGAGCCGGCTTCTCCGGGCTCGGTGCCTGTCCTGCATACACTTGGTGATCTGGAAGAGGGAGACGCGTCAGCGCTCTCCACCGTACGCTCCCCCCTGGGGAGGCCGGGGTTGGGGTGGGGGGGGGGGGAGGAGTCGCCCACTCACCATGAAGACGACGATGAGGATGAGGCAGATGCCCACGATGATGAGGAAGGGGATCAGGTAGTATTCAAGCGGCAGGCTGAAATCAGGCATGAGCACCACGTGGCCACTGCAGAGCGAGGAGGGGCAGGGGGACATGAGGACAGGAGGTTGGGGACAGGGGGAAATGAGGACGGGGACAGGGAGACATGAGGACCGGCGGGACATGAGGACAGGAGGTTGGGGACAGGGGGAAATGAGGACGGGGACAGGGAGACATGAGGACCGGCGGGACATGAGGACAGGAGGTTGGGGACAGGGGGAAATGAGGACGGGGACAGGGAGACATGAGGACCGGCGGGACATGAGGACAGGGAGACAAGAGGACAGGGAGACAGGGGGACATAGAAAACATTATGCTAACTGTGGCTGTGTGTTGGTTTCAGCTAGTGCTGATTACAGTCAGCCATAACGACAAAGTTCAAGCTCAAAGACCCTCCTGCGTCACTTAAATCATGGTTTGGGAACATACTGGATTTCCAGTAAATTACACCAACACTGGAGAGGGAGTAGTTGATAAGACCAACCTGTGTGTTGGTTGTTACACAGAACTTGAATATGGCATTTAAAGTGCTTTTGCCAGGAATTTTAGACTGGGCTAAAAAATAACTAAGGCTGAAGGGATGTTTAGCATGACGGGTATGCAGCCATTCTCTGTAGTAGAGAACATGGAGACAGGATCTCATTCAGTATGATTGTTAGGATGTGGTCTTATTTTTAATTTTTATTTATTTTACAGTGTAAAAATAAGCATCTCTCAGGTTTTGTTATAGACATATCACTAGAAGCAGTCTTTTGTTTGGTTTACAACAGTTTCTACTTGTGTTCGCATTTTTAATAATAACCAATGTAAAAACAAATTCTGTTGTTCCTACTGTACTGAAACTTCACTGAACTGTTAATGCAAAAACGAGGTATGTACTGAACTATGAATTTTGTCTACCAGCACACTCTTAACGTTAATGAATTATTATTATTATTATCATTAATCAATAATAATAATAATAACAATAGTAGTAGTATTTTGCTGTGAAAGGCACTAAATAAAAATACAGTGATTTGTTCATTATATCCCGCAATGAATTTCTAAAGACATTTATAAGGTCTCGTAACTGACCTGCAGCTGCCCACAAACATAAACTGTAACCATAAAAGCGGCGATTCTCACAACGTGTGATATGCAGCGGGGATTATATCAGTCACCATGATACCATGAGAGGGGAAACTGACCCACGAAAGGCATCCCTAATTTTATGGGCAGAACAGAAAAACCAGCTGTCATCGAGACGTTTAATCGGCAGCCCTCCCACAATCTGGGTGTGTTTATTATTCACGCTGTGCAGACTTTGAGTGTGGAGGACAATATAAAGTTGGAGATCGTGATTCATGTGTTTTATGTTGATTTATGTTACATGTCATCGGGTTGGCACTTATTATAGAGCTCTCCCGTCTATAGCTTATATTGACGCAACAAAACGAACAATGTCAGAGTCACTGACAGGCCTAGACTGACCCTTTCTCAAAGGTGTAGTCCTCTTTTAGGGAGTTGGCGGTGTCTTCCCCGACGAACACAGATGGGATGTCTATCTCCTTCAGAAGATCCACTGCGGAGGAAAGGAGATGCACGAGAGTGAGAGGGAGAATGCGAGATGTACATAGCCCCACACAACGTGAGGTCAGATGGCTAAAAGCTGACGGAGGACAGACGACCCAATGGGTCTGCAAACCATTTCGGTGCAAAATCCGGAAAGAAATGGAGACCAAGAATTCTTCATGACACTGAGGGAAAGGCTTCATGGGTAGCAGGACAGCTAAGTAATTCTATATCCCTGCCAGTGAGGGGTTCTCTTGGGTATGGTGCTTGGTAAACAGCCTTCCATACAACACCACTATGGGGCAAACAAGATGCAGTGCTGTGCAGTCGAGGGTCTTGAGCAAACTTACAGTCATTGGATCCCATGCCAATTAACTCGTGCTCTTAGTGCTGCACACTCATGGGTCTTGAGCAAACTTACAGTCATTTGATCCCATGCTAATTAGCTCGTGCTCTTAGTGCTGCACACTCATGGGTCTTGAGCAAACTTACAGTCATTGGATCCCATGCTGATTAAGTCATCAGAATCCACATTGTGGACAATGGCTGCCTTGTACCCAGCCTTCTGCGCATTCAGGACCTGGGGAGACAAAACCGTTGTGTTCAGTGACCCCCACGGTTGCGGACGCACAGCCACCTCCCCACCCTGATGAGACGCACTGGACGACACAGACATACAGAGCCCCTCTGTGCTCCACACGCAGACCACACACGCAATGAAGCCTACATACATACCTCCCCCCGGTTACCCAGCATGCCTTGTAGCCTGCATGTTCGCCACATTTCTTAGTGTCATTTTGCATTTTGACCTTAATCAATACTGCAGCTGTTACTGCCATGCTGCGATACACAAGAAATGAGGCTGTAAGTCTTCCCGGCAGTAAGTGAAGGGGCTCCGCATGGTCTATTCCATCCACTCACACAAGCTGGGCATATATAATACAAGTCAAAGGCCTTGGCGACTGGCTGCACAGCAGATGGCCTTAATCTATCCCGGAAATGTAGGGTTAAAGTCTTCTCCCTGCGGGAAGACCATTTACATTTTACATTTATTTAATTAGCGGATGCTTTTGTCCAAAGCGACGTACAAGTGAGGTAGATAATACATTACAAGCACACAGCTGATTTGGGTGTGCAACACGGTGGATAAAAACACTGGAACTGAATACTGGCGGCGTGGGGTCGGGGCGACCGGCGAGGCGGCGTGGGGACTCCTGTAACAAGCGGCATAACGGGCCACAGTGGGACTGACAGGCGTCGCCGCTAGACAGTGAATGTCTCCTCCAATGGCTCACCCATGATTTCTGGTGAGATTGGCAGCTGACCTTTGACCTGGCTACACAAGACAGGCAGCTGACCTCTGACCCAGCATGTAGGTGCTCTCCGAAGTCTGAGCATACAGGATTGTTTCCTCTCTGCAAAATCGCAGTTTCGATTCCAGCAGGACAACAACAAAAGAGAATCAGTGCTCTGTTGAGTCACACAGGTCAATGCAGCTGTGTTATCTTTTTAAGCGTAGAAAACTCATACTTAAATGCAAAACATCTGGAGATTACCCCAAGAATTCGGGGGAAATCGGCTGGGGCTTTAGTGCCAGGAGCCGGTAAGACGAGCTGCACATTCCCGGGCTCAGAGAAACAAAGAGCAGCCGTCTGTTATTCCTGCTGCAGGATGAAGCAGATCAGGCTTAGCAGCTACTGCCTGGGCCACCGAGGACAACCGGTATGTCGGCAGCGCCATTTCCGGAGCATTCTGTACGGCGGGGACCCCCAGCAAGCAAGTGAGGCAGCTTCCAGGGCCCGCAGCCCACCCCTGATTGGCCATGTGTGTGGAGAGAGCCCCCCCCCCCCCTCCCGACTCGCCTGTGTGTGTGTGTGTGTGTGTCTGTGTGTCTGTGTGCGTGGTGGGGCTTCAGAAAGGATTGTGTGATTGGGCCACTGCATGCGTTTCTCTGCTGTGAGTTTACAGTTAAAAGTAGACACCCGAGAGCTGAAGCACAGCTTTCTTTCATCAAAGGAAAACATTCACTGTGAACAGCAGGATGAAGTATTCAGTCACTGCAAATAGCCTATAAATGAGGCACTCTGTCTGAGAGAGAGGAACTGTGTCTGAGAGTACGGCACTAATTTCAGGAGTTAGGCACTGCATTTGAGAATAAGGCACTGCATCTGAGAGTAAGGCACTGCATTTGAGAGTACAGCACTAATTTAGTAAGACATTGCATGTGAGTAAGGTACTGCGTTCCAGTTAAGACACAAGTTTCAGGAGTAAGGCACTGCATCTGAGAGTAAGGCACAGAATTAGTACTCTTTTTTAACAGTGGCGGGTTGGATCCCTGGGAGCTGTTCTGATATTCTGCAACATCAGCCTTGATCTGAGATGGGAAAATGCCTGCTGGTAGGATGGGAGCTGAACTTGAAATACTGGTGCCCGGGGTTACTTGTGGCCGTTTGGCAAATCGTCCAATAACAGAGGAGGTACTGCACTGTTATTAGTGGGGACAGGCAACGAGGCAGGGCCATGCCATGTTCCCATTAATGCTGACAGGCTTCATACCTTTGACCTCTGACGCTAATCTGCAGTATCGCCTCAGGTCACGAGTACTGCGCAGATGCACACCAGATACGACGTCTGCATCTGGAAGTCATCACCGTGGCCGGCCTTTTTCAGGCCCAGCCCTATTGACTGATATTACAGGACAAGTGAGCCTATTTGCTGCAGTTCCATGGTAACACTGCAACCCTGCATCATCGCCCAGATCACTGGGCCAGGTCACCCCTGGCCACGCCGGTCTCACTCCATGACAGCAACAGCTCATCCCCCCTCCAATACAGCGGAGGGTGGGGCTTAGAGACTTATCTGGGCAGTGACTGATGGGATTGCTCACACTGCATTTGTGTGTGTGTATACATGTGTGTGCACTGCAGCAAACAAAACGCAGCTCCCTCGGGCTTAAGATGTCAGATACCGCAGAGTCAGGAACAGATTGCAAAAGATAAGAGAGGGCAATTAAGCCTACATGCCCCGCCCAGACCCCAGCAGAGAACCAGAGGGGAGAAGCCTCATCCAGGGCTCAGTCAATACAGGACAGAAAGCCATCACCACACCCGACACCACGGGGAGAAACGCATCTACATACATACGTGCTGAGATAAGCAAATACAGCCACCAAACCTTCCAGCTTTCCTGCTTTACATCCCAACTAAATATTTTTGTAAGTGGTTTTTTTTTGAGACTTGGGGGGTGTTATATCCAGGCATTTCAGAAAGGCTCCTGGACCAGTGGCTGTGTGTGGGGGACTGAGAGTGAAATAGGCAGACAAAGACCCCCAGATGCAGCCCCCCCCCCCAGTACAGTAATATAAAGCTAGAGGCCCCTTGCCTCAGAAGGATCTGGTTTCCTGTTGCCGACCCCCCTAAAAGGTGCTCAGCGGGGTCAGCGCACGTCCCCTACAGAACCACCCCCCCAACTTCTTTGCCCATCCTTCCCAAAGCTCAGGCCTTTCTGTTTTATGCTGCCGTTATACTCCTCCAAAACCTGAGAGGGCACTGTGGGCCCCTGATGAGGATTCAGCACCCCTCCCTGTATTCCTGCTGGTCACCCCCCTGCGTCCTTAATCTACAAAGGCTGCCCCAAGCCCTCCTACAGTCTCGCCTGGTATCTCCGTGCTCGTCTGCCTCGGACCTGGTGTGCGGGCCTGGTCCTCCTCTCCATTAGGGGGCGCCCTGGGTTCTCCGGAGAGGTTTCTTAAGCGACTGGAACAACTACTCAAGATATTTGTATTTTTTTTCTTTAACTTACAAGAGAAATTGTACATTTGCTTCACTTTGACTAACAAATGGCGATTTGCCTGCACAGCATTGAAATCAGGTAAAAAGAAAGATGATGTGACAGAGACCATTTAAACATGTTATTCAGCGTAAAGGACATTTTTCCCAGTCTCACTGCAGTCCCTAAGCCAAACCGAGGCTCCAGTGTGAAATGCTTATACAGATAATTGCGCTAACCCATTCTGGTGATTAATCCATTAGCATGCTTGTTTTAGCGATTTGCATTGATTCTTTTTAAGGTGATGACCTTGTGCCTGTGAAGTAAGGAGATGTTGCTGAGGAAAATGCAGAGGATGGTATATATTCAACCAGAATGGACTGAAATGGAGTTCCCCCAGGACAGGAGTGGGATGCTGACCCCTGCTGGCAAACTAAACATGATCAGGAAACGCAGCTTTAGCTCATGGGAGTTTTACTTACAGAAAAATGTTCTGAGGGCAGAAGGAAAAATGATTGGTTCAGAGAGATAACCAATCGGATTGCAGAGAACGTCTAAGCAACTAGAGGAGGTGAGACCAACCAATCAGATGTCTCTTCCCCCCCAAAGAGAACCAGAGCTGGTAAATCAGAGCTCCCTGCACAGGCCACACAAAGACAACATAACACACACTTCTTATATTCATATGCATCTGCATGGAGTGTGGAAATGCTTCACATCCTGAAGGGGGCGGCGGTGATGAAGGTACTCAGCAAGGGGGGGGGGGGTTACCTTGATGTCGAAGTTGCAGTCAAAGCGGCGGATGAGCACGATAAAGGCCCCAGTCAGGTTGTCCCTCAGCATGGGGGGCTCGATAGGCATGCAGGCGTTCTCCGGCCGCGCCCCCACCAGAAAACCCTGGGGGGAGAGACGGCAGCCAGCCACGTGACAATTATGTCCTGATTGTTCCCCAGAACCCCCATCCCGGCCACGGTGCACCTGCCATTAAGACATTTTGCACATCATTATCGGTTCGGTTGACAGGTAAGTTAGAGAAAAAAGTCCCGACTGGCCGAGATTCCAGAAAGACGCCTCCCTATTGGGCGAGACGCCTCCCTATTGGGCGAGACGCCTCCCTATTGGGCGAGACGCCTCCCTATTGGGCGAGAGGTCTCCCCAGGCAACAGGAGCAACAAGCATTTTTACGAGCCTATAAAAGCATCACCACCCGGGGCAGGACCCCATAGCGCCAAATCCCAACCACAATATTATGACTGTCGCTAAAAGCGGGTTGTACCACTGTGTTCAAAAGGGCCGTCTGACAGAGATCTCACAGGAACGGGGCCTCGTCTCCGATTTCACACGCATCCTCGGCGCTTAAATAAATCATCCTGGGCAGGGACACAATTAGGGGGAAAAAAGGAAGAAGTAGAGAATAGGTGGGGAAAAAAAACTGTCCTTTGTAGTTACGAAACTCCCCCTATGAGGTAAAGATGACAGATGAGAGAGAAGGCTGTCAAACTGCATGATTAATCGTAAAGGGGACACTAACCAAAACGACAAAGTGAACAAAGCAGAACTATTTGAATAGAGGGTGTCAGGCAGTTTCCTCGCTTGACTTCTAAAATTTAAATATCGCCATGCAGGACTGAATAAATCACTCGCTCACGCACACCTACAGACATGCACAGTGCCTGTAAGGACAGGACTCCACTGCAAAAGGTTCGCTCATTCACTCACTGTTCGTTATACAGGAAAATCGATATCGTTCCCTATACGGGGAACTCCAGTCAAACAAGACCGTGGTTTCGGACACGACATTCCCAGATGCTCCATGATGATATCCTAGCAAACTCTGACAACTGACAGCAAAATCCAGTGACAACAAAAATAAAAAAGAGAAGATAGTCATTATTAATGCATAATCCTGTCATTTATACGATTCTTTTATTTGATTACTTTATTAAATTCGAGCGGCATGATGACTCAAGTAAGTAGCCCTGTTTGCAGCACCAACACCTAAAGGACAGGGGGTTCAAATCCCACCTCTGCTTGTTTGCAGCACCAACACCTAAAGGACAGGGGGTTCAAATCCCACCTCTGCTTGTTTGCAGCACCAACACCTAAAGGACAGGGGGTTCAAATCCCACCTCTGCTTGTTTGCAGCACCAACACCTAAAGGACAGGGGGTTCAAATCCCACCTCTGCTTGTTTGCAGCACCAACACCTAAAGGACAGGGGTTCAAATCCCACCTCTGCTTGTGCTATAATTTGTAACACAAGTGGTCAGTCGACGACAGAAATCTGAATTTGCTTTGGATTAGGATATGCATGGCGGCACACATTGTCGGTACGCTACATTTTTGTTGCCGAGGATACAGACAGCCCTACAAAATGGCGGACACTGGATACAACCTAGATAATGTGACAGATTCTACCTTAACACTTCCAGCACCTGAAAGGTGTTTTTCCCCTTCCGTGTAGAGAAGGATCACTTGTGACATTCACATTTCTTATCTCTTTTTCCTTCTGTCTGCTGTGCCTCCTGTGATATTCAGTCGGGGCGCTCTGAAGGTGCCTGTCTGTGTGATTGAATGTCACACGTCCTGCTCGTCCAGCCGCTGTCAGTCAAGTCAAACAGAAGGATCACGGCCCCATGACTCTGCCCACAGTTCTGCACCAGGGGGTGGCTCAACGCAACACATACAAAATAAAGTGAGAGTGGCAAGAAGAAATGCTTTGCTGCAGGCAGGCAGGTTGTATGGTCAGTGTGAATAATGGACTCCATGTGCATGGGGGTGGGGGCTCTGGCAAGGGGGCTGGGATCGGGGCGACACAGGGGGGGGCTCCACATTTCAGCATTACAGTCTTACAGCAGTCAGTGGAATGAGAGCCTCTAAATGAGCCCCTGGACGGAAGCTCAACAGCGCCACCATCGTGCCAGGGTGAGGAAAGGGAGCTGGTCCGTGCAGTCACTCGCAGTTACCGTGACACAGCTGTGATCAAGCCGCAGCTCTCTGTAATTAAATCACCCATCGCTGTGGAGGCATTTGTGGGAAAATGATTCCTCACTCGTCTCCCCGGCACCAGTTTTGTCTCTAAGTGCGGCTGACTCACAGTTCATAATTCTTACAAAATCCACGGCATCCACTCATGCATTTTCTGAGACTGCTTTGTGTTGTGATGATCCATAGCCTATCTCAGCAAGCATATGACACAAAGCAGCCTTACATGGGAAATTTGACACAATTTTACATGTGGCACATATAGGAAACACAATGGCGCCCTCTACTGCCATTTTTAATTCTGACAAACATCCACCAATCAATTGCAAAATGCTCATCCTGAGCAAGGTTTTGTATGGAGGATTAAAACAAACAAGCAAACATATACACACACACACAAACATGCACTGTGGGACATACAGATTATTAGTCTAATTAATTCACCTAATTGTACTATGGGAAATCTGCACGACACGGGGAGAACATGCAACCACCATAAAACACAAAACTGTTACTCACTGAGGAAGTACAAATACCAGCAAATCTACTTTGTACAGAAATACATACTATTAGTATCTGGACACGGGACAAACACTCAGTGACAGGACAAAGAACAAACCCTTTTGTAGAATAAATATTAAGAATTAGAATAAGTATAAATACGGATATGTAAATATAAATATCAATATGGAGGTATGATTGTGGAAGAAGTTTATAGTTCACTGGACTCTCTCGGAGAATGTTTTATAGTTCACTGGACTCTCTCGGAGAATGTTTTATAGTTCACTGGACTCTCTCGGAGAATGTTTTATAGTTCACTGGACTCTCGGAGAATGTTTTATAGTTCACTGGACTCTCTCGGAGAATGTTTTATAGTTCACTGGACTCTCTCGGAGAATGTTTTATAGTTCACTGGACTCTCGGAGAATGTTTTATAGTTCACTGGACTCTCTCGGAGAATGTACCGCATGGCATGTTCCCGGTGACTCCGCGGCCTCTACTTCATTACTGGCCACACTTGTGCACGATACTCAAGATGACAACAGTCGCCATTTCAAATAATCCTCTGTGCCACAGACTACTGCAGCTGTCCCTCCTCGGCCAGGATGCGAACAGCTGGCAGGCAAAAAAACACCGAGAAGAACAAGCGACATGGAGCTCTAGCAAGCGTCGGAGCGCTGGAGGGCGACCACAGCCTCCCGGCCGAACGGCGACCCGTCCGAACACCGCGGTGAAAACAACCTCCGCGGTCTGCAGCTCGGCAACAGCCAATCCGTAATTACAGTGGAGATGCATTTTGATGGAAAGTCTTACTATGTAGGAATGCTTTGAAGCAGTGAATGGGACGTCTTGGCTTTGAGCTGGAAAAAGCTCAAGAGGAAATGAAAACCCACCTTGAGTAAAACCGTGGATCAGGGCTGTGCTATATCAGGCCCCCGGGGGCTCTGTGTGGTGACATCATCTGGTTTAGGTAAAACCTCACTTCAACCTCTTTGGGTACCGAGTACCTGGGTAGAGAGAGCTAAACCATCACACATTAACAAGCACCCAGTACTATGACTTACCACTAACCCTAACCCAGGTACAGACCCAAAGGGGCCACCTTGGAACTGACGATACTGGCTGCTCACATCCGAATGGCTGCTCTTCTACTTTCCTTCCTGGTGTGCAAACCGTAATGCCATTCAAAGGATCGGAGAGTCTCCAGCCTGCCGGTGGCACACTGCTGGAATCGCGCCATTTGGGGATCTCCGAAGCTGCTGTTGGCCCAGGATAACATGCTCCTTAAAGTCAGCCTCTAGTCTGCTAGAGGTAGACAGTGCAGTACAATTACTGTGCTAGACCCACACTGTGCAGCGCAGAACTGGGGAAGGGCACTGCAGACAGGCCTTAGAGCATCACCGAGAACGCAGTGATGAACGATCATGAAAGAATTACCTCCAAATAACAAACGGTTATATCTGATTTTCTCAAAAGCAAACAGACAACGGACTTTATGCCCCCTTTCCACAGCCAGTGACCCCACAGGGCCAGTGTGGACAGACACCTTTCACATCCCTTTACATCATTAGGGTCCCAGTCAATGCCAGCTGCTCATAACCTCTCTGACACGCTTGTCAACCAATTGTATACAGGGGGAGGGGGGTGGTGTTGACACAAGATAGGGTCCAGAGCATCTCATCTGGCTCAGGGTACAGTCAATGTTTTATTAAGTTTATATTATGCGGTACGGAAAGTGGTTTCCTTTGGTGCCTCTTACTGGTCTGCTGGGAGAGTCACCTTTGCCCTAGTTGTTTCATGTGGCACCATGTGACCAGTAGGGTATTTTTAAAAAGGCCTCAGTGTACTGAGGTTGCTGTGGACAGTGACGTGAGAAGGAAGAAAGAATGACAGACAGACTGATGGACGATGAGTGAGAGATAAACAGAGGGACAGACAGAGAGCAGGACAGGTAGAAAGAGGAAGCGATGGACAAGGACTCGTGGCCATAGGTGAAAATTAGCAAGAGAACATTTTAAACTGCATTTCAGAAAGCACTTCTTTACACAGTGTGTAGTTAGAGTACGGAATAGTCTTCCTGTTAGTGTAGCGGAAGCTAAAACCCTGGGTTCCTTTAAATCAGAGCTAGATAAGATTTTAACAGCTCTGAGCTATTGGTTAAGTTCTCCCCAAATGAGCTTGATGGGCTGAATGGCCTCCTGTCGCTTGTAAATTTCTTATGATCTTCAGACAGACAGAAAGAGGGACTGACAAAGGGATGGATGAAGACAGAGAGAGCGATAGATAGAAAGAGGGAGAGAGGGACAAACAGAGAGCAGGACATATAAAGAAGGGACAGAGGGAAAGAGAGGGATGGATGAAGACAGAGAGACAGAGAGAGAGAGACAGGGGTACAGTGGGACAGAGGGAGAGATGAAGAGAGACAGAATGGCAGATGGGTACAAACAGAGACAGAGAGAGGGACATGGTAAATTTTGCTATATACCCTCAGTATGCTTCTATGTTAAATGTAACCTTTGCTTTTGGTGTGGTGGAGAACAGGCTATTTGTGTGTGTGCATATCTAAGCATGACCTATATTTGTCCTGCCAGTAATTCCCAACTTGGAATGAGAACCCAGAAAGGCCCAGAAAGGCCAGGGTACCTGCTTCTGCTTCTCTTCTGCTTCCACTAAACTAAGCTAAAGCAAACGCAGCATCTCTTACCAAGTAAAAACCACAGGAAAGCAGTGAACCAAAGATTCATCAGTCTGACATACAAAGAACCAAAGTAATTATTCACATATTTAACTGCAGAGGTACGAAGGACTAATCAATAAAATACTGATATCATCCATCAAACGATTACTGTAAGATTATATATTTATACAATATTCATATGACCGAACTAAGAACAGATTATTAGACGACAAATATATCGAATTAATAAGCACTGGATACAAGGACATTTATTTGGGTTTAAATCTTATTAAAAGCATCCCTGATATAACACAGGCCATGAATAGCAAAGGATATGTGTGGAATTAAGCTTAACTCTTAACTACGCATGACATTAAATCGACTATTCCCAAAATAGTTTTGTCTTTTAGTAATGTTGGGGGGGGGGGGTCTGGGCTGGATGTGCATGGAAAAGTCATGTGATTATAATACACAGTAACCCCCCCACCACCTTGATCCCTGACTGGGTACCAAATTGTTATCCACCCATGTCACTCTGATGCAGAGCAGATCCTACAAGGAGGCTATGCCCTATAATAATGATAATAATAATAATAATAATAATAATAATAATAATAATAATAATAATAATAATAAAAATAACAACAACAATAATAATAATGCATTTTGTTTACATGGTGCTTTTCAGGATGCTAAATTATATATATGCACTTATCTTGCCTGTTACCTCTTACAGTTGGAATTGAAAAGGACTAAATTTAACCCCTGAAAAGTGTTCAGAGCCAGATAGTGTTAACAGTACTCATGACTATCATTAAACAGAATATCAGCAGGAAATCAAAGGCAGCCATCACAGGATGCTGTACGGATTAGGGCCGAGAGCCACCTTTGACAGGCAGCAAATGAGCCGATTACAGCCTGGGGTCGTGCAAGCCTGAAGCCCCGCCCACTCTGGTTGGTGACAGACAGCAGTACCAGCGTATCAGAGCGACCGGCCTCACCTTCAGGCCCTCGCTGGGCAGCCTGTAGCCAAACCGCGCTGGCAGGTCATCGAACGTCTGGGTCTTATTGTCAAACGAGTACTGAAATAAGCACAAAAAAAAAAACACACACACACACAGACACATCAGCTGAATAATGTCAGGCTTCATCAAGAGGTCCATCCTGTTACTTAACTGCCTTATCGCTTAACTACACAAGAAACATTGATCCTTCTGTTTGAGGACATCGCGATAAAATGCCAAGTGTCAAGACATTAACTGAGATGATAACCTCAACCAGTGGTCAGAGACAACCCCACACTGTTAAAACGGACAGGGGGGGGGCTTAGCTTACTGCTGAGATGTCAGCCTCCACGGGCAGCAGGTTGAGGAAGGCAAACAGCTGCACGGTGAAGACCGTGTAGATCTGGGTGGCGGACAGCATCAGCATCCCCAGGGATAGCAACATGGTTCATTCCAGCTGCGTGGACTGTGGCAGCAGCCGGGAAACTTGACCCCACTGCAAGGAAAAGGGACATCCGGTTATTCAGAGAGATGAACCGTCCGCTCAGCGCTACAATCACTGCTTCCTCCAGAGCTGGTCTCTCCTTCCGCCGGCAGTTCCCATCCTGACCCTCCTGCGAGGCGCCATTTGCCGATTCCCTCACTAAAGGAAAAGACGAAGACCGTACCGGAAAGACCACATGACCAATAACAACTGGCCGTGTCGAGGCTTGGACGCGAGGCACAACAGCGGCTTTGCAAAACGTGTATTTATGAGAACAGTAAGAAAGCCAGCTACATCAGAACAGTAAGCCTTAGCCACATTTAGGCCATATCACCATTTAAATACCAAATAGCAGAACTGTTGATTTCTTATATCATACAATTCTACTGTGTTCACAAAAAACATTTACTACTAGCTAATAGTCCCAGTTTTATAAGCGACTTATTTGAAGCAAGGAAGCTAAAAAGTGGAAGGAGATTTCCTGCAGATCTTTCTCCAAAATGCCTTCCTGTTTATTTGCTCTGCTCTGCTCCTGCCCTTCAGGCCAAAGGCTCAAGCAGCATCAGAGAGATCCGGCTATTGTGAGCTTGCCAGTTGACCGATTTAATCTCTGCTCTGGAATATTCCAGTCACCTGCAAACTGACACGGATCACCCCCCCCCCACCCCCCCCACTTCCGGCCTTGAGCACCACCATCTCTGGATGATAGTATTATGGCTCTTAGAGGCCTGCAATTATGAAGGTCACAGGCCTTTTGCAAAATAATACCAAAGGAACAGTTGGGAGGTGAGAGTAAACACACCGATCAGGACTACAGACTCACATCTCAGGCTCCCTCATTCACACTTAAAGCAAGGCCTCATCTGCACAGGATATTAATAGTTACCCATCATGCATGCACTGGCCCACCAAACAGGCATGAAATAGGCATAAATATTCAGGTTATTGAGTAATAACATCAAAAGACAGAGACCTGATCCCAAACTGTCAGAACACGCAATGAAGCATTATGCAGAATTAGGGCAGGCCCAAGAGTGTCTTCTTGACCAACAGCTTGCTTTGCAAACTTGAATGGCAGTTCAGTCAGGCATTTAGTCAAGAAGAAGTCAGGAGGCTTGACACACAGTCATCATGACCAAAAGTTACTCATTTAAATTGCAATTAATTGCGATTTTTATTTGATAAAAAAAACATATATACACACTTTGTGGAAATTCACCACATAAAGAATCACTGATCTATTCAAAATTGTGATGCAGACACACAGGCATTATAGAGAAAGATAATACAGTTTATTTATGATGCTGCAGGAAACTTCAGACAGCTGGGACGGCACATCCCCTCAGGCTCCTGCTTCCATATGCAAACCCATACTCTGGCTCGGATATTTGGTTCAGATGGCAACCTGTCAGCACTTGCTAGTGGCCGAAACACACACACACACACACACACAAAAAAGAAAAGCTTGCAAATATATCTTTTTAGGAACTCTCCATTCACTTCTCTGGGGAAAAAACTCTAATCCCAACATGACGACCTTAACCCCCACCCAGTGCTAACCTTAACCACAAGTAACCAAAGAAAATATGAGACTTTTGACATTTTTAGTTTTTTGATTGCATTGACAGATCATTATGGGGACCTGAAAAATAATCCCCACAACTTCAAAAAACTCATTTGGTCCCCACAATGTAATATAAATGTAATCCCCAAAACTCCAAATCTTCTTGGGGCAGATGGGCACTGTTCCTCTGCCCAGACTGGTTTTCATCTGCTGCAAGTATGAGCTTGTTAATTCACACCCCGGGCTTTGTGGCAAGGGCACACACGTGGGGCTCGTACAGGTAATATTGGCTGAAAGACTGATGGATAAAGGCCAATGTACCAACTGCAGTAATGCAAGATGCACATAAAGCAGCTCTACTTTCCCTGTGAAACCTCCAATGCTGATTTTATTGCTGCCAAACTTGGTACTGAAATTCTTCCTCTTACATGTAAACGTGGCCGTTGTAATTTCCGAAAGACTGTATTATTATTTATAGGACGTCACCTCCAATTTCAGAAAGATTGCTTTTGCCCCTTCAACTCGACGACTTAACTCTGATTTGTGCTGCCCCACATACAATTTGAGATCTAAGCAGAAAACTACTAACATTGTGATTCTTTTCGCCTAACCTAGATTCTAAGAGTGAAGGCGCAAAGGGACATAACGCTGGTTTCTGATCACTCTTCAGAGAAACGTTTTACGGTTGACCGATAACTTCGCAACACAATACATGCCAACGATCCACTGGCGAAGTTAAATCACGAGACGCGTTGTTGTGTAACCGTATTAGCCAAAGACATATTTCCATTTCCGACATCACGACATTCACGCCCATCCATGGCCATGTTGTGCAAACTGAGAATTGTCATGATTATTTAGCGCCACAACAAAATCTGACTGCATATAACACAGATCACAGATCTCATTTGTTGCATTGATTCGTTTCCCGTTTTAAATGCCACGCATACACTTCAAGTACCTGCTTCGTAAACTTAGGCGTGCGAGCTGATTACGAATATTGCAGTTCATTACGAACTTAAACTCGAAGGTCCGCCCATAGAAAAGCATGAGGCCAGCGAGCATCTTGCGGCTAACATGTTAGATAAATAAGGCTACTAAAAGCAGAACCATTTCAACAATTTGACAGAGACATAAAACCCGGAAAACAACGCACATGCTATCTACATATCAACACGAATCCTGACCGTTTAAGTAGCGCTTCGAGGCCGAATTAGCTTCACGGTGAGTTCGCAATCTGCTAGTGCTTACAGATGGAGTGTTAGCTAATACGCTAGCATTATGCCAAGTAATGTTATGCAAACTAAATGTCGGGTTTATTACCTGGGCAATCGACACGTTTATTCCTTTGCTGACTATAGATGTGACTGACAAAGGCATTACAGTGATGTGGTCTTCGGAAGCATGGTCCAAATCACCCCTATTACGAGGCTCTTCAAACAATTACACGGAGCAGTGCGAGAAAATGTCAACAGTGTACGCAGAAGTCCGCGCACACGGACCGCCCTCCGCCTCGAGCACCGCCCCGTGCCCGCCGCCGATTGGCCAGCTCCCAACCATCGGCCGTCACTCCGCGTGTCGCCGTTTGCCAACAACATTCACACGTGACCGCAAAGGCGCAACCCACTGCAGAGACTCAAAAGCACGTGCTGTGTGCTGCTCTCTTTTCGGTTTGTACCGTGTATCGTCGGCATTTCGGATCGGAGTGTGGAGTGTGCATTTAGGAGTAATTTACTGGACGTTATGAACTTGTAGGAAACAAATCATCTACCAACGATGGAGATCATTTTAATATATTTCAAGAGCTTTTGATTTGCCGTTTTATTTTACTTGCATAGCGTCAACGCACTATAATTATGAATGATTTATACGTCGATTTAACGTCGACAGGAAATGGTATATATTTTTGTAAAGAAAATATGTTATATTAATGTTATAAAGAGTAAAAATTTAGCCACATTAAACATTGTGCAGGTCACAAATTAAGAATGATTTTTTTTCAAGGCTGCTGAGTTATTGCTATGCATTGCGTGTAGCATCGACTGTGCTAATGTTTTAGAAACATTGAAGTCGCATTCCATCTCCTTCCCCATTTCGACCTTCCAGTCACGTCCCCCACCAAAAATACAGATGGTCGTGTGGGGACGTATTTACTGCAATTCTTAACTAAGAACACTGGAGGGCAGCATTTTCATTCTTTTATATTTTGGTCGACCATGGATCACCGATTTGATGCTTCTATCAATCTTGCAGCCACTTTTCTTGTTGCTGGTACTCTATCCCAGGCTACCTATGTATGTTTCACAAGATATGGGTACATTCTGGGAGGGTTGCCAGTATCACTGATTATAAAGTTAAATATTTTTCTCAGCAATAATTGAAATAAATACACTACTGTATGATTGTCTAGTTTGCATTATGCAAAACAGTGATAATACATTGGGGATTCAGCACCACATTTTATAAGACTTGAAACAGAATTTGGATGTATTTTTCCATAACACAGAATGTTGTGAATAAAAAGCCCTTAATCATTTCTAAACAGATTACAAATCATTTAGAACAAATCGGTTTTGTTTTGGTATGTCAATAAGTACTACTGAAATAGTTTGGCATTATCATGAAGCACAATGATTTTTAGGCATCACACCAAAAATATGATTTTCTTGTAAATGCACTTCTTTTGTTCTTTCGTTTGTATACATGGTACACGGGTGGAACAGTGGTTAGCATTATTGCCTCACACTTCTACGACCAGGCTTCAACCACTGCTCTGTTTGCATGGAGTTTGCATCTTCTCGCCATGTGTTGTCACGGGGGTGCCTCTGGGTATGTAGGTTTCCCCCCATAGTTAAAAAATATGCTAAGATGAATAGAACTTACTAAATTCCCCGTAGATTTGCATGTGTGAGTGACTGGTGTGTGATTGTGCACTGCGATGGGTTGGTACCCCATTCTGGGTTGTTCCCTGCCTTGTGCACTGCGATGGGTTGGTACCCCATTCTGGGTTGTTCCCTGCTTTGTGCCCTGCGATGGGTTGGTACCCCATTCTGGGTTGTTTCCTGCCTTGTGCCCGTAGCCTCCAGGATAGGCTCTGGATCCCCCTGTGACCATGATTAGGACAAGCAGTTACAGAAAATGGATGGATGTATATGTATTGGTTTTTATGGTAACAACCATTTCTTGGCATGTTATAATGACAAAACTGTACAAGAACAAGTTCATAGGAATTCTATAGTTCTCATAAACCCCATCTTGCTCTCCTATGACATGTACACTCATATGCAGGTGAGAACAATGATTGGGGTTTGAGTGCAGGATCAGCCATTTTCCCAACACCCCTGGAGCAGTCTTTGGGGTTAAGTGATTTGATTACTCTACCAGCGGGATTCGAATTAGCAACCATCCAAACACTGGCACAGATATCTAGCAGATATTTACTTCAGGGTTTCGTTGCTTTTTAGAATCTGGTGTCTTAATTATTATTCAACATTAATTCATTAATTCAAAGAGGTTTTTCAAGAAATCTCACCATTGTCAGGAATTCTAACATCTAGGCAGTTCCTACAGGCATGTGCCCTGTCAGTATGGCCAGTACTGAACGGACACAGATGCTTCCTGGCTGGAGCACAGGGGGCTCCCCCCCCCCATTAAAGTCTTGGGGGTCTGCAATGGTTGTATGTGACCATCTGCCGATGGTCACCTCATCGTACGTTTGTCTCACTGTGGGAACCACTCACTAGTATGTCCATGACAACTGGTCCTTCAGTCCCCAGGGCAGGAAAACTCTCATCCTCCTCCTTAGCTCTACATGGCAGCCGCTTCACTAGGAGACAGACCAACAAAATAAATCCAATCTCACTTTGTTTTCCCTTTAGCAAATAGATATTTGTTCATTTCCATTGTTGAAATGAAATAATTCTGCCTCTTATGAACTTGTGAGTCACAGTTGTTAGGAATGAGGAGGGAGGAAAAAAAATCAGAATTAGTGAAATTCACCGTTCAGCAACAACTGCTTGAAGTATAGCAGGGCAGCAAGATTATCATGCTGGTGGGACCAAGATGGTGATTTAGGAAGTTGAATCCATTGGATGGTTCCTCAAGTAAGGATGTAGTGTTTTAGAATACTTTGACCAAATTATATGGTCATCGCTAGTAGTAGTAGAGCGGTTCGTGCTGGAGGTTGGTCTTGAGGAGCCGTCTGGGTAACAGTTGAATGTCTCAGGGAGGGATACAAAGCAGAAGTCTGCTATAGTCAAGTCCTGAGCTGATGCACGTCAAAGTCAACTGTTCCTTTGGACAGATGGCATTTCTTCTCAAAAACTGAACTGGGCAATTTAACTACAGCAACCATAGCGTCCATAAAGTGTGATACCAAAGGATGTTTGTGTGTGAAATAAGGAATGTTGACCATTTATTTTTTTCAACGGAGGCAGAATTCATACATAGTATTTTCCCCAAAAGTAAATGTACTTGTTTATTTATTTCAGCCATAAAGACATGTTTTTTCTTTTCTTTTCTACAGAAAGCAGGGTCAGACTGTCCCTGGAGAAATAATTTCACTGCAACTGGGGTGTGAACTCATTGAAGACTTGGTGACATATTCATTTATATTGCAGTGTTGTGCATCGAAATCTAAAGTTGCTAAATGGCAACTATAATTCAACAACGGGGAGATCAGTGGTGGGTACTGGGGGTGGGAGCCAGGTGTCAGGTCTCAGCTGTCGGAGGGAGCGAGCCGTCTGCAGGTGGATGGGATAAGAGTTATTTTATCACTCAGCAAGGCCCGTTCAGTGTGGGAACATATGAATGATGGGGGGGATTGTAGACACTCCATAAGATCCAGGGCCAGGAGCCATAAATCGTCTGCTGTCACTGCTGGGACCCAGGGGAGTTTGGACGTGAGTGAACTGGCTCCATTTACCAGCCTGACCAGATCCCTTTCTTCAGTTGATGGGAGCCGTCACTCCCCCCTTTTTTTAGCCTGTGCTGTCGCTGTGAGATTATATTAACACTAAGCTTTGTACTGACAAACAGCAAAATCTCTCAGAGGACAGCAGGTCACCTTGTTGGATTTCATTTGACAAAACTCTTAAGCTTTATGCTTCTTAAGTCCTTTTGTGTCTTTCTTGGAAACGCCTTTTCTTGGTGTTTCCTTTTACCAAATTTGGGCTTCCGATCTCGCTCCAAACGCAGTCCCATAATCCTTGTACAAAAACGCACGACAGTTTATTATTAAAGTTTATTAGTTATATTTCTGGTGCTTTTTTTCGAATCACAACATTGATTTAGTTTTATGCATATATGATTTTGAAGTAGAACTGCGCGATTTTCTAATTAATCACCGTGAGCCGTTCGGTATCTGGTTCAGCTAACGGTTGTTTTTCACGGTCAAGAAGCCCAGGGTTATTTACGGCCAATGCAAGAAAAGACAGGATAATTTCATTTAACTATCTTCCTTTACACTTTTGTCGTTATCGCTGTTGACACGATTGTGACTGCATGGAAAGCATAAACGCTAAGTAACGATACAGTTTATGTCATTATTTTTCCCTATTTCATACACATATACATACGTTTTGTCTAATGCAATAAGTCGGAAAAGCATTAATAGAATTAAAGGAATTATAGTATGTAATGCATAAAATGTAAATGCCAAACATTTGCAATATATGTCAAATTTGCATTTGTATGTATTTTATTAAGGAATTATGTGTTTCTGGGTGTTTTCAATGCAAATATACATATGTGAAATGTAAATAGTTGTATGAAATACTGTTCAGTGAGACAGAAGGAAAGTGGGAGCTTTCATCGGACCATATATGGTAAAATTAATATGCGTTTAAAAAACAGTAAGGTTAAGTAAGTTTCTTGATGGAAACACTACACTCTATCCATAGAGATTGTACATTGACAGCGAGATTGTAATTGTTGTTATTTACAAAGCGATTTCAGATTGTTGTTGTCAACACGCCTGCGGCTGACAAACAGCAGTAGTGATTTGTCCTGGTGCTTTTATAAATATATTCGCAAAGTTGAAGTGTTAGGCGTGCCGCGACACTTTCGCATTCTCGTCTGCAGAGTCATTCAACTTTAACTGATTTTTTTTTTTTTTTTTTTGGATTTACTTTAGGTTTCCACGTTACGAAACGAAACTTTTCGAAACAAGTTTCAGGGATCATGAATAATTCATGAGGCGCTGCTGACACGGACTCCGCAGAAAGTTGAGTTTACAAACTTCCAGCCGGAGCGCCAGCGGAGGGGTGTCAACGCGTCCGCGAGACGGACCGGCGCGAAGTCAGGAGGCGACAGAGCAACATCTTCTACTGCAGACCACAGATGATAAGGCTGCAAGAAGTTTAATGCTTATTTTAGATCATTCGCATGATTTTCCGTGTGAAAAGGCGTTATAAAGCTAGCTAGCTAACTTTTTTTGGGGAAAAAAACATTCCCACACACTGGGAAGTTCGAGTTTTCTTGCGCTTAGCTGCAAGAAACTACTGTAATTCTTTTAGTATATACTTTTTAACGTTTTACTAAGAAAATGAATAACAACCCGCTGCAGCCTTTGCCTGGACAGCAAGTTGTCCATGTCGCACAGGACCTTGACACGGACCTTGAGGCGCTCTTCAATTCGGTGATGAACCCGAAGCCAAGCTCTTGGAGGAAGAAGATGCTTCCCGAGTCCTTTTTCAAGGAGCCCGACCTGGGCTCGCACTCGCGCCAGTCGAGCACCGACTCGGGCAGCCACACGCCGCGGCTCTCGGTGCAGCACGCGCGCTCGCATTCCTCGCCCGCCTCGCTGCAGCTCGGGGCCGCGGTCAGCGCGAGCCCGGCTCCGGCTCACCACGCGCATCTGCGCCAGCAGTCCTTCGACGTCGCCGACGAGCTGCCGCTGCCGCCGGGATGGGAGATGGCCTTCACCTCCACTGGCCAGAGATACTTTCTCAAGTAAGTTACTTCAAGTTCCCAGAGTCAAACTCTAACCCCATTCATGCCCTTCGAGGAGACTGAATTGCTTCAACATCTAAGAACATGTTCAACTAATAGACGTATTTTTGTACGAACAGCTACTTCCAGGTTATGTTTCTGAGTTAATCATCATCCAACATAATAACTACATACGGCAATGTCAGGAAGCGCAAATCTTAAAATAAAGTGGGCGAACCTGCATCTGCTGCGCGCAAGCGTTAAGTACTTTTAACCCACAGTCTTACTAAATCACAGTACCAAGGGTGATATTTGAGGGGAAAAAAACTGTCACATAAGGGAAAACAAAAGGTTCCGACCCCTTCATGATAGATGTGCGACCCCTTCAAAAAAAGACATCTTGATGGAGTAAGATTGTGTCTTTGTTAGACCCTGCTGGGAGGATCTTGCAATTATTCACCCCGTTCAAACACATAGTGGCGGACACGTCTCCGCTACTTTTAAAAATACCCAAGGACGATATGTTTTTGTGTTAACAGACGTTTTATTTGTTGAGCATTTTAGTGTACAAACAATTGCTTTTGTGGATTGCATCACTTTTGGTTTCCGGTTAATATTTACCCCGTAGCGATTAGGCTGTAATCATTTCATCTAACTTTCTAATCACTGCATGTCACATTTGAGAAGTTGCCTTCAGCGGTAACTGATGTTGCATGTGTTTATGGGATGATGAGCAGCGAGGGAGCTAACAGGAAAAGAATTGGGACAGGAGTATTTGTGAAGGAGAATGTAGTCCCTGACAGTCTAGTTCAAGGGTGGCCAATCTTATTCGCAATAGGCCGGTGTGTATGCAGATTTTTGCTGCAATTCCCTAATTAAATGACTAATTAGAGGACTGATTGGCCAATGGGTCCTCACCCCTGGGTTTGAACAGCTGACCTAAAGGTAATCCCAAAAACCTGCAGACACACTGGCCCTTTGCGGATAAGTTTGGCCATCCCTGGTGTAGTTACTGTCCAGGGCAGTGCCGTCACACACAGTCCATCTACACCTGTTGGTTCATTAAGAAGCACCAGTCTTTACTTGAGTTTCTGCTGGAAGTTCTCACCCCGGAATGGACGGCTTTAAGCTGATTTCTATACCAGGTTATCTTCTGTGGAAAAGCCCCGTGTACCTGGGGTGTCAGGTCCCAGGCTGTGGAACATGACCCCCTCCCCCCAAGCACTCGATAGGTGCCATACAGGTGCGGGTATTAGTGTCCATTTGGTGTGGCCGTTTTGTTGCTAGCATTCAGCTCCCCAGCAGCACCTGTGGGGTGTGAAACCCAAATCTCCTGGTCCACTTCTCACATACAGTCTTAGCCTTATTTACCCACAATGCATTGGGTCTGTCTTTGATTTTACACAGAGTAGATAGCTAAAGGGGTTCCATTGGCACACAGCAGGTGCTGCAAGCTGCGGGAGGGCAAAAGTGCTGGAGAAGGAACATGTGACGATAGCTGTGGATCATATGGCTTTTTCGGGGCCTGCTATTGGTTGCTCTGAAGACAGGTGGTCAAAGCACATGTTTCCATTCACTTGCCCCCTGCAGTGTGGGAGTAAAATAGCTTTTTCTGAGCTGTGTTGAAGGAGTATTGGGGAGGTGGTTGAACCAGCAAGTGTGTGTGTGTGTGTGTGTATGAGTGTGGTCCAGATATAACTTACCTTGTGGGGACCAAATGTCCCAACAACGTGATGAATATCCATTTTTTTACACCTAATGGGGACCAGTCTTCTGGTTTTGTAAAAATCTGTGACTGCAATCCAAAAACTAAAAATGCAAAAACTCTTTGTCTGATTACTTATAGTTATGGTTAGGGCCAGGTAGGGGTTAAGGTTGTCATTGTCAGCATTAGCATTTCTCCCCCTTGAAATGAATGGAGAGTCCCCACCAAGATATGATTACAGGTCTTTGTGTGTGTGTGTGTGTGTGTGTGTGTGCATCTGGAATGGGGGGGGGGGATGTTGAGCGAGCTAGTCTGTCTGCTTAGGTCTCCGGTAGCATTTTCCATGGAGCTGGAGCATGTTGGCTCCTGTTGGAGCAGTCAGGGCTGGCAAGTTAAGAGCTGAACCTGAAAGCTGAGGCTTGCCCCACCCTGCAATTAATCAGTCAGGATAACAAAGTCAGCCTGTCTCTACAATTACCTTCCCCTCGGTCCTCCGCTCCCACGGCTCGCTTTGAGCTCCTTTCCACTCATGCTTGCCGCCGTGTGTGAAAAGCCGGGATTTCCTGCATGTCCACCCCCACGTCTTGGTTTCTCTCCTTGTCCGCTCTTATGCCACCTGCAGCTGGCATGAGGATCTGTAATTAAGTAACTACAGATTCAACAGCTCAGCTTTTTAACCAGAATGTTGTGGGTTCGAGTCCCAGAAGACGCCATTTAAGTGCTTTAGCAAAACGTAGTGTGTTTTTTGGTGAAGTTGTCATGGGATAATAGTACTAAGGGATTGTGTAATGTAGAGTTGAATATTTATGGAACTGGTTTTATCTCAGTGTGGTGAGCTGTGTTGTGTGTGATTAGACAGCAGGTCCAGATTCAAGGTGCATGTGGCGCGCAGGCCCCTCTGTTTTGCACACTTCGGCCAACATGTCCAGACACCTCCCAGCTGGGCCACGAAATTTTCCTGCGCAGCCCAAACAGACCTCTTCAAAGCCCCAGTGGCGGCAGCCGTGTCCAATCACCTGTTTTGTTCCGTTCCCGCTCGAAGTCGGGGGCTGTGCTCTTGTTGGTCTGTCTGTTTTGGAGGCCAGAAAGCAACTGATGCAGGGGAATCGTAGACGTCAGCAGACGGCACAGATATGAGACTCAAACATGTCTCGGCGCTCAGCAGGTGAAATGGACTCCGCCGGGCACGTGGAAGGGGGCAGTAAAATTAGCCCCGTGTTTCTGAGGAGCTGCAGAAGGGCAGCAAGTTTCCGGGTTCTCCTGTCGCCACCCTTCCCCGTCCACCAGGGGCACTGACTTCTGGGTTGTCGGGAATGTCTGCTCTTGCTCGATTGCACTTAAGACGCGGGGACAGCTTGGAAAGGGCTGAAATTTCGTTTTTGATTGTTCCTGCGAGCCGACGGAGTCTGTAATTAAGCGTCGTTAAATGCCCTTGTCAGCTCCCAAAGGCGTCCTGACTCTTGTTGTCTGGAACCCATTAAACCAGGCCTTGAACGTGTCGCCCCCTCCATTTAATTATCATTCACATCCTTTGTGTTTTCACGTCAGCCTACTGCTAATGACAGGGTGGGGGTGGCTGCTTTGTTTTTATCTGGGAAATTTCTGGCCACAGCATAAAGCCTTTCTTTATGAACTGTACGGTGTCCCTGTGTGCAAATGGATATCTTGCGGACCAGTTTGGAAACACGACTGACTGAATGAGGCCGCTCAAGCGACCACTGTTTACAGTAACTGTCTGGCCACCTTCACCTTCTGGGTGAGGAAGCTGCAGGCCAGGTGCTGGAACTGGTAGGATAGTTTGTACTTATTTTTACAGCCCTCACCACTTCTAGGTCTACTGTCTGTCTCTGTCTCTCTGTCTGTTTCTGTATCTACCTCCCTGCCTGCCTCTCTGCCTCCCTGTCTGCCTGCCTGCCTCTGTCTGTCTGCTCCCCTGCCTGCCTGCCTGTCTCTGTCTGTCTGCCTGTCTGCCTCTGTCTGCCTGTCTGCCTCCCTTCCTGCCTGCTTGCCTGCCTCTCTGCGTGCCTGTCTGTCTATCTGTCTGTCTGCCTGCCTGCCTCTCTGCTCCCCTGCCTGCCTGTCTCTGTCTGTCTGCCTCTGTCTGTCAGTCTGTCTGCCTCCTTGCCTGTCTGCCTGCCTCTATCTGTCTGTCTGTCACCCTAGCACTGTTGGCCCAAGAAGGACAGTTCATGCAGCCATCTGTACTATCAGTTACTCATCACCGTCGAGCTCATTGATGTGAAAATTGAGACTCCCTGTCTCTTTATGTTTGTAACGTTATTACAGTCTATGAGAGGTCTATGCTATCACTTTTGCAGGTGTCACACTGACTTGTGGTGTACAAAATAAAAGGCATGTTCCCAACCTGGTCGCAGGGAGCCATGAAATGGCATCTGAGAATAATATTTTCAATGGACTACCGGCTAAATTCACCATGCCTCAGAGGTGACTTTGTTTTTATTCCCCTTCTTGCAGAGACACCTGTAATGTTTGGTCAGCTGCCCCATGAAACCGAAAACGAACAGTAAACTCTTCAGAATGACGCATTTTAAAAATGACACTGCTTAGCCTCATACACTTGACTGACCATTATTTTATTCTGCGTTATGACATCAATTCAATGTCTACTGTTTGCTGGTGGCAGTGCTGAGGAAATGAGAATAAATGTACAAATTGACTTTACCTGCCTTTTAGCTTTGTAAAATTAACTTAGTCCACATGCAAGTATTTATATTTGGTGCAAGAGCAGGAGAAAATGTTTATGAATCTTCCTTAATTCTGGAAGCCCTATATCCCCAGTGCACAAAAGGGTGACTTTTCATTTAATTAAATCTTGTCTCATACAGGAGGAATTTTTCTGTCCGAATGGACACATCAGCTCCTGCCTGCCCTCTTTGGTTTTGGTTTCACCCTTTTCATGTTTTTTTTTTTTAAGTTCCTGTGTGTTTTGTAGCTACTGTCGTTGTAGGCGAAAGCACTGAAAAGCATGAATCACGGCATGGTCGCCGTGTTAGAAAATGTCTCCCCGCTTTGACCTCCTCTGGAGATTGTCGTCCGGGCCCGGCCTTTTCCAGTAAACTCGTTAAACAATGTCTCCCCTCGGCCTGTTTTTTTTCTTCCCTTTTTTTCCTGTGGTGCTGCGAGGATCCACAGTGCCAGGCCTATCAGCAAAGCGGCCTTAGTAGATGTTTTCGCGAAGACGGCAGCCAGTCTGGAGTTTTCCGTCTGTTTCCCTCCCTTCCTCCCCGCGACGGCTTGCGGCCGATCCTTTATGGATCTGCCCGTGGGCCCAGTCCATTGGTCTGCCCAGTATGTGACTTGGACGAGCACAGGAAACCCGGTTCCCCCCTTGGCTCCGTCGGCCAAGCCCTGGTTTGTAGACCCCTCTCTTGGGACAAGGGCCTCTTTGTATGCGCGGCACGGTGCTCCACTTCAGTCCACTCAGGGAGACTCGCGTGACTCGTCGATCTCACATATATGGAAGCAATTACATTTAAAGGAAATGTCATGTGAGCTGAGTAAATCCTTTCGGTTTGCGGCCTGCTCCTTTTTGGCCTGAAGATGAGCCTTGGGGAGCAGCAGCATTGAACAGCTGCGGACTGTATAAACACATGGAGTTCCTGCTTAGGTGAATGTCAGGCCTCCCTTGGCCTAGATGACCGAGTGACTGACCCTGTGATCAAAGAAGTGAGCTTCTCTAAGGAGGAATCAGCCGCAGGAAGTGGTGAGATCTCCCAGGGACCTGCTCTTTCGTGGGCCTCTTCAGGAGCAGCAGTAGGCCGCATTATTTCAAGTCCGGATATTATGACTTTCGGCGCTCGAAGCTTCGGCTTTACCCGTAATGTTTGCGGCCAGCCGAAGCGATCATTCGTACCCCTACCTATACGGCGTCGTTGTGTCTGGCCTGTAACAATGTCACAGGTGAAGCATTGCGCGTCACTGTTTGTGTGTGTTTACAGGACATTGGCTGCTGGGAGCCCCCCCTACCCTGTGACAGCTGAATAAATTGTATTTGGGGGGGGGTATCCCTGGCTGTGGGCCACCCAGCACACTGATGTTACGTCCAGAGGAGTGGTTTGTTATTTATGATCTCAACAAACGTACCTGTGTCTTCCAGGCCCTGGGTGACTTGTCGTGACCTTTTGAAACCATAGCAGCCAGCTCTGGGGTCCTGATTCAGCATCCTCACTGACCGTCGTCTCGGCCTCTCATTGGCTAGTTGCCCCATGTGGAGTCCAATGGTGAACAGATTTCTGAAAAAAAAAATTTTTAGCAGGTGTATGAGGGATCAGCAACTGTATGTCTTGGCGTTCACCTGCAGACTAAAGCTTCAGAGTGTTTTACGTCTCCTGATATTGGGGATGCTTTTATTCTAAGCAGTTTGTAAAAGAAAACTTCTTAAGTTCATCTACAGAAACACACATGAGGTGCTGAAATCTTCAATGCACCATTCCCGTTCACGCTAAACACAAGCAGAGCTCTAACTCTGACTATTGACTGGTTCGAATCCCCAAACAACAAGGTACCACTGAGGTACCCTGAGCAAGCTACCGCCCCCACACACTGCTCCCCAGGCACTAAATAATAGCTGCCCACTGCTATGTCGCATATGGGTTAAATGCAAAGGACGCATTTGGTTATTGTGTACTGTGTGCTGTAGTGTGTCATCAATGACAATCACTTCACTTTAGAAAACAAGCAGTATTGATACACACTCAGCAACTACAGAACTTGAATAATTAAAGGAGGATTTGGGTGATATTGGGATATTTAAGTTATTCTATTTGAAAGGTTCTGCATTTTTAAGATGGCTAAGCAACCAGGCAGCTAACAGGATCCCAGTGTTCGGTTCCTGTATCCCAAACCTCCATAACCGCCCGGCTCCCTTGGGGCTCTCATCTGCTCCTGCCTTCATACCTGTGCCGACTTTTCACTTTAGGCTGCTTGAGAAGGCAGGATAGATGCTCTGAGGTCTATTGATGACTTGCTGTGTTAACTGGCTCTCGATCACCCATGCGGGCACATGTAAACTCTGGATAAGCTGGGCTCCTTCCTTCTCTCTCTGTCTCCTCTGTGTGACGGCACCTCTTCTCTTCCTGTCCTTTGCTTTTCGGTGACAAATTACAAGCCATTTCCAGGGAGTAATACATGGCTATGTGGACGCTTGTTTTCTGCAGCAAAGTGGTATTTTCCATCCCCCCCCCCCCCCCCCCCCCCCCCGCCGTTCCAGTAAGCAGCTGAAACCGTCTCAGGATATGGACCTGGTCATTTCCTTTTGTTTCGCTGGAATAATGGCTGATGTGAGGCTCTGGGCTGGCTCACGGGCTTCGGAACGCCGAGACAATAAACATGAGTCAGACTTCAAACGGGCCGCGTGAAAGGAGCCGAAAGCTTAAAAAGGAAGGAGGATAAACAGGATGGGGGCCGGCAGCCGGCGTCCATGACGATTAGACCCCCCCCCCCCCAATTCGGCTGACGGTCTGCGGCTTAGCAACGCAGTGCGGCTGTTTGTGTGACTGACCGTCAGGCCCCGGGTGTCTGACATTTCAAAGACCGTGGCCATGCGGGGCCGAATTTAGCTCCGCCGTGGATTCGCTGGAAGAGAATGATAACTGAGCCCAAACCCATTTGCTCTAAACAAATCTCTCTGCACTGGGGCCTTAAACTCACCGCATGTTTTATGGAAGGCCGGCTGCACACAAAACACGAGCTCCTGGCTCTCACTGTTTACCTGCTTCCAGCTCTTCATCCATCACCTTTTCGCCTCCGTCTCACAAAGTGACAATAAACAACTAAAAACAAAGCAGACTGTTCTCTGCTCGGCCCCTGGCGGGAGAAAAGGGGGGAAAAAAACAGTCATCCCGAGACAAAGTATTGTTTGTACGGCAAGCGTCCTTGACAGCTGTTTCATAGTCAAAATGAACGTAATTATCCTGAAAACGAGTCGCACGCCAGTCCCGCGACTGCAGTTCCACACGGACCACAGCTGCTGCAGCGGCGCGTTTGATTTCCAGAAAAATTGGGACTATTTGTATAGTTCAGCAGCAAAAAAATTCTACTATCTCTCTTACTCGCGGCTGTTACTGGCAGTGTGACGTCTTGCCCGTGCGTGAGTACATGTGCGTGCGTGTCGGACGGAAGACCACTGGAGCATCTGGAATAGGAGGAGGAAGTCTGTTTCCATGGTGACACTTCAGCCCCTCTGTGTGAATCTGTGCCACATGGGGACGTTATGTGTAAGGAGCTGGAGCAGCCAGGGCGCGTCCTGTCACTCGACCCGCGGCGGGACATCGGCACAGGCCTCACTCTCGCGTGCCTCCTCTCTGCCTGCTCTATTCATCCCAGCCAGAATGCGAGCCCGAGCCGTGTGGGTGTATTGTTCCCAGTCGGCTGGCCGGATTTGTCATCCCTGCCGTTTCTCTATACCTTTTGGCATTTCATTCACCAGCCCAAAACGCGACGTGAGGCTCTGCTCGTATCGGGACCCGGGGGACCGGCACTGACCGTGGCACGCCACGTGCCGGGGTTGTCGGGCCTCCCTTGGTGCCACGTGGGCTCCCGTCACGTTATTGACTGAGGGAGACGAGCAGGTCTGGCTGGCTCTGCTTGAAGGAGCGCAGGGGCGAAGCCTATCACGATGCGGCTCCTGGTGGTGATGATGTCATCCGACTGAGGTCATCGTCAGCACGGTTAGCGATAGAGGTAGCGCTGCTGCACCCCAAACAAGCATCAGTTATTATTAAAAGGATTAAGGCCTTTGAAATCACTCTATATGTGCTGCCCACTTTTTTCTAGGTCTTGGCCTGAGCTGCAGTGCTATAGTCTCACGGCCCAGCTGCGTAGCCATGTGACATCACACTGTGCTTCTGTCCCCCCCCCCCCCCCAAAGGTAGACCACAGCTCAACACAAACTTCGTATCAGTCCATGTCTTCCTTGCATTCAACTGTCTTCCGATAACACGGCGGGGCTCATTATTCCTTCGTCGCTCCTGCATGTGACTAGAGTTCCTTATCATGGCGGATGCACTCCTGACCTTAAGGTAGAGATCGCTCTGTGATGGTTGTAGCCAGATCCGGTAAAACTGCATAGCTGTGACAGCACCATGAGCCCCTGATTCCAGACCATGATTAAACCGAGGACTGGATGGAGGAAGTCCCCTCAGTAGTTATTGCCCCTGATAGGTTCCACGCACTAAAATCGCTTGCCTGGTATTGCCTGTATATTTTTCTCTATGGATTTCGTCGAGCCTGGTTAGCACAGATTGGGTATTTGGCTGGAATTGCAATGTTGATGGCCGTCCCATCATAACTACTGTGGTTTTCATCATTTGCGCTTTGGGTGGATTTCGCTCAACAGAGGACATCTGTCTCTTGATGATTACAATGTTATTATTTATATCATTGAACAATAGACGCCTCATTCGATGACTGTTCGGTGTGAAATGGAAATATTGCCCAACCCTGCTGGAGTGGATGAACCACCTGTAATAATGCGTCAAGAGGGAAACCAGCACCACAGAGCAGCCGAGGAACCTGGCAAACCCGTAGCTGTGCAGTATCTGCACGCTGCACATGTGTCACCGATTAACACACATGTCCCATTACCCTCTGCTTTGTTGAGAGGTGTGGGGGGGGGGGGGCCCGTGTGAAGTAAACTTGCTGATGGACCATGGAATTATGCTTCTGCGTGGCCCGCTAGTCTTCCCAGAAGGGGTCCTGGGAGAAAGGACTCCAGGGCTCCAGCATGTTCTCTGCCAGACTGTCGTGCTCCTGCAGGGGAAAAGGAGGGGTAGTGGAGGGCCTCGGTCCTGGTGGGGGTCACAGAACAGGCAGCAGAGACCGTGTCTTTATCTTGAAGGAAAGAGGCCATGAGGTCTGGCTGTCAGGCCCTATGCCAGACGCTGTTTTTAATGGCTGGAGTGAGCGATTCCTCACGGCCTTGTGCAAACAGGGACTGTCTGGAAGTTCCTTTCAGGAAAGTGATCCAGTGGAAGGGCTTCGATACATGGCCACGCCTCCGTGGTGTTAGATATTCTCACCCCTATCGAGGCACTTTCGGGAACGTTTAGCAGGCCTCAGGTAAACTCAGTTCCGTTGGTTTTGTGTTTCAGTCCCATCTCTGGATGAAGAAGACCAAGACTGGGATTCATAAATGAGGGGCTGACCCCTCAAATTTCCAGTGTTAGGCCAACTCAACCCTTTAGGCTTGGCTAAGGTCCTGTGGAGGATTAGCTGTGTGCTGAGAAACATCTTATGGTGGTTTGAAATGATTTTTGTGGTCGTGAATCCACCAGCATTAAACATCAACTGAGTTTTGTGCTGGAAGGTGAAATATCCTTGAAGCAAAAACGCAGTGGAACCCAAGAGTGTGTTGCCATGGCAGTGGAGAAAATGTGGGTAGCATCGTACCACCCTTTGTCTGGGCACCCATGGAGGTCCTTTTCTGTTTCGACCAGGCCAATCTCCACCCAGGAAGGTCACGTGAGTGACTGGTGACCTTGGCGGCTACTTGTGTGTTTATTGCATGCGTGAGCCGGTTGATGGATGTGCTGACCTGGTAGCTGAGCCTTTGGCTCCTTCGAGCTCTTTTCTACCGGTCACTACATCCCTCGCCATATCTCCCCAGAAGTAAAGCAAGGGCTTCCCATTCCTTGCTGGCCTTTTTGTCTTCTTTTGTTTTGCAGACAGGAAAGGTCTCCCCTATCAGAGTGATCGCAGCCTTGACTTAATAGGTCGATCTTCGTTATAAAGCCCCTTTTGATTCTGTGGCTCACCCAAGAAAATATCATAGCTGTTCACTGTGGCCACAGAGCTGGGTGGAAGCGGGCCAAGTCTTCTCCACCCGACATTGTGGGGAATTGCATGCAATTTGATACTTAAGGTAAGGTGGGGGTTGGGGGAAAGACCCTTGCAATGTGAAATATGCACTTGAGATGTCATTGTAGGGTGCAGTGGTTCATAAATGTGCCAATGTTCAGGATGAATGGTATTCATGAGTGCTTTTGCTGAACATAAAGAGGAATAGTTGGGGTTGGGGGGGGGGTCGTTTAGAATGTTCGGCTCGGCACTGAAGGATTCATGCGTATTACTTGAGTCAATCTCACAATTTTCTCTTTGTCTGACTCCGCTCTGGGGTCACAGAGTCTCAGAGTTATTTAACATACTGGGCTCACTGCCAGCCTTGGCACATTATATCATCAAACGTATCTGAAAGGGCTGTTTGTTCCTGAGGATCGGCCGGCCCTGGAAGGCCTAGCAGATAAATGCAGCGGGCGGCGCGACCACCAGTGCAGGGCCGGGGCACAGAACGTCTCTCTGCGGATGTCCGGGGGAGCCTCAAGAGTCCGGCACGTGACCATAGTGACGCTAATGCCGGTAACGTGTCTCTGAGGATGGACTGGGTGTCGAGCGGAGGGCTCTCAGAAGATGATCCACGGGAGCTCGAGTGATTGCTGGCTTTAAAGTCCCTTTTTTTTTTAACAAAGAAGAATTCGGAAAAAAACAACAGCTAATCAGAAGGCTAGGAGTGCTCTCTCTCTCTCACTCTCCCCGCTGGATCCTTGACAAGTGGGTGGTATGATTTTGGGTTTTGAAATTTGACAAGGGGGACTCTTGGCCGACCCAGGAATGCTCGCTCTGCTTCTTCGCCCTGAAATATTTATTCAGCAGTAAATTTAAGTACGTCAGATTGAGACTTTTTAGCTAGTCTTTAGCTAGCCGCGTGGTTTTGGGTGCGGAACGGCTGGAGCGCGTAGAGATTTTGCTGCTGTGGGCCAACGTCCCGCATAGCTCATACCTGGAGCGGCTCCCAAGGCTCCCCAATGAATGAGTGAGGCCAAGAGATCAGTGTCAGAACTATAGTTAGCCAGCAGCTGCTCCGGGTCTGGTCGTCTCTTCCCACAGCTGTTTCAACCGGTAACAGGAGTCTCCCATAGTGCTTTGCAACAGCTGAAGAAAGGCCCATCTAATATCATGTCCCACCCATAAAATAAGCATCCAAGGCTTACACTGAAATTAATGTAGCCGCCATCTTGGTTTTGATGCGCAAGTTGTGTCTTTATTATTTTTGTCTGGTCTTGTCCATAGTCATGTCTTCAGCTAACTGGCTTCTCCTTGTAAAGAATCCCACCTTAAACTGGTCACCAAAAACAGTGGTCATCATGACAACTCGAGATGGGTTTTACATGGGGGGGGGGGAGTGGGCCACAGCATTGCTCTGATAGCCTCCTGGCAAAGAGGCCTTCTCAGCTTCCTCTCCGTCTTCATGCTCCCCCGGGACCTGCCAGGATGTCGGATGGAACTGGCTATTATTAGCAACACATTCCGTTTCCTGCGCTCCAGCCCCCCACCGCCCCCACCCCCCATTTGGTTTCCCAGGGGGGCTCTCCCCCTAAATTCCTTAATTGCGTTGCATGATTCTGATTCCAAAATTTCCAGCTGCCATTCTGAAACGTGTATCAAAAATCTGCCAAGTGGGAATCTCTGGTCTGTTCTCTTCCTTGGACCCTTCATTTGGACAGCGCCGGTATCTGCTCGGGGTATCAGTAATAGAGCATCTATCATAATATCAAAACACTTCTGATTACATATTAATACAATGTAATTGAATAGGGAAACAAAACGGTTGAGTCATGTGACCTTTTAGCCGAGTCATGTGATCTTTTGGCCACATTAGTTTGGTTCTCTGGGCACCTTAAGGGTATGTCACTCTTAACTACCCCACCGGATGAGGTCAGGATGTCAGTCCCCTCACAGTTAGTACACTCACTACGAAACAGCCCCCCCCCCCATGCTGGTTTTTGTCCAGTTTGAGGACTCGTATTAAGAAAGGTATTCTTAAACGTCTGTGTGTGTGTGAATGTGCGTGAGTGTGAACAAGGGCTCCTTCAATGGTAGCATGCTGACTAAGGACGTGTAACCCTACTCTCAAGGGTTCAAGTGCCTGTGATGCTCTGCTGTTATACCCTTGAGCTGAAGGATTTAATCTGAATTGCCTCAGTTGAATACCCAGCTGTATTAATAGGCAAAGCTGTTTTATTTTGGACATTATCGGCAGAGGTGGACATTTCTGGTCCAGAAAGTAAAAATCCAGACCAAGATTTTGTTTCAACCAACCAATTGAGTACTCTGTGACTTTTTAGTTTCAACTACTGGTTCAAACAAAATCTTGGTCTGGATTTTTATTTTCTGGACCTGAAATGTCTACCTCTTATTACTGGACATATAAAAATGGGTAAAGGGGAAGTTAAATGCAAGATGCAAAAATCCAAGCGAGTGTCACAGTTGCATTTGATTCTTGGGTTTCCTCCATGTACATTTCCCAGCATGAGTATGTATATGACAGCGTGAGTAACAAAATTATATTTGTATGTAACGGCTTTCATGTGGACCAAGGAAACAAGGTCTGTTGTCCCTGTTTTGCTTTTACTCGTGTATCCTGGTGGGGAGTTTTTTCTGAAGAGTTTTATTGTCAGTGTCATCGTGTGCTAATTCAAGAGCAGTTATCCCTCGTTAAAGCTGTCAACCTACTGGACACGAGTCGAGAGCCTTCGTTGCCAGGTAACCGCCTGTGCCTGGATGTTGCCTGTTTTGGGACAGGATGTAGCCTGCCGTAGTAACAGCAACAGGCACGGACATTTAAGCACTATGGCAGCTGCGCGATTCTTCCCGACCTGGGTCTTCGACAGCACTTTATTTTTAGCTGTCAATCTTACGTTCTTTGCATTCACTCGTCTGCTTGGAAAGACAACAGAAAAATGCCACGCTGTCGCATGAAAAACAGTCAGCGATGTTTAATCTGCTGACAAAGATGCTTCTCATATATGGAAAAATATCTGCCGTTTTCTTATTGGAAACCTGGTGGCAGATCATCTTAAGGTATTAGGTTCGACGTACTTGGCCCTCTGGTTCTTTGTTTCCTGTAAATGATGCTGCTTGGAATGAGTGAAGTGGGCCTGATTAGCGTGTTCTCAGGCTTTAACAGAAATTGCTTTGGAGATCTGAGGTATTCAGTTTCATCTTGTATAAGCCTGCCGGTGTGCATTACGGACCAGCGGATCGAAACCTACACGGGTTACACGAGCGACGGTGCTTCCTTGTTAGGCTGGTGTGGAGCGTATTTAAAATGACAACCTGTTTTACTGGGGACAGCTGGTCAGTCCCGGCTAACTGGTGTCAGGACACTGGGAATCACTGGAAAAGCGCGGTCACGTGGGGCTGGCTGTGGCCTGGCAACTGCTGAGGTCCTGCCCTCTCCCATCGCTTTCACACGGCCCCCGTATCTTCTGCTGACCGCACCAATCCCATAATCCCTTCTCTGCGTGCAACCCCCCCCCCCCCCCCCCCCCACCCGGTTAGTGCTGCAGGGCTTGCATGAAGCCTTGTCTTCCAGAGTGCAGAGTGATCTCTGGGCCCATCGTGGGATCCTGAGTTAACTGGGATTTAAACGCTTCCCCGGACGCGGCTCGACAGACCCGTAAACATCTGTTTGCCCAGTTCTGCTCCCCAGCAAGTCTTCACATGCAAAGCCTGATCTGTTTTCAAACTAGATCCACACATGGCCGCCTAAACGGAAGAAGGGGGGGGGTTGCTGGTGGGGGTCGGCGGGTGGTGGGGGGGGGGGTCAGTGCTTCGATGGAATGGGCCAAGCGAACGAGGAAGCGTGCTGAGCTCAGTGAATGTTTGTGTGTGCGTGTAGGGGGCGGTTTGGGGGGGGAGGGGGCTGGAACCCTGACAAAGGCTTAAGTGCTGTTTTTCCACTGCACGGCTCCAACAGGAAGCCCTCTGCAGAGGAGCCGTTGCGCGTCTGGCTGCCTGACAGTCCCAGTGTTGTTCCAGTCCCAGTCGGCCAGACGGTGCCGACGCGCTCGTCCCACATAAACACCACCACGCGATGAGGACCTGCCCGCTGGCTCACGTGTCCGATTGTTGTTTTTTTTTCTTCTTCCATTGCTTATTCCATCAAAACACAATACCTGTCCTCGTACAGCAAGCTCACAGAGTCAAAAGGTGTTTTGTCAAGAAAACAAAATAACTTGCCCTCATTGACGTAAAGAGCAGCTTTTTTGTCCCTCCCGGCTTTCCGTTCTGATCGCTCTGCAGTTCCTTATTACCACCCCCCCCTCCCCATACAAACACACACACACAGCCCAAGGTAAGGCTCAGGGTTTGTAGGGACATATTGCAGGTCCCTGTTGGTGGAAAGTGAGCCATCCGTGTTTGGTTCTCTGTCATCCGAAGGGCCCCTGCATTCAGTCTCCGCTCATGGGAATCCCAGCTGCCTGGAACCTGTGTCAGGTCCCTGGCCGGGAACCCCATCTGACACTCTCTCTACAGCTGGTGGACACCCACCCTCCCTGAAACGGAGGCCGTCCTCAGCCCACAGAGACACGGCCCTGACCTAGACACGGCCCTGACCTAGACACGGCCCTGACCAAGACACGGCACTGACCTAGACCCCCCCCAATTCATTCTGAAGGATCATATAATCCTCCCTGCAAATGAAGTCACAAGGTAGTTGTGTCTCACTCAACCATGTTCCTCTCTGCTTGTGCGGGAAAAACCGCTGAGAGTTTTTTTACACCGCAGTTGTTCTCAGGGTACGTGGTCGTCGTGAGGGGGGGGGGGGGGGTTATAAAGTTGGAAATGGTAGCCACCACACCTTTTGTTGTTCGTATGGAAACCCAAACTGGAGAATTGCAACAGTCGGGTTATTGCTCAAAGACGTGGAGGCCCTTACGTATCCTGGTTGCATAAAAGAGGCAAAAATGAGTGTGTGACGGCAGCCTTGCGGCGAGTGGGATGATACAGTTGGCGACACCCTGGGCCGCCGGGCCCTGCTGAGTCACGTGAGGCTCCCCACCCGCTCGCGTGCCACCCGGTGGACATGTAAAGACGCCACGTTCGTCGGCAACACTTATGGCGCAAGCAGGAAGTAATTCACATGGGCGTCATGGGTGACGGCTTTCATTGACTGGCGTTATCTGCTTTTCATTGTCTTGAATAGTTAAATTAAGGAAAAATAAAGAGGAAGATCAATAAAATGTTAGTTTTATTAGCATATTAATTGTCATTGTTGACGCACCACAGCAACGAAATGTGTTCTCTGCAATCAACCCATATTTGACAATGTGACATAGCAGGGGGCAGCTAATTCAGCGCCCGGGGAGCAGTGCTTGGGGGCGGTACCTTGCTCAGGGTACCTCAGTGGTGCCTTGCTGGTCGGGGATTCGAACCTGCAATCTTTCAGTTACGAGTGCGCGTCCCAAACCATTAAGACACCACTGCCCACATATTAGTATATTTGCTTGTTGATATTTTTAGGTATTGTGCCCTAAAAGAGGCCCCATATGACACTGTACTCAATAAATGTTGATTGATTGGATGGATGGATGGATGGATGGATGGGGGAAATGAGTTTTATTAAGTTTATTTAACATGTCTTGCTTTTTGAGTATCTTTAATATGCCTTATGACTGCAGAGTCCGCAGTCTCCTTAAAGGCGGCACATTTCTCACTGAACATGGAAAGAAAACCACCCTGCTTTTACTCTGTGTGTGTGTGTGTGTGTGTGTGTGTGGGGACCAAATGTCCCCACAACATGATAAATACAAATTTTTTTTTACCTTATAGGGACCTCTGCAATCAAAAAACTAAAAATGCCAAAACTCTTGTATTTTGTTGGGTTACTGATGGTTAAGGTTAGGGCTGGGTAGGGGTTAAGGTCGTCATGGTTAGCATTAGCGTTTTCCCCATAGAAATGAACGAGCGGTCCCCACAAAGATATGATTCCAGGGCTGTGTGTGTGCGTGCGTGTGTATGAGTGTGTCAGTGCACATGTGAGAGTCACTGAAAAAGAATCTGGCAGTCAGGACCAGCGAGAGGCGTCCCTCCATATCGCCTGGCCGTACGGAATCTGCAACTGGGGCTGCCACCATTGCTGCAGCTGGCTTTTCTTTTTTTTTTGCCTGTGATTTTATTAAACACTTAAGTTAATGGCAGCATATAGTATCTAATGACCTTTTAGCACAGAAAGCACAGTTTAGCTGTTGTTTAAAGCAGGAAGCCTGTGATTTTGGCCTCTTCCTAATGGGTCCCAAAACGCAGAACCCTCCTCATTGTACTTTCTTTTCCGGGTCTCTTCGCATGCTGCGCGTGGGGGGAGCTTTAGACCCCGAGCGCTGCTTTAACGATGGTGGCCTCTTTATTATTTATTTATAAAAAAATTTATTTGACTGTGTTGAGAGAAATGCAGGCTAGCTGGAATTTCACGCTCAGCTCAGTGACGGGTTAGAACCTGGGTGTGTACTGGGGGAGGAGGGAGGATCTGATAGGACCTGACAAAACAGAAATAAGACCGTTGGTTATTTCAGCTGAATCCTTTTTCAGTTAATTAATCTAACCAGTAATCACACCCCCCCCCCCCCCCCACGCACACACCCACACCCACGCTTTGGGGAGGAGACAACTGTGGGCATAACAGGGTAAACGAGTGAAAGACGACAGAATCGCAACAGGTTGCCTTTTGTGTGGCTAACCCTAAACTCCCACAATCCCCCTCATGACGAGGCCCACTGGGTGCCAGTCCGCCTGCCCCCCCGTCCCCACCCCAGCCACCCACGCATGCAGGAATTTCATTGGGATTTAAATAACACACCATCTCTAATTCCCTCAGCTACAGGCGCGCTCAGCCACGGCCCATCTTTCCCAGCGCTGTTCAGACGCTTGTATTTCACACCGCATGCCTGTCACTGGCATATAAACCTTGGCTTCTGGCCAATCCCTGTTCATAAGGTAGATGGTACACACCATTGCAATGTCCCCCCACTACCTTCTACAAGGCCCCAAGCTCATTCTCCTGGTTTAATGAAAATGTGCTTGCTCAGTCCCTGCTGCTTGATTGATCACAGGCCAGTATTGTGTAATAGTAGGTTGATGTGGCACAGACTTCCAGAGATGATGCCCCTGTGTAGGGGGCCAATGACAGAAGAGGAAGCTGATTGGTGATGATGCACCTGTGTAGGGGGCCAATGACAGAAGAGGAGGCTGATTGGTGATGATGCACCTGTGTAGGGGGCCAATGACAGAAGAGGAGGCTGATTGGTGATGATGCACCTGTGTAGGGGGCCAATGACAGAAGAGGAGGCTGATTGGTGATGATGCACCTGTGTAGGGGGCCAATGACAGAAGAGGAGGCTGATTGGTGATGATGCACCTGTGTAAGGGGCCAATGACAGAAGAGGAGGCTGATTGGTGATGAATCACCTGTGTAAGGGGCCAATGACAGAAGAGGAGGCTGATTGGTTATGATGCCCCTGTGTAAGGGGCCAATGACAGAAGAGGAGGCTGATTGGTTATGATGCCCCTGTGTAAGGGGCTAATGACAGAAGAGGAGGCTGATTGGTTATGATGCCCCTGTGTAAGGGGCCAATGACAGAAGAGGAGGCTGATTGGTGATGATGCACCTGTGTAAGGGGCCAATGACAGAAGAGGAGGCTGATTGGTGATGATACCCCTGTGTAAGGGGCCAATGACAGAAGAGGAGGCTGATTGGTGATGATGCCCCTGTGTTGGTTATTTATTTTCGTATTGTATTTGTTTCCATTTGAAGCACTTGATAAACAATAATAGGGCACTCTGTTGTCTCCGAGCTTCTCAAACGAGCTTCTTGTTTCAGACCCACATTGGGACTTTGCTGTCCACCCAAAACCATCCATCCATATTGACATTGGGTTGGGCAGGGAGGGGGTAGTGGTTGCTCGAGCTGCGAAAACGCCTGGCAGTGAAAGCATCCTTTGAGAAATGAATCTAGCTCGGAGATCGGAAGATTGACCCTTGTTCTGTCCCTGCCCCTCTTCTCTCTCTCCCACACAGCCATGTAGATAAAATCACCACATGGCAGGACCCCCGTAAGACCATGACGGCTGCCATGCACCAGATGAGCCTCCATGGTCAGACACCTGCAAACCCCAACCCTGGAGTGGCCCAGCAACGCTCCATGGCCCTATCGCAGCCCAACCTCGGTAAGTACCTCCACCTAGACCCTAGGGGGAGCTCTCATTCTTCCTAAGGATACAGAAAAGAATCATTTGTCTGTAGCATTCCTGTGCGGGAGACGATAAAACTTTTTGTTTGGGGTGAGAATACTACTTCTGTTCCGAGATAACTGCCTAGCTGTGATAGATGCGCATCATTGTTCCCGTCAACCTGCTCTATGCAGACGATTACCGCTGCTCTAAGGGACGGCAGGTGATGACCTGGCCTCGTCTACTTATAAAAATTGAAAAATAAAATCCTGCTCCACAGGTTCAAGTTGCACACTTATTCCCATTTGCCAAGCTTATAAGGAAGTATTTTACTTGTGAGCGAAACGTCGCAGGTTTAAATAGCAGGAGTGGCTTTCGGCTAGGGATCGACCTGAATCATTACAGCTACGATCTTTTCTAGACAGAGGGAAGCTGGGATCTCCTGGATTTTTCTTTCTGATGGATGCAACAAATACCAGTTTGACGGCTTGTTCTCCGTTAGGACCTGTTCTGATGTAGCTGCGGACAGATGCTTGTCCCATCAGACTGGCCTCTGTGCAGACAGAGAGGTGTTTTTGGTGGAAGATCAGCCTCTGCTGCCTCTGTTGTTTGGCTGTTGGCTGACCTTTCAGTTCACTTTGAGGCCCTGTGGCATTTCTTGGTGGCCCTGGGTGTACAAGGGTGCCTTTAAGTAATGAGGTGACCTAGAATTGACATGATTACTCAACTAAACTCGATATGTTGATTTTTAAAAGGCATTGAATAAAATTAGCTTTCTTGATTATTTGCTAATGGAGCAAGGAGGACGGGGCATAGGGGAAATGGGTCCAAATAAAGAGTGAAATCCCCACTAATGTGGAAGCACTTCACACTAAACGTGAATAAAAACGCAGCCGTCTGCCAGTCAGACCGTGACGGAGGTCGGCATTCCTGGAGATGCAAATCACTTTGCTGAGAGCGGGCACTGATTCGAAAGGGGTACTGGCGAGAGGATCGACAGTAGAGTAAGACGCTCGGCACGCACGTCTACGGAGATTCAGGCGTTTGCGTGAGGCTCCAATGCGTGCAGCTCCCTCCCGGCTCCAATGGGAGCGGACCGAGTGAAAGGCCTTGGCCGCTGGCGGGTTGAACCTGTTCACCTCACGCCTTCGATTCGCCGCCCCTGCGGATTGCCTCACCTCGGCAGGCGAGCCCGAGCGAAGGTTTCCTGCCTCCGTACAGCGCCGGCTGTTTGTTCTCCCGGCGGCCGGCACAGCAAATCAGTACCAAATGCGCCCTGGCCGCTCGTCATGACGAAATGGAAAAGAGGTGTGTCACCACACTGCTGCCAGTGAGGAGTGCCTTCCTGTGCTGTGTCAAAAACAGCTGAAGGACAAACAGATGTTTTTGGAAGCCAGTGGGGGGGGGGGGAGATTTCCTGTGTGCCATAAGCGTGTGTGTGTGTGTGGGGTGGGGGGGGGGGGGTGGTTCATCATGGTAGGACAGGGCAGGCAGGCAGCTGGGGCCGCTGGGATTTCCGCCAGACTCGATGGACACTCTCACAGGGCCGGTAATTCTAGCTTTGGCTTTCCCATGGGCTGGGACTAACCCTTTAGCTGATTCTGATAGAATCCATTATTATAAGAATGGATCCACATGAAGGTGTTCATGTTTGAGGATGACATCAGAACCACAGCTGTGTTAATAGGCGAATAGGTTACCTCTCACTTCTTAAATAATATTGAAAAATTACTCATTTCATCTGACCTGCAACCCATGTTTATGCCAAAACCCCAGTTTATTATATCCAACCATGTTCTGATCCAAATCAGAATCAGAAAGATCTTTATCGGCCAAATATATGTAACATACAAAGTATTTGTCTTGTTGGGTATGCTCCAGTAGAACGTATGACACGCATTACAGTTTTAAGACAATTCAGAAGTATGTACACATTCACTTTTACCCATACTAAACTACTATACCATATAAATTTAAGCTATACTTTTTACACTAGACTGTGTTCTGCCAGTCAGAATCAACAGGGGGTGTTATATAGGGTGAGAGAGAGAATGTAAGATGTTCTGATGGACAGTATCCCTCCGGAGGACCTAGGTTTCACATTTCCTTGCATAACTCCTGCCACCTTGGTTTAAAAGGCTTCTTCTTACTGGACGTGCAGAGCTTGCCGGTTAGTGTGTATAATCCAGCAGTGCAGCCTTTATGAATCAAATGAGATGTTTGTGAGACTAAGAACAATCCCTGCTTAAGGGTGCAGTCACAGACGAACATGACCTCAGGACATATTCACATATGACCATCGAAACATTAAGTCACTCTTTGTTTGAGGTATACGATACGTGGTCACGTGACATCAGGTAGACCAACAGGAACGAACATGTCACGCTATGTTCCATCGGCCCTCTAACATGAGCTGAAAGGGTCAGAAAGCTCTTCACACACGTCGAGACTGATAACCCAAACCATACCTCAACACGGGGGCTGCACCAAAAACGAATCCAAAAAACATCCACCAACAAACCATGTTCGCATCAAATTTTGGGGCTCTTAAGAATGTCAGCGTCAGCCTTGGTCTTCAAAGCATGTTTACGTCACCAGTATTCCAGTATTGGGAAAGACTCCCACCTGGGGAGTCTTTCCCAAAAGCAAAATTGCTCCAGGCCGATTCACACCAAACTCAAGCCCCCACTAGCTGCAGCTTGGTCCCACGGCGACGCCACCCTGCTCCCCCCATCAGTGTCAGCAGGATCCCACAGACCTCTTGAACCCACATCCCATTCACATATACAGTATTGCACCAGCTGGCACCTTGGTCATATCAACCTTGGGGCACATCCCTCTATACAACTGGCGTAAAACAGTGGTGGGAGAGACTGGGCAGGGAGGCTTGCGATGGATATGGACCGCAGGGTTCTGGGATTTAGGAGGAGACATACCCAGGCCCCTGGGGGTCAGTGGCTCCGTCCTGCACAGCACTCTGATGACTCAGCAGGGAGAATTAATCTGCTGGCTGCCTTCTGGCATTCGGCTTAGTTCACTGCCAGCAGAAACAATCTCCTGCTCTCATCCTCTGACCAATTCATCTGCGTGCATCTACAGGTTTCGCAAACTTTTACAGTTCCTGTGAATTTTGCGAGCAGGCGATGAAGGCGGCAATAAAACAGATGGGATGATGGTTCCTGCAGAGCACTTTGTCGAAGAAAAAAAAGCTGAAAGTGTGTACAGCATGAGCAAGAATGAATCGAATATGTGTGAGATCACCCGCCCTGTCAGCTGGACCTTAATATCCGCCTTCATACACCTGTTTCTTCATATTTCACTGTTTTATCTTTCCTTCTGTTGGTTAACCCCAGGAGCCCCCTGTAAATCATACCCAGAACAGTCCTGATACAAGGATTTCTGTTTGATTGAGGTTCATTATTTTCCATTATTGTGTTGATTTAATACGGCAACTTTTTGCCGCCGTCAAACAAGGTAGATTCTGAAAAATAACCGCAAATCGTCCCAAACTGTCAGGCGGCTCTCACCAGTGTCCTGGTTAGTGCAGTGGCCCACCAGCTCTGTGGCACACCCAAGGCCTGTCTGGGCTGCCCAAGGCCTGCCTGGGCTGCCCAAGGCCTGCCTGGGCTGCCCAAGGCCTGCCTTACACCTTGCCTTTTCCCGCTTCCCCTCCCCCGGGCCCCCAGTTGTCCCAGATTCTCCAGCATTTCCAGGCCTCTGGAGCCGCGGGTTGGGAGACGCCCCCCCAGACTGGCCCTGTGCGTGAGAAGTCTGGGCGCGCAGCTCACCCAGAGATAGCTTGTGGGCTGTTCTTGGCTGTCCCCCTCCCCCGGTTGAGGGAAGCGTTGTTGTGAGTGGGTTTTGCTGTCGGCCTTTTAATGCACAACAGATTTTGGCGGCGGCGAAGGCCTTTCTGTTACCGTATTGGGTGGCTGACGCTGTTTTCAGGGACATAAATAACAATCAGGTTTTTGTTGGCAAAGCCGCTGCAGTTAAACCCTCTGCTTTTGGCCGTCCCTTTTGCACTCTCCCTTTCGTGCCCCCCCCCTCCTCACTGTCCTCCCTATCTGCTCCCTAGCTGCCCCCTCCCCTCCTCCCCCAGTTTATTCTCCCTCCATGTCGTGACTAAGCCCGGGCGAGGGAACGCTGGACCGCACTCTGCCGGTTTGGTGAACATGTGTTTCTTATCACGGCGACCTGGGTGACAACCCGCCCAGGCTGGGGGGGGCTGGGGGGGGGGGGGGGGCAGAGACGGACCTAACCTCGCACGGAGCCAGCTGGGCCGCCTGCCCTCTCTGGGGTAAAATAATCATAACTTTACTGCGTGGGGGTTTGGTTGCGGGGGTGTGTGTAAGGGGAGAGCATGTTGTCCACCTGCACGAGGGGGGAACATGTGACCCCTCTGTGGGGGCGGAGGGAGGGTGTCTTGGAGGCTGGATGTGAAGGCAGTTGAATCTGTTCCTTTATCGTCCTTGTCGTAAATCATGAGGAGCGATCGCTTACCATTGAAGATACAAAACAAATGTATTTGCCAGGCCGTCAATGTAAATAAAAATTGTTGTTAGTGACTTGCCTCGAAAAATAAAAGTTAAATAAAAAAATAATAAAAAAAAAATTGTAATGCTCATGTTACACAGATTTTTTGTCCTGGGCAGTATTCTTAACAATTTTTTTTAATAACCGATTTAATAACTCTTCTCTGAATTCAGCATGATTGAAGGGGTCCAGTAAAGAGACGGATCGTTTTAAAGAGCAGGGTAACAAAGCAGGATTTCCCAGTTAGCTGGATAATGTGAAAACTGTCCAATGGGAAGAGAGATAAGTGACACTCCTGTTGGACAATCCTTACATTTGGCTTAAGTTATCTGGCTAATGAAGAAATCCTGCTTTGTGGAATACCCTCCAGAACCCTGGAGGTGTAAATGTGGGAATGCTCACATGCATGCGTATAGATCTGCGCAGGCGCATGCAGACACATACATGCAGGCTCCTGGAGGCGGGTGAGAGGGACGTCGAGCAGCGGTTGTGACTAAACGACTTCGCTGCTTTGATGAAGACTTTCATCAAATAGCCAAAGACTCTAGACTAGAGGAAGCTGCAGCAGAACATGCGTGACCTTGTGTCACGGTATTGATGCTCTAAATGCCGACTACCACTTACTGCGTTCCAGGACCGGAACCTTGATGGATTGATGGATTTGACCTTATCCAAGGAGCTCCACGGCAGATATGCATATTTGTGAAGCTGAAACTCTATCCTGCACCTTTGCTTTAATCCACAGTGATGTCCCACCATCACCAGCAGCACCAGCATCAACATCAGCACCAGCACCAGCAGCAACACCAGCACCAGCACCAGCAAGCTCAAGCCCAAGCCCAAGCCCAGACTTTGGCCTCCAGCAGCCCAGTTTCCCCACAGAGCATCCAGCAGCAGAATGCCCAGGTTGGGCTCATCAATCTCCCTAACCCTCTGACCACCCAGCAGCAGCACCAGCAGAAGATGAGGCTGCAGCGGATCCAGTTGGAGCGCAAGCGTATACGGATGAGACAGGAAGAGCTCATGAGACAGGTAGCTTATCCGCCGTATAGGCCACTAACCAATCAGTTGAAAGGCTGATGAGACATATAGCCAATCCAAGGCGAGAGCTGTTGATGAGGTGCCGATGAAGCAATGGCACAGCCTGTATTGTGTGATTGCTCTTCACAATGGCTCTGCCATCGGCTTCCTCTCCTGCCCAGTGGAGATAACACATAGACAGCGGGCCTTTGTATCAGGAGTGTACAGTTTATCACCCGGGTACAGGAAATGGGGGGTGGGACATGAACACATGACACGGAAACACACAGACACGTCCATTAGAAATTACCCAGTTCATTTTCCAAAACAGTGATTCCTATCGTGGCCCTCAGCCTGTGGCCCCGTGCCCCCAGCTCTGCTCCCAGATGTCCTGTTAGAGTGCTTTTTGTTTGTTTATCCTATGGCAGGAACACCACGCTATTAAAATACCCATTTAGTCATCTCCTCTTCCTTATGCCGATGAATCAGGCGGCTGCGTTTTCCAGAGCCTTGGCAAAATCACATCCAGAATGATGTCGGCAAGGCCAGGAAGCAAGACCACCTCCCAGAAAACGCTCCTCATCGAGGCGGCAGCACCTTCGGGGAGTTACGCAGCTGGGCGTCTGCAGAAAGATCACACTAGCGGACAGTTTAGGCGGAGTGGGCACGATGTGGCTGGCAGCAGGCCCACAAAGCCCCCTTTCACAAACAGACGTTATCCTTGGTGTTTAGAGAAGGGAGTGTGCTGAGGTCCAGCAGTTACCTCACTCGGGAGGTGTTTATCTTCGGCAGGAACACTTGGTTTGGCGTTAGAGGGGAAGTGTCTCAGACCCGCTCTCTCCGGCCCGGCCCAGCTCGCCACGGCGCTCCTGCTTTCTGACACCCACCAGGTTATCCACGATTCTCCCGGTCCTGCCTCCATGACGCCCATCCGTAGCTTTTAGCCGAGCAGGCCATCAGTTATAATCTGGCGGAAGGCCCTTTTGAGGACGGCCCGGCTCTATCCTCGCACTGTCTCCGACCGAGAAGTAAACTTAGACGTCCCGTCTTGGCTCGCGCTGGCCGAAAACACACAGCTGTGTTTAACAGAGACAAGCCCGGAAGAACGATGGACGTTGCGAGTGACTCGTTTGAAGCAATGAGCCTTTCTGTCTACCCAAAGCTGGCGTTGCAGTGTGCAGCCTTGTTTAACATTACTTCAAAGATACCCTTTGGAGTCTGAGTTGTTGACAGCTGGAGCATAATGAACTGGAGGAAGGTCTGTGTCAGTCCTATTCTCACATTAAAACAGAAGTGTAGCTCAGCAGGTTAGGATCCCATGTCTGCGACCAGAAGGTTGTTGGTTCAAATCCCAGGAGCGGCTGAGTGATGTCACCACTGGTCCCCTGAGCAAGGCCCTTAACCCCCAATCGCTCCAGCAACTGGCTGTCCCTGCTTTTTCAAAATGTACGTCTCTTTGGATAAAAGTGTCTGCTAAATAAGTGGTGGGTTGATTTTAAGAAACGACTGAACACTGGATTGGCTTTTAACTCCACTTGAAGGGGATAGCTTGTCTGCACACATACCGGTGCACACAGCACCTCGCTATCCCATGATGCCGCTCGCCGTCCTGCCTCCTGCAACTTTGTGTATTATCTGATTATCTTCTTGTTATTGTTGGTTATTTTTATACGTGGTGATGCTTTCATTCAGAGCAGCCTAAGTTTTGCTCTGCTGCACCTCGCTGGATGTTTTCCAACAGTTGAGTAACTTGGTGGCGCGACTTGCCAAGATTCAGGTCGAGTGACTTTATCGGGGCGACAGGGCCACTCCTAGAACTGGAACCGTCAGCTTCCAGGTTACAAGGCCGTGTCCTTAATAGCCTCACCACCTGCTCCTCGCATAAATACCTGTTACGCCTCCACAGAATCAAAACAAAAGCAATCATGTTGTAACAACTTGTATTTGCTCACCTTATGCTGCAGTATTCTTTCTATTCGAACCCTGATTCCTTGTTGTCATCCCTTATATACCTCATTTAAAATAATTATTGCAATTATATTACAATGCTTAAAGGGGGCTAATACTGTACCTTTGTCAATCCTAAAATAACTTTTGTTGTGAAAAAACCACCAGCTAACCCAATGCATTCCCCCCACCAGGAGGTGGCGCTGTGCAGGCAAATCCCCATGGAGTCAGACAACATGGCCCAGACAGCAGCCACCATCAACACAGCACCTATCAACCAGGCCGCCGTGCACAACAATGGCTCTGACCCATTCCTTAACAGGCAAGAGTCTTCTCGTTCCTCCTCCCACCGGAACTTTAGATTGCTAGTGTTTAATGCACGTTAACTATGAGAATACTTTCAGGTTCAGAGTGGGAATTTCCCTCTGAATGCTAAGAAGGGAAACATTTATTAGCTAAAAGGCTTCCTGGAAGCTACAGAGCTATAATACAGGCCTGCTAATTACACTGAGTGTCAGTTTGTGTAATAAGCGAATTAATACTTTGGCTGCAGTACCTCTCTGGCGAATCTAACTCTGGAAATCTAACATCAGATGAAACGTTTGCCTGTTGGTGTGGGAGGGGAGGGCTGTTCGTGATGTTCGCACTGAGGAGCTAGGATAGTTAACGGGTTTGTTAGTTGGACAATTAGTTGATCAGCTTTTGGCAGCTAAGCACCACCCGCGTTAGGTGTGTGTTGTGCCTGATGCATGATTTATTGTTAGTGAGGTTCTTACCATGTCACAGTGCTGTGTAAATAAGGAGAACTGAGGAAAGTGCTGTTTGTTCCTGGATCTTCAGTGGGCCCTATCACTCCCGGGAGCAGAGCACGGACAGCGGACTAGGCCTCGGCTGTTATAGCGTGCCCACCACCCCAGAGGACTTCCTCAACAACTTGGAGGAAATGGACACAGGTACTACCACCTTAACCAGGGCACAGAGTGACCAGTGTCACCGCACCATTCCACACGCGTGAGTTTCTTTGCAGCGGAAGTAGTAAGAGGTGCAGCTGAGTCTCTAGGTCCATTCTATGGACAATTTAAGAGCAGAGTTACATTATACAGTGTGGCAGAGTAGGAATTTGTGACATTAAATGGTCATAAACCGACTGCTTGCATGCAATATTACTTGGAGTTGGGTTGTAGGTCCGGTTAAGGGCTCAGTAGCTCCCCTCTTACACCTTGAGGCTCTATACCCCTATGTATCTTTGTATCTAACAGTATACTTGTTGATATTATATAATTGTCAACTGACGGCATATTATGGAATTAGACTGTAACACCAGGATGCTAGATTGTTAATGTTTTTGCTGTTTTAATGAGGATATTAGTATTATTCATTGTCTGTTCACACATCTTCCAGTTGCTTATCCAGTATAGTGTTACATGGTGTTAGTCTGGTTATTGGGTATAGGACCCATGTCTAAGTGTCGATTTGCCCTCTGCAGGAGAGACCCTGGCCCAAGGCAACATGGCGGTGCCACAGCAGACCCGATTCCCCGACTTCCTGGACTCACTGCCCGGCACAAACGTGGACCTGGGCACGCTGGAGGGGGCCGATCTCATCCCCATCCTCAACGATGTGGAGTCGGTGCTGAACAAGAATGAGCCCTTCTTGACTTGGCTGTAGGGGTGTGGGTAGCGGGGGGCAGGGGGACTGGAGCAGGGAGTCGGGCAGCAAAAAAACTATATATATATATATATATATATATATATATATATACACACTTCCCATTTGGCTTTCTTTATTCTTAATTTAGCCATCGCTTGTTCTTGTCAGGATGCCTCATTGTCACAGACAAACCCTTTTGTGTTTGAAAGGAACAACTAACCTTTCTCAGTCGGGCCCTTGGGGACTGCCAGATGTTCCACGTTTTTGCTCCCACCCGGCTCTGTACCAGACAGTCCACATTTTTTTGGGAGGCAGCAAAGACGTGCACTGTCTGGGTTTTTCGAGGACCGGATTGACTAACCAAAGGTAACAAAACCAGCCAAAAAATAAATTATGTATGTAAAGATGAAAACGCAGTGAATCAGAGCGAATGCTGGTAGCACAAAGCTTTTTGCACTCGCAGGAGAGCGCTTCTCGTCTGCTTTAGCATCAGCACTCCGCTTTTCTGAGGGATATGACCAGTCTGGGCAGCTGTGGTTCTGTCCGTGCGCCGGGCAGCCGCAGAATGGAGGTGTGGATTTCTGTTGGCCACTAGGTGGAGCCAGCGCTTCTGTCAGCAGCATCGATCAGAATGAGTGAGGGTTTGCTGCTGGCGTCGGAGCCGTTGGCCTTTAAGGGGGCAGCTGTGTGCCTCACGCGTTTTACGAGGGCTGACGCTCGCTGTGGACTCTAACCCACAACCTCCTGGAGCTTCAGCCGCGAACCTTTCAGCAGCTTCCAAATTTTTCAGCAAAAGTAACTTTAGTGGCATCTTCTTCACAGTTATGCCAAATAATTATGATCTTTTTGTGCACAGATTCAAAAATGAACGCCTTCGGAGTCAACTGTAAGCTTTCAGTTGACGTTTACAGTTTTTGCAAGTATTTTAATAGTTTTATCGGTTTATAAACACACACAAATACCTGACTGTTTCAGCGCTACAGTTCTTGCCTCCATTATGCAGGATAACAAACATTTATCTTGTGTTGTGTTTTATGTAACACTACAGTATTCATTTTTATATACTGTACAATTGTTCCAATTGATTCAATCTGATTAGTAGCCTTTTTTAATTTTAATATGCATTTAAGTATTTATCAAGCTATGATTGTTTTTTTTTCTAACATAGAATTTTAATACATTTGAATTTCAAAGCACTACAAACCAGCAATGTTTTGAAATATTTTTTATTCCAATATTCATGTTGAGCTCGTGGTAGTGATTTAAAAATGGAAATGCTCCCTAATTCACTTTTTTCCAAACATGTATCGTGTGTTTTTTATAATGGCAAATCACACCTCAACCTTTTGTTGTCTGTTTGGGAAATAGCACCCAAAAGCGGGCACCTCTGATAAATCTTTCTTGCAGGGAATATGGAAAAAAAAAATGTATTTTGTATCAGTTTTGAAAATATGCATAAATGTAAAAGTAGTCTTTTGGAGTTTCAAGATGGAAAGTTCCTAACTTGTGGGTTCAGAGTTGGTCGGAGTCGGTCGTGTAATTCTGTTGGTTTTTATGGCATGATAACTACGTACTTGCTAGTTACAGGGGCCTGTTTCACAAAGCAGGATTACTTGCTTAGCCAGATAACTTGCCAGATTTAAGGTAGTCTGGGTTAAATGTAAATTGATGAAAATATGGTCTATTTAGCCCAGACTACCTTAAATCTGGCAAGTTATCTGGCTAAGCAAGAAATCCTGCTTTGTGAAACAGGCCCCAGGTCTAGTCCATTTGTTTATCAAGACCATACTGCGTTAGTTTTCTTTAGAATGGAAGGAGTAAGAAGGCAGTCTTGTGAAAGGAATGAACGGTAGATATAAAGAGGAGCGATTGTATGTATGTATGTAGGTTATGTGTATCTTTGGTTATTGGTTGACTTAATGCTCATGATGTCCTAACGGCACACTAAACGGGAGCTGAATTAGGTTGAAGAACGATGTAGAGGACCCACTGTAAGGCTATGTTCTGCCCAAAACAAAAATAAATGCCAACCTTAGCAGCTCTGATCCCAGGTCAGCGCTAGGCTTGCCCTGAAAGGGCTAGGGGCAAAAGGTGCGGCCGTCGATCTGATCCCAGATCAGTGACCTTGGGAAATGAAGGGAGGCAATGTGCATCTAAGGTGCAAGAGAGGGTTTGCCTAAATGCCATTCCCATCGCCAGCATTTATTACTCTACTAATGAACTGTTGAGAAGCAATTAAAACAGAGTGAAGGGACCTTAGCAGCAAATGAAATGCAGTGAGGTGTGAAATATAAATTTCTTTGGGACTGAAACATTTCTGAAAATGAGCGATTTGTAAATGTTTCCAAAACAAAGTACTCATAAATTAAGAAGGCACTTTGGAGATGTAAGGTGAGCATCTAGTGGGAAGCGACTTGGTTTGGATGTGACTGTAGAGTAAGCTGAATGGGCTTTGGGGTTTCTCTGCATGGAAAGAGTACAGTGCCAAGGATCGGCTTTGGGTATGTGAATGTTGACGGTATGCTGGTGATTCACACGTTAACAGGGACTGGAAATCTGGAAGCAAAGTGAAGTTCACTTAAAAGAATGTAACCTCACAGAGTCCTAAATGGATTTTTTAAGCTCATGTAACTTCTGTTAAACCTTAATAAAACTCTTTCAGTGCCACGCCTGTTTATTTTATCCATCCATCCATCCGCCCATCTATCCATCCATCTTTAATCAACATCCTGTAGAATCATAGTCTTTCACTTATATATATATATATATATATATATATATATATATTTATTATTATGTTTGTGGGTAGTATATTTCATTGTACATGTAACACATTTCAAAGAATATCATTTTAATCAAAAACACATTCCAGTAATAACTAAATAAACAGTGATATACAGAGTTAATTGTAAATATACAGTGGTTGCACCTACGGGATACGTACCTGTATGTTTTATAATCGCAAACAGAAATAATAAACATCTTGGTATAATGTCAGTTGTATGCCCTTCTGTATCTGTGGCCTAAGTAAATATTGAGTGTATATTCAGGAAAGCCGTGCTTAACCGATTAAACAAAGGTGAATTTAACAGCAGCCTCCTCCTTAAGTCATCCTGGCATTATCGCTACAGGCGGCTAGCACTAGATACACCTCCCAGCTAAAAGTGCACATCATCATTGTAAACGGAGCGTTTAAAACGCAGTCCCGGACAGCTATTATCTGGATATTAGAAGCGTACTACTTGAGTGGCAATTTCTAACTGCCTGTGTTATACCATTTAAAGTTCATATAAAATTGAATAATATGTACCTCAAACGATAATCCATGTTTACAACGAATCTTTAATCATTCTCTGAGTAAGATCTAATATAAGTAATAATTATTCTTAATTACTGTACTAGATATATATGTGGCAATAACTCACACGCGAAAAGAGGATTAATAATACATGCGTGCATAATGTTCATTATGTGATGATTAGCCTATTATCATGCAGCGATACTGCAAGGGATCGCATCAACGTGATATTTGCATGCTTACATGCAGAGGCGTATGAATTGAAACAAAAGCCTTACACCACATGAGCAGGTTACGTGTGACGTGACGGGCATAACTCGGTGAATGAAGTGTGTAACACGAGCATTATTCTTCAAAACACTCCCGCACATTGGGAAACAATCTATTGTGCGAGTCGTTGAATCGGAGAGCACGTGAGAATCCCGTAATCGCAGAGTTATGTGATTGGTCGCGTTTCCATGTGCGGTTTTCATGCGCGTACTGCCTGCAAATAAAACACACTTAGAACGTTCTACTGCATGCTGTGAGTGCCTGGAGTGCATTAACAGTTTTTTGTTTGTAATGTTATGGGAAGAAAGACTGGGAATGTTGTTGCTGGTTCCCATAAGTGCTTTGATAATGTGCACGTTGGTGGTTGCAGAGGAAGTCCGAAAACCTGGAGTTGTGCCCTTGTTTCAGCCTATTGAAGCTTCTAAAGGCAATGATTCCAGCAGTGATGTGACCTATGGAAGAATTATTCTGGAGCACTCCAGAACAACTGAAGATGGTGATTATATTACTCAAAATGGGGAGAGACTTCATGGAAAGACTCCTGATGTGGCTGAATATGATTATCAGTCTGATTTTGGTGAGCAATGGTTGATCTGTAATCCTCCTATAGCCAAGAAGCTTAGTTTCCTGGCTTGAGTTGAAGATGCCCTGTTTTAGATTGGCGTCACTTGGAGAAACTGCAGGAGGAGGCTTCCAGCTCTTTTGGTCCTCGTGGTCCGGCTGTTGAATCACTGCTTCAGATGAAGCCGATGGTGGAGTGTGGGGCTGACATCATGACCCTCCGTGTCAAAGGTGGCTCGCTGCTGTATCTCCTAGTAGACCGAGGTATGTCAGCCTAATCACGTCATGGGCTTCTGCTTGGTAAGTCTGGTGGTGAAGTGTATACTTCAGTTCTGAATGCTGCTGCCCCTCTTGTATGCTGTAGGGGAAGCTTCCCCCCTACCCCTGTCAAACCTGCCCCCACAGTGTGGCTACTCTCTGAGGACCACCTGGAGGGACACCGTGTTTATGGCACCCTATGATGGTTGCTATGGTGTAAAAGAGGTATTCATGAAGCCAATGGCATTGATCTTTGTACTTCTGCACCCCCCCCCCCCAGATATTAATGTTGCTCATGGATTGGGTTTTTCCTTAGGGTGACAACTATGTTCTACCGTTGCGTTGGGGTGGTACCCCCCTGAAAATGACCTGTCCTGCTCGGCCGCATGTTGCTACTTCCCCCTCTGTCTCCTGCCATCCTTCTGGCATGGTGGTGACTATTCCTGGCAGTGGTGACGCTAGCAAGCTCATGATCATGTGTAAGTTCATAACTAAACCGGTGCCAGTAGTACCGGTGACCCACAGTCTTATCACTTGGCCAAGCCTCTGGCTTTTGATGGATGTATCTATTCCCCTAGCATACCTGTGAACTCCTGGTGGGTGTTTTTAATGGTAGACAACATGATCAGTGAACCTCAAGTTGGTGCCTAATGTCAACCATTTAATTCCTGTGTAGCTATGACATAGAAATGGTGTTCCCCTTTTACATGTGGGGTCTTCCTTTCAGATAAAGGAGCCTGGAATCCCTTGCTGTGGGTGTCTGTGCAGTGTGGGTATAGTGTGGTGACTCATTCTGGGGGACTTGTGGTCACTGCCCCTTTTGCAACATGTGGGGAAATCAAGGTATGCATGTGCTCCTTGTCCAATATACAAGACTGCTGCTTTAGCCTTTAACTTGCCATGTAATTACTCTACAAATAGGTTAGCTTGGTAATTCTGGCTAAACTACATCCACATGTGTTGGTGCACTGGGCTTCCTAAACTAAACTTATGATCATGTGCAATGCTTAAGGTTATGGAACTAACTTCATGACATGGCTCCCCACTAAACCCCTTCCCTCACAGGATGGGATGTACACCCTGGAATTCATGGAAGGAAAAGTCAAACTCTCCTGCCCTTCACAGCCTCTGACTGGCTCTCCTTCTGTTTCACCTCCACCTTCTCCCAAGCCTTCACAGACCACTGTCTCTTATCTCAAACTTGCCATCATGACTCCCAGTGAGCCCTACTTTACACCTCCCCCTCAAACAGTCACTCCGGCTTCTGCTCCAGTGACCTTTAAGTTGCAGAGACCTGTATCCTGGCACCTTATGGTTCCTCGCCCTCATCTGCCCACTCATGCCCCTGTACCCCCCAAACCAGTTACTCATACTGTCTATAAGCCCCTACCCACTAGGCCTGTACCCCCATCCCATAAACATCCAACTCCTCCTGCTGCTCACCCCCATGTCCCACATCTTTGGAATACTAACAATCCCCTCATTCCTGTCTATCCCCCTTTCCCCTTTCCTCCAAAATCTGCCCTTAAAACTCCTGCCCCTGTCATCCCTAAGCTTGCTCCTCCTTTTCCTGGCCTCCCTACTCCTGTCGTCCCTAAGCTTGCTCCTCCTTTCCCTGGCCTCCCTCACACACCTCACAAAATACCCTGGCATTTTAATCTGTTTCAAACTCCTGTTCCCTCCCACCCTCACTTCTACCCCAGACCACCAAAACCAACTCCCCAAATCCCCATTTTCCTCAGGCCTCCTCCACAAATGACTCCTCACCCTCTCTCTGACCCCCTGTACACTCCCATCCCTAAACCAGTTGCACACCATCCAGTCCATGGTTCTCCTGCTCATCCCCATCACACTGATCTCTTCTACCCTTCCCTCCCTAAACCCCCAGTTCTGCCTCCTGTGGTCCCTCCACCAGTTAGACCTGTTGGTCCTGCAGTTCCTTGTATCTTTCCACCATGTCCCTGGCTTCCTGTGTTCCACAACCATATGTACTTCAATCTAGGCTCTCACTTCATAGACTGTGCTCAGACACACCCAGGTAAGCCATCCACTTTCCCCAACTTCATGTTGCCATATCACAGTAGGCACCATAACCTACAGGAATCCTCAGTGTCCCCAAGAAGGCATTATGACAATCATGGTCCAGCTTCTCAACCATTCCATTCTTGGGACCTAGTTGTTCCATTCTCTAAACCCTCAAGCCATATGGAGACCAAGCACAAGGGCTCACCTCCCCAACCCTACAACCCCAGTTTCTATTGGAACCCAGCCCACCCAAAACCTCCAGAGCTCAAACAGACTTCTTACCCCCAAAACTCTGAGCCTGTGCTGGATGAGCATTCTGGCAGCCGTTCTGCAGCAACCAGTCTTTCTGTCTCACTTGGATCAAGATAATCCTTGACAGCCACTTAACACGGTAAGTGGCTTTAGCTTTTGCTCTTCTGGGGCCTAATCTTTGGGCTGTTGTGTGGCTAATGTGATTGTCTTTGCAGGACTTGGAATGCAGTGCTTCATGTTCACCTGTAGAACTTGATTGTCAACTTGTGATTTGTCTAATAAACATTTAAAAAAAAAAAAGTGCTTTGGTTGTTTAAATGGGGAATGAGGGTCCTAAACTTTTCCTTCCCCCTTGTGGGGGGGGGGGGGGGTCAGTTGTGAAAACAAGATTCTAAGGATTGAGTCACCTCATTTAATGTGGCAAACTTGGATGCATGTTATGATTTTGCAGAATCATTGGGCTAGTTAGACCACTAGTGCTACTATGTTTCAGCTTGTGTATCCTACAGTGTCATTTACTCCAGTTTACACAACATACTGTGTAGCCCCTGTGTAAATGGAGCTCTGCTGCAACATGTTCAAGTCTTGCCTGAATCTGTTCCCCCCCCCCCCCCCGCCTTGGCTTCTACCAATTGAAAGCCTTAGTGCTGACTATCCCCAAAATGGTTCCAAACCTTCAAATAGATGAGGTTAGTTTTGCCATAGTTGAGTGGACCTGTCTTCTCTACATGTAATTGGAATGGGAACAACTAGGTAAGATCTATTCCCTTGATCAGCTATTTTTTTTTTTAACAATTCAGTGTTTCATTACTCTAATGCAGGGGTAGCCAATCTTATCCGCAAAGGGCCAGTGTATATGGGTTTTCACTGCAACTCCCTAATTAGATCACTAATTAGAGGACTGATTGGCTGAGTCCTTACACCTGGGTTTGAACAGCTGACCTGCAGGTTATCCCAAAAACCCACATACACACCGGCCCTTTGCGGATAAGATTGGCTACCCCTGCTCTAATGCATTGTGAACTTTGCCCATCAGATGTTAAGGGTCTCCTTACTGGGCCAAACTGACCATTGGGGCGGTGGAATGTACCTCCAACATTGTAGGGGATCCCTCCTGTCCTTGCCATGGACTCTGCCCCTTCCTATCTGGCAAAAGCTACAGGAATGTCTGACCCAGGCTGTGTATCTTCCCCAAGCCTGTCAGGGCCTCCTATTGGTTCCTGCCCACCTGTCTAAACCTGAAGGATGTTGTAACCCTCCCACTCTGGTCACTTTAAGCACCTTCCTGCTCCTGTATGATTTGGTGAAATCCTACATTGTCTCATTTCATGTTTCTGTCATGTATTTAAAATGTCCTGTATATGCATTGCATGTTAGTCAGACAGGCTGTTGTCTGCAGTGTGTTCAGCCTCCTGTCATTCACCATTCCATTTGCACAAACCCCCATACATGAAACCCCCCTTGTAGTGGGGGGGGGGGACTTTTTCTCATAACACTGTAACCCCCCCCCCCCCCCCCCCCCGTGGATTGTATGACAACCCCACTTGTATACCTAATGTACATTGCCTTTATTAATCCAAACTATATCTTGTAGAACATCTTTATATACCTTCTCTAAGCTGTTCTGTTAGATTATGAGTTTATACATAAATTTGCTTTCTTTGAATCAGCTCTTTAATAGCCCTTTTGAATATTATTAATGGTTTTTCTCTGTATGAGCATATGAATAGAGCTTTCATGAATCATTTGGCTGTCATGCGATTTTTCTGGGTTAGGTTTGCGCCATGTCAGATGTTGGGTAGGGTGTTATACCAAAAACATTAGAGGCATGAAGCCATTTGGTTTTGAAAAGGTAGAGGTTTATTTATGGATTAGAAGCGTTTTTGGTAATTAGTGCAGGTAAGCAGTGTTTCAGGGCTGAGTATTAACTGAAACTCAATATTTATACCTCTAAATGAAAATAAGAAAATACTCTGTAAATGTGTGTATATATATATATATATTCGCTATCAAAAAACTTAAACCCTCTGTGATTGTGCTGGTACAATAAGCCAACTTGTAGTGTCTCTCTAAAGATGTTCATCAGCCAGATCCCTAGGGGCAAGAAAAAAAAGCAGTTAGTTTTATGCCAAGCCATAATTGAACACAAGGGCCAAAAATGGCAGTCATCTTTAAGGCAGTGATGAGAGGAACATCTGCAAGATTTCCTTTCCAAATGGAGGTCTTGTACATGTCTGGCTAGCGTACTGCTTTTAATTCATCTTAAGTCTCAAATGACACCCCCACCCCCAATAAAAAAAAGGCCTATCTTTCTAGCACTGAGTGTGTCACGCTCAGGGCCGGCCTAAGGCGTCATATAAATTAAGCAGCCACTGGCCACCAGGGGGCCCCCTGTCGGATCAACTTGTCAGAATGGGAGAGAATGTGATTTGGCCACACTCAAAAGTATATAGGTGATTGGTGGGTAGCCCTTGTCATTTGTGGTCCCTCTACAGCACCCCCTGCTGGTGAGGGGCCCTCACCCCGCAGCAGTCTCCACAGATGGTTCCGATGAGGCCGTTGATGGTCTGCATTGCACACAGCGCCACCTGCACGATGCCCGTCACCAGCAGCAGGGAGAACAGGGTGAGGTGCCAGGACACGATGCCGTCTGGACTCTCGCACGAGTCCCATGACGAGTGGTTACTCAGGTAGTTGCTGTGGGGGGGGGTGACACGTGCGGAGCAGAGAGCAGCATGAAGGAGTAAAGGGGGCAGTTCAGTGAGGGGTCGGACTAGTGCATCCTCACGCAAAACGGCACACATTGCCTGATTAAACTCCGAGAAAGGAAAGATGGATGAGTGGAAAAAGTTGGGTGAAACCCAGTCCAAGGTTGAGTAAATATCCATCTCTATAAAAGCCCAAACGATATGTAAAACTTTCTTTACTCTCCTGACAGAATGGTGTGTACCGGGATACCAAATATCAGCTGAAGGTAAACACCTGCAGAATAAGCTGCGTTTTGATAACGTTTATAACCCTTTATTAACTTTCTGGGCAGTAAAAGTCACCGCCTGGCTAAGCAGCGCATGCAAATCACCACGCAGCCGGAATCGTTATCAGACGTAGCCAGAATCATTACCGTCACATTATGTTACAGCTTATTAACATTTGCTTATGATTTCTTTGTTAATCATAAAAAGTAAAGAAACGTGTGGCTGGCTGCCAGGTTTTATATTTATATTTTTGTATATTTTAAACAAGACTGCGATAAAAAAAATAAAATAAAGAATCAGCGAGGCACCAAGCATATCGTGAACAAAAGAGAATGGGGCCGTTTTCTATTACTGCCAAGTCTTGTTTAACATAAAAATCAATGGCATGGAGGGAAATGGACGCAGGGTCCCTTACCCATTGCTGAACGGGTAGGTCCAGTTGTGTGATGCTGTGGCACATTTCGGCCCTTGGTTTATGGCCACAGAGGAGACTATTACAGAGTACCCCGCCCCTAGGATGCCCACCGCAGCAAAGATGATGGAAGTAAACATCTACAGGAGGTGAAGAGGGGGTGGGAGGAAAATATACAAGAAATAAGGTCACTGAGAAGGTCAACTGCAGGGACCCCTGCAACGCCTCTATTCTACAGGACTGATTTATTCATTCCGGAACTTTCCACAGTAACGCCAGCATACGCGCGGCTTACCGCAAAGCGCTTCCCGCAGCTCTCGTTGCCACAGCAACCGCAGCAGTCGTTGTTCTTCAGGCCCAGGAAGACGAGGGCTGGGAAGATCATCTGGAAGAGTGGAGCTCGAGTGGGTCACCGCGTTCCAAACCGGCTCCCGTGTGACACGGCCTGCTTATCACTCAGAAACGTCACAGGCTCCGAGCCGTCAAGGCCAAATACCACGATCGTTCCTCTTTTAATTTCCCCATCATTTCAATTTCCCTAAATATTGGCCCGACCACGCTGGCATCAATGGAAGTCAAAAAGCAATCTAGAAGTAGTTCAGGTCAATTGTCCAAATAAATAATTGCAGCTATCATTAATATGTTCACCTATATAACAAACTGAATGATTATTAGTCACTGATGACCGTGTATAATATTTATAATTATATATTCTTTATATATTGTACAAAATGCACTGATACCACAAAAGATGAGTCTGTTACTGGTTAGAATAGTTGGTAACACTTTACTTGAAGCAGTAATCACAATGCACAATACCTTCGTAACTACATCTATTATGTATTATAACTGCTCTATGAAGCTCTTATCTATAATGCACTACAGATACCTTCATAATGCATTATAAAGGTCAGTATAAGCAATTATAATGCATAATGAAGGTATCTATAGTGAATTATATATGACGGCTTCATGAAGCATTCACAATGCATAATAAACATGCCTATAATGTGTTATGCCTTTTCATAAATAGTTATAGCCATTTCTATAATACTTTATGAATGCATTATAATGCATTATGAAGGTATCTATAATGCATTATACATTAGCGCTTTAAGTAAAGTGCTTTACTGCTTTAAGTGAAGTGTTACTGAATAGTTTTAGAAAAGATTTAATCAAACCAAAGAAAAGTAGTTTCACAGGATGCTCGCAAGTGATCTGCTCACCAGAAATCCTGAGCCAATAATGCCGCCTAAGTAAAAGACCTCATCGGTGATGTGTGTGCTGTCGTCGGCAGGTACGCCGCCGGGAAAGAAGAGCAGGATGTTGCAGAGGATGCAGAGGACAGCCAGCGGGATGAGGCTGATCCCAAGGCATTTGGCAAAGCCGCCGGTGCACATGGTTCGACGAGTCCTGCGCTGCTCGCGAAGCCAGGATGTTCTGGGGATGGTCACCTGGGCAGGATGGGCCTTATAAAGCCACAGTCATGTGATGTCGTTCATTCAATCTTAATGATCAACCCAGTCTCCCTCTGTGGCAGGTGGCTAGTTATCTTGGTTAATCTTCTACTAAGTTTGTTGCATCTGTCAAGCCATTGTATGGTTAATATTCACAATACCAAAAAGCTGGAATCCCCAGAGCTTGGTTGCAAAATCCCTGCGTGGAGCCCAATAGGATGCTTTTGACTTATAGCTTGTTTAAAAATCATAGTATCACAGTTTTCTGTTAGCTGAACCAATCACATTAACAAAACACTTCGTTTGTTTGATGAAGACTTGCTACACTGGCCCTGCAGAAACCGGAAATCTTCCTGTATTTTAATATTTAAATATACGACAATCCTATTTCTCCATCTTGCATATTTACGTAAATGGATAAATGTCTTGCCTTGAACCATCGCAGCAGTTCTACGCTGAAAATCTGTTTTATTTTATCTATCTATCTATCTATCTATCTATCTATTTACTTATTAGTTTGTTCTTTAATGTGTTTATCAGTTGTAAGCTGTCGAATCCAGAGCTGTATGTAGTATACCACATATATTGCTAAGAAACAGAATAGACTAAGTAGAGTATTCCTTGCTAATCAGTATTGTTTTACAAACAAAAGTTAGGGTGATGTCATGGATGATGTCTCCTGAATATTTATGAATTGTTGACTTAAAAATGCCTAATACACACACAATGGGAGGTGCAATTCGTGAATTTCAATGTGCCTGAATTTGGTAACTGCTGTTGTATGTTTAAATGTGTTTTAATGTGTGTCTAACATCCTGAGATTATGTCTCCTGAATAAGAGCTTCCTGATTTGGAAAATGTTTTTTTTTCCAACAGTCTGGCTGAGATAAACTGACTCATATCCACTATGGTGTTTTTACCAAGATCCACCCAGTAGTCTGTGGGGGAGAGACTGGATATTATGCTTGGCTTCAGTCTTATTAGTCTGCTGCTGCTTTTCTGCACCTGTACAGTGACTTGGTGGGCTATCCCTCTGTGCCTGTAATCAGGAGGTTGCTGGTTTGAGGCCCAGCCTCGACAGAATAATAACATGTCTATGGGCCCCTGAAAAAGGCCCTTAAAGCCCAGCTGCCTGCATGAACCCTCCTGTGTTCAGGATCCCTTTCGCACCTTTGTGATATGACTCACTTAAAGTGGTGTTAAGTCAAAATCTCACCATGACTCCTGTTTCTAAAGGCATGGTGTGATGTGATTAAGGGGCTGCTAGAGATTTTTGGCCCCATGAAAGCATTATATCATATTGTCACTCAAAGACCCTTGAAATCATCCCACCTTTCCCCTCCTTTACAGCACCCCTGCATGAAATGTGACGATCACTTTAAAAAGGTTAGTAATTTAAGTGTGTGAATGTATTTTCTACACATTTTTGCGGAGGTTTAAGTCCCACAAACAAGCTGAAAATCAAGCTGAAAATCAGACATCGTGGGAACTTCCCCACAAAACAAACACTGTGTTTTTATTTGGCTGCATTATAAATGTATCAATGTATCAGTTTTCACTTGTGTTTGACTTTTGTTGGTTGGGGATAAGGATTGTTACATTAAAAGGAGAGTCAAAGGGAAATCCCCGTGTGTGTGTGTGTGTGTGTGTGTGTGTATGTGTATGTGTGTGTTTGAAAGTGTAGGATTGAATGTAAACAATAAAAGAATGTATTTTTATCAGTGCACCGGTTTCCCCCTCTGCCTCAGGAAGTCCCTTCCCATGTCATTGTGCCAGAAATACGTGCTCAGTATCCTTGACACTATTCCTTCCCTGCATTTTCTCCCTTTTAGTTCCATACTGAAACGCTGACAAATTAACGTTCGTGCAACTCCCCCTTCACGTTTGTCTGGTTGCTTTAGAATTTTGTTGGTTAACTGAAAAGAGATTGGAGACCTTGGTCATCTACAAACAACATGGAGTTGCTTGATTCTCAAATACGGTGCTTCTCAATGATATCGATAGCCTGTTGAGTCAGTCATTAATTTTATGTTCCAAGGCAGGGTCATTTTATGAAAACAAAATTTCCATTGCCAAATATTTAATTTTCTGGCCCAGGGGGAAGCAGGCGATGAATTAGTCACCGTGGCCAGCAGTCTCACTGGGACCTTGGGAAATATGTCCTGGATTTTGTGTATGAAAGTCATATTTATTTTGTTTACTTTGAGGAGAGCTTAGAGAATAACACAGTGTTATATTCAGTAAAGCCCCATTCTTTACCACCTTGTCACCGCCAGATTAAATTTGGATACTTCCATCAATGGTTCTAAGTGGTTTCTTAGGGCTTTGGGGAAGCAGGTGGATGGTGGATGCGATCGCTGTGGGAATGACGTCTCCTTTGTCTGCGTGCCGGCAAACAGCCAGTGACGGGTCCTATGCACAGTCCCCTCAGGTGCTGTACCCGGCCGTGACAGTCAGGCTCCGCTTGCCTTAGATAAACCCGTTTACTTCCTCGTGTGCCATCTCCCTCCCAAAAAATGCCCTTCTCCTCACCCCACACAAGAGTAACACAGCATTTCAGGTCTGGACTTTAGACTGGTTGATAAGCGAGCGGCGGTTGGCTGAAGTTCCTTTCCTTTTTGAAAATGCAGTAGTAAATTAAACTATAAATCATCTTGTGCTAATATTAAGTTCCTCCACAGTATTCAGAAGCAAATGTTAAGCTGATGGTGCCATCAGCTGAATGCTTATTTGCCTGAGTTCAGAATTTAAAGCACTAATAATGAGCATGAATGGGCTCAGTAAGTCTCCTTAAATTAAAGCCATTAAACAATGACCTGCGATGGGTTGGCACCCCATCCTGGGTTGTTCCCTGCCTTGTGCCCTGCGATGGGTTGGCACCCCATCCTGGGTTGTTCCCTGCCTTGTGCCCTGCGATGGGTTGGCACCCCATCCTGGGTTGTTCCCTGCCTTGTGCCCTGCGATGGGTTGGCACCCCATCCCGGGTTATTCCCTGCCTTGTGCCCTGCGATGGGTTGGCGCCCCATCCTGGGTTGTTCCCTGCCTTGTGCCCTGTGATGGGTTGGCACCCCATCCTGGGTTGTTCCCTGCCTTGTGCCCTGCGATGGGTTGGCACCCCATCCCGGGTTATTCCCTGCCTTGTGCCCTGCGATGGGTTGGCGCCCCATCCTGGGTTGTTCCCTGCCTTGTGCCCTGCGATGGGTTGGCGCCCCATCCTGGGTTGTTCCCTGCCTTGTGCCCTGCGATGGGTTGGCGCCCCATCCTGGGTTGTTCCCTGCCTTGTGCCCTGCGATGGGTTGGCACCCCATCCTGGGTTGTTCCCTGCCTTGTGCCCTGTGACACTGGTTTCACCCAATGGGGAGTGAGCTAAACTTATCTGTGACTGATATCCAACGGCGACGGTTTTCCATGCCTAAGTCTTCATTTCACTACCACGAATATGCAGAACTGATAATTACTCAAACTGTAGGAGGAATTTGTCCATGAATCTTGCACTTACTTCTGAGCTCCATAGTGAAGCACTCTTTATATGTCATTTGTGCTATTTATGCAATGGATTCTATTGACAGAATCATTACATTCATCTGCAGTTAAACACGGAACTCCAAATTTCATAAAGATGCAAACACATGCAAAGGAATCTTTTCAGGAATCGACTTGTGTTTGCAGTGTTTTAAGGCATTAGTGTACTCTTCCTGCTCCACATTTGCCACCCTATATTTTCCCCAAACTGTTTGAACTTATTTATTTATTTATTTACTTACTTACAAATATGCACATAGCTATCCAATTTCCTCTGCGACTTCAATTAAGATGGATTAGTCCTCGAAGAGGCAATGGTGATAATTGAATAAGATAAATTACTTCTATATTTTGGGCTGCCATCTGAGTGTATATGTAAGTGGAGTGAAAACTCTTATTTGGTCCCCACAATGTAATATAAACCTAATTCACACGCACATATTTTGTACAAATAAAAGAAATACTGTGTATATAAATAATTTAAGCTTGTTATTTTACCAGAAATATTTGCCTAAGTGGACCACGGATTTTAAGGGTGGACCAGGAAATAGCTTCATTGTTTAAAGCGCTGAGAGAATTATACCATGGAGTCATTTCCTGTTTTAGAAAATAAAAGGGTCACTCCTGCGCTGCGCCCTCTTCGCCGCTGCTTTGGTGAAAGGCAGAGGAGTCATGCTCCTCTCTGGATGATGGCTGTCACCTCCCCCCCTCTCCCCCAGAGGCCAGCTCCTACTGTCTGGAACATCCTCAGCTGTGCTCTCACCCCACCCACCACAGCTTTATATATTTGCTAAACAGGCCGTCGTGTCCAATACGAAGTGCTCTGCTCGCAGTCGCCCATTCACGCAGCTGTGTGAAGGGATATTTTTTGCTAAACCAGTGCTTTCTCAGGTCTATCACCATGGTATCCATCCTGAATGTGGCATCTCCCACATACTTTAACAACTGATCTTTGAATCCTAAGCAGTAAGATCCTCTTTACCTGCTCCCTTTATCCAGTAGCTTCACATTTCATCATAACTCCATGTTGCTTAGGTGCCTCAAGTTGAAGATATTTTGACATTAGTTTCTACGGCTTGGATGTGCAAACGCATTGCATCTGATAACGTATAGTGCTGGGTAGCATGTTATCTAACATCAGGGCTGTGCAGAGACTGTTTGAGGGGCAGGTGCTACGGGGTGGGGTGGGGGGGGGGGGGTCTGTTCAAAATTTCGCATGATCATTGGTGATCAAAAATAGGTACTCTTGATAAAAATTGGGGGGAGGGGGTGTTCCTCATTAATAGTGAAAAGGGGGGATATATATATATATAAAATATATATATATATATATATATATAAAGTTCAGCAAATTGTAGGACAAGCATAACTACAACATTCAATCAAGACAATGGATTTGTTATCTATTTTTGTTTTTCATTTCTAATATGTGTAATTTGAGTATTATCTGATTTCCGAAGAACGGGCAGTAACTGACACTTGATTTATGTGTTTTTTTTCTCTAGGGAATGCTAGTGTGGTTCTTTGGTTTCTGTTCGCAGTTCAGCCTATAGAATTCGGGTAACACAGTCTCATCCAGCCTGTGGCTGCCTGTTTCATGTGACACCTCCGGGTGGATTAGCAGAGATGCACACGCAACCCTGACAGCCCCAGAATCCAGTACGGAGATGGTTGATTCTGCCCGCAATCGCAGGGCGATTATTTAGTCACAGAAATGCAACAAGCATCGCTTTGTATTGCATTATGCATGTAAAACAAATATACTGCAAACCGCAGTGATGTGTCACTGTAAGTAAGTAATATAATGATGGAGTTACTGAGCTGTTGACCACCTGCAGTTTTTAAATGAAACATAGTTGCTACATAGTATTATAATAGATTATAGAGACTCAAGGGTGTCAGTTTGGTTTGAACATTGGGGGGGGGGGGTTGAAGTCTCCACCCATTTAGGGGGAAACATGATTATTGGGGGGGTTGTATTGGCTGGTTGTGAATTATTGTGAATTATTGTGAATCCCCACTGTAATTTACACCCATGTAGAGATTACTTACAGTCACTCTGTATGCAGTAGGTTCTTGTGTTGTGTTTTTCTTAGCAAAATGCATTTAGTATGTGTTTTTTTTTGCATTCCTTTAAATGTTTAAGTATATCCATTATATTGTGAATGTCCTTATGCATCAATCTGAGGTACTGCCATATCTTCAGGGAAAGAGTGTACGGTTGTAGATCAATACTTTTAATGATGCTAAAATCACAGCATCCAATGAGCAGTGTGACACGGTGAAATGTCATTCAAAGGGCAATAGGGCTGGGCGTGCCGTTTCCTGTCAAGAAGGGGGTGTGGTCTGCGGGAGCTAAGGACACGCAACGCCCTCCAAACCGGACCTGGTATGAGGTCACCGGATGGCTGCTATTGATTAAGGATAGGCCCTCTCACATGTCATCAAGCGCGTCACTCACCACGGTGAGCTTGAGGACACTGGAATGCACGAAGCACATAAAGACAATTGTTTCGGAATGACCTATTGTGACCTAGCGTACAGAGGTGCGAGATTTCAGAATAGGGAGAAAAGGTTGGAGAATGTAATCATTCCGAACTCACTCGAGATGTTTATGTGTCAGAGGGCTTGGGGAATGTTCTAGAGAAGCGTAGCTCAGCTGCAAAAGCAGGGACACCCTGCCTGTGGCCTCCATTTCCCAATTCTTTGTTTCATCACGTCCCCAGTTGAAGGGGACGCCCACGCCGAGGCTCCACATCCCGTCTTTGGGTCACTGTTTTTTTTCCCCGCACCAGGATGAGGGGGGGTGTTCCCATACAAATGCTGCGCCCACTCTGGGCCCCCGACGCAGAGCCACACAGAGCCTTGGAGGTCCACGATGAGCTCCCGGACTTTCGCCTGGCGCCTGGGTGTCGCCCTTTTTGTGCTGGCGATCTGCTGCATGTTGGCAAACACGCTGCTCTATTTCCCCAACTGGAAGGCCAACTATGCCAGGGAGGAGAACCACCTCAGCAAATATGTGTGGAACTTTGCGGGGATCTCGGGCGGCGGGCTGGTGGTGAGTACGCGCTCCGGTTCCAGATGCACCGGCACTCCGCGGATGACCCAGGGTTTCCCGACCCAGTAAGCTGCAGGGTCAGACACAGCTGATCAGAAGCCACAGAAAGTTACTTTGAGATATTTAAGGGCTCCCATAAGGATCCCACTTAAACTACACTAAATACTATATGGAAATAGACACCATAAAAACATTAAAATACTCAACTACAGTATTATATTAAGGAACTTGAGTGTGTTTGCAGGATAACTTGAGAATAATGTCTACAAACAAAGTGTTACTTGGTAGAACTGCATACTAAAATTGGAGAACAATCACTTTTTTAAAGGAACAAAGAAAATGACATTCCCATGTAATGCAGGAGTCAAAGTATTGCCTTCCTGCAAATATGAATCAAATGTTTACATTTAAGTGGCTGATGCTGTCATCCAGGGCTAATTATTCATTTTGTCTGCTTATAAAGCTCAAGGGAGGTACTGCAGGGTTCTTCCTGACATAAGCAATTTTACCAGGGGTGCCGGGGTGCAATTGCACCCCCTACTGGTCAGATGGAAATGCTGTTGAACATATGAAGTTCGATAAAATTATTGCTATTTTTTTTTTTACAAATGTATTTATCTGGATGAATGACTGGTGGGGGCTCTCTCACCTTACACCACCCTGGGAGAAAAAAATGGCCTGTGCTTCCTGGGAGATGAGGTCACAATCTTTATATTAAAAATCCATGGCCTTTAACAACAATAGTATGGGCCGCCCTTTAAGATGCATTGTGGGATGCAGGTAGTAATTGTGTTGAATAAGTGTGACACTGTGGGTCGTTTACCCAGATTGAGGAGACCGGACTCCCTGTAGGAAGTATACAGACTGCAGCAGTGGTCTGACAGATATCTCCCTGTCTCTGCCTGCAGATATTTCTCTCCGCTGCAGTGTTCATGAACCTGGACGACTGCAGACGCCGCGGTAACCACCGCAGCTGCGGAACAAGCTGCGCAGTGAGTCGGGGCAGTGACCTCGGAGGTTGCCGCAGTGGGGTCTGGGGGCAGTAACCAAAGCATAAGAGAGCAAAGAGGCTGCTTAGCACCCAGTGGCCACCAGGAGGCATCGTCATCCGATCAGCCTGTCATAGTGGGAAGGAAGATGACAAATTGATTAATCACATTTTTTCTTAGTTGGCCTGCTCTGGCAGTGAGGTTGACTGTGAAGAGACTGGGCCATCTATGATTAGAATGACTTTGACAAAAATTTGACCTTTCAACATTTAAAACAGCTCCCCCAACACAATAATATGTTAGCTGGATTGGCTTGATTCTAACGTTGACTGAAGTTGATGCCCAATTTAGCTATTAAATGAAGCTTTAGCACAAGTTTGGAACTGGCCAGGTTTCTGATTAACTAATCTGCTGCCCATTTAGCTGTTTGGTTCTGTGGCGGCCGCCCTGATTGGTCTGGCGGGCTCTGGGTACTGCTTCGTCATCTCGGCCATGGCGCTGATGGAGGGGCCCCCATGCTTGACCGACACGGAATGGACGTACCCGTTTGAGAACCAGGGCGGGCAGTAAGTGGCCGCACGTCGAGGACCGAAATGCAGGTTCTTGTATCGGAGACAGTGCGTTAAAGGCAGCGTCTGTGATTTCCGTGTCTGCACGCAGGTACCTGATGAACCACACCTTGTGGGAGATGTGCAAGGAGCCAAAAGGTGTGGTGGAGTGGAATGTGACTCTCTTCTCCATCCTCCTGGTTCTCAGCGGCATAGAGGCTCTCATCTGTGCTGTTCAGGCCATCGCCAGCCTGTTGGGGGGGTTGTGTAGGGGCTGGTGTCACCGGAGCCACTACACACTGAATGCCTGAGCCCCCCCCCCAATCCTACTACTGCTAGAACTGACCCTGAACAGGAATGGCCTACTGGGGTTGCAATTCCTCCGCTCCCCTGAGCAGAAAACAGATCCCTTCACTAAACGTTCTCAGGATCATCCCTGCATCCTTTCATGAACCACCTGACAGTATTCCTTTGTGTCTGTTTTATGCATTTATTATATTTATGTAAAACTAAACTGAACTTCTGTCATTTTTGAAAACGAATGTACATGTCACTCTGTATTGTGAATTTTAAAACTGCATTTTATATTTTTATAACGTTTGTGCTTTCTTTAATAAAAAAAAAAAACTGAAAATGAGCATTCTTATCATTTATGTCACTGTCCATCGAAGCGTCTCTTTTTTTAATGAATGCTATGCACTAGTGAATGAGAAATGCATCAGTCAAAATCAAAACTCAAAAGAGTTTGAGATTAAGGTAATTCTTAATTAAGGGTGTTTTCCTTGACCAACGTTCAGGTGACCTAAGGTATGGCTTTTGACAGAGATTAATAGCATTTGTTAGCAGGGATCAGTCATAATCGCTGAACTGTGTTACAGTGTTACAGTGAGTCAGGCGTAGGACACAGTGATGGAGCGCAGCCAGGCAGTTAAACACGACAGCACTGGACAGATGTGGTAAGAGGAAGCAGACGTGATCTGTTATTCACTGGAGCCCCTGGCTGAGTACTGTGCCACGGCCTGAGCTGAGACAGCAAACGAGTCCTCGAAATATGGAAAGGGCCCTTTAATTAATCACCACTGGAAGCTTCTGCCAGTAGGTCTAACTGTAAGCTACAATTTTCACAGCTGCATGTTTTATTGGAGCTCTGCTGAGAGTTTACTGAAGGGTACAACAGCAGGTCCCCTGAGATTTTACCAGCACGTTTATGGCTACATGGCTCAGTTATGCATGTTTCCATTACTTCCTCTCCCTTGAGAGATTACAGACATTAATATAGCAATATAATAAAGTCGAACTGTCTGTAAGCTCTAGATGTACAGAATAGAGGTAATTTAGAGATGCCAGTTATCTTAACTGCACACCTCTGGACTGTGTTACACGGGGAGAACATACAGACTCCACACACCCACCAGCCTCAGAGGTGTGAGGCAACAGCGCTACCAGGTAACCAGTGCAAAAGGAGAGAACTCACAAACTCAAAACCCCCCCGAGACAGGGGTGGGATTCAAAGCACCTCCCTCAAGGTGCAGCCCACCCCAGGAAGAGTACGCTCTGCAGCATTAATGGTCTCTAACACTTTACTTGAGGGGACACAAATAATGTAGTATTATGCTATTACTTATGCATTAATTAACCACAAACTAAGTCTCAGTTGCCTACAGATCTCATGTTCGTTCATCATTAAATCGTGATGCATGTTTTATGTTTTATCGGAAGCAGTTACTATATTTGTTACTATATCAGTTCATTCTGTAAACTATTGTGAACGACTGAAGGAACTACTGAAGGAAAAAGTAATGAATAACACAAGTGAAATACTGATCATGTTTATTAGCATCATTAATGAATCGTGATGCATCTTGTCTCTCAGGTAGCTGCTATATTTGTTTACGATTTGTACTTCAGCACAATCAGGGTCATCGACTACGGAAACTGGGAGAAAACTGTCTGTAGAGGAAGCGTCTCAGAAAAAGCGGACTTTTCCGGGGCAGACGGGCGCTGGACCGCGGGTGGCCGCAGGGAAGAGCGGCAGCATTAATACGGCCTCACGCCTCACTTTTGGCACCTCAGCCGACTCCCCGGACTCTGACAGCAGGCTGGTGTTGTGGGGGTCGTGCAGGGCTATCATCTTGTGGTGCTTGAGGTGGGGCTGGTGATCGTGGTGGTGATGGTGTTGCGGAAGGCCGGCCACATCTGCAGTCTGGTAGAAATGAGAAACACGCACGGCCCTATGGTTACACACGCCGGCGGCCGTTTTGCAAGGCGTCCTGCATGCAGACACGCATGGCTCCAGAAAAAGGCTCTGCTGCTCTCTGACAGCCGACATCTTGGCCTATTGTGCTCTGGCCGTTTTTTTTAAAACTATCAGCTTCAGCTGGAGCAGCAAATCCACACCTCTCAAGGTTAAATGCACAGTAGGGGCAGATCAATAAACCCGGGGGGCCCTAGGTATCTGATTGGTTGGTCACACCATAGTTGCTTGGACCCTGGGGCTCTTAGCTATAGCCTAGCATTGCCCGTGCGATATTCCGCCCCGATGCACAGGCTCGCTGGGGCCATCATAACGAGGCATGAAGCCATTCGGCCCGCGGTTTACGACTCACACCAACAATTAAAAAGAGCCTTACCACGATGTCTTTGCACTCGACGGTGGCAGCTTCATTGGGGAGCTGCACAGATGTGCAGAATATTTTGCTCTGTGGAGCATAGCGAGTTTTACGTTAAAAACAAGCGAGCAGCACCATGTTATGTCACATGATGGGTCTGAGGCAGGAGCAGTGGCACAGCACAGGTGAGTTACTCCCAGATAAGCTGGAGACTAATTTAATGGTTCCCCCCCCCCGTTACCAGAAGGACCCCCAGTAGCTCAGACGTCCTCCCATAGCCACATCTCCTCTCGTGTACTCACAGCAGTCGCGTGATCGCCGTGGGCACAGCTGTCGTCATGATCGCTGATAGTGCAGTTGGTCTCAACAACAACAAACTCAGCCAAAATCTTTGGCCCGCCTCCTACGATCTGCAAGTATTAAGTATGAAACATTGCACGCAAGAATTCACTTCCACTGTTTGCGAAATCCATGCCTTTTCCAAAATCACTCTTCCACAGACAGGCTGAACATGAGAATATGTGAGCTTCACACACACAAACACACAGAAGTATGTGGTTACACTGATAGCCCACTAACTTTGTTTTCTGGACCTGAGTTTAAAGTGACAGGGCAGCACTCACCTGTGAGGACAACCTTCCTACTTCCAGCAGGTCAAAGTAGGCTCTTTCAGGAGGAAGTGTTGATTTATCGTTGACAGCAGCCACTGAAACCTTGACAAGCTCCAGACCAGAAGTGTCATTAAGGGGCAAAAGCTCAACGCAACCCCCACATGGGAATTCACGTGACTCTGCATGAGACACAAGGTGACAAAGTTAAATGCAGTGATGACTGGTCAATAGGGGGCGCTAGGGCTTTGTTTTCTAAAATATATGTATATTTTTAAATAAACAACAATCACTTATTTTTAAGTGTGTGTCCCACCTAAAATATGTTTCACCAGCCGCCACTGGCTAAACGCCACTGATTTTGTGGATCATCCAAATGAATCTATTGTGCTGGACATTCAAAGCATGTAAGATGTTCACCTGGCTTGGACTTGCACTTGAAGGCTTGAACTGTTAGCACTCCTTTGTCCCAGTTCAACACCACATCACAGTCTGCTTCGATGTTCTACATTTACACACAAAAAATGCAGTGCAGTTACAGTCAATAAACATCACTGATAAAGAGGTCCTGCAGAACAGTAAAGGAATCCGAACCAAAAACAAATCGCAGCAGAATCACAGAGAAACATTTAGGAAGCAACCTCAGCTTCAGGCATGGGTGTAAGACAGTTTGATATTAGGGGGACATTATAATTTTATAGGCAAATGTTTGTTTATAGAGCGGATGAATTAAGGCAAATTAAATATGCATTTATCACCCCTGCTTTTACAGTATCTGTACAGCTGTTTCAGAGTTGAGCGTTTCAGGTCCAGAAAGTAAAAATCCTGAAATGTCCACCTCTGTGAATTTCAGCTGTCAAAAGCCAAAAAGTTATATAAATAAAAATAGTTGATACTTTAATGATCCCTGTGGGGACTTTGTCTCTGTGCCTCCTGCAGCTTGCTTTCTGTAGGTGAGAGTAAGCTGGCTGTGAAGGGCAGCTGCCTGATTCAGCACCCAGGGAGCTGGGGGTTAAGGGCCTTATGGAAGGATGTACTGATGTGGTGAGGTCAGCTCGAACCAGCAACCATCTGCTCACAGGCACAGAGCCTGAGCCCACTGAGCCACACGCGGCCCCCTGCTGTATATCGGTGTACGGATCTGATCACAGGCACAGAGGCTGAGCCCACTGAGCCACACGCGGCCCCCTGCTGTATATCGGTGTACGGATCTGATCACAGGCACAGAGGCTGAGCCCACGGAGCCACACGCGGCCCCCTGCTGTATATCGGTGTACGGATCTGATCACAGGCACAGAACCTGAGCCCACGGAGCCACACGCGGCCCCCTGCTGTATATCGGTGTACGGATCTGATCACAGGCACAGAGCCTGAGCCCACGGAGCCACACGCGGCCCCCTGCTGTATATCGGTGTACGGATCTGATCACAGGCACAGAGGCTGAGCCCACTGAGCCACACGCGGCCCCCTGCTGTATATCGGTGTACGGATCTGATCACAGGCACAGAGGCTGAGCCCACGGAGCCACACGCGGCCCCCTGCTGTATATCGGTGTACGGATCTGATCACAGGCACAGAGGCTGAGCCCACGGAGCCACACGCGGCCCCCTGCTGTATATCGGTGTACGGATCTGATCACAGGCACAGAACCTGAGCCCACGGAGCCACACGCGGCCCCCTGCTGTATATCGGTGTACGGATCTGATCACAGGCACAGAGCCTGAGCCCACGGAGCCACACGCGGCCCCCTGCTGTATATCGGTGTACGGATCTGATCACAGGCACAGAGGCTGAGCCCACTGAGCCACACGCGGCCCCCTGCTGTATATCGGTGTACGGATCTGATCACAGGCACAGAGCCTGAGCCCACGGAGCCACACGCGGCCCCCTGCTGTATATCGGTGTACAGATCTGATCAGCCTCAACTAGTACCTTGTTTGCTGAAATGTCACTGTGGTGCCTCATGGAGCTCATGGTGAAGGGGGCACCGTGTGACCTTTGAACTGGCTTGTTTGGCAAATTTGTTTGAGGAGCAGGATATACTAGCAGCTCTTTCAAATAGAGTCAAAGTACAATTGGACATAGAGGGATGATTGTCTTCATAATGCACTATGACCCTGGACTGGTGAAGCAGGATGCTTAAAAATTCAATGTGTTATTTAAGATATAACTAAAATTCATTAATATTCAGTATTACACTGGCCTCAGGCCATTGTTGGGAATGTTAGCCTCAAGCTAACATTAAGTATAGCTACTTGTTGATATTGTAGCTCTAGCCATTAGCAGCATGCTAGATTTAGCCTAGTATTGCCAGCCTTATGAACCAATACTGGCTTTTTTTCAGGATTCTGGAAGCTGCTGACTTTCCATTCCCAGTTTAAAGCTTTGATTCCTGATGTTCGTCATGCTGCTATGTTAACGCAGGCGTAATTCACGTCGTCTCTAGCGGAGAAGCGGTGAGAGAAACGGGGGGGGGGGGGGGGGGGGAAGAGAAGGGTCCCGTTTTACCGTTTCATACTTTGGCCTGACGGTGCAGTTGGCCACGGGTGTTGGGTTCAGGACGTGGCACGTGGTATCAAGCAGATCCAGCTCCATCAAATAGGTTTTCTGGCCATCGGGCTAAAGAGGAGACAAGTGTGTGTCACTGAGCAGGAAAATGCAGCAAAATAATCACATGCACAGATACCTCATTGGTGGAATGTAGTCTTTTACGCTGCATTTAAATATTGAGAGTTTTAACATGTACTCCCTGTTCCACATTATGCTGTAGTCTAAGAATTGGTGGCCTTTTTCACATTTATACAGGTTGTCTTTAAATATGTGCAAGAGTCAAACCTGTAATTCAAGTGTCCCAGAAACATGTTCTAGATTTCATTGATGTTTTCACATTGTGCAACTGAACTTTAATCCCACATATCACACTTGTTCTGCAGTGTAATTTCTTTGCAAAACAGCAGGGGGCGGAATGGTTAAGGAGCTGATGTTGTTCTCATAATGCTAGTGCTAATCAGTCAAATCACATCCAGTGCAAATAAATCCGAAACAATGATTGTTTCGGTCAAAAGTTATTAATTTAAGGCATATTACAAGTACAGGGATAGAAATGCATTAACCGGCATCTGTATAAAATTTGACTAATATTAAATAATATTTTATTTAGTGGCAACATCTTTGGGCATTTTTCCACTGCACCAGGTACCATACTTCCAGAAAATTCCAAAAGCATGGTACTTCGTGGTGTTGGTTTTCCACTGGCATAAAAACTGGTACCGTGGACGAGGCGGGTATTTTGTACCGAATTCGAAAAACGGTTATAGCATAGGGCTGGATTTTAAAAGCAATATAGAGGAAAAGGATTTATGTAAATATTACACAGCATGATATTTATCAACAAGATACATTTTCTGCTTAATCAGTATGATCAGTAGAAGGAAATTTTACCACGTGGCACCGCAATGGATGCCTCAGACCCACCTTATCGATGATTTTGAATTCGTCAATCTGGTTGAGGGCATACTTGTAGCCCCGGGTGTGGTGGGCGTTGATGTAGTCCTGGGCTAAGATGGCGGCCTCCTCTGCCTCCGTGGAGTCACAGGATGGGTAGTGGACGTTGGCGGGGTCCGGCACCTTTGCGCTGGCCAGGACCCCCGAAATCACTATGGCAACCAACAGTCTCATGGCAGATGTTTTCCAGAGGAACAGCAAAGCACAACTAGACTAACGTCCTCAGCCTTATTTATAGTGTGGACTTACATCACCATCATGCAGCCCAGATACAGTGACCTTGACTCCTGACGTGTGTTAGGCGGTTTGTTTACTGGATCTCCACCAACATGCACTGAAATTTTGAGAGTTGTTGGTGATATTGGTGATGGCCAGAAGGTGGCGCTGGTGGTAGGCAGGGCTGAGCAGTCCGTAATTTAAATAGACACAAAGCTTTGATTTAAACTATAATAGCTACATAAATGTAAAAAATATTCCTTCAACTAACTAAAATCATTGGCATAAAAAGAAATAAGAAGCATTAAAAGAAACTTCTGTATATTATTTTGAACAATATCATATCAGAACAATTGTAACAGACTTTAATGACATTAAAATGATTTGCAATAGTGCAATTTATTGAGAAACTGGTGAAGAAAACAAGTGCGAATGTGAATAACAAATAGAGCATCATCTCATGATATGTTGATCTTCCACTTGGTTTAATTCGGGTTTAATATTTGTATAATTGGGTACTGTTTCATACCCACCCTTTTTTCCCACAGATAATTAATTGTCAAGATGACAGAAGGACGATCCAAGTGCAGCTGACAAACACAAGGTACGTTATTATAAACTGAACTTGGAAAACACAAAAGGAACAACGAGGGGTAAAACCAAGGGTGAGCAGACATACGAGGAAACACAGGGGAGTCCATGGACTAGAAGCAGAATTTACAACAAGGAATGAACATCTACTCCCAGGCTACAAACACACAACACTAACAACAGTCACAATGACCGGCAAAGGAACAGGGCAAGGGCGGACACATAAAACTACAGGTAATGAAGACTAGACAAGAAACAGGTGCAGGCTATTGACAACCAAACTCTAGGACAGTGTTTCCCAACACCAGCCCTCAGGGACCCCCGATGGTTGAGGTTTGAGAGCTGGGAGGGAGCAAAAACGGGGAACGTCTTGGGGTCCCCGAGGACTGGCTTGAGAAACACTGCTCTAGGAACTAGGAATAATAAGGAACAGGTGTGGGTAATTACCAATTACAGATAAAGATCTATGAGCTACAGGGAACAGCTGAGGGTCATGAATAATCACCAAGAACTTCAGACACAAGGAGAGACTAGGAACACAGGTAAGACAACCACAAACCTAAAGACCAGCAGGGATAACTAAACGCAAAGACACCTAACAGGAACAATACAAAATTCATGAAGATAAACAGGGGGCAAATTCAAGTGTCCAGTATGGTTTAGGCTGGTCTCCAACCAGCCTTGAACCCAAGATGGTTGGGATATATAGAGCTCAGCTCCCTGCAAGTATAACGAGTATTATTGGTGCCCACTGAGGAACGTTTGACACTCATCTTCTGTAACCTCTTGGACATTACAGGGTACTGTGAACCTGGGGTCATTCCCAGGAAGCTCAGAGTAGGAGATGCCCTGGATAGGATACAGGGGACACACTCTGGAGGAAGTTACCACGGGAGGAAACCCACGCAAATATGAGGAAAAATGTGCAAACTACCCAAAACCACAGACCTTGGTGTCCGAACGATGGAAGTGAGACCTAAGCATTACTCACTCTGTCACCTTTACCATCCATCCATCCATGTATCCACCCACCCATCCATCCATCCATCCATCCATCTATCTGGTCTTCCAGTACAGTGCTATGCGGAGGCCTGTTGACTATCCCAAGCAGAATAAGACGCAAAGCAGGGATTCCCTTGTTTGTGCTGAAGTATCAAGCTCATTCTTTCCTGACTTTGACTCTTTATTGACACTCCCCCGGATCGCTTCCACACTGTACTCATTTGGCCTCGTCTGGATCTCATTTAACCTCCACATGAGCAAATAGACAGGCCTGGTCTTCGCAACAACCTGCACTGTTGTGGCTCATGGTCAGTTCCGTTCATCTTTCTAAGAACTAGATTGTTACTCATGCCATCCCATCATGTAAATCTATGGCCTAGAGCCAAACATACCTAAACAAAGCCTTACATTTTCTGTTCCCCTACTCTTTTGGCCTTCTACTTTGCTGAACCCCCCCGGAGTACCTTAAGATAATATTTGGTATTTCATTTCCAAGTGTAGTTAGACACAATTCGCAGACAACAAAAACTTCCTTTCCCCTCTACCACTCCAAGCAGACATAAGCGTCACCTATCTTCAAAACCCAGAGCAGATATGAGAAGATCCTGTCTAGGTGACTGATTACCATGTGAGACCTAATCTGTCCAGAGCACAGACACCCCATATTCTTGTCTGAAACTCCACAGTGAACTCTTTGACACTCTGGACAACCATGTGATTGTGCTGTCATTAGGAATCAACAAGAATTCTGGCTTTGCACTCAAAGATAATATCAATGTTTCCCAGTACATTATCTGTGACTGCTGGTTCTTCCTCTAAGGTCTTCCAAGAATCATTCCTCATCCTAAAATTCTGTTTACCAAGCTGTTGGGTCAGGATAGGCATGGCTGCACTGCCTACTTGTGCCATCACGCCGATCCACGTCACACAGTGGAGTATAGAACAAAACCAATATGGGTGCATCTGAAATTAATGTAGGGGTTCGATCCCTGCAACATGTCGCATTATGGACTGATCTGCTTCCACCTGAGGGTGCACATTATTAATTTGACGGAGCAATGCACCATTGACTGTGCTCATAAACCTGAGTCTGTCCCGTCATCCATAACAATGCTGTCTTTAATGTTCCGGAACAGGCTCCCTACTGAAGCCTTTAAAATCATTCAAAGTCTCAACTTGCCAAAGGAGCAGAGCCCAGCACCAAGCGAAGCTTCCACACCCTCAACCCCAACTCTATCTCATCTTCTCAACACTGCTTCTCCTCGCTACAAGAAAAGACACGAAACCTACACCTTTGTCCTGGTCTTCATCCAAAAAACAACGGAATCGTCTGAAATGTATTCTGCTATTTTTAACCACCTGATTGAAACGGAGTGTATTGTTCTTTATTGAGCTGGGACTTGGTACGGAAGCAGCTGTTGCAGTAGGTTATGTGATAAAAATTTTATTCCATAATTTAATATATAAAGTCTGGCTTGAGATCAACATGTGAGAGCTGCCTGAACCGATTATGTCGCTGATGCTTTTACATTTGAACTGCACAGGGTTTTGTCTTTTGACAGATGGGGCATTTTGGGTAATGCAAAATTTTTTGACCCTTTAAAAACCACACAAGTCTTTGCCCTTTAAATATTTACCCAGGTTTTTTTCTTTATTGACAGGGTAACTAAGGGATATTTTGCACATCATACTCGCCACCTTTAAAACACTTTGAATTTGTTAATTTGCCCATTTAGTTCAAGCACTCTACTGGTCTTGAAATGATAAACAACATATATTGTCCACTGACCATAAGCTGGCAGAAAGATAGGACATCTCAGATTTGCTATTATGTAGACGCCACAACAGGCAATGTAAAATGAATCGTAATAAATTATTATGGTCTAAGATTCACTTCAGTTGATTTTGTGTTTAATTTAGCTTTTGGGAAAACAATGCATTTTTATATTCTAAAAATGAGCATGTTGTTACCAGATTTGAATACAGATAGCATATGCAATAATTAAATGATTTAAAATATTACAGAGTTTTACTCTTCTGGTGTTCATTGCAATATTTGTGTGTTGTTTAATATATGTGGTCTTCAACAATGCATAAAGCTATTATTACTGTCTTTTTGCATTGCCAATTTGACAAACATCCTAAACTTTGAACTTAAACAACAAAGGTACCTCAGAATCACATTTTTTGACAAACAATTGGCAGATAAAGATGAGGTTTGTTGAACCTTGACAGGCTTATCTCCAAGCCTCAGACTTCCAAAGGTGCCCATCCAGAGCTTTTGGAACCAGGTCAGTTACAGGTTACAGGAAGGAACTAAAGTGGCAGCAACTGACTTAATGACACACAGAGTGTAAATATTGTATGTAATACTCAGTTCAGTGCCACAGTATCAAAAGAGTATTTCACAGGTAGTTAATAATGACAGGCAAAATGGAGGAACTGCTGATTCAATGCAATTCAATTCAATTTTGTGTAGCGCATTACATTACCCCTGCCCAAAGCCCCAAGTGAGCAAGCCAGAGGTGACAGTGGCAAGGAAAAACTCCCTAGAAGGAAGAAACCTTGGGAGGAACCAGACCCAAAGGGGGAGCCCGTCCTCCAGGGGGCAGCAGAGGAAGCCCTAACCCTAACCAGACCCAAAGGGGGAGCCCGTCCTCCAGGGGGCAGCAGAGGAAGCCCTAACCCTAACCAGACTCAAAGGGGGAGCCCGTCCTCCAGGGGGCAGCAGAGGAAGCCCTAACCCTAACCAGACCCAAAGGGGGAGCCCGTCCTCCAGGGGGCAGCAGAGGAAGCCCTAACCCTAACCAGACCCAAAGGGGGAGCCCGTCCTCCAGGGGGCAGCAGAGGAAGCCCTAACCCTAACCAGACCCAAAGGGGGAGCCCATCCTCCAGGGGGCAGCAGAGGAAGTCTGAACAAGACCCAGCGTTGTGACTCATAATCATATATTCATATAACTGTTTGCCACCTAAAATAAAATAATAATAATCAATAATAACATCAAACAAGTGTGATGCAACGGTGCACCGTAAATCTCCCATAACTAGCGAGGGGTAATCAGCACCATGCAAGCCATCCGTAACTGTGGCTTCCTCTCAGCGCCAAAAGGCCACAGATAACTGCCCCAACTTGGGGGGGGACTTTCTTGGGTTCCAAAGTGGAGTTACTTCAGTTCATCAACCATAGGTGATTCTAGACCCTTTATAGGGGGGCTTCAGTTACCATATTTTTGTCTGTGAAAATTAAAGCGATAAAATTTCAATTGAAAGTGGCGATCTTCACTTTGAAAGGTCAAATCCTATATATGTTAAGCAGATAAGAAAGCTGTTACGTCAATCTTTGACTAATACAGACAGTTGATACTCAGTGATGAAAACGCACACATTTCCATTTATCCAGTTTTTTTGGAAGGTTGCCGTCTTAATGTCGGTCCCAAAACGACCCCCACACCTACATTGATTATACATGCGAAAACCCAGTCACCTCCTTTTTATATAGTCTGATAAATTCATCCAGATCGTTGTGATTTAAAACTTGTGTCAATTAATCCTGAGAAGTTTGAATAAAATTAGGGCATGCCAAATAGAGACAGACGAACAACAGGTACTGCCAAATATTAACTAATTGGATCTTTAACCTTTATTTAAACACGACATTCCAGTACAAACACTGTGGTACCTTGTCAAATATTGCAGCATTCCTCATCGTCCAGTAGAGGGCGCCATAATTCTTTTTTTCAAATGTAGGAATTTGGAAAGAATGTTCTTAGTGAAGTTGTTGTGTGCTCCTTTTTTAATATGTTTTCCTGCAGAGTTGTGGGGCACCAGTGCCAGGACACTAGTCACAACGAATTGACATTTTTGGACTGTGAGTGGAAAGCACAGAAACATAGGAGGAAAATGTACACACCACACAAACAGAGCCGAGGGAGCGGAATTCAGTCCTGGAGATGTGACATCCAAGCTTAAAATTAAGGGAATGGTGGAATTATAGTCTAAGTTCTAAGTCATATTTCAAATTAAAATTAAATATATATGATCTGGTGGTGATACTTTTGAAACAGCTGTCAGGTGTTACCGCTAAATAACTATCAATAAGTTTTAAATCAAGAAATCGTCGTTATAATCTTTGATTAACCGGAGTTACGCCAGTCTTGCCAGACTTTTCGAAAAACGTGGGCGCATTAATGCGCAGTATTTATTTCGCAAATTACACCTCGATCAGACTCTTTATTTCAGGTAGTTAAAACTTTAAGACCTGCAATAAATTCTCCGTTTTATTAAAACAGTGTGCTGCCCGTCAAAGAGAATCCGAAAACAGCAGGAAATTGTTGTTACCGTAATAAAAGGGGTAATTTTTAAATCAGCAACATTTTAGGCATTAAAAACTGTCAAATAATCATTTGCAATCATCAGAAAAAAAGGATGCTCCGCCAAGTGCCCGTTTGTAGAAAGTGGTGAGGAGGCGTAACGGGAGTGTCCGGGGAGCTGTGCATGGTGCATATAGATCTGCAGCTCCTTAATTCCGGGGTGCCACATAGAGAAAGGCGCTGAAGAAAACGGGGAATAACGGGAATGGACGGGATGAGCCTGTTGATCGTATGGTGCGCGCTTGGGGCCGCCGTGGCTCGGAGACCTAATGCTGAGGACGCGGAGGCGCGCGAGAAGATTCACAGCGCGAGATGCAGCTCGCGCTGCCTCGCTCTCCACATAACGCAGCTCGCTGCCTATTTCCGACATCTTCAGGTGAAGTTCATCATGCTTAATTTTAACTGTGCATTTCAGATTTTTTTTAACAAACTACGTTTAAATGTGCGCGCCAGCTCACTTCATTAATGTGATTAAAAGAGACCCAAAACAATGGTAAGTGTCCTATGTAGTGTTGCGAAAAAATGGAATAGGCTAATGATTTTTTTTATTAATGAAGACGTGACTTTAACATTTCATTATATTATCAATTTTCACTTCAAGAATGTTGCTTTAGGTAAACACATACATTCAGTTAGTTGAAAATTATTTAGAATGTCGTCCCGATTAAAATATACTTTATGTTAAATATATATATATATAACTCTTCTGGATCCGTAGTACTCTGTGGAGACGGATTTTCAGATCAGAATGTCCCCTCACTGAAACAGTACCGATATGCATATGAATAGCTTTCAGACTGCGGGTGATGCAGATGCTGGGGGCTGATGCCAATATACAGCATCTGGCCGTCAGGCTGCTATCTAGGTGTAACTGTGGTTTCTTAAAAGTTGCATCGTCAATTCTTGTGTTTCAGAGTATAACCTATTTCCTTGCCTTGTGAAAGTTATCTAGTATTGAATTAATCTAGTATTCCTTGAGCCTATGGGGCTTTTGAACGCTTGCCTGTTGACTTGCTTTTCCTGCGTCTGTTGAGTCCATGACAGTGAGAAATGTCTTGTATTCAGTATGTGGCTGCTGTTGGATTCAGAGATTACAAGTGAGGCGCTCGTGAAGGAAAACCTTTATTTTACAAGTCTCCTGTTCCACCTGCGTGTTCCATTACTCAAAACTAGTTATCTTGACGAAGCTACTGATTCAAGTAAAAGACTTACAAATACAGACTGTCCATGTTGTCAACTCCACATACAAATCTGCATAGGGGACGTAATTATATTGTTCAATTTCATTCACTGTATTTGCATAATACTTACAACTGATTGCTAGTGTAGTCGGCACCATTATGCATTTTTTTTTGCTGCCCATACATGTAGGCTACTAGTTACGGATGAAAGAATCATAAAGAAGCTGGAAATAATACATTATTTTGGTTTGTGGCGCCTGCACTGCAATAACGCGCGCTACTAAAACGCGAATTTCCTCAAACGCAATTGGTAAGTTGGGGGGATTACGTCACTTTAATGCAAATCTCGCATTGGTTCGTTCCCTCGACGATTTTATGTGTTACATGGCAGAGTGACACCGTAACGCAAGGTTCCACGTTGAAATCAGGTGTCAAAAAGCAAGTGCTTTTAAAAAGTAGGCTTACTAGTAAAAGAGGCCTCTAATACTTAAAAAAACGGCTTAATAATATCAAGATTTTTGAATGCAGTGGTTAAAGGTTATGTTTAGACTGGTCTAACAACAGCCCTACTTTTCCGTGGGGTGTGTCATTTTTATTTTAGGCATTTACATAACGTGAAATCTTGTGTATCTTTTGCATTATAATATAAATGACTGTACTGCATCTAAGACCTGAAATGCTTACGTAATTCAGTTTGAGTCGTGCATTGATTTGTAGTACACAGTAGAAACACCACGCACAGAAGTTCAAAAAAAAAAACAGGCACTAACAAAATGTATTACCGAACATGCTTTTGAAGAATCTATGCTACAGTAAATACAGTATGAGTTAGACATTTTTTACTTAATACTGGTCATGAATTCTACAGTCAAGCCCCACTGGAAAAGGATGTTTTTCATTGCAATAAATGTTTTAGTTACCGAAACAGGCAGTCAATTAAAACGGGGACCATGATGTCGAAATGTACGTTATACAAGTTACAGGGTTGCCACAAATTACACTAATTGGCCACTATACCCTTTGAAAAGCTGTCCTTTGCTTTCATAACAAGCTTTGAGTGGGATGGCGTAGGCAGGTGATAAAACCTCATTACGGCATTTTTGGGGCTGCGACGCGGTGAAAGGCTCACGAAAACAGAAGTGCTCAGCGATGACATGTCTTGGGGGGACTGTGGAGTTTTGGAAGCACTACCTCCATCATTAGACCCTTGATCTGACTCCTTTAGCAGCATGTGCACGACTTCAGAATCACTTCAGGACCTAGTGATAGACGCACCCTTGGGTCTCTGATCATGAGGGTTTCAGTCTGTGCATAGAGCTTCTCCCAGGAGCCCGGCTGTCATCAGCTGTCCGCACGTTCCATGCAGAAAGTGATTAATTTTTGCCCTTTCCATGCCCATCAAAGCACCATATTGAAAAATTCTGACAGCTTCTGTGTTAGTGCAATTAAATAGAATTATGGCTAAATTTGATGTAGGGTGTTTGTTTTAACCAGGCAATTAAATAGGGCTTCTTCTGCATGCCATAGCAGATTCCTGTTTACATACTCCTAGCTCCACCCTCCTTGTACGGGCTAAGGCCGTTAAGATGTCCTTCAACCATCGCACGCTTAGTTACAGCCAGCTTTCTCTCTTTTTGTGCTGGTGACCCACCGTTTATCTCCATAATGTACCAGCCTTGATTAAATGATTTGTCAATTGGACATGAATCATGAATCAGCCATTAAACAAAACTGGCAGTAATTTCCAATTGTGTTTTGGTTGGTTTCAGGTGGTTTATGTAAAATACGTGAAAGATTGCCTAGATCTGACATATTCATTTTTTAATCTTTGAATAATTCAAATGATGGGTTATATCAGAGACAAACAGTACCATAATTTTTCATCAAATATAAATGCAGTAAACATGGCTGAAATATTTGAGTCTTCAGTTATGTTTGTTTTGATATCATTTTAAATGTACAATTAATTTGGACAAACTCCTTCCTTCAACGTACCTATTGGGTCAGCAGGGCTGTGACTAAGAGATTGAGGCACCCCGCACACCTTTAATCATTTTCTTAGGATTAATGGCAGGACTGATCATTTATTGACTGAGGTAGTTGTCTGAGTAAAACTGCTAATACCTGCTGAGAGTTACTATTAACAGTACTAACCACGTTATCCTGAAGTCAAGGCATTTGATTTATGTCATTGTCATTTCTGGGCTTGAGGTGACAAGCAGAAGTGCTGGGAAATCACTTATCATATGTTAATGCACAGCCACAAGATGGACTGTGAGACAAACACAATGGATGGATTCCTTGACTGAAGTAACTAAAGGCTAAAGATCGATCCTTTCCTTATCTGATCGTTTTTGTGATTCACTTTTCCCATGCTGATTTTCTTCGGGGTAGAGTTTTGGTAGCACCTTGTGGTAATTTAGGTTTTGGCTAGAATCTGACATCCCTTCATGCAAAACAACTCATCCTGTTCCCAGGCTGTATTACATCATTTTGAGCAGCGTTTCTCAATCCGGTCCTCGCGGAACCCTAGACGATACACGTTTTTGCTCGTCCCGGGAGCTGGGAGGGAGCAAAAACACGGACTGTCTGGCAGGGAGCTCGGAGGGAGCAAAAACACGGACTGTCTGGCAGGGAGCTGGGAGGGAGCAAAAACACGGACTGTCTGGCAGGGAGCTGGGAGGGAGCAAAAACACGGACTGTCTGGCAGGGAGCTGGGAGGGAGCAAAAACACGGGCTGTCTGGCAGGGAGCTGGGAGGGAGCAAAAACACGGACTGTCTGGCAGGGAGCTGGGAGGGAGCAAAAACACGGACTGTCTGGCAGGGAGCTGGGAGGGAGCAAAAACACGGACTGTCTGGCAGGGAGCTGGGAGGGAGCAAAAACATGGACTGTCTGGCAGGGAGCTGGGAGGGAGCAAAAACACGGACTGTCTGGCAGGGAGCTGGGAGGGAGCAAAAACACGGGCTGTCTGGCAGGGAGCTGGGAGGGAGCAAAAACATGGACTGTCTGGCAGGGAGCTGAGAGGGAGCAAAAACACGGACTGTCTGGCAGGGAGCTGGGAGGGAGCAAAAACACGGACTGTCTGGCAGGGAGCAAAAACACGGACTGTCTGGCAGGGAGCTGAGAGGGAGCAAAAACATGGACTGTCTGGCAGGGAGCTGGGAGGGAGCAAAAACACGGACTGTCTGGCAGGGAGCTGGGAGGGAGCAAAAACACGGACTGTCTGGCAGGGAGCTGGGAGGGAGCAAAAACACGGACTGTCTGGCAGGGAGCTGGGAGGGAGCAAAAACACGGACTGTCTGGCAGGGAGCTGGGAGGGAGCAAAAACATGGACTGTCTGGCAGGGAGCTGGGAGGGAGCAAAAACATGGACTGTCTGGGGTCCCCTAGGACCCCACCTCCGCCCCTGCTGCTTTAGACCTCATTTGGCTGGCAGTGGCATTAGATGAGTATGTTTCACATAACTATTGGCTTCACAAAAGGGTGTGTTTGGGCGCACTTATGGCAGCTTAAAGTTTATACACTAACCATTCCCTGTCATTTTTTTAATTGGTGTTTTTCATCGTATGGCACAGGCTTGTAGAATTATCATTATGAGCATTTTAGTTTTTCTGTCTCAGCGGTTCTTTTCCTTTTGTCTATTGTTGTAAATCCATCCATCTTAAATCTACTTATCTTGGTCTGGCTTGGAGCGGCGTGGAGCCCATCCCAGTCAGCAGAGGGGCTCCATGGATGGGATGCCAGTCCACCACAGGGCACAGGGCTGGGGTACACCCTGGATGGGATGCCAGTCCACCACAGGGCACAGGGCTGGGGTACACCCTGGATGGGATGCCAGTCCACCACAGGGCACAGGGCTGGGGTACACCCTGGATGGGATGCCAGTCCACCACAGGGCACAGGGCTGGGGTACACCCTGGATGGGATGCCAGTCCACCACAGGGCACAGGGCTGGGGTACACCCTGGATGGGATGCCAGTCCACCACAGGGCACAGGGCTGGGCTACACCCTGGATGGGATGCCAGTCCACCACAGGGCACAGGGCTGGGGTACACCCTGGATGGGATGCCAGTCCACCACAGGGCACAGGGCTGGGGTACACCCTGGATGGGATGCCAGTCCACCACAGGGCACAGGGCTGGGGTACACCCTGGATGGGATGCCAGTCCACCACAGGGCACAGGGCTGGGGTACACCCTGGATGGGATGCCAGTCCACCACAGGGCACATACATGCACTTGTATGACTGTGGAAAGAATCTGGTGTAATGATTGGAAAGCGTCATGACACCAGGAGAATATGCAAAATCACAGACACAGAGCAGAGATTGGATTCGAACCTTCAACCCTGGAGGTGTCGGCCAATAGCGCAGCTACTGTAACCTTGTGTAAAGCTGTACATATATGTACATATGGATCAGGGATCTTCTCCACAAAGGGCCAGTGTGTGTGCAGGTTTCATGGAACAACCTTTAGGTCTGCTGTTCAAACCCAGGTGCGAGGACTCTTCAGCCAATCAGTCCCCTAATTAATAATCTAATTAGGGAGTTGCAGTGAGAACAGCGGCTAATAAGAAGATTGGCCACCCCTGATATAGATCATATGTTTAGGTGCACAGCAATGGAGGCTGGTGACAAAGAAATCTGAGGCGATAAGAAAATAATACATTTTGCAACATTATAATAGAAAATTTTTCCAAAGAAGAGAGAGAATGCATTTTTAAGTAATAAAATTACTTATTTCAAAGTTTCATAATTTATTCTTCTTAGGGACGGTACGACCTCCTCTACCTCTTTGGACCAGCTGCCTGAAGAACACAGTATATATAACATGTATATGTGCTCTGTAATGTATATAATATGCAATATTCCTAAAATCAACCTGGTAATTATATGTGTAAATGGATGTGTGCTTTATTTGGACGTCCGCTTGGCTGTTCTGCTGGGGACGACCGCAGTAACCGTGGAAATGGCGACGGGAATGAGTTTAATTAGGCTTGTTTTGCTCATTCTGGTCTGTTCTCCAGCAGACTGATGATGTCCTGGACTGGTGCGAGAAACACAGGAGGTGCTTCCAGGTGAGGCAGCCGTCGCCCCTGATCTCTCCTCATTCGTCTTCCATTCATTCCGTGAAATGCTTTCATTTTGTATCGAGTTGCCTGGTTAGCATGACAAATTTTAGGAAAGTTTTGTTGCATTGTTAGGCCTTGTTTTCCCTGTGAATATGGTCCCATGGTAATGTGTTTTGCAACATAATTACTGCCACCATTAAATTTAACATCTTAAATGTTTTTGGTTTTTTTTTGTAATGTAGTATTCTTTTTATAAATGGACCTGGATTGTTTCTTTTCTCTTCACACTCTTTGGGTACCACGCCAAAAAAACAGCTTTTAAAATCGCCGTAGCGTCGACGGGCAACTTAGACCCCGTGTGTTTGCTCTTCGAGCACTTTTACGAGGCACGTGAGAAAATGCAGGTCGGGGCTTTTTGTAATTGGTCATCTTAAGGGGCAATAAAAGCAGAATTTCGGGAAGCGAGTGGTCGGACGTGCCGAACACAACAGGGCGCTGTGGTGTTGAACCATCGGCCGTGAATGTGCTTTCGGAGAGAGATCAGAACCACAGGATTACTGGGTCAGCTTAGGCGGACCTCGAGGATGTGGGTGTCCAGACCGGACGGCATACGAGGTTGTTCTGTCACTTCTTTTCTCCTTCACCGTTTGCAAGACCTTATGAAGCACAGGTGGTATTTGTCACAAGAAGACTAATCACACTACACAGTACAATAATAGCTCATTAATTATCCTAGAAAACACTGTTGGCTCTTTAAAAGGTGATTAAGAATAATTTTTTTAGTCTGCCTTGTTCCCTTCTTGGCTTCTGTGATGGGGGGGGGGGGTTAGCATATCTCCGAAAGGTACCGCTTCCCCGCGTGAAGGCCTCACCAGCTGGCCTAACAGCTTTCAGATGGACGCTGTTCTCCTGCTCTCCCCTCAGTAGCAGGTAAAGTACACAGTGTGTTTCTCGTAAAAATAACAACAGCCATTTAACATCATCCTGAATGAAAGCACATTCCTCAAAGCTTCCAGAAATCAAGCGCTCCTTAAAAGCCACGTCAAGAGGCAGATTAAAAAATGTTTGTTTTGACCACATGTTAATTCATTGTTTAAATTTTATCGCCGTCATACTGCCCTCTTTGGGCACCATGCTGAAAAATTGCTTTTAACATCCCGTTGTCGATGGGCAGTTTATCCCCTGTGCTCATATACTCATTTAGCTCATATACTTATTCCAGCGTGACTAGGCGTGGTCAGGGATGTATAGCAGAAGGAGACAGGTCTCTGGTCTTCCCCGTGGGAGATGAAGTTGGAGGCTTTAGTTATCCTGAATCTCCTGCTTGAAGAGGAACTGGAGCACAACCATTGCGGTATGGCTCTGATATTCTGACTCAACAAGAGCACCTTGATGTTCTTACAAGACATTAGTGTTCTTCCTGTTCAGGGTGATTTAGGAGATTTTCCAGCCGGCTCCTTCGTAGTGCCTGAAGAAGGAACGGTTTTCGTCTAGCCCCTATTCTGCTCGGCGCTTCGACGTTCACAAGCCCTGATTGGCTTCGCCTTTGCCATACCAGCTGCCCTCTGTCCGTCAAGCGATGGGCTTTGACCCACTGGCCAGCCATTGAGCTGACTGGCTTTGCCTTTGCCTGGCCCATACCAACTGCTCTCTGTCCTTGAAGTGACAGGCTTTGACTTTTGATCTGCTGGCTGGCCATTGAGCTAATGGCAGAACAGAGTACCCCAGTGAGTAGAGCGATCACTGCGTTAAGCACTGGCGGCTTCAGGCTGTCCCAGCCCTAATAGTAGGCCTCTAACAGTAGGCCTCTCCACTAGGATTAGGGAACTTAGCTCAGCTTTTATTGATACAACATTTGCCCCCATTTCACCATGCCCAAGAAAAGCTGCATTTGGTTTTTTATTACTTAACTAGGCCTCCTCTAGTGCCAAGCTGCACAAAGAGAGCAAACTGAGATATAAGTAATTACATGCAGCAATATTAGTCGACCTCAACATTAACACACTGGCACAATGGAAGTGTGGAAGGTATTGAAGAAATCTGTGAGTTAAACCACAGTTTTCATTTCTACCTGGGATATCAGCCCAAGGGGCAGTTGGCCGCAGCAAAACGAGGGACATTTTATTTTAGTGGAAGTTTCTGTATAATGGAAAACTTGGGCCATTCCCACTCATTCACTTTTTCTTTTTAACAAGCTTTTTTTCTCGTAATGTTGTTTCCAAGTCTATTCACCAAGGTCCCCTTGGGAAGGCTATAAAAACGGTCCCATCGAAATGAAAGAGAATGTTTTTATAGCCTTCCCATTCAATATTTCTTACTCTTATTGCTAGTGTCTCACCACAGAGTGCAATTCGTCACTGTTAAAAGAGACGGTTTAGCAGTTGTTGCTGGAGTCAGATCATGCATGAATTAATGTACCCGGATATCGTACCCGGCTTGGTGCGAATCCTGTAAAGATTCTGGTGCTGGTTCTGAGTTCTGGTTGGATGAACCAATGCCTTTAACCTTTAGCAGCTTATAAAATCTTTATTGTGACAAATTCATTTGAGGCATTTGAAGCCGTTTAAGGCTTTGAGAAGCATCAGGTTTAATCTCTGTGAGGTAAATTCTTTTATTGTTACATACCATAGGTAGCTAATGAATGCTACTGCATTTTTTTTTTTACATTTTCACAGTTTCATAAATCATTGTGTTTTTTCTGTGCACCCAGTATTACATCGTGGAAAAGCAGGATTCTGGAAAAAAACCCTGAAATACTAAGCAAATGAGCACCTACTCTGCACCTACTTTATGTGTTTTCCTATAATGGCAGGAGTCATTCTTTTACTTCTTTTTAAATAAGATTTATCAACTTTTTAGCCTTTGGTATGTTTCAGTGGCGGCGATTTATTTGGGTGGGGTTTTTTTGTCGTACTTGACTTGAACCACATTCTTAGCATTCATTACACAGGTAATTCTACCACATGCTGACATCTGTAAATATACACAGTCATGCGTCCATCCAAGCGCTCGTGTGGCCAGCATATGGACATATATCACATAAATGATGGGGAATTAGGACTCCACACTGACTGGCTCTCAGAGGCAGCACTAATAGAGGATACACTGAAGGAAATGAACGTGTACTTGTGCTCCTTTCCTGGATTTGAATTCACTAAAGTCAGTGTGACACTGTAAATCAGGGCGCCCAATCCGTCCTGCCAATTTGTCCAGTCGGATACAGGATATAAACACATAAGGCGGTAGAGGACATGCCGAGCATAAATCAGCAGCCTATTGACAATGAATTCCATGGACGTTTTGGCAGAACTCCGCAGTAGGAGTGTCTTCCGCATGTCCGTGTGCTGTGGGCCCACATTGTTGGGCCTGATCCACCAGGTCATCCTCTCAGCTACGATAAACGCCTCTCTATCACTGAGCGTCTGGTGCAACACGAAGAATCTCTAACATGCTAATGAAATGGAATCAGGATCAGTTACACACCGGTGTGCTGTGTGGAATATGCATGGAAAACTACTTTTTTGGATAACGGGAATTGCACTTCCAGTTATATTGTTAGCCTTGGTTGGATAACCAGCATTCCATTTCTAGCTGTTCTCTTTTCTCCTATAGGATAACCCACATTCCATTTCTAGCCGTTTTCTTTTCTCCTATTGGATAGCAGCATTCCATTTCCAGTCAATTTCTTTTCTCCTATTGGATAGCAGCATTCCATTTCTAGCCATTTTCTTTTCTCCTATTGGATAACCAGCATTCCATTTCTAGCTGTTCTCTTTTCTCCTATAGGATAACCCACATTCCATTTCTAGCCGTTTTCTTTTCTCCTATTGGATAGCAGCATTCCATTTCCAGCCAATTTCTTTTCTCCTATTGGATAGCAGCATTCCATTTCTAGCCATTTTCTTTTCTCCTATTGGATAACCTGCATTCCATTTCTAGCTGTTCTCTTTTCTCCTATAGGATAACCCACATTCCATTTCCAGCCGTTCTCTTTTCTCCTATTGGATAACCAGCATTCAATTTCCAGCCATTTTCTTTTCTCCTATTGATATCCGACATTCAAATTCCAGTAATTCTTTTCCCCTGTATTGGAGTCTTAGGCATGGCCACCTGTGAGATCGTTCTGCATGCATGTGCAGCTGCAAGCTGCATTGGTCCCTGGCCACAGGAGCAGCCTGTTGCATCTGAAGTCTCACAGAAGGAGGAAGGCGTCCCAGACAAGGAGAGAAACAGAATGGTGGATGTTTATGTCTGCTAAACAAGCATGGGAGGGATAAACAAATTCAGCTGCACGTAGCAAAGGGTTCAGACTTCGGTCAGGCTGTCTGTGGAGCTTGTGGGCTTGGAGTTTCACTTCAGCACCTCAGCGAAATGGTGCACTGCTGATAAGAGTGAAATGTGAAGTCGACCTCATGAGTGAAGCTCCTTTCAGAGGACTTCATCTCCAGCTGTACTCCTTGTCTGAATTGGATACATTACGGAAAGCACTGAATTCCAATAGTGTGTCTTGGTGTTTCCTGCCTGCATGAAACACAAAATATACCCGAGATTCCATATAATTATATTGGCTGATTGGAATTTTACATACAAGTACTGAATGCTGCCAAAGACAGCCACCAACAAGAGCATAGGGAAATCCTCTGCTTTGTGCTGTGCCCCCCGCCCCCCCCCCCAACATATTCACCCCAACACCTGTTTTTGTACCAATGGCATGAAGGCGAGGACAGACATACAGAGGTTCTGAAGGTAGGCCTGCTGGCACAAGCCTCCCCACAATGCATTTCTGTGAATCGAGCATTACTGGGAAGAGCACTGGGATACTGAAAAGACGCAGGAGGATACAGGCTGTGCTTAAATGGCTACATTAGGTCCTTACTGGGGGACTTCATGCATCCTACATTCTGTGTGCTTCTTGGATCGTTTACCACGATCATGGGAGCTGAAAAACAAATTTTTAAATGTGAAAATGCCTCTATTTTTGCTGTTATACTGTTTTGTTATCTCGGAGGATCTGCTGATTTTAAACGCTCGTGGGGAGATATGGCAGGATCACTAGGGTATTTTTAATAAGAATGCTGTGGAATGCACCCTGGTTCCTTCGGTGCTGTAATTCCTGATGTAATTCTTTGAGTTCTTGGGGTCACTTCCTCAAACCTCTAAGCCCAAAGCCAGGCATCCCAGACGTGTCATTGTCATGGTTCCCATTATCCCAAAGAAGAATATTCCAGATAGGCCGTTTATGAGCAGCTCGATGGGAGCCAAACAGGAAGTGCAAGTTGTTGCGATGATCCAGCTTCACCGGAGCCAAATATGGTTTTACGTTACCGGATTGTATTAATCCACAGAACACATGACCTCTGACATTGAACAGGAGCCAGTACAACCTTGCAAAGCTGCCAGAGAGACTTCACATGTTTCCGTGGTTAAAAACACTTTGCATGTTATTTCTGTCTTACTGGAAGTGAACTTCGTATCTGAGCTGTAAAACATATAGAGGGGGTGGACAAAATAAGGTGAACATTGCGAGGGAAAGGACTTTACCTTAGAAGGAATTTAATTTCAATTAGCAGCACAGCTACAAAACTGCGTTGTATTAGATTGAATGCCACTATAAAATAAGACTTAACAACCAGGAATATGAGGCAAATTACAGAGCTCCAAAGATGCCGATAGTCTGTGCGACATTATTTAATGTGTCCAGAGGATCCAACTCAGAAATTATGACAGTGTATATCAAGCATAGATAAACTACACCAGCATAGAAGAGCAGCAGTAACAACTAGACGCTCACCAACATGGACAGTGAGTCAGCGTCTGATCTGAGCATCACAAAGTTGAATTTTATTGCTGGGCAACAATGAAAAATGATTATGAACAATGGAAAAAGTTATGTGGTCACGTTTTACCTTCTATCTGCATCTGGAAGGGTCTGTGTTTGGGAAAAGCTAAGAGATGCCTAAACTGACAATGTCTGTTGGCATGATGATGATGATGATATCGGCAGTTTTATGGCAGTCATTAGGTTCAATAATGTGTTTGAATAACTATACTGACCAAGGAAAATGAGGTCATTTTACAGGACCAGGTATGCCCAGTGCTGCGAAAACTCCGTGATGTTCCCATATTTCAAGATGAAAATGTCCTCACGCAATCATGTATACAAATGTCAACAGTTGAAGTCAAATTCATTCCATGTCCAGGAAACCGGTCCCCATAAGGGAAAAAAAACGGACATTTATCACGTTATGGGGACATTATCCATAAGGATAGGTAAACCCACTCGCACACACACACACGCGCACACACACACACACACACACCCACGCACACACACACTCACTCAAAGAGTCCACCTCCCTGTTCACTTTCATGAAACCGGTTTAATTGTACATTTTCATCCTCCATTTGTTCAGTTCCTCGTATATACAGTATCCTGATCATATCCTTAAAGAGGGCAGCAGATTGTTTCACTGAGTAATATTGTTACGTCACAGCTTCTGAGTTTGGAGTTTCACCACAATTCCTCCATTGTTTTTTTCCCACATGATGGGTTAATTGGTGGCTGAGTCGTTCTGGCTGGCGTTTACAGTGCCTCCTGCCTCATGCTTAACACCCTAGATAACTGTCTTCCAGACTAGGTAAGTGGCTGTTGAAATTGGATAGATGGATCCAACCGTGTCACCTACCTTCTATGTAGAAACAAGGGTGCATGGCCTAAGAATGTTCTCCAGCTGGTCTTGCAAGGAGGCATATACCAGGAGTTTGGCTCCACCGAGGTTTGCAGTACATCTGCGGAGGAGGAACTTGAGCGTTCGTTTGTTGTGACACGGTCTTCCTCATGAAGCATCTACGGGCAAAACGCAGCAAGCGAAAGGAGCCGCGTTATGTTTCCGTAACGACAGAAAGCCGCAGTCCGTCACTTTGCCGTCACAGACGGGGCACCAAGACGTTCAGATATGAGGCTGTAAGTGTAATAGATGTTGGCAGATGTTGGAAAGATGCTTCCTATTAAGACATAACAGATGTTTCCTGGCTCATTTGAGAGAAATTTATATACGCCGCCCCCCTACACATGGGGAGTAAAAAGGCGATCCGAGAGAGAGGCGCGTTTGATAAATGTTGACACGTTGCTGTCAGCTGAAGGTCATGGCCGAGTGCAGTGTCGGGTTGCCATGTTGCAGACCAAGTGCAGTGTCGGGTTGCCATGTTGCGGACAGCTTAATCCCGGTGCAGCTCTGAGCTCGATCAGACGGCACCGTGCCAGCAGTTCCTCGGAGCAAGGCTTTCTCAGCGGCGTCATCAGCCCGCCATAAGAACTACTCTCCTGTCTTCGTCTCCTTAACTTGTTTGCGTGAATTCTCGAGTTTTCTTTTGCCTAATTTTCCAGCTCATTGTGAAAGGCAACGGGCAATTTAAAATTGATTTAACGAAAACGAAGAGGAAAAAAAAAAACACGACTGAAACAACATGCTTCTGTAAAACCCGGACGACCTTGAACCTCGTGCAGATGTGGCGGACTCGTCGGCCCAGTACAGTTCTCTGTTTTTGTCACGCAAAGCGAGCAAACATATTATAATCAGGTACCGTAGGTGTGTCATGTGAGGATAGTTGCTAGGCTTCCTGGTGTGAGTGGAGCTGGTGTCCTTTTCTGAGCTGACCGCAGGTCCAATTATTTTAATATCGAAAAAGGATATGAGTTTAACCATAGGTTACTGCCATGTGCAGTTCAGGCTGTACAGCCTTAAAGCTGTCATGAAACCAGCTCTTTTGGAGTTTGACTGGGGTGTGGGGTCTGTCCAGGGAGATGACCAGGGGCCTAAAGGACCGACAGCATCCATATTAACACCTCTAACGTTTGACATGTTCCGGGAACTTCCAAGAACTTCTGATTATCTTGGGTCATCTTCGAAGTGTTTCTTATGTTCCAGTGTGTGTGTGTTTTTTTTTACCCATAGTGCTTGCAGCCATGCAAAGAATTGTGGGAAGCCAAGGAAAGCCCATCTCCGAAAGGATGTGAAGTAAGTTTAACTTGGGGGTCCGTGGTGATGGGGGAGGGGGGGGGAGTTAACTTTGGGTTGATTCTGGACCAGTCGAAGGCTGTAAAGCCAAGGACAGAAAGATCCTATCAGGCTGTTGATCCTAATTAAGACACCCGCTGTGAACCAAGGAAAACATAGCTGCAAGTATTTTTATTACAGCGAAGTTTAGCCCAATCAAAAATGTTGAAATATTAATGTAAAGAGGCAATGAGCTCTTCCAACAAAAATAATACTAAAGAAAAAAGATTTTTTGGGGTGCGTGTGGAGAGTTGATCCAGGAAATGGCCACACTTGTAATAATAGGTGGGGAAAAGCCCCCTCCCAGATAAAGATATCTGCATTTTGTCATCTCATTGTAAACCTGTTCGGATGATCAAATGAAGTCAGCATATGTTTTTTTTTGGTTATGTCTAATTAGAAATGGAAAATAGGTGGTCTGGTGAAATTTTACCCTCATCTTAGAGTTCGACGTCACCGAAACACCCTCAGTGGCTCCACTCGCAGTCTGTAATGCTGGAGCGTGAATCGTCTTTGACTCGGATGATGAATAAGCTAATGTGTAATTACAGCATGTCAGCATTACTAACAGCGGACGAAAGTCGTTCTGTTTATTCCTTTGTGGCTATTCAAACGAAGGGACCCTTTTGTTTACATAAAGTCTGAAAGGCACCGGCTGCAGTAATGAATCGGGATGTTTAACAGTCGAGGGGATTCTCGAAGCTCCAACTAGACCCACTCTGCTCATAACCTGTAGCCACACTTTGTTATTTTTCCATAAACCGTTGATGCTATCTGGGGAATATCACTGCCATTCTGCTCTGTAATGAGGCAAAGGAGCAGATTGGCTGTAAGATAAAGGTCTGGTTTGAGACCCAACTGTTGTCAGTCAGAACCTCAGCCATTGATGCTGGACCACTGAGAAAGGTGTGTGACTCAGAGATCTCCGATAAAAGTAAGCGAAATCTTGCAAGATCTCTGGTAAAAGCTCAGGCTACATCGAGAGGTTTCTCAGTCTGAGACTTCCTTGGATGTAGTTTTTGTCCCTCTAAATTAATTAGCCCTTACTGAACTGTTGATTGAATGAATCCACTTCAACGCTCAGTGCCAAATGCAGGAAATGAAGACCCGCTGTAATTTTCAGTCATTTGATTCCCAGATTTGCCGCAGCCAAGGAATAATCTGGAGCCTCGCTGTAAGTGTTCGGTAAACAGGATGTTTCTCTTTCAAAAAAATTTCGCTTATTAAAATTCACAGGACCCTGTTTCCAGAAATCATTACTGACAGCTGAATTATTTAGCTTGCGCATGATCTAAATTCAGTATTAGTTCAAATGGAATGTATTTCGTTTGGCCAAATAAAGAGAATGTTTCGTTTGCACAAACCCACCAGTAGCAGTTGTTAGAGACTTTTACCAGTGATGAGCACTAGTTTAGTTTAAATTACAGTGAGCTCATTTACAGCAGTCTGTGTGATTTGAATAAATTGATTCTTCCAATAAGTCATTAAAAGCTAATTTAAAAGTAGTTATGATGAAATGAAGCCTGGGGTTGAGAAATACCTGAGTAAGTGAATGATTCAGAATATTTTTCAAAATAAAAAAGGGCGAACGAGTCAATGTTAACTTTTGATTGGAGTCAGTACCTGGTTACCCATAATGCCTTGCGGTCACCCTAACAGAAGCATCACGAATGCGCAGCCAGCTGGGCGTTCCTGCTGTCCCTGCAGGCGCACAAGCAAGGGGATTGCCCCGCCCCGCAGAGGGCCTCGGGCTTCGCCGCCGCATGTGTGGAGAGCTGCAGCGCGGACCGCGACTGCCCCGCCCACAGGAAGTGCTGTCCCAACGACTGCGGACACACCTGCCAGGCGCCGGCGGACCTCTACAAGGGTGAGCCGTCCGTGTGCCGGAGAGGCGTTTCGCTTCAGCTTCCGCTCCCAAATCAGCTGCTGCCGGAAGCTCCCCAGGCCGTGATACTGAACCTGAACATCAGTGCGGCTCCTTCTGGTTTCTCCACATTAAATACCTCGTGATGGGGGGGGGATTGTAAAGACGGCAAGGACGTGCAAAAATCATGTATCATCCATCCATCTATCCATCCATCCATCCATCCGTCTTTAAAATGCATATGGCCAATGCATGTTTGCCAATATGAGTCTAAATGTTACATTCACAGCACTGGAATTCCAGTGAAAATAATGGAATCTGAAAATGAAATGGACAGATATGGAATATCCGTCAATACAGCCAGGGCCTTTCAGTCGGTGCTGATAGGTTATATTTGCACTGGCGTATTAATACTAGCCAAATCTGCGATATCCGTTAATAAGCCATAAAACCTCTACAGATGGATTGGTGCGTCTGTGATGGACATGAGTGGCTTACGGTGTGGTTCTGCTTTCGGCCGTCTCCTGGCTGCCAGGTGTTCCGCTGCGTCCCCGGCAGGACATGACCTTTCTGGAAGACTCGCGGGGCCGGCTGGAGGTGCTCTGGACGTCCAGGTTCAATGTTTCCATGGAGCCGGTGCTCTATGTCCTGCAGAGGCGCTGGAATCAGGGCATCCACCCCAGCGAGGATGACGCCACCCGCTGGCAGACCGTCGCCATGGTGAGAGAGGCCGATCCCTCGCAGTAATGGCATAAAGATTCTCCCAAGAGATATTACTCGTGTAAATTCGTGTGCGCGCTCCTCACAAGCTACGGTGGGAACGTTAACTTCTGTAACCTATAGCCCGTGGTTGGTTAAGTGAGACTGACTTAAGACAAACTTAATAAACATGAAGGAGGTAATTTGCTAGCTAATTCGGGGGGAGAGGGGCTCCCCTTTTCGGCCTTTTCGCTTTTCCCCTTGATCGCTGGCCCTGCCGCTCGCACTGGCCGGGGTCTGGAAGCAATCACCCGCAGTCCCGTAATTACAGCCGCTTGCGCGACTCGCTTTCTGTGCCAAGAGCTGGTTCCTCAGCTGCGGAATCATGGCAGCCCCTATTTCTGACCGGCGGGCTGAAAATGGCGGGGTTCCCGTAAAGGGGGCGGGGGGGCGGGGGGGTCGTCTGCTGTCGTGATTCACCAGGCGGTCCCACCACTCAGCACTGTGGTTCTGCGGTTCATTTAATCCTGACCGCTGACTGTATGGGGACAGAGTGGCTCGGGAATAGGCAGCTGTGATCGGAAGGTTGCTGGCTGAGATATTTCACCTTTGGGACCTTGAGTGAGACGCCGTTTGCTCGGGGAACTAGCTATCCCAACTGTACATCACTTTTCATAATGACGTCTGTGAAATATATAATAAAAGGTAAATGAACGGTAATCTGTAGTTGGACACCTAAAGCCGGGGGCAGACTGGCAAAATCTAGCAGCTTGGGAATCTGCAGCCCCAATTTGATAATTTGCCCCCTCGGTACATTGTACTGCCGACCGGCCCCCATTGGACCAGCCCACGGGAAATTTCCCAAATCGACGCCTGCCGGAGCGTAGGTTGATGGATCGAGGCTGGAGGGTCAGAGTCTTGCTGACCCTCCACAGACCCATGCAGGATTTGTCGTTCAGGCAGCCATTATGTGCCCTGGGCAGGTGAATGAATGTTAGAGTTTGTTTTCCTAACCCCCCCCCCCCCCGCTACCCCGCCACCTGTTCCTTGACCCTGCAGACTATGGGCCAGCGGGTGGCGCTGAAGGACGTGCGGCCCCACAGATGGTACCAGTTCAGGGTGAGCGCGGTCAACAGCCAGGGCACCCGTGGCTTCACCGCCCCCAGTCGGCACTTCCTGTCCTCGCGAGGTAAGGCCCCGCCCACAACAATCCCGGACTGGGCCACAGCTGCACCTGGCTCTCACTGGCTCATTCAGCTGTCAGTCAAAACAGCCTCACCGACAGGCCGGGACCTCACTTCCCCGCTCTGCTCACAAACTGATGGCTAAACTGCGACACCCTCAAAGTGTCATTCATGGGTAACTCTGAGCTGCAGGGTTTGTCTTTTCTGGGTCTGCTAGAACATAAGAACGAGAGGAGGCCATTCGGCCCATCAAGCTCGTTTGGGGAGAACTCGACTAATAGCTCAAAGTTGTTAAAATCTTATCTAGCTCTGATTTAAAGGAACCCAGGGTTTTAGCTTGTCCCTCTAAATTAATTAGCCCTAATTGCTCTAACAGGGAGACTATTCCATACTCTAACTACACGCTATGTAAAGAAGTGCTTCCTCAAATCAAGTTGAAAATGTTCTCCACCTATGGCCACGAGTTCTTGTGTTCGAACTAAAACTGCTTTGGGAAATCCATCTGTTCCTGTGACACACTGGTGTGTGTTTCCACATCTTCCTGGCAAAGAATGCATAAATTAGCGGATGGTGACGAAGGTATAATTATTTAATTGGACGATTGGTTTGCCTTCTATCTGATTAGGCGGTAGATGGACGTCCTGGAGCCCCTCATGGAGCACAGGGCTACGCTCTGGATGGGACGCCAGTCCATCACAGATAATTATACATTTTGTGATTTTCAAACGCATGGGTGCCTAGTTTGTGCTGTGACTGACGTTCCTAGGGGGCTTTACACAGCCTCCCGTCAGTGGTGAATGTGAGATGTAACGCAGCGTGTGCCGCCACTCAGGGTCACCCCCTGCCCCCCCCCCCATCCCAGTAAACACGTGCGGGATGCAACCACAGCCCCCTGTCTCCCTCCCCCGGCCTCTCCCCCAGAGAGCTGTAATTTGCTGGATTGGTTCGCCTAGGTTTACGGACCAAAGACAACTGAATTAGATCGGTTCACGCCACGTTATCGGAGGACGTGGTTCTTGCAGCTTGTGGCCACAAAGACGTTGTCCCCCCCCCTACTGCCATTCCTGCCCCTACTTCCCGCTCTACCATCACAAAAGGAACACAGAATATAATTATTTGCAGGCAGCATGAATATAGACATCATGGTCAGAAGTGGAATGGAAAGCATATTTGCGAGGATATTTTTTCTTTTCATTCTTTGTTTTGTTGCTCTCAAACTCATAAGAGCAGGGCGTTCTGATTTTTTTCTCCACATCCGTCAAAGGAAAGGTGGAAAGACAGCATCTGGCGGTTTTTCCTTTTGTGGAGATGAGTCAGATGTCCGCGGAGCAGGTTTGCTAGTTCCCGTCTCCCCTGTAACGCCCTGCTGCCCTTTCCATTCGTCCACGGAGTCGCCGGCTTTCGCGTCTCTCTAATCAAGCCCAGGTTCTTTCATCTTGTACAACAAATGAGGGCAGCGAGGATTCTCACACGACTGCTGAAGTGTGAACCTTTCAAACGTCGACAGCCGACTCCTTAATTTGGCTGTCGACAGCTTTTTTCGTTTTAAAAGAATTGAAAAAGGTTGACCTACTTCAACCAGAATAACTCCAGCTAGCAGCTCTTAGGAAGTTTGGGATGTGGAACATTGTAAAATATTTTGAATTAACACTGAGACCTTAAATCCACAATAGTCATAAACTGTTTAACTGCTGTGGCACATTAGAGACATGGTTTATTTAACAGGTCTTTTGCTTTCTGCCTCCTGGCAAGTTGAATTTACAAAGAGACCAGTCATAGAAGGTTCTTCCCTCAGGCCTTGGAAAGGTGACCGTCCCTGAAAGAAGCATTAACTTGTCGACAGCTCCAAATATATAACGTGGAGTTTCTCAGGTCAGTGTTTCCCAGTCTGGTTCTCGGGGACCCCCAGCCAGTTCACGTTTTTGCTCCCTACCGGAGGGAGCAAAAACATGGACTGTCTCCAAGGACCGGATTGTAAAGCACTGGTTTAGGGAATGGGCATAAGGGGGCAGGCAGCTGGTCTGGGCCCTTGGCTCTCATTTCCACCAACGGATTTGACTGAACGGCCCCCAGACCCATGCCGCAGTTTCCCCGTCTGTTCTGTGGAGCGATCTCACTGTCCAGAGAGGGTATCATCTTTCAGGAAGCTCTCCGCTCCCCTGGTTTTTCTGTATTTTTCTTTGTTCAAAGCACAGATCCTATAAAATAACAGCCAGAAAAGACACATATTGACCAGATGTATGAAAAGCTCTTCATCTTGGGGCTCTCGTATTAGATACAACGCTGATGTCATTAGGAGGTCACATGCTGCACATTGTTGTGGTTACATGCAGCTGAATGAGAAAACTTTAGTGGTTATGCGAAGGAATAAAAAATTGAGTGGAGTAGTGGGAGTTTTATATATCGTTTTCAACATACACAGAAGATAAAACATGTGGCTTGGATCATATTATTTCTGCAGGATCTTCACTGTAGTTACATTATAGAAATATAATCTATAACATGTCACCGGAATATCACATGTAGCTTTTAGCTTATACCTAGTCCTCATGGTTATACCAGGTCATGACAAGCGTCATAACATATTATGACCCGCTTATGACCTGGGTATGACGGTCTCACGGTATTAAAATGAACATTTCCCTGTAAGCGCTGTACCAGTTGGGCGGTACTATAGAGACACCCCTGCCATCTTGCTCCAGAGCCGTTGCCCCCGGCGACTCCCCGGAGCTTACGGAAGGGGGCAGTGAGGGAGCGACCGGACGGGACCGTGAGCGTGCTGCTCCTCTGGGACCCCCCCGAGGAAGAAGATCTGGAGGTGCACCACTATAAAGTGTCATGGAGGGCCTCCGGTGTCCGCCCCACGGGCCGGGACAGGAGGGAGAGCACGAGGGTGACCGAGGGGGTATGTGACAGACACACACAACAGAGAGACACATGGGCCTTTCCACTGAGTCACACTGACCACTTACGCCTCAGTAAGCTTCAAGCAATTGAAGCAAATTTCCAAAACTCGGCCCACGGGAACCATTTTCAAGAAAATTTCTGAGGATTTAGTGAGTTTTGACAATTTAACAGAAGTGCTTCATCGATTTACATGAAGGACAGAGTTAGTATAGGTTCTTGAGGAACCTTGACTTTAGGTCAATGAGTTTTGGAAATTTGCTCTTCAGTTATTAAAATATTCAGATGAAAGAAATCTCTCCAGATGAGAAAAGAAGTACCAACCTAAGATGATAAATGGTCAAATAGTAAAATGTTTTGTTCCATCTCCTTATCCTGAAACAAGTTGAGTTTAATGGCTTAATTTAGTGACTTACATTGTGTGTAGTGACCAGTGTTACCCAAAATCCAAGACAGTTTCCAGATTTCCCTGCTCAAACTCACCTAGTAAACCTGGTAGTTAGATTATTTAGATGTATGCGAGCAGGGAAATCTGGCCCTTCTGCACTGGAACTGGGCATCTCTGGTGTAGACACTGGACACCCCCCATAATATGTCTAACTGGAGCTTTGCGCTCACTGCGCCGCCCGGCAGGCCATGCGGGAACTGGAGCTGCAGGGCCTGCAGCCAAACTCGGCCTACCGAGCGCAGGTGCAGGCCGTCGCCTACTGGGGACAGAAGCGCCTGCGGAGTGGCAGATCCCAGCTGACCTTCAGCACGGGGCCCGCAGGTGAAGCTCTCGCCTTCCATCCATCTCTCAGCTTTGGCTCTGGCTGGCCTGTGCCAGTCCAGGGCCAGAGGAACCACAGCACACTCTCCTTCTGCACGTGCCTAATTTATACAGGTGATAAAAACAAGGTTAAAAGTCTTAAATCAAAACTACTGTGAAAATGCAGCATGTTTGACATAGCAATGCTAAGTGATACAGTGAGCCGTCTCTCTTTGCAAGTAAACGTTAATATATGAAGTTATACAGTGAGCTGTCTCTCTTTGCAGATAGACAGTAATGTGTTATGTGATGCAGTGAGTGGTCTCTCTTTGCAGATAGACAGTAATGTGCTGTGTGACGCAGTGAGTGGTCTCTCTTTGCAGATAGACAGTAATGTGCTGTGTGACGCAGTGAGTGGTCTCTCTTTGCAGGTAGACGTTAATGGATATTCTGTCCAGAGTCTTGCCTCTTGTCTCCTACATGTAGTCAGTGACCAGCTGCTGACTGGTTTCAGTTAAGCTTCCACCTCCAAAGGGAGACACTGAGGAACCGGAATCCCTGATGAAATTCCTGATCCATTCTACGTTAACCTTTCCTATCTGATTCATTCCAAGCCATGCCAGAATCTTTTATGCGTGGGGTGGTTTTGGGCTCTTGTCAGTTCTGTTTCTTATTAAGGAAAGAGAATAAATTGCTAAATAAATGTATGAAAATTGCTGCCATGCACATATTTTCCAGCCCAGGGACCTCCCTGGGCTGTGACTGTGCCCTGAATTTTGGAGAGACTGAGCTAAATTTAGTGCTGATTGTTGTGAATTGTATCGTTTTTTTTGTTTTCCAGCTTCTCTGTATCTAGTAAGTCACACCGTGCTCTGTGCTTTGTCTCCTTCATAATGACCTTGCATTCTTTTCCTGCATTCAGGTGAATGTCCATTTAGTTGCAACCAGAATTAGTGACAACTTTAAATTGTAGCACTCATGTATTTAACACATTGATCCGAAGCAGCTTCCAGTACAGGGAAGGGCTACAATGTTACATGAGCTGCCTGGGATTTGAACCCATGATGTTTGCATTAGTTAGCACAATGCTCTCCTTCTTGAGCTACATATTCAGAGTCTGCATTAATATTCTTAGTATATGATTGTTCCCATAAAGTTATTTCAGTACCAGCTCACCAAAAAAATATACTTATCAAAAATAAAAGCCTACGCACTTCAGGTAGCTGTTGAAGCAGAAATGTTGCTTATTAAACTATAAACCAGCTGGAAGTTGTTTATGTTCTTGCCTGCAGCAAAGTCCCCTATTGAAGGCAACAAGGCCACTGGCCAGGCAACCAATGAGCTACCATCCTCCAACCACGCCCACAGCCCCTCCCTCAGGCTGGAGGCCGCCGCCCCCCACTACCACAGTCACCAGCTCCAGGTCAAGGTCTTCTGGAGGACTCTCCCCTCAGGCAAGTCCCTGGGGAGCACAGGTGGGGGTGGAGGATAGGTCTCAGTAAGGCTTCATATGAACCTCTGGATTTCTTTTTTTTTTACACAAAAATGTTCTGAGGGCAGAAGGAACAATGATTGGCTCAGAGCAAGGACCAATCATATTGTAGAGGAGGTGGGTCCAAGCTACTAGAGGAGGCGGGACCAACCAATCAGATGTTTTGGTTCCACCTCCTCCACAATCTGATTGGTTATCTCTCTGAACCAATCATTTTTCCTTCTGCCCTCAGAACATTTTTGTGTAAGCAAAACTCCGATGAGCTCTCACCTCATGGGATCTGGGATTACTCCACTTCCCATTGGGTGCTTTATTGATGTGGTAATTCCCCCTTCCGCGGATATCAGAACATCTTTTTTCCTGACACTACTTCCCACAAGTCTGTTCTTTTGCCATTCTCACTTCTGCACTGTCATTCTTCAGTGTGACAGAAACTATGAATAAAGCATAATTTCTGATACATACATTAATTTATTGACTTGCGGAGAAACAAGGAGTTGTATTTTGAAAAAGTTTTATTGTCAGCGATCCCTCATTCGCCCGCCCAAACACTAGCAGAAACACACAGCCGGTGAGAACAGAGGCTGTGTAAATAACCGCGAGCGCTTTTGGCACAACGCAGTAGGACAGATTTATTAATATGAAAACAGCCGGTGACATGGGAACATGTGAAAGACATGTTTATCTATGTGTAGGTACAGACAGGTGGGGAAAAAAAGCTGTCTTCAAGCCTTGACTCAGAGTGGAGGAGAGCATGTGTGATGTTTTTACAGAATATGGCATGTGTCAGCTTTAAGGCTGATAACCGTTCACATCGGTCCGAAGATGAGTCAGTGAAGTAATGCTGCTTCACAGATATATGTATATATAATGTGTGGCTGTCTGCGGGCTGTAAATGTGCCACGGTTCCCAGCTATTTTGTCCTAAATAGAAAGTGGGAATGAAGCAGCTACCCACCTGCTGAGGTGGCACCCAGACGTCTGCTCCCACAACGTCACCCGGACAGAGAAGGCAGCCACGGTGTCGGTAACGCCTCATCCATCTGCGCTGTCGCGCACCTTCAGCTACTTTATTACCCTTCCTGATTTAACGAAGAGGGATTTTCTTTATTAAGGAAGCTAGTCAAAACTGTCCCTTAGAGTGACAATGTTGGATTGTTTTTACTCATATAACTTGATGGAGGAAATATTGATAGAAACACTTTACTTAAGGGTATCTTGTAATTTATAAGCACAGTCATAATGCATTATAATTCATTCATAAAGCATTGTTCACACATCATAAAGAATTTATAAATACATTATGATGGTCCGTATAAGCGTTAAGGATAATTTATAACCGCATTAAAATGGTATCCATAGTGCATTATAGATGAGAGTTTCATAAAGCATTCATAATGCATAATAAACATGCCTATAATGTATTATGCCTTTTTCTAGATATTTCTAGCCATGTTTATAATGCTTTATGAATGCATGATAATGCATTATGAACGTGTCTATAAACTGCTAAAAACATGTCCTTAAGTAAAGTGTTACCATATTGATCAGTTAACTGATAACACAATTAAATACTTTTGGCCAGTCCCCCCCCCCCACATGCAGTTAGGCTAAGTGGCATCTCTGCATTGATGGACTGACATCCTCCCTGGGTGTACCTCAGCCTTGTGCCCTATGCTGCCTGAGATAAGGTTAACTCCCCCCCCCCCCCCCCAAAACCCTACTCAGGATTAGTGGTGGGATGGATGGATTATATTTGCCTCCATTATACTTTTGATATAAAATGCAGAGGACATGATGTCACATTTGTCATCCTTAGCTTCATCCATGACCATTTCTGTCTGTTGTCTGTTTTTTTTAACCACCAGGGAACGCATTATGTCATCACTGACCTGCTCTTCGGCTGCAAGTACAAGGTAGCAGTAGTACAGCTCTCAGGTCAGAGGTCAGAGGCCGTGACCTCGGTGATGACACCACCATGCAGTACACTGGCGGGCGACGCGGTGAGGTCTTTGCAGCTTAGACAGGGTGTGTTTGCACTGCGTTTCCTTGTTTGTTCTGCGTGTAACTGTCTTTGCACATTGTTTGTTTTGCACTGTATGTATGTTCGCCCTGTGTGCCTTGCTGATGCATGCAGAAGGATTTCCATCTGGGATCAATGATGTTTATCTAATCTAATCTGAGCATGGCCTCCTACACACAGCCTACAGGAACCAGTACGTTACAGTGCGGGACTGGGTGTGATAGGTGCTGCCCAGATTTTCCATCACAGCGAAAAACATCTCTGAAGCTTTCAGAAGAGCAGAGATGCACAAACTATTTTTGCAAACTTAGCAGACATGTAAAGTGATTTGAATAAGTTAAGGCCAACAGTCAACACCATGGTAAATTCTGATGGACACTGTGAGCAAAATATAGTTTTTAACCATGCACATTGTATTAAAAACATTGCCTGCATAGTTTATCCGTGTTGACGATCCCTGGTTAAGGTACATACTGTAAATGTCTGCAAAGACATTAAAATTCATCACATTGTTACATGCAAAAATGATAAGAGATTGACAGTTTATCCGTCCGCTGTAATACATCATGTTCTATATTAGACCTCTTCCATGAAACTTTCTCAGTAATTGTCACTGGATGCCAACAATGTCTGCCTGGCCTGTCCCAGAGTGCCACCTGCTGGCCCAGAAGGTGCTACTGCGACCAGAGAAGCTGGCTGCTACCTTCTGGACAGTAAACGGCTCACTGCGGGGGGAGTTCGGCTGGCGATGGTCCCAGGCTGGCCCTGATCTGGGCCCCATCTCCGCAGTCCAGTTCTCTCTGGTGCAGCTGTCGGATGCTGATACTGACACCATACCTGGTGCCCTGAATGCTCAAACCCAGATCCTTGCCTCAGTGAGTCCCCCATCCACCCTGTCTCCAGCACCACCTACAAACAAGCTCTCAGATACATGGCAGCGAATCTCTGGAGCGTTTCTGTGTTTCAGGATCAGAACTCCGTAACTGTGGAGTCCCTAAAGCCTGAGAGTGTTTACAAGGTGCAAATCCAGGTGCGCTCAGCAGGGGGCAGTGGTCCATCCCTGGTGAAGACCATACGCACCCCCCAGCTAGACAATATTCACATATGAGGTATAGCTGCTCCTTCCTACACACACACACACACACGTCCTCTCACGCACTGGGAAGGTGTCCAGGCATACTGGTGTACAGTTTTGATCAACAAAGGATGAAATGGTCCTTTGATCTTTTCTTCACTTCTGCATTCTTGGAGATTTTAAACTGTGGTGATTTTCACAGAAGTGTAATGAACCGATTCTTCATGTGCTGAAAACCAGCTGGGTGACACACATTGCTTCAAAGTCATATCTGCATGCTTGCAGACAACTATATCACTCCAGATGAATGAATTGACATTTTGGTTCTGCTTTGGGATGGGCGTGTTGTGAAATTTTCAGAGGAAGTCTGTTTTGCTTCATTCAGAACAACTGGAAATATATGAAAGAGATTACATACAAAGCCCATTCTGTTCTGCTTTACAATATTTCTAGACCTTTGTGAATCAATTTTTGGAACTTTTGGAAGTTCATTATGCCCGATGAAATAAAAATGCTGCAAGATAAAGTGTTACCCAAGTGAACTGTAGCTATGCTGTTATTTATGTAAGTTTACTTAACCGGTTTAATCCATTTATAGTCATTCTGGTCCTTCATATCACTCTGGAGACAAGCAAAGCTGAGTGCATAAAATGTAAATGGTTAATATTTGTAACACTTTCCTCCATCCATTCCAGATGTTCCCAGTGCTGCTTCCAGTGCTCACCATTCACCCTGTCTGAGCCCAAAAGGCCTCATCTGACTTTTATTATGAAGCAAAGATCCCACATGTGACTTTTATGAAGGCTGCTTATGTGCATCTCACAGTGCGCCAAAATAGCAGGAAATCAAGCATGTATATATGCAGAGGTACATTTCAGTAGCTGAATATTGAATAAAGTAACTGTGCTGCCCAAGAGAATCTGCAGTCACTTTCGGTGTTTTGTGTATTTTTGTGTTGCTATTGTTCATCTGGAATTGTGAGCTCTTGTAGGCAAAGTCAATTTCCTTTTCTCATTCATGCAATCTTTGTCTTTTTTAAACAAGATATTTCCTATAAATTATTTAATGTTAATAAGGGTGTAAACTCTGTTAGCTATTTATTAATCGCTATTATCCTGTCAATTAGCATACGGTTGGTGGTTTTTAGTTAAAATCGCACGGCACGCATACGTAAACTGTTAGCTTTCGGATTCTTGCAGGTCACCTCACTACCATTGCGACAGCTATCAAAAAAACCAAACACATGTTTCTTATTTAGAGAATTTTGCTGCCAGTCAGTGTTTTCCTTGTAGAATTGATATTATTTTATGACCGAGTTTACGATTGACCTGCCCACAAACAGCGGGGCTCCTGCCTGGAACTCTATGGTCAGAAGCCCAGTTCCTGAACTGCGAGAGTACTGTCTTGTTAACTACTTGTTCATGGTGCCCCCTGTATGATGTAGACAAGCAGTTAATTTCATTAATGTGAATATTGTATTCTTTTTTATACTGACCTGCATCAGCAGAAATAAAATCTCAAACAAACAATATTCAACTGTGTATGGAGCCTAATTTTGCTAAATAAAAATTAATGTATGTCGGTTGATTGGCATTATAAGTGTGCTGAATACAACTTCCATAATACCTTCAGTTATGTGACTACAAATAAGTAATGATTGATTAACTAAATTGTACATGTTGTCATTTTAAAGGACATATTTAGAATTGTAGTGCGTGTGTGTATGTATGTATGTATGTATGTATGTGTGTGTGTATATATATATATATATATATATTATATATATAAAATTTAGTATTTTACTATCACCTGCATATCATGCATTATTACCACAGTATTGTTAATCTTCATAAATCCTGCTGTTAAGAACTACAGTATCAAAGAAAGCACTAAGGAATAAAATTAACTAAGAAACGACTGAATTATACAAAACAGTAATAATCTCAGACAATATTATATCGCCTAGTTTAGTTTTGTGTTTATTAAGAAAAAGTCAGTTTTTAGGTACTATTTTTTCATGTTCTTTTTCTATAAGTTTCTGTAAGTGACATAAAAGCGCTCTTGCGTTCTTTCACCAGTAGGCGGGGACACTTTCCCAAGGCCCTTGTCGCGATTGGCTACTTGATCGATCTATTCATGCAACGTCATTCGAGAGCGACGGGGCTTACGACGAGCGAAGTGGGTGCATACATGTCGTCAGCTGGAGCGTGTCTCGGCGAAAGCCTATTAAGTATAGTGATGGAACTTTTCCTTTCAATTATGACAGTCTCATGGTAACGTATATTTATTCATTTGCTGCACTGTAATAGGGCGTGTCAGTGTTTTGCATTCGGAAATTCCATGCATTTTTCATGTTTTCCGGTTAGCTAGCTGCACCTTTAGGAAAATGAGAAACGGGTAGAAACTAATCGTTTAGATTGAAATGTTGATCATCCGGCTCTCAGGGTTACTGTTATACCGAGATGTATCGAACGGGCAAAATTGACGTATTGCACTTTTTACCTTGCTCCTTTTCTTTAATTGCATTTAGAAAAGAAGCATGCATCTGCTATAATAGGGTACAGGGGTCGTTTGTCTTACATTTTCATTTGCAGAATCTCTTAATTTTGCATTCGATCGCCACATGTGAGTATATTTCCATAAAATATAAATTTAAAATACCTACTCACTGTCGATAGATTTAATCTCCGCACTTAAGAATCCTCATATCAGATCATTATCTACGAAGATAACATTTAGGCAAAACTAATGAGAGACAACTTGGACACACTCGCAAACTTTATTTATATTAGGTGTATTTAATAAGGGAAACGGGAAGTGTAACTCCCGCAATATAGTTTATATTTGCCGAATATTTGCGTGAGTATCTTCTCCCTTTCTTGTAGCACTTTCTCTGGATCATAATGTTGAATAGACTCCGGAACCAGAAACTTCTCCGATCTGTGAATGTGAGGCCCAGGATTCTGGGCACGCTTCACCGCGCCAGGCTGAGGGGCCACCTCCCCATATCACTGCAGAAGCGCTGGTGGCTCCTGAGGACATTCATGCCACCCGAGAGAAGGAGGCAGGGCAGCCGGACTCCCACAGTCAAGAGGAAAAGGCCCAGACCCTTACTGGAGAAATCGGATGTCAGGTCGGACAGTGAGGACGCCGGGTCTGATTCTCAAAGGCTCTCTCGGGTTGTGGCAGCCAGTGTAAGCACAGAAAGTGGAGAAGATGAGTCACGAATCAGTTTTGCTTCAGGAGCCAATCTGCCCAGACCTACTGACCCTCACCTGGACACTGATGACTGCTCCGATGGGTCTGTGCAGCCTGCTCCGTCCCAGGCCAGCCTCACTATGGTAAAAGCTGCCAGACTGCCGGCAGATGCCTCTCCCATAGTGGCAGGGGGAGTTCAGAGGCCACCGAGTCACGCTGTCAGGCAGTCCCTAAGGAAGCGAGCGAAACTGCCAGTCAGCCAGCAGCAGAAGGCGCCTTACTTGCTGGTGCGATACAGGACCTTGTCCAGGTTTAATCTCTACAAGCTGGCTCGCTCCAGGAGACGCCTGCTGTACTGCAGGCGTCCTTACAGGGTTCCTATACATGGGGGCAGGAGCCGAAGGGGATCAGTGATCAGCCGCCCGTCCCCCCCGAGGACGGAAATCGCCGCATCCTTAGGGGAGGTGAATGGCTGGCAGTGGCGAAATGGCAAGGGGCCGGCAGGATGCAGCTGGCCAGAGGAGGGACTGGTGCAGGTTAGCCGGGTCGCGGGGGAAGCCTCCAGATTCCCCAGCCTCGGGAAAGGCCTCTGGGACCGGGGAGACTCTCCGGGCCTCCCTGGAGCGAGCAGAGCAGGAGATGGAGATAAAGGCAGGGAAAGGTGTGACATAGGGGCGGAGCTAATGGCCAGTGAGACTGAGGGCCCTGAGGGTGACGCCCACACAGGGGCGGAGCCTCCATCCTGCTCCGGCTGCTGTACAAATCCACTGAGAGACCACCGGTACTGCAAGAGCACCGGTGACATGGTGCCCGAGACGGGAAACGTGGGAGCAAACGACCAGCTGCTGAGCCCTCAGACTGGCAGGGAAGGAATCACTGAGCTCATCCATGGTATGGACCAGCAGACACTGATATGTTCATGTGGTGTGTGTTTGTGTGAAATAATATGTGATATTTGCCCCCTGCTCCTCTCCCCCCAAGAATTCCTGGAAACCTTCTATGAGAAATATGGAAGCTTCATTCCATTAAGTAAAAGCGATGTTCTCCAGCACCTCAACAAGAAGCTGAATGCTGATCTCACTGACAAGTAAGTTAGGTCCTGTCCTGACACTTATCAGTGGGGTAGACTGTGGGTTAATGTTTTCATCCTGCATGCTTGGGATATTTCATTCAGTACAACCTAAAATAATAGGAAAATAAATTATTGCAGTTACCATTTGTTTTTCAGACCGAGTAGGAGTACTTACATTTGTGTACTTGCCGATACGGAGTACCAATACAAGTACTTAAGGCAGTATTAATACCATCAAAAATACAAAGAATGACCTAACATGGTCTAACCAGACCAATACTCATCCTGGCAAATCAGACCAATACGGTTGACAAATCTCTCGCTAGATGCCAAAATCTGGTAGGGCAGCAAAAATGTCCTGGGTTTGAGTTTTAACGTAATATTGCAGTTGAGCGATATCAGTTCTTGGTATCTGAGAATCATTATGAGTCCGAGTATGAGTATATGAGAGCAGTATCGGTGCATCCCTAAGAACAATAACAGGTACGGAGGCCTAGATGCCGAGCCACACGCTGCCCAAATGTGATGGCACTTGACTGTTAGCATCATGGTTTTTTTGGTATCCACCTATTTGTCATATAATTATGCATGATTGCAGTTGATTGGTTGCGGAGTTATAATGTAGCCTGTGGCTAACACGTCAGTCTCAGCTAGTCGTTCATGGTGGGATCAGCTGAGGTTCGCCCTGTGATTCTTCCGTGAACCGCCTGTTCCTGTCACGGTCCTCACGCCGGCCGCTTCTCTCCTCTCAGGAAGTCTTTCATCTACAGTGAGGTGGCCCGATACCAGGCCGGCTTGGCCGCCGCCCCCATGCACTTCTTCAAAGTGGCCCACAACAGGCACACACTGACCCTGGAGGACCTGTCTACGCTGGACAACCAGAACTGGGTCAACGACCAGGTGCGATCTCTGCGTTTCGATTGGCTGCTTCTCTCAGTGTTAGCACCGCCTCCCCTGTGACCCATAAAAGCAGCCATTGGCCAAAATTTTGGTGGACGTGGTTTTGTTCACATGCCCGGGAACTAACCCTGTGTGTGCTTTGTTCCATTAGGTAATCAATATGTATGGAGAATTGATTATGGAGGCTGCCCCACACAAGGTAGGCTTGTATCGCTGTACTTTGGTGATGCACTGGCCAACAGTGTATTTTTTGTGATGTTTTTATAAATTCACTGTATTACCATTATAAAGCCTTATGCTTCACAAATTGCACAGGAGGTATGAGAGGGGTAATAATTCAGTAGAGTCCAATAATCAATCATTATGGGACATTTAAAGTCATTAAATATAGCTTGTGTTCCCCCTAAGACTGATCTGAGGTTTAATGCACATGCTCAATAAACAGATGTCCCAGTGTCCACAGAGGAAGGCCGTCATCTTTATGGGAAGCAGAGCTAATTATGCTGGGATGGTGATAATCATGCAAAGTAATTCAAATGCACTTTCTCACTAGGCCATATTTATGTGCTGTTTCCATGACAACGTAAGCAGTAGTTCTTATTTTATGACATTGATAATTTAGACATCGAATTTAAAAATGCATGTTTTTTTGTTTTTTTTTGCTGAGTGAAATTGGTCACAAATGCAGTGTTTTGTAGAAAGAATGGTCAGTGATGGCCATGAACAGAATTGCACTACGCAGCGTTTTGCTCGGCAGGGATGTCTGGCGTCGTCATCGTAAATAAGCAGAGCTCACATTCTTTTTCACAGGTTCATTTTTTCAACAGCTTCTTTCACAAACAGCTGATAACCAAAGGATACGAAGGAGTGAAACGCTGGACTAAAAAGGTAAGGGAAGTGAGACTCTAACTCTCAGTGGGAGGAATTACTGTCAATCACTGTCCAATTTACCCAATAGGGAGTCTGACATCGCCGACACAGTAGTCCCACCCTCTGCTAGTGTCATTATAAAGCCTTATGCTTCCCAAATTGCACAGAGGGTATGAGAGGGGTAAGTAACTGCATGAATGAAGCGTCTGATTGGCTCTGCATGAATGAAGCATCTGATTGGCTGCGCGTCTGCAGGTGGATCTCTTTTCAAAGTGCCTCCTTCTGGTCCCCATCCACCTGGAGATCCACTGGAGTCTGATCGCCGTGGAAGTGGCTGAACAGAACATCCGTTTCTATGACTCCCAAGGCATCACCTTCAAGCACGTGATTGAGGTAACGTGCAGATGCTGGAATGTCCCGGCGGTCTGGGTTTATGGTCTGTTTTCCGTCGGGAGCCTGGCGGCCCACGTGAACCCCCCCCCCCCCTGCCAGCCGATCCGGCCAAACATGCCGCTTCTCCGTCTCTTTGTAGAACATCCTGAGATACATAGTTACTGAAGCGAGAGAGAAGCAATGCACAGCCTTCCAGAGGGGCTGGAAGACGGTGGTGAACAAGGTGAGACACTCAAGGCGCAGTATTCCCTCCCAACACAAGGGGGCGGGAGTGACCTCAGCCAGTTCTAAATGTAGCTTTTTGCATTAAAGACCATACAAGCTTCTCCAAGAACAGCTTTATGTGGAGCTGGAATTGTACACATTAGCTGCAGCTACAAGGCCCTGTGTAAGTACAGGTTAGTGTCTCCATGTACCATGGTAAAAGTGCATAAACCATCCAGGCTTCTCTCTCTCATTAATCTTTCTCACAGCGGATTCCACAACAGAAGAATGACAATGACTGTGGCGTTTTCGTTCTAGAGGTAAGGATCGTCTCTTCACTGTCCATTCGGTTTCATTTCCTCATCCCATCCTCACTTGCGCGGGGGCAGTGGTGGTCTAATGGTTAGGGAAGTGAGCTTGTGACCGAAAGGTTGCTAGTTCTAGTCCCTGGCTGACAAGGTACCACTGAAGTATCCTGATCAAGGTGCCATGTCGCAGTTTAAATTAATTAGTTTTTAAAGTAGATAGTTAAAGTAGTTAATTAGTGTCATTGTAGTGATCAGTGTTTTAAGTTGTCAGTAACTGGTACCTGTAGTTTGGACTGGGTAGTCTGTGTGAAGCTAAGCAGGACTGTGTCTGGCCAGTGGTTGGATGGGAGCCCAGTTGGGTTGTTGGTCTGTGATGATCCTGGTGCTTTACTGTAAAGTCTCATTAAGTGTTGGCTGGTATCTTTTGGAAAAAGTAGCGGCCATCTGTTTTCTTAGGCTACTGGGGGGGGGGGGGGGGGGGGGGCCCTGTGTGCGGTGAGGGTGCCTGGGAGTCCACATGCAGTGTGCAGACTACCTGACTGTGCAGGCTCCACACACAGGGAGCTATGGGGGATTTGAACCTGGGTCCCTGGTTTGTGAGGCAGCAGTGCTGATCTCTGTGCTATCCAGCCACCCCCCTCCTATTGTCCCCTGTCGGTAACTGATGTATTTGCTTTCTTTAGGCTCCAGCTCATATTCTCAGTGATCAGTGTTCTAAGTTGTCAGTAACTGTGGTGCCTGCAGTTTGGACTGGGTAGTCTGTGTGAAGCTAAGCAGGACTGTGTCTGGCCAGTGGTTGGATGGGAGCCCAGTTGGATTGTTGGTCTGTAATGATCCTGGTGCTTTACTGTAAAGTCTCATTAAGTGTTGGTTGGTATCTTTTGGAAAAAGTAGCAGCCATCTGTTTTCTTAGGCTACTGGGGGGGGGGGCCCCCTGTGTGCGGCGAGGGTGCCTGGGAGTCCACATGCAGTGTGCAGACTACCTGACTGTGCAGGCTCCACACACAGGGAGCTATGGGGGATTTGAACCTGGGTCCCTGGGTTGTGAGGCAGCAGTGCTGATCTCTGTGCTATCCGGCCACCCCCCTCCTATTGTCCCCTGTAGGTAACTGATGTATTTGCTTTCTTTAGGCTCCAGCTCATATTCTCAGTGATCAGTGTTCTAAGTTGTCAGTAACTGTGGTGCCTGTAGTTTGGACTGGGTAGTCTGTGTGAAGCTAAGCAGGACTGTGTCTGGCCAGTGGTTGGATGGGAGCCCAGTTGGGTTGTTGGTCTGTGATGATCCTGGTGCTTTACTGTAAAGTCTCATTAAGTGTTGGCTGGTATCTTTTGGAAAAAGTAGTGGCCATCTGTTTTCTTAGGCTACTGGGGGGGGGGGGGCCCTGTGTGTGGTGAGGGTGCCTGGGAGTCCACATGCAGTGTGCAGACTACCTGACTGTGCAGGCTCCACACACAGGGAGCTATGGGGGATTTGAACCTGGGTCCCTGGGTTGTGAGGCAGCAGTGCTGATCTCTGTGCTATCCGGCCACCCCCCTCCTATTGTCCCCTGTCGGTAACTGATGTATTTGCTTTCTTTAGGCTCCAGCTCATATTCTCAGTGATCAGTGTTCTAAGTTGTCAGTAACTGTGGTGCCTGCAGTTTGGACTGGGTAGTTTGTGTGAAGCTAAGCAGGACTGTGTCTGGCCAGTGGTTGGATGGGAGCCCAGTTGGGTTGTTGGTCTGTGATGATCCTGGTGCTTTACTGTAAAGTCTCATTAAGTGTTGGCTGGTATCTTTTGGAAAAAGTAGCGGCCATCTGTTTTCTTAGGCTACTGGGGGGGGGGGGGCCCTGTGTGCGGCGAGGGTGCCTGGGAGTCCACATGCAGTGTGCAGACTACCTGACTGTGCAGGCTCCACACACAGACTATCCGGCCACCCCCCTCCTATTGTCCCCTGTCGGTAACTGATGTATTCGCTTTCTTTAGGCTCCAGCTCATATTCTCAGTGATCAGTGTTCTAAGTTGTCAGTAACTGTGGTGCCTGCAGTTTGGACTGGGTAGTCTGTGTGAAGCTAAGCAGGACTGTGTCTGGCCAGTGGTTGGATGGGAGCCCAGTTGTGTTGTTGGTCTGTGATGATCCTGGTGCTTTACTGTAAAGTCTCATTAAGGGTTGGTTGGTATCTTTTGGAAAAAGTAGTGGCCATCTGTTTTCTCAGGCTACTGGGGGGGGGCCCTGTGTGCGGTGAGGGTGCCTGGGAGTCCACATGCAGTGTGCAGACTACCTGACTGTGCAGGCTCCACACACAGGGAGCTATGGGGGATTTGAACCTGGGTCCCTGGGTTGTGAGGCAGCAGTGCTGATCTCTGTGCTATCCGGCCACCCCCCTCCTATTGTCCCCTGTCGGTAACTGATGTATTTGCTTTCTTTAGGCTCCAGCTCATATTCTCAGTGATCAGTGTTCTAAGTTGTCAGTAACTGTGGTGCCTGCAGTTTGGACTGGGTAGTTTGTGTGAAGCTAAGCAGGACTGTGTCTGGCCAGTGGTTGGATGGGAGCCCAGTTGGATTGTTGGTCTGTAATGATCCTGGTGCTTTACTGTAAAGTCTCATTAAGTGTTGGTTGGTATCTTTTGGAAAAAGTAGCAGCCATCTGTTTTCTTAGGCTACTGGGGGGGGGGGCCCCCTGTGTGCGGCGAGGGTGCCTGGGAGTCCACATGCAGTGTGCAGACTACCTGACTGTGCAGGCTCCACACACAGGGAGCTATGGGGGATTTGAACCTGGGTCCCTGGGTTGTGAGGCAGCAGTGCTGATCTCTGTGCTATCCGGCCACCCCCCTCCTATTGTCCCCTGTAGGTAACTGATGTATTTGCTTTCTTTAGGCTCCAGCTCATATTCTCAGTGATCAGTGTTCTAAGTTGTCAGTAACTGTGGTGCCTGTAGTTTGGACTGGGTAGTCTGTGTGAAGCTAAGCAGGACTGTGTCTGGCCAGTGGTTGGATGGGAGCCCAGTTGGGTTGTTGGTCTGTGATGATCCTGGTGCTTTACTGTAAAGTCTCATTAAGTGTTGGCTGGTATCTTTTGGAAAAAGTAGTGGCCATCTGTTTTCTTAGGCTACTGGGGGGGGGGGGGGGGGGGGGGGGGGGGGGCCCTGTGTGTGGTGAGGGTGCCTGGGAGTCCACATGCAGTGTGCAGACTACCTGACTGTGCAGGCTCCACACACAGGGAGCTATGGGGGATTTGAACCTGGGTCCCTGGGTTGTGAGGCAGCAGTGCTGATCTCTGTGCTATCCGGCCACCCCCCTCCTATTGTCCCCTGTCGGTAACTGATGTATTTGCTTTCTTTAGGCTCCAGCTCATATTCTCAGTGATCAGTGTTCTAAGTTGTCAGTAACTGTGGTGCCTGCAGTTTGGACTGGGTAGTTTGTGTGAAGCTAAGCAGGACTGTGTCTGGCCAGTGGTTGGATGGGAGCCCAGTTGGGTTGTTGGTCTGTGATGATCCTGGTGCTTTACTGTAAAGTCTCATTAAGTGTTGGCTGGTATCTTTTGGAAAAAGTAGTGGCCATCTGTTTTCTTAGGCTACTGGGGGGGGGGGCCCTGTGTGCGGCGAGGGTGCCTGGGAGTCCACATGCAGTGTGCAGACTACCTGACTGTGCAGGCTCCACACACAGACTATCCGGCCACCCCCCTCCTATTGTCCCCTGTCGGTAACTGATGTATTCGCTTTCTTTAGGCTCCAGCTCATATTCTCAGTGATCAGTGTTCTAAGTTGTCAGTAACTGTGGTGCCTGCAGTTTGGACTGGGTAGTCTGTGTGAAGCTAAGCAGGACTGTGTCTGGCCAGTGGTTGGATGGGAGCCCAGTTGTGTTGTTGGTCTGTGATGATCCTGGTGCTTTACTGTAAAGTCTCATTAAGGGTTGGTTGGTATCTTTTGGAAAAAGTAGTGGCCATCTGTTTTCTCAGGCTACTGGGGGGGGGCCCTGTGTGCGGCGAGGGTGCCTGGGACTCCACATGCAGTGTGCAGACTACCTGACTGTGCAGGCTCCACACACAGGGAGCTATGGGGGATTTGAACCTGGGTCCCTGGGTTGTGAGGCAGCAGTGCTGATCTCTGTGCTATCCGGCCACCCCCCTCCTATTGTCCCCTGTCGGTAACTGATGTATTTGCTTTCTTTAGGCTCCAGCTCATATTCTCAGTGATCAGTGTTCTAAGTTGTCAGTAACTGTGGTGCCTGCAGTTTGGACTGGGTAGTTTGTGTGAAGCTAAGCAGGACTGTGTCTGGCCAGTGGTTGGATGGGAGCCCAGTTGGGTTGTTGGTCTGTGATGATCCTGGTGCTTTACTGTAAAGTCTCATTAAGTGTTGGCTGGTATCTTTTGGAAAAAGTAGTGGCCATCTGTTTTCTTAGGCTACTGGGGGGGGGGGCCCTGTGTGCGGCGAGGGTGCCTGGGAGTCCACATGCAGTGTGCAGACTACCTGACTGTGCAGGCTCCACACACAGACTATCCGGCCACCCCCCTCCTATTGTCCCCTGTCGGTAACTGATGTATTCGCTTTCTTTAGGCTCCAGCTCATATTCTCAGTGATCAGTGTTCTAAGTTGTCAGTAACTGTGGTGCCTGCAGTTTGGACTGGGTAGTCTGTGTGAAGCTAAGTAGGACTGTGTCTGGCCAGTGGTTGGATGGGAGCCCAGTTGTGTTGTTGGTCTGTGATGATCCTGGTGCTTTACTGTAAAGTCTCATTAAGGGTTGGTTGGTATCTTTTGGAAAAAGTAGTGGCCATCTGTTTTCTCAGGCTACTGGGGGGGGGCCCTGTGTGCGGCGAGGGTGCCTGGGAGTCCACATGCAGTGTGCAGACTACCTGACTGTGCAGGCTCCACACACAGGGAGCTATGGGGGATTTGAACCTGGGTCCCTGGGTTGTGAGGCAGCAGTGCTGATCTCTGTGCTATCCGGCCACCCCCATCCTATTGTCCCCTGTCGGTAACTGATGTATTTGCTTTCTTTAGGCTCCAGCTCATATTCTCAGTGATCAGTGTTCTAAGTTGTCAGTAACTGTGGTGCCTGCAGTTTGGACTGGGTAGTCTGTGTGAAGCTAAGCAGGACTGTGTCTGGCCAGTGGTTGGATGGGAGCCCAGTTGGGTTGTTGGTCTGTAATGATCCTGGTGCTTTACTGTAAAGTCTCATTAAGTGTTGGTTGGTATCTTTTGGAAAAAGTAGCAGCCATCTGTTTTCTTAGGCTACTGGGGGGGGGGGGGGCCCCCTGTGTGCGGCGAGGGTGCCTGGGAGTCCACATGCAGTGTGCAGACTACCTGACTGTGCAGGCTCCACACACAGGGAGCTATGGGGGATTTGAACCTGGGTCCCTGGGTTGTGAGGCAGCAGTGCTGATCTCTGTGCTATCCGGCCACCCCCCTCCTATTGTCCCCTGTAGGTAACTGATGTATTTGCTTTCTTTAGGCTCCAGCTCATATTCTCAGTGATCAGTGTTCTAAGTTGTCAGTAACTGTGGTGCCTGCAGTTTGGACTGGGTAGTCTGTGTGAAGCTAAGCAGGACTGTGTCTGGCCAGTGGTTGGATGGGAGCCCAGTTGGATTGTTGGTCTGTGATGATCCTGGTGCTTTACTGTAAAGTCTCATTAAGGGTTGGTTGGTATCTTTTGGAAAAAGTAGTGGCCATCTGTTTTCTTAGGCTACTGGGGGGGGGGGGGGGGGCCCTGTGTGCGGTGAGGGTGCCTGGGAGTCCACATGCAGTGTGCAGACTACCTGACTGTGCAGGCTCCACACACAGGGAGCTATGGGGGATTTGAACCTGGGTCCCTGGGTTGTGAGGCAGCAGTGCTGATCTCTGTGCTATCCGGCCACCCCCATCCTATTGTCCCCTGTCGGTAACTGATGTATTTGCTTTCTTTAGGCTCCAGCTCATATTCTCAGTGATCAGTGTTCTAAGTTGTCAGTAACTGTGGTGCCTGCAGTTTGGACTGGGTAGTCTGTGTGAAGCTAAGCAGGACTGTGTCTGGCCAGTGGTTGGATGGGAGCCCAGTTGGGTTGTTGGTCTGTAATGATCCTGGTGCTTTACTGTAAAGTCTCATTAAGTGTTGGTTGGTATCTTTTGGAAAAAGTAGCAGCCATCTGTTTTCTTAGGCTACTGGGGGGGGGGGGGCCCCCCTGTGTGCGGCGAGGGTGCCTGGGAGTCCACATGCAGTGTGCAGACTACCTGACTGTGCAGGCTCCACACACAGGGAGCTATGGGGGATTTGAACCTGGGTCCCTGGGTTGTGAGGCAGCAGTGCTGATCTCTGTGCTATCTGGCCACCCCCCTCCTATTGTCCCCTGTAGGTAACTGATGTATTTGCTTTCTTTAGGCTCCAGCTCATATTCTCAGTGATCAGTGTTCTAAGTTGTCAGTAACTGTGGTGCCTGCAGTTTGGACTGGGTAGTCTGTGTGAAGCTAAGCAGGACTGTGTCTGGCCAGTGGTTGGATGGGAGCCCAGTTGGATTGTTGGTCTGTGATGATCCTGGTGCTTTACTGTAAAGTCTCATTAAGTGTTGGTTGGTATCTTTTGGAAAAAGTAGCAGCCATCTGTTTTCTTAGGCTACTGGGGGGGGGGGGGGCCCCCTGTGTGTGGCGAGGGTGCCTGGGAGTCCACATGCAGTGTGCAGACTACCTGACTGTGCAGGCTCCACACACAGGGAGCTATGGGGGATTTGAACCTGGGTCCCTGGGTTGTGAGGCAGCAGTGCTGATCTCTGTGCTATCCGGCCACCCCCCTCCTATTGTCCCCTGTAGGTAACTGATGTATTTGCTTTCTTTAGGCTCCAGCTCATATTCTCAGTGATCAGTGTTCTAAGTTGTCAGTAACTGTGGTGCCTGCAGTTTGGACTGGGTAGTCTGTGTGAAGCTAAGCAGGACTGTGTCTGGCCAGTGGTTGGATGGGAGCCCAGTTGGATTGTTGGTCTGTGATGATCCTGGTGCTTTACTGTAAAGTCTCATTAAGGGTTGGTTGGTATCTTTTGGAAAAAGTAGTGGCCATCTGTTTTCTTAGGCTACTGGGGGGGGGGGGGGGGGGCCCTGTGTGCGGTGAGGGTGCCTGGGAGTCCACATGCAGTGTGCAGACTACCTGACTGTGCAGGCTCCACACACAGGGAGCTATGGGGGATTTGAACCTGGGTCCCTGGGTTGTGAGGCAGCAGTGCTGATCTCTGTGCTATCCGGCCACCCCCATCCTATTGTCCCCTGTCGGTAACTGATGTATTTGCTTTCTTTAGGCTCCAGCTCATATTCTCAGTGATCAGTGTTCTAAGTTGTCAGTAACTGTGGTGCCTGCAGTTTGGACTGGGTAGTCTGTGTGAAGCTAAGCAGGACTGTGTCTGGCCAGTGGTTGGATGGGAGCCCAGTTGGGTTGTTGGTCAGTGAAGATCCTGGTGCTTTACTGTAAGGTCTCATTAAGGGTTGGTTGGTATCTTTTGGAAAAAGTAGCGGCCATCTGTTTTCTTAGGCTACTGGGGGGGGGGGGGGGGGCCTGTGTGCGGCGAGGGTGTCTGGGAGTCCACATGCAGTGTGCAGACTACCTGACTGTGCAGGCTCCACACACAGGGAGCTATGAGGGATTTGAACCCGGGTCCCTGGGTTGTGAGGCAGCAGTGCTGATCACTGTGCTATCCGGCCACCCCCCTTCTGTTGTCCCCTGTTGGCAACTGATGTATTTGCTTTCTTTAGGCTCCAGCTCATATTCTTAGTGATCAGTCTTTTAAGCTGTGAACAACTGTGGTACTTGCAGTTTGGACTGGGTAGCCTGTGTGAAGCTAAGCAGGACTGTGTCTGGCCAGTGGTTGGATGGGAGCCCAGGTGGGTTGTTGGTCAGTGAAGATCCTGGTGCTTTACTGTAAGGTCTCATTAAGGGTTGGTTGGTATCTTTTGGAAAAAGTAGCAGCCATCTGTTTTCTTAGGCTACTGGGGGGGGGGCCCTGTGTGCGTCTGGGAGTCCACATGCAGTGTGCAGACTACCTGACTGTGCAGGCTCCACACACAGGGAGCTATGAGGGATTTGAACCTGGGTCCCTGGGTTGTGAGGCAGCAGTGCTGATCACTGTGCTATCCGGCCACCCCCCTCCTATTGTCCCCTGTTGGCAACTGATGTATTTGCTTTCTTTAGGCTCCAGCTCATATTCTTAATGATCAGTCTTTTAAACTGTGAGCAACTGTGGTGCATGTAGTTTGGACTGGGTAGTCTGTGTGAAGCTAAGCAGGACTGTGCCTGGCCAGTGGTTGGATGGGAGCCCAGTTGGGTTGTTGGTCAGTGAAGATCCTGGTGCTTTACTGTAGGGTCTCATTAATGGTTGGTTGGTATCTTTTGGAAAAAGTAGCGGCCATCTGTTTTCTTAGGCTACTGGGGGGGGGGCCCTGTGTGTGGCGAGGGTGTCTGGGAGTCCACATGCAGTGTGCAGACTACCTGACTGTGCAGGCTCCACACACAGGGAGCTATGAGGGATTTGAACCCGGGTCCCTGGGTTGTGAGGCAACTGTGCTATCCGGCCACCCCCCTCCTATTGTCCCCTGTAGGTAACTGATGTATTTGCGTTCTTTAGGCTCCAGCTCATATTCTTAGTGATCAGTCTTTTAAGCTGTGAGCAACTGTGGTACCTGCAGTTTGGACTGGGTAGCCTGTGTGAAGCTAAGCAGGACTGTGTCTGGCCAGTGGTTGGATGGGAGCACAGTAGGGTTGTTGGTCAGTGAAGATCCTGGTGCTTTACTGTAGGGTCTCATTAAGGGTTGGTTGGTATCTTTTGGAAAAAGTAGCGGCCATCTGTTTTCTTAGGCTACTGGGGGGGGGGCCCTGTGTGCGGTGAGGGTGTCTGGGAGTACACATGCAGTGTGCAGACTACCTGACTGTGCAGGCTCCACACACAGGGAGCTATGGGGGATTTGAACCTGGGTCCCTGGGTTGTGAGGCAGCAGTGCTGATCTCTGTGCTATCCGGCCACCCCCCTCCTATTGTCCCCTGTAGGTAACTGATGTATTTGCTTTCTTTAGGCTCCAGCTCATATTCTCAGTGATCAGTGTTCTAAGTTGTCAGTAACTGTGGTGCCTGCAGTTTGGACTGGGTAGTCTGTGTGAAGCTAAGCAGGACTGTGTCTGGCCAGTGGTTGGATGGGAGCCCAGTTGGGTTGTTGGTCTGTGATGATCCTGGTGCTTTACTGTAAAGTCTCATTAAGGGTTGGTTGGTATCTTTTGGAAAAAGTAGCAGCCATCTGTTTTCTTAGGCTACTGGGGGGGGGGGCCCTGTGTGCGGTGAGGGTGCCTGGGAGTCCACATGCAGTGTGCAGACTACCTGACTGTGCAGGCTCCACACACAGGGAGTTATGGGGGATTTGAACCTGGGTCCCTGGGTTGTGAGGCAGCAGTGCTGATCTCTGTGCTATCCAGCCACCCCCCTCCTATTGTCCCCTGTCGGTAACTGATGTATTTGCTTTCTTTAGGCTCCAGCTCATATTCTCAGTGATCAGTGTTCTAAGTTGTCAGTAACTGTGGTGCCTGTAGTTTGGAATGGGTAGTCTGTGTGAAGCTAAGCAGGACTGTGTCTGGCCAGTGGTTGGATGGGAGCCCAGTTGGGTTGTTGGTCTGTGATGATCCTGGTGCTTTACTGTAAAGTCTCATTAAGTGTTGGTTGGTATCTTTTGGAAAAAGTAGCAGCCATCTGTTTTCTTAGGCTACTGGGGGGGGGGGGGGGGGGGGGCCCTGTGTGCGGCGAGGGTGCCTGGGAGTCCACATGCAGTGTGCAGACTACCTGACTGTGCAGGCTCCACACACAGGGAGCTATGGGGGATTTGAACCTGGGTCCCTGGGTTGTGAGGCAGCAGTGCTGATCTCTGTGCTATCCGGCCACCCCCCTCCTATTGTCCCCTGTCGGTAACTGATGTATTTGCTTTCTTTAGGCTCCAGCTCATATTCTCAGTGATCAGTGTTCTAAGTTGTCAGTAACTGTGGTGCCTGCAGTTTGGACTGGGTAGTTTGTGTGAAGCTAAACAGGACTGTGTCTGGCCAGTGGTTGGATGGGAGCCCAGTTGGGTTGTTGGTCTGTGATGATCCTGGTGCTTTACTGTAAAGTCTCATTAAGGGTTGGTTGGTATCTTTTGGAAAAAGTAGCAGCCATCTGTTTTCTTAGGCTACTGGGGGGGGGGGCCCTGTGTGCGGTGAGGGTGCCTGGGAGTCCACATGCAGTGTGCAGACTACCTGACTGTGCAGGCTCCACACACAGGGAGTTATGGGGGATTTGAACCTGGGTCCCTGGGTTGTGAGGCAGCAGTGCTGATCTCTGTGCTATCCAGCCACCCCCCTCCTATTGTCCCCTGTCGGTAACTGATGTATTTGCTTTCTTTAGGCTCCAGCTCATATTCTCAGTGATCAGTGTTCTAAGTTGTCAGTAACTGTGGTGCCTGTAGTTTGGAATGGGTAGTCTGTGTGAAGCTAAGCAGGACTGTGTCTGGCCAGTGGTTGGATGGGAGCCCAGTTGGGTTGTTGGTCTGTGATGATCCTGGTGCTTTACTGTAAAGTCTCATTAAGTGTTGGTTGGTATCTTTTGGAAAAAGTAGCAGCCATCTGTTTTCTTAGGCTACTGGGGGGGGGGGGGGGGGGGGCCCTGTGTGCGGCGAGGGTGCCTGGGAGTCCACATGCAGTGTGCAGACTACCTGACTGTGCAGGCTCCACACACAGGGAGCTATGGGGGATTTGAACCTGGGTCCCTGGGTTGTGAGGCAGCAGTGCTGATCTCTGTGCTATCCGGCCACCCCCCTCCTATTGTCCCCTGTCGGTAACTGATGTATTTGCTTTCTTTAGGCTCCAGCTCATATTCTCAGTGATCAGTGTTCTAAGTTGTCAGTAACTGTGGTGCCTGCAGTTTGGACTGGGTAGTTTGTGTGAAGCTAAACAGGACTGTGTCTGGCCAGTGGTTGGATGGGAGCCCAGTTGGGTTGTTGGTCTGTGATGATCCTGGTGCTTTACTGTAAAGTCTCATTAAGTGTTGGCTGGTATCTTTTGGAAAAAGTAGTGGCCATCTGTTTTCTTAGGCTACTGGGGGGGGGGGGGGGCCCTGTGTGTGGTGAGGGTGCCTGGGAGTCCACATGCAGTGTGCAGACTACCTGACTGTGCAGGCTCCACACACAGGGAGCTATGGGAGATTTGAACCTGGGTCCCTGGGTTGTGAGGCAGCAGTGCTGATCTCTGTGCTATCCAGCCACCCCCCTCCTATTGTCCCCTGTCGGTAACTGATGTATTTGCTTTCTTTAGGCTCCAGCTCATATTCTCAGTGATCAGTGTTCTAAGTTGTCAGTAACTGTGGTGCCTGTAGTTTGGACTGGGTAGTTTGTGTGAAGCTAAGCAGGACTGTGTCTGGCCAGTGGTTGGATGGGAGCCCAGTTGGGTTGTTGGTCTGTGATGATCCTGGTGCTTTACTGTAAAGTCTCATTAAGTGTTGGCTGGTATCTTTTGGAAAAAGTAGTGGCCATCTGTTTTCTTAGGCTACTGGGGGGGGGGGGCCCTGTGTGCGGCGAGGGTGCCTGGGAGTCCACATGCAGTGTGCAGACTACCTGACTGTGCAGGCTCCACACACAGACTATCCGGCCACCCCCCTCCTATTGTCCCCTGTCGGTAACTGATGTATTCGCTTTCTTTAGGCTCCAGCTCATATTCTCAGTGATCAGTGTTCTAAGTTGTCAGTAACTGTGGTGCCTGCAGTTTGGACTGGGTAGTCTGTGTGAAGCTAAGCAGGACTGTGTCTGGCCAGTGGTTGGATGGGAGCCCAGTTGTGTTGTTGGTCTGTGATGATCCTGGTGCTTTACTGTAAAGTCTCATTAAGGGTTGGTTGGTATCTTTTGGAAAAAGTAGTGGCCATCTGTTTTCTCAGGCTACTTGGGGGGGGGCCCTGTGTGCGGCGAGGGTGCCTGGGAGTCCACATGCAGTGTGCAGACTACCTGACTGTGCAGGCTCCACACACAGGGAGCTATGGGGGATTTGAACCTGGGTCCCTGGGTTGTGAGGCAGCAGTGCTGATCTCTGTGCTATCCGGCCACCCCCCTCCTATTGTCCCCTGTCGGTAACTGATGTATTTGCTTTCTTTAGGCTCCAGCTCATATTCTCAGTGATCAGTGTTCTAAGTTGTCAGTAACTGTGGTGCCTGTAGTTTGGACTGGGTAGTCTGTGTGAAGCTAAGCAGGACTGTGTCTGGCCAGTGGTTAGTTGGGTTGTTGGTCTGTGATGATCCTGGTGCTTTACTGTAAAGTCTCATTAAGTGTTGGCTGGTATCTTTTGGAAAAAGTAGTGGCCATCTGTTTTCTTAGGCTACTGGGGGGGGGGGGGGGCCCTGTGTGCGGTGAGGGTGCCTGGGAGTCCACATGCAGTGTGCAGACTACCTGACTGTGCAGGCTCCACACACAGGGAGCTATGGGGGATTTGAACCTGGGTCCCTGGGTTGTGAGGCAGCAGTGCTGATCTCTGTGCTATCCGGCCACCCCCATCCTATTGTCCCCTGTCGGTAACTGATGTATTTGCTTTCTTTAGGCTCCAGCTCATATTCTCAGTGATCAGTGTTCTAAGTTGTCAGTAACTGTGGTGCCTGCAGTTTGGACTGGGTAGTCTGTGTGAAGCTAAGCAGGACTGTGTCTGGCCAGTGGTTGGATGGGAGCCCAGTTGTGTTGTTGGTCTGTGATGATCCTGGTGCTTTACTGTAAAGTCTCATTAAGTGTTGGCTGGTATCTTTTGGAAAAAGTAGTGGCCATCTGTTTTCTTAGGCTACTGGGTGGGGGGGGGGGCCCTGTGTGTGGTGAGGGTGCCTGGGAGTCCACATGCAGTGTGCAGACTACCTGACTGTGCAGGCTCCACACACAGGGAGCTATGGGAGATTTGAACCTGGGTCCCTGGGTTGTGAGGCAGCAGTGCTGATCTCTGTGCTATCCAGCCACCCCCCTCCTATTGTCCCCTGTCGGTAACTGATGTATTTGCTTTCTTTAGGCTCCAGCTCATATTCTCAGTGATCAGTGTTCTAAGTTGTCAGTAACTGTGGTGCCTGCAGTTTGGACTGGGTAGTTTGTGTGAAGCTAAGCAGGACTGTGTCTGGCCAGTGGTTGGATGGGAGCCCAGTTGGGTTGTTGGTCTGTGATGATCCTGGTGCTTTACTGTAAAGTCTCATTAAGTGTTGGCTGGTATCTTTTGGAAAAAGTAGTGGCCATCTGTTTTCTTAGGCTACTGGGGGGGGGGGCCCTGTGTGCGGCGAGGGTGCCTGGGAGTCCACATGCAGTGTGCAGACTACCTGACTGTGCAGGCTCCACACACAGACTATCCGGCCACCCCCCTCCTATTGTCCCCTGTCGGTAACTGATGTATTCGCTTTCTTTAGGCTCCAGCTCATATTCTCAGTGATCAGTGTTCTAAGTTGTCAGTAACTGTGGTGCCTGCAGTTTGGACTGGGTAGTCTGTGTGAAGCTAAGCAGGACTGTGTCTGGCCAGTGGTTGGATGGGAGCCCAGTTGTGTTGTTGGTCTGTGATGATCCTGGTGCTTTACTGTAAAGTCTCATTAAGGGTTGGTTGGTATCTTTTGGAAAAAGTAGTGGCCATCTGTTTTCTCAGGCTACTGCAGACTACCTGACTGTGCAGGCTCCACACACAGGGAGCTATGGGGGATTTGAACCTGGGTCCCTGGGTTGTGAGGCAGCAGTGCTGATCTCTGTGCTATCCGGCCACCCCCCTCCTATTGTCCCCTGTCGGTAACTGATGTATTTGCTTTCTTTAGGCTCCAGCTCATATTCTCAGTGATCAGTGTTCTAAGTTGTCAGTAACTGTGGTGCCTGCAGTTTGGACTGGGTAGTTTGTGTGAAGCTAAACAGGACTGTGTCTGGCCAGTGGTTGGATGGGAGCCCAGTTGGGTTGTTGGTCTGTGATGATCCTGGTGCTTTACTGTAAAGTCTCATTAAGTGTTGGCTGGTATCTTTTGGAAAAAGTAGCAGCCATCTGTTTTCTTAGGCTACTGGGGGGGGGCCCTGTGTGCGGTGAGGGTGCCTGGGAGTCCACATGCAGTGTGCAGACTACCTGACTGTGCAGGCTCCACACACAGGGAGTTATGGGGGATTTGAACCTGGGTCCCTGGGTTGTGAGGCAGCAGTGCTGATCTCTGTGCTATCCAGCCACCCCCCTCTTATTGTCCCCTGTCGGTAACTGATGTATTTGCTTTCTTTAGGCTCCAGCTCATATTCTCAGTGATCAGTGTTCTAAGTTGTCAGTAACTGTGGTGCCTGTAGTTTGGACTGGGTAGTCTGTGTGAAGCTAAGCAGGACTGTGTCTGGCCAGTGGTTGGATGGGAGCCCAGTTGGGTTGTTGGTCTGTGATGATCCTGGTGCTTTACTGTAAAGTCTCATTAAGTGTTGGCTGGTATCTTTTGGAAAAAGTAGTGGCCATCTGTTTTCTTAGGCTACTGGGGGGGGGGCCCTGTGTGCGGTGAGGGTGCCTGGGAGTCCACATGCAGTGTGCAGACTACCTGACTGTGCAGGCTCCACACACAGGGAGCTATGGGGGATTTGAACCTGGGTCCCTGGGTTGTGAGGCAGCAGTGCTGATCTCTGTGCTATCCGGCCACCCCCCTCCTATTGTCCCCTGTCGGTAACTGATGTATTTGCTTTCTTTAGGCTCCAGCTCATATTCTCAGTGATCAGTGTTCTAAGTTGTCAGTAACTGTGGTGCCTGCAGTTTGGACTGGGTAGTCTGTGTGAAGCTAAGCAGGACTGTGTCTGGCCAGTGGTTGGATGGGAGCCCAGTTGGGTTGTTGGTCTGTGATGATCCGGGTGCTTTACTGTAAAGTCTCATTAAGTGTTGGCTGGTATCTTTTGGAAAAAGTAGTGGCCATCTGTTTTCTTAGGCTACTGGGGGGGGGGCCCTGTGTGCGGTGAGGGTGCCTGGGAGTCCACATGCAGTGTGCAGACTACCTGACTGTGCAGGCTCCACACACAGGGAGCTATGGGGGATTTGAACCTGGGTCCCTGGGTTGTGAGGCAGCAGTGCTGATCTCTGTGCTATCCGGCCACCCCACTCCTATTGTCCCCTGTCGGTAACTGATGTATTTGCTTTCTTTAGGCTCCAGCTCATATTCTCAGTGATCAGTGTTCTAAGTTGTCAGTAACTGTGGTGCCTGCAGTTTGGACTGGGTAGTCTGTGTGAAGCTAAGCAGGACTGTGTCTGGCCAGTGGTTGGATGGGAGCCCAGTTGGGTTGTTGGTCTGTGATGATCCTGGTGCTTTACTGTAAAGTCTCATTAAGTGTTGGCTGGTATCTTTTGGAAAAAGTAGTGGCCATCTGTTTTCTTAGGCTACTGGGGGGGGGGGGGGGGGGGGGCCCTGTGTGCGGCGAGGGTGCCTGGGAGTCCACATGCAGTGTGCAGACTACCTGACTGTGCAGGCTCCACACACAGGGAGTTATGGGGGATTTGAACCTGGGTCCCTGGGTTGTGAGGCAGCAGTGCTGATCTCTGTGCTATCCAGCCACCCCCCTCCTATTGTCCCCTGTCGGTAACTGATGTATTTGCTTTCTTTAGGCTCCAGCTCATATTCTCAGTGATCAGTGTTCTAAGTTGTCAGTAACTGTGGTGCCTGTAGTTTGGAATGGGTAGTCTGTGTGAAGCTAAGCAGGACTGTGTCTGGCCAGTGGTTGGAGTTGGGTTGTTGGTCTGTGAAGATCCTGGTGCTATCCAATGTATCTACAATGACACTAATTAACTACTTTCCATCTAGTTAGTTAGTACAATGACACTAACTACTTTCATTTTATGTCACTTTACTTGCTCTGTTCCCCCCCCAGTACTGCAAGCGTCTGGCCCTGGATAGGCCACTGCAGTTCTCGCAGGCAGACATGCCCAGAATCCGCAAGCGGATCTACAAGGAGCTCTGTGAATGCAAACTTATTGACTGAGAGTATAGTGATGCCTACAGCCACCCATCTATCTCCTGAAATCATTTGTTGTGGGGGGGGGGGTCCAGAGTCCATGGGATGAAAGCAGGGTTGCCACAATTTTTTTCATTATTATTATTTTTTTATTTTATATTTTTTGCACTCATACATGGGGGGGTGGTTGACGAACTGGCATACCTTGAGGAAACCCCACACTGACACAGGGAGAACATGCAAACTCCACACAGGACCTTGGCAGGGATTTGAACGCTGGTCCTTTAGGTGCAAGGCCCAGTGCTAACCACTGCGCCCCCCCCCCCCCAATCTGCTGACGGGAAAGTTAGAACCTGCTGCCAGCTGCTCGTTACAATGATCACATCCCTGATGGCGACAGCCGACGTCGTCAGATTGGTGCCATTAGGAGCCGTCGTGCTGATTTCCCAAGAGCAAACCGTGTAGCAGCATCAGCGCTGTCGCCTCCCCTCTGACTCCATTCAAACATCCACAGCCGGTTCTCACCCAGCGATGAGTCTCCATGAGTTTAGGCAGGAGTTACGCGCTGGTAAGTAGGAGATCGCTAACAGTACGGTCATTACTTACTTTATTAAAAACTTGAAAGTTCTACTTCTTAAATGTGGGCAAAATTAACTGTGTTAGACATGGAAGGCATAGATTTTATTAATTTACACTGAAAAAAATCCTGTGAGCGGTTAATATATACCGCCCCAGAAGATAGTTCAGAAATGGACCACTGTGCTGATGTATAAGCCTTTCCTAGCTATTTTTAAGTACATCTGTATTTAAATTTATATTTTACTTGAGCTCGTCTTAAACCGTTTCAGGTCAGATGCTTGCCTGCCTTGTGAAGCATTACACAAAGTGCAATGTTGCACCCTCAGATGTGACTTTTGCAGTTTTCCCTTCCACAGTCTGCCTAAGTGCATACCACTGTGGCTTAACAGACTTCCTGGTGTCTAAAGTGAATCTCTCCACAAGCTTATACCAAACACCATGATCCCAGCATGCTTGGTCTGTGAGGCAACACGTTGGAAGGACCGATCCTTAGGAATGAAGGCTGGTAAAAGATGCCATAAATATTTAATCAATGCAGCGTGTTGCACTGAAGCCCAGAGTTGGTGGAGTTGTAATGTGCTGTCTGTTAGGCTTCATTAACCTATTTCCCAGTTAAGGAGGCAGTGACCAAGTAACCCCACCCACCCTGTATGAAAAAGGCAAACATCCATTTAAGGTGACTGACCATTTCATTCCATCTGTTAGCTAATAAAACAGTTTGCAGTGTGTGATCAGTTTGTACAAGCATTTCAAACGTTAGCTGTATTACAATAAAGTGTCCTCAAGTCAGACTCCCTTGGCATTACTTGACTGCAATAGTGCTGAACAATAGTGGGGGGCAGAAATCATAGCGGGGGGGGGGGGGGGGAATCAGGTGGGCCAGTCCCATAGGCTGTGGGCAGTAGTGTCTTAATGTTTAAGGGAAGCGCACTTGTAATCGAAATACTGGTTCGAATCCCCGACCAGCGAGGCACCACTGAGGTACCCTGAGCACGGTACCGCCCCCAAGCACTGCTCCCCGCGTGCCAAATTAGCTGCCCCCTGCTATGTCACATATGTGTTAAATGCAGAGTACACATTTGTCCACTGTATGCTGTGGTGTCAACAACGACCACAGATTATCCAATTCTAAATAATTCACTTGGTGACAAAAATCACACTACAGATTCTACATCTATATATTTTATGATCAGTTTTTAAATGAGCTGTGGCGTTACTAAGACCCAAGATAAGAACGATTTGCCTCCCAACAGCGTATTTCCAGTTGTTCTCATCACACACCTGTATAACAACAGTTTTATGCTACTGCATTTCACTGTGAACACCACATGGATGACAGGCCCACGACGACCCTTATCTAGCCATAAGTGGGATATCTGGCTCATATCTGTGGGCCCTTGAGCGAGGCCCTTAACCCCCAGATCCATGGACACCACTGCAGGTGGCTGCCCCTCAAAGCTTACTTTCACCTACATGTATGTCATGGAGAGCAAGATGGGGTAGGCGAAAGGAACGTCCCCATGGGGATCGATAAAGTATCACCATCATTAAAGCAGACTGCCAGCCACAGTTCTAATGCTGGGTCAGACTCCTGAACCTGGACCCATGAATCACGATCAGGTACAAACCCTAGATCCACATGAATTTTTTAAATAAAGAGAAGATTTTGGGAAAATACTAAAAATGTTTATTTGGTGTGGGGGTGGGGTGCACAATGTTGCAACACAATCAATGGAAATATCAAATTCGTAAATAATGTTTGGAGAAAAGCTGCCTTCAAGATCAATGGGCCTACTGTCCAACATCACAATAATGATAAAAAAAACAGGCTACTGGACCACAGTTCGGTACCAGATATACAGATAAAAAGGCAAGCGATGCCAAAACGGTACGGAAATAAGTCTAACTGAAAGTAAACCAGATTAAAATTTGTGTCTTCCTTCTGGTGCTCTTTGAAGCTGAGTAAGTTTCCCGTATCCACCCCGAGCAGGGTCATAATCTTGCCTGTATTCGTCTCTGACCTGAAGGAGAAAGGCAGTTGTTCGTTTTCGGCACACTTGACTGAATGGGTTTATTAACTTAATGCGATTTATCTCCAGAGTCTAACAGCTACTGCTCTTAGTTTGTGATTACTGATCAACTGAAGAACAACGACCTGTCAGCGTCACGATGCATAAAGGCTGACATCCTGCAAACGAGGTCAACTTACCTGCCCTCCTGACTTGCCCCGTCCATACTGCCTCCCTTCTTTGAAACCCGCGTCCCAGTCTGTCCGGATGATCCTGTCATCCAATCTGGTGCCATTAAGGAACCTCATGGCATTCTCCGCGTCCACCCTGGTGTAGTATCTTTCCGCAGGGTTAAGGCATGTCGGGCACATTGAAACGGCGATCATTCCAGAACCGCGTTAATATGATAGTAAATCAGCGTAAAACTCGAAGGCCCTAAGGACAATGTTTTGGGAATCGAGTCTTTTTCAACCAAACTGCATACAATTCACAACCAAGAGTGAAAACACATTTAAAGACGTACGATACTTCGCTTTGACCAATAATTTATGCGCGATCACATTCAGGATACTCAACGAAGCAGAATCCACATGCCGTTTTCTTCACTTTATCCAGACCAATAATGATCCTTTTCACATCACCACTTTTGGCGAACAACTCGTACACCTGCTCTTCTGTTGTGTAAAAGGACAAATTTCCCACGTACAACGTGCTGCTTTGCTTCAACAGTTTCTCCTGCTCGTAGCGATTCCCCTGGCAAGTAAAAGAAGCAGATAAAATTGCCGCCGTCGCTTAATCTGTTTCATGAAGCACTAAACATATACACTGACATGCACGTTACCCCGAAATCAGATCTTGTATTCAGTATTCCGAAGACATTAAGAAAACACACTCACCTTAAAATGCTGATCTCTATACTGACTTACGTCGATGTAAGAATCGCTGTGTAAAGCGTTCAACTGCGCAGACATATTGTTCACCAAGCACTGATATTCCAAATGAACGTATCCAAAATAAAACCCAAACACTTCCCTCGGGGTTGACCAAGCATGCGCTGCATAAACATTTATTCCTGATTACCGGATATGGTTATGACTATTTCCGGGGATATGCAGTCCGGTCAGTAAATGAGACCGGTGGGAAACAAACAACGCAGCGAATGGAATTTTTGGGGTCACTTTAAATTGGTGGTTAATGCATAATTGTACTTACACTGATAAAACTAACGAATGTGTAATTTATATGAGTGTATCGCAAAATACAATGTGACTCAGGTGTCCTGAAAGCATCATATGGGTAAATATTTGGTATTCCTTTAAAATCACTGACGGTGGTTATATGCTGTGGCAGCAACATAATCTTCGACTGAGGACATTGGATTAGAGGTAATTTTGTAACTAGCGTTGTGCTGAATTATATGTTGGACATTTTAAATATTACTTCTTGTTCCGGTTACTGATACTTTTATGCTCTCAACAGATCGATTAAACATGGTATTAAAGCGCCTTCTGTTTACTTTGCTGAATAACGCTCAAGTGATCGAGAAACTGTCGGAGTCACGTCCGATTAGACGAGCGGCGCAGATTACGGTCTTTGCCGTCACAAAAGCACGTATCGCTGGCAAGGATGCGACGGCAAAACTCCTGCGATCGGACACGCTGCGCCGGATCCGCCAGGAGACAAGTGGGGATATACCGAAAGACCTGGGCGAGATGGGACGGAGAGTCGAAAGACTTCGAAGGACTTTCGTGAACGAGGTTAAAGAAGGAATGAGGGACGCCTCCAAGCAGATAAAAAACAAGGAGAAATAATACCAAATGCACTCTGAAAAGTCAATATTAATAAAACATACTAGTTGTCAAGGTGTGTGCTTTCATGGATATGTACCCATCTGCCTGTTTCGTGAACAGCAATAAAATACATAAAATAAATTTGCTAGTATGGGTTGGATCTTTCCGTGCCGGAAGTGATGGGCGCCACTTGGCGCAGAACCCGGCACAAGATTTTTTACAAGGAATTGCGGTGAATATATACACTCACCTAAAGGATTATTAGGAACACCATACTAATACGGTGTTTGACCCCCTTTCGCCTTCAGAACTGCCTTAATTCTACGTGGCATTGATTCAACAAGGTGCTGAAAGCATTCTTCAGAAATGTTGGCCCATATTGATAGGATAGCATCTTGCAGTTGATGGAGATTTGTGGGATGCATATCCAGGGCACGAAGCTCCCGTTCCACCACATCCCAAAGATGCTCTATTTGGTTGAGATCTGGTGACTGTGGGGGCCATTTTAGTACAGTGAACTCATTGTCATGTTCAAGAAACCAATTTGAAATGATTCGAGCTTTGTGACATGGTGCATTATCCTGCTGGAAGTAGCCATCAGAGGATGGGTACATGGTGGTCATAAAGGGATGGACATGGTCAGAAACAATGCTCAGGTAGGCCGTGGCATTTAAACGATGCCCAATTGGCACTAAGGGGCCTAAAGTGTGCCAAGAAAACATCCCCCACACCATTACACCACCACCACCAGCCTGCACAGTGGTAACAAGGCATGATGGATCCATGTTCTCATTCTGTTTATGCCAAATTCTGACTCTACCATTTGAATGTCTCAACAGAAATCGAGACTCATCAGACCAGGCAACATTTTTCCAGTCTTCAACTGTCCAATTTTGGTGAGCTCGTGCAAATTGTAGCCTCTTTTTCCTATTTGTAGTGGAGATGAGTGGTACCCGGTGGGGTCTTCTGCTGTTGTAGCCCATCCGCCTCAAGGTTGTGCGTGTTGTGGCTTCACAAATGCTTTGCTGCATACCTCGGTTGTAACGAGTGGTTATTTCAGTCAAAGTTGCTCTTCTATCAGCTTGAATCAGTCGGCCCATTCTCCTCTGACCTCTAGCATCAACAAGGCATTTTCGCCCACAGGACTGCCGCATACTGGATGTTTTTCCCTTTGCACACCATTCTTTGTAAACCCTAGAAATGGTTGTGCGTGAAAATCCCAGTAACTGAGCAGATTGTGAAATACTCAGACCGGCCCGTCTGGCACCAACAACCATGCCACACTCAAAATTGCTTAAATCACCTTTCTTTCCCATTCTGACATTCAGTTTGGAGTTCAGGAGATTGTCTTGACCAGGACCACACCCCTAAATGCATTGAAGCAACTGCCATGTGATTGGTTGATTAGATAATTGCATTAATGAGAAATTGAACAGGTGTTCCTAATAATCCTTTAGGTGAGTGTATATATCTACCTGCATCCCGAGAAAATGCATAAAAGATGTGAATAGGTATGGGGCAATGTTAGTGAAATGACACATTAGTCTGATCTACAAAACTGGCAGATAACCTTTATCGTGGACTCGATACAATGATTACAGTGATGACATGGGAGATATTAGGCTAAAAACCTGCTGCTGTTATAGGTACATTCCATTATGCTAGCACAATTTAAATAAGCCCCCAATCTTTTGAATTGTGAAAGGCCAATTCATGGACCAGTTTAAAACAGTTTCCTTTCTAATCCGTACTTTCTTTATGTAGTAGAATGCTAGAGAAACAGTTTTCATTATTTTAATAATTAGTCAATTTACACTGCCCCTTACAAATATCAAATTTGAACAGTATAAATACACTCACTGAATGCAATTTTAGCCTAAATGTTGATTATGTATAGCAGGGCATGCTATCTGTGTAAGCACAGTGCCACCTTGTGGCGAAAAGTAAATGTTGCACTTAAAAAAATCCATATCGAAAAAGTGAAGAAACGGAGAAATGATTTAAATACGTATGCTTTTGTTTGGTTATGAGGATGAATTATTACTTTTAATTGTAATACACTTAGATGAATCTCGTTCCCTTTTGTGTATAATTTCAGGGACAATAGTGTTGATGCTATTAAAACATTGTTACTTAATAGAAAATTCGTACTGGTTTGGAATGGAGATTCAATAAAAGAAAACCGCAATGTCTATAAAGAAATTTCAGATGGTAACAGTGGAAAGTTGATTTTGAAATCCTTTTTAAGGTCACTTGGTGTCATCATCCGATTCATGAGAAACTGTCGGATAAGTTGACGGTCATCTCTGGCATTAGAATATCGCTTCCGCCCTTTACCTGGCTGGTTTCTGGTCATTCCCAGTGTCTCCTGCTTCACCTTATTCTTGTGCTGCTGTCTTAGAAATGTTTTTTTTAAGACAGTGTTTCGCAAACTTTTTTCTCTCGCGGCACACGTCATTAACCATACACAAGTCCAAAATAGCATGTTTTGCTGTTTATTGGGCATTTGCCTATAGGCTACTTACTTCAATGTGAAACGTGGGCTTGTTTGGTTGCACAATGAAGGGATTCTCTCTGGTACTGAGAGGCAAACCCGGGGCTCCTCATCCACGGCTCTCAATTTCTCTCTTTTTGCTTTTGATGAGCAGAAAGCCTGAAAATTTGAGCCCGCACGAGTAGGTAGGAGGAATTCTCATCCCAGTCTGTTCCAATCTCCGTCTGAGATTAATGGATACGCCTTAGCTGCGCTTAACCAACCACTTTCCAAGGGGCCGTCATTTAAGAGTATTTTCATAGTACGGTCCTCCCTCATTTCAACGAGCTGTTGTTAAATTTGCAAAGATAAGTTTCCTGTTAAATTCTTTAATCGGGTCACGGATCCAGTCAAAGTCTTCGGTTAAGGCTGAGGGGAAACAGAAGGCGAATTTCTCTTCAAGTGTTTTTAAATGTTGAGATGACATGACACATGCCAGCTGGAGGCCCACTGGTGGCTTGTCCTGTGTGAACGAGAGGAAACATTTCCACTGTCCCCTGCGCAAAGGCCGAGTTTGGAATGAAATTCTCGGAGTTTGTCTGTGCTGGTTAGGGTGTTTCAGTCCTTGCATGTGCACGTTTAACTCATTCAGATGCTGGAAGACGTCGGCCATGTACGCCAGCTTTTCACATCACTCTCCATCATCAAACAAGCCTAGTTGGGCTTTTCCGTGGCTAAGAAATGTCGCGATTACTCGATCATTTCATAGACGCGAGACAAAACTTTGCCATGGGAGAACTAAAGGTGCGCCCACCTCCTCCTATAAGAGAGCGAACATGTAGCTTTTCAAAGGTCTTGCTATAATGAAGTTGACAGTGTGCAGCCCATCGTGCAGCGCATCAGACAGCTATTTTGGTAACGTCTTAGCCATGAAAGCCTCCTGATGCAAAAAGCAATGCGTTTTCAGTACAGCGGGGTTTTCCTCCTTGCCCTGGTTGATCAATCCCTTCGTTCTCCCCAACATGGCAGCGGCCCATCCGTGCACACACCTGCAGTTTAATCCCCGTTTCACAATATACTCTCACATCCTCACCTATTAATTGGTGCAGAGGGATCACACGTGCACGTGAATCCATAATCCACGTAATCTATACTCCATTGTCTGTTCACCATTTTAATATGCTTTTTGTTCAGCGCCGACAGACAGGGATGGCTCAGCCTCATGGTCAGAAGTTCTTTTCACGTACTGTATGTGTCCATTGTCTATTACTTTTAGTTAGGAATGGCAGTTTGCTAATAGCGGACAACTGTAAGCTATGTTTACTTTTCAATGCAGTTACGCTGTGCTCTGAGCGTGGTGTAATTGGACGCGATTGTAATATGGTTTCCTAAGAGTGACCGATTAGGATGGTGTCAGTTGTTTTTATTAGAATAGTGTAGCTTAGAAATAATGGCATGAAATTTAAATAAAGGCCAAAAAAACCAAAAACGGAATATGGATTTAAATAAGCCCTAAAACCTAACGCTAATCCCAAAACGGTGGAACCGCACATGCGCAGAAATGCTCAGTAGCACGTTTCGATAGGTATCATTGCTCTATGGAACACCGAATGAAAGTCCGCAGGTGTCACAGTGGGTCCTGCCAATCACAAACGCAGATATTGCCGATGAGCTGGGAAGCTGTTAGTATGCTTGTCAGAAGATAAAGAGATACGTACTGTCAAACCCAACTCATGAAAGATCCAGAAGAGGGACTTGACGTAAGATAAAATGTAATGATGATGCACAACTATCCGCTGAAGTTCGGCACTGAATCGCTCGTGATATTAAATTCGGTTTCATATAGTAGGTAAACAATATTCACAATATTCATGTTGACTTCATATTTATTAAACACAGATAAAAAAAAAGGAAACAGATTAACATCAAACCCACTATTCAACCTTCATTTATGGCTATATCATGGAAAATTAATTCGTGTAACCTACATTAATATTGTGATGTATACTCCGTATCTAAGCAGTGAAAACATTTTCTTCCGAAAAACGGTGTCGGTTGTTTGTCGGGCTGAATTGGCATTAAAAAGAAACCCCTCCCTGCCAGCTCGAAGGGCGGGGTCTTCCGAAGGAATATGAACGTAGCACACAGCTGCATGAGAAAGTTGTTTTTTATTATTATTATTATTATTAGCTGTTCTCCTCTTTTGACAAATGGAATGAATCGTATTGGTATTTTATTTACATATTCGAGTCCCAAAGTTATAAAGCGATGATGATGTGGTAACGAAGCAGTCTCATAGAAAACGATCATCTCCAAAAACATAATGTTCAGGGGACCAGGGCAGAGCGCCCCCTGCTGGAAGAATTAAAGACTTCCATTACAAAGCGTGTCTCCAAACTTGTTCCAGTTGCGCACGGTCTCCATATGACAGTAACCTGGCATAGTCCTGCGCGGGACTACTTTTTAACTAGGAACACTTTGCAAGGCTAGGGGGTGCCACCAAGCAGGATCTGCCCCCTCCCTTACTCTAGGTAAGTCCTAGAGTTAAAAACCATGCATGTGACACGAAGAGGCGCACAGATAATTCACATAAAATGGCAGAGATATGAACTAGCTGCCAAGGTTAATCCATTTGTGACGGTCTTGTACCAAATACATTTGCTCTGCCACCACGTTACATTATGTTCTGTTGGGATTATTATTTTACAGTCTCAAAGTTAAAGCATAAGAAGGAAAATAAACAGAAGTAGGTGGTGGTAAAGGAAAGAAAAATATATTCATTTTTTATAGATCCATATATATATGTTTAACAATGTAAAGAAAATATTCCCCATAGCTGTAGTTTTTAAAGTTCAATATAGACTTTTATTATAACAAAATAGGCAGTTTACGGAGGGTTAAATATCTGTTAAAATCTCAGCATACAATAAATTCTTTAGGTTTTTGCATTTTGTTTCCAACTAACCAATGGTCACCATTTCTAAAAATTGCCATTCCTAGATTATGAGTTTTAAAGTATTTTTAAAGAATGTTCCAGAGCACCTAAATGTAATGAAAGCTATCAAAGGTCATAGTGATAAAAGCAGGTTTTAATAAGACACTAGGTTGAAGCTTTAGAAAACCAGCTAGGAAACGCTCTAACATGTAACACACACTGGGTTCTTTAGCATCCGTGCAGTTCGACACAAACAGTGACTCGATGTGGAGGAGAGCGGGGGGGGGGGGGGGGGGGGCAGTGTGCAATGGTACGGTAAAAGAAAACAAGGCTATGACGGATGGATTGCAGTAAAGGACTACGAAAAATACAGATCGGTAGAAATTAGGAGAGAGAGGGCGGGCAGACGAGAAGATAGCTGCATGCTGCTGGAGCGGCAACGTGCAACGTTCTGCTCTGTGTGACTTAAAGTCTGAGACATCTTTCCACTGTCATAAAATTAATCTCAGAGACAGTTGTATATAATGCATCCAAGTAAAATTTTTTTTCCTCCCCAAAAGTCGCCTCCCTTAAACATTAAGGAAATGTACCGTAAAAAAAACCCACATATTGTAGCTGGACAGGCACTGCCCTTAACCCTTAGCAGGAAGCTGTGGTGACCCATAGGAGAACTCAGTCCTGAGGGGACAGCCAGAGTTTAAGGAAGGGGGGGGTGCGTGCTGGGGCCTAGCAAAGGTCGTGACCCCACTGACAAACGCACGGCAAAGGGGCCTGTGGATTTGGAAGCTTGGAGTAAAAGGGGGGGGGGGGCATTAAAACACTGCAGGCCATTAAAAAAATAAATAAAATGGACAGAAAGAGACAGTAGAACTTGAAGCCTCTTCACAATTTCTCTTTGGCTGGCACCCATATGTAGGGCCCAGAGTGCTCCTCCATGACCTGCTTAACTTGCTCGTAAATCTCCTCCAAGGTGTCCCCTTGGATGATGGCTGCAACGGAAGGGGGGGGGGATGCGTTCATTTCATGGGACGATGGACAGAAAACGAGGTGCGAGAAGGAGGACATGATGAAGCTGCTACAGTGACTAAAGGCGCTTTTCCACTGGCGTAGAGGAACCGAGCCGGAACCGAGCCGGATCCGAGCCGTACCGTGAAGAGAAACTAATTACGGCGCGGTTCCAGATCGCTTCGGGTTTCCACGGCAGAAGGGTCGGCTCAGTAAACACGTTGCCGTGTTTTTTGAACGACAGTGACGTAAAACTGAAGAAAACGCTTATTTACTGTTCATCGTGAAATACTATGTCCAATTATAATATATATACATATATATACATATACATATATATACATATACATATACATACACATACACACACTTTTTTACTGTGTGCTAATTTCTGCTAGCAAGTCTGTGAGAATTGTGTCATGCAAATGTCAAACGCTAGCGGAATTAGCATTCATTTCTGTAAATTTGCATTGCGAATCCATTCCGGGCAGCTTGTTCTATAGTACTTTTTTTAAGTAGGAGGTTGGAAATATTCCAGTTCAGAGTTTTCGGGAATGCACTGCGATGTGTGATACTACTAATAATTAGTAATTTATAGAATATACACTTTTCCCTTCAGATAATCCATGCACAGAACACCGGTATGTCCGTGCTTTTCGACCAATCAGATGGTGGTGACGCAGTGCTATGTGAGCGCATTTACGGCTCATATACTTTGTAATGGAAAAGCGCCAGTCGGGTCGGGTACCGCCTTGGTTCTTGGTGGTAGTGGAAAAGCGCTTCGGTTCTCTCAGATGAACGTTGACTTTGGAGCAGACTTCAGAGGCAGCCCACTTACCGGTAAAATATTCCATGAACTCCTGCTCCAGCTTCATGGCCCTGTCGAATGTCTTCTTGCCCTGCTCTTCCGTCAGCCTCTTGTTCATCTCCCTGCGGAGACACCAAAGTCGGAGGTCTGGTTCAAAGGAGTAGTCTGCAGTCCAGCCACACCCCGCACGATGCTCAGAAAACTGCATTTCCCAGCAGCTCTGTCACTCACATGATGTTCTCCACCGATTTCGGTTTGATGAACACGGCGATGGGATACAGCTGGGCATTCTGGAGCCTCTTGATGGCGTTTCCCGACACATCCAGGATGCAGTGCTTGCCCTGCAGAGGTGGCGAGACAAAAACAACTTGATTAAAACTGCAAATGCTCTGAGACACATCGCATAAATATTCACATAAATATTGCTGTCAGCGGTCTACAGACATACTCAAGCTGTGTGCTGTACTTGGCAGGCAGAGTCTTCTTTACCAACCTTATTCACGACACAATCGGGCATGGCGGCTACATTTACATTCATTATAATTTAGCAGACGTTTCTGTCCAAATCGACGTACAAATGAGGCAAATGCCACATTATAAACATACGACTGTCAGAGCGTTGGCTAGGTCTTAAGTGCATTTAGGCTGAGCTTCCAATGAAGGCTCAGCTAGAGCGTAAGCAGTGTAGCGTCAGGCTTTTATAGACTCTGGAGCCCCAGGAGTGCTCTGGTACGTAGGTTCTCACCTTCTCCGCCACCTCACGCACAGACTGGACACTGGTCCCATACAAGTGGTTATTGTACTGGCCCGCCTCGATGAACTTGTGATCCTGGATGTCTTTCTCCATCTGCTCTCTCAAGGCGACAAAGTGATAGTCTCTGCCGTCTACCTCGTATTCTCGCTTTGGTCTGGTCGTGTCTGAAAGAGCCAAGGTTTCCAACCCACTGCAGTTAGATTCAGGTCAAGTGACTAATGATGTTTATTCTGTATGAGCCCAAATCCATTATCCTGATAGAGGGGGTCTGAGCAGTAATGTCTTCTTAAAGGCTAGGCCAATTGGTAACGTTACAGGTGAGTTATGATGCTTTCCTGTGATTGGTGGAAGGCATCTCGAGTGACATCACGAACGACCCCCTTCGGTCTCTAGGAGGCGGCTTCCTCATACTCACGAGGAACGCAGGAGCCGAATTTGTCGGGGAACTCCGAGATCAGGTCATCGTTTATCCTGTCCTTCATGGGTCCCAGAATGATCACGGGCCGGGTGTAGTTCACTGAAGTCAAGAGACACACAAACTCTTACGCTCTCTGCAGTGGTTCAGCTGCATTAAGCAAGGGCAACGTTGAGTTTGACCATCACGTCTATGGCCTTTTTCCACCAGAAGGGCGGCAGTCTCACACGCCTCACCCCTGCTTACCTTCCTGCTGGGTGACTGGCTCGTATGACAGTATGTACTCCTCTTGGCCACCTGGCGCGGTGAAAAGGACAGAGCAAATTCAGGAAGAATGTGGCGAAAGTGTAGCCTTTTCTCATACCATGCAATGGCTGGTGGTTGTTGTTTTTTTAACTTTACTGTTAAAGTGTATGAATCTGTCCTCTGGTCAGATCACTAAGGCGTCGTCTTAAACACGTGCTACCATACTCAGGCGTGTACAGGCCCTGACAGGTGCACTAACCTACATTCCACACATCCTGCTGGATTAAAGACTTGAGTCTGCATAAATATATGTAAGCATCATGCAACACTGTTGCTAGGTGACCGAAATTTCGTTATTTCTTGTGTGCAGTGGATTAGCTCAAAATGTGGATGAGCGAAATGAGATCGGAATGAGTCCCTCGATGGTAAAGTGCAGAAATTCCAACATTCCCATGCATGGAGATGAGCAGGAGAAGGTCCAGAGACCCGCATAGATTGAATCGTCACATGCAAAGTGTCTAGTTCCCCAGTCGTGATGAAATATCAGGTTTTACATGCAGAAACCAGCACATGCAAAAAAAAAATAAAAAATATCTCCACAGTCTTCAAATGGCGTTTTCCCCATAACTAGACACAGTGTGTTTGATTATATATGCGATAATAATAGTGTAATGCTGGAGTTGATTAAATAGCTGCTTCTTTGTCCTCCAACAGTTTTACAGTGTGTTTATAGTTCACTGTTGTTGAATGACATTCACCCTCAATCTCAGCGGAGAGACACTCCGCTCAGTGCATGCTGAGAGTGACAGAGACAGTCACCGTTAAACTCCCCAAAGTGCAGGCCAGGGGAGGGGGCTGGGTGCGAGGTGGGGGACAGTGACACTCAGAGGAGGAGCGTAAAGCGGGGTGAGTGGTGAGTGAGCACTGACAGTGTGGGGCGTGCGGGGCGTGCGAGGCGTGCGGGGCAGGGTTAATGGCGGAGCTGGCAGTTTGGGGCGTGCGGGGCGTGCGAGGCACGGTTAATGGCGGAGCTGGCAGTTTGGGGCGTGCGGGGCGTGCGAGGCATGGTTAATGGCGGAGCTGGCAGTTTGGGGCGGCGTGGGAAGGTAAAAACGGAGCACAGACTTACGGTAGCTACTCTCGCTATCGCTGGCATTAGAAGTGACATGCTCTGAAATTGCAACAGAGGGAAGGTGAGAACCACACAGACACCAACACGTCGCTACACAGACGGCGACAACCGCAGACTGACAGCTTTGCAGACGCGCGGCACGCGAGGAACGCCGGGGTCTGCTGGACACTGAAGTCATGTGATCAGTTAGGACACGACAGAGAGAGGAAAAAAAAGTGAGTTTCCTTGGTTTAAATACAGAAGCTGGAATATTCTAAGGATGGCACAGACTAAATACATAGAAAGACTGGTCTTTACCTGTGATTCGTCCGAATACTGTTATGCACATATTTGAGTTGCAATTACAATGGACAGTCAGACATTGACTGGAAAATTTCAGCTGCTCTCTCAAAGGCACCGGGCCAATGGTGCGTGTTTAGTATCATTTTTTATTTTATTTTCTGTTTTATAACATTGTGTGTCTGTCTTTCTGAACGTGTGTAAAGATAATTATGAAGCACTGGAAAAAAAAAAAAACTTCAAGAATTAGTAGAAGTCACATTCACAGGAAAAACACACTTAATTCACCTTGCCCAGATATATGAGGAAATGAGTTGAAACATGATTGTCGAAACCAGTGACTCCCAACCTGGCCCATGGGGGCCCATGACAGTCCACATGTTTTTGAAACTGTGAGGGACCGTTTCAGGCCCCCGAGGGCCAGGTTGAGAAAGACTGATCCAAACCCTAACAAGGGTAGCATAGTATGAGGTACAGTAACCCTACTCTATACCCAGTGCCAAGTCAATGATATTTTAGGCTAGTTATTCTGGAAAATGCCACAGTACTGTAATTGCTCTTTTTTTTGCCAGACTAGCCTGTAATACATATATGACTGCAGTAATATGAATGCAAGGCTGCATTGTAATCTCAGCGCCTGTCCACAGCCTAAAGTCGGCCCAGACTCTCAATGACCTGCAGGGTAGAACCCTAATTCTCCTTCTCCAGTTCCACCCTGGACTCACTCGCTGGCACATCCTGGGCATTAGCACAGTGTATATGCCGTCTCTGAGCATGCTTTCCTCCAGAGGCCTTCGGGATCACATTCACATCTGTGAACCTTTGCTTAAAGCCCCCCCCCCCCCCCCCCCCGCCCCCCCCCCGTGTGAGGCTGGTGCTCCGTGGTGAGTGTTTGTGGCAGATGGCGGAATGGACCAGATGTGGGGTAGAGTCATGTGGAGCCCAGGAGCTGAATCCCTGAACATGCACGGCTGCGCAGTGATGCACGGCTGCGCAGTAACACACGTCTGCAGCTGCCACAAGGGATTCACCCAGGCGCAACCGCACGTGTTTGGAAATAAACCGTATTAAGATGTACCGTATTTGCCGACGTATAAGACGACTGGGTGTATAAGACGACCCCCCAACAATTCCACTCAAAATATAGAGTTTGTTATATACTCGCTGTATAAGACTACCCCCTCTTCCGCACACCCCTGTGTGCTATTATTGTTACCGGTATTATACCGGTATTACATGAGTGCCATTAGTATTAGTATTAGTGCCATTACAGTACCTGTCATTGTCACCATTGTATGGCCGCAGCGCGACCGCAGCGCCTCCGGCCGCCCCTGCATCTCCTTATGACCGGCACTAGAGCGCATGTGCGCATGTGCGAGCTCTGCGTAGACAAGGGGCGGGCCGGAGCGCCGCTGCTTCCCACCGAGCAGAACGGGCCGGTCACGCCGAAAAGGCTGGCACCCCTGTCTCGCTGCTGATGCTCGCCGCGGCCACGCTGATGATCTGCCGCGGCCACGCCGGATACCACGCGATACTGGATGGTATGTAGAATGAGGTGGGCGGGCATCGGGAGGCCACTATGGGCAGCTATGTCTATCCCAACTGAAGTGCACCCGGCGTATAAGACGACCCCCCCCACCTGGAGGCATGTTTTTCAGGGGGAAAAAGTCGTCTTATACGCCGGCAAATACGGTAAACTGACTGTTTGCTTGTGGGTTTCAGGCCCGTGAATTGCCTGCACGGGTCTGCTGATGTGTACAGCCTGGATGAGGGTCTATGTCACAGATCAGCACCGACACGAGCGAGAAACAGCTCAGTGGTCGGTATCCAGAAGACGAGGTTCAGAGTGTGTGTTAACAAGCCAATGAGGAGGGAACCCGCATGTCTCACAGAATACATGATTAACAAGTGATTTGCGCCCAAAACAGCAGACCAGGCAGCCGATCAGTTCAAGCAAAAATGAAGTCAAGAAACCCCACCCAGATAAGCGAGTAAGAACTGCTAGCAAGCCTAGCATTTCCTCCCAGATGGACCATGTCAGAGCTGCCATATGTCTAGCGCCCCCTGCAGACTGGAGGCTGCGCTCCTCCTCATGTAGCGTAAGCTGACCTGAGACCCAGGAAGACGCAATGGCGAGAGTGACGGTGATTCTCAGATGCTGAGTGGAAGATGGATGCGTTAGGAACTGATGGGTGGAGCATGAAATTAAAAAAAAAAAGGTCTGATCAAACCCAAAATTATTTTCTGACAAACGTAAGGGGTGGAGAGTGAGGAGGCGGAGGAGGTGCCGGAGGAGGTCTGGCGAGAGCTGACTTACTCAGGCCCTTCGATCCCAGGTCGTCTGGGATCTCCTGTGGAGCAGTCAGCAAGCAAACGAGAGAGACAACCACAAAGAGAACATTCGTTACTGGGACACGACACGGGGTGGGGGGGGGGCCCTACCGGCAGACAGAGCCGCTCAGCCGCAACACGCCAAAAGCACTGGTACTGCGGCAAGGGGGCAGAATGCTGGAATGGGGGGGCCGAATTTCCCAAGAGTGGGGACACTGAGGAGGTGTCCATCGCAGGGGTCCTTGGGTGCTGTTGGGCCGTCTGCGGCTGTGCCCGTCGGTACCGCGTCGGCCCCTACATGCTACTTACGGTCAACATCGCTCGTTTCCTGCTCGCCTGGGTCCTTGTTCTTGTAGAAAGTGAACTTTCGGGAAAAGAGATTCTTTTTACGCTTGTCATTGAATGACTGCTGAGGGAGAGAAGGGAAGGCAAAAGAACACAGGAGAAGAGGGTGTCCAATGCTGGCATGAACAAGAAGCCCGGTGACTTCCGGGGGGGCCGACTCTGTCTCCACCTTCAGCAGGGCGACCTCAATGGGTCAGGTTTTACCTTTAATTTAATTACTTAGAGCAACGTTTCCCAACCCGGCCCTCAGAAACCCCCACAAACCGTCCACATTTTTGCTCCCTCCCAGCTCCTCACACATCTATACGAGGTATTCAGTGTGGAAGCTGGGGGGGGGGGGGAGCAAAAATGTGGACGGTCCGGGGGGTCCCTGAGGACTGGGTTGGGAAACACTGATCTCGAGAAACGCATTTTCCTGAAAGAAGTCACACATCCCTGCCATCTTCATACTTTTCAGAGGAAACAGTGATTATTTATGGCCACATTTATATACTAGGACCATTTTAATGTGTCCTGCTGCGGCCTTAAGCTCAGCATCCAGTGCTGCTGCAGGCTCTCAGATATAACCCCGCATGAAGGACCGGTGACAGAGTCAGCTCCGTGCGTGAAATGAACACGGGTTCGATGGAGGATGTCAACAGAGTGCATAACACCTAAAGACAGAATCGACAAAAATGGTGTGGGCTCCACGACCAAGCAGAGCATGTTCATAGGACAAAAGGGGGGGAGGGCGTGGGCAGGGGGGTGGGTGGATAGCAAGAGATGTGGAAGATTCTAGAGGGTGAGGCCAGTCGCCAAAGTCAGGCAGGGATTGGTCAATAGTGTTACGAGGCCCGCCTTTACAAAGCCACATGCAACAGCGACACAGAGGCTAAACAAAGGTCAATCTGCCAAAGCACGTAAATAGAAAGTCACAGTTCACAACAGGAGATGCTCTATAATAAGAGCGCACTTCTACTTCCAAGTTTATATCGGGGCTAAGTGTGACAGGAAGTGTTTTCACATCAGAATGCAATGTGACAGACTGCTCTACATCTGCGCACATTAAGCTGTATTAAAAACCAACTCAGCTCAGACCCTCATCTATATTCATGTAGAGGGAGGAAGCAGCAGGCTTTGCCTTCCCAATCGTACAGCACAGAAATACACCAGCCTGCGAGGGAACCAGAGTACAGGCCGGAGTGGCTGCGGCAGCAAGCCGTCGCATGCCCGCTGCGGCGTCCCAAACATGGTCGCAATAAAAGTGGATGCAGGGGAATTTGGGGATTTCTAGTTTGACTGCAGTTTACTCATTATTTTACTCATTAATCCTGTTATGTATGATTTACTACAGTGAGCTCTTTGGGAAACTCACTGCATTGCCTACATCTACCACTGTTTGCTGTACTGTTGTGCATTTTATAAAAACTTTGACTCGATTTGGATTTTGAAGGTAAAGGGGCGTCATCCCGCCATTGACAGGCCAAGGGCTGAGGGAGACGTCCCAGGATGCCGCATGTCACGGCGGAAAGCGGGGTACAGACAGCGAAAGGAGAGGTGGAAGGGGAGGACATGCGCTCCCGACGGGCACAGGAACCCGGACACGAGGAGGAGGGGAGGGAAGGGTTGGCGTGTGGCAGAGGTATCAATGGCAAGCGTACGTGAGCTCTGGTTCCCGCCGGGCGCGACATGCAGGTGTTTAGCGGGTTGTGTTAGGCCGTGCGGTGCGTTGGCGCCGCTTGAGGCCGCGCCTCCGTGCGGTTAATTCTGATCAGGTGATGGCGCCCCCAACAGGACCGGCGTGGGACAAACCGAGCGGTGTCAACGCGCATGCTGTTAACTCTGACAGTGTTGAGCCAGCGTGACTGATTAGTGCATCTCAACACAACTCCCGGGCGAAGAGCACGAGCTACTTAGCGTGGGACATCGACCATACCCACAATCCCCCACAACATTTCAGCACATTTCTTTACCAAAAGAGCATCACGGTATGACGCGCTTCCTAAGTAATCTCATTCATCCAAAAACTTAATCAGTACATCCTAACACCGTTTTTAATTAGATTTGGTAACCCCTCCCGTTCCTTGTTATGCTAATATCTGCCATCCTCTCTGTCAGCAGCACAGGGAGATGGTTTGCAGATACTCACCGCCTTGTCTCGCGATTTGGAGTTGAACTTGACCGTCTTTAACCGAGCTCTCTCCTTCTTCTCCACCCTACAGCCCAAAAGATGGGGGGGAACAAAGAGCAGTTGAGGTCAGTGTCGTGATGGTTACTGCATATCCTAAATGCCCATAATGTGAGTAATCCTTGGATATTAAACCAAGCCGGCTGAAAAATCCAGCTTCTATGATCCATCACCTCATCTAAAATCACCCAACGCAACTGCTGAGCGAGAAGGAAAATCACGGCTCTGTGAAAAACGACAGCATCTGAAAAAAACCTACAGATGCACAATGAGAACGTCCACACACATTCGGAACATCACACAGTAACAACCTTTTATTACCGAACTGCTCATATTTAAAAGCCAGTTCAGTTCTAGACTTCAAACATCTGTACGAACATCTAGTCCAAAGAGAAAAGCACAGCGGTTAGTGTGACTGAAAAAAGAGAGAAGCACTGACTGGCAGGGGGGACCTGGGATGACCTCCGACGACATGAAAGAGCGTGCAGCTGTTTCTGCTCGCATCAAAGCTCACACCAGCTTGGGACAGGCACACATTACACTACAATGGTACTGCGGTCTCCACGGTAACCGCCTCACATCAACCAAGGCTATTACCTGAATTTCAAAGGCTATCGGCCTCATGCTGAGATTCATTTAAGTACGGATCTCTGCTAAATACCTAATTATGCAACTGCAAAAAAACCCGTAGTACTAAACTGATAATTTAGCAAAATTAACCCAATGTATTGGGTTAATTCAACAGTATTCGGTAATACTTCATGTACAAAACAGCATGTGATTTAAAGGGCTTTGTCATTCATGTTCTAATTCTGCTGCAGTGTCATGACACACGGCTGGGTGAAGGAAGTGGGGTCACATGACAGGGCATCATCGACCCGGACGAAAATGGAAGGGAAATCTGACACCGGGGAGCACAAAAGGGGCTTGAATTCCGAGGAAGAGCGCAAGTAACTCAACACGAGGAGCCACGTTAAATATTTAAAGCCCACTGGGTGGAACCTTGGTCTAGGTACAGAGCCGCAGTGGCTCATGGGTAATCTGACGCTTGCGCTGCAAACGATAAATAGGTATCTTCCCGTCGCATTCTGAAGCGCATTCCCTGCAAGATTTCACTCATACCTCAGAAGTCGCTGACATAGTGAACAACATTTTCCTTACTTAACAGGAATAAATTAGACCCTGGTCAAGTATTTTTAGTTAAACCATTTTTAAAAATGACTTTAAATATTAATAACAGCTTCAATACACAAAACCTTATTCTGTTCTCCTGAGTCCACTGGAATATTTCTTGCTTAATGGAGTTAAAGTCTCATTTAAAAGCAGGTTTGTCCGCCATCATGGCTGTGGGGGCTTTGCTGTTTACCCCAAGACTGCAACAGATAGCAGGCTGGAACTTCAGCCACCATTTAATGTCTTGGGTTTCTCCTCCGTTTCTCCTCGGTCAGTCAACTGGACTTCAGGTCAGCTTCAATGTGTCCACAGTGATCGTGTCCGAGTTCAGGGGCTGCATCCTTCGACGGACGCGGTCTACGAAGGACGCGGTCTACGAAGGAGTGGCCTTTACAGGCTGCGTTCCTCGAAGGTCGAACAGAAAGCGTGGTCAAATGGGACGGTCTGGCCTACGCATTATTTCCTATTTGCGTCACCAGCTGAGGCCCTTGAGTCATGAAGCCACACTTCTATTGCCTGGCCGGGACATGCCCACTTCACCTCTGTGCAATGAATCCTGGGATCTGTAGGCACTGGACAGATCCTTCACGAGGACACATTTCTACACTGCATTTGAAGGGGCCTTCGAATGCTCTTGTCGCACCGCCGTGACGATTTCTGTCTACAAAAGCAGCCTTAGCAAGGCGCAGCACAGCCCCTGAATGCAGGGGTGGGGTGTGGCGGGGGGGGGGTCAGTGCACGGCTGGGTGTGGGCGGGGCTGACCTTCGCTTGCTGGGAATGACGCCTATCTCCTCCACCTCCCCGTCGGGGGTGACCTGCCGCGCCTGCCACCACTCGTCGTCGGAGGCGTTCACCACGTGCAGGATGTCCCCGAACTTGAAGTCCAGGCCTTGGCTGGGGAGCCCGGAGTCTTTCGTCTTGTCATAGTCAAACAACGCTCTGTAAACGGGGAGAGAACAAACAAGGGGGGAAACACCCAGCGGTTATGAGGCACAGCCATGCACACAGTGCATTTCTCAGGCGGAAATGAAAGTGCACCACGCATGTATCAGGACGGTACTATTCTGCAGAAAACGCGTCATTTTTAACATTAAAACCGAGATGCCTGAAGCCTGAAATAATTACAGATGATAAAATATACTTTAAAATGCAAAAACAAAACAAGAGCACGAGCTATCCCCAGAAGACAAGGGTCACACATTCAGACATCTGTACCCCAAGCAGCAGAAAATTAAAGAGGAAAAAAAAAAAACATCACCAAGTCATGACTGTTGTGGAACACTGGTTTTAAAAACATTATTGGGTTAAATCAGCCGCCAGGACATAAGAGGGTCTATGGCATGCAGAACCACAAGCCTGTTCAGCTAAAACTGCAGGAAGTCAGGCTGAAGGGAACGCGGAACATGCAGGCAAGGTGTGCAACACTCAGACCTCCGGCTAACATCCTTTAATGTAATCCACATGACTAAAGTGTAAACGTAGACTTGTGGGGACACATGAACCGGCATCAACGGTATGTAAAGCAACGATGCCGCAATGTGGAACGTTCGGCCAATACCAAAAACCGATAAATTCCACCTAACATTACCGATATTGATTACCGGCTGATCTCTAAGCTTCACACACCTGTAGTAAAACCGACGTCGGTGATGTTCCTTCTTAAGATCTCGTGAATCTGTGTAGCAGCCACATCGTATAACTCAGCCAGTGAGACATCAGCGGAGTAGCATCGACCTGGGAGACTGTAGCGAGGTCCTAAGCGCCGAATCAGCCGACGAAATCCCTCGTCCTCCACTACGGAAAATGCCCGACTGTCCGATGTAATTGTTTTCCTTATTTCAGTCATGTCTAACTCTGGTGCTGCTAACTTTGAATATTGAACCATATCTAGACACTGGACAGCAATAGCGAGCAAATCTGACCCATCGGCAGATACCCAGGTCAGCTGATATTTTGTGAATCTCTACTATATACCCCTTTAAACTTTAATCACTTACAGCAGCGTTAGGAAGCCAGTTCCATTATAATAAGCTGTAGCAGAGGACAAGCTTGAAAATACCTTGTGAAATCAGCAAAAAACAGCACAGACGTTATCCCTGCCCACCCAAGGACAGTCACTGGACACTGGTTTCCTGGATATAACATACGGGTTCACATCTCACGGCAGAGCAGTTTAAGTTCTATTAAACGAATCATATCTACTCTTTATCCTTCAGTTCAGATGCAGCATGGGGCTGCATGAAGCCAGGGGCCTCCGTTTCCCAGGAGACACATGACCCCCCCCTCCCCGAGAGGTTTCGGCCCCTGCTGGCCTTACGACCGTAATTCTTGATCACTCGCACCAATGTGGAATCGGAGGGGGGCAGAGTGAAAATGACCCTAAAAACTAGTGCATCAAGCACAACCCCCCAAACCCAAATTTCGGACAGACTCAGGTCTGGACTGCTGACCCGTACAGAACGGAGCTGTTGAAGGCGAACAGATTAAGACTCACGCTCAGAGGAAAAGCTTTAATTTGGATTTGATCAGCAGAGGTGAACAGAAGCACAGAGAAGTAAACACCACGCAAGGAAGGGGTGGGGAAATATATACGTATTTTCTCGTCATTTCAGATATAGCTGACATTTAGAAACCAAATAATTATTTAGGGTGGGGAGGAGGCGTATTTATGTCAGCGAGCCGTCTTCGGAGAAGCATCTGACCATTTGACATTAAGAACAGGCTGTGCGGATTAGAACTTTAAGGAGATTTCAAATTTTTCCATTCCCGTAAGACGACAGAAATTCGTATATGTTTCGCGGCGATTTCTCCAGCATCGAGGGGTGTGAAGCCAGGACGGCTCGGGAGAGAGGCTCCCGCTTTCATTCCAGTTTGCGGTATTACAGAGGATGATATTCTGAAATGCCGTAACGCTCCTGGCTCTAAATGAAACTATACTGGATCCACTCTGAGGTCACCAGCCTCCAAAAAAAGTAATACATATCAGAACACTTCAGCAAGCTGACCAGGCTGCATCACCTCAGCCGTGAGCGATAGTGAAAAACAGCGGACAGCTACACGTGTATGAATTATTCATTTTGTACGTAGCGGATCACAGGCAGGGTTCCTGCGGAGACGACTCATTTTCTGGCAGACAAAAGGCCTGATGTGACAAGTTGACAAAGGAGATCACACGTCATGTCAAATCTTCTCTGCAATATGTGAAGCTTTGTAAACAGGCAACTGCAGATAACAGAAAAAAATTCTTAAAGGGTATTAAAAAAAAAAAACACAAGCACTTGTAATGAGGCGACGGGCCAAGCTTCTCCTCGTGGCTGAAGGTCTTTCGGAAAGAGCCGGAAATAGGTTGGAGAGAGACGGAGCGACGGAGAACGAGCGCTGTGTTTCTGAACGACGTCTCTGCACAAGTGCATGAATGAAGAGCATTTGAAATGAAAGTGTCCTTGAGACCAGTGGAAAAAAAGCGGATGTCCAGAGCGAAACAGGAGGGAAAGGAGGCAGGGCAGAGTGGGTACTACTGAGGCGTGGCCATAAGTGACGGGGGGGGGGGGGAAACCACGCGGTAAGGGGTTTACTGAATCACTGACCGAAGAAGGGCGACTCATCAACATTTGTATGGCTTCTCTCACCATTTATAGCAACAGACACCTATGCAGTCAATCCCGTCCAGATCCCTGAGCTGAATGAGCGACAGCTCTGGCCCAGTTCCATACTGTGAAGCACACCTATCATATAAAGGTGTCAGGTGAACAAACTGCATAATGGACAAGCAGTGACATCACAGTGATGCGGGCGCCTTTGACGGTCTGGGTCAGCCGCGTTTCGGACACGTCTTACCTCATGAACCACGTGCCGCCTTAATGACAGAAAGTACCAGAACAGGGAAGATGGAGATGGAAGCCTAACAAACCAGGGCTTGTGTCTGAGTGGTGCCACAGAGCCCGCAGCTGGACCGGCAGACGCCTGACTGGCTACTGCTAATTTGTTATGCTCTAGATCAGTGTTTCCCAATCCGGTCCTCGGGGACCCACAGTCGGTCCATGTTTTTGCTCCCTCCGAGCTTCCTACCAGACAGTCAACATTATTGCTCCCACCCAGCTCCTGCTAGGAGGGAGCAAAAACATGGACTGTCTGTGGGTCCCCAAGGACCGGATAAGGATACACTGCTTTAGATACATTTTTCAGTTTTCGAAATTGGCAGGGATCGGGGTAAGTTCTCTCACCTGACATATAAGGACCTCTTCTGGTTGGTCCGCAGCGAGCCGGACCCGGAGCTGATGCTGCTGTTCATCATCTGCTCCCGAAGGTCATGGATTTTGGCCTCGAACCGGCTGTATTCTGCAAATAATGGGGGGGGGGATGTGGGGGGGGAGCACAAATAAATATGAGGCACGGAAGAGAACCGAAAGGGTTAAAACACCCCCAACACGCGCACCCCCCAACCCCCACGGTCCTGGAGGGGATCAGGAGACCCAGCTGCTTCACCCCCCCCCCGCACCCTGTGCTCAGTGCACATGGACTGGACCAAAACAGCAGGACGAAGCCAAATTCACAAAGCTCACCAGCAGCTTCCGCTGGTCCGAGACGCCCACGTCTGATGGAGAAAACGACCGACAACACACACGAGGAGGGGGGGGGGGGCAATTCTATTACATTGATGATACTGATGATCCTGATGCGAGGGGAGAGTCCCTTCATAGATCCGGACAAACATACAGGAAACCCGCACATGAGGATGTGGGATCACGCTCATCCGGCATCTCCCAGCTCTCCACTCGGGCGTGACGACAACTCTGTAGGTCACGGAAGCACAGAACCGTTCACGGCTCACCAAATCCAGGAAACGTCCCTGGCCAAGTCCGGTGGACCGGACATGAGACCAAATCGGCATCAAAAAAGGAGGGAAACGACAGAAAATGCCGAAAAAGGACTTTAAGGTCACTTTGATACACTCAACGCTGAGTGTTCGATAGCCAGTGTTTCTCCGATCAGCCTAACGTGTGGTGACGCCCCCCATGTGACAGAATAAGCAGAGAACAGTGCGCTAATGAACCGAGCCGCTGGATCGCTCCCCGTTAAACTCCAGCACTCGCGGCATTCCTCCGGCCGCCAGAGTGCCACTATTCACCGGACCACCGCAAAGTAAGCGGAGAAGCAGCCTGCAAACCGACGCTGTCATTAAGAACACAAACCCGCTGGATCCCCCCCCCCCCTCCCCAGTTCTGCCTCCCCCCCCGTCCCTCTGAACGGCGCTCCGTACTCACAGGGCTCCTGTTAGGACGCACTGGCTGCACTCTGTCGGACCGCTCTGTCGCACTCCGTGTGTGCGCGTGTTTGCCGTGCGCGTGTAAGCGCCCTGCACCTCAGCCGTGTGACGTGTCCCGATGCTGCCTGGCGCCCTGCTTGTCCCCGAGAACCTCCAGAAGAGCCGTGTGACAGACAGACGCTGAGGGGACCTCACCGTGGAGAGCCCGCCCTCTGCAACCTCCCCCCCCCCAGCAGCAACCTCTATTCAAGGCAACACGCTCCAGGACAGCACACTTATACTCCGTCCAACAGTACCAAAAAAAAAAAAAACACACATACACACGTGCTCTTTATCTATCTCTCTCTCTCTCCCTCACTCCCCCCCTCTCCCACACACACACACAGACACAGACACACGCAAATGGCAGGGAAAAAGGACAAGCAGTGCTCCACTATAGCCCCGGTGTTGTGTTACACCCGATATCCATTTCACATCGGTTCCTCCTGTCCTTCGTCTGACGCTCTTCGTCGCTCACTTAATTACCCGACCGAGAAGCTTAACTACCACCGCCGACCTGCACCCCCTGGGTAAACTCGCACGTCTTCTGCAGATTTTAACTTAGGGAGGGGGCCAGGAGCTGCTTTCATTAGCATTTAGAGCTTGGTGTTCTCCAGCGGGTCATGAGAGAGCAAGGTTGGGCTCCGGGGAAGGCAGGAGGAGAGCAACCGGTGAGACCCAGGCATCCCCCCCCACCCCCAACCAGCCCATCAGCCATCATGCGCTCTGTCTCCGTCTCCAGGGTACAGCTAGCTCACGCTCGGTAATATAGGGAGAGCAGAATTATTAATCGGCATCGTCCTTTTTAACTCGGGTAAACAACATTCTCAGGAGGAGCAGAGACCTTCTAAACACAGGGGGTGGGATGCGGGGGTGGGGGTCCCAAAAAGCATAGAACCTTTCCGGCATATTCTGTTACACAGAAGCGGGGTTTCATGGATGTTAAAAAAGAAAAGGAAAAAACACATGCATATTAAGCAGTGGAAACCCCGCTTCATGCAGTACTCTAATGGGACCGACGGAGGCGGGAAAAGGTCACGGAGCGTCGTGGGGGCAATGTGCCAGTCACCAGCCGCTGACGGACACCGGCGCTCAGCCCGTCCGCCAGCCCGAAGCGTCTGACAGCGCCTATTCCCTGCTACGGTTCGGGGACACACAGGAAGAGCACAGGCACCGAATCCCCGAAAATCCACCAGGAGCCGATTGCGGCGTGGATGAGGGCGGGTCCGGCCGCCCGCGACCCGATCCCTGACCGCCGCAAAGACAGGGGAGGCCATGGAAGGCCTCCAGCAGCAGGCGCCGATTGCGGTGTGGGTGAGGGCGGGTCCGGCCGCCCGCGACCCGATCCCTGACCGCCGCAAAGACAGGGGAGGCCATGGAAGGCCTGCAGCAGCAGGCGCCACAGTAAGCGATCAGGACGAGGGACGTTCACCGGATGCCGGCTCTGGCGTCATTTCTCCTGTCGGTTTAATTAAAGTGGCAGTGATTAAATAATAATTCAGTCAACAGGGCTGCAGGCTTCACGCTGGGTCCCATAAGGGCACCAGGAAGCCACAGTGCTGCAGCCACAGGGCCTGGGGCACAGTGTGTGCGCACACGTGCGATCGCACGTATGCGTGTGTTCAGCACGCTCCGTTTGCTATCTGGGTATCTCCCCTAGGGAGGACGACAAAGCGGTGTTCTTGCACATTTCGGGACGTGGGGTGAAGAGACACCCAGTGAGGCGAGAGCAGCCCTGGTGCCCTGAAGGGGGGGGGAAGGGGGAAAGAAACACCCCGATCACGCGTGCTAGTCCCTCGGTAAGGGGGGGCTTTCTGCACAGCACTCAGCCTGCCAGGGCCCATGAAAGTCCCTTAAATACTGCCTACGTTAAAAAATACAACGGGAACCTCAACACTAGAAAAACCCACTCCAGCTGCAGCATAGCTCTCCCAGGGTGTGAACTGCAGCCTCAGCTTAAATATGTACTCATGGCTCACTGGGGGTGGGGGGGCAGGTTCCACTGGTCAAACAGTTACAAGCTACAAAGCAGCCACAACATTTCATTATTCGGCTAATGTCGGCAGCACGTGTCAAATGGCAGCTAAACATCACTATGTTTTCACAGGCGCGAGGGTGGGGAGTCAGGGTGGCGGGGGGCGGGCGCGAGGGTGGGGAGTCAGGGTGGCGGGGGGCGGGCGCGAGGGTGGGGAGTCAGGGCGGCGGGCGCGAGGGTGGGGAGTCAGGGTGGCGGGGGGCGGGCGCGAGGATGGGGAGTCAGGGTGGCGGGGTGCGGGCGCGAGGGTGGGGAGTCAGGGCAGCGGGCACGAGGATAGGGAGTCAGGGCGGCGGGGGGCGGGCGCGAGGATGGGGAGTCAGGGTGGCGGGGGGTGGGCGCGAGGGTGGGGAGTCAGGGTGGCGGGGGGTGGGCGCGAGGGTGGGGAGTCAGAGCGTAGTGTCAGGGGAGCTGAGCCACAAATAAGGCCTGTCTGCTGCACAGAGGTGGGCTGCACTCCTCACTCTGGAACAATGGGTACTACACCGCAAAGGATGAGACAGAGCCATTGTCTCCCATGGTCAGCGGCAGGAGCAAGCAGGGGCCGGGTTCTGAGGAGCACGTCCACTCTCAAATGTCAGCATCGAGCGCTGGAAATGTCGGAGACGCCCCACTCCGCATATGCGGTGATGCTCTTACGGATTTCCTCCCCTGGGGCGCGGGGGCATGGCTGTCCACAGCGCCACCGGAAGGTCTGTAATCTGCGCTCAGCACCTCCCCGGAGTCCAAACTTCAAAGCTGACAGGATCCGCGTGACTCGGGCTCCGTTCCGGGCCTGGTGTCATTGCACCTTGATTCATCCCAGTCACATGACGCCTCCATATTTAGAAAGAAAGGCCCATCTGTCTCATCTGCGCCCAGTTCGTACGCGATGCCTCTCACGAGGTTGCCGACGGGGTGACGGCATGCCGCGGCGTTAGTGTTAGCCGCAGGAAGTTAGCATGCACCCGCTCACATATCCCACTGGGCGCAGGGCGAGACTCCCCCGCAGTGCTAATGCTAATGGCCAGTCCCCAGGCTGTCATGGCGATGGCTTCTTGGGGGGGGGGGGGGGGGGGGGACGCGAAACGCAGAGCCTGCCACCTCTCGGTTTTAGCGTTGACAGCTCGCACTTTTCTGATCAAAGTGGCGGCGTGTGCCCTCCCCCCCCAAAACAGGAAGCTCGCGGTGCTTATGCAGGTGACGGATTCACACGCCTTGCTTTCCCATTTGCCTGCCCCCCCCCCCCATTCTCCTTAAACCCTTAAGCCCGATTTAATCACACTGTCGCATCCCTTCAGCACCGGGAGCCTGCACCAGGCCCGGATACTGGTTTAAATTCAGAGCCGTGTAAATAACCGCATGAAGACTCATTTCTCCCCCATGCATAATGGAGCGGGGGGGTCAAGCACGAGTTGCCCAGGCCATATCTGCTGCCATTGACCGGGGGGGCAAGGGGGGTTTACATCTGTCGCCATTGGGCTTACACTAAGCGTGAGTCACAGAAACCGAGGTACCGAAACTGACCAGTGCCAGTGACCAGCACCAGTGACCAGTGCCAGTGACCAGCACCAGTGACCAGTGCCAGTGACCAGCGCCAGTGACCAGCGCCAGGGCCTGCATTTGGGCTACTGCTGCAGAAAAACCAGTTAAGACACAAGGACACACGGTCTGGGTTTCGGACCCACATTTGAGTGTTTTTAAAGCAACCTCGTAAATTAACGGGGGCAAAAAGCAAAAATGCCCCAAGAAATCTCAGAATGCCCCTAAAAGCTGTGATTTAGGGGCAAAAATGTTTGTTACCAGTAAAACCCAGACCCTAATCCTACATTAACCCATCATTTTATTTCTATTAATTTAATTTCCATCTTTAACACTGAAAAAGCACTGTTGTTCACACTACAGAGGTACATAACTTTATGTAACATGCAGCTGTAACTACATACTACTACGTAATGCTGTTACCTGCCAGAAGCCAATTTTATTTTTTAATTAAGACATATATCCAAAAATAAATAAGCTGAACTCTGGAAGGGGCGTGGCTACACATCGCCCGTTTACCCATGGTTCCCCACACACCCATCGACAACGTTTACAGTTGCCTAGAGCAGAATACTGAATTTTCACAGTATATCAAAACATTTCCAAAACAAGATGTAGGATAACAATACCGTTTATATTGGTACTTTTATGTGCTAAAGCCAACAGTATTCCTTCCTGGAGGTAAACGACGTGAGAGCTTCTGTTGTCATGTTGCACAGACTCCCAGAGTTCACAGCTGAATATCAAACCGTTCAGTAATAATCACACGGGGTAGCTGATGGAGACAAAGGATAACCAGTACTTGTTTCATTTAGTTTTATAACATTGCTGAACAGTTCATAGGTTAATTATATCAAAATCTGCAACATTTGTTTTACTCTGGCGAAGTAAACAGTTTGCATTTACAGCTCTAAAAACACTGTTTAACACAGTTTAAAAAAAGGCATTAATACTGTCTGGTCAGTACTATATGTATTTTAATTTAGGCTTATTTCACATCAAAAACTAACGTCATATAATAATAATTGCATGCATTTTTAAAAAGTGTTTCCAAAATTTCGGAAATGCCCTCATTTTTTAAACAGTGGGGGCAAAAGTTGCCCCCCAAAAATTTGTAAAATTTCATATACTGATCTAAATGGACGTACAATTAGGGCGGCATGATACCACATCGTGATACAATCGCAATTATATGGCACATGCAGAATAATCACCAGGGCTTTAGATGACGGGCGTAAATGTGTGTTTGGATGCTGGCTTTTCAGTACTATAAGGATGCTTACTTACGCCTTCAATAGGTAAGCAGATTAGTAATGCACGTAAATATTACTGAGAGTTGTACTGTAACGCCCAGAAGTTACCGATCCGTATAAATTTGGCGTATTCTTACACTTATTACATTCGGTTATCAGAGCGCCACATGCTACTGTTTTGGTATCATGGAAGCAATAAGCACTAGAGTGGCGGTGAATTAGGGGACGGATCAAGAGGCATGATATCTTTTGAAAGATGGGATATGGTGGATAAACAAGGCAAAAAGATATCGATGGTGTGACGGTACTTTTTGCAGTTCAAAGTCAGACATGTTCATTAAACATAAGGATACGCCGAATTCATACAGATTACTAACTTTTGGGCATCAGAATGCGCTTCTCATTGATGTTTTATGTGCGCTACTAATTTGCTTAACAAATTGTGGGGGTAAGTAAATGTCCATATAGGACCGAAAACCTGGTGCCTGGACGAATGTTTACGGGCATCATCTGAAGCGCTGGTGATTACTGCGCATGCGGCATATAATCGAGACCTTGGGCATCCCTAACTTGCATTATAATTCATGCAACTTAACTGCCTTGTTTAACAGTATGACAGAATGGCTCCTCAATGTCAAACCACTGCCTTCAGGTAGACAGGAGCTGCTAACTGCAGTGTCACCTGCTGCCCAGAGATACTTTAACGTGTCCCTTTCCGAATGTGCCATCGAAGCTAACGGCTAGCAGCGATTTCCCCGGTGAAGCTTAGCTGGCAAAACTAGCGAGCACGACGGAGCGTCCGCGGAGAGCACAAGGTCAGCCCAGCAGTCACAGATGGCAGCCCTGCTCCCATAGTGCTGTGCATCTGTGTTCCCATCACAGGCCCAGGCCTGCCCTGACATCACTTCCTCAAGTGAAGGAGGGCCATTTATGGTAAGCGGCACTCATTACACAACAGTCAGGGAGGGTGGGGATGGAGTTGGGGCTGAGCAGGGAGCACAATATCAACATATCTTATTGTTAATTATTCCTAATTATCAAAAAAAAAAAACTCAACTCGCCAGCCACCAGCCTGAAATGAGTCGAGCGATGTCATGTTGTCACGCAACATTACGATGCAGGTTGCAAAGCTTTTCCAGCCTTTTACATGGTTTAAATGGCGATGCACTGAAACATCAATAATAAGGTAATAACATAATAAACGGTGCCCCCCCGAGCACAGAAACAGATTTCTAGGTCATACTTACCAACTTAAAATAAAGTGAATTTATTTTCTGTTTCGTATATAAAGATGAAGTTAGGTAGGAAATAATAACAGCTACGTGTTAAAATCAACACGTAGCTGAAATGCCAGTTGTTTTTCTGAAAAGCAACAGCGACACCTATAGGTACGTGAAAGGATTGCATTGAATGTTGCATACATTAACAGACGCTCCACGACTTCCAATGGGGTAACGTTCTGATGAACCCATCATCAGCTGAAAATATCGTAAATGCAACACACTTGGGCATTTAGTAGGCATAATGGGCCATAATGGGGTTAAAATAGAAAAAAAATGTCGTCAGACACTTTATGTGATGTTTACGCTCACAATCGCTACTGTAAGCATCATTGGGTGTATGCTGCTGTCATCTGGCATTGATAGAAAGTATCGTACCGCATACTGCTAGCCAGGGAACAGACCGAAATTCAAAGTATGCTCCATTCATACAAACTGGCAACTCTCGCTGAGCTGAGACTGCGCAGGACACGTCGTACGTCTTTATGATCAAGTGTTTGGGCGGCGGCCGTGAACCGCTGCCAATGTCAGAAAAGACAGTGGCTAAATACTTTGATTAGAACCACACAGGGCGTGCGTCTGATTAGGCTACAGATTAGGGTTACGAAAGACCGTTACGAAAGAGCGAGATGGCTAAGCGGTGCTGGTTTGGCACGCTGCACATAAGTAACTTATTTTCATCGCTTGCTATTTCGGTCAAACGCTCGAGCAGCTCGTAAGCGGGAAAGGTTGGCTGACGGAGCTACAACTGAAAACACGGGGCAGGGTGTCCGCATGGGATTGTGTCTATATTTACAGGGTCACATTAAATCATGCAGACGGGGTGACTGTTCCCGTGCGTCATCAGAGTCACGAGGAAAACCCTCCTCCTCACTGATCAGGGGTGGAACAGCAGAGCAAATCAGCCCTATTTCCATTAAAAACAGAACTATGCCTCTCGATTACTTATCCACTAAATCAGCCGCGAGACATTAGGAGCCTTTCACCCTTACAGGTGTGGCTGGCAGCTGGAACACAACCAGCACAACAGGAAGCCAAAGAAGCCACTTCTGTCTTCGAGAAAATGTTTACATGTGTTTCTCAAGACTCTAATATTCCACTTCGGTAGTGCTTTTACAGCAACCGCGCTAATTACGAACGTACGTTTCAGCAATCGGTTGTGACTTGAGCTCCACGAAGAATCTACAGGGGTGACATGAAAGCTTACGTGCATCTGCAAACCCCATGCAACCTGAAGGAGCAATAGGACCTGCCAAAATCCAAGGAAACTGGTGGGCAAATCCGCTAGAGGCTTATAAAAAGACGCGTGGCCGAAATTCGGACCAAAGGTACTTCTACTAAAATCGGTGATCTCTGCAATCGGCATATTTTAGGTTCACTTAAGTTCTGAGTAGTAATGGTGAAATGAAGCTTCATGAATTATTTCCTGCATTTTCTGACCCTACTAGATATTGCTCACCATTTATGAAAGGACTTAAATGCCCAAAAGCAAACCAAGAGCACCATCTAGTGGGGTCAAAAAATACAGCAAATGGTTCATTCGCACATTACTAGCTCTGAGTTTAATCAAGCCAATACCGAGGTCTACTGTTCACATAGTTGCTATGACAGCAGAGTTGACAGACATATCATACACACGGACTCCTTCTGCACATGCTTCAGGATTTACTGGGTACGCAGGGTAAAGAAGGTCAATAAGCAGCCAATCAGGGACAGGGAGAGTCCAGCCAGGCGGCAGGGAGGGGCCTACAGTGACATCAGCACTACTGGCTGTGAGGGGGTAAAGGGACAGCCTCACTGGGTCCTAAACGGAACTTTGTCAGTGAGAGAGGCCCTCCGGTGCATACAGTCAAAACCTCTGGAGATCCTACTGCACCATGAGTTAGCCCAGCTCACTGCCTCTGTACAGCATACAGGCTACACACACTGAGCATGCTCAGTGAAGACAGCACCTTGCCATCTGGACTGAGAAAATATGGAAACGTCGCCGGCTCGTGCCGTCCCTGGCCGACGCATTTCGTGTCTATTTCCAGCTGAGGAGAGCGGCTCTCACAAGCTCTCGGCTGCACGCTCTCGCACATCGTAGGTGTCATCGCTTAATGCCGGGCGCTGACAGGAAATCGGAGTACGCCACACCTTCATGGAATGCTGCCTCCCGCCAATTGAGCTGAGCTGCGAGGGTTAAGAGTTGACGCTTGCCTCGGAGACTAAGTCGAACTCACCCTCGGGTCTGTACTGCGCCACGATGGTAACTGTCTGACCCGCGTTCTTCAGCGCAGCTGCGGCCTGCTCGTGGGTGGCGCTGCGGAGGTCCACCCCGTTAACCTGCAGTCACATGACCACAGAAACATTACAGGAGACCCTAGGTGAATACAGCTTAGGAACTGAGATTTTTTCAGTTCATCTTAAGTCAGACATTATCACCGACCAAGGAATATTTAAGTAACAGGCGTAAAATCTTTACTTGACCTCCGGCTGTAAATAATGACAACTGTTTGCTGCAAATGGGTAACAGGGGTGTAACAATTCACCATGGCACGATATTTCACGATTCAAAAACATGATGATACACATTGTAGGGGCATAACAATGCATAGTACTTCAACTTATTAAAATTCCAGAGGCAAAATCTCAGTTTTGCTTTGAGATTTTATTTTTATATTTTGCACTGAAAAAACTGCAAGGAAAAAAAAAGAAATGATCTAAAAACAGTGTTTTTTTGCAAATATACATGCCTAAAAGGAATAAGAACTGTAAGATAGTACAGATTCATTTTGTTGAATATATTGTGAGTGTATCAAACAGTCATCTATGGAACAGAATTGTGAGTAGATAGAACTGTTACACCGCAGGTAATGTACCGATACAGCAATATTACAATGATTTATGGATTCTGCCTACACTATCAAAAAACATTGGTCAAATGGTTCTTTTCAAAATGGATCTTCATTCATAAAGTGAGTGTCCTCACAATTGTACACAGTGCTTTGATATTGTCCATCATGGGCTCCGTTACTCGGGTAACAATGGGGGGGGGGGAGGGGGGGTGTTGTTGCTCATACCGACACGATGCGGTCCCCTTTCCGCAGCTCCCCACACAGGTCAGCCGGCCCCCCGGCCAGGATGAAGGAGATGAAGATGCCCTCTCCGTCTTCACCGCCCACGATGTTGAAGCCCAGCCCAGTGGTGCCTCGATGCAGCACCACCTTCCGGGGCTCCCTACGGATCAGAGGGTGGCGTGCGTCTGTCACAAGGCTGCTCAGCACGAGGCCAGGCAATCACCAATATCACCCCACAGCTACACACCACAACAAAAACATTACAACTGACCCCCCCTGCAACAATAACAAGGACTCGGTTCCTTTATCCGCTCATACAATAATTCTTTTTAAACTCCTAGTATATATATATACCAAGAAAAATCTGAATATCTTGCTATTTCATTTTTTCTATTCTCAAAACAGGAAAAAACGTGATCAAGTACCCCACCTAGTGGACAGAACAGTGTAATAACTCAACAACCACATGTACACTCTATAGACAAAAGTATCGGGGAACTTTGCCCTTAAGCCTATGGGAACTTTTATGACATCCCATCCATAGGTATCAATATGGAGTTGGTCACCGAGTTCCCTTCACTGGACCATTTGGGCCTAGCCCAACTCCTGAAGTACTACCCCATTCCATTATCTGCTGGGTCTGCATGCAGCTGCTCAGCCATGAAGTCCATTCCATGAAGCTCCCAGTGCACAGTTTCTTTGCTGAGGTTAATAGCAGAGGCAGTTTGGGAGTCCTCATTAATCGAGTCAGAGGGCTGGTGACTCTTACGCACTATACGGCCGCTGTTACATTACATGGACTGACACTTCGTGGATGAGTTTCCGTTGTTCCTAAATGTTTCCCCTTTGCAATAATACCACTTACAGTTGACCATGAAATATCTAGCAGGAAAGAAATTTCACGATCTGATTTTATTTTAAGGGTGGCATCCTATGACAGTACCACACTAGAAGGGTGGCAATGCATCTGATTTCAATGATTAAGAGGTGTGTTCCCATCCGTTTGTCCAGACACTGTATGGTATCTTAAGCCTCAATTTGTCAATCTTCATAATTTGTCAATAAGGTATCAGAGAGTCAAAGTGAAAGCACATGTTCAGCACACACCCCTAACATCAGACTGAGCCATGGAGTTGTAATGCACCTCAGCAAGCTGTAGAGGGCAGCACAGGCCAGGGCTGCAGCGTAGTAAGATATTAAATAGCTCTGGCGGCTTGACGACTTTCTCAGTTTATAAATGCTCCATTAACCTCAGCTTGACATAACCCAGGGTACGAAAGCTCAGGTGTCATCTTTTCACGGCACCTGAATGTTTGCGTTTGAGTTCGTGTTTTATGTCAGCATGACGCGACATAAAAACACGGCGCATTATAAACGGGTCCGATTAGGCGAGTCCGGAAACCAATCAGCGGCTCATCCACACATTCACCTACCTTTTTCGTCATCTGCTCGCTGTGCCACGGCAGTGAGCCGATGGCTTCACATTAATTTTTATCGATAATTCCACGGATTGCATTTATCAACGTCAGTCAATAAGAATTAGTTATGAAAAATGTTACTGGCGTGTGACGCAAAAGGGCTAAATTTCAATCTGCCAGCTTAAAACTGACTGAAGTGTTGCCAGGTTTCTATTTACGAATGAGCAGATTTCTCTTCAAATGAACGAGATGTTCCTGACCACAGGATCCAGAGCTTGTTGCGTCTCTCTCCTCCCTTCTTCTCTGCTCATGCCCATGGTCCCCTTTGCCAGGCTGCGGCCATCTGCCCCCCCCACCCTCTCAGATGTTTCAAAATAAAGCCATTTAATTCCAGCTCTGTCTGGATGCATGGCCTGCCAGCTCTGAGCAGCAGCGTCGGACTGAATTAACCCCCGTGGTCGGCCGGGTTAGGGCCCAGGGACCCAGCACATGGTGGGGATGGAAACCGCCAGGCATGTGAGCACGCTGGAGAGGGGGCCAGGAAACTATTACACATGTAACGTTAACAATCTACTGATCAGTGGTGAGACGGGGTTGGGGGGGGGGGCAGATTTAATAGTGAGTTAGAAGACCGTGTTGTGGGCCGTACAAAACAGTTTCAGGCCTCTGCCCCTGAGCTTGGAGGACCCTATGAATGGTAGGTATGCCCCCCTCCCAGTTCAAACCATCTGAGAGACTACGGGGGGGGGGGGGGGGGGATTACGCCATTATTACTATCCGCTCAAGGTCACTACAGAAAGTTGTGATGTCTGTCACTGGAAGTTCACAGGTCTGCAGTGAAGTCCAACTGCACTGTGAAGGATAGCAGAACACCCTGGGGCGGCTGTGCTCCGCGGCGAGCCAATAGCGGAGGCCATCTCAGAGCCGCCAGTCAGGCCGCACTCCCATAAAGTAAAATTACAGCCTATGCCTCTGCATATTAATTAAGCTCCATAAATCTTGCATGACTATCTATTCAATTTCAGCTGAAACTGCAGAAGAGCGAGAGAGATTCTGGGAGATAGGGGTGAGGAGTGTAATCAGCGGGGGTGGTAGGAGAGTGAAAAGGGAAGGGGGGGGTGGAGGAAATACCAACATAGCACCAGGGGAGAGTGAAGGAATATTACCATTAACGTCATTATGAAAGAAAAGCAAGACAAGAAAGAGAGAAAATCCGAGGGACACCTGTGTGTCAAACAGTAACTGGTGATCCAACCATCCATCCATTCATCCATCCATCCATCCATCAGGCCTGGGGGGGGGGTCCCAGGTAGGGGTCTATGCCACCCCCACACGCCATAGGCTCTTTAGAGATGACAGTTAGGCTAAATATATGGTTTTAGCGTACATGAGGAAACTGGAGTAACCGTTTACATTTTACATATGTAGAATCACTTTGGACAAAAGCATCCACAAGTGAGGCAAACAGCACACTGCAAACAGCACACTGCAAACAGCACACTGCAAACAGCACACTGCAAAAACACATGCCGTTAAGGAGACGATTAGGCTTAAGAGTAGCTAGACTCAGCTTCTAATGAACACCCAGGTACAAGTGTAAGCAGTATGGGAGCAGGAGATACACAACAGCTTCTAACAAGGCAAGCTATTGCCTACTAAGACCATTCAAGGAGGAAGTACCCTGCGGAACCCCATGGGATGCGGAGAGAACGTGCAAACTCCACACCGATTTTT